>NW_026521195.1:2403226-3604839 GCF_021234435.1 Artibeus jamaicensis | reverse complement strand
GACACGCCCCCACTACAGCTTGCGGCCAACGGGAAATTTTGCTGGGATGATGCTTTTAACAGGGGTGCCTGACCCGTGGCCCGCCAGCCGCATTCGGCCAGGATGGCTGTAGATTGCGGCCCAACACCAAGTCATAAATTTACTTAAAATACTATGAGATTTTTTTTGTTTTTGTTAGCGTTTGTGTATTTGAAGTGTGGCCCAAGACAACTTCTTCCAGTGTGGCCCAGAGATGCCAAAAGGCTGGACACCCCTACAAGCCATCCACTTCTCGTGAAATTACTCTTGGGTGAAATCTGAGTACGGTTGTCCTTATATTGTCTTCTTTACCCAAACCATGCAGAGAAATCAGCCCTTGTATCAAGTATAACTGCAGAAAGGAGAAACAATCTTCCCTCAGAGACAAGGTGGCCGCCCGTTCTGTATGGAAGCCCCGCCTCCTGTCCACGATGGGCTGCCCGACTTTCCCCATAGCAGCAAACAAGAATAAAAGCTAAGGTGTGGCCCGGTAAGTGACGCCCTTCTGAAAAACAGAAGATCTTCAATGAACACTGCAACATTACCAAAATGTGTGGGGAAAAGCTAGTGTAGTGCTTAGACCAGCACCTCACAGAACGTGCCAGTATCAGAATCCCCAAGGGAGTTTTTAATAGCTCACTGTCCCCTATCAATGTAGACAATCAAACCCAAACAGGTAGGGTTGGGAAATGGGCATCGGTATTCTTTAAAGACACTCAGATAACTTCAATTTGAAAACAAATTTGGGAACCACTGGTTTGGAAGAAAATTATCTGTAAAATACATAAATTTCTATACCTTAAGAAAGTAAAAAAAAAAGAAAAGAAAAGAAAAGAAAAGCTAAAATCAAAGTGCATACAAAATGGGAGGTAATAAATATCAGAGTAAACAAGCAAAGAAAGAGAAAACAAAGCAAAAGCTGTCTATTGAAAATATTTTTAAATGACAAATAACTGCTAAAAATGGTAAAGAAAATAAAATAGAGAAGACAAATTATAAATACCAAAAGTAGAAGATATTCTATCGATGGTTATGCATTAAAACAGTAACAAGGGAATATTATGAACAATTCTATGTCAATATCCTTGGTAACTTAGAGTAAATGGATAAATTGCTTGAAAAACAAATTATAAAATCAACTCAAAAAAAAAAACAAAACCCATCATCGATCTCCAAAATTGAATTTCTAACTTTGATGAGTCTTCCCTGAACGAAAACTCTAAACACAGATGGCTTCCCTGGTGCCCTCTATCAAATACTGCAGGAAGGACGGAGAGGAATCCTGCACAAACTCGCTCAGAGAAGCATGAGCAATGCTTCCCGACGCCACAGCAACCAGATGGACACCACAGAAAGGGAAAAGGACACACACCATCCCTCCTGAATCTACACAGAAACATCGTGAACAAAATGTTACCAAAATATCTCTAGCAATAGATAACATACAGAGAAAGAGGTGTGGCTTATCTAGGAATGGAGGATTGGGTTAACTTTTTTTTTTAATGTTTTTTAAAAATATTTTATTATTTATTTATCTTTAGAGGGGAAGGGGGGGTAGGAGAGAGGGAGAGAAACATCAATGTATGGTTGCCTTTGTGCGTCCCCTGCTGGGAACTGGCCTGCAGAGAACCGGCCTGCAACCCAGGCATGTGCCCTGACTGGGAATCGAACCGCGATTGTCTGGTTCGCAGGCCCGTGCTCAATCCACTGAGCTACACCAGCCAGGGCTGGGTTAACTTTTTAAAATCCCATCAGTGTAAGCCACTGCATTGACAGATTTAAAAAAGAGCCATATGACCTTACTGACAGTTGCAGAAAACTCTCAGAAAAGCAGTAGCCAGTTGCCGCGTCTTACCTGTCAGCAGGAAGGCGGCCCCTCATGGCCCTGCTCTGTGATCCGGGAGCCGGGCCCTCTACCTGATCTTCCTCGCCAGCTCTCATGACCTTAACTTTCAGTGAGCAGGCACTAGAGGGAAGGACTTCTCTTTCTGGCCCCAGGGTGCTTTCTCCTCTGCCTGCCCGTGGCAGTCACCAGCTTAGGGGAGCCCAGTGGCCCACACACCCAGGCGGCTTCAGCGGCACCCCACATGAGCACCTTCCGGGTGACTTCTGCCAGCTCTCAAGGTGTTGGCTCATCTCCACACACCCCAAGGGACAAGAAGGGAATAAAGCACAGGAACCAGAAAGATAAGCCACTGCCTTCTACCCACACATGAGGTTCCCAAGCTTCTCAGCAAGTCTCAGCAGGACCTGGGGGCAGCTTCCTTGACAAACGTGGCCACCTGTACATGGACGATTACTCACTGAGAGGAAGAGGTGCACCACGGAGCCACAGAAAGACAGGGCAGAGCCCTAGATGCATATTATTAACTGACAGAAGCCAGTCTGAAAAGGCTACCTGCACATACCACATGATCCCCACCATATGGCATAGTGGCAAAGCAAGCCTGTTGGTGACATAAAAGACCAGCAGATGCCAGAGGTTCTGGACGGGGACGGGATGGGCAGCATGGGGGTTCGGAGGGAGGTGACACTCTTCTGTTTGACACTGTAATGGTGCATACACGACATTACACACTTCTCAAAACCCATGAAACTGAGCAAGACAAGGAGTGAGCCCTAACGCACCCTATGGAGTTGCGTTCATCATATCGTATCCATATCGGTTCACCAACTTTAACGAATGCAGACGAAGAAGGTAAACTGTGCAGAGAGGGAGAGGGGATGCAAAGGTGTTCTCTGTACTTTCTGCTCCATTTTTTGGTCAACCTAAAACTGCTCCAAAAACAACAAAAAATGCAGTCTACTTATTTTTACAACACACACAAACACAGCTTCAGAGCCTCCCGTAGGGTCTTTGCGGAGGGTGGGATTCTAGAAAGGCCTCTGAGATCCCGCCCCCAGGTGCGCACACTGCCTGGCCTCTTCCCTGTGAGTGCGGGGAGACTGTGAACCCTGCATCTTTTATTCCCTGTAAGGGGAGGGGCTTGGCAGATGTAAGTGAGGTCCCGAAGCTGCACCTGGAGTGCACCAGCTGGGGACCACTCTGGGCTAAACAGGTGAGTCCTCACAAGGGAAGGTGTCCTTCCTGAAGAGCGAGCCTCAAAGCCCAAAAGATTCTCTAGTGGAAGAGGGGGGCCTTGTGCTGGGGGCCATCCTAGCGAGACCCTAAAGGGGCCTCCGGACAACGAGAGCGGTCTCCAGGCAACAGCTAGTGAAAGGGCAGGGCCCTCCATCACCCAGCTGAAGAAACCGCACTTTGCCAACCGCCCCAGGGAGGTTGGAGAGCAGGAGAGCAGGAGACCCTCGCCCCGCGGAGGATAAGGGGCTGAGCCTGGGAGCCAGGCCTGTCAAGCCCATTAGCATAATGCTGGACCCAGGACAACGGTGAGATAATTAATTTATGTAGTTTGAAGCCACTAGTTTATGGCCATTCGCTACAGAGCAATAGAAAATGAATACAGTCTGTTACCTTCAAGCTGACAAACCACCAGAGTCCACAAATTATGCTAAAAGAAGTCATTTGGGGGTTTTCTTTATTCTGGAAAATTAACTGAATTTCACAGTCATAAAAATGTAAATTACTTTATTTTGCATATCACTGGTGTTTGACATTTTGAAAGCCAAGTGGCAAATAGCATATATGACACAACCATGGCCTATTGAAAAATGCACAGACAAGAATAAAATGCAAGGACAAATCCATCGGAAGAAACTGTTACAAAACGCTACTTAGGATTTCCCAAATTGTTACCAAGTGGCCATTTGGAAACAAACTGTACAGGTGCTGATCCCAAAGAAGTACAAAGGAAAAACAAAATTTTAAAAATCTATGAATAAAATGTTCTGGATTTCTGATTAGAATTTATATAATTTTCAAAGGCAGAGTCAATGTTTGTGCTTTTCTATATAAAACTCTCTAGAATATAAAAGTGTGAGGGCCAACCAAGCAAAACAGATAAAAAACAAGAAGCTGAATACCATGAGGTCCACACAAGAGTTTAAAATTCTGGTGAGGCTAACTTTTATGTACATTCACTGATATGGAAGAGAATATCGAAAATCTAAGATCTAAAGGTTTTGATGACAGGTGAATAAAAAGGGTATTTGATTTTTCTGGTGGTCTTTTTTCCTATCAAACAGGTTTTTTTTTAATTAATGACATCAGTCTCATAGATACCAAATTTTCTTTTTCTTCCAGCTTTATCACTCTATGATTCATCAGACTAGATTTAGAGCATGTGCATTAAACTATCTTATTAACATTAAAAATACTTTAAAGGGAATTTCATACATGATATTAAGCACAAAATAAAGGCTAAAAAATTAATGAATAGAAATGGGAGGGTAAAATGAAGTATTTGTAATATTTCAGTAAGCTAAACCTGAGGAATATTGAACAACTATATACACAAATGTTTATAATCAATCAAGGCTTAGAACTAATTTAAAAAACTACTGAGGGGCACAGTTTCCGTTGTACTTCAGGCTATTCTAACAGAGGAGTGGGTGAACAAAGTGTGGCATGCCACACGATGGAGTATTATTCAGCCATAGAAAGGAATGGAGCCCTAACGCAGCCACAATGCGGACAAACCTTAAAAGCATCACACTAAGTGAAAGAAGCCAGGAACAAAGGCCATATGCTGTATGCCTTCGTTTATGTAAAATATGCAGAATAGGACACCCATTCTGGGCATGGGGGCTCCTTTGGGGATAACACAAAGATTTTGGAACTAAACTGAGCAGGCACAACTCTGAATGGATTATACACTTTAAAGGAGTTAGTTTTGTGTTATGTGTTTCACTTCAATTTTTTAAAGCTTAATCTAGTCAGTCGACATATTAATTACAATCATTACACATAGATGTACAGAGAAGCTGTATTCCCGATTCCTGTCCACACCTAGCGCTGCCCATAAAAACCACCAGCACATGAAGAGAAAATCATCACCTACCCCATTAAGGCACATATTGAAACTTTACACACAGTGCTTGAAAGGTCACCTGTTCGCTGCATTGGTAACTAATAGAAATTTCCCATCCCGTGCTAAGCAGATGATGAATATAATTTGCAAAATTTTTCAAGAAATTCTATGTAATTCTATGCCACCATGGCGGTTCACGTCACTGTATTAAACAATATGCGTGTTTTCACTTTCGCCTGCCAATTGAGCAGTCCCGGTCAGTGCCCGATGCCCTGCAAGACTAGGTGGGGCCCGGATCCCAGAATCTGGTTCCGACCACGAGGATCAGTAAACGAAGTACTAGTCAAATCAGACAGTAAGCATGTCAAGCAAATAATCCACTTCCCTGTAGTCTTTGGAAACACAAATTTCCAAAGGAAAAAACATGTAAGTTTTTAACCCCTACTTTGAAAACACACATTTTTAACCCATAATTTAAGATTTTTCAACATAATTTGTCTCAAGTCTATGTTCTGGCAAGATACTAAAAATTCTAGCCGGAATACTTTATAGGTGTTTATCTCAGTTCAATAGAGACAGATAGGCAGAATACCTTGTGTCCATAAGTATGAGAACCACTGGCTTTGCTGAGTGAGCAATAAATGTATAGTGTATTTAATGTAAAATTGATGTCACAATTGAGAGATTAATAACTAAAAGACATCCTAAGCTAAGCATAATATGATACAATACATAGTATCCTTAATAGAATTAAATAAGCACTGATTTTACATTAAATATTAATGAAGTAGATGCTAGACCTGTATGGTCCAGTACAGCAACCATTAACCACAGTTAAATTTAAAGGAATGAAAACTGCACAAAATTAAAGCTCATTTTCTCAGAGGCACTGATGACATTTCATGCACCCAGTAGCCACTGGCTGCCTGGCTGCTGGCACATGGGACGGTGCAGACTGGTGTTGCCACAGAGACAGCACCTGTCTGCACAGGTGGCCTTCCTATAGACTGACCACATGGTGCCGGCACTTCGGGCACCTCACTTGAAAAGCCCCCTGCAGGGAGCTGGGAGGGTCTTTATATGTTTTCATAAAATTTGCAACAGTAAGATGTTTTAACCATAAAAATCTACCCCTTCCCACCCAGCTGTCCCCTTGGCCACTCTTCCTCTTGTGTCAGATGGTGTGGGTTACCATGGGTCAGGCCAAAAGGAAGGCGGATTGATGATGACATGTGGTTTGGGTCCAGTGGACAAATGTCCCTGCTTCTTCGTCATCTCCTTGTGTAACTGATTATTGCTGCAGGAACAGCTTCTAGGATTCCACCGGCTTCCCCCTGCACCGACTCCCCTGGGAACAGGACATGAAGCTTCGGGGTCGGAGGTCCTGGGGATGGGGACAGGTGTGTGTCCCATGGGAGCCAGAACTGGGGGAGGAGGTAAGTAGTGGATAACACAGTCCACATGTTCACAGTCTGGAAAACTCTTCCAGTCACCACATATGGAGTAGGGCAGGCAGAGAGTTCCATTCTTCTCTTTAAAAATGACTGAACTTTATCAACAAACTGCTGCAGACATTCTGACATAATTCAGTTTTGAACAGATGTCTAGTCAGATCGGAAGTTTTCACTTATTAGGAACACAGTTCATAACTCTCTTAGAACCACAAATGCAGTTATTAGGAGCACAGAAAGACAAAATCAAAGACTACACATTTATAGATGCAGAAAGAAGTAATTCTAGAGTTTGATCAGCAGTTTTAAAATGTTCATATTCTAAATGTTGTGGTGATTACGTCATTGGCTATTTTTTGGATATCTATCATCTGTTGTAATTTTTTTTCATGCTAAGTAAATATTGACCTTCGTACATAAATTCGTATTTGTATTTTTTCCTGAAAGAGGATTTCCCCCGCAACAGATCTAGGTTTCAGGTTCCCAGCAAAACCTTGAACTTCCCCTGGTGCTAGGAAATTATGTCCTGATGAACATGCATGCTTCCCAATTAACCATCTCTACATTCTTGTTTCTGCATTCCACACACATGCCGCCACATCCAACGACCCCGTCCTGTCACAGCTACGAACCCAGGGATTGAAAGGGTTAACTGAAATGCATGCCTTTGGCTCACAGCGGACCTCACCTGAGCCTCCACAGCCTTCCGCAGGAAGCAGCTCAGGCCTCCCTGACACTGGCACAGATGCCATGCTGCACCGAGGGCGTGAGCTCTGCACTGCTAACGCCTGGGGAGCCCTCGGTACGACTGCAGTTCTGCTTCTTCAAAACACCCAACACCGTCCTTGGAGTACAAAACATACTGAACCAAATGCTGCCCTGACCATACCAGTCCATTTAAGGGGGGAAAAAAGACAAAAGAAAGCTCAGTTGCCTAATTCCATTTAGGAAATGTTCCAAATGGCACCAACATTTTTAAAAGTACCTTTATGTATTATGAAAATGCACTTACAGTATAAATATAAAATTGCCTAGGGCTACATGCTACTTATGTGCACGTTCCTTGAGGTACGTTTTGTTTATGCTTTATTTCATCTCCCTTACACTTCATTAAGGCCTACTTCCAATAACCTAGTTTGTCATTATTGTATTGCAAAGATATTCTCGGCCTGAAATTACATCAAAGAAACTGCAAATCAAATCTCTGCAAGCCATAGCCATAGGTGGAAATCGAAGGAAAAGCCCGATTTCACACAAGTGACTGCAGCTTTAAATAGACAGGCTTTATATAATTGCCTGGGCCCACTTACTCTGTCCTGGCCTCCTCCAGCTGTAGAAGGAGGTTATTCTAATAGATAAGCAATATGCTGACAGTGAAGACAAAAAGATTTCGGTTGAATGAAAAATTAGAAGTCATGTTCAAACAATTGAAGAGCTGAATTTAGACTTGGAATATACATGTTATAGTAGTCAACCCTGTTGAAACACTTACCACAGTTAAGAAACAGAAAGAAAGACTTCTCACAAAGAGGACTGGAAGTAATGCGATAACTTGTCACTCTAAACCTGCCCCCCTGCCCCACACCAAACTGTTCTGCTGGTAGAGATCATGAATGGGCCATGTTCTTGTAGGCGGGAGGAGGGAGGTGTGGTCCCCGAGCTGTGCCCTTGATGGGGACAGGCTTTAAGGGGGGGGGGGGAAGATGAGGAGCTCAGGAGCTGGACAGTGGTCACAGTGGCACAACAGCGAGAATGTACTTAATGCCACTGAACTGCACCCTTAAAAATGGTGAAAATGATGCATTTCATGTTATGCACATTGTACCACAATAAAACTTTAAAAAAAAATGTATTCGCTGACATTTATTTAACTCTCACCACATGCCAGGCCTTTCCACGTGCATCCAAACCTACACCTACTAACTTACGCTGTCTCATGGAGAGACCCAGCAGGACCCTCGTATTTTAAAGACGCAGAAAGACTAAGGCACTTCCTTGGGGTCACACACCTGGCTGCTGGCTGAGTGGGGTTTGACCCCAGACAGGGGAACCCCAGAATTGCCCATAAATATTGCTGATTTATGTGCCAGTCTCAATTCGAGAGAATTTGTTATACCACACTTCTTCTTTATTCAATAAAATGCTCTACCTGAATACAAGAGTCATAAACTTGGTGCAGATTCATCCATTTGTAAGAAAATCTTGAGTAAAACTTGTTCCAGAATCTACATACACCTCTGATAATATAAAGGTGAGTAAATAAACCTGAACACTCCACTTCAACACAGCGATCCCCGGAGGCTCCCGAGCTACCACACGGTTCACTCTGCCACCTCCGTCTGCCCAGGGTAAGTACGGGAGGGCAGAGGGGAAAGGGAGTTTTGATTAACAGTCTCTAAAGAAGCCAACAAAAAAGAGGAATCAGCCAGTATTCCCAAAGATTTTTGAACCATCACCTTAATTGCCCTCTTGCTTGATCATTTCAAGTACTTACAACAATCACCTAAATAGTTAAAACTAAAAAAAAAAAAATCTTGTTAAATGAAAGGTATAACTTCACACCCCACAGATATCCTCCACGTACCAGATGTCTCTCAGTCCCATAAAGACAATGTGCTGTCTGTTAAGTGTTTCAGGAGCACGGTCGGAAAGGCACGTTCTAGACCATGAAGAAGGAGTTAAATTCTTCCAGATGGAGCATGGGGGGGAGACTCATTGTGGACTGATGGAAATTATATAATTAAGCATGACACAGAAGTTTTACAGCTAAGAATAAATTCTATTCCTACAGTGGCTGCTTTTTGAATGTATCAAAATATCTGAAACCAGTGCACATACATCGGATCCCTCCTCTTCCTGCCTCATGCGGTGCCTGGGGAGGTTCTGCACACGTCCCAACACCAGCACCTGGTCTGGTGTCTCTCACTCACCGCGGAGCCCCAGGGACCTGCGCTCCACTGTAAATCGTTAAAGGCATGTCCACATGGGATTCACTACTTCATAGGAATTACTTTTCCCATAAAAAGTTTTACCTGGAACTCACTTTGTAAAACACTGCTCTCAGCTTTTGAAACCCCAACAATGAACACTCTGGGAGTACAAGGAGCTCCGCCCCCGACTCGACATCTGAAAACACAAGTCTCTCCCAGCAACTCAGCTCGGCAGAAAGCGCCCACAGCCCACGTATATGGTACACAATCTTAGATACTTTAAATACTTTGTTTGCCAAATGTATGGATGGGCACGTTCCCTTTAATGAGTAGTTTGCCCATCTAAAAAACTTAAGCAAAATTCTAGTATATGTGGGCTTCCTTCAATGTGCCTTATCTGCAAAATGTCAGTATTACTATTTATTCACATGCTGAGTGTAAGCATTAGATACTTTAAAAGTGAAAAGCAGTGAGTGCTACCATGCAATAAATAGTAATAAATAATAAAAATAATTACCCATATACCTATTCGTGCATTGCAAATCTTTTTAAATTTTTTTTTTATTTTAGAGAGGGGGAGTGAGGGAGAGAGAAATATCAGTCAGTTGCCTCTTGAATGTGCCCCAACCAGGAATGGAACCAGCAGCCTTTCCGTCTGCAGGATGATGCCCAACTGAGCCACACGGGCCCGGGCTGTGCAAGTGCAGAATCTGGGTCAGGAGAAGCTATGGTGGGCTCGGATTCACCCCATCTTTTCAGTTCCTTACAAAGCCCTAACTCAGCCTCACTGCATTCCTGACCGCTGCAATGTCACGAAGAGTTTTTCCCTTGCTCCCTGTCAAATCCAAGCTCCTCACCTCACTGCTCACCCAAGACGCGCACTCTTTACGGAGCTCAGTAACACAGACCTTCGAATTCTTTTACCATTTATCTGTCAGTGGCTGAGAACAGACATATCACTGGACCTTCACCTTAAGTAATCATAGGAAAAAATTCCCAGTGACCGAGCCGGGCCAGAGGTTCTGCCTCCAGGTGCTTTGTAATTTGTTCTAAGCCATTTTTGATGGGGATGTTCAAATGATCCTTTGGCCGAACGAGGTGTTTTGTTCTGAGGATCTTTGACACAGGGAGAAAAAGTTCTTTTAGGGAAGTTCTTAAGACTGAGCACTGCATTACAATGGAAAATGAGAGTATTCAGAGATTCTAGGGAAACAGATTTGTAAGACAAAAATAAATATAAAATCCAATTTCATCTGTTAGTACACATAATAATGCCTGTTGTTATTTAATGAAACACTGCATTATCACTCTGAGATAGAAGTGAGAATTTAAAGCTATAACTTTGAGATGCAATTAAGTGATTCGAATCAATGAATCTTAAACAGAAAGGGACATTTCTGTACAGAGTTCCAGAACCATCTGCAAATTTCAGAGCAACCTTGCAAAATAATCTTGCTTATTGATCAGCTTGTGAATCTCCATCTTATGTTTCTACCAAACAAAAACTAAAATATTCTTCATATTGCCTATTACACCATAAATCTTCCCAACAGGTCACGAAGCCTTAAAAAGAGCTTGCTTCTGGAATGCTGTAATGGAAAATACAGAGCCCAGGGCCCAGGTCTACGAGGCCGGTCCATCACACTGCCCCTTCGTCTCGTGAAACACATTGAATTGAAGATGCAGGCCTGGATCTGGTTTTGCTGGAACATTAGTTACGCTGGTGGGGAATCCTGGACGCCAGCAGCCGGCCGCTCAGCCTGCTGCCTCTCACGACCTGCCCTTGATGCCAGTATGTTCTGGAGCAGTTCGCCCGCACGCACTCCTGTCGGTGACGGGGCACGCGGAAGCTTCGTGTTGCTCTAGGTTTCGAGTTGCAGTGTTCTAAGAGAGTGATCATCTTTGTCGTTCCCTGACCTTGTATTTCAGTGTTCAAGAAAATGATAGGGCAATCAGGGGCCTCATTTAGCAAATGAGTGACTTGGCCTCCCTCACCTACATAAGTAATAGATGCTTGGCTTCTTAACTAAATGAGAAAGATGCAGGGAAGTGGAAAAATAAATACTGAAAATGTCCAAAGAAAGAGACATTTTGGTAGTATTTTTTAAGTAATAAGGACTAGGAGAAAAACAATTTAAATGTGTAAAATACTCAGGTGAGCCCCTATAGCCCTAAAAAGACCTTTATAAAAATGGTTTATACTGTAATAAGCAAATCTATTATTTCAAAAAAAACTTTTTTGGAAAGAAGAGTAAAATCTACACTAAAAACCTTAAAAAATACTTGGAGAGAGTATCTTTCTCAAGAAATAACCAGATGCATAACTATTTTATTTTGACCCCAGAAAATGCTATTCTGGTTACTGACCGAGTGCTTTATTTTAAAACCAGAGCAGTACGGAAGGTTCAAAGAAAGACATGCAAAGTACAAAAAAGCCTGTGACACACCCGGCCACAGCAGAAGCAACGGCACCTGCTTCCTGATCTGTAAATGCACAGAAGCACATTATCCCCCCAGAAATGAATCATGGGATATTCCCTCGCTGAGCAGCTTCACAGCTGCCATGATTCATTCTTTCCTTTTCCACAAACATGTAGCAGCACAGCTCCTGATTTTAGAAGAAATGAAAAGGGAGAAAGTAAAACACAAAAGGTTTTGACAAGTACGAAGTATCTGACAAAACATGACTCTCCCTTCTCTCCTTTCACTGGGGTGAGACCTACAGAAGTCCTGAAGCTGGGGGTGTCACTGTGCTTCGGGGAAGGGGGCGGAGGCCTGGATGTCCAGGCCCTGTAAACGGAGGGGATGTGGGTGAGACGGCACACACGTGACCGTGCGGGAGACAGACGGGGGCTGAGCGTGTGGACATCCAGTCAGGCACTTGTTTCAGAAGTAGGGATCAAGAGCTTCTTAAAGGCATCATGACCCAGAAGAAGGCCGTGAAGTTCTACCCATTTAAGCAAATGGAAGGATGATACTAGGTAAACTCAAAGCTGAGCATTTCAAAAAAACATACAGACTCAAACTCGGGCCCTCACTAACCATGGAGCTCGTAGCTGCCGGGAATAGATTGGAAACCGCATTGCTTAACACAAGGCTCATTTTTAAAAATGAAATTGAAAGCCTAAATGTGCACAGACAGTTCTCAGGACTTTTAAGACTCTGGACTGAAATTGAGACATGAAAGTTCAGTTATGAGCACCCAGGCTTGTGTGCAGGGACAGCTCCTCGCAGCAGGGCCTGGGCCTCCGCCCTGCCCCACGACGCCACACAGGTGTGCAAACCAGCTCTCTGTTCGCACACACACACAAAGGGCCCCTCCTCCTCCTCAACAGAGACAGTCAGCCTGCTCTCTCGGAAAAGCCCACCTGGCCAGAGCGTTTGGCCTGTGGTCCCAGAAGGCCCGTGTGCGAAGGAGCCAGGCAGGCAGTCTGAACAGGCCAATGTTCATCGTTCGGGGACCAACCGGAGTGGCATCTGTACTGGCAGCAACCACTGGGCACAGTTCTCGAACTAAGAGCTGCAGGATTGCGTCCACCTACATGACGAAGCCAGGAAAGTCAGCTAAGACAAGATAATAAAACCAACCCAGCAGCCCTGATTTCATGTTTATCAAACATCACCATCTCACGACAGCCCAAGAGAATTAAGTCAAGGACCAGAGTAGAGAGGCAATTTCAGGAGAAAAGGGGAAGAGTTCACGGGAACAAGTATAAAGGACACATGGACAAAAACTATGGGGGTGGGGAGGTGGAAATGGGAGGAAGCTGGGGTGGCCTGGGCCAAGAGTAGAAGACAGAAAACTGTACTTGAACAACAATTAAAAAATTTTTTAAAAATGTAATGTAGACATTTTTGTCTAATAAACAAATTTAATAATTTAAACTAAAAAAAAATAGATTTAACTAAACTCCCACCCAGATGGGACAGTCCGTGTTTCTTGGAAAGAAACTCCAAGGGCTGCCGACTGCCTTTCAAAGCAACAGAAAGTTAGAGAAATAGGATCTTCCCCGGCACCCCTCTGAGCTTTTAAAAGCATTTATTGTGGTGGCAAATAATTTCTTAAGTTTCTCTACTGGACATAGCTCACACCCAGAGAAATACAGAATCCAAGAATCAAAATCACAGCAGGGGAGGGCAGCCCAGTGCAGTGGCAAGGATGCTGGCCCAGAATCAAATCACCAGACACCGGTTGCAGCTCTGGAACCACTTGGATGCACGTGAGGCCCTCGGCGAGAATGATCAGATGCGGCGCCTTTCAGAAGCTACAGCCACGCCCACGCCAAGCAGACATAAAGGAAGGAACATACTGCATTCTTGAGCCAACTCTACTCCTGGTCTGTGTAGCTTTGCCTGGCTGGGTAGCTCAGATCATCGCCTCGATATGCCAAGGTTGTGGGTCAGATCCCCAGCTAGGTCACATGCAAGAACCAACCACTAAATGGATAAAAAAAGTCAAACAACAAATTGCTGTTCTCTCTCTCTCAAATAAATGTTTAAAAATCTGAGTTTAGAACAGAATAATTTTGAGAGTATCTGCTGTTTCATAACTATGGAGAGAATCATTGGTACATTTTTATACTTTATACCAAAACCTCCTTAACTTACCAGATATTCCAAACTCAAGCCAAAATCCTTATTCAAGCAAGCCAAGTAAAATTAATCACTTAGAAAAACAGCGGGATAACTATTTGAAACTTTTTTTTAATAATAAGCTATGTTTTAAGAGATCTAAGTAGGGTGCGAAAAATAAAATCCTCAGCAGCTCATGAATACTTATATTGTTTTCTCTTACTCCAGCAAGTTAGTGGACCATAGACACTGTTAAATTTAAATATCCCGTGCCCTTTTTGATCTCAAGGACAGAAGACCTCTGTATCTCAGTAACAGCTATAGTACATACGGCATTTCCACTCTCTACTACGGCCTGGATTTGTATGTAGCACTTTGGTCAGGTGACCAAACCCAGAGAAACAGGAAAGAAAATGCACTTCTTGGCACCATGACATACATCCCTAAACTAATGCACTCGGGACTTTCTCAAGATTCCACAACCCACTGGAAAAGGAGACTGTCTCACAAGTAAGCCGTTTTGCTCTCTGGGGCTTGGCCTTCTGAAACGCAAGCATGCATTTTCCTTACCAGTTCTGTTTGTCTGTAAACTCTTTGTAAGCAAAGGCCATGACACGCTCACACTCACTCACAGTAGGTGGCCAAGAACGACGAGAAGAATGCAAGATCACAGAGTTTCTTTCCAGTCGGTCTAACCTGCAATTCTGTAATTGTTAAGTCTGACCTTCGGGTGGGCACGTCCATCAAAAGTGGTAAGAGCAAGGGTGAGAGGGTGAGAGGCCCACACAAGTGGGGGGGAGATGAACGGAAAACTGACGGAGTTGGCCACGACGGGCACAGGTGCAGGGAGGTGAAGAACCGCTGGCTCTGCGCGAGCAGACGTAAGCTGGAGGAGGGTCACAGAGCCGGAAGTACGATATGAGAAGAGACATCAGATCAGTGAAGTCTTAAAAATGTTTTTTGGTAACTATGTTGTTCCAGTTTTTGATTACCCACTTTCTTAAAGAGTTGCCCATCAGGCCACCAAAACTCTACAAAAGCCCTAGTTCTAACTTCTATGGTAAATCACAGATGTATAGTCCTCTTTCAGATTTTTTTTTTGTTTTTTACAGTTAAAAACCTTCACAGATCTCGAATTATAATTTGAGATAATTGAAATCAGTACTTTCCTAATTTTTATTTTTAAATGTTTATGCTCTTTGGGAAACAAGGGAAGGAATACTCAGACGTCCAGGTGTGGACAATCCTAGTAAGACTCCCAAACACAGAGAAAAAGCACAAGCCACGTGTCTATCACAAAATTATTTATAACAGCAAAATTTCAGATATAACTCAAAATCATTTAAAAATGATTATATACATTGTGGCATACCCACTTCAGCTTCTATTTTGAAGCCAGTCAAAATGATGTACATAAAACCCAACTGGCAATACAGAAATGCTTTGTTAAAAAAAAAAAAGGCAATAGCTGAAAGGAAATGAGTTATCCCATTAAAAAAAAAAAAGAACAGTTTTAATAACCAAACAACATAACACAGAAGCAAAACTGCTCATCATGATGTTTTATGAAGAAACTAGAAAAGTTAAACTAAACAAAGATGCATTTTTATCCAAGACAGATCTGAGCTATCCTCCGATTCTTTCTTCTTTTGTTCAGAGATACACATCACTGAATACTGAACAAAGAGTTTTTCTCATTGTATAAAAATCCAAATAAAGTCACTCCAATTTTTTAAAACTCTAAGTGCTTTATTATACTTGGGATCTTGTCACTGATTTAAACAAAGAATTTAACACTAAGTCCCTGCACAAAACTACACTTATTCTTTTTATGAAGATCAGCCAAAATAGATCTTTTAAAAAATCCTGAGTGAAAACAAAGAACTGTGTCAGACTCAGCACCTTAGCAATAAAAGAATAAAACTAAGAGTCTCAAAAGATGTGTATAAAATAATTTTAATTGTACCACTCATCAAAGGTTTTATTTTTTAATTAGCGTTTCTTTTTATTTTACTGTTTCTTCCCACCCCCTAATCTAAACTAGCCATCAGGCCATCATCACCTCACTCTGTTTTAATTGTTCCTCTAGCACTTGAATTTATCTGCTATATTTCTACTTTATTTATCTTTTACTGTCCACGTCGCACTCTAGGAAGCAGACTCCTCAGGTGCAGGAATGTGCCCCACCTCATCTGCCCAGGGAGCCGCCCCAAATCACGGGAGGGTCAGTGATTCTAACACTCAGTCTCCCCCCACAGTTCAGTGCTGCTGCCCAAAAGCCCTGTTATTGGAAGAGCCAGACTGAGCTGGCTCGGACGTGGCTGAAATTTCCACTGAAACACAGCAGGGGAAAGCCTCTGTGTGGACAGAGCAGCGTCACAGGGGAGCAAAGGCCTCACACAACATCCAGAAATGTCTCGATGTCCCATTTGCTTGGGAAAAATACAGGATTTTCACTTCGCTTTTTCTTTCCAGAACACCCAGCAAAACTTTTGAGTCAGTTAATAAAAATACACATGCATCATAGCGTAGATTATTTTTTAAGAAAGATGTTTAAAGTGTATCTCACTCCATCCTCTTCATTTTAAAGATTAAACATGCACCCTCTTAAAGATATAAACCCACGCCCCACAAAACAGTCCATTTTCCAAAGAGTACGACAGAGAAGGCAGTTCTGTGAGTTCACCGAAGTACCACGCCACCTTCAAGACAGTCAGAGGGTCACGACTGCTCAGAGGAACCGTGCCTGGGCCGGGAAAGGTGGCAAGGGCACGAGCCTGGTCTTCCGCTTGAAACGAACTTGATTCCCAGGAAGCCAGGCAAATTTGCAGTGGTCACACACTCATCCAGTGCCCCATGGACAGGGCTGAGCCTGGGGACTTAGTAGAGTGCTGTGTTACAATCCCTCCTGGGCCAAGATGCACAGCACAGGGCAGGCCTCGACATAGCTGACTGCTCGTCACAGAGCAGTCACGGGGATGTAAGTACAGCGCAGGGGATACAGTTAATGATAATGTAACAACCACGCAGGGGCCGGGTGGGCAGTGGGAGTACTGGGAGAAGGGTCTGTGAAGACAACATGACTGTCCGACCACCGTGCTGTGCACCTGAAACTGGTACAAAATAATGCTGAAGGTAAAAATTATAATGGAAAGGAAAACAGTATTTGGTGTTAAATAAAAATATATGTGGAAGAAGGACATCAGCATCCATGTTCTCAAATTTTCAGACATAACACAAAAGGCTAAAACCATTAAAATCTCAAAAATATCATATTTAATTCAAATATCTAAATGAAATATCCTATTTAATTCAAATATAATTAATATATTTACATATTGTGTATTCTACCGCTACCCATTTTCCCTTGGTTTTAAGTGTGGGGATCACTGTAAACATCTAAAACAGTGCGTCCACCATGCTCTCCACACAGCGGCAAGGCCAAGTGCGGGGAGCAAGAGGCGGAGTCAGGTCATTTCCCCCCACCCGAAAGGGCGGGACACTTGAACTGGCGGTGTGAGTGGAAACCTGAACTGTAAAGAACGTGCATGCGTCTGGGCGGCATCCAACTTCAAAGCAATAAAAAAAAGGTTCAAAGACCATCTTAAATGACGTCTCCGTAAACCTCACACGCGACAGCACATGCGCAGGGTGGAACCGAAGCAGGTTACAGGTGTGAACAGCTGTGAGCAGGAGAAACAGAGTCTACCCTTGCATTGTCACTTACTCACTTTTAAAACAGAGCATTTTTATTTAAAAAATCAGTTCCCTTGTCACTTGGGAGAATTATGTGTGTTAGTTACTATTTTTCTGTATTCCCCTACTGAATTTGGGTTTCTCTATTCATTACAATACCCTTTCCCTTATGTTTAACATAATCTACATACTCCTGTATCTGTTGATGCACATGTTTGTATTTTAGCTCAGCTGACACGCTGGCAAATATGTACATACATACCCACATGTCCATGTACAGGGAGCACACACACCCACGTCCATGTACAGGGAGCACACACACCCACATGCCCATGTACAGGGAGCACACACACCCACATGCCCATGTACAGGGAGCACACACACCCACATGTCCATGTACAGGGAGCACACACACCCACACGCCCATGTACAGGGTGCACACACATACACACGCACGTGTCTGAGCAACAGGAAAGTGCTACCACGGCTGAGACTCCCCAGCAGGACACTTGGTTCAACTCGGCTCAGGCCCTGGCTCCACGTCTGGAGCCTGGACAAGTGATTCAGCCTCTGCTTCACAGTTTCCTTCTCTATAAAACAGAAATAATACCAGTACCTGCTTCTTAGGGTCTAAATATGACTAAATAACTTCAAATTTGTAAAATGATTAGAATCATGATGGGCATTATTAAGTAGCTGTAAATAATTGCTGGGTTTCTGAAAATTGTCTTAACTTCCTCTTCCTTCTCCTTCTCTTCTTCCTCTTCCCTTTCCTTTTCCTCATCCTCACTGTCCCCATGGCAACATCTACCAAGTGCTTCGAGATCTGATCAGCATTCTAGATGACTTTATATACTCAGAAAATAAAGGACGGGCCACAGCTGACTAACGGTAATGCACACGCGGACATAAATAAGAGGGTGCACACTAGCAGTCAGGGACAGAAGCACAGCGCCACTTCTGTGGTCTTCACACCGAGGTACAGAGACATGCCCTGGAATTCCAGGATAATTTTTAAGGGGTGCTTGGGCACACAGAATGTTAAGGGAATCAATTTCCAGCTCCTGGACTTGCATGTGAGCTCCTTCCTAAACTGTTACATGTCAGAAAGTGCCTCTGGGTAGAACTTCTGCGCCCATTTCCCTTCTCACAGCTACTCTTCTACTTTACAGGAAAAAGCTCTGCTCACGGATCCCTAAGCACCTAGAGTATATGGTTCTGAGAGAGGAAAATATTGGGGGACCACACACACACACGATTCCTCATAGCCTTTGCCCCAGTAGGCACTCAGCTCAGGTGAGGACTGCCCCACAAAGTGAGAAAATGTCCTACCTTCTCCCCTCCTTCCTACAAATTTATTCCCCCATTTTCTTGGAAGACAGAAAAATGGTGTGCACACACACAAACACTTGTTAAATGGCTTTAACACATACACATGTTACATACACATGTTAAATGGCTTTAGACTTCAAAGGAGCAAAGCCATACAAGGCCATGCAGAAGAATAAAGCAGCACAGGTGTGAAGCCAAAGAATGATGAAAACTGTCAGGTACAAGGAGACAACATGCTTCCAAGCGTGTTCTCTAGACACTGTGAGCACTTTCGGGGTTCAGAGCTCGACGTCGATCATCTGTTTCACGGAGAGCGGAAAGGGCAGAGGATGCAAAATAGGATTAATTAAAGAAAAGGAAAGAATAAGAGAACAAAGTAGGAAAGAAAGAGGAGAGGAGGCAAGGCCAACTGACTTAGTATTAAAGGAGGAGCTCCTAATCCACAGACCAAGGCACACAGACCACCAATCAATAAAGCGTAATTAGTGATCGAAGCACCTGATCACCAAAAGAAAATGCCCGAACGCCGCTTACTCTATAAGAAACCCCATGTGTTCCCCAGACGTACCACTATAGCGTAACGAAGAAATCAATGGATGCTTTTTCAAGGGGAAAGCTTACACAAAAAGAAGATAAAATACACAGGTGCCAGAAAATATAAAACCAGTAGTATCTTTCCACGCAGGCTTGAAGCAATTGTAGTCGCACGTGAGCATGGGGCTGAGGGAGGGGACACCACACCCAGATATCACACCACTTCATGACCCATGGGACACTTCGGACTTTTTTTAGAAACATTTATATATTAATCAAGATGCAGGTTTAGAGTCTACTTTTGAGCCTTACTATAAGGCTCTTAGCAGCAACAATTTTGTATAATCTACCATGACCACACACACACACACACACACACACACACATCTCTCAAGTTTAGTAGTCAGGCAATTTATGATACAGATTTGTAACTAAAAGCCAGAAGCTAACTATTATTTTCACAAGCTGTCGAGACATGCACAATTTTGCCAATATAACATTGTTTACACCAGTTTTTTGAAAAAAATTAAATCTTAGAAATCCCTAAACAAACTAGAGGCACACAAAATTGTCATAAAACTCCTATGTAGCATGTGACTCAAATGCTACCCAAATCCTTCATAAGATAGATTTATTTCCACAAAATTATCCCTGGTGTTCAACTCAGGTAATTGGCTGCCATTTTCCTACAATGTATTTCATTATCTTCTGTTGCTGAAGAGAAAAGGACAAATTGCATCGCTGGTACTCTATTATTATTAATTGCAAAATTTTATCACAGTCTTGACAAACACTCCAGGCTGACTCCCTGCGGCCCTCCAGCCAGCCGGCTCCATTCTCGGGATGCTAAGGGCAGAAAGAGGCTGGAACAGCAGGTCGCTGCAACTCTCCCACTCAGAGCCCGCATGTGACTCTGCTCAGCACGGTGAGCTGCTGCCGTCCCCTCCCCCAGTGGCTTCCAGAGAGCTCGCCTTCGCCTTCGGAGGAGCTGTGTCCTCTCCCCATGGGTGGCATTTTGTATCTGCCTCTTCCTGTCAGAAGGAGAGTGAGCTTCCCAAGGGCAGAGACCCACCCCATGCACCTACAACACCACGTGGCACAGGGCTCACCAACAGACTGAACGAACAAGGTCTTACTCTGCCGGGGGCTCTGCCTGTACCGACATGGCACTAACTACACCTCCGGCAGCTCCAAGCCTAATTACTTAATTTGCACAGGACTTTCCGCAGCCTAATGGCATCACGGGGAAGAGTGCATTGCTGCGAGCGGAAACGAAACAGGCACCCTTCAGCCTTTGGTAGAACATTCAGCATCCTTCTGTTCTGGGCTGACCTCCTTTCATGTCTCAAGAACCAAAGCGCCCCAGCATGGATATAGCTTCCTCCCGTCCTGGGGCAGTGTCTTCCCAGAGTCTCCTGCCCGGAACCTACCTCTCCCTCAAATTCGCCACCCCATCTATTTGCATGCGCCAGACCCCTGGCCCCTCCCCACGCCCTTACTGTGCAGTTACTCCTCTCAGTTTTCCCAATCCACACCACCCCTCAACAACCTCCACAGAGCCCATTAGGGGGGAAAAAGGAAATTAATATTAAATGATGTCACTGGAATGGGGCCTAATTTGGAATTACCGGTGTCCTTGTATGAAGAGGAGGTTTAGACAGTGCTATGTGCACATAAAGAGGGACAACCACGCAAAGACACATGGAGAAAGGAGACACCGGCCACCTGCAAGATAGACAGAGGCCCTGGAACTGTGAGAAAATAGATACCTGTTGTTCAAGACCAAAAATAAAAAATAGCCCATATATTTCTTCCTATCCTTCCCATAAAGCTCAAGTTCAGTGAAAGGCCTTCTAAACTCTAAGATTTGTCAGGAAATAATGTGAAAGACTTTGAAACATGCAAAAAAAAACAAAGAAAACATGTTAGTAAGTATCCTCATAGTGCAGAATTCCGGGTTGTCTTGATTCTACAAGAGCTTAAGTTTTTTTTGTATCATGCAGCTACTTTACCACTCTCTTAATAGTAACACCTGATAATATAAAGGATTCTTTGCCACACCAGTGCAACTCAATTTTGCCCAGTGGAAAAGAATCCACCGTGGTTGTGACCCGTGAGGGCACTGGCCCGTGGGTGTCACGGGTGTGGCACCTGTGGCACATTCTCTTTTTTACTGACATCTGCTGGATTGCCCAGAATAGTGGTCACGAATGTTGGTGGGCTGGACCTGGAACTCTCTCACCCTACCCTTGATTCTCACAATTAACCTATGAAGTGAAGAACGACAATCATTGTTCCCATTTCATACAAGACAAATCTCTAAATGCTGAGAGGGGTTAGCACTTTGCCCAAAGTCGAACAGTTACTAAGTGGCACTGTCAAAACTGTCCAGGCCCTGAGACTCTGGGTCTGACCCACGTCTCACAGTCACAGACTCAGTGTCTCATGTCTAGTAGCTTTCCTTCCCTTTCCTCCCTCACCTAACGAATGGTACCTGTCCCAGGGAACTGGCTGCCTCAGCCACTAAACCACAGCCACACAAAGTACCGGATTATTAATGCAGAAATGCCCTCCCTGGTTACACTTGCATTTTAGCACGAACCTAGTAAAATTAGGTACCGCAGAGATGGCTGTTAAATGCACAGGATTGACAGGCGGGTGGCCAGCTTCTCAGGAGAACAACACATTGAAGTTTCCTGTGCCTCAAATTCTGCATGTGCAAAAGTGAGTTGAAATGTAGATGAACAGAGGTATTTTCCTATTTAAAAACCTAATATTCTAAAACCTTAGCAATGACAGCAATCAGATCTCTTGCTAAATTTTACTCCTTAGCATTTTGTTTTCCATGCGTGTGCTGAAGAAAAAGAGGGAACTACGGCAACCCGGCTGTCACAGACGCACAAACAGAAATGCACCTCCCCTCCAACCACACTGGCCGATGAAGCCGCCTGCCCGCACTGGCTAACCCGACTGAAGGTCCTGAGGGGAAGCCAGAACGACACCAGTGTGGCCGGCACCGCAGCCCGACTGGCTGCGCAGGGAGCTGTTACCTGGAACCAGCTCACAACACCTTCCTGCTGTAGATGTCTGAACTGCCCTTTCCGCACTGCCACTGCCCCGGTCCTGCCCAGGGTCACTGTAACGTCTCCAAAAGTCATTGATGTGTCCCTTGAAGCAAACACATAGAATTCTGTGACATATGAAAAACAGTCGCCGCTCCTTTAGTCCCTTCAAGATACAGCATATAAATCACTGAGTTTATGCATAGAACTGTACTACCCAGATATTTTGGTCTAAGAGATTTAAAACTTAAATTTCCCATATATATTTTTTTCTCTTTTGCAGATTTCAGGCCACGTAATCTGCTTCAATCTCTAAATATAAGTTATTTCTTCAGTAAGTGAATAAATATAATATGTATTTTTGACTACTTGGTTGACACAAAGCTTTGCATGAGCAAATTTTCCTCATATATTTTCTTTGAGTAAATTTGTATAATGTAAATTATTAAATTATTATTTAAAATATAAATTATTTCCTCATAATCTGTCAGTTGGGCTTTACTGACAGTAGTTTCAAAATAGTAAAAAAAACTGATCAGTTTTCATAGGAAGTTATTATGATTACCATCAATAATATCAATGATATTTTTGATTTTTGACCTACTGCCCTAAGTGACAAAAAAAAAGAAAATTTACCTTAAGTTACCAATCAAATCATTCCTCCAATCTCTTCTCCTTTGCCTCTCTACTCTATTTCATCTCAAAAAATTATTCCCTCCGTGAATCAGCCCAGTGGTCACCAGGGGGGAGGTGGGTTATGGAGGAGGTCAAACCCACGGTGAAGGAAGATGATCCAACTGTGGGCAGTGGGCACACAAAGCGAAATACAGATCATGTACCACAGAAATGTACACTTGAAACCTATGTAATTTTATTAACCAGTATCATCCCAGTAAACTTAGTTTTAATTTTTTTAAATTCTTTCTTCAAGAATTTCCCAAAAAAGCAAATTTTCCTGATTATCCTCTCCTGCTCATCTTTTCATCGCTTTCTTTGAGAAGGTAGCCAGAACCCTGGATATAAAATGTTGACTCAGACTCAAGACATCTGAATTTCAATAAACCCACCAAATAAAACATAAAGATCTAGGCACAGAAATTGAGTTTCTAAAGAAGTTTTAACTATTATTCAAATATTATTAGGTAAGGGATATTTCTTGTCCAAATACAGTGAAGCCCATTGGCATTTAACAATGTTAGTGCAAATTTCAAGACACAAAAGACACTAGAGGAAGCACAGCTAGAAATAAGCAGCAAATTTAATGCCAATCAACATTTCAGAAAGTCAGAAAGAAGAGTGGGGTATTTTGTTACTGTTCTGTTTGTATTTCATAAGGAAAAATGTTTGTGGGAGATGTTTCTAAAAATAAATCTTTGACTTCTCTCTGTCTGTTCAAAGTGGTTAAAAGGGAAAAAGTTAAGTAGGAAAAGGAGGGGCTGAAAAGAGTCATTCGCTAAACAAACAAAACGGAAACAGACTCATAGACACAGAGATGCCAGAGGGGAGGGCGGCTGGAGGCTGCGTGAAAACGATGAGGGGAGTCAGAAGGACAGATGGGCAGGTACGGAACAGGCCCAAGGAGGTGCAGCAAAGCACTGGGAGTAACACTGCAGTAACCACGTATGTGTCAGACGGGAACTGGATGTACCGGGGAGATCTCTTTGTAGGTTACCTAAACATCTAATCCCTGGATTGTGCACCTGAAACTAATAGAGTATTGAATATAACTGTAATTGAAATTTTTTTTAATTTAAAGAGAAGACACTTGCAAAATATGCAATCTAGAAGATTTCTATCAATATCTTTTTTTCATATTATTTGTTCTTATAAGTACTTCCCACAATTATGATACATAATTAGTCAGGTAGTGTGGTTGTATAAAGCCAAATATGGTGTCCCATGCTTTTAGCATGGTTCAAGTTCATTGAATTTTTCCCATCATAAAACTAATTAATGGTCAATACAGAAGACATGGACTATATTGAACAGCCGACAAAAGGGGGAAAAATTACCCACAACATTGTGATCCAAAAAATTATGATTTGCTGTTTAGCCATACAGCCCTCTCACATTTTCCAAGCCAAGTTTTTGCCTGTGTGTTTGATTCTCTATGCTTTTTTAATTACTTTTTATTCTTTAACAAAACCACATCAGCTTTGACTCATGTTGCCCTGGATTCCACCCCCCAGGCTTTACCACAGGAAATGAACCCATCGGGTTGATACCTCACAATTCATGTTTGCACCATCACAAATAGTTCCATAAGGAGCATATCGGGCATAAA
The DNA here is from genome assembly GCF_021234435.1 of Artibeus jamaicensis. Classification (NCBI taxonomy): domain Eukaryota; kingdom Metazoa; phylum Chordata; class Mammalia; order Chiroptera; family Phyllostomidae; genus Artibeus; species Artibeus jamaicensis. The sequence goes on along the minus strand of NW_026521195.1, from coordinate 3,580,032 downwards.
GTTTTCCCAGTATTTCAAATTTTTTACTCCAAATACACTCCTCAAAATGAAACTACTAGATATCAAATACAATCATGAAAATTAAAATGAAATGCCCGGAATCTGTAACAAAATGATACCAGGTAGGGAATTAGATGGGAGTTACAGATGCAACAAGGCTGTATAGGTTTCAAATTTTCCAGAATATGTCCCAACAGAAATGAAAACCAGACTGCGTCCTAGAAAAAAATGTATATGTATATTCATTCTAGCAAAGATGAAAAGTTTTTTAAGGCTTCTGGTGCACATTGTCAAAGTGCTTCCCTAAAGAGCTGTAATCCTTACTCCCAACATATAGCTTTAAGGTCTATTGTGAAGGCTTTATCTTTCAACCCACTTTTCTTCGAAGCCTTTCTTTATACACTGACTTCAGCACATGTCTCTAACCTACTGCAAATTTTTTCTGTGAGATATGCTTCTGAGTTTTCACTTTATTCTGGACATTTGCATTGGCTTTTACGAGGCTCTGTTTTCCTCATGCAAATTACAAAGCCACTCAGAACAAGACCTGGATAATACAATGATCTACCTGCAGAAATGTACATCATCTTGTTGTTTGCAAAGCAAAATGATGTGTAGCATTATGTTGTTTAGCAAAAATTGGAAGCAATCATTACTGTATCACTTTGAGGGACTGTACAATATTCCTATATTTACTGATATGGAAACAAGGGGAGTTCCCATTATGTTGTTGAATTTTAACAGTAGGCGACAAATCTTTGTAAGACGTAATTCCATTCTGCATGTATCATATGCACACCTATGTATCCAAACACAGGAAAAGTCCTAATGAAAACGTGCCTTCTCAGAGGGTTGATATTACAAGTGATTTGCATAAACATCTTTATCCTTATTTATATGCCTTCACTTTAACAATAAACATTGTCCATGTATACTTTTTTTAAATTATCAACTAAAGTAACTCTCAAAATCCTCATTTGAGCAAATTGATTCTGTACGCCTGTCAATTTCCAGCTCAGTTATATCAACATCCCCCCAACTCGACACACTGGATCTATAATCTCTAAACAATGTGACAGATAACATGGTCGTCACTTAATGCTATTTTGCTTCTAAATTTTCAAAATAGAGTTTTACACCCAAAGACTTTCCAAAGCTACTCACATTAACAAGAAAGCTAACTTGTTAATTAATTACATTACTAAGGTATAATTAACACCCAGAAATTAACAATTACAATATTAAAACCTATAAATTATAATAAGGCTTTTCGTGACTAAAAATTCAAAGTTTCCATGTGTTTATGGGCCTGCCACACTAGTATGTCCATCTCTAACAATTCTTCCACAGCCATCTCCCAGGCCCCAGCCCCAACTGCCATTCAAGTTCCGTGGCCTGGGGCAAGTCACTCACAGCGAAACTCAGTGTTTTGCACATGCTAATTTCTAAAGTCTTCAGGAATCTATGACTGTAGGTAAACTTAAAAAGAAATTGAAAGTGATATTGGCCATTGAGAAGCTTCATCATGTTGACTTGGGTGGTGAACATCCACTACAGTTTGCCAGTGATGTATGACAGAACTGTACGCCTGAAACCTATAAGTTTACTAACCAATGTTACTCCAATAAATTCAATACACTTTTTTAAAAGAGAAGTTTCACCATGCTATGAAGGGTATCAGTGTCCTAGAGTTGCCGCCACAAAGTACCAAGAGCTGGGTAGCTCAGAACAGGAATTTTTCATCTCAGGCTTCTGCAGGTCAGAGGAGGACTCAGGCGTCCACAGAGCCGCGGTCCCCCTGCAGAGGCTGGGGAGGGCTCTGTCCCAGGCCTCGTGACTAGCTTCTCAAAGCCGCAGGTGCTCCTGGGCTTGCAGATGGCCAGCTTCTGCATTACCTTCCCTTCCTACGTCCAAATGTTCCCTTTTTATATAGACCTTAGTTACACTGGATTAGGGCCCACCCCAGAGATATCATTGTAACTTGATTACTTCCATCAAGACACCACTTCCAAGTAAGGTCAACTCTGAGGGGCTGAGGTCGAGGGCTGTTTTGAGAGGAGGCACAACTCAACCCACCCTATGCAGTAAACTCTCTGTTGGCCTCCAGATCCACTCATCTTTTCTGCCCCCCACCCAGTGGCCGACTTCTGTGAAGGACACCACCCAAGCTTCCTTGGCTCCTAAGCTTCTGGTTGGGATCAGCAAATGGGAGGCACCTGTAGTAGATCCCCAGTAAAAGGACAGAGAAGGTGGGGCACCTGTCACCACGCCCTGCCCCCACCAGGCTGCAGTCCTAGTTCCTGTCCCCTAGCCCTCCCCCATGCTTCTAGCTCTCACCTGTACAGGTGACCCCATCCCCTGGCCCCTGCTTGTATGAGGCCATCGTGCCCTCCCACTGCTGCCAGTGCCTGTGTGCATCACGATGCCTTCTCGGTCAAATTGCACACAACTGCCCATCCCTTTGTAAACAGTTCCTGCATTAAATTCTCCCTACCCCTGGGAATACCCCACCTCTCTCTCACCAAGACCCTGTCTGGTACATTGGACTAGGCCAGTTCGTTACCTCAGACAACCTGACTGATCTACTCATCAAAGCCCTCCCCAGTAGTGAGATTGCAGGCATGGGTGCCTCGGATACACGCGGTCAAGTATGACCCTGCTCTGGATCCTGGATAATCGGTGCCCCTTTGCTTTTCCCTCTCACACCTTCGTCTGGAGGTGCAGAGCAGGAGGCTCAGAGCACAGGCTGTGGGGGCAGGTGCTTCACGCCGGCCCCTGCCTCCTCCATGCCCCACACTGTGCACTGAGCCTCTCCCGGTACTAGTAACTGGGCACAAACATGGTAGCGTGCAAGTCACAGGGCTGCTATGCAGACGTGCATCAGGTTGCTGATGTTCACTTTATGAGTGTATTAGTTAATATACAAAAAAAAGTGCTTAGAACAGTACCAGACACAGAGTGCTCTGTGAGCATTAGCTGCTGTTAGGGTATTATTAATTTTCCTCTGATGGTTTTCCCTTGACCTGCGCTTTACATCAATCCAAGCTGCACCATTTTCTGAGGAGCTGCCCTGCCCTGTCAAACAGATGCTAGGAACATAAAAATAGCCAGCTGCGTAACTTCCCTTCTCAGAACTCCCAACGGTTTTCAAGGTCAGAGAAACCTGTCACTCCTGCTATCCCTGGGTCTCCAACCCCCATTTGGCAGGACGTGTTAAATCCGCAGCTTTATTTCCTTACAGCTCATTTTGGTCGGCTGAGCTATCAGACAAGATTCTGGTTTTCATCAATCGCCCTCCTGGGCCTCGCCAGGCTCCATGGGAGGCCCCCGCACCCAGCCACAGCCCCGAGGTCCATTCAGGCTGGTAAAAGACAGTCACCAAACCGCTCCTCAATCCAGGGATAGCCCTCAATGGTGCTCTTCATCCCAAAATATGTATGTTTGGTTTCGTTTAATTGGAAGGGATAAGAGGAGGGGGTTGGAGCCAGACTTTGCTTAAAAAAGACATGAAAAATCATCAAATGTAGCACCTTTTTAGGAGAAGGTAAGGACTTGGGGAGAAGATCTGGGAAAAGAAACCCTCTTTCATCTTTGCAAGTCGTAAGGCTTCGTTTTAAGTTAAAAAGAAACAAGCAACTTCATAAAAAATGTGCTAACTTGGCTTAACAGTATATACATCAGCTACAAAAAAACAAAATAAACATAAAGTAATTGTTACTGTAAAAAATGGCTCTGAGGCACATTTCAACATGCTCTATTTATGTATTTATATGTATGCTTGTTTATCAATACATTAGAAATATCTACATTCCAACAAAGGTCTGACTTGGAAATAAGCATACCAGCTGAGAGTTCAGAATAGTAGCAGTAGAGTTCATGATCAAGAAAACCAGACAGACTGACTGACTAACAGACAGACAAACAAAGTAGCAGAGAACCCCGGGGGCAGGTGCACAGCTCCAAGGTCAGAAGTCCCTGGTCTGAATCCTCCCTCCTGCATTTACTGGTGACCTTGGGCCCTTTCCCTAACCTCTGTGGGCTTCAGTTTCTTCATAATGTAATACGGCTCTTGCCTCACAGGGCTATTGGGAAGATGCAAAGAAATAATATATACAAAGCATTTAGGACAATTCCCAGCACAGAGTAAGCTTTCGAAACTTTTTAGTTCTACATTTTCCCATTGTATCTACAGCCCAGAATGATATACAGTTCTATAAAAGATGATATTCATTTTAAAGAAAATATTTTGTTGCAATTAAATATTTTGACTTTTTTCCCTCCTACTTATATGAGTCACACTGATCACACACTCTTAAGCATAATGCTGTTGATTTTAGAGAATAAATTTTCAATGATGACTGAGGTTTACACTAAAACAACACGCCGGACCCCAAGTCCCCGAGTTCCCATCTGGACTTGCTTGGGATTACAGAGATGAGAAGGTTAATTACCATTTTAAATATGATAATTGGTTATTACCCTTTTTTCTTTTTGAGAAAAGGGCAAAACGTTTCTTGCTATATGCAAATATAGGCCTGTGGACAATTTATTCACTGCTGTTTATGACCTCTAGTTTTCTTGCAGATCAAGCAATTAGATTTTAAACAAACACTTGTGAAATGAAAGCGAAAAATCAGTGCCTTGGCCTGTTTAGTATTTCTTAAAGGTCCCCCCGAAGTAACGCTCTGCAATTACTACTCATCCTTGCTCCCAGGACCCGTGGCCGTGCTGCCTCAGGGAAGCCCGCTGCCAGCTCTCGAGACTCATGACAGGACTCGGCTGGGTGAAAAAACACACTGCATTTTAAAGAACCCATAGTATCTCATCCAATTGAAATATGCTAGAAAAATAAAGAGGCCAGGAGACAGCCCATGGTATTGGGTTGGCCAAAAAGTCCACTACATTTTTTTCTGTAAAATATAGGACATTTTTCATGTTCACCAATAACTGATTTGGATGTTTTGAGTCTGTCAGCTCTCTCCCACTATTGGCTTCTAGTGGGTAGAGGCCAGGGGTGCTGCTAAACACCTTCCAATGCATGACAGCCCCACAGCAGAGAATTCTTTGGCAAAAATGTCAACAGAACCAAGAAACTTCACAAACTACTTTTGACACGTTCAGTCACAGCACCTTCTCCATACACTGCACAAACCTTTTGTATTATTTCTTGAAATAATAAAGCATAATACACCAAAAATGTTGCATATCATCTTTCATCTTCAATATTAAAATATCTCCAAATTCACCAATTTTGATAAGTTTTTTTAATGCATGCTCATATGACAACAGTCATGATACAATCTAATGAAATTGCTTTGAGTGAAGTTAAAGACAACTAAGCACTACTAGACCCATTGTACAGAAAAATACTAAACAAACTTTTTGGCCACCCCAATAAAAATATTAAGAAATAGGTAATAACTAAAGCCATTCTTTCTCACTGCAACTAGATCTACTAACTGCCCGGTCCTTCCTACTTATTACCTTGGGGGATCTATTGTTTTCCTAGAAAAGGCAGCGCACTGCACAGCTTAACCAAGGTATTTCTCTGCGTTTGCTTCCAAGTAGAGAAGGCACAACTGTAAACAAAGCGCCCACGGAGCGGTCCGTTCCCTACAAGGACAGGCGTGCTGCTGGACGTGCCGTCCGGCCTCGATACCCACTCTCTTCCACCAAGCATCAAGAAGCCTAGAGTTCCATCGGTGAAGCAATTTTAGGTCTTCAAGGCTTTTAGGGGAGAGGGAAACATAGAAAAGACCGTCTAAAGTGGACAGTAGAACAGCAGTCAAGGACTCACATGTCTCTGGGGCAGGTCGGGCCCAGCCTTCCCAGCACCACTGTGTGGGTTTTTCACACCTGGGGGTCTGCAAGGACCATGGGGTTTCCTGCCCATCTTTTCTAGCACTGGCCAATCCATGGGCTGGCCCCTGTGCCTGGACTGATTTGAACACCTTCTCTCCCTGCGCCGTCCCCCCGCCCCCACCTCCCTTCCTGCCTTCCACTGCCTGTGGATGTGTGGACTTTGATTCTAGTGTTTGCATTCCGTGGGCTGTTATATCTGTTGTTCTCCCCTGGAGCACATGTACTGGATGTGGGAGGTCAGCGGGCACCTCAGCTGCTCCCAGTCACTCCCTTTATGGCCATCACTGTCTCATTTCCTCTAACTCAGCTTAAATTCTGATCCACTCTCTTGATCCACTGCAAAATATGGGCCTGAAGGGGAAGAGATGGGCCGGGAGGAAGGGCCAGCTTCACAGCCACGTCTGCTGGGCCTGCAGACTGATCTTCCTTCCCCCTGAAGGGGAAAGTCCCCGACTGACTACAGGCAGTGGCCAGTTTGGGACACGTGCCGCTCCGCACAGAGTGCTCAGAGAGCCTGAACTCCAAGCCCTGCAGGCCTGAGTCCCCATGGGCCCTGTCGGCTCTGTCTGGGGTTTCAAAGGAATAACGGCTGCTGCAGGGAGGACCTGGGGGGTAAAACTCACCAAACCTGTTAAACCTGTGAGAAAGCTGGAACCAGCGGATGACTCATACAGGAAAACGACACTGTCCACGCATGTTGGAAAGAAGTCTGACAGCAATATGGACAATGTCTGAGAGGAAATGGAGTCGAAGAGAGAGACCACATAGGACCTTAGCACGTACAGGGGTCCAGGGGACCCCAACTGGAGCTCTGTACATGGAGAAAGGAAAGGTATTCAATAGCTAATTCACAAATTGAGCCAACAAGACTCTGGGTCCAAGTGCACGTAGATGGGGACAAAATGGCAGGAGTCAAAAATGATGGCGAGTTGCTGATTATGTCTTGTGACGACAGAAACGCCAAAACCCAACTAAGACCTGGAGAAGACGACAAGTCCGGCAGGGGTTGGGCTGGAAACAGCACAGGATATCGCCTCCCAGACCCACCCAGCAGGCAGCTGCAAGCCCAGGCCTGACGCTTAGGAAAGAGGTCAAGGGCAGTGGGCGGAGGGAGAGGAACAGAGGACCTAGAATGGAAGGGGCCAAATGGAGAGTGTAGAGGACGAGCAGGGGCCATCCAGCACAGGGACGGGAAAGCTCCGGCAGGAAGGCTCTGCAGGGTTGGCCTCTGCTGGGGGAGCAGAGAGCCCTTGTGCGGGGGCCACCGAATCTGGCAACGAGAAGGGGTGAGAATTCTTCCAGGGAGTTTCCTGAGCTCTGAAGGTAGAAGTCTGACTTCAGTGGACTGAGGGAACAAATGAATTAGAGAACTGAAGAGTATTCACATACTACTTATTCTTTCCAGAAGTTTCAAAATAAAGAAGGAGAAAATATGTCAATTTGGCTCTAAATCCTGACAGATTCCAGGAAGAGCACATCTATCGCTATGGAATAAAAGAGGGGAGCAGAAGGAATTTCAGGTGTCTGTAAAGCCCCTGAAGTGGATTCGTGGGTAGTGACGGGGGGCCGATGCCTCCGCTGCGCGGCCTGATGGAGTAGCCGTGAGGCTCCTGGGCCCTGGAGCCTTGGCGGATGCAAGCAGATGTGCGCTCCAGGAAGCCCAGCCCACGCTTTCAGGACTTAGTACTTCAGGATTTAGTATTTAAAAAAGTGTAAAAACATCTCGTTAATGTTTTTAATATTGATTACATGTGGAAATAATATGCTAAATATATTGAGTTAAATAAAATATATTATTAAAATGAATGTCCCCTATTTCTTTTTACTTTGCCCACGTGCCGACTGGACACCTGAAAATCACACCCAGAACTCACGCTGCACCCCTACTGGACAGCCCCCCCTCGGGAATGAAGACACGCCGGACTGGAGGGAGAGCAGAATTCACAGATGTTCTGTGGGCGCCGGGCCTTACCTGCCATTAAAGTGAAGTTTATAATAAGCTCACCCAGGACAGCTTCAGGACTGCAGAGTTTAAGAAAGGAAGGTCCTAACAGATTAGGTGGCTTTTTCAGGTCATCTGCCTGCATAGCAGCAAAAAAACTAGAACTGACCCATGGGCTTACTTCTGTTATTCCACTTCCTAAAATGTCAGTAAAAATTGAAAAGTTGGGATAAAAAAAGACAATAGTAGCATGGCTGTTACATGTGTCTCATCCTATGCCACATCCAATAAAATGACCGGCTTGTGATAAAAATCGTAACCTCCAAACACATTAAAATCATATCCTCAGGCATCGTAGCCTCCTGTGTTCACCAGTCAACCTATAACTAATGTTTTAAAATACTCAGTATGTCAACCCATGAGTATTTTGCTTCTGTTATACTTTTGTCGTCTATACTCTGAATTTATTTTAACCCAATTCCATGCTAATTGTAAAGTGAATATCATCCATTCAAGTATATATCACTTTTCTAAAAAGGTTGTAAAAAAAAACCTACTAGAAAAAATTCAAAGTATTTACTTCTCAACTCTCCTGTTATTAACTGTCATCCGAGAGCAGGAGCATCAGGGTGCCCTGAAGTACAATACTCGTAAAAAGTCAAAAATTAGACCGTTCCAAGGACAGCCACAGTATATGATGACAGAGCATATTTCAAATTCTGGCAGGAGGTTAAAGTCCCACTTTGCCAATGAAACCTTCAGATTTCACACGGCCACTACATTCTGGGCCAGCTGCCGCCTCTGGTTCACTGGTCACCACAACCAACCACTGGCTGTGATTTCTTCAAGACTCCAAGTGACTATAAATCTATTTGTATTTCCCCCAAAGAAAGGGCACAGTTAAAAAAAAAAACAGAAATGAGATTTTCTTTTCATTCTAATTTTCTAAGTGAAATTGAAAAGTAAATTTATCACTTCAAACCGCACATAGTACTTAATTCCTTGAGACAGTTTAATAAGCTAATAACTGCCAAAATCATGATAGTTATTTTCTTGGTATAGTTATTGCTCCAAGACACAGTGCTGAAAATGGAAAAAAAGATTATTTGATTAGACAGCATGTTTATTTCATTCTGTACACCCATCCAGTGTTTATTGTAACAAGTAAACACTGTTACTGGGATTCCCGAATGACATTACCAAGAGTAACAGAAATAAAGAATACTGGCTTCCACTTCATGAGTATCTGCTACTATCTGAATGCATCACACAGATTAAAGGGAAAAAAAACTGAGGCAAATCTCGGTAATGAGTCGGGCATGCACTGGGTGACTGATTTGCAAAGAGGAGTTTTCCATGTTGATCCTCACATGTCCCCTTCTGTGCCTTGCAGCCTGAGAGTCGGTCCCTGTCCAAGGTGGTGCCTTCTGGAATCCTCTCTGGTAGCCCATCTACTGGCTGCTGGGACTTCCCTCAAGTACAGAGGCAGGGGTCACTGCCAGCTGAGCTTCTGCACAACCACAAGGGAGTTTTCGGGTTTCCCTGGCTTGTACTTGCCCCTTTCGGGTTACTGCCCATAGTAGGTCATCACTGAAGCATGACCCAGGATGGTGTCAGAGAGTCGCCGTGGCTGGAATCAGTGTGGATGTTCACAGCAACTCCCTCTGATGAAGAGTGACTTTGAGGTGATGGGCAAGAAATGGCACAGGTACCTGGGATCGATTCCATACCAACATGCTGCAAATGTTTACCATCAGCAACACTTTAATGGCCTTCCAATTTATGATTTGATATAAAGGATTTTTTAAACTGCCACTGAGGGATCAGATCACAGAAACTCAATGACAGTCTTCAATTTTTCATGGCTAGTGAAACTCTGGCCACGTTGGGGACTTTGCTGGCAGAAGCAAATCTGTGATTTAGACGTCGCTCTACTTGGATGAGGCCAAGTTTTGATGCCTCGTTCAAGATCAACAGGACTACCTACCTCTCCTTCCACGCAGTGTTTGCTCCTGCCTCAAAGGTTTACGCGTGCCCTCCCGCACTCTCTTGCTTTTCTTTGGTAGCGTATCTACCACTGTCTTGGAAACCCCGTTTCAAATCCAGCCCCTCTTCCTTCTTAGCTCAGCCTCCACATCCTAACAGTGGTCGTTCCTCTGGCCCTGTGCACTTGCCACGCAGCCTGCGTCTGCACCTCGTCTCCACGCTGACCGCAAAACACCCTGGGGCAGAAACTCCTTTCTGTCATGCGTGACACTGACCACCAATAATGTGCTGTTAAACCGGGCAACTTACTGTTTTAAGTTTTAAAGCCTTGCTGTGGAGTGTTTTCCAACCTTCTCGATCTAAATACTCCCACCGTGGCTGACGCTGAGCGACCAACACACAGCCGCTGAAGGCGTGGTCAGGAAGAGACCGCAACCTGACTCCTGGGAGCCAGTTCGAGCCCCAGGCCGGGCAGCACCTCTGCTGCCTTCCTGACTAGCAAGCGTCCCTCCGTAGAAGCCCACCCGAGTCCTTTCTGGTAAGCTTTGAAAATGCCTGTTTTTAATTTTGTCTCGTTCAAGGCATGCCCAGCAGTATAGCGAATTCCAGAGGAAAGGTGCTCTGCCTGCCTGTCTTCTTCGCTGCTGAGTCGCAGTGTCCAGGTCTGTGCCCCACGTCAGCATCCGGAAATTGTTTGCCAAATGATCACATCATCAATATTTTTCAGTATAACAAAGTAGTCTAGAAGAATCCAGTAGAAGCTGTGATATGCCTCCCCTGGTAAAAATAAATGTCACCTACACACAGAGAAACAGGACTGTCAAGTTACAAGGCCCCTCCGATATTATCGGATGCAATCCTGTCATCTTATTTAAAAGGAGAAAAAAGATCCACAGAAGTTCATTGGCAAGTGAATGGATACATAGCATCTTGGTGGCAGAGTGAGCCCCAAACCCGGGTCCCTCAGTTCCTGGTCCCCATCTCCACTTAGCAGATGGCCATGCTGCCCCTGGGTCACCACCCACTTGAGCCCACGATCTGTTCAGAAGCTGCTAGCCTTGTGAAAAGCAGATTGTTTTTATTGGCTTTCCACATTAATATCTAATGTCCAACTATATTTGATCTGATACCTAATACAAGAGAAGTCAAGCTAATTTCAAGAATATCAGTGACAAAAGAAAGACTAGTTATAAGGGATGTCATATGAACTACTTCTCTGCACGGCATCATGGGAGCTGAGATTCACTCAAACTCTGCATTTGCACCGTCCTTAAAGTCATTTTCTCTGCTACTATCCCCTTCATCTGATCATTAGTACAGAGGTCATGTAAAATTAGACCTTACGTTGATTCCAGAAATGATTGCCAACATCTTTCCACAATTCAGACATGTAAGATCGCACACGGTAAAAATGGCCAAGAATCTGTCATCGTCTTTATAAGATTTTCATAATGACATACACATATGTGTGTGTGCGTGTGCACATGTGTGCTTATATAAATTATTGGGTTAACTAAAGAGAAGAAAAATCTTTTTTTCATTATTATCATTTTAAAATCCACATACAATAAATGTGCAAAAGACTTATACCTCCTCAAAGATAACTGAAAACACCGTTCCCTCCATTTCTTAAGCAAAAGTGTCTATTCAAAGATAATTGCAGTAGGTTAAGTTCATTACCCAATATTCCCCTGACACCTAAGGCAGGTTTCTGATTTTTTTTTCCAGTGTGATCTTATTACTGCCTAATTATCCATATTGTTTTCCTTCCTCTTTGTTAAACTGAAATTCACTGAAGCCATTTAACCTTTAACTTAGAATCATTAAATATCCCCCCTCCTTCACCAATCACTGGTCTCCGTCTTTATTAAATAACTCCCCTCCTTGATTTATTACAAATCTTTTTGGCCAACTTTAGATCCATTCTGTTAATAAATTCTTTACCTTCCTTCAACTCAATTAACACACTGTCCCTGTCAACCAAGCTTCCCTGGTATTTCTTCAAGCTCTTCTGGCTCTTCAAAGACCCTCCAGGAGAATGATGGATTTTCAATAAACCTGCAGTATTTTAATAAATCTTATTTAATTCTGCAGTAAGATTAGGTGAGACCTACTACTGGCGCTGAACCGCTTCCTGCGGTGATGTCACCACGCTCTGGAGTGACGACCCTGCAGCGACACACGCAGATCTTCGTGACGTAGCTCCCAACCTCTGAACACGGAACACGCCCTGATACAACGATCACACTGGCAGCCAAATCCAGCGGCGCCAGCGTCCACGTGTCCGCAGTGTCGCCATCCAAACAGTTTTTAATAAAGTGGCACCTACGCTCCTGGTGCCCTCGGTAAATATGAAGGTGACCTCTGAACAGGAGTCGACCTGTCACTGTGTTATGCAAGGAGTAGCCTTTTATAACATGGGACAGTGTGGAAAAAACAGTTATCCAGGGGCAGGGGGTGGGGGAAGTGTTCCTGTCCCCTTCCTGGAAAGAAGTGTTTCCCTGGACTCCAAAGCACTGACACACAGTTTGGTGGCTGTCGCTTCAACCCCATTCCCGTCCTCATCAGCCACAGACACCACCTTTCCCAGCGACAGCCACCTCCACTCACCAAACACTGCAGTGCGTGTGTGGGAGACAGAAAACTGGGAGGGTGAGCACTGACCTTGGGTCCAATAAGCTTACGTGGAAGTTCAGTTTGGAGACTGCCTCGCCCCCCCCACCCACCATTTCTGGGGCCTGAACCATGGCGCTCTGTGGAACCTGGTGCCATCGTCCTGAGAACGAGGGGCCAGAACGGTCACCCATGGGAAAAAGATTTTACATTGGCCAAAGAGGGGACACAACCGGAATAAAATGATCCACCAGTCTCAAAAGCTCAACTCCAAGAATGAATTACAAGGAGTAAGGAACCGTAAGACTGGTATAGCTTACTTATTTTGCATCACTTTAGACAAACAGACAAAGGTTTTGTTCTTGTCCCCCCTGTAAAACACCTACTACCAACTTATCATTTCTCAGTTTTCAGTAATTTCAACAAAAGACCATCCTAATAAGCATATAAACTCATTCGATGCCTTTGAGCAAAATAAGGCCTGGAATTCAGTGTCCTCCATCCTAAAATTCCTGCCTAATGGGCCACCAGGATTAGCCTTCTTTCAAAATTTCCAAACCACCTCTGACTCTAGCTTTAAAAGGATGGAACACTTTTTTCTGACATTCTGAGGGACTGATTCTGATGTCCGACTCCCTAAATACTCCTTCTCCATCACTAAAGATATTTGTATGCAGTTTTTTAACGGAAGAGGCCTCAGAGACCAACTAGTCTATTGTTCTTATTTTGCAAATACCAAAACTGACCCAGGGAACAATTAAGACAACCCAGGCAAGGCCACACAGCCAATTAGCAAGCGATGCAGCAGAAAGTGGGGTCTCCCAGAGCCTTGTCCTGGGATCAAGCACCAAGGACTTGCCAAGAAGAGGATCTGTGTTATGTAAAAGAAAATAATTTTTCGCTAATTGGTCCAGAAGTTACATACAATCAGTGTTTTTCAAATGTCTGATAAAACTCTTTTGTAAAAGTTCATTTCCTTATACATTTTCAGATAGAGATAGAACTGTCTGCATTTAACACCACCACTTCCAGTAGCTACTACAACAAATTAACACAAATGGAAGGGTTTAAAATAACACGTATGTAGTGACTCACCGCTCTCCACCGCTCCCCAGGACAGAATCGGGCAGGCCAACTGGGAACTCTGCTGAGGGTCTCAGAGGGCCAAGATCAAGGTGTCAGCTAGTCTGGGCCCTCCTTTGGACGTGAGGAGAATCCATGTCCTGGCTGATGAGGCTGTTGGCAAGATTCAGTTCTGTGTGGTTAGAGGACTGAGGTCCTCGTCTCTCTGCTGGTCAGCAGTCATTCTGAGTTTGTAGAGCACAGGTGGCAAACACAAGACCTGTAGGCCAAATCTGGCCCGCCACCTTGTTTTATCCAGCCCGGCACCTTGTTTCTACCTGGAGGCAGCACCGAGCTCCTTGCCCCTGGTTAAGGAGTAGTTACATTCATACGGTCCTTAAGTTACATTCGGCCTTTTGAAGACAACTTCGAGGCTGCTGCGGCCCCCAGTGAAAATGGATTTGACACCCCTGGTCTAGAGGCAGCCTGCTTCACGCTGCTCCTGGCCATGACCCTCCGAACCAGCCCTCCCCTCTGACTCCTGCAGCACCTCCCTCAGTGCACCCACGCCTGTGCTTTTAAAGACTGCTGTGATTACATTGGGCCCACCTGGATAAGCCAGGCTACCCGTCCCATTTTAAGGTCAACAGAAGGTCAACCTTACGACCTTCATTACATCTGCAAAGTCCTTTCAGCCACCGGCTTTATTCATAGGCGTGATGACACGTCCTGTCCATTGTCCTGGTGAGCAGGACCTGGAGTCTTCTTGAGGACCACAATTCTGCCCATGACACTTAGTGCCAATTTTATTTAAGGAAATGTGACTGTTTTTTAACAGATCACATTGTGCAAACATAAGAACTTGCAATAATATCACCTGTCACCCCTCGCACGGTGAATCTATTTCCAGGAACGGCTCAGGTCAGTGCTGCGTTCGTCCAGGGCCTGCCCCGGCCCCAGGCCAGCTTCCCAGGTCTGTGACAGGTGGTGGCCACGCACGGACCTGCGCTCAGATTCCACACTCCCCGCCCAAACTGAAGGCTGAATGCTCTGTAGCTGCCTTCTTGAAATTCGTACCACTTTCTCATAAAGGAAGTCAGCAGGACAAGGCGGCGTGTGCTGGGGCTGGCTTGCTGGAAAGTCTTCTCCCCCTTTCTCCGGGGAATCTTTCCCACGAGCACAATACTCCAGGTGAGGGCTCTTTCCCTTGAGCATTGTGTCCTGTCTCCCCCTCATTGAAAAGTCAGCTCTGGTTTTGCTTCTTTGAAGGTAATACATCTTCTCTTTCTCCTAAAGTTTCTCCCCCTGGGCGCTCCGCAGTTTGACTAGCAGGTGCCCTAAATGAGATTCCTCCTTGTGTTTATCCTGAGGGGGTTTGTAGCCCTTTTCACACCTGTAAGTTGTTGCCAGGTTTCCTGAGTTCAGAAAAAAATTCTTCGCCTCTATGCAGACACAACCCCCCACCCCACCCCCAGTCACTTTCTCCTCTTCCTCTGTGACCCCAGCGACATGGGGTCAGACCTTTTCCCCTCGTCCCAGGTGTCTGCTACACTATTTGCTGCATGTCCCATCCTTTTCTCCCTCCACACTCCAGTCCATCACCCTAAATGGCCCATCGGCAGGGTGCGCAGCCCCTCCACAGCTGGGTCTGATCGGCAGTTAAACTCGCCTGCCTAGTGCCTCCCTTCAGTTACATTAGTTTTCATTTCAGGCCTTTTTTCAGTTCTCTTCCTAGAATCCGATTCTCTGATGAAATGATCCATCTTTTCATCAATTATTTTAACTGTTAATTATAATTATTCTATAGCCCACGTCTGATCATCCTAATGGCTAGATCACTATGAGATTCTTTCTGTTATTTCTTGTTTTGTTTGGCTCTTCTCTTGGTCCTGCCTTCTGACATGCGTGGCATCTTTTTATTGATTGCCAGGTGTTGAATACAGAATTGACAGACTCTGCGTGGCGCCTCTTGCTTCTGGCAATGCCGGTCAAAGTAAAGGCAGATTGCCTTAAAATCAGGACTGACTTTATACGAAGCTGCATTTCAATGTTTGGAAGCTGTGGTCTATTTCTAAGTTTCCCTAACTCCTAGGCTGCAGCCCTGCAGGAGTCCCAGTGAAACGTCACGGCCTCCCTGAATTCTGCCTAGTGACCCACTCCCTAGCACTGAGAAACTACCAGCAGTTCCACTCAGTGCCTCACACCTTAGCCGCTGCTGCCTGGCTTCTCTGCCTCCCATCCTGGGCTTCCTACAAAGTGACAGATAAGCCAGGGTTCAAAGCGGCCCTGACTGTGGGCTCACCCCCACCTGCTTCTCTTCCCTCCGGGACTTTCACCCCCCCCAACCCTCCCCACCCCTGCCCAGTCGTGCTGCGGTGCCTGCAGGCGTTTGGTGGATGTGGCATTCTCCTTCTCCTCGCCGTGGCCTCCATTCAAAAC
Organism: Artibeus jamaicensis; assembly: GCF_021234435.1. NCBI lineage: Eukaryota > Metazoa > Chordata > Mammalia > Chiroptera > Phyllostomidae > Artibeus > Artibeus jamaicensis. The sequence continues at coordinate 3,564,128 of NW_026521195.1, read as the reverse complement.
AACCCAGTCCAGCAAAGCTGAAAGTGGAACTCAGACTGACTGACCCCCTCTCCTTATGTGTGAGTTGGGTCTCACTGGGTCTCACTGGTTCTAAGCGTGTGTTGAAGGGAGGCTGGCAGACAGACGGGGGAGGTTGCATTTCTGGGTTGCACTTCCTGCTTGAAACCTAAGCTGTGTCTTCTCTGAAAGTCAACTATTTATCTGTTAGAATTATTATGTGAACTTAGACTCAAAAAGCGTTTCCTCAACAGCCTGATGGGACTCTTTACACATAGTATGAATATAATGGGTATATATAAATTATTTACACATAATAAATATATATAACATATAATGGGTGCCTGGAACCTCCCTCTTCGTGTGTGCTTTCTTGCACTTAAAATCAACAGTGTTCTCAGAAGCCAAGCTTTTTCACAGAAAAATAAAAACAGTGAGAAACATAAATACACCCTATATCATAGGATGTTGCCTCTATAACTTTGTCCTTTGAGAACTCTGAGTCATGTGTCAAAGAATGTAAGGGCTATGAAATGGGCTGAGCTGCGGATACCTCCTGTAGTTAAGTTACCGTAAAATGTCACCACTTCACAATGGAAATTTATGATCACTGAAACATTTCTAAATGCAGCTTTTCTCTGAACTAAAAAAAAGTTTTATTGCATAATTAAATGTACAAAGTTTTGAAGGACTGTTTATTCTAGTAAAGAAAGCAAACTTCTGTGGGGGAGAAGGAAAGCAAGCTAATTAAAGACGACCTTCAGGGCAGCAACTTTGCGTGTGTCCACGAATAGCAGTTACAACGCCAGTTAAGCAGTGTCAAATAATAGCAATCATACTTACTCTATCTCATTTTCTTTTCAAGTATCCTTTCTAAGTCTACTTAGGAAGGAATACAGATTACTCTTGTAATCTAAAGTACCAAAATCTAAATCTCTCTTCAAAATCAACTGTGACCCAGACACCACACTCCAACACTTTGACAATTAATTTTTTAAATACCCCAAAATAAAATCAGGTACTTCACCATGCCCATAGAGCTTTTTTTTAAGTCATTGTCTTTTGTAAAGTTCTATTCCTGAAATGCACAATACTAACTACAACCTCAGAAAAACATCTGGCTATCAACAACAGAAAGTTAGAGATCAATGCAGGTAGAAAGATAAGTATACACAATGATAGTCTCCCAACTCAACAGAAAACTAACCAGCTTTTAAGGTAATTCTGGGTCGTTATTCGGTTATTCCTGCTCTGGGCATTTGTTTCAAAACACACTTTCGGTTTCTAGCGGGCTCCAATCAAGTTCCCTCGGTGGGTCAAAGGCCCTGGGAAGATTTACAAGCACTCAAGACACTGAGGAACTGGCCCCCCGTCGTTTCTATTCAAAGGCTCCTTTCTGTTTCATCCCCTTCCTGGCTCAGAGCTTCATCACTCTCTGCTCGCGGTCACTGCAAGAGAAGCAGCCGTCACAGGCACCGGCTGTCTGTCGGCAGGAAGAACCTGGCGTGCCCCAAACCAGCTGTCCGCGTTGCAGGCACACGAAGTGCTTACGACAAAGCATCATTGCTGTTGATGAAGGGGTTCGTTTCAGGACGCACTGCTTGAGAAACTTCATTACAGAAAGGGGAAGATGTGGAGACGCTGGGGCGGATGACGTCTGTGTGGAGAATGAGTAAGTGTCCTCAGGTGACCCGTCGCCACCGTCCACAGAGGCGTTACCGCGTGACGGACTTGGTGGGAGGCGCTCGGCCCTCGGCGCCAGCATTCACCAGCTGCAAGTCCTTGAAGCAGTCGCTGCACCTCTCGGCAGCCCCGTGCTCTTGTGTATAAAAAGGAGCAACAGTGGTATCCACTTTATTGGATTTCTTAAAACAATACATAAAAATGAATCCAGAAGCATTATCCCAGTGATTAGAAAATAATAAGGGGTTAATAAATAAAAGCTGCTGTTCCCTGTGTGTCTTGTCCCCTTTATCTAGGGCACGATCACCCCCACACTCTCACTGGCACAGAGTGCTGACCTACTGTGAGGGTCTGCCTTGCACCGCACAGCCACCGTGGTGTGGTCACGCCCGGACCGGAGGGTCACACCTCAGGCCACGTTAGACGCGCTCCAGGAGCACAGCAGAGGATGGCGGGAGAAAGCTGAGACGCAGAGTGTCCAACAGACATGCCTGGGGCACGTGCAATTTCGAATTTTCTACCGGCCACCTCACAAAAGGAAAAAGAAAGGGGTGAAAGTAACTTCAATGAGATACCTGACTGAATATATCCAAAATGTGATCATTTTTAAAAAGTGGCTTGAAACCTATATAATTTTACTAAATAATGTCACCCCAATAAATTCAATAAAAATTTAAAAAGAGAAGGAGAGAAAAGAAAACACGTGTCAGAAGCCTCATTGCAAGTGCTCAGCAGCCACAAGTGCCTACAATGCAGACAGAACAGGTTCACGGTCGGACGGACCTGGGTTCAGACTCTCGCTCTGTTTCCTCACCATCTACTGCTAACTCTCAGTTTCACCGGGTTAAAAATAACAATCTCCAGATATTGCCACGTGAATTAGAAATCACGGAGCTCCTAGCACGAGGCCTGCTCTGCAGTGGTGCTTATGAATGAGAATTCCCCCCACCCCACCTGTGAACTTGGAGGACACTGTCTCCGAGCCGTAGGAGCTGTGACCTGCCCTCAGCTCCCCCGCCCTCTGCCATACGCCACAGCCCCCCAACCCGCACAGCTCTCCTCCTTGACTCGCAACAGCTGTGAACTTGACTGTGTAACTTGCAGAAGCCAGGGACCTTCTCAGATGTGACCCAGGTATGTGGTCCCAAGAAACTAAAAAGGCCTGTACCTGAGAATTTCCCTCTCCTCTGGCCCTGTCCCCTCCCCACTGTCACCACCCACCACAGCCGTCTCAGCAAGTGCTGGCAACAGCAGTGCTTCTCCAAGGGAAGATAGCCTCGGTAATTAAACAGGTGAGGGTCACTCTGCACAGTCACTGGCCGGACCTTTCTAAAGCGTCAAGGTCAAACGGACAAGGAGCAACCAAGGATCTGGTCTAGAAAAGGGACATTACTGGGAACAGTGGTGAAACTCAAAAAAGGTCCATGGGTTAGTTAACAGGACTGCATCGATGTCAGTTTCCTGGGTTCAGTGACTGTCCTGCGGTTGCGTGTAAGAGTAGTTTTAGCGGGTACAAGACGAACCGAAGTCTGGGCACCCACTGGACACCGAGAAGACTGCAGCTGAGGACACAGTGTGGGACGGGTGAAATCTACTGAGAGTACAACTTCGATAGCCTCCCCCTCCCCCAGAGCACACATATGTGAGAGAATGACTGGCTACTCAACGGGGAAATCCTTTCCCAGGGTCCACATATATCCTGTCCTCACGATGTTTTACTTCAAATGTCTTACCGTTTTATTTGTCAATCATTCCCCCAATGAAGCATCAAAAAACATTAGGGGGGACATATGGAAACTCTCTATACTGTTTTTGTAACTTCTCCTCAAGCCTAATATTTCACAATAGTCAATGCACTTGTAAATGTGATTATTGGACACTGTCCCAGTAGATCACTCGTTGATGCATTGTTGGAACACAGCGCTACCGACGCTGAGTGGGCGACAGTGCGGCCATGACACAGGCTGATAGAAAGTCAATTCCAAGGCGCAGAGAATCCATGGTAATCACCACTACTGGTTTGCAAATTCACTAAGACAGTACGATGTCACCTACATACTTAGTAGTAATACTGAGCACTTGAGAACCAACAATGTTCTCCCAACCAGTCCTGTTACTACACTAAGTAAACGTACCTTTTGACTTAGCATTACTAAATAATAGGCTGAAACAACAGGTCCCTGAGGTCAACTTTTTACGGAAAGACAGTGACAGGAAAAGATAAAGAAGAGGGGCAAAGAAGCTCATTGCAGCCCACTCCCCCGCCTCCACCCGGACAGCCCACTCTAAGAAACAGAGGCAGCCGATGAGTTCCGAAGAAAACCCCTGGGACAAAAGCAGAATGGGTGCTTCTGCTCCAGCTTCTGTTTCTGTAGCTCACAATGAATCAGGCTCATAGGCAACTGATAAATGCAGAAAGGGTTTCCGTATGAGGCAGAGGCTGCACTGGTCCACATGTGATTTCTTTTCCCCACAGCATTAATGTTTCTCTTTCATTCATAACAGCACCTGAAGTCTAAGAATGCTAGCAGACTAGGGAAGGAAAGAATCTGTATTATGCATTCAACCCTCCCCTCAGAAGTGCTTCTTGCAAGGCAAACACTGATCTTAAAGTACATATTATATATGTATCTGGACACATTTACATACCTGTAACACACACACATACACAAAGGAACACATGGCAAAGAGCAGAGCAAACATGTCTAGTATTAGGACACTTTGCACAAAGCTTGCTACTTTTCTCTCCTCGCAGTTTCTCCAGGGGATGCCCCTACTGGTCTGCATACATCAGCAGCCTCGACCCTCGCTTCTATCGCCTTCCACCAAGCCACCCTCACCATGTTTGTTTTAAGTAAAATCCTACATTTACTGCAGTGTTTTCTTATTAGAAAGTTCATGTCTTTTAAAGTGCTGGCATTTTTAATGAAATTGTTATTCTTTTCATTACTATTCCATTTATGAAGCTGCATAAGCCCTGCTGATTCAAATATGAATATGCGCACTGGAAAGTGTTTGAGAAATGCATATGTAATACAGTAGAAATGCTGTACCTCCATACCCTCTGAGCAGAGTATGCAAAATGCTGTTCCAGTACTATTTAAAATACAAATTGTCATAATATCTTGTTTCCAAAGATGAATAATATACCAATGAAATGTGTGCTTATTACTGATTTGCATTTTATACATTTCATATTTAGCCATAAATTCAAATTTTAGTCATGCATTTCTGGATGAGTCATGCAGTTCTTAAACAGGATACTCCAATGTAATGCTGACAATTATTGTCTAAGTTAAGACCAGATTGATGCATTTTGTAAGAAAAGCAAATATTCAGTGTTTTTTATGTGCATTAAACATATATTGTGAGCATTCATCAAGCCAACGTTTTCTTCAAATGAGGCAGACTATAAAATATATAAAAATATAAAGATGTGTCTAGAAAGCATTTTTGCTCATAAAAGTAAAAATACACTTTAAACAGTATCTTTCATAGTATGACATCATACTGAAATAGAATTTAGAATGACTTCTTATTTCTCAGAGGAAGCAACAATTAATACTTAACTATTTGTTGTTAAATAATACAATGCCCAATGGCAAGCATTCTTTTATCCAGCAGCTCCTGCTATCAATGAGCATTGTGAGAGAAAACTTGTTATCTGTACCAGACAGATAAAGTGCATGACTAACTCCTTAGAAATACACTTCAAAGGAGCTACAATGTGTCCTCTCAACATCAATTCAAATATACCCTTTTTAAATTCATGTAAATAATAAGTAAAAATGGTATTATATGTACTATATTATAAAGATAATAAGTAACTATAATTAATATTTACATAAAAGAGCATTGCTCTCTCTCCTTGTCTTCTAAGTAGCATATGAGAGGTTAGGGTACCTTTATGGACCATGCAACCCTGAATTTCAAGGAGCTTTTTCCCCCCAATTACCTGTTCACATTCACTAGCCGAGAGACAGCGTGTTTCTAATGGGAAAAAACAATGCGCAGTTGTCTGCGTATAGTGTGACCTCTTTCACTTGGGCGGGCACCACCTCCATCACCGACTAAGCGAGGATGTGCCCTTGTCAAACCAAAGATGAAAGAATAATGAGCGCACGACAGGCTAACCCAGCGTGGAAGAGGATGCCCCGGAGGCTGGGAGAGCAGCCCTGTGGATGCCAAGCTGGAAGTACCCCCCGAAGGGCAGGCTAACAGCACAGAAAGTGCTCCTGAGCACGAGCAGCATTTCACCCCCTTTTTGGACGTCCGCCACACAAAACTCCACTCCGATGTATTTATTCCATTCGGTACTAAGCAGATTAGTTCACAGATTGTCAAAGGAAGGCTGGCTGAGCAGGCTGCACAGAGGCACACTTATAAGATACCTGTTTCCACAAAGCACCTGTGAAAGGTTACGTGTAAACGAGGAAATGATGCTTTGCTTCCAGCAAACAATTACAAATATCATCCAAGAAACAGACATTCCCGTTCAAGAATCAGAAATATAAAATGGAAGGTTCCCCCAAATGATGGGATTTTTACTGTTGTCAAAATGCAGGCAAGAACGGCTCGGTTAATTGCTATCCTAGTGCACCAACTGGAATAATAGGGAATCACATGAAAACATTTTTACAAGAGGCTAAAACCAGAAGAAATAAGGCAAGTTCTGTTGTAGTCCTCTCAGTGTGAATTTACTTTGAAAACAAACAAACAGAAAAATCTCAAATCTAACCATGCAAGCACATGCTCGGACTAGGCATTATATCATTGTGTCAATTATACACACTTTTGACAGTCCTTTTCTACATTAAGACTGGAATGAAATTCACGTGTCTGGCCAGCTGTCCTACTTTTACAGAGCAACAGCGCCACCTTTGGTCTCACACAAAAGTCTCCAGTGGGACAGCCTGCCACACTGCCTTCTGTCCATTAAAGTACTGATGGGTATGTCACCGAGTTGATATGTCATCGAATTTCACATCACACTTGTCATACTCTAGAAATATCTTGTACCTACACAGAGTAATAAAACATGGGAATAAAAGATTGCTTCCAAGATGCAAAATTTGGAAATCATCAAAACTAATATCGAATACATGTATTTTAATCATCAGTATAATAACTACCAGTCAACATTTCATTAAACACTTTTTGCCAAATCCAAGTAGGTCAATCAACAGAAACATTTTAAATATAAAAGAAAAACTTTTTTATAGCATCGTTGCATTTCAAGATTGATTTTTGAAAACACATTCGATTCTCAATGCACCTACAATTTACTAATTAACAATATGGCATTAGCAGCAGATTGCCAGTTAAGCCACATCCTTATGATTTATGTACAAATACAGTATGTTTCTGGTCTACTTACACCAATGACACAATGTCACCACGCTGGACTTCAAAATTCCTCACTTTCCAGTGGTTCAAAAGCACCACGTCGGATGACTGGCTCCCTCCGGGATTCAGGCAGGGCTAAAACACAGGGAGAAAGAGACATGTCTCTCATTTGTGTTTTTTAGTCTTCACGGTGCCTTGCGTGTCATAGCTCTGTGCGGAACAATAAAATATCTCTAACATAGTCACTTTCAATAAATTGCTGCTCTAAAGGAACAGCAAATGATGAGTTTTCAAAAGGGCTCATCAGGATTCTACACAGTGAACCAGGGGAGAGATACGTGCCCAATACCGACTGGGAAGGAGAATGCACCAGGTATTTGAATCTCTCCTAAACTCGAGTAACGAGGTGTGGAGAGCCTTAAGAAGGATTCAAGAGACGTGAGGAGGAATCGAATCGACCCCCCCAACAGAAGGTCCAAACAGGAGCTAATCCCACAACAGCACGCGGCATTGTTTCGTGGGGGAAAGAGCCACCTCGACCCAACCGGGACACGCCAGCGGAAGCAGTGAAATGAGCAGAAGAAACACACAGTGGGGCAGCACGGAAAACGTGGGGATGCCCCATGTTGCCCTCTCTTCCCGAGAGAGCAGGCAGCAAGGGCCCTGGTCCCAGGGTAAGGTGGCCTCATAAGCAGCTGTCACCCTGGGATCAGATGAGCTTTGATGTGCCGAGGGCGGGTGGGGCAGGGACAGAAACATTCTGTGCAGGGACCCACCTGACCATCAGGGGCCATCGAGCTTAAAGTGCTGAGTGAGGAAGCATGATGCCTACAACCTGAGTCCGCATGGGGTGCAGCGAAAGTGAATGGATACATGACAACCCTGAGTAGGGGAGGTGGGACAGAGGACACGGAAGACAAGGTGGCCTTTCACCATGGGCACTGTGGGGTCCCTTAGAGTACCATGAGGGGAACGTCTGTGCCTGTGGGGGGAAAGGGGCTGAACCACAGGGCGTGTCCGGCTCTCCCCGGCACGGGGGTGGAGGCAGGAGAGGACATGACCTTGGCCAGTGCTCGGCCAGACCCTGGAGCCCAAGTGACCATCTCTTTCTTGAAAGACTCCTGGAACTATCTGTAGATTTTCTACAAAGAAGATGGACAATGCTGCAGACGTTTCATCCTGGGGCCATTATCACCACATTGTATCTGACACCCCAGCTTTCTGGACCTGAAACCTCCAGGTGTCCTTGGAGACTTCAACCTCTCCCACGGGTCCCCGAGTCCTTCATGAGTGATAATATTTGCCTCAACACAGAGGCAAATATTTCTGCCTGAAATGTTTCCCACTCTTCCCCCTTCCTACCTTCACAAACCTGGAACCCCACGGGGGATGCTCAGAAGCATCCTTTCCTAACACACTCCTCTCTCCTCCCCGCTCCCATCCTCAGAGGGCAGTGGGCAGCCAACCCTCCCAAGTTCCCCGCAGAACCCGTGGCTATTTCCACCACAGCACATCCAAACATGCCTCGTCATCACTGCCTTGTCTCTCTCTCCACAAGTCTACCAGCATATTGAGAACAAATTGTTTCTTACGTGTGTTCTTGACACCTGATCACTGAAGATGGTTAACAATGCTAACTGGGAAGAATCAAAAAATAAGTAATAAAATTCTTGAAGACTCCCCACATTAACGTGCCAACGACGGAGATCGGCTTCCACGTCAGCACCCAAATAAACTTCTGTGTCACCCTCATTAGTTAACAGGAGACCATTCACCCGGTCGCCCTTCTAGAAGACTCCCGTGTCACCCTCCATTTCTACCTTTCTTTGAGTCTCTCACCATCAGACTTGCCCTCTGCTCAGAAGGCCTTTGACGGCAACTTCTCTGAGAACCCTTAAAACACAAACATCACCACGTGCAATTTCCTTGCAAAAATCAGGACATTACATCCTGGTGCTCCAGGGCAGGGACGGAAGCAATGCCCACAGACCCAAATCCTGACCCTCGGACCCATCTATCCTTTACAGAATGACTCACCTATCTACTTGTCTAATACCAACTGTTGGAGCCAAAAGGCAATGCATTGTGAGCAAAAGTTGTGTTCGGAGAAGAACCCCAGGAGGTAGCATGTCGGATTTCAAACAGCGAGAGATGAGAATCAGGAGTCAGCACTGGGAAGGCCACATTTGACTTTACACAGGAAACAGTAGGAGTTCTCTTTGATCTCCTCGCCACAAGGTTCAGCGAATCCTTCCCCCACCTGTGCTCTCTTCCCAGTTCATGTCAACTTCAGGGATGGTTCCTGAAACCCCGTGACACACAGCTGCCTACACACGACTCCTTCACTCAGCTGAGAGCTTCTCAAATGCAGAAGTCATGTCTTATCCATATCTGCGCACCCAGGAGAAGGGTTGGGGAGGAGTATTTCTATAGCTTAAAGTTCAAAACATGAACGGTTTTCAAAAAGCATGTTTAAACCAGAGGGTTCATAAGCAATGCACCTTATCTAACCAATAGCCACATCTCTTTCACTGGAAACACGTTCGAGATAAGTCTAGTAGAAAAGCTTTTGTTTCGCATCAAGTTAGGCAATTTAAGGATTAGGAGTAAAGTGCAGCGGTGCCTTATTATTTTCCATAATGACATCAAGCTGATCACAACAGAATACATTTCTTCTTCACTGTTCATTCAGGAATATGAAGAGAGGAATGTGACTCACGCTTATCATACAGGAACTTTCCTGAACTGGAAAACCACTTTACAGCACTATAAAAACTGCCGTTCCTCATACTTCAATTAAGCAATTTAAATTAAAAAAAAAAAACACTATTTCCTGAGTTTTCCAAAATGACTTTTGAGAAGAAAAAGAATGCACCAACTTCAAAATAAAACATTTATAGAAAACATTTAAGGAAACGTAATACGGGTGCTGCTGTTCTAGGAAAACGAGTAACCCACATCACAGCTCAGAAAGAGCCCACGCGTGCTTCCCCTGCGGAGACGGCAGAGCACGCTCCAAACAGAACAAGCAGTCTTTTCACGTCAGAGAAGCGATGAACAGGAAATGCGCATCGAATCTCACAGCCCTCGGGAACCTGATGGAACCACTGAGAGCGCGTCTTCTGGTCGTGCTGTCAGCACTTTCGATCCCAGGTTCCCAGGGACTCCATCAAAACTGTAACCAGCTTAAAATAATGAAGTTTGGGGAAGTTACAAACCTCAGAGAATATTTAATCTAGGAGTTTGCGGCTACATTTCAAAATGCGTGACTGCGTTGATCGTCGCTGCTAGCACTGGAAGAGAGTCCCAGCGGTAAGTGGAAAAACACCGAAAAAATCACCAGAATGAGCGATGAACAACAAAAGCCGGCCCACAGCTGCCCTGCCCGCTTTTCTGCGTGACCTGCGCCCTCTCCATCTATCCCACGGCCTCTGCCAGGGAGACCTCAGGTTCAGCATCAACCTCAGGGGTCTTTAGGGCAGCCTTGCTCTTGCTCTAGAGATTAAAAAAAAAATGCTCTTCTCATCTTGGCTCCATTCCCTTACTTACTAGCTAGAGGACCTTCATTTTTTTAATGTTCCCAAGCCCCATTTCCATGTTGGCGCCATGAGGTAGGCTGACCACCAAGTCTCCGGGGCAACCAGGAGAATTACAGGAGGAGACCCACAGAGGCTCGAGACATAGTCCTCACGTGACACAGGGTCAACAGTCAGAACAAGACGCAGTGTGGGTGCAGGGACAGCAGGACGGGGGGAAACCAGCTCACACAATGTTCTTCCAGAGAAATGTCGCTCTTGCCTTCTGCCCTGGACGCTTGTCACTTTAAACTCTGAACTGAAAGTCTCCAGGCTCTAAGTTCTACCCCTCGTCTCTAAACTCTTGGGGGTGTCTTCACTTCTTTTAGGCGAGTAAAGTAATAAAATACTTTATTTTGGATTTCAATTGTTCTGCCTCTAGGATTTAACCGCCATACACACTTGACTGTGCACAACTATGTACTCGTATCTTCTATAAAGACATCATGCCCAGCATATTCTGAATTTTCATGTTAAAATATGCACACATACATATAAAATGATATACATTAAAATCGAACTTCTTAGTTCTAGCTGACATATACTTTTCCTTTACTTTATTTTTTTTGAAAAAAAAAATTAAGTTTATCCATAAAAAGGAGGTTATTGTGTGCTTTACTGTGACCTAAGCACTGGGTTGTTCACTCTAGAAAAATACAAGCAGAAATACGAGCAGAAGGTTTCAGCAGATATTAGTAAATTATGGTAAAGCTAGAAATAGCAGGTGTCACACCTGCTTTTGAAATGGTGCAAGACGGAAGGTGGCTTTTGTGAATCCCTGATCGAAGACTCTGCTGAAGGAATGTCAGTGCTCTTACAAACAAATATTAATGTCAAGGTACCCTAAATTCTCAGCTTGTGTCTACGCTGAAAGCATACAACAGTTTCAGGGGAATCTATGTTGTGGCTCGGGAAAGTAATGCTCCGCTAGAGAATTAAAGAGAGACATAACGAATTTTTTACCTTGTAAGAGTTAGCCCAGCCACCAATCAGTAAATGTTATTATTCTAGTTTTGATTTTTTAAATAAATTTCTTATTAATTTTTCTGGTATTTTTTAATTAAAAAAAAAGTTCACAGCCTGCAATTGGCTACTTACAGTCTACTCACCCACAAAGCCTGGTTTTCACCTCACTTCTTTGGGAGTGATAGGTGCTTTCAACTATCTCATAAATACAGAGCACCACCCACCGGACTAGAAATACTCTAAATTGTTGAATAAATGCCATGCTTTTTAATGAGATGCTTCCGAGCTGCCATGAGGAACCAAGATTTGCCCTCTAACTTCCTTTGAAAAGTTATAATATTAGAAAAATGATTGGGGGTGTCAGATGACTATTAGTTTAAAAGTAAGAGAAAAAAACTAAAAAAGTGCTATCTGTGTCACAGTTTTGCCCACTTGCAGTGCTGGCCAGGAAGCATGGACTACAGTTAAGATAAATGTATATTCTATTGATAGAATCCTCATTAGTATATGCCACACTCTGGAAAGACTGTGGATGAAGTGGTCTAAAGTACCATCACCCCCCCACCCCGTTGCTATTCTAGGCCCCACTGTTTGCCTGCCACCTGGGGCCCTTGAACTTGTCTCACTGGGTACACGTGATCCAAGGGCTCCAGCTGCACCCAAGGGCTGTGGCTCAACCTGGAGGAACATCCCTCCCAGGTAAGGGCGCTTATTACCCTGAGCCTTTAATGCTTGACCCCTTACAATAAGAATCCAGCTAATACAAAAATTATTCAAGCTTTTGACCGGAGGGCCCCTCACCTGGCTGGGTGATTAAAACCCATGGTCACATGCATGTTACACTTGAGTGCTAAAAGGAGGAAATTCAAGTCATAAAGCCTCTCAGGAAATTTATATGTATTAAGTCCCAGTTCCATCTGGCACATCATTAATAAGGACAAAATAATGGACTCCTCACACCTGCTCCAGCTCCCACAGACTCCCCACAGGAGCACCTGGCCATTTGCTCGAGTTCCCATTAGGACCCTGTCTTCCCAGAGTCACCTTAGTGCTTTGTCCTAGATGGGTCACCCTGCCCAGCCAGCCAGTCCCAGCAGCCCCTGCCTGCTCACATGTGAGTCTTTAGGCAGGTCCCACATGGGCTGGAACAGAGACCAATTCTTCACACGCCCGACCTACAGGACATCGGAGGAAAAGCATGCCTTCGCTAAGGGCGGGAGGCTGTAAGACCTTGTACGACATTGTAAGGAGCCAACTGACAATTTCAATACTCTGCCCTGAAAGCTCCTAAGCCAGAGCTCTGGATTCACTAGGTTCATCTGTATATCCCAAGGTCCTGCAAGTGACAGTTTTTTAAACTGCTTCAGTGCCATCCAGCATGGGCCACCACTGCTCCAGTGTCCGACAGCAGCTCTCTCAGCTTCCAGCTTCCACTAACAGTCGCTGGTCATTCGTCCAGTCTTTGCCAGCAGTCCCATTACTGGTTTTCCAGCCCCAACCACCACCTGGCTCCAAGACCAGTGACACATTCTGAAGGATTCTGTCAGGACAGTAATAATGTCACTTTTTATTTCAGTCACTGATTACTTCATGACAAACTGCCCCAAAACTGTGCCTTAACAGAGCAACCATTTATTTGCCCATAAGCTTGCGATTTGGGCTCTGCTCCTTAGACAGGTCCCCTGCTGGTCTCTCCTGAGTTCCCTCACGTGGCTGCAGTCCTCTGGGGTCATGTGGGGCCTCTCTGGAGAGTCCAAGAGGACTCTGCTCACACACCAGGCACTGATGGGGGGCTTTTAAGCCAGGATGCTCCACTTGCCCCCCACAGTGGCCCCTCCAGCAGGAGAGCCAGGGTTTCCTCGCACGTTCCTATTGCACAAGGGTTTACCAAGTTTCTACCGGATTAACAGGTGCAATGCTGCACGGGCTAAAAAGCAAGTCAGGTGGCCAGAGTCGGCGTGGGAGGAAACCACAGCCATCAGCGAGGGAGCTGCGATTCACCAGGGAACCAGGGCGGGAACTCCTCCACGCCCCCCCATGCTAAGGGCACAGGCCCATCTCTCCGCTGACACTCTCTGTGCTTCCCATTGGTCATTTTAAAAAACCACAGAAATACCTGGCTACACAGGTCAGTTGATTAGAGCATTGTCCAGATACACAAAGGTCGTGGGTTTGATCCCCGGTCATGGCACATACAAGAACCAAATCGATGAATGCATAAATAAGTGGAAAAACAAACATTTTTTATTCTCTCTCCTTCTCTCCCACCTAAAAATCAGTAAGTAAATTTTTAAGTGTTTAATTTTAAAACTACAGAAATAAAGGATGGTTTATATTGCAAAAAAAGGGGGGGATAGATAATTAGCTGGCCAAAAGCTGAACTAAACAAACAGAAAAATATTAAAAGATAACACTTGTAAGCCACAAAGTGCAGATCATGCATTTAAAAATTGAAGAAATAAAAACAAAGTTTATTAAGCAAAAAAAGAATCTAAAGTGTTATAAATTATGCCATTGGCATAACAGATTATACACAATTAAATAAGCTAAAATTAGCTCAGACATATGACAAATGACTTAATAGACAAAGGATAGGAAATAAAAACTATATTTTTAAAAGGTATTAAGAGTTAGAATTCAAAAGCTTCATTAAAACACCAAGGCCCTGTGGCCAGTGTGACTCAGTGGTTGAGCACCAGCCTAAGAATCAGAAAGGTCACTGGTTTGATTCCCAGTCAGGGCACATGCCTGGGTTGTGGGCCAGGTCCCCAGCAGGGCACGTGCAAGAGGCAACTGCACAGTGATGTTTCTCTCCCTCTTTCTCTCTCCCTTCCCCTCTAGAGAAAACAAAATAAATAAAATCTTAAAACAAAAACACCACGGTAATCAGGATTTCTCATGCAAAGCACTTCCATGTCTGATGAGTCCCCAAACAGCTGCCCTTTCCCCAGAGTTGGGGCTCTGGGTCCGGGAACAGGCTGTCAAAGGTGAGCACCTGCAGAGCTTGCATAATGCAGATTCCCAGGCCATGGCCACGACTGATTCCGTAGACTTTGACCAGGGCTCAGGAACCTGTAGGAACGAGGCCCGAGGACCACGCTGGCCCCAGAGGGCTTTCTGGGCCCCCGGCCCTGTCCTCCTCACGGTCCTGAGTGCCCGCAGCCTTGACACCAAGCCCACCTGCCTCGGCTCCTCCGCCACAGGGCCCTTTCGGCAGCCTCGGCCTTTCCAGCCTCCCTCCCACCATGAAGCAGCATTTTTCAAACTACAGGTGACGACCTCTGCGGAGTCCCAGAGCCACTTTAATGGGCTGAGACCAGAATAGAAAGTAGCAGAGGGCACCGCACGTAATGCTGGGGACTAGGGTGGAGGCATTGTTACAGGGAACCTCTGTTCCGGTCGTGCGCCTGGGAGTGCCCACGTCCTGCGTGGGCAGGGAGGCTGCAAAACCTCTGCTCTCAACACGGGGGCGGATTCGTCAAGGAGCTGGAAGGTGTTCGGGGTGAAGAGTACAGAAACACCCTCAGAGTCAGAGAGAGAAATTTTAATGATGGTAATTTCATTTTACCATGTTTCTGCGGGGTTTAATTATGTAGGAGCTTTGATGCTTCTGAGAAGGAATTTCGGATGCATTTATTCAGCACCCCTGTGACCAGCTAGGTGAGAGGTGAACAGGCCCTTTCTTGCAGAAGCTCACAAAAGGAGTCCACGCGAACCCCTGAAACGACGAGAGATCAAGGCGGAGGACGTGTTGTTGGGCGCAAAATGTGCAGTGCTATAGGATTTCCAACAGTAAATGAAGGGATCAGGGAGAGCCGTGTGAAGAAAACAGGGCTCGAGTTTAGCCCTAGGGGAGCGGAGGAGGAGGCAAAGGCGAGAGGAAAAGGGTCCTCGAGTCTAGTGCCACCGCTGGACTGACCGCCGTGGAAAGGGGGTGCCTCCCTGTGAGCATGCGCACTGCACTCCGCCCTGCGGCGCTCAGGTGCTTTCTGTTCTGTGGACTCTCTACCCCACCGGACGCCCTGCCATCAGCCAGCAGGCAGAAGAGAACAGAGCACAAGCCACAGAGGCGGCTTTAAGGGGCCAGGCCTGGAAGCATCACCTTGCTTGTTGTCCTTTTAACACTGGCCGGAACACAGTCACGTGTGACCACGAGAGCCCAGGTCCGAAAGGGAACACCTGCGCTCATCACCAGCCTCCCCGCCTGCTCTGACAGCGCCGGGCCCAGCACGAAGCGTGAACAGAGGAAGACTCTGAAAGGGGGGATGAAAACGGAGTGGAGGCAGGGACCTAGGATTTGAGGAAGGACACAGCGGAGGGTCTCCTAGGTCTTCTGTTTGCTTCCCATATACCCGGGGTGGACTCGGAGGGGCAGAAAGCCTGCAGCCAGGGGCCACGGAGAGGCAGGACAGGACAGCCTGGAGAAAAGCCTGCTCTCTAGCCCAAGACCCACAGGACAACCACAGGAGGGGAAGGGGCCCAGCACCCTGGTTCCAGTGGGCAGAGCGGGGAGGGGACCCCACCGCCCCTGGCAGCAGCGGTGAGACAGGCCCGTGCCCTTCCATCCCCCAACCAGCCCGGCCTGCTCTCCCGGCTCCCCCAGTCTTTAAGAGTAAATCTCAGCTCCTGTGTATTTCATTGTCAATGTTACCGAATTCACACTCTATAAAATTTTTAACCTAACCACAATATCATTTTTATACCTTCAAAAACAGATGAAAGCACAAGTGGTAAAAACAGTACATTGCTTGACAATTTTAAGTAACCATGTTTTCGGTTCCCTCTTTATGTCTTTAAACTGAGTGCATTTAACAGCTGAGAGAGAGAATGTCTGAAGTCTTCGAGGTATGATTCTGTTAAAGGCATAACACATGCAGCCTTCTTTCGGGTGGTTCTGTAACCACACCTGTGTGTGCAGACTTACATACACGTGTGTACATAGAAACACAGATACACATACTGCATACAAACTGAGAGAGGCAGAGGAGCAGGGAGAGGGAGGGAAAGACAAGGAGGAAGAGAGTAAAGGAACGTGGCAAGACACTGAAAACCAGAGAATCAGAGCCAAGGGCCCACGGGTGTTCTCTGTAGAACTCCTCCAACCTTTCTGAAGCCTCGAGTTACTTCCACATTAAAGACCAAAGGGCATGGTGAAGTCCATGTCTAAACAACAACAGCGGGAACCCTCGAAACATGCATAAAATCAGAGCGTCCTGCTGCGCTCCCAATGGGGGGAGGGGCCAGGGAAGCCCGTGAAGGGAAGGGATGTGGGAAAGTTGCCACTCACCACCCATCTCTGTATCACAAAAGCTGGAGGCTGTAACTGCAAACTCATCCATTTGAATTCTCTATTAATGACAAACAGGTAACAAACATCCTAAGGAGTAAAAACCTCGGGTGAGATTTTCAAGCCAGAAGTAATTTGGGAGGAAAGCTCAAGGGGAAGCTAATACAAACTTCAGCGTGACCTCCAGGCTGCATTCGAAGCCAGCCCAGCCCAGGGAGGGGGTGAGAACACAGAGCAGTCAGCACCTCAGGAAATGTGTGCCCTGGGGCATCGCTACATCTTGGAAGTTCAAGTTCAGCACGCAAGGTAACCCTCCCTAACTCTGCCTTAGATTCTACCGCACAAAATACAGTGTACCTCTTTTCATGAGAGTCTATTTGCATCTGTCTTTTTGGAATTCAAAATAATAATTAGGATCTATAATGATGGCTCAATATTAAGCCCACTGTAGGTTTCAATTTTTTAAATAAAATAAAATAAATAAATGTGATCGAGAAACAGAGAGCACGAGACTCTTTGTTTGCTTTTTGGACAGGACTGTTCATTTTAAACTCAGCGGGGAAGAGAGTAATGACTAGCAAGAGCCAGGTGGGAGTCTGAGAGGTTTCTTGCAAGCCGCTTTCTTCAGAATCATTTGCAGGTCGGGGAAAGTCAAGGCAATTTTGAGCCAAGGGACGTGTGTTACTGAGGAATATAGACCTCTGCACTGATCAAACTCCCTTCTCCCTCACATTCTCTGATTTTCTAATATATTCTGTGCGTGTCTTTCTCTGAAGTCGGGGCTGGAGACATGGCACTGTGTGGTGGTGTTTTCTCCCAGTGCTGTCCCCTCCGGCTACGCAGAATGGCAAGAAGAACGTGGTACACTGGTCAAAAACTAGGTACCGACTGCAGAAAACACTGGACAACGTGCTTACAATTACTTCCTTCTCTTACTCTGGGAAGTCTCAGGCCGTCATTTCAACCATCGAAGGCACGCATGCCCCTCTGACAAGAACCAGGGACACCGCGGCAGCTACTCTTACTGGAATCAAACCTCAACCCCAGATGCCAGGTCGGTAAACGACCCCTAGGGCACATTTTCTCTCTAAAAGCCTCCGTGAGCCATTGGACTTCTAATCTGAGTAACTGCATTCCACCAACATAAATTCTCCCTGGAGTTTCAACTGTGCACAGTATTGGTCTCCGTTTCCTGCGTGAAGTTAAGGTTGAATAACGCGGTGCTTCTTAAAAAAGAAAAATGTGCCCCGCTCACAGCAACTGTTCAGCAACCCACAGGAGTGCCTCGCACACTCGAGGGACACGGCCAGTATGGACGGACAATGTGGAGCCAACCATTTCGGGCAGCGCCCAGTGTGCACAGCCCAGGAAAGGGGTCCTCTCTCCCAGTCCAATGGACATGCCTACACAGCTCTATTTTTAAAAATCAAATGTTTTATGAACTCCTATTTCCCCACAGAATTATATTATTAAAAACCTTTGTTTTCATGCATGACTTATCTTTGACTAGCTGTGAGTCCTCACGTTTGATCATCTCTATCTAGCCTTCTGGCCAGGTACCTATTGAATTATAAATTAATGTTGCAAACCTACAGAAAGAAACACTGAGGTAGTGTTTAAAGGATAAAGAATTATGTCTTGTAAGAAAGAATCCTGAAAACGAGCTGCTATGAAATCCTAAGTGAACAGAATTTGGAAAAGACACAAACACAACTCAGACAAAAAAAAAATGTGTTCTTCATAGTGAGTTTCCAGTGCAGCACTAACAGTATTTACTTACTCAACAAACTCCGAAGGACTGGAATTGTCTGCCCCTTTAATGAGATCCCATCTTTTATTCCCTGGATTTTCTTAAACAACACGTCTCTAAGTTGCAGAGACGTGGCCTTTCAGAAAGGCCACGCGAAAGAGATGATCTGAGAGGATGGGGGACAATTTCCAACCCGAACACGTCCAAAATGGATCGATCCATTCCAGCACTGGTGGCTCACGTTTCACCCTATTCCAGTTTTGTCTGCCTCAGACGAAGCCTAGTGTCTTCCTAGGGAGACGCAAAGGTGAAAGCAACAGTTTAGGTTGCCTCTGAGGTCAACACATGTCCTTGGAGCCACAGTGCCTGTCACGGACGTACTTACGTACTTGCAGTTCTTCCTGCCCTCCCCACCCCTGCCACGGCTTCCCTGTGGGTGAGGCACACATCCAGAGCCCACTGACTTTGGGCTCAGCCGTGTGACTTGCTCTGACCCGAGGAATACAGGCAGAAGAGAGGCGCTGAAGCTTTCGGGGGTTCTGAGTGTTCCCCATCACCCCCGTCTCTGACGATCACCCTCAAGAAGAGCACAGCCCAGGCAGCCACGGCTCCTCCAGGGCGGGGCCCCACAGTGAGAGACACCCCATGGCCTAAGTGACTCTGCTCACCCTACAGACTCATGGGTGAGAAATAAAGATCTGCACGTGGGCCGTTGTCAGAGTGAAGGTCAACATGGTGGCCGACCACGAAAGGGCTCTGAGATTATGGGTATTTTCCAGTACCACTCACTCTGTTCCAGATTGAAATGGCCAGGCCCGTTCTCCAAAACGGGGTGCAGAACCAAGCCAGTTCTCATTTCTGGATGTCCTTGCCAACATCCGTCTGACAGCCTGATATCTCCTATATCTGAACACACACCCGTCATCCTGGCTTACTAATTTTTGAACCTCCTCTGCCAATGTCAAAGCACCCTGAAGACAGACCTGTATCTGACCTGCCCTGTGGCACCTAAAACAGTGTGTTGCACCTATTAGCCACTTGACAATGACTCCCTATTCCAGTTCACAGTTACCAGTGCTTTTGTTTATTGGCCATGCCCCAAAATGACCTGAGTTACAGAAATGTTCATATAGTTGAACTGAGAGCAATGACTCGATATGACCTTTCCACCTGAATACACAGGTGAGCTCGAGTACTTTGCAATGAGCAATGCTTAGGACTGCTCACCTACACCAGCGTGAACTCCTTCTGCAGGGCCCACCACTTTCACAGCGCGTACCCAGACGGAGAACAGATGGGGCTGGCCCATCTCCAGCTGTCCACACAAACGTGCCTCACACACGTGTCACCAGCCTGGGCGCAAGTCTGAGTGAGGGCCTGCCAAAGGCCCGTCCACCCCCCTCACCAGAGCACTTTTCTGCCCTGAGCCTCTTCCCCACTGGTCCCCGGCTCCTGTCTCCCTGCTCACTGCCCCAGCTGTCTAATTTTCTCCATCACCCTCCATCACCCAACTCGTCTCTGTTCTTTTCTTTTCCTCCTCTTCTCTATTTTTTCCTTGCCTCTGGCTTCTCTGCCTTTC
Organism: Artibeus jamaicensis; assembly: GCF_021234435.1. NCBI lineage: Eukaryota > Metazoa > Chordata > Mammalia > Chiroptera > Phyllostomidae > Artibeus > Artibeus jamaicensis. The sequence continues at coordinate 3,543,945 of NW_026521195.1, read as the reverse complement.
TTTCACACTTTTAAACCTTGGTAAAGGTGACATCACCAGACACGCAGAGTATGCCTTCCCCGCACACCAGCTCGACCACCTGCCACACACCAGAGATGAGTACCAGGCCTCCGAGTGAACAGAAGTAGGTGTGATTCCCCACAGGTGCTCAGGGACTTCCAGAGTCCTCCGCATGCCCTGCCTGCAATTTTAGTCTTTGCATCATTAGGTATATGTGAAGACAGGGGTGTTTCCCAACACTTGCCCAAAATTCAGCTGAACCCCAGGGCTGAACACAATCTATTCATAGAAGCCGTGCAGTGGGAAAGATGTCCTCAAACATGCTGACTCCCATAATAACCGTATCTCATTTCTGCAATCTCTACTCTGGTTTTAAGAAAGACTTAACGACATCTAATAAAAGTGTATATAAATTTTCTGTTATACTTAGAAGCAGTCTAAACTTCCTAAAGTACAGTCACATCTGTCCTTTCTCCCCAGCATATCCTTTCCCCTTTTATTCTGAAAATGGCCCCACCCCCTTGTGTTGAGAACTGTCACTCCTGTGTCACCCCGAAAGCCCATGGAACAGTGGGATGCAAACGTGCGCTGTCACTTTCTCACTCAGCCCAGCCACAGGCAGCAGCGTGCACCTGTCCCAAGCTGGCCAAACCTTGTGCACGGGCCAGGGCGTGTGTCCCAAGCTGACTCACTCGCAGTCCTTCCCTGAGACTCTTCCAAGTGAATCAAGGATGAGACCAGAGCTCCCCCTCAAGCGGTGACGACATCAGCTACGTTGAAGCTGCGAGCTGCCAGCAGCCATGTGCCCTCCGTGGTGAGGAAAGCTGGTCTGCAAGACCGAAGCCAAGATGCAGGCGGTGGAAACAGAGAGGCCGGGCCCCCTGGCAGCACCCAAGGCCCCGGTCCTCTGTCCTCGATGTCGCGCCCTCCTGCCTTCCTCGTGGGTGGGCACAGCCTTCCCATTAACTCCCCTGTGCATCTGCGTCAATGCAACCTGCTTCTCTGTACCCGGCGGCCAAGAAAATTCCACATAACAGCACACACACTACAAGGTAACGACTCTGAATTCTTGGGAGTAAGGTCTGAGAATACCATAAGGAACTCTAAAGTCTCTGCCAAAAACTTAATATTAATCCACAGACGAACACTTAAGAATGACACTACCCAACACTTTCTTTATAAGACAATTGACTTCTTATCTTTTTTAGTGAGTGTAGTAAAATTCCTCTTAACAGAAGCCATGAATATAGGTATTCCATGGGTAGAGGAACGGGATTCTCTGATTGCCACGTGACTCCCTGAAATATCAGACCCAAAGTCAGGAGGTGTCACATTCTGAAAGAATCCATCTCAGGAGAGTGATGGTTGTGTAGCAAAGCAACACTAATGAAACTGGAGAAAATATTATCAATGTGGTTATTTGTTACCAAGAGTCACATCCTTATGGGTGGATTCAGTGGGAACCAAGGAACCCAAACTGGACTCGGGTAGGGGCAGACAAGGCAGTTTTCATCTCACACAAAGGTTTTGTTTCAAAATCTCAACCAAGAAAGTCTGGCCTTCCTTAAGGATTGTGTCTAAAATGAGGTTGCCAGGAATTGAAATCTGAAGAGACAGGAAATGTAAAACCCAATCTGTGTCACACGCATTAAACTGGGGAACGAAGCCTCGTGCCTGTGAGTCCCTCTCCGTCTGTGACCCCCAGTGAAAGAGCTTTGCTCTCAGAGTAAGTGACCAGTTTGCTTGGGGCTGGTGACCGCTATGGAGGGAACCAGAAAGATGAGGGCTGGGCTCGGAGTCCCCTGGCCAGAGAAAAGCCCCAGGTGCCCTCCAATGACAGGCGCAGAGTCAACGCTCAGACAACCCCCCTTGAGATCCTCTGCTTCACCCCATAAGTACCCCTCTCTGGACCTCACTGAGTGCCCACACTCAGAAACAGAGCTGATCTTCAATATGGTAAATACAACGAAAAGCAAATGCATTCTAATTGCTCAAAGCTGATGTCTAGGCCCCTAACGAGTTTTAACTCACACACACACACACACACACACACACACACACCCCAAAGCTGGTTATTCTCTGTATGACCACAAGTCCTTAGAAGTGCGTGTAGTCATTTTACTTATTTCTTCTACACAGCTATTTAGCATCGGACATGAACTTAAAACATGCCAGTAATGGAAGAAAACAAACCATATCACAACATGCAAATTCTCCTTAATTGCATAAACATACTTAAATAGCTCAGTTTTAGACATCTACTTTAGAACAATAACGTTTTCTCTAAGTTATTCCAGAGGACTATTTGCATATAACTTTTGGAAATCCCCCCTCCAAACCTCTTCACTTAAACTTTTCAGTCAGCAACATGCTTACGGAACACACTAGACCATCTGGGGCCAGTGCTCTGGACTTTTCTACCTGCTGGACACATATCTGACCCAAACCCACCCTGTATCTTCCCTAATAATTTGGTCTTTAAGACTATATTTACATATGGAATCAAATGGGATTAATTAAAGTATCTTAAAATCCCAAGCCATATCCACAGCCTATGGTATCATTTAGTAAAATGTCCTCAAATCTTCACTTACCATTCCTTTGAAAATACTAGAGAGACAGAGAACAACCTGGTCATTATTTTTATCTGCCTCCCCTCTGATGATCACTATACCAAAAGGCTTTATAAAGAAAGTTCTTAAAGTTAAATTAGAGTTCAAGATCTTTTTAAAACCTTTCCATTCCCAGCCCAGAACTGGGCTGACAAAGCTCATCTCTAGTGCTTGAGAATTAATGAAGTGTATGCAGCAAAAATGAAGTCATATGAATTGTCACCTGCATCGATGCTCCCTCCACTCTTGCCACGCAGGCGACCCGATCGAGGAAGGTCACTGCCACAGGCACTGCCACAAAAAAGCCTTTACAAAAGGCCTTGACGTATCTTTTCACCCAGCCTTGAGACTGTGCCATACCTGCAAACAAAAAGAAAACAAGTATAAAATGGAGTCTTAAAACAGATATAAAAAATGGGGGAAAATAAAGATGCAAAAAGCAGCACAAGAAAAACTGAGTTCAGGAAGAGCAACCTCATCCCTGTAACCTTTGGAATAAATTAGATTTGAAATCCCAAAGGCAAATGCATTCACTCTGGTTAACTATTCTTGGTAGCTCCAGTCCACTTGATAACTTTAGTAGAAAATTTCCCCTTACAAATAGTAAGGTAGAAAAATAGTAAGAATTATAATGGATATGCTTCTCATACCCTCAGACCTATTCTCTTCCACAGTAACAGAATTTTCAACAAGGTACTTCAATGGCTGCCCAGCCTCCCTTGCAGCTAAGTGTGATCATGTAACTAGGTGTGATGAATGAGAGATGAGCAGAAATGACATACTCCCACACCGTGTCCTTAAAAGGAATATGTCCTCCCTTTTCTGTGGCTCATTTTCTGACACCTGTGATGATGAGGCAGTGACAGGAGTAGGGGTGGCCATTTAAAGTTAACAATGGCAGAGCAACAGAAGGGTCCCAGGTCCCCACCACCATGGAGGCAGTTAAATGAGAGATAAATCACTCTCCATCATTTAAAAACTCTAAACTCTACTTCCTATTTTCTATATAAACTTATATACACATATAAAAGTATATAAAACAGAGTATCATTTTTATTATTGTTTTAATCATTTAACAAATACCTATATATCAGTTGTATAATTAAAGTATAAAGAAAGACTGAAAAAAAACAGTTTTATCAAAATGCTAAGAATGGGTAATTCCAGATGTTGGGAATGTAGAGGATGACTATTTTCTTCTTTGCACTTCTGTTGGTTTCTGACCTTGAAAAAAGAAGGACCATCCTAAGAAGTCACACTGGTGGGTAGCTAACTGTGGGGTAATCCCAGTCCGGGTCTCTCTCCCATCACAACGAACAAGCCACACGTGCTCAGGCCAGGCTCCCTGCCACGCGATGCAAAGCACAACCACTGGGTAAGGCTTTCCCCTTAGTGCAGCAATCAACACGTGCCACTGAGCGAGCGCACGTGCTGTGTGCGGCCTACGCAGGCTATGACAGAACAGTGCCTCGGTGTGCTTCTGACAGCATCTTGAGTGTTTGAACTTAGAAATTCTTACTTTTCTACCATCCATAGTAAGCACTGTATTTCAAACGGGAGGGAAACGCTGACAGTTCATATTATAACTCACCTGATGACTTGCCTATTTTAGGTAGTTAGGTAGTTAACAAACTGGTTTTAAACACACTGTATTTTAATAATCAGACCAAATAGGCTTAGGCACCTGGAGGAATTAGACTAAAAAAATTAAATGGATGGGACAAATGCAAACTGAAAAACATGCTTCTATGCATCTGTGGTTCTTAGAATAAAAGGAGCCAACATGTGACAGAATGAAGAGATTGTGTGTCCTCTTTACTGTCCCTTGTGCCCTGCATGTGTGGACCTTTGCTAAGCAACTAGGGACACCTGCAGGATAAACACTAAGAAAGCCTTCAAATAGGATAAGACCACAGCTCAGCTACCCATCAGGAGTAGCACACACAACTACAGTATCAATTAAAGGAAAAGAGACATTAACATAAGTTGCATAAGATTCTGAAAAATTTGAGCCTTCCCTTCTTTCCAATATACACTCTCCTCCATGCTGCTACCCCATCCAGTGACTATGACAGCCAGGACAGAGCATAGCAATGACAGTTGGGGCTCCCAAGGTGGCCTAGACCCAGCTGCCTAACTGATCGGCTCATTTCTGGGCCTCAGTTTCCTCAGCTGTAAAAAGAAAGGCCCTTCAATGTTTAAGGTCCTTGCTGTGCCCAGCGTTCTGTGTCTATGAATTTAGCAACAGTTCATGCAGGATTTATGCAGACACCAAAACAAAGAAAAGTACTCATACTAAGAAGAGAGACAGAGCTGCCCTTTAGGGTTGAGACTTTAGGTGTCAAAGAGAGAAAAGACTCGGCCTTAATTAAACAAAGACGCTGGATCCAGCCCAGGTCACACACAAGTACACCTGAAGTACTGGAAAAGAGCTGGGAGCCACGGCCCATTCACCTCTCACCTTCACGTCCCACAGCGGCCACCTCCCCCACCCCAGACTCAGGATGAGTGCTTGTCCGCCAAGACAGCCTCGAAGAGCACAGGGCAGGTGTGCCGGTGTGAAGGCACGAGGGTGCTGCCCCCAACAAAGGATCAGAGGAAAGCTTCCTTGCAAACAGGTGGTCACTCAGAAGTCTCAGTCCAGTCCTGTCCTACCTGAGCTGTAAAGAACCCCTGTCCCTCATAATTATAAAACACTTTTAAAAGCTCCTAACTACCCCCCAAATACTCAAGAAAACCAACATAAATGAAGACATGAACATCATACTTCCGGGTCAAGGTATAAATACGGCATGCCCATTGTGATAATGTTAATGTGTTTCCTTTCCTGTATAAATTGCCCAAGAATTATTGGGGTGGTCTGGTCTTTTCTTCACATCTTAAATCTTGAAAGCTACCATGCTAATAAGCACCTAGCATCCGATTCCTCTGAGAAAATTTCCTTTAAGCAATTACCCTGTGGTACCAACATCATCCCTGGCAAAAGGAAATAATTTCTATTGGTAACCTCATTCTTCTAGAAACCCTGCAAGTCACTTGAGGTTCAAAACATTGCTCCTGAGAAAATTACTGCTTAAGTAGGAGGCACACCTAGTTCATTGAAGTTGTTGAAGTTCTTCAACTGAGAATACTCTGAAATAAGCTTTCGGATTTGGCTACTTGCCACTTGGCATATCGCACCTGGACATGAAGGTTTCTCGGAGCCACCAGCCTCTGCCACACGCTGACCTGCCCTAGAAAGAACATGCCCCTGGCCTGTCCCGACTGCTTAGGGTTCCATCATGCAGGAGCTTATCGAAAACTAGCCATAAACTCGCTTACATTTTATCCCGCATCAAAGCATAATCCCTAGCAGCCAGGCCGATAAATTCTCCTCAAGTCATCTGAATTCTTATCAAAACAATTAAAAAACTGGGTGGGAAGTTTGAAGAGGAAAATAAATTACAAGGCAATATCTTTTATAACATGTGAAGCCTTCCAATCACACAAGCTTACACGATTGGATAACTAAATCGAGACTTTATTTATTCACTCAAACTAGATACCCAACTACGAACACCAGAGAACATAAGAACAGGGATCACAGCAAATCTGACCCAGTGCCTGACTCCGCCTTCCTGACCGCCTACCCCGTGTCTGGGCACTGAGGCAGCGCTCATGAGGCGGCGGAGCCCGGCAGGTGCGGTCCCTGGCCACGTGGAGCTGACACTTTCATCCAGTCTGCGTGACGTGCCTGCTCTGTGCTAGATGCCACGCTGAGATCAACCACACCACAGTCCCCTCCCCCAGAGGGACTTGTAAAAAGATCACGAGCAAGGGGCATGTGACCACTCGTGATCAGGTGGATCTTGCCAGGAGCTCCCGGGACCAACAGCCTCGCTCTGCAAGCAGAGCCTCAGCACATGCGGACTCTGCAGGCACCTGGAGACGTCTGGACTAACTCGAGGGGAAAATAACCAATGAAATGGAACGGTTTCAATTCCACCAGAAGCAGGTGTGGGAAAGCCATCTATGGGAGCCAACTCAAAAAAAGCTTTTCAGGGCCACCTTGCTCCTGCCACATTACAAATAGATAATACCACCCAGGTGGGGTCAAGTTCAAGGAGTTCATCATCACCAAGCCCTTGTAATATGAAATGTTAAAGGGACTTATCTAAGAAAAAGAAGAAATCAAAACTATGAACAGTAAAATGATAAGCTTATAGCTATCAACATCTGAACATAAAAGACAAAAGCAAACTATGCAAACAACTAGAACAGGAATAGAATCACAGAAGTGGAGATCACATGGAGGGTTATCAGCAGGGAGGGGAAGGGGAAAATGGAGGAAAAGGTACAGGGAATAGAAGCATAAATGGTAAGTACACAATAGACAGGGGGAGGCTAAGAATAGTCTGGGAAATGAAGAAGTCAGAGAACTTATATGTACAACCCACAGATATGAACTAAGCGGGGGGGAACGATGGTGGGAGTGGGGTATAGGATGCAGGGAGGTAACGGGGAGAAAAAAATGGAACCACTGCAATAGCATAATCAGTAAAATATACTTTAAAAAACAGACAACTGATCATCTTTATGATGTGAATGCCAACAACAAATTCTTTATCTTTGAACATGTCTGCCTTAGCAGTTCTCACTTGAAAATCCTCAGAAAGGACAAAATGCACAGAAAAAAAAATAAAGAAGAAAAACTAGCCAGAAAACGATAAAGGGGAGAAATGTGATGAGGTCAGACCTAAAGTGCATCGTGTCTGGCAAAGACACCCAGTACAAAGTCAATACCGGCCGTCTGATGAAGATAAGGGGCCCCCATCGTGACCTAAAAACTGCCTCTCTGACACAGATAACTGTAACTTTGTATCGGTGAACTGACAAGCATCTGGATACAGAGAGGAGAGGTTAAAAAGCAAATGAACCCCAAGGACGTGTTCTATGACAACTGAGACAGGGAGAAAGCAAGTAGGATCTGCAAATCCATACAGGCTTCCTGAGGTTTTGGTCAGGGCTCCTTGCAGTCATCGAGGTCATGCATTCATGGCCACCCCCACCCCACCCCAGCCTCAGTGGAAGAGGAGCCCCCGCCTGTCTGAGGCGGTGCTCTACAGATGCGGTGTCGCTCACAGGGAGGGCCCTGCAGGGCAGGCTGGTGGGCCGTGGTTCACATCGCGATCCAGTCACGTCACTGTGAACACACTGCTTCATCTTGCTGAACCCCAGTTTTTTGAAGAATGTTTATGAGTTTATTTGGCCAGGGAGCAGATCTTAAATGTCCCCAAGCCACCATTTTCCCATCTGAGAATCCTTGCAGGGTGTTTTGGAGGCTCAAAATGTCCACAGGTATTTTTTTTTAAGGAATAAAAAAAACTAATGCATTAGAAGACAATGTCTGGATCATCAGTGAAAAGGTATTTGTTCGAAGAAAGCGTCCAAAGTCACTGTCCAAAGCAGAGGACTGGCAACAGCAAACTGAGAAAGGCTAACAGACCTGGAGATGTCTGTTACGTCCCATGACACCAGTAATTCTTGTCTTCTGGGCGACGGGACACCTGACGTACAGAGTCATAGTTTCATTCTGCTTCAAACCTCACCTTGTCATAAGATTTGACTGGCTGGGACCATTCACTTGTCCTGATATTAGCCAACTAACAGGAATTGTGGAGTGTTTTGAGAATCTATGTTTAAAAGCGGAATAAAAGGAAAAGATAACTTAGTGCTGGAATTGGACCAGAGGAAGAAGTTATATGATGATCACTGAGGGGAAAAAAGAAAGGCAAGAGCCGGAACTGCGAGAAACAGCTCCGTGCGAAAAGCTGATCCGATGAATCAGAGAGGAGGGCGGCGAGCGAAAAATGTTCACTAATTTGCACAATGTTCCTGTCACATTTCCACTTCGCCCATGAGAATGTGGGGAACCCCCGTGTGCACCGCATGTGGCGGACTTCTCGGGGCAGAGGAAATGCCATGCAGACTGTGGAGGAGCACACGGCCTCTCCGAAGCGGCAGAAGGACCAGCCACCGGTCCAGGGAACAGGGCACACACCAAGAGAAGTGAGAAAGAAGACTGGACATAACACGTACTTTCCACTTTGCTTTGTCTTGTTCCTTAGCAATGTGACATCTTCATGACGCCACTATGTGTTGTGGTCCGTGAGGACAAACCCCCGACGATACACTAGGCCCCTCGGGGCCGCCACAGGCCACCCTCGTCCCTACGGCTGTGTCTATAACTGAGGCCGCATCTCAGATTTCAGCTCTCAAATGCCATAAATTATGTGAAAATAATTTATCATAAGAATTAGCAGGATAGCAGATGGCTTCTTACAGAACGAGAAAAAAATCCCATTAAATGATAACCATTAGCACGGAGAAGCTTGGTGCACTTTAGACTGAGGGAACCACGGAATTTGGATGTCGACCTCTACCTTTTTTCCCATCCAACGGAAAAGTGAAGTGCCATCACCGGGTGAAATGGAAAGGCAACTCAGACTCGAAGCTAACAACGCGGTAAGGAAAACGTGTAAGCGAACCACTAGGCACTTCTCTCGGGCCCACACAGAGCAATCAGAGGACACTCTGGTAGTCCTCCAATACCATTTTCAAATACCATTAGACACCTGAAGCAATACGAGTTTCAATGGCAGGAGAACATATTTCCAGTACCAGGATACTTACAGAATAGCTAAAAAATTTTTTTTTAATTTTTAAAAATGCATTATTTAGCATTAAGGCTGAATGTGACACTGGCTTTAAAGGAGTCTCATGTAATAAGCATCCTTCTCAAAAAAAAACCTCACAATGCTTCAGAAATTAAAACTAAGCAATAGGCATGAGTCAGGGGAAGTAAGAAAAAGATGGCACCTTTGAGAAGCTAAAAAAATAAAGAGTGCAAATACACAAGAGGAACGTCTGAAAGTGGGCCCCGGTCAGTAGTAACAGGGGTGGTGGGCAAACGTCCCTGCAGAGCGGCCCTGGGAGACAGTCCACGGAGCACCGTGGCCCACGGTGCCAGCCCAGCTCCTGACCTACCACTGGGCTCTGCATTTGGCCAACGGTCTAGCAGTGCTTCGTACTGGCTTCTTAACTACTTTTCACAGCAACCCGACTTCTGCCCGATTCGGACAGGCGTCTCATAAGGCCTTGACAGTAGGCAGAATAGGCGTGTTTTTTTACATGAAGAAGTAGAATGTTTTATTGTTAAACATTCTTGTTTTCCTGCAAGGCTGTTGCTTCACCGTATATAAACGACACCAGCAAACGCAGCATATTGCAAAATTAAGATAGTGTGGGCTGTCATCTGACACTGTGACATCTGACACACACTCTTGTCCACTGCCAGTTACGCCCTGTGGGGAGATCGTTTAGTATTTTGACCCGAAATCCAGAGATGGGTGTAAGCAAGTTATAGCATTCTATAAGGGTTAAGATAACAATTCTGTCATTGAGTTACATCATTTTTGTAACTAGATTTTACCACAGATAATTTCAGGAATCCTGAATAATATAACTAGAGCCTAGTTCCACAGCCTGAACAGGCAAATTTTTAAAAGAACACGATTTCAGGGTCTCTTGATAATACTGTCCTGACCCCTCCCCTTTTCATGCCTCAAGTACATTGCTTTGTTTACCAGACTACAAATACCTACAGGTGAATGCAAGGCAACAACTCAAATTTATGTGAAGAGGTCAAGAGCAAAACTGTGGCTTTTCCTTTGACTGGGGTTGGGAATAGCAACAGGAAGGGTTCTCAAAATAGCCACAGCCTCCAGACTGGAAGGGGCAGGGATGGGAGGGCCAGGTCCCAAAAAGGTGGGACAAGAATACACTACTCTCAGCAATAAATGCAAACACATCGGGACTCTGAGGAGTCGTCTCTCAACAATAAAACCTGGTCGGGGTCCAAACTGTGGTCGGGGTTTGGGAGGACGGCAGCTGCCCGTCCACAGCGAGCTCCACCAGCAGTGGCAGCCCTGTACTGGGTGGAGGTGCAGCGGGATGAGGAAGAGCTCCCACTCAGGCTGGAAGCAGCAGCAACTACTGACTTTGGAGTGAGCAGCTCCGGTCCTCTCAGTGTATGAGCAGGTGACACGCACACTTGTTGAAATGGCAACAGAGGTCAGGCTGGCAACATTCCGCGTGTTTTCTCAAAAAGAGGCTGGGGGCAGGGGTGGGGGGCAATGGGAAGCCAAGAAGTCAAAGCACAAAGCAGCTCCTCCTGGGGACTAAGAAAAATGGAAGGCAGCCCTCTCTGGATTCGGGGACCTGGGGCACAGGGCGCCCAGGGAACCCCTAGGGAGCTGAGGGGTGCCTGGGATTGCTCCCACACGTGCAAATGCCTCCTTCTGATTTCATCCCCTTGCTGGTATATGAGGAAATTCTGTTTAAGATACCTGGGAAATTTCATCAACATGCAGCGCTCTGACATATCTGCCGATCAAAACCTTTAAAATTACCTGTGAAAGTCTGAAATCATGTAAAAAAATTTTAATGCTATGAGCAGGCACCAGCAACAAAATACAATGACCCCTACCTCATAATTCCAAAGAATTCCCAGAAGCTGGGGAAATAAAGCAACTTCAAGTGTCCCCAGGTTATTACTGATATTATTTTGCATGTCTGCTTTTAGATACTTGACCAGTAAGAGCCAGTGGCCGTCAAATCCAGCAGAGGATATCCTTATGTGACATCCCATCAGCCTGACACGACTCCTGCAATGAACTGATGCATAAAAGCTGTGCTGTTAGTGCAGACGTGGTTGTGGGTGTGAGTGGAAGGAGAGGGGGCTGTGGGGCTTAATAATGTTCCCGCACATTCCCCGACAGGACGCCCTTCAGAGGAGCCTGATTCCCATCTTCTCCAGGGCAGGCTGGACGTAGCGCCTCACTTTGAGCAAACAAAATGCAGGACCATGATGCCGTGTGTTTCTGCAGCTGGCTGTCATAAGAGGGGCTCCCTCCTGGCTCCCTGTCCTGGACCCCCACTCTGGGCAAGCAAGCACATGTGGCAGGGACAGCTGGCCCACCAGAGGCTCCCTCCCGCAACAGTCAGCAGCCCTCCAGCCACCAAAAGGAGGACCACCTGCAAGGCAGGCCCGCCCCCTCAATGAAGCCTTCCAATGACCATGGTATGGGTTGCAATGCCAAGTTCAATCTTAAGAGAGACCATGCGCCGGACCTGAGCCGCTTCTGAATTTCTGAGCCGTGCAAACCATGAGAGATGATGTTTTAACACTACCAAGTGTGGGGGTGATTGTTTTTTCAGAAGTAGGTAACAAAATAGTGTCAAGAAAAGATCCAAAGACACAAACACACCTGGTACATGATAAAGGTATTATGTACACTGAGGAGGAAGAGCTGGAAAAACAAACGGTTTTGAAATAACTAGCTGCAATTTGGAGGGGGTAAAATAAAAGGTGGATATTGATCATTATAGAAATATAAATTCTACATAATTCAAAAATTAAACAGAAAACTTAAAAACATGAAAGTATTGTAAGTAAGTGAAGGCAGGTAAGGTAACCTTTCAGCAGTGATAAGTGGCCTTTCTGAACATTTCACAAAACCCACAAAACACAAAAGAAAAATAGATGGATTTGATCATGTAAAAAACAAAACATACCATAAATAAGGTTATAAGATAATCAGCATGATATATTTAAAAATGGCAATATACATTAATCCCAAAGGTTTAAAATCCCTAAAATTACACAATTCCTATAAATTATAAGGAAAAAAAAGACAAATGTTCTGAAAAATGAATACAATACATGAAAGGCATTGCACCAAGAGCAAAACATGGAGAGTATATAAAGGCATAAAAAGATGTTCAGTCACAGTAGCAATAAAACAAATACAAAATGAAAGCCAAGTACCACCTTTGCGACCTATCAGACGGGCAACGGTTTAGAAACCTGAAAGCACCCACCGTGGGAAAACAGACCTCACTCACTGTCCGGGTGTAATGAATAGGTACGACCTTTCTGGAATGTGCCCTGGCCCCACCTGCTGATGCAGGGACACCTCCTCTGGGGGCAAGGACGCGATCAAAGATTTTCAGTACACCCCAGTTTATAACAGCGAAAAACAGCCTAAGTGTCCCCAAATACATAAGGTACGCCATGCACTGAAGTGGAATAATGTGTCATCCAAAAGGACGCTGTCTAGCTATGTTGATTGACTTTGGGTTTCGAAGGAAAGCTGGAAAACGAGGCGTAGTATGAACTCGCTTCTTTGAAATTTTAGACACACACACACATCGCTGTCGTCGTCATAATCAGCAAAAGAGGTCGGGTGAGGAAGAGTGTGAGCCAAAATGAGGGCGGTCACAGCATTTATAGGCAGTCAAGGAGCCTTTACTCTTCCCTCCTCTGCCCCTCATTACTTGAATTCTCAGCGTTGGATAGACATCATCTTCACATACTAAAGAGATTTGCTCTGCTATGGCAGATATTTCTTTAACATAAGTTCATTCACAGGCAGGAAAATGATGTCCTTTGTGTTGGCTCATATATGACTTTGCCTGGGAAGTTTTCTCAGACTCGAAGGGAAGGTGTCATCAAGGGGCTTCAAGACTTTCCCTCTCTGCGTGAAGGTTTCTGAGGAAGCTGAGTGCAGATGAAGAAACACACATTATTCTCCTGTGGTTAAGTACAATAAAGTCGGTAAGTCAACGCCCGGGATCAGGTGTTTACCTCTGATGAAATCACTCCTCAGTAGAAGTGAGGACCTGATGGGCCCTCGACCCAGAGGAGGAAAACCCGGATTCGAGGCTGCCTGAAATTCGCAGGCTTGACGGGGGGCGTGAATGCTGGTTGAGACTTGACCATTTTCATCACAGCTCGTTGTCATTTTTGTGTTTGAGTTCTGTTTACAAAATCCCACTGGTTTCAAATCCTCTGTTCCTCGCTTTTTCCCTATACATCCTATCACTTTTAGGACATCATTTTGCAGAATTAAACATTTTTCACCAATACACACATGTTATTGAGAGAAATGTCTATGCTATTCTGAGTAAAATGCAGATGTAGAGAAATATTCCATAAGTTAAAAAAAGAAAATAAATAAATTTTACCTTCACGATAGTTTTTTTTTAACTTTTTTTGATTGGTTGATTTTAGAAAGAGAGGAAGAGGACAAAGAGAAAGAGAAACACTCATTGTTGTCCTGCTCATTCCTGCAGTCACGGGTTGCCTCTTGTATGTGCCCTGACCGGGGAACAAGCCCGCAGCCTTGGCATATCATTGAACAATGCTCAAAGTCTAAACAAAATGGAGAATAAAACAGGCATTAACTGTGGCGGATGGAACAGGGACTCATCCAATTAACTCGTGTGTGTGTGTGTGTGTGTGTGTGTGTGTGTGTGTGTGTGTGTCACAAACAGAAATGAGCTTTATTATTTCTTTCGCATATAAGAGTTCTGGAAATGGGCATTTCACACTAACCCCACATTACCCATCATGGCAATGCACTGGTTGTCTCTATTTTTTTTAAACTAACACTGAATTGCAGCATAGATGGCAGACAAAAAGCTGTACATCTTTAGTGTAAACAACATGAGGAGTTTGGAGATAAGTATACACCAGGAAACCATCAGCACCATCAATGCCATAAACATACCCATCGCCTCCAAACATCTCCTTCCATCTCTTTTAATCCCATGACCTTTGAACAGAGTATTTCACTGCGTGTGCTCAGCTGGGGTGGGGGAGGAGGAGCGCAGTGAGGGAGGCAGTTTTGTTCCAGGGACAGGTGGGACTGAGTAAAGGTGTCGGTTGGGAGCCAGGTGCTGTCTGGGGGCAAGGGAGCTGTAGACACACTGGGGAACCTCAAGGAAGATCTGGGGACCCAAGAGCAAAGACCCCGCCTCAGCAATGACTGTTTCTGTACCTAGCACGGGGCCCTCCGGGGAAGGCTCGGTCCAGGGCCAGGCCCCAGAAGATGCATATAAGAGGAGCCTGGGGAAGTTCTCCTTTATTATTTGTTCCAATAAGTTTTCCACTCGTGGCTGTTCCTCTTCCCCTTCTGGTACCCCTATAATTCGGATGTTGGAACCTTTAAAGATGGCAAAGGAAACAGACTTCCAGGAAATCCAGGAAGCTCAGAGAGTCCCAAAGAAGTTGGACCCAAGGAGGAATACACCAATGCACATCATCATTATATTAGCCAAGATTAATATGAAGGAGAGAATCCTAGAAGCAGCAAGAGATAAGGGGACAGTCACCTACAAAGGAGTTCCCATCAGACTGTCAGTGGATTTCTCAAAAGAGACATTACAGGCAAGAAGGGGCTGGAAAGAAGTATTCCAAGTCATGAAAGGCAAGGACCTACATTCAACATTGCTCTATCCAGCAAAGCTTTCATTTAGAATGGAAGGGCAGATAAAGTGCTTCTCAGAGAGGATCAAATTCAAAGAGTTCATCATCACCAAGCCCTTATTATATGAAATGTTAAAGGGACTTACCTAAGAAAAAGAAGATAAAAAAGATGAACAGTGAAAGGACAGCAAACTCACAGTTATTAAGAACCACACCTAAACCAAAAGCAAACTAAGAGGACAGCTAGATCAGGAGTGGAAACATAGAAATGAAGATCTCAAGGAGGGTTAGCAACAGGGGAGTGGGAGGAGGAGAAGGGGGGAGAAGGTACAGAAAATAAGTAGCATAGACAGTAGATAGAAAATAGATGGGGGGGCAAGAATAGTATGGGAAATATAGAATCTAAAGAACTTGAGACACATGGTCATAAACTAAAGGGGGGAATGGTGAGGGAGGGGGTGTGCAGGGTAGAGGGGAATAAAGGGGGAAAATAGAACAACTGTAATGGCATAATTAATAAAATATATTTTAAAAAAGAGGAGCCTGGGACATCTTGTTACGCAATCAGGTGAAGAAGGGCTCAGAAAACGATGAACGCGCATGGAAGGGGCCTGCTGGAAGGGTTCCCCCTGGGCAAATGCGGGGAGATCTGACCACATACACGGTTAACGTCAGTGGTGATCATAAACCACTGAAAAACACCTTTGCACATGCTTAGTTTCTGAAATTGGAAAATATGAAAGAACGGGGTATTTAGCTTCAAAAGGCAAATTAGGCAGTGTTCATTTTAATTGAGTGTGATCACACAAAAATACTTTATGAATTGATGTTTAATAAAAGGCAAAATGTTATTTTAACGTAAGTCTCCTTTGGGATCACTCTCAGACAGAGGTTAGAAATGATGTTCCCACCCAGGTAAACAAATTTTTTTTCAATTCATCAATTGTCCTTCAAACTAATCTCAAAAGTATAATTATTGAGCTGAGCAAACAAAGCCGTCCACTGTGAGTACGCCTGCCTCTCCAGTTACTAAGTGAGTCTGGGGTCGGTTGTAAAATGCAAAGTCTGTGCACTTGAACTATTTCAAACGCACAGCGTTTTGTAAATTACCCTTAGTCCTGGTAGTCAACGGTCAGACCCCTGTGGGTTTGTTAGGAAACAGCTGATGGTGAAATTAGCTACGCCTAAAGGATGGTGGGAGAGGCAGAGAAAGGATTTCCAAAAACGTGATTTGAGCTGGCACCTCTTCCTTGGGCACTTAATTCCTTTCAGGTGGATGAGCACTTCCTGACACCTGCCCGGTGCCAGGCCACCTGCCAATTTCTGTCCTGGAAGAATGAAGACTTATCTATCTGTGCAGATACTGAACATTCAGCATTGTCCTTCTGAATCGCTCTAGCCTTGCGATAAGGTGAAGAGGACCATAAAAATAACATGGAGAGAGAGAGATTTTGTCAAAGAGAGAGGCCGCTGGGGACGTGATGGAAAGACAAACGGCACAGCAGCATTCCACTCTGGCCTTCCCACTCTCAGCGTGAGTCTGTCATCTGAACAGCTGCCCTCAGGTCCAGGTGGGAGTCAGCCAGGGTGTCCTGTCCTGAAAAACTACAAACCACAGCTGCCTCGTAACTCCCCATTTCCCACAGGAACCACTGTGCCCCCTGACCCCGATTCAGCACACACAGCTAATGGCAATGACTCCGAGTTCCAGCATGGATACTCCACCCAGCCACGTGCGATTGCTGGAGTCCAGCCCACCTTGCCCAGGGTAGATGAGGTGCCCTCCCCGGTGGTCCCCTACAACCCAGGCTCCCGCCCCCAACACGGCAGTCGGCCCACCTGCCTCCCTCTTTCTCCCCTGCAGTCAGCCATGTATTCTGGGGGGTAGGATGCTTGTTCACCACCCAACCCAGTGCCTTGCCCCAAGGCATTCGCTGTTGGACAGACTCATGCAAGAAATTAATAAACCACTTTCGGTAACTTGTTGCTAAAACTAATTTTAATTATTTATTTTGGTAAGCTAACCTCAGAATTCCCTATCCACATAAATTCTCTATGCTACACTCAGAATGTGAGGGATGTGGTGGAGGAATGGACCTGACCACGGACAACGAACTGTGTGCGGTGCGTGTGCCTACACGCGAGCGCAGGTGACTGCATCTGCCTGATGTCCCCACCTCTCCTCAGACGCGCTTACTTGGCAGCTGACGATATTCAAGAAAGTGCTTTTTGACACATATAAAACTTCAAGAGGTTGATTCGAGGGGTGCTCTTTTCTTCAATAAATCACAGCACACAGCTCATGTCTAAAAGCAGCAGCAATGGGTAACAAGAATCAGGTAATCTTTCAGAATCCATTCAACTACAGGGCACTAAGAAATGTTTGTTCAATTAACAGCTTACGTTTAGGAAGGGCTTAACTTGTTGTTCCTCAAAAGCAGTGTCTTTTGACCTGTGCTCCAGTGTCCTGAAGGTTCCAAAAGGCTCTGGACCCAGGGACGTCAGTCACAGGGACAGAAGGGACAGGACTCTGAGCCCCGACACCCAGCCTCACTCAGAGCCGCTCTGATTTTATCTGTTCTTGTTCTGCGGTTTTAATATTCACATATTTAAAAAAAGATTTTCATTCACTACATTAAACTGAGAATAAGGAAAGAGGTCAGAAACCCTGCCTTATAGGATCAGTGCTGGGTGGAGGCTCACACTATCTAATTGAAGCACTAATATCTCTCATGTTTCTTGCCTGGATTAAATTCACCTCTGTCAGGTTTATAGGCCCTTATTTATGCTAAAGTGAGAAATGCCATGTGAATGCGGAGATGTCCAGGTGGAGAGGAAATGTGGGTTTTGAGAAGTATCGTTGTTTCTGAAGCAGTTATTTCTAAGTGTATGCTTCTTAGAGTGTTTAACAACTTTAGTTATACGCCAATCTTCCAGGTAACGATTCGTAACACAGAATCCCAAAATAATCCCACTGAACCACAGAAAAGCCCACTGTGAAAGCCAGCTGCTGCCATTTCCTGTCCTGTACATGAATATCTCATAACACTTTGATAATCTCTTAGTAAAAACCACCTTAAGTGGAAAAATCTACCAAACTCACATTCAACAAGAACCGTTAGCTACTTGCCAATGAAGAAACAGGGAACAAGGTGACGAAAACAGGGGGTGTCCCACCACCCCACATCCAGGAGCCCAGTGGGGAGGATGGCTGTGTTGGTGAGCTCCTGGAGGAGGCAGGAGCAGAAACAGGACTCCCCTGTAGAAACCTGCAGCCGCCAGGACACCTCGACCCTGAGATGCTGCGACACCTCGGTGCCAGCAGGGCTCACTGCTGGGAGGCAGGCAAACAGCTGCGAACCAGTCCCAGCTGTGTAAGTTCCTAAGTTAGGTGAATGGGAAACCTTTGGAGCTGAACGTGTCTATTTATTCAAGAGGTTTATGGAGGTAAGAATCAGCCAACTTCATCTTCATCTCTTCCAGGAAACCTCACAGTGCCAGCTGGCAGCTCCAAACTCCCAGGCACGTGCCAGCCACACCCTTGATTGGCACCCGGTGTTGCCTGTTCTCTTCCCCCCAAGCTAGACTACAGCCTCTACTGGGAGGAGCCAGGTCTCACTCCTCTTCACGTGCCCCAAAGGTCTCAGGATGTTGCTAAGCATCTGCAGGTGTAAAATAAATGTACCTTGACAGGTTGTTTAATTTTACATTCGGTTTACATTAACACCTGTTTACAAGGTTGATGGAAAGAGAGTTTGGCATGGTTGTGTCAGACACTCCATTCCGTTAAATGCCAGTCAAGAATGTAAGGCACAAACTGGGTGACCAGAGCAGGCCATTTGAGAGCCAGCAGTGTCACTCCCAAAGAACCACCTGCCCACCCTGTTCTAGGGCTTCTCCCAGGGCTCAGTACGAAATGAGAAATCAGAAAACCTGGACTCAAGTCCTAGCTATGCCAATGGTGAGACAATTCATGTCTCTAAGGCCCTCTGCTCAACCATCCATGATTCCAACTTCGGGCCTTTACCTTTGGTGTCAGAAGTCCAAGGGCTGGCCCCTTGGCCTGTGCCGGCAGCACCATCACCACTGCCCCTGGGCTCCCAGGACAGTCCTGACTTCGGCAGCAGGAGAACCACACTCAGGAAATCAGCTTCACTTCTGGTGATGACACAGTTCAGCTTCCCGTCCATCTGACCTTTACTTCAGACCTGTGCGCATCTACCCAACACACGGCAGGTGGCCAGCTGGGTAGCGCAGGATAACGCACACACTTTGCAGAACTTCTAGTACATTCCTGCTTTCGGCATCAAAGGTGAGTGCCCCGATTGCAAATAAGCACCAGTAATAATAAGTAAAACTAAATGACTTCCATACTGGTTGGGAAATAGGTTTCTCTCAACTTAATCAACAGCTCAGTAGCCCAGAGAATAACTCCTTGATCTTCCTAATTTTGTAAGAAACTTATTTTTTATTGTCTCCTCGACATCAAATGATATTAGGAAACATAGCAATGGTAGTTACAGCAAATGGTTTAGAAAGAAAATCCAGTAACAATTCTGATAGATTTCAGGAAATATATGAACCAGATAAAAATATATGAGCCATATAGAAATTCAAAGCAGCTTAAATTAATACCTATCAGTTCTAAATAATGAGGAAGTTTTTCAGAACCTAATGTAGCTTTGTCCTGCAAAATGGCTAAGTATATCACCCAAAGACCTTTGTCCATCCAAGTCCTTTGCTGTCCAATTAATTAAAAAGAAAGGCAGCCATGTGACCTCTTCATACAGGCCTAGCAAAAGAACCACAGTGCAATTACAAAAAGTCAGTCTTAGAAGTGAGACGTCTGTAACAGAATCCTGCAGAAAATATTTCAAATGCTACTTCTCCTTTGCCACAATTATGCCTAAATTTTGCTACCTTTGGGGTGTTAACTTCAGTATAAATAGTTAACAGTCACATAAAAGTTCTGACAGTACAGTGAGGTTTTGTTTCTATTTTTTAATAAAGATAGACTGATGGGTCACTCACAAAATTAGTCAAAAAAGTACTCTTCCACAAATTATTAAATCTATAAATTCGGAAAGAAACAGGAACTAGGGGAAAAAAACAATTTCATTGGGAAACCAATGAAATAAGAATTTCAGTCTAGTAAAGACTACACATTATTTTGTGTTGTCTAAAATATTGTACCACTATATCAATATAATAAAATTCTGTTATGCTAATGAGCTTAGTTAACCACTATGTTAGCTCTCACTTTATCCCATTTTAAAAGCTATGAACTGATGCTCAGAGGAGCCCAGTTTGCCATCCCCTGAAGGTCACACAGTCAGACAGCAGCAGAACTGAATCCAGGTGGCCTGTCCCCACGGCCTGCGCCCTTGAGCATGACCACTGCCTGGCAGCCACTGCCCAACCCCAGTGACCGCAGAGCAGGACGTTCCAGCATTCCAACGTGACTGACGGGACAGGCGCTCTGACCACACAATTAACCCAGTCCGCAATATAGGAAGCAAAGGTACGAGGCTCACTCATCGTTAGTGAATTTCCAAATGGCCAAGGGGGACGGCGGGAGGAAACGTACCAATCTATCTACACCAATTCATGGAAAAATACAATTAGAGTTGTCTCTGTACTAAACAAGCACTGAAAACCCTATTATCCCATGGGCCCTCCGAATTGCCTCTGGAATTTGAAATTTCACCGCCAAAGCAAAGCTGGGAGATGCACACATTCCTACACACTGTGCCCTTTCACAGCTTCCCTACTGCATTTCTCACCCGGGTCTTTAAACACTCAGAGGGGAGCCGCACCGACCCACCTGTGTGCATAACATGTAAACCTGGCACTGCTACGGAATCAGCGTGACCTTCACTGCGTAGCGGCTCCTACAGCATGTAGTTAATTCTCGGAAAACATGTTCCGGTGCTGAAAGCATTATCTTCATAGGCAATACTTTCAGCAAATATAAAAGCAAATACAGAACAAAGACTTTAAAAATCAACCCCACTTTTAACATAAAACGGCCATTCATTTTAAACCACCACCCTTGCTGCAGTGGTTACATTCCCTAGTCAGTAAACATGCACAACCACACTCATCCACTCTGCTCCTCACGTGCAAAGCCGGTGTGAGTGTCACCCTACCCCAGCTACCTCCTGCCACTGAAGCCCTACTGGTTATGATGAATTTGCCCCCAATCCACCCGTGTCCGTTTGCACGAAAAGAAAACCATGTGCCTGGCAGAGGGTCAAGGTGAGGCCTGGACCAACGATTCAGCCCGAGACTCTCAGGTCTCGGAAGCTCCCTTTCTCACCTACCAGACCCTCCGTCCAAGGCACTAGAAGCAAAGACAGTATTTAGGGAGTCGGTACTGCCATACGGTTACATTGTGTGTGGGAGCTAATGTAGACTTGTATCTTCAGATCCAATCACACACTGGTGAAAAGTAAAAGATATGCAAATCAATGCTAATAGGATGGCAAACTTACCCTGAGAGAATCACACTTCAGATAACTCACTCTTGCAATTTTTTTAATTCCATCATCGGGTGGCAATCCTTGGGAATATATCTTTCCCTTTTGACTCCTTTGACTGAATATTTTCAATAGAAGCAGATCAGAAAACACTTTTCTCAGCCTTCTTTTAAAACTGTGACTCTCCCAGCAGGAGGGAAAAATTAGCAAGATAAATGACGTCAAAATCCAGCCCAGCCTCCTGGACCGAGGGCTGGGCACAGGTGTATCCTCCGGCCTTTCACTCCAGGACTTCGGAAGACAGAGAGATGGAGGAAACCAACTGAGCAATCTACTACCTGGCTGTGGAACTAATTCTGCCTTTAAAATTGGGTACGGTTCCCATCGACTCTGCGAATTCACTTTGCGTTTCTTAATTCGAAGAGTGAGACGGCATGCACACAGCACACAGAGCCAAAACAGTGAAACGCAGCCACCAAATCCAACACCCCACCCATCACAGGGAAAATCAATCAGGCCCAAGGAATTTCCACTGTGCTGATTTACAGAGGGAAACTCTGGAACACAACGTCTCCAGCTTTCCGAGCACTAAATACGTTCTGCTCCACTGACTGGAGGAAATCTTTCACAGAGATGGTCTCTGGCCAAAAGCCAATGAAACCGGGCTTCCTACAACAGAAAAGAGGAGCAAGATGAGGCCCGAGTTCTGCCTATAGAAAATGACGTCTGTGGGAGTTTTGCAGGCAACCCTAAGAACAAACGAAGCTCATTGTCAGCTTGGTGAAAAGCAAACAAACAGCAGGAGGACCCAAGGAGTCGGAGCACTTTACATCCCAAACAAGAGACGAGCAAGAGCATGTGGGAATCAGACAGAAACCCCCAGCCTCTCCCTTACCATGCGGGAGACAGAGTGAAAGATGACACCAAGAGCCAACAGGCCAGCGCCCAGAGTTCACAAACACGTGAGTGTGCACACACAGGAAAAGGACATTGTTTTACACTGTTAACACAAGACCAAGAAGAAAACGGCTATGCCTGATTCGTTAGCTCTGCCCACAGATGCTCCCAACAAGCACCGTGAGAACTCTTTGACCACGTCTTGATTCCCCGGGCCAAAAACAGCATATTCAGATAGAATCTGTGCCATCTTATTCGACAGTTCACGGCCACCATAGCAACATGGCACAACTCCGCAAAAGGACTCCATTTACAGAGCCCACCGAATCTCTCAGCAGGCTCCTACGCAAGCCCCTGACCTCCCACACTGCCTACCCCCTTCCTACAAATATAAATCAGAGTACTGCTCCATTCAACACACTTCCGCGACCAGACAGTGGCAAAGTCCGAAGTCCGTGGCCCAGCATACAAAGACACCAAGAACTGCCCGGTTCTTCGCCGGCCTCCCCTGGCTCTGGTCTGTGAGCGGGCCCTTCACCTTCCCTCTGAGCCTTTCCTTGGGCTACCCACCCCAAAACCCACCTTGGGCCTAGATAGTCTTTCTAGCCCTCCCCACCCCGTGACACTGCCCTCTAACACCCACTCAGAATATCACCTCCTACTTCGTGGGATCACAGGCGAGCTCCCTTATCCACATCCCATCCAGGGCCCTGACAAAGCTTTGTCTGAACCTCGTTTTGGACACTTAGATTATATTCTGAATCTTAACCATCTGTCTGCATATTCATCTCCACTATTTCTACCACAGGGTTCTTTTTTGGAAAGAGGAGGAGGGAATATATATATATATATATATATATATATACACACACACACACACATATACATACACACATATATATATGTATGTATGTATATAGTTACAGTAAAATGCATGATACTAATTTATCATCTTAACCATTTTAAGTGCCATATTTTGCTGTGTATAATGAGCACTTTTTACCCAAAGTTTTGAGAGAAAATAAGGATGTGTATTATACATGGGTAGTACCTGAAATACCTTGCTTCTGTTCTTGTGTTTTATAATTTGTTGCATTAAATTTCCTATACCATATTTTCAAAAATAAATGGTAAAGTGTCTTTATAATACAAAAGATAAGTATCTAAATATAATAAAAATTGGATTAAAAAATTTAAGTGAAAGATTTTTTTTCCTGGAAGTGTGGGCCCAAAACATGGGTGTGCATTATACAGGCAAATGTGGTGTATTTTTCGGTAGGGGGTTCCGTGGTGACAAGCATATCCACACTACTATGCAGACCATGCCCAGAACTCTCGGTCTCGCAAGAGTGAAACTTCAGGCCCAGGAAACAACCCTCCCCATCCCCCCACACCCAGGCTCTGCCCTCAGCGTTCTAACACTTTATGTCTCTATGAGTTTGAATACTCATGCAAATGGAACCGTCCAGTATTTGTCCTCTTGTGACTAGCTTGTTTACCATAATGTCCTAGAAGTCCACACTCGTGGTAGCATGTGTGAGAACTCCCTTCCTTCTGAAGGCTAAGGCTGCGCTGTATGTCCATGGCTCATTTTGTTCGTCCACCCTCCCACCCCTGGGCACTGGGGCAGCTGGCATCTTTTGGCTCCTGTGAGTGATACCACTGTGCACATGGGTGTCGAGAGCCTGCCTTCAACTCTTCTGAGTGTACACTCAGGACTGTAATTGCTGGATCGCATGGCAATTTTATTTTCAGTTTTCGAGGAACTGCTGACCTGTTTCGGCTGTACCATTCCTGTGCTCACTAAGCACACCCGAGAATTCCAATTTCTCCCCGTCCTTGTCAACTCTTGTTACTGATTTTTTTTTTAATAATAGCCATCCTAATGAGTGTGAGGTAGCATTATCTCCCTGTGGCTCTGTTCTCCATTTCCCTAAAGATAAGTGACCTTGAGCTCTTTTCAAATGCTTATCAGCCATTTATATGTCTTCTTTGGAGAACAGTCTATTCAGCCCTTTGCTCATTTCTTAATTGGACTGTGTTTTGTATTGAGAAACAGGAGTTTCTATACACCCTGGTTACTGACCCCTTATCAGAGATACGAACCACGGGGTTCTTTTAAATGCACTTTTCTATTGTATTTACAATTCAACATGTAATAGAAATATATTTTGAGTTGAACACATTTCTTCCTTTTTAACCTTTTTGTAAAATACAAAATTCAAAGTATCTAAGAAGGGGTGTATGGTGGAAAATAAGACTCCTCCCCTACCCTGTTCTCCAGCCACCAAGATGCAATCCCCAGAGGCATTTTCCATCTTTTAAAATAATTCCCTCCAGAGATGTCCTGTGCCTGGACAAGAAAACAGTATCTTAATTTACTCACCTCCAAAACAATAATCTGCTAATACCCACAGGTCTACACCTTACCTCTTCAACAATAACTGCTCCACTTCAGTATATCTGAACTGCTTCATTACTTTAAACAACTGCTAAATATTCTACTCTGTGTGCCATAATTTATTCACCCGGTCCACTGAGGGAAACGTTTCAGCCGTTTCCAATAGCTGTCAAGAATATCCTTAAACATCTATCATTTCACACACACATACAAGACCTGTAGGCTACAGCCATCAAATGGCCTGTCTTTTAAGGTCTGATAACTATGTTCAGATGGGTTCCAAGGAGAATTCAGACTCTTGTTAGCAAAGGTGACACTGCCTGTGTCCCCACGCCCTCGAAGACACACTGTGCTTTCAAAATGTGTTCTTTGACAATCTGGTCAGCTAAAAAAGGGTATCTTCTTGAAGGTTCACTTTGCATCTCTCTTATTCTATCTATTCACAGCCTCCATAGCTTTGTCTGCTTTTTAAAAATATATATCTTACTAATTATGCCATTATAGTTGTTCTATTTCCCCCCTTCATTCCCCTCCCCCCTGCACACCCCCTCCCCTACCCTTCCTCCCCCTCCCTTCCCTCCCCCTTTAGTTTATAACCACATGTCTCAAGTTCTTTAGATTCTATATTTCCCATACTATTCTTGCCCTCCCTCCTATCTATTTTCTACCTACCATCTATGCTTTTCAATTCGTCTCTTCGCTTTTGTTTCTGGAATCCTTTATATATTTATGAAAGTAGCTCTTTGCCTCTGATATGAATTGCAAATCTTTTTTCCTAGTTTGTCTTTGCTTTTTGAAATAGTTTTTTAAGTTTTATTCTGTTTTTTGGCAGTGCAGAATTTCCACAGTCAAGTTTTATCATTCCTCTTTAATGGTTTCTGAATATCTCTTACTTTCTATCCCTACAATTATCACAGTAAAAATCCTCACTACCTTGCAGGTAAATTACGGTTTCCTGGTTGGTCTACTTCTCATTATTCCCTCTACTTTCTGACTTATTCTATACCCTTGTCAGATTAATCTTCTTAAAACACAGTTTGCCCATACGAGTCCCCAGTCAAAAATCCTTCAATTATCCCCTCCCTACTATTTATAGACTATGAAGTCTAATATTTAGGTCACTCACATGCTAACCTCGATTTATGTATCCCACAGCCCCTTACTGTGGCCAGGCAGTTTCTCACTGGTCCTAAGCGCGGGAACAAAGGCCCTCCCACTCTGCCTTTGCTCAACCCATACCTGACATTTTGAAGATTCTTCCTTTTTTTCTTCAGAGGTCAGTTCACGTTGCTCTCTCTGCTCTCTCTGCTCTCTCCCAACCAGTCAAGGTCACGTTGATTCAACAGCAATTCAGTTAGAGTCTAGTACACTGCACAAGGCAGAGCAATAAGTATATGAATTTTGTGTTGTGGGAAGTCAGGGCAGGGAGACTCAACCCAGGGTGGGCAGTGGCCTCTAAAGCTTTAATGAGAAGGTATGGCCCGGATTTGAAAAAATAAAATAAAACAAAGGTCAAGGTAAGTCAGAACTCGCTGTCTATATGCTGGCCTGACTGGAGTATAGAGTGTTGAGGCTGGAATGAAAAGGGAGGAAAATGCTGGAGAAGTCAATAGGGCCGGGGGAAAAAGGCCAGTTGACCCAAGTTTTCCCAAAGGGCCACTGTAAGCCATGGCCACCTGAAGCAGGGGAGTGAGCTAGTCACATAGGAATTTTACAAAGACCACGACTACACTCTGGAACTCAAGTCAGCCCTATGTGTCCAGACTTGAAGCGGATTAGAATGCAGATACACTTCCACTTATCCAATACACCAATTTTAAGTGGCCGTGGGACAGAGGCTGCAGAAAGCCAGAGTAAGGCAAAGTGCTGCTCCACTTTCCCGCCTGAGGGTTGCCAACAGTGACTGTCCCCAGTGAACTTTAAGCACCCGGACGATGAGAGGACTTACAGATGAGACTGCTGGGGATAAAAGATGGAGCCAACTCTCCCCGCCCCACTTTCTTTAATGTAAAACCCAAGACAGATAAGCAGGGCTCAGATTGTGTGACGCTGTGCCTTTCCCTCAGCCTGCCCACTCTCCGTTGCCTGTAAAGCAGGCAGCCAGACCCCCTGTTTACCCTGCTCTCAGGGTCTGGGACTACACGTCCAGGGAGAGCTCATCATGACATGTAGGTATCGGTGCGCATCTCCACTTCGAGCCTGGGTAGGTCCAGCAGGGGACAGGACCCATGTCATCACCCAGTTCCCTGCTCCAAAGTGACATTCTATTTGGTTGCTATGAAGACAAGTTGTTCCAAACAAACAGCCAGAAAAGTCCTACTGGCTGCTTCTCCAGAATGCTTGCTCAGTTTTCTTCTCTCCACTCCCAATATCGGAGTCAGATGGCACCTAATAGGGGTCCTGGGCACCATTTCCTGTTCAGGGTCCCGTGCACCATTTCCAATTTTCTTCTTTCTGTTCCCAATATCAGGGTCAGATGGCACCTAATAGGGGTCTCGTGACAATTCCCTTCGGACTCCCCACATCTACCTGGGGGGCTGGTCATTGGACATTCTTCCACCTTTAGCCTCAGGACACGTCATATTTCTGTCTTCGGCAAAATGGTGTATTTGAAGGTAATAGAAGAAAGTAGCTACGAAAAGCTGCGATTGCAATGTAATGAAGATGTCAACTGAACTGACTGAAAATGACTGTTACACTTTGAGTATGAACTGAGCACTGTCGAGATGTCTCCAACTCAGAAATGTAAAGTTCTCTATAATTTTAATTCATTAGTATGTCCCTGGCCGTCCCCCTAGTATTTTAAACTGCAGGGACATGTTCATTGAACCTAAAAAAATATTAAATATATCACCTGCCTCAGGACTTCAACAAGACTATTTTTTCTCTCTTTCCGAACTCCATCTGGCCCTAGTGACTTCAACCACGCAGAGACAGGTCATAAGAGCTTTAGAAACTCGCCTTTTCTTACCATAAACAGGAAATAATGCGCCTCTGACTCTGTACAGAGTATGGCAATATAATTCATGCTTCTGGAAGGGAGACTAACACTCCAGCTGACAGCTAGGTAATAAATGTGATTTGGAGCCAAGCACACAAGCAGAGTGAACAGCTTTCCCGAGAAGACACAAGCAGCTAAATCAATGAGACATATTCAGATTAAAAAAAAAACATCCATTTTTTTCTCCAACACAGCTAAATAATCTTTTCAGCAGTACGACAGGTCCTAGAATCATATTTCATTCAGGCTTGTTTCGTGATGATGTCGATGAGATACCATAGGAATGTAACTTTTGTTTGTATCATTTAGCCTTTGGTGAAATTGGTTTCATTATACATTGTTTTGACACACTTCCAAGAACCTACCGATGATGGTGAGGGCTTACTGTACTGCCTCCTTAACCTCAAATCATTATTTCCCTGTATTACTTGTCTACAAACCAGAACAAAAAAAAATTAGAGGTGAAAATAGTAACTGGGTATGACTTGTAAACTAATAATTTCTTATACTTCTTTATAATGGGTTAAATTTACACAGGATTCTTACAAACAGCTCATTCAGTCCCCAGAAATAACCTATGAAGTACATAGCTCCATTCTCCCAAAGAAAACGAAGCTCAGACACAAGTTCATGTTCACATCACTGACAGCAGAGCCAGCACTCGTATAATCTTCATAACCCCATTCCATATTCTTCTCACACCACATAACCACTTTAATGTCTAGAAATTCATGGTGAATGACTACTTTTTTTTAAGTTTTAAAATAAAGGTTTGATGAAATGTTTGGAGTATTAACATCATGGACTCAGATGCCCCAGAAGGTCTCAAACTGTGACTCTTCTAACACTGTGCCCCCCAGGGCCAGGCTCCAGGGCGCCCGCCCCTCACACCCGAGAAACACCAAGACGTGTAACAAACACATGCTAATGGTACCTATGACCCTGTGAACCGCCCTTCCATAGTAACAATACTATATATACTAAATAGCCACTTTCTAACAAAACTAAACAATTATTTAGCATCTGAATCTGACACTAATAAAACTCCTGTTAAACAACTAAGCGCTTGGGAAAATATAAAACGTGCTTTGTAAATACTCTACTCTATCAGGCAAACTAAAAATCCAGGGGAAGCGGCTACACACGACATGATTTCCACTCTCGGACATTCCGGAGAAGACAAAACTGTGGATGCGGTGAAGAGACCCAGGGCGGCCAGGGCTTGCGGAGCAGAGGGGGACAAGCAGGCAGTGCACTGAGGATGCTCAGGGCAGGGAAACTGCTCCGCGCCAGACTATTGGGGTGGATGCATGTCATTACACCAACACGTCCGTCCAACCCGTAACAGTACACCAGCAAGAGTGAGCTCAACGGTAAACCATAACCTTGGGTGGTGACGATGCATCAGCAGAGGTTCATCAGTGACAGCAAGTGCACCACTGTGGTGAGTGATGTGGACAATGGGGGAGGGGCGTGGGGCAGGGTGTGGGTGGGGAGACTATGGGAAATCTCTACCTTCCACTCAGCTTTGTTGGGAGCCTAAAACGTCTCTAAAATAATTGTCTATTAAAAAATTAAGATAAATTAAGGCAACAATAATCTTTTAAATCGTTTTTAAACTGTAATCTTTTTAATAGTCTATTAAAATTGTAATCTCTTCAAGTGCCCAGTAAAACTATAATCTTTTAAATAGTCTGTTAAAAAATCAAGGTAGATTACAGCAACTGTAACCTTTTCCTACCGATTACAGCTTTCTAGCTCCGCCACTGCCGCCCACCCTCGGCTTCAGGGGAATGCTTCTTTATGCACTCATTCCCCCGAGATGCCTGCCCGCTCCATCAGGCCCACTCATCCCCCACGAGGACATCGATGAACTGAGTCCAAAGACAGGGAGAAAATGAGGTGCGGCCAGCAGACAGAGGAGGCGGAGTGTGGCGAGGGAGATACAGGACTCCTGAGGAGAGACATCTGCACAGGTAAATATTCGAGAGAGGAGAAAGGAGAAAACATTCCTGAGATGCTGTGAACTTCTCGGTCCGCAGTGTAAAAAAAATCATACGAAATTCAGTCATCCTAAAATCCAGAACACACCGTCACAAATACTCCCCTTCTTTAATCGATGTCTGCTGCACGTGGTTCCCAAACTAGGACTGGATAATGTGTTCACAACCTGTCCTCCAGCCATAAACAAGACCATTTTTCAAAAGCTGACCATAAATGCTATGAACATTTGTCAAGAGAAAGATATGAAAAAAAGTCTGTATGTCAAAGTGCCATGACAAAGACCAAGCTCGCAGAATAAACCTTTGGATAAAACTGCAAAGATTAGATTTTTGTGATTTATGACATAAAAGAAAAATGTGTACTTCCACCTTCCAGGTATTCTTAGTCCAGAACACGCTGTGAGTTATCAAACCTGGTGGGAGTTCAATGAGACTTTGAAGGAGTCACACAGGAAGGACCGTGGTATGGGGGGGTAGGGGGTGCTGGCTTGCTCCGACCCTCCCTGAGAATGGGCTAAGCACCTGGCTGCCACGTGAACACCTGGGGCACTCTGAAAATTTCAGTCTCAGGACCAGCCACCATCCCCAGAGATGCTGATTTCATTGCTCTGATCAGTCTTTGTTTTCAACAGGTGATAAACTGGTGGTGGTAAAATCACAAACAGTTCATACTACGGGGGGAGGAAGGGGATTGCTGGTACCACATAGGTGAGCAGAAACATCTGGATCCCCTAAGAGCTCCCTCTCAGACAAAGATGCCTTGCAAGACACCAAGCAGGACAAGAAGGAAGAAGAGGTGGGAAACTTGAACCCTTTCTGCTGGGGCCACCAAGGACTATTTTATTCTCCTGATCCCACACCCTGAAACCTCCACACTCCATCCCTTAACTCCCCGGCGAGTCCTGGCTCACGTGCTACCTCCTTGGGGGAGGCTTTGGGATCACACACGTAAAGTCCAGTGCCTGCACCTGCCTGACCCTCAGCTCCACCTCTGTGACAGCACGCAAGGCACAGGGCACTAGTGTCACAGCCATTCCTCGCACGGACTCCGTGAGGACAGAAACCCTATCCTACTCATCCTTCCCTTCTTCTAGGTCCTTGCAGCACATACAGCCTTGAAGGTAGCAGATGAGTCTTTGCTAAATAGAGTAATTTTTCATGTTTGGTATGGTTATTCCTCCCTTAGTCTCCTGGTACACACTCCTTTGAAAATTTGCACCTTTTAATAAAAGAAGGAGACCTTCTCCCAACCCCAGCTGGATTAGGATCCAGAACACCGTGTGCAGAAGGGCCAGATGGGGACAGAGCAGGGCAGCAATGGACCTCTGGCCTCAAAGGGATTGTGTAAACAGGCAGTTCAAGGGTGGGTCAGGGCGGATTTTTTTAAAGGGAGGATTAAGCCAAGGAAGGGACAACCTGATTTGCATCCACAAGAAACTGTGACAAACAAAAAACTGTGAGGAGAAGCAAGGACACTTTCAACATCTCCCTCTCCGTGTGGCCCCTCCCCTCAAACACAGAAGTCAAGTCTGCAGGCCGGCTCTCCCTCTCCGGCACCTGGAAAACCCTTTGCAGAGCTTTTAAAACTCTGGACTGCAGACCATGAAGCCCCAATCTCTGAGGAGGGGCCACGCATACCTCCTCACCTGGCCTCCTCACCTCCTTGTTACCAGGTCACCCTCGGTTGTGCAGCTTCTGCCCCCGCCATTCTGACCAAACCAATCACTTCTAACGAGCACTTTACAATTTTTGTCATACTTGATTCAGAGCAATGCATTTTTTTTTGTTTTTTTCATTGGTTTTAGAGAGGAGGGGAGAGAGAAGCATCAATGCTAGAGAGAAGCATCAGTTGCTTGCCTCCCATAAACGCCCCAACCAGGATTGCACCTGCAACCTAGGTATGTGCCCTGACCCAGAATGGAACCCACAGCCTTTGGATGGACTGGCAACACTCCAACCAACTGCGCCACAAGGCCAAGGTGGCATGATGGATCTTAAGTTTTGCTCTAAGTGTTCTAGTTTCCCTTCACTCTGCCACACTAGCCAGGGCCGGAGCATTACACTTTTCACTGGTTTCTACCAGAAATTCTACCGCTGGCCTGAAAAGTTTGGCCTGAAAAGTTGGACTTTGTCTGTTGGCCCAGACTCTCTGGCCACGCCCCCTCAGCCTCCCCCCCTCCCGTTTCTGGTTTGTCGCTGTAATGTGGGTGTTCCCTAAGACTTACTTTAACCCCTTTCTCTTCTCTTTCTGGGCAGCCCTCCGAAGCACTGTCATCCTTCGCCACTCATGCCTCCCCGGCTCTCCGGATGCACGCCCTCCCTCGGAGACCTGCACCTCCCGCCTCCCCGTCCCCTGCGATGCACCAGGACCCAGCAGCCAACTGCCCCCTGGACGCCTCCTGTCACCAGTGACGACGGCAAGCCGTCAACCACAACAGGCCCAAACCTGAACTCATCAGCTTCCCTCGGACCTGCTCTCCCTTCCCCTCTCCCTCTCACGACCCAGGAGCCTGAGCCGGGAACCTGAGTGTCACTCTCACGTCCACGTCTCCCATTCCTTTCACGTTCGGTCACAAAGACCAGGCAGTTTCCCCTCCTCCTACATATTCTCCCTAACCCTTCTCACTTCAGAGTGTCCCCACCACTCGCCCCTTGTCTGAGCTCTCAAACTCCGGCCTTGCAGACTAACGCACTGTCCGCCCCAGCATGCGATCCTGCGGCGCCCCGCCCCCACCCACTCCACCTGCAACCTACCCAGCACACGGAGTCCGTGACCTCGCGTGTCACATTCAAGGCTTCAGTGGGTCACTGCCACACGTGGGATTGAAAGTGGACTCCGATCAACGATCCACCTCCTTCCCCTCCTGACTTTGCCCTCCACACTCTCATTTTACTGACCTGTATGCAGTGCCCAGAACACCTGCTGCTCCCAGAATTCCAGATGACAACGCAGGCTGTTGGCCCCACCTGGAAACGTTCCTCGCCCCTTGCCCGCCTGCCCACACCTACGCAGGGTCCGAGACTCGGCCCAGACACAACCACTGCTGAACCCTTCCCTGGCATCTCCGTCAGGGATCAGAGCTCCTGTGAGCCTTCCTCTCCAAGAGTATCTCCAAATGGCCAATCGCACACGATTTCGTACAGGTGTCTATTGTTCTGCTATACTGTAAACTTCTTGACCAAGGACAGTGACTTTTCACCTTTATATCTAGTTCAATGCACACAGCATACCATAATACAAAAATTTTTTTCAAGAGGAATGAATGAGCTATGGGCCAGTGAAAGGACAAGAGAATATCCACTGTACTTTGAATATAGAAAAAAAAAAACAGATCCTAATGAAGTACAGACCTCTATTACTAAGTCCCACCCATTTAAAAAAAAATGAAATACATGGTTAATCAGGCAGTGTCAAAGTGACAAGGAGAAAAGCCGGTCATTGGACGACACAGGCAGGAGAGACAGAGTCTCCGGCAGAGCAGCGGACGAGAGCGACCCACAGTCCAGAGGTAAAGGTGGTTCCTTCTCTGAGTCAAGTATTCGTGGACCTGCATCCGTGCACTGAGGAAAGACTGGCTTCCCCTTTCTGCTCACCCCTCATCCCTCTGTCCCTTCTCTCCATACCCCTCCCAGTCCCCAGAACCAAATCCCCAAGTCCATGGTGAATTCCCTACGTTGGCACCCCCATCCTGGCCAGTGGGTTGGCCCGGGCTGCAAGAGATGGGAAGTCTCTGCTCTCGTGGTGAGGGCCGAGAGGGAAGAAGGTGAAACTACTATTTTCTGAAGACTTTCTTTGTCCCGGATGTTGTGCTACTTTACAAATGCTCAGTCTGACAGTGATGAGGAGTCAGAGCCCCATTACAGTGGAGGGATCTGTGTCCGAGATCACACAGCTAAGCAGTGACACAGCCAGCCCAAGAATGACAGCCTCCAGTGTATTTCTATGGCCCTGATGACCTCAAAGTCGAAGAGGATGCGGTCAAGCCCTTTCAGGCTGGAACTCAGAATATGCTATTCTCCAAAACACTGTTATCAGTGTGGGTGAGAGTCTACAGAACCGCTCCTACCTCACGGGGGTACAATGAGTTTAAAAAGTTAGATTTTTAGGGGACCTACCCTAGAAATCTAAATGCTATTTGTTATTTCATTCCTATAATTATCCCAATCAACATCACACACAAAAAAAATGGACTTGAAAATAAGTTTGGGGAATACATAGGTTCCTTAAATAACTCTGTTCTTTAAAATTATTTTTCTCCCCCACACACACAAAAAATCACCAAGAATAGAAACTATTCCACCCTAATTTGCAGGAACAATGACACTGGAAGACACATGTGGGAAATGTGCTTTTCTGACCAGGTGCTCATTTCCAGTGTGCTGTCATGTGAATAAAACATCACACTAAATCCTACAGACAAGAACTCAGGACAGAAGTGCCACAGACCATGGGGGTACAGCTGACATGCCCATAATCTACTGACAAAATGTACTCCTTAGCAAAGTGAAACCAGACATCTCGTGCGAAATCAGATGTCTGCGGACCTGTCTTCTTGGCTTCTACAGCAGCATTAGTTACACCAAATACTCAGCTCAGGCGTATGATGAAACCACACCTTGGCAAAATCGTGACAGTTCAGACATGAAGCATCAGCGTTTTTATTATCATTCTTATCAGCCACAGACATTTCTGAAATAGAAATCCTAGCTTTAAGCTCTCAGCTAAATGCAGTAGTATGTCTTTCTCACTCTGGGCACCGTCTCAGAGCTTTTTCAACGCATTATAGAAACCCTGTCCCTTCCATTTTCAAGCTGGCACTCTGTGCGTAGGCAGGGCTGTGGAAGATCAGAAGGGGGGAGTGTGAGCCTCAGCAGCAGGTGTCAGTCCTTGTCCCAGAAACTCCAGGATTAGATATAAGAGGTGATCTCTGTGAAAATGCAAAAACCCAGGAGGGTTGGCACCCTTAGGAAGTTAAATACTAGGCTGCTTTTTACGAGCAAAGGAAAAGTCGTACGGAAGTGACGGGTGACCAGATGGAGAAACAAAGAAGGAAATCCAACAGGGCCAGCCACTGCTTTTTGTACACACTCGTTTTAATATGCTCATGGTTCTGTTCTGACAGGCGACAAGGAAGGAGCAGAGAAGTTTGAACTGGCCCACAGTGGCAGAGCTGACCAGATTGGCCCAGGAATCAAACCCGCATCAGACAGACTACACGTAAAAGGTATGCAGCGTCTACCTTGGGGGATCTGGAGTGAAACAGGTATGGTGGTACACAGCCAAAAAACATGGAGGAAAAAGGCAGAAATTTAGAATTTTGCCAAATAATAATAAATAATTATGAAACAAAAAGTTGAAGAAATCAACACAGTTGACAGTGAGCATGTGAGAGTAAGCTCAGAGGAGACTGACTTTCTACTTTTTATATCCTTGCAAGATTCCACTAAAAAAGTTTTTTTACCCTTTGTAACCAGAAAAAGACACCTTTTTCACTGTGATAAAAAATGAGGTTCAAGGTACTGAAACCCTCTTGAATGAACTTTAGTGTTTATTTCCCTCAGTGCGGCAACCCCAACACTCTGCAAGCTTCCTAATCTTAGGTCATTTGCATGAAACAATTCAAAAAATTATCCTCACCGAATTATGATACTACTACAATATACTTATTACACTGGGAAAATGACTGTACTATTCATTACAGGACACAAATCACCATGGTCAGTCAGCATTGAAAGTTTATTACTGAAAGTACCAGAAAGTCAGACAAATACACTGTTGTCCCACAACACGGACAGACCCACATGCCACAGGATCAGCACAGGGAAGGTCTTGGACATGGACACTGAGCTAGTCAGAAAATCCACAGAAAACTGGTGCAGGCCTGACTCAAAACAGCCACCTCCGACATCATTCTCCCACCCCGCTTACATCAACAGATAAATGAAAATCTATTGAATCAGTGAATGAACCCCTCATCAATAAATGGCTATTTTCTGAGTTTTAAGAAAGTGCATTAGGTGGTCACCTGCCACTTCATTCAAACGAATGAAAAGGCAAGCTCAGGCCACAGACAGCCAGTGTCAAGGTCAGGGGCTATTCCCGTTTTCCTGAGTATCCCAGAGGGATACTGCAGTCTTCCCTGTTCCTCTTTGGGATTAACCTGAACTTTAATTAATTCAAAGCATTGATTTATATGTTCCCAACCTTCTGGGAAAGGCTGGGCTTCATTTTGCTGTTGGGAGAGGAGTGGGCAGCTATGCGGTGGAGAGGGATGGAGAATTCCCAGAAAAGGACCAATGAGAGACCACACTGGAAATCACAGGGAACCTCCAGGGACTTCAGGGGGCTGTGTGGCCACTTTTCAGAAGTGAACAGAATGATGGTGAAGGGGTATCAAAAACAGGTCAAGAGAAAAATACCTTCCTCTATAAGCTTGAGAGAAGATCCCAAAAGAAATTCAACACGTGGGATACTGCTATTAACTTTATGCTTTGGAGTCCTCAAGAATTTTTACAGCAGTCCTTTTTTAAAATATCAAGATCCTTGGGAGTGTTCCCCACTAATTATCAAGGAGGACCAGGATTCTTTAATAGTACAGTCCCAGGGGTTAGAGTTGAGAGGTATAAGACCAATGTTCCAAAGAAGTCAAGGGCAAGGGCAAACTCGAAGCCAACTCTACATTGTCTGTAAGCCTGATAAAGCTCTTGAGCTTGGAGAATGTTACCCCTGAAGGTGGGCCTCAGGTTTCTGAAGAAAACGAGGAACTGGGCCCAAGATCCCCTGGGGGCAGCTCCCGGGGTCCAGACCCTGTGTGTCCCGCTCTGTCTCTGCACAATCCTAGCTCCCTCCATCCCTGCTCATTCCCTACTTACCCTTTCTCCCGCTCTTCCTCGGCGAGAAGGGGTAAGTGGATATTGTGTGCCCTCTCCCAATTTGGCCAAAACCCTAAAAGTAAAAAGGACAGAGACAGACACGTGTTTTAAAATTATGAGTTTCAAGCTTTTGGAACTCCCACCACCTACCCAACACTTGCAGGAAGGGAGTAGCGCGTGCCCACAGCGCGCCCTCCCGGCCTGGACTTGGGGCCGAGGTGGTTCCCTATGGGGAGGAGAGTAGCGGGTTGACTCTAGGCTCGGACCTCGGTCTGCAGGAGGCGCTGGCTCCTGCTCTGCTTTCGCAGGAGAAGGGAGCCGGGCAACCTCCACGCCACGCGCGCACGCACGCACGCTTGCTCCTGAGCCCCAGCCAAACCGCCCTTTGCTCACAGCAATGCCTTCCTCGCCTGGAGCCGCCCCGAGAGTAGGGTCCCGGGCCCTAGGGGACCCCCCCCCCAACACGGCACACAGATCACCCAACCCGCACCAGCTCCCAGAGCCCCCCACCCTCCGCCAGGGCCCGCCCTCCGCACCCGCTGCGCAGCTCAGCCTGGAGGCAAGCCTGCGTGGCCACGCCTCTTCAGGCGGCAAGCCCCGCCCCCACCCCTGCGTGCTGGCGCGCTATGAAGCCCCACCTCCGTGTGGTTGCGCCCAAAACCTGGCAGGGCTTTACAACGGATCACGAAGGCGAGCAGTTGCCAGCGCTTAACCTAGACTCAGCACCGCCTTGGTGGCAGAGGGGGCGACAGAAAGCTGAGCTGAAAGTGTCTGAGGCTGTCTGTCTTCAGCCCCCTGCCGGGTGTTTCAGCTGGAGAAACCCCGAGTGTCCAGCTGCCAACCCATCCTTGCTCCTTGCCGGTCTTCCGCTAAGGCGCACGGAGAACACCACTCAACCCTGCTGTCTTGAGCCAGCCGGACAGCACTAATCCAAGACAGGTGCTTTAGTTGGCAAGAACGGACACTACCTTCCTAACCCCTTGCCTTCTAACAGTACAAACTTTTCACTGGGTTAGGGCCACCCACCAAGAAAGAGGAGCCTAGAACTACCAAAGACACTGAAAATGCTTCTTTCTTTTTTTTTTTTTTTTAAGTCCCTTCCTCCCCAGTAGTATCCACTATTTTGTTTCCGTGGTCCTTCTGGATACTGCCAAAGTACACCTGCGTTTCCAGATCATTTAATGCAAAAATGAGTATTATGTTTTATCAAAGTTACAATAACTTTGGTTTAAAATCACAGTAATTCTAAAGGTTTAAGAACCATCACAGAGACTTAAACGAACCTGATAAATATAACTCCTAGAGTCTCTGGAGGACTGAGTTGGTCTGTGAAGGGGACATGTGCCACTTCTGTAGTGTTTCATCTTTGTCCCTGAGATACTGTCTGGTAAGCTTTGTTGGGAGCTGGGTGGGGGACGATGGTTGTTGTTTGGCTGGTTATTTTTTGTTTTGTGGTTTTTTGTTTCTCTTGGTTTTGGGTTTTGGGGGGGTGTTATTTGTTTGTTTGTTGCCATCCTTAAGGATTTAATTCCAAGAGCACTTAGCTGAGAAGACCGGTGTGTGCACTAGCACTGTGATTCCATGGAGTTGCTGCCCACTGGTAGCTAAGTGTCTGCAATGTGTCAGGACGACTTTCTTATAATGGAAAGTAAATAAAGATGCAAAAAAGAGTTACTAAGTTGGACCTGACTTTTTCACTAAGATTCATCAAATGTACCTAAAAAAAAGCTGAGGCTGTCTGGAAAGGTTACACGCTATATGATTCCAATACTCTGACATTCTGAAAACAGTGAAACAATGGAGACAGTAAGAACATCTGTTTGTCAAGAGTTGGGGGGAAGGGATGAATAGACCCTGAGTGGCCCTGATGTGTCAGTGAGGTTCATCAGTTGTAACGAATGGACCACTTTGATTCTGGGACACTGCTAGCTGGGGAGGCTGTGCAAGTGTGTGCCAGGAGATATGTAGGAACCCTACTTTTTGCTCAGTTTTGCTGTAAACTTAACACTGCCCTAAAAATAGTCTATTTAAAAAAATAAAGAAGTCGCCCTGGCTGGTGTGGCTCAGTGGATTGAGTGTGGGCTGTGAACCAAAGGGTTTCAGTTCATTTGCCAGTCAGGGCATATGCCTGGGTTGCAGGCTGGGTCCCCAGTGGGGGCCATGTGAGAGGCAAACACACATTGATGTTTCTCTCCCTCTCTTTCTCTTTCCCTTCCAGCCTCTCTAAAAAAAATTTTAAAAAGAAGTAAAATATTAAAAAGAAAAAGAAGTAGCCGTGGTAAAGCCTCAGAACATCCCACTTTCTTCAAATCCAGCAATTAAATGTGAAACTGGCTTTATGTGTGAAGTTGAAATATGAGTTATCTCCTTATATTAGAACAACCCTCCACATGGCATTAATGTGATCAGGGGAAAAATGAATCATATATTCCTAAGGTACAACATTACATAATGATTAGACATGTTCCCTTACACATTCTATGAATAGAGTTATAGTCAAATCTATTCCTATCCATACATGCTTACAATCAGTAAGTAAATAATGCAATATATTATGGAGGTTTTCAAAAGTTTTGGTCTCCAGCGCTCAACAATCTTAAAAATGAGTGGGATGTATATGTCCATATTTACTGTATTAAAATTAAAACAGATTTAAAATTTGTGTTTAATTCATTTTAAAAATTATAAACTTATTACATGTTACTACAAAGATCATTTTTTATCTTATTTTTTGAATAATGACTACTTAAAAAAAAAACTTAGAAAACTGGACAACAGGAAACCCACGGAACACATGTTCCTAGGTGCCTACACAGTCCACCTTCCACATTTCACCCTTCAGAGTCTCCTCTGTGTTTGCTGAGCTATGCCCAGG
This sequence comes from Artibeus jamaicensis, assembly GCF_021234435.1. Classification (NCBI taxonomy): domain Eukaryota; kingdom Metazoa; phylum Chordata; class Mammalia; order Chiroptera; family Phyllostomidae; genus Artibeus; species Artibeus jamaicensis. The sequence continues at coordinate 3,504,494 of NW_026521195.1, read as the reverse complement.
GTGTGGTTCTAAGCAGGAGGACCTGGGAGGACTGAGGCTACTTCAAGTTGGACAGCCCCAGAAGTCCCTTTGCAAATACTTGAATAGAAAAAAAAAAGGCAAAGAAGATATAAATTGTTGTGGAATATTCCAACATGAAATCAGAAACTAACCTAAAATCTGAAATATCAAAAGCAATATCAATTTTCAAAACCAAGGCAAGCACACAAAAGAAGTGAAACAGCACTGAAATGAAGCTATGTGCACTGTGCTGCTCATTTCTAAGATGCTTCGGGATGCAGCATCTCTTAATTCAACAAGTGTCAGGGCACATGAAAGAAATGTCTATACCTCTACAATATTTGTTATGAACAAAGGTCAAGACTATCAGCTAGGGCAACTCACGCTTTGCATATTTTAATTTTTTATTTTGAGAGTGATAATTTTTGTATGTTTTAATGCCTTTCAACTTCTTAATCAGTTGTATTTGGTGTTTAGTGTTAAGTTTCTCTGTCTTTAATTTTTTCTGGTGTCCAACAAAGATCATTTTTACACGTTATTGAAATATATGCTCTTGCAACATGTATTTATTTGTCTTTACTTTTCTAGAAAACCTCTAAAACATTTAGTATAACTCTATCATCAAAAAATAATACTGACTATGGTCCCTCATCATTATTTAAAAACATACAAGTATTGTAAAAATACAAAATAACTTTTGTTTCGAGAATTCCTGGGAATTCGTAATTTTTTTCCTGAACCCTGAAAATATCTGTTGGAAATTTGGAAACACCATAAAAATGCGAATGCTCTGACTGCCTTATTAACCAAGTCTTTTTGTTTTTCTTTTTGAATGACAAAAACAATCAAAATTTTTCTTTAACTCATATGTCCAAACTTACTTCCGTGGTCACTCTATGCACTCTGAAGCAGAGAAATCATGACATATCCTTACATAACCTAAGAACACTCAGCTTAGAGGAAAAAATGCTTACGTGAGAGCTAATGTCCTGAACAAGAGAGATTGCACTGATTCTGGGTGACCCATGAGAACAGATTGAGGATAAATGAGGTGGAGTTACAAGGAAGAAAATTTTGACTCTCTCTATATATACCCATTTTCCAGCAACTAGAAAACTCTGAAAACAAAACAGATTGCCTTAAGAAACAGTGATTTCCTGTCCGGGAAAAAGGCTGGACAACTGATGCAGACTCTGGCCTGATGCGGACTCCAGCCTGCAGGGTCCATGTGTTGTGGCTAAGGCTGTGACGAACAATTTACATGGACTGTAGAAGTCCTGTGGAGAAAAAGGCACAGCATGGCCACTCTGTAAGTGAGAAAAGGCCCCGGGCCCCACCTAGACAGGCTTTTATTGCTTTTCTGGGTACACTACATGGAGGATGGTCCTCATTTACTATGCACAGTTTCACTGCAGGTGATTACCTTTCACAGATAACAAAGGAAAGAATGTTACTAATTAACTCAAAGAGAAAGGATATTTGCAAACGCAAGGGGAAAGGTGGTTGAACTTGTTACACTCCATACTTGGGAGGTTTAGCTCAGATTTTAGGAAGTTGCTTTAAAGATATGCAGTAAACATTTGCTGCCTCAATTCAGGGTGAGGGAGTTTTGGCAACAAGCAAGGTTCAAAGCAGCCTAGGTACAATGCAGGCCTGGTTCCCCACGGGAAAACTGATCCGTGGGCTTGGGTCCTGTGTGTGGACTCATTCCCCACTGGTTTTCTGAGTCAGGGGCTGGGCTGCATTTGCCACTGCCATGTGGATAGGTTTCCTATAGACAACCACTTATCAGGGATATTATCAAAGGGACTCTAAAAGTTTGATTCTTTCTGTCTCTATTACCTCATTTTATTCCCTTAGTAAGATACATAGGACAGTATTCAAACTACCATTTAAGGATGAGAATAATGCAATTCAGAGGGGGTATTCGTCAATATTCTGGGAAAGTTATAAAAGCAACTTGAGCTAGCCTAACAAAAATGAAAGACTGTGAAAGACTGAGTGCTATTTCAGGGAACCCCTGGCCTGTACAATGCAGCTGGGCTCCCACATGGGACCGGAGCCATCGGGACTCTCTCTGGCTTGGCTCTGCTCCTCTCTACACAGCTGCTTTTTCTCCTGTCAGATGTATTTTCCACATTTCCCAGCCACAGGACAGATGGAAGATACTTACTCCAAAGGTCCCTACTTTACAACTTTGCCATCCAAGAAACCGGCCCGAAATGATTGGCTGCCTCAATCATTGTGGTCCTTGTGGTGCCAACTTGTCATACCATTCTCCCTTGTCATTCCTCAGGCAGTTGACAAATTGCCACAGTAGAATGCTTAGGGAATGTGACTCGAACGGGGACCACAGTGATGTTTCCTACAACTTCTGCTTGGATTGCACTCACTTGGGCACAAGCAGCTTATCAAGCAACGGCATTTCTTCCATCTCAGGAGCAGGCCTGGCCAGGTGAGCTCGCCGTACGGTGAAGGCTGGGGGAGGAATCCAGGGGAGAGCCCACTCCATCTGCACTCGTACAGGAAGGGAAACTGAGGACAGTCAGACCCTGTGCAGCCACCCTCTCCCCCAACTCCCCGATTAAGTAAGTCACTCCACCAGCTTCCACGGGGATGAGAGACTTCCACAATATTCCCAAGAGATTAAGAATTCTGAATAATGGGTTAAGGCAGGGATGTGACGATGGGAAGAGAATAGCCTTCCCATCATTACCAATTCCTGTTCCAGGAGACAGAGCAATAAACGGGCCCCTTTGAAGCAGGTGTTCTCCTGGATCCAATCAACTACTGCTGAAACAGAGCCACTTGGGGGAGATCATCGCTGGCTGCCCGTGGGTCACCATTATGGATAGAACGGGTGATTCCTGGGAAAGGATGGCTTAAGCACACATCTCCAAAAGTACATTCAAAACATACACTTATCTCTCTACATTACAAAGATATTCTCAACATTAAGGTCCAACTACATCATGTCCAAATACAAATACACACACACACCGCCATTCACTTATTCTCTGAAGTAGAAAACTAACCCAAAGGAGTGGACGGTAATTCATTGCGCCCAACAGGAAGGTCCTGGAGCCACCGGCCCTCTCATACCCAATTTCCAGGCAATGCCCCTTCCCTCCTCGGATTCCATTTTAATGTAGGCCTCACCTTCTCACAATTTATGGACCAAATTACAAATTTAAATACCCCAGATACATCAAATATATTATACTGGAGAGAAACACTCATGCAGAGAAGTAGCAAAAGGAAAAACACCCAGTGGTCAGTGGTTCAGAACACAGGGTTTACCTCTGTTCGGGAAGATGACAGAGCTATGGGCTGGACAGTGTCGTTAATGCCACGGGATTGTAAAAAAGATTAAAAGGATACATTTTATAGTATGTATATTTTACCACAATAAAAAAAATTGGTTGGAAGTCCAATAGGCTTTGAAACTCTTTTAAAGTTCCAAACACTCCAAATCATCTTCCTTCTCCCCTTCGTTAATTAATTAAGTGAATATTTATTGAGAGGTTTTATATTAAATAGTAGGCTAGTCACAGCAGAAAATTCAAAGTAAGGCATCCTTCTTTCCCTGGAATCCATTGTTTCATTTTTTGTGTTTGTTTGTGTTTGGAAAGCGGGGGGCTGCAGGAGAGAGCGGGGCCTAAGAAGGGAGTGATATGGGGTGAAGTCACTTGGCCAACCACTCGAGTCGGACACCAGTTTTACATCATGCCCCCTTGTTAAGCCAGTGAGCTGGGCTTCAGCTTTCCCCCAACCATGCACACTTTTAATTTCCTTGAGAGGAACTCTGATTGTATTTTCACTGAAGTTTCTTTTTTTTTTTTTGTAATTTAAGAAATGTGAAAGAGAAAATACACAGACGCATAATGACCAACAGTGTTTCTTTCCTTCCTTTCTCCAGAGCTAACCACTCTAAAATTATTTGGTAATGTCACTTAGTATAATTAATTATGACATATTCTTTTAAATAAATTGATTCACCGATGAAACTTAAAAAAGAAAAATGTTAGTGGCAGAGAGACAGTACCAGGCATTGGTGACCAGACAGGCCAGTACTTGAGCTCTGGCCAAGAAAGGACTCAGGGCCAACGACTCAAACTATCAGAGAAAGTTTATTTAGAAGGTCACAGAGGTGGAAGTGAGCCAGCTGGGCATGGACTCAGGAAATGAGTTACAGAGGCAGCAGAAGGGCCCTTGCAGCTTGGGGAGGGACAGACAGGTGCCTTGAGAGTTGAGAGGGAGGAAAGGCACGGTCGAGCTCAGGAGAAGGGAGAGAGAGCACCTATTGGTTAGTTCTTCCCAAACTGAAATTCAAAGAAAACCGTTTGATTTTTTTTATATGCTTTTTGTTTCCTTGGAAAAGGCAATAGGTGTGCTGGGGTGGGGGGTGGGGGATTATTTCTCTTTACAAGTAAATCATTAAACAAAGTTAAATGGATTTTTTGAAAGCATGGGACTTCTTTAATATGCTAATGTACACTTTGAGTTTCCAAGACGGGATTCAGTAAACGGCTATTCCTAAGCTTATTTGATCAGGAATTCTTTGTTCTCTTGCAGCCCAATTAATTACTCTCCCGCTGTGTGCAGTGCCTGCAGAAGTCGGAGACCAGCCCTGTGCAGGGTTCTCTCTACGCAGCTGCGGCCACACGTGCTCCGCCGTCTGCAGTTATGGTGTCTGTGCCTCGTTTGTCTCGTCCCTGAGTGTTACAGAATGTGCACGTGATTACATGAACATTTTTTACATTAAAAACGTAGATTAAACATGAAATACCTTTTGCCACAGCATGGATGGACTTGGAGAGTATTCTGCTAAGTGAAATAAGCTGTCAGTGGAAAAAAAAAACACCACATGATCTCATTCACCTGTGGAATCTGATGAACAAAATAAGCCGGTGCACAAAATAGAAACAAGCATAAACATGTGGAACAGACTGACAGCTGTCAGAGGGGTTGGATGAAGGAGGGTGAAGGGGTCGGCCAAAGAACATGTATGCATCACCCATAGTCACAGCCAACAGTGCGGCGATGGCCAGAGGGAAGGGAGGGCGGGGCCTGGATGGAGGTGGGCAAGGGAGGGTGGGAAATGGGAATGTTTGTAATAGTGTCAACGACAAAAAATGTAATAGAAAATAAAGTTTGGGCAGCAAAAGCTCTAATCTCTAATTATATATTAGAGATTATAAAGTAATTTTCTGAAGTAATTTCTTACCTCAATTTACAGTTCTGTAGTGCCTTTAGATGGCATTTAATATTCTTTAAAAAAATCATTTCCATTTTGGGGAGAAGGACTTGGTAATGGAGATTTTGCAGAAAATCGTGATGATAACTTTGTTGTATGTAAGTTCTAAACATTTTTAAATTTTATTTTCAATTACAGTTGATATTTAATATTATTTTATGTTAGTTTCAGGTGTACAGTATTACAGGGAACCAATCCACATGGCAGTGGCGAATGCAGCCCAGCCCCTGACTCAGAAAACCAGTGGGGAATGAGTCGGCATACAGGACCCACGCCCACAAATGGGTTTTCCCGTGGGGAACCAGGCCTGCATTGTACCCAGGCTGCTTTGAACCTTGCTTGTTGCCAAAACTCCCTCACCCTGAATTGAGGCAGCAAATGTTTACTGCATATCTTTAAGTAACTTCCTAAAGTCTGTTCTAAACCTCCCAAGTATGGAGTGTAACAAGTTCAACCACCTTTCCCCTTGTGTTTGCAAATATCCTTTCTCTTTGAAGTAATTAGCAACATTCTTTCCTTTGTTATCTGTAAAAGGTAATCACCTGCAGTGAAACTGTGCATAGTAAATGAGGACCATCCTCCATGTAATGTGCCCAGAAAAACAATAAAAGCCTGTCCAGGCAGGGGCAGGGCTTCTCTCTCAGAGAGTGGCCATGCCGGCCCTTTTTCTCCACAGGCCTCTGCAGTCCGTGTGAATTTGTTCATCGCAGCCACAACACGTGGACCCCGTGGGCCGGAGTCCACATCACAGTATAGTGGTTAGGCAGTTGTATACTTTCCAGAGTGAGCCCCCAACTATTCAGGTACCCATCTGACACCATCCATAATTATTACCATATTAATGACTGAATCCCCAATGCTGAAGTTTACATCATGTGATTATCTGGCAACCTAAACACTTTTAATTTAGAAGGACAGAACATCAGTCCTCATTCATTTCTTGATAAGAGAATTCCTCTTACGTTGGATTCCCATCAAGAGCCTTAAGGCCTTGTGATTTTCTCTGCCTTTGGATAATTAGTATGTTTTGCAGCTGTTCTTAATCTTTAATTTTAAAAAATGTCTCCATTTCTCATATTAGGCCTGGGCTTCAGGCCCTAACCTTCAACAATATCCTTCCAGATCCTCTCATTTTGTACTATTTCTTTACTGTTGCACACGGTGGACCAGCTTAAGCGCGCTGAGCATCTGATTAAAGCTAAAGACACGGCAAATTGGAGCCCGCTTCACGATAGTAATGTTGCTCTCAATTAATACTTTCATTAATAGGACCACTTTCATGTTTGTGTCACGCATCAGGATGTTTAAACAACAGTGCAAGTGTCACAAAGGAAGAGAGATGAGGAAGCTGCAAGATCAGATGTTTTGCTGTGAAAGGGAGCTGAGTTTGCCACCCCAAGATACACCTCCTTGGGAAATGGATTATTTTAAGCAGGTTACTTTTAAGAAACAAAAGATTTGGGGGGGAAACGCCTTTGACCTTCCCCCTCACTGGCCTAAAAGACAGAACCACCATCATCAATAATGGTGTGAAACATGCACTTGGGTGTGACAGGCAGGGAGGAACCAAGGAGGCCCATTTCAAAGTCCTCTCTGTGTCCCCTCGTTAAAGACGGCCCAGGGGGCATTTCCCACCAAACATTTGCTTTTCACCTACATGTGAATGGCCTTCCTGCTCGCTCTGAAGTCCTAAACCATGACCAACCCCTTCTCCTCCCCAACCCTTGTCGTAAGCTCAAGGTGGCATTGAAGCCCAGTGTGTCCTCCGGCCCCATGTTCTCACGGAACTCCACACACACATACATCATAATCACCTTTGGTGGTTTGCTCCTGTGTATCTGTCTTAGGTCACTTTAATTGTCTGACCAGCCAGAGAACGAAGAGGGGAAAAGGCCAATTTTCCCTTCTCCCTCACACCTTCAGGCAGAACCGCCGTGTGCTGGTGTGAAATGTTTCTCAGTGAAGGACAAACACCTGCGTCCAGCACGGGAAGGAGGGCTCGGAGGTGCAGATGTACCCTTGGCGGAGCTGCAAGTTATCTGAAAGTCAACCATCCTAAACCCTAGGGCTGCCTGAGGTAGAGGAGCATGTTATGTACATTCGAGGATTAATTCCCACTGAACAACAGCGGAGGACTTCATGGAGGAGGGTGCATTGGGGCTGGGCTCTGAGGGACGAACAGGATTCCCCCCAATGTCTTTCAGACTGAGGATGGAGACTGAGATGTGAAAATCCACGGTGTGTCCAGGGAAATACTTTTATACTGAAAAGTATAGAGGGCACAAACAATATGGAAGTAAAAAAGAGTAGAAAACAAGGATGAAGGCCAGATCACTAGTGCTAACAAGTTTAGACATTTTTCTCTAAGTAACTGGAAGCGGGAGACAGTTCTGGAGCAGAGAGTATGGTCTGTGTCTATGAACAATTACTCTAGTCCCCAGAGGGAATGGATGATTCTAGAATGAGGCAGGGAGGCTGGGAGGATAATTGGAATATTTTAATTGTCTAGTGAGACATGGTAAAGACTTGATTGAATGGAAAGGGGGAAAGAAATAGGGACATTTCAAAGAGAAAATTAACTGAGCTTGATGAGTAAATCAATCAGAAGTGCATTTGGATGCAAGAAACAGAATTTGGGCTAAACAGGGCTTACTGCATAGAGGCTCATTTTCTTGAAGTACATTCGGGCAGGTCGAGGCTGGTGTTGGCACAGAAGGTTGGCACTATCAGCGATGTTTCTCAGCTCTCATGGTTTTGGCCCCGTGCTGTCGAACGGCTCTTTTCTCCACAGCTGACTTGAGGGGTTGTTGGCCAGGGCGGGGTCACGTGGCAGCCTCCAGCTGCCTGGGAGGCTGGAGAAGGGCGGCACAGGAGGGCCTTTGACTGCCTGACTGACGATGGTCCGTCCGAGGCATTGCGTATTAGGTAGAGAGCAGCTTGGCACAGTGACTAATTGGACACAGGGAGAGTTGTGGATTGGATAATGCCCCCCTAAAAGTTCTGCCCACCCAGAACCTCGGGCTGTGACTTCACCTAGAAGTAGGGTCTTTGCAGGTGTCAGTGAGGTAAGGACTGCGACAAGGTCATACTGGATTGGGGGGCCCTGCCTTCCATGACAGTGTCTCTGTGCGGGTCAGAGAGAGACACGTGTTAGTGGTGAGGCTGTTTTGGTCAGTGGGGAACTATGGCCGTAGGGAAGAGGGTCTATGATTGTGAACTGAATTCCACTTAAATTTGTGCAGAGGGTGCGGTGCACTTTCTAGGAAGAAGGAAGGCGTGGGGAGGGAGGACAGCGAGGGTTTGGGCAGAGTCAGAGAAGTGGAAATTTCCTGAGAGTGGGGAGGGGAGGAAGGCTGGTGTACGTGCAACACCCGTGGGTTTGCTGACCGGCACGGGTCAAAGTTAGACTCCTAGCCCCTCACAGAGACCAGGAGACAAGGGCCCGTCCTCAGCGTGGGCAGGAGCAAACAGCCAGTTCTTCGGGCAGCCTTGAGCTTCCCCAGGTGGAAACTTAAGAAGGCAGAATCCAACGATGCAGCCTTGAGCGTTTAGAAACCTGACTAGAGTTTGTTCAGGACTTTTAATGTGTGTGTGGTTGTGCGGGGGCGGGGACACAAAGGCATGTCAGCTCCGAGTCTGCAGCTTTTCTGGACCAAGGTTGAGGCCCGTCAAGAAGACAGCTGAGAGTTCACTGGAGGGGAGAGTCTTCATCGTGAGAGACCGACCGACACACAGTGAAGGTGTCTGTGTGAAGGCACAGGCAGAGACGCGAGTTCCGACACTCCAACGCTACGGACACCCAGGGCCGCTAGCAGCTGGAAGAGGCACGGTAGAGTCTGCCCCCCTCCCCGACCCCCAAACACGCACACAAGAACCTGTGGAAGCGGCATGGCTCTCCTGACACTTTGATTGAAAAGATCTGGATTCTGAGCTGTGAGAAAATTAATTTCTACAGTTTCAAGTCGCCCAGTTTGTGGCGATTTGTTCCCACCCCCCTAGGAAACTAACCCACCAAGTGATGGAGCCGGGAAGCATCCGGGCAGAGGAGCCTCTGTGAAGGGGCATCCGTCTGTGGTGGAGCAAGTTCCCCATGAGACATCCAGGAAGTATTTCCGTGGGGAAGGGAGGCAGGGGCCGGGAGGAGGGACCGAGGCTGGGAGAACGAGAAGAATAGAGGCTGCTGAGGAAAGACAAGTACACGCCATCCAGCAATAGTCTATCACCCAGAATCGAATTGTGCCCCACTGCCCGGGCCAACACAGCATTCCCTGCCCACTTCCAAACACTGTTTCTGGGTGGCAAGGACAGAAGAGAGTTAGCGTCGCTGAAGGTGAATGAATTTGGCTCATAAGGCCCAATGAATTGAAAGAGTGAGTAGTGGTACTTTCATTTCCCATTTGCTTAAGTAGCGAATTTAGCAGCACTTTCTAAGCTTCACCGTGGATTGCTCACCACCCTTCTTCTTCTTCTTTTTTTTTTTTAAGAAAACATTAAACACTAAGCCTCGGTGATCCTCATGTAACTCGGTCACATTTCTGGTATTGACATTTGCCCTGCTGCATTTCCATTACCCTGCCACCTCCCACTCTCCATTGTGAGTTTCTCGCGGGCAATGCACCATTTCTGTTCGTATTTGTATCGCAATCATCAGGCACGATATTCAGCATTTAAGTAATGTACATGGTTATTGTTGGGTGAATTGCAAGAGCAGTAACAACTAAGGGCAGAGGCTGGATAGCTGGACGCCCTGGGGTAAATCCAGGCTCCACCTGGCAGTAGCTTTGTGACCTCCGGCAGATTGCTGAACCTCAGAGCCAAACACTTCATGAAACTGAGGACTGTGGTGGAGATAAGAGAGTGGCTCTATTCGCAGAGCACTAGTCACGAAGAACAGGGAAGTTATTACTCAAAAGCCCAAACTCCTCAGTGGTTCACAGTCAAGGAACTTCACAGAGAAAAAACACGAGCCATCGTGAGTAAGGGGTTCAGAGTCGTGGCTGTGCTGATTGCTCAGCACTCATGCAAGCTTCATCTGATGTGTTCGGCATCCAGCATCGCCCTGCCTGGGGCCACATGACTATGGCCAGGTGGTGTCCAATGGAGAGAGAGGTCTGTAAGACCTCCTGGGACTGTGACTTGGTGACATCATCTGAAGAGCAGAAAGGAAAGAACAGAGCTACGCATTTACAGTACACCTTCTGCAACATTAAGTTGTAATGGGCCCCAGGACAGGACTACATTCCAGCATCTAGGACTCTTGAGAAGGGTTAATCTAATGATTGCAATTAAAAGCTAATTTCTAATACAGCTAGTCTCTTACGATCTGCTGTCAGTTTCAACACAGACCTTCAGATCTGGGAAAGAAGGACTTCCTGCTTTTTCCAGGATTAACTACCTGAAAGTAGAATGATGCAATAGCATCATGACATTAACAGACTCCTTTCTCTTTGCGGCAGTTTTGACATAGGAATAACTAGCAATAATACCATTTTCTTAGAAAAAGGCTGATCTACCAGGTGGTGACAGTCCGGGACAGGCTGCCCCACTGTACGGCACCTTGGCACGTTAAATAGTTGAAACAGAGAAACTCTGAGAAAAGGCACGTGAAGGAAGGACTTTCTGACCTTCCCCTGGGTCAGGTCATGAAACCTTCATATACGAGGTGCCCTCGAAGGAAAGGAGGGCCCTTACGTTTGAGGACAAAGTCTGGGACACACAGAGGAACCCCAGTGCAGGCGTCTTGCTGAGCCTCGCCCACCCCCATTCCCACCCCCTCCCCCCACACCCATATTCCCCTACACTCAGCCTCCATCACCCCCTTCACCCTGTCCCATCTGTCCATTCTTCACCCAGCACGGAGACACTTGGGCTCCGCCATTCCTTTTGCATCTCCATTTCCTTACGAAGGCTCCTGTGCCGTGTAAAACTCACAGAGTCCGTTCCTGTGCTTGTGTCTTGTTCCTCTGTCCTCTGGGACAGGACCCCAGTGGAGGACTTAGGAAGGGGGGGGAGAGCTTCTGTTTCTCCCCTGCCCAGGAATAAAGTTAAATGTTGTTATGTTTTTTCACGTTAATGTTCTCTTTTTTTCCCCCCTTTTCTTCTTTTTTTAGTGGTTTTCCTCCTTTTTTTTTTCCTTTCACTGTTTTCTTTTTCATATGACCCACGTAGAGGGAGGGTCCACAGTGAAGAAGCAGCTGTTTTTAGAATCGGTCCCTCTATTGGGAAACAAAAGGGATTTGTGAAATAAAACTGACAGACGCTTTAGAGCAGGCAAAGTTTCCCAACCACCATGCAGAGCAGCCTGGTTTCACGTACAGCCCTTTCCGTGGCGTCCTGCTGGGTCCCCTGTGCACGTTCCCAGAGGGGACAGCAGCAGAGGAATCTACGGGAACACCTTCGTCATCTCTAAGTTGCCCGCTGTGACAGGCCACGGTGCTGAGACCAGAAAGGATGGGAGCCCGCTTCTGTTTCTTTAAGGTCAGCAAGGACAGACAAGCTCAGGACACATGATATTTGTCAGAAGCAGAAGAGGTGATTTGGGAGGTGGCAGTGACAAATCTGTCCCCAGCTCAGCTCATTGTACTGAAGAACATGTGTCCCTTCCTGACATTTTTCAAAAGAAATTCAATTTTATAAAAAGAAGGATGTCAAATAATACTGGTGGCATGGCGACCACGCGTTCCGCCACCGCCAGAACACCAGGTGGGGACAGAAGGAAGCAGGAGGTGGCAGAGTCATCCTGCGTGAGGCAGAAACCCCAGAGGGAGGGCCACACCTCGGGTACTTACAGCCTGTTCCACGTCTCCAACCCAGTCGCCTCCTTTTGAAATCTGCATCTTCACACTTTGGAGCGCTGCCTTTCATTTTCTCCAACTGTAAGGAATGACACAAAGTGGGTGTTTGTTTGTTTGTTTATTTGTTTGCCGTGTTTTGGGTTTTCTGTGACATCAGGGAAGAAAGGTCGTGAGTCCCAGTCAACCCCCCGCAGCACCAGGTACAACGAGATGCCCCCCGTGGGTGGGCAGTGATATTTCTCCTGGTGATGAGAATGATTTTTCTCTGGCAGAAAAGGATATTCTGGGCTAGGAAATAAAACCAGAAGTTGTGACGGAGGTTAGTAAAGAAGAAAATAACAGAAGTCAGATTAAGATCAAAGGAAGGGATTCCATTAGGAGGCTAATGATGAAGCTGACAAACTACTGTAACAAGTTAATAGCATTTTTCCATACTGCATAAAAACACCGGATTAAGGAACAAATGAAATCTCTTTCTCAGCAAGGGGTTTCTGCAGGACATAACCAATTAGGCTGCTGTCTAGAGAAGGCAAGAAACGCCATTAACAAACCCAAGAAGACAGCAGACAGGAAGATGGCTTAACACCAGGAGGGAAATACCTACTGTTATGCAGACTGACTTCTCCCAAAATGTGGAATCATTTCAGTCGAGGACTGAAATATGTTTTTTTTTTAACATCACTGTTCTTTGGCTTTCAATTGGTCCAAGGAGGTTCTTGCTGATGCAGACGTCTCGGTCCATCTCCCGAGGTGAGTACGGGAGACAAGACACCACAGAAGCCCGAGGCAGGAAACCAGTTTTTGCATCTCTTCTATGAATGTTGAAATGCTCGGTGTGTCCTGGCTCGGGGTGGCTGAGCAGCTGGCATGCAGGACCTCGTGAGGATGCCAGGGACACCAGTGGTGAAGTGTCTCTGTGTGACCCCTTCCAGCCCTGTCCTCCCTGCACATGCCTATTTGATGCCATCCAAGGCCATCTTATTTGGAAAAGGGACCCCCTAGGAAGTCACTAAGTTTAGTCAGTGACCCCGTAAGGCTCTGGGCTAAGCTCAGAGGCATTCCACTAAGAATTCAGGGAGGATCCTGACTGTTACACTCCATCCCCAAACTCCCACTCGCTGTCTTTGAGATTTTCAAATTCAAGGTCCTGCAAGTTATGCAGAATATTTAAAATCTTTCCTGATCTTTCCTTGAGCAAAAATAAATCCAGCTCAATAGCACATAAACCAGATCCATCTGCTCCTTTTGGGAAGATTTTGAGAATTAATGTCATGCAGACAGTCTTCTACATGGCATTAATATAAGTATTATCGCCAGCACAACTTTCAAGCTTTGAAAATCCATACTAAGCTGGCTGCAAATATTTGCGTAATTCATTTTGAATATAGGGAATAAATAGCACATGATCAAATATGCAAAATAAGCAATACAAAATTTTCACCCTGCATCTCAGGGGCCAGCACACTTTTCCCCTGACGGGCCAGATCGTGCCTGCATTCATGTTTGCATTGCACCCTCTCTCGTAGGCTCAGTCTGCTGTGCTGACACCCAAGGACCCACAGGCTGCACAGAAACCAGTGGGTGGGGCTGCGTTCCCACTAAGTGTCACTTACAGTGACAAGCATCTGTGTCGGGCCGGCCAGCCATGCTTTGCTGACCCTTGCTTCATGTCGTCCTTCTCTCCCTTCATTCTTTTCATTTGTCCCATACCACAAAGTCCCAGCCTTGCACTCAAAATGCTGCAAAGCTGCAGCTACAGACCACACCTTGCAACAAAGATGGTGGTGGGGTGGGGGAGGGGAAACTGAGAATCTGTTAAAGATCCATGCAGGATCATTAGTCAGAATATTAGAGTTCATTCATTCCCCACCTGGCTACCTGAGGGGTCTTTCTAAAATGTAGATTCGATTGGCAAACTCCCTAGCTTAAAATGTTTCACCCACAGCAGACAGCCAGGGCTCCCCATGGCTGACCCCTCTTTCTTATCTCTTCCCCTCCCATCCCTTCCCTCTCCCTGTCTCTGTTCCAGCTACACAGAAAGAATTGGAAAGTCCAGAACGATACCTGCTCTCTTGCCTTCCAAACCATGCCCTTGTCCTCATTCCGCCAAAACACCCTTCTGCACACATCCTGACCTTGCTCCTGGAGGGCTGAGCTGCAGAGTCCTGGTGACTGGACTCCCAGTCTGCCCTCTGGGCCCCTCTGCAGCAGCCTCTTTGCTTTAAGAGACTCGTGCCACTCTATATATGATTATTTCCTGTCCACTGCTCTAGATCAATTTAAAATTGTTAAAAGCTTACACTGCATTTTCATAAAGTATGGTGCCTGGCATCATGGACAACAACCCAGAAATGATTATTGACTCAATCAATCAATCAATTAAACAAGCTCTGGGCCCCTCCATTTCCATCTGTAACCTAAGTTTTTCTCGACTGTGAGCAATTTATTTTCTTTTGCATATTACCTATAAACGACAACCCAACAACTAATAGAAATGAAAAAAATCACTCAATCCCACAACTCAGTATCATTCATAGACAGGACAAAAGTATTAGTAAAATGACTTGGCATTTACCACCTAAGTTGAGATGTGTTCTCAACTGCTAGTCATATGTGAGGCAGGTTTTATTTGGAGGAGTAATAAAACATTTATGGGGCCTACAGGAGACATGAGCAGATGTGTATAAAGACATCCAAAAGAACAGACTGGAAGAAAATAAGTTTTGAGTTTCAGTAGAAAACTATGTATCATCGGCATGCAGCACACCCTTCTGGGTTACCAGAATCCAGTCTCCCACAACCGCCGAACTGTTTAAAGCCTCTTTGTAAGCTGCTCGACAGAGTTTCCCTTGACTTCCACTTGGCCTGTGGGAAAACCCGGTCTTGCCTGCGTTTGTCATTCCTTCACCCCACAGAACTGGGAGCCTTCCGACATTTTCTTCAAACCAGTGAGCACATCTACCTGGCTCCCTTATTGAATCAGTAAAGTAAAATCTTTAACGCATGCTCATTTTTATATCTGGAAGGGACTCATGATTTTATCTCTTCCAGAAATTTACCCTTCAACAGTTTGGATGGTTCCCCTGAGATACCCAGCAGACTCGGCCACCAGAGCTGGGAACACTTCCTGTGCCTACAAGGGCTCCCCTGGGTGGTTCATACCTATGCAGGTCTTTCCTGGGCCCCCAAAGGTTAATCTGAAACACTTGGCTCCCTCACTGCTTATTTAACTTTAAGTTTCCTCTCTACTGGTTCTAGGCTTTTTGTTTTGGTTTTGGAGTGTTTGTGGCCAGTCGTCACTTCCCATGAGTTGTAGGGAATTTGGTCTCATCATCTGATTGATTACTCAGTGGTCTCTGGAAGTAGATCCATAGTTTACAGAGCTCTCTCCTAAGTGAGAGATGGTAGAGAATCCGGCACGTTAGTCTTTTCTGTTGACTATTTGGAGATCAAATCAATTACGAATTGCACGCCCACTGGGAAAGCGATATCTAGACAGGTGAGTTTTCCAATTCCGTCTTTCCTCTTGACCCGAGGCTTAAATTTTACAATGGCAGCTCCCGGCCTTCTCCCTTTCCCTATGTCTGTATGCGTGTGACTCTAACTCAGAAGGCCTTTGCGTCTCACCCCCTGAGTGTGTAATTACTGTCTTACTTCCCCAGGGCATTATTAGATGGAATTACAAAATCTCTCACCTGAGAATAGCGCATAACAAGAAGCCCTTAAAAGTCCATTCTGAGATTCCCTATGAAAACGCCCAACAAAGCTCGCCTAAGAAGGCCTTTATGGTAAAGTGGTATTCTTGCTGCGCTGGACCGAGCACCAGGCTGCACTCACCACCACCAGTCTTACTTTGTAATCAAGATACTCTCTGGAGGTGATTTTTTGATCCAAGGGGAGAGACTGTAGGAAAAGAAGTGTGTGTCAGTGGAAAACCACACATCACCCTTCCACAGCCCACCCTGAGTCACTAGAGGCTCGCCTTTTGCAGCTGCTGAGACAGCGCACAACTCCTGACAAACGGGTGGGTGTGCCTCGTCTCCTCTTCAGAGTAAAATCTTTAGCGTGTGTTCATTTGCAAATCTCCATGACAGTAGGATTTCACCTCTTATTTTGAAAATTATTTTTTAACCATACATTTCAAAATGGGGTAGGGATGGAATCAGGTAAGAGGGAAGGAGGCAAACAAAGTGCACGGGTTTCAGACGGGGCTCGTTTGGACAACCCATCGACAAGCCTCGGAGAGATGCGACCTGGCCCGCAGTGACAGAACCAGACCACTGGGTGAGATAGAGACGAAGTGAATGGCAACTAATGGAAAAGGCAGTTAAAATGACTAGAAATAGGGGATGAAAGCTGAGTCCCACGATGGCCTCAAATCCCCAAATGAAATCAAGGGAGAACCATCGTTTCGTAACCAATAGAGCAGCGAAGACCTGGAGGGGCGGTCCTACCCAGCGCAGGCATCAGCAGCAGTGCCGCCTCCTGCGTGGGAGGGTGTGCAATTATAACCTCTACAGAGGTGTCGTCGGGAACGCTTATTAAGGCTTAAATGCCTGTGCTCTTTGACGCAGCAACTCTATGGTCAGTTGTTTGATCGGCGAAACACTCTCGCAGCTATGGGAAGACGTATGCTCCAGGGTGCTTATTCCTAGTGCTTTTGTCACAGAAAGTCTGGGAAGGCCCGGAATTTCCATCAGTAAGGGGTTGCTTCAGGACAGAGCCTATAGGATGGTCATTCTTCTGTTTAAAACCCATACGTATAGAATGGTTATTTCAGAGGGGCGGGACTGTGGGACTCCTGCACGACACATGCCTTTGGTCTTATGTTTGAATGACTTTCCCAATGTGCAAAAGTGATATAGTAAAGATATAACTAAAGGAATCCAGTCTTTTCAACCTGAGAAGCTGTTTCTTCACAGTTGTTTCTGCTCTTCCAGGATGGACTGCACCACACGGATTAACTCGCCAGCGAGAGTGGGGGTGGTTATGGAGCCGTGGTCTGGCTGTGTCCTCCCAACGTGGAGAGACCTCGCTGCTCTCTGAGGGGAGTGTCTGTGGACGTGCGTGGTACCCACATGAGGATTTCACAAGGACTCGTGCACTCTGCCCCGACCAGTCTGACCCTTTACCTGACCAGCAAACAGAGGTCTTTGGGCAAATAACCATGAGAATTTTACCTGCATGATTTGGGGCAACTTATGGACCATGGAATATATATGGTGTATGTGTGTGTACATATGTGTGTTTATACAAATATATTTTTTAAATTGGAAATGACTGAATGTCTTCTGACTGTGGTGCACTTTAAAGGATGCAGTTGCTGGATGACAAATTGATACTCAGTGACTGAGTACACATCATATTAATAATCACATGAATGAATATAATTCAAATGGAATTCATACACTGTATTTGTGGAGTTCATTGATGGGAAACCGCTATACTTCTAATTTCAAAATCAGCTCATTGAAAGTGGAGCCTTTAGTCGGCACGTAGCATATTATCACTCTAAGACTTTAGGTCACAAGTTACACTAAAATGCTGTAGGAAATAGATTTTATCAGGCCACCCAACCAGGTGCCGTGGCCCACTATCCACAGAAACCAGGGCAAATAATAATAACAAACATTTCCCACAGGCTCATGGCACCGAAATTACTTCTGTCAGTTGCCCCTTCAGGCCCCTCAGTGAGGCGGGCAGGTTATGGTTCTCTTCGCTTAGGGAGTGAGTGCCTTGGGCTCCAAGCCAGCAAATGATCAACTGCAGACGTCCCAGGTGTCAAAGCCAGTGTGCAGACCAATGTCCTGGAGTCCTGACCAAGAGATAACAGCTCCACACACACACACAAAAAGAGAATAAAGAAAGGGCAAAACTGAAAACAAAGCAAAACAACAACAACGAAAAAACCAGAAAGAAAAAACTTTAGCAAAAAAGAAACAAGTTATCTCCTTAACATTTTCAGATGTTAGAAAGCCACATTTTGGAGCTCTTCACATATTTAAAAAGGACTTGGAAGAAATCAATCACATGCACACCTGTACCGTTCCCCCGAAAAGGCCCTGTGTACACACTGGGGAAGATAAAAGTCTTCAACTGTTCTATCCCAGATTTACTTGTTCACTATACTGTATTTTGCCATGTATATGCACACTTCATTGCACTAACTTTTGAGGGAAAAATGAGGATGCACATTATACATGAGTGGTACTAATTCTGTACCTTTATAAATGTTTTTAACTCTTTTACTTATGCTTATGCCTTAAAAGTGTAATTCTAGGAAGCAATTATAATAGCCATATGCAAAACAATACCCTGGAATATAATAATCAGTTTTGTTTCTAAATGTAAATAATAAAAACAGGAATTAAAAATTTAAATGAAAGATTTTTTTTTTCCCGGAAAGTCTGGGCCAAAAATGTGGATCCTTACTATACACAAGAGTGCATTTACATGGCAAAATACGGTCCATAGTTTCCAACTGCTTTCTATTCACACTAAAGCCTAAACCATAAGAAGCAGGGGTTGTGGGGAGCAGAGAGCACATGGCGGAGCTGCTTCCCCTTTCTGGCAGCGGTGGTGGGCACCCTTGTCACCGTGCTCCGAGTGGATGGCAATCTGAACATAGTGTGTGGCCAGCGGGCACTTCTGACCTGGGAGACCCACCAGGTCAGAAGTCACAGGGGACAGCAGAGACCCTATTTCCCAGGAGATCCCCCACAAATACAGGGTAGGGCATGAGAGGTTCCCAGTTGTTGGCATGGAAAATAATGCAATTTTAAACAAAGAATAATACGAGGATGGACTGTGGGTTTCATGTACTCACAGCTGTAAACCTATGTTTGCCCCAGCTGTGTGTGTCTGATGAGATTGGACTGTTAGTGCGGAGGCCACTGAGGCTGTCTCCTGAACAGGTGGAGCTGTCGAGACTGCAATTTTTGAGAAAATACACTCCCCGCCCCCCCCCGGGCCCCTGGCATGGTTGGTTATCCTAGGAGGGAAAGAGAGCCCCTTACTGATAGGGTGCTTCTCTGCCCACCCCCCTTCAGAAACTGATCTCCGAGTAAGTTCCCCTGCACGTGCATTTTGGAGGTATGTAATTAACTGGTAACAGGTTATTAGGTAGCTGATGAGGTGTGAACCAGCCGCTAATTTGTTTTCTTTATTTACAACTTTTCTTGCACTGGAAGAGGGTGGCATGGTGTTTTCCATTCCCTGCTTACTTCGCCAGATTAAAAAGTGATTTGCGAAGCCATTTTTAATTCCTCAAATCCCATTAAAAAGGAATATCCAGGGGAGCTTTAATCAAGCCATAATAGGCACTAAAATGTGATCACACAACAGCACGTCTAGCGGGGCCCTGTCTCGGCTCCGATGTGAAGGGGCCGCTGCAGCCCCCTGCACGCAGCCCTGACACTGACCTACGGTCTCTGAAATGGCCTCTGTGCGGTCGGCATGGGCTGTACGGAGGGTGTGCGCTCACGTACTTCACTGCATCAGCATTTACTGTATAACCCACAGGGTAATTTGTTACAGACATTTTATGTCTGTATTAGCACTAAAAGAGTCTGCTGTCGCCTTCAGATTGCCTTGCCTCCTATTTAATAATACATTTAAAAAACCAGTTGGAGAAGAAATGAAAATAGAAACACAGTGCAATGAGAATGGTGGGGACTCGGGGCTGGAGCAGCCGGAACAGAAATGGCTACGCGTGGACTCACCATGGAGCCACAGGTGGTCGCGGGGAACCAGGGGGAGCGCTGAGTTGTTGGCCGAGTTGGGAAAGACTACTACAGGTAAAAACATTGTCCTTGCATTTCTGAAAAAGGCGTGTCTACCCAACGTTACGTGAGAGGAAGAGTGGGAACGTGCAGATCTCCCATGTGCTGTGGATGGACCTTTAACCTCCTGGCAGAGGAGCTCCGAGGTCAGCCCAGGGGCGGGCCTTCCTCCCCGAGTGGCAAAGCCCAGGGCAGCACCTGGTCCAGAGCGGGCAGCCTCCAGAGCTATTTTTAAATGCAGGCAGGTCTTGAGGCATAAATCCCAGAAGGAGCCACAGGGGCTACATTTGTATTATCTCACTGCTCAAGGCTTAGTGAGCAGGCGCTGCTTTTCTGGACTTGTAGTGCCTTGGGTTATTTAACCCAATATATCCAAAAACATAGTAAGTTCAATAGTAATTGATATAAGAATTATGAATGAGATGTTTTACATTTTCGCTCCCCCCATGCTAAGTCTTTGAAATCCTGTGTGTGCCTTTCACTTAGACATTGGCATGTGTGTGTGACGTCACATCTCAGTTTGGACCCACCAGGTGTGAAAGGCTCACCAGCCATGTGGGGCTAGCAGTGACCCCTCAGCGACCGTCCCCCACAGCTGCCGAAAGCAGCCCCGCCACTTACCCTCGACCATACTCCCCACTGAGTCTCCCTGCAGCCCTTACCTGGCAGTCTCAGGTTATCCTAGTCACCCCCATGGCTTTTGTCTGTCAAGGTCAAGGCAAGGACCCACTACTTTGAATGGCGCCTGGCACAGGGCGGGCGCTCAGTAAATGCGGACCATGTCTGAGTCTTTGTCCTGGGCGGTTGGCATGCCCCGGCCCTTCTTTGTCCCGGCCTTGAGCTGCCCCCAGGCCCCCTGGCCTCCCTTCTGCGGGCCCACCCCCTGGAGGTCAGGTTGAAATCTGGGCCTGTCTGAGCACTCTCCCACCTTGGAGTTCTGTGCTCAGCTGCCCAGGGTCTCCCGCCATGCGCCATGGGGGACACCACGCACACTGTGCTCCCTCCACACTGAGCGTGTGTGAGCCAAGGACCTTCAGGCCACAGTGACCACTGGCTGATGTCCAGAAGCCTGATTCCCAGCATTGAAAATCAATTCTACTTTAAAAGGTAATCTTGTTTTAAATAAAATGGATCACCCATGGGACACACTCCAGTGAAAAGTCATTGGTTAATTAACAAGCCCCAGTTACTTTCTTGAGGCCACGAAGCTTGGTTTCTGCCTCCACCCAGTTCCCACACACAAGGCCGTCATCGCAAGTGCCATCCCCTCCCCAGGATGGAGCCAAGGAGCCTTGTCCCCACCCCTGACATAGCTGTGCGCCTGTGTGCATGTGCGTGATACACCATGTAAAGTCTGCTGTCCCCCACAGTCTGGTACGCTTTGCTAGAAAATGAACCCCAATTTCTAATCTATGAGAATCCACCAGAGAGGGGGCACATCGAGCTGGGGATGAAGGTGGGTGGGTGACGATAGAGGGAAAAGGCTCACCGATGAGTGCTGCCCAGAGACATTAAGGCGGGACGGGATGTCAAAACCAGGTGAACCGGTGGGTGCCGGCACCTGGACAAGGGGAGGCAGTCAGAGGGGGGGTGCACACAGAAAGAGAAGCCCTGAGCAGCACCCCAAAACACACTGAGCCTTCTTCACACTCTCAGCCAGAAGCAGTGACAGCTATTCTTGGGAGGGGCGCAGTCTGGAGGCCTTGGATGGGAAAGGAATTGGCATCCTCCAATGGCACATGATTGTTTTACCAAAAAGGAGGGCCCACGGGCTTCTCACCCCACTTCTCAAGGCGTCAGTGGCTGAAAAAATAGTTTAAGAGTTCGTGCCTTGGCCATTTCCTCATTATTTTGTTCTTCCAATGCCATTACTTTTCTTATCAACCCTTCTCTAAAACTTTTCCAATTTACTCTTTGGCAAAACTTTATATTCTGATCTCTGCTGCTGTCCTTAGAAGCACTCCTTATGGAATCTGTCCTGGTTTGCAGGGACTCTGAAAGACTGGAGGGAAACACCCATAGACTAAGGTGCAGTAAGGACAAGAGCCCAGAGTGAGACACTCCGGTGACTTGTTGAGAGTCTCTGTGGTGCATTTATTTAAAATCTGCAAAATATTTTACCAACACACCCACCTGCTTTTTTTCCAAACGCCACAGGAAAGAAGGAAAAGTTCGCACGAGGCATTAAAAACACCAAGAGGCCAGCCTGGCAGCTCCACGCTCACCTCCATTCATCTTCTCCCGGGAAGGATTGTCTGTAAATTGCAGCAAAACGGTCCTGCGCCCAGGCAAGCTGGTCGGCACAGACCCCTGTAGGCCGTTTGAGATGCCCTCGTTTGTCATATCCCGGTGGTTTCTTATGATCTACTGTGTCAGCCAAGGGAGAAAATGTGCAGATATCTGTGTTCCCAGCAGTGCCTGATCACACCCCTTCCTGTGCGAAGGATTTCGAGAGGGACAGGATTACTTGCTTGCTGATGGGAAGGAGGCACCTATCTGCACCGCCCCCGCCCCCCCATCCCTCATAACTGTGGGTTGGGTTCATTTTCCGCGGCACACTTTTTAAGCCTCCTGCTCCCCAGTCCTCCAGCTGTGCGGCTTCAGATGCAGTGGGAACGACACAGTTCAAAACACAGAATATTCCCGTGTTTAGGGAGCAACTTTAAATTCTGTCCACCTGTGCATCTCGGCAATGCTGGAAAAAGTTATTAATGATTCTCTGCGTGACTGTTTCCCACTCTGTCGAGAATGTTCGAGTAGAAAGAAGACCCTTTCTTCCCATCTGTTTCTAAACAATGATTGTTCACCTATTTTGTTTTCTGATATAAAATATATACTAAGCTAAAAATGCCAACGCAGAATGCTTTTAGCTCTCTTACCATTTTTCGGATTTTCCTAAACCTTTTAATTAGCCATACATATCCTAAGACATAAATCTCACCTGGATACTATATAATGTCTTTATTTTTCAGTTCTGTTGCTACTTTTGCTTTTTTTTTATTGGCCAGTTGCTAAAATTTGAAGAATGTTTAATACTTTAGGGCCCCTGTGTCTGGGAGGCAATTGCATGGCTCCCCCCCTGGGATGGCGTTGACTCTTTCATGCTCAGAGAATCCTGTTTTCTGGTTACCTTTTCTGATGGACTTCCTGGTATCCGGAAACCAAGGTCACTGATATCTCAGCCAGTGAACAGGCATTTGCAAGGCCAACATCCATCCAAAAACCACCCCCGATGAGGTGTCAGGTTCAAAAGACATCCGAGTTCAGCCCGAGTTTGCTGATAAGAAGCCAGTGGATTGCTCTCTGTTGGAAAGAAAAGGACTCTTCCAGAGCAAGTTGATATGGTGTATTATGTTACTTTATTTCAAGAAGTGGAACTCCTCAACCAAAGTTCCTTGGAATAAAAGAAGGAATGATTTGTTCCGGGCAGGATCCTTACCCAAAAGAGTGATGTTGACATTCTATTCCAAATGGTTAAGGTTTTTTGGGTTCAGGTGGAAGGTGAGCCCAGCACGGGGAGATAGTTTGCCACTTACAGTGACCAGGCTGGGCTCGGTGGTTCAGTTGGAGAATTGTGTCTGTGATGTTTTCGAGGACCAGACACGACAAGTTTAGGAGGAGGAAGAGAAGAACAGACTCCCCCTGGACCAGTGTGGGCACCAGTCGGTACATGCACTGCTGGGAGTCGTGGGGCACAGCTCGCCTCTTCAGACACATCGAAGTTTTCCCTCCACGCGCCCCCACGAGAACTACTTGTCACCAGGGACACTTCCACCTCCCTCGACGAGTGTCTCCCAAATGAAGAGGACAAAGTCTTCTCTTTGAGTCCTTTCCAGACAAGGGCACTCTATGGGGCTGTGTACCTACTTTGCCTTGTATAATGTGCACTTTTCTGCCCATACTTCTGAGGGGACAATAAGGATGCACATTACACATGGGTAGCTGACCACACACCATGGGTCGCATTCTCCCATGTGTGGTGCATACATAATGTGGGTGTGCATCGTATACAGCAAAATACAGTATTTTATAGCTTACACGTAAAAAATGATGGGGTTTTGGGCTTGTTTTTTAAAATTAAAATGTTGACTATAAAATGCTCTTCCAAGTCTCTACCACCCTGTAAAGTAAGACAAAAGACAAGCACTTCTCTCCCTCCCAACTGACTTTAGAGCCTGACATTTCCTCACGAGTTCAGCCTTTGGGTTGAGACCACAAAGGGACCCTGCTATGATGTATTTGGGTGGCTGGTACTTTCATGAAGACATCTGCGCAGGTTGGGCCAAATCTCTACTATGATAGACCATTGACAAGGAAACCAAGATGCGTCCCAGGGAGGCTGCTGGTGAGGCTGCCCCCAGTAAGGCCCAGGGGTCCCAGGCAGCCATGCAGAGAAGGATGGGGAGCCTGGGAAAAGGTTGGCTTGTGCCCCATTTTCCTGGGCAGCTGTGACATTTGCGCAGCATCTCGAAGGATGAGCTGGGTTACCTGTGGCGTGCTTCTCTGCGTGTTCCTGGGTCTCCAAAGTATGCCATTGGAGATGGAGAAAGAACTCTCTGATAGCTACAAATCCACGGGCTCTCCTCCTGTGCTGGTGGCTGTGTCTCACTGGGCAGAGGGATAGCACGAGACGCTGGCAGCTAAGTGTGCCAGGGCATGCACTGTCTGCCTTCTGGCCACAGGACTGATGAACATTCTCCGGGGCAGAGAAATGGCCATCGGTGTAAATCACAATGCAGAGAACCAGTCAGCTGACCTCCTCCTGTGCCTGTGTATCTGCCTTACTGCGCACAACAATACACTTCGAAGAGTTTGAAGAAGACCACGCTTTTTAAAATTTTTACTTAGGAGCATGATTATTGGTTTTTGAGAGAAGGGAAGGGAAGGGGAGAGAGAGAAAGAGAAACATCAATCAGCTGCCTCTCATACATGCCCCAACGGGGGATTGAACCCACAACCCAGGCATGTGCCCTGACCAAGGATCAACCCTGTGATCTGTTGGTTTACCAGGCAATATTCCAACCCACTTAGCCACACTGGCCAGGGCAAGAGAACCATACTTTTGAAAATCTAATAATATTCTGCCATTGACATAGTTTTTAAGATACATATATTCCTGCACAACATAAATCTTGACTCTAAAACATCATGAACATTCATATATTTAATAAAAAAAGAAAACCCTGTAATAAACTAATAGCGTCAAATTGTGTTGTGCAGAATAAAAAGTGGCTATTGTCAGTGAGTAGACGAGGACACTAAGTATTCGCTGAAGGTTCTCTGAGAACCATTCTTCTCAATGTATGATTTCCTGTCTCAGTTTATTTAAATGCTTGGCTTCCTTCCAAGAATCCTGAAACCAAAAGTAATAATGACAAACAGCGACAACACGACCCCAACACCAAACCAAACGTCAGGCAGCCTGCAGTCCCCACTCAGCATCCGCTCTCTGCAGAGCACTGTGCTCCGACATCGCTGTGTCACCTCCTTCGGTTTCACAACACCTGGCTGTTGCCCTCTTGGTCATCATCGCTGCAGAGCGCGCCCACGAACACTGATTGTCAGGTGGCCGCTAAGTCTGAGGGTCAAAGGGGGAGAGATATACTTCCTGCTCTCAGTGAGCTTAAGGTCTATGCAAATACAGGTACAAAAAATAATGCACTGCTTTTAAAAAACAAGGTCCACCCCTCTCTGCACGCCCCCCAGCTCTGCTTTCAGAGCAGAGTTGCCCAGGCAGCGTAGAGGGCGGGTTCAAAGCTGAAGCATAGCACACGCTGCTGGGAGGAAACGCAGACTGCAGGAGCCAGAGGAGAGGAGCTGAGGTAGGTAAAACTAGATGGGGGTGTGGGCCAGGACCTAAAAGGTCCTCTTTGTCATGCTAAGGAGCTTCGTGCACTAGGGAGCAGCCAGGGATGTTAAATGGGAATATAAAAAATCAGATTTACAGGTTTCAAAGAGTCTCCAGGAAGAGGTGGAGCTGAAATAATCTAGTTTATACATAATGAGGCCCTGATGAGTGACAGAAACTGTGGCGGCAGGAGAGGACCAGAGGCTTCTTAGTAGAACCCGAGAGTCTTAGTGATTGATTGGCCAGGGGGGGGGGGGGGCAAAGGAGGAAGTTACGATATTGACAAAATGTTTTGTTTGGGCAAATGGGCATCTGGTAGTATTGTTCTTTGACTCTGAAATTAATAAAAGGAGAACAGATCTTTCCAGAATCTCTTTCCGATGATCTTAACCTCTCAAACCCAACACACTTTCTACATTAAAAAAAAAATGGAATACCTCCGGACTTCCCTGGAAATTTATGGGTAATATAAACTGTTTATATACAAGATTTTTTGAAAAGTTCAGCACATGCCCTGGCCGGGTGGCTCAGTTGTCCCAGGTATCCCAAACACCAAACTTTCGCAGGGTCAGTTCCCAGTCAGGGCACATGCTGCAGTTGAAGGTTCGATCCCCAGTCAGCACCTGTAGGAGGCAACCAATCAATGGTTTTTTTTTTTTCCTCTCTCTCTTCTTCCTTTTTCTCTAAAATCAATAAATGTATCAAGTGAGGATTAAATAAAAATTTCAACACAATGGCCCACTAGTAAGATAAAGTATAAATAAAAGGAAAGTGAGGACAAACTACACCCACATGTAAACGCCCTGGCATGACGACAGAAAAGCGCCATGAAGCGGTCAGAGGCCTGCACCAGGGGGGAAGGTGTTGGTGGACCAACGTGGCGCTCGTCTGCCGCGCCATGAAGTAGTGGAGGAGTTCGTCTTGGGTGCACATTTGACAAGGCTTCGTATGCTGGCCATGTTTTAGTGTGGCTTCGAAAGGAGCAATCGAGTTTTGAAAGGTAGAACTAGAAAAGGGCATATTCTCAATACAAAGAACCGGGCAAGGAAAGGCAGGGGCGGCCTTGGGCTTTGGTCAGGGCAGAAGGAGGCTGCCCGGAGCCTGCTGGTGTACGAGGCTGAAGCGGCAGTTCCGGCTCCTTCAACGAGGCTGTTGACAGTCTCACCGGAGTTCAGACTTCATTCAGGAAACTCAGGTGAGCTTTTTGATTGCTTCAGTAAGTTATTTGCATTCATCAGCAGCATGCATAATTCTATTTTTCCATAAATATTGATCAGATCATCTTTAGGCTAGACCTGCCCAAATGATCTCTATTCCAAAGCCATGATACACAGGTTAATGAGTTTACTGTCCCAATTGATGAAGCTGCGTTAAAGAGAGCTGGAAGGTCATGAGGGGATATAAAAAATAGATTTCTTGTCTTTTCGTGTAACACTGGGCTCGAAAGGATCCAATGAAGTATTTTGTGCTTTTTCTCCCAGATGATGGTCTGAGAAGAGGACATTTATGGTCTCTGCTGGCAGCGTGTCCGGGGAAGAGTAGGAGGGACGCAGATGGCAGGCGCCAGCCTTGGGGGACAGAATGAATTCCAGGGCAGCGTCCCGGGAGAGGGCCTGTGCTAACTTTCTAGCATTGGCATCTCAGAGGGTCTCTTTTTAAAATATAGAGATATATTACATATTTATCATTTCTAAAAGATATGTTAATTATCCATGATGAAAGACAATGAGAGATATGCTTCATGGAAGTAACAGTCTTCTGAGAACAAATTTGTTTTCTTTCTTTCTCTCTCTTTTCTTTCTTTTCTTTTCTTTTTTCTTTTCTCCTTCTCTCTCTCTCTCTCTCTCCCTCTCTCTCTCTCTCTCTCTCTCCCTCCCTCCCTCCCTCCCTCCCTCTCTCTCTCTCTCTCTCTCTCTCTCTCTCTCTCTCTTTCTTTCTTTCTTTCTTTCTTTCTTTCTTTCTTTCTTTCTTTCTTTCTTTCTTTCTTTCTTTCTTTCTTGCCTGAAATGTCCCCTTAGGTTTTCAAAGCCTTACCTACTTCTCTTTGATCATCTATTTGGATCAGGAGTCCACTGACTGGAACCAGGAATGAGACAGCTGAAACTGCGGCCACGCATTTTAAAGCCCAGGAACACCTGAGGTTTGGCCAGCTGATGGCTGCTGTCAGACGGTCTTCCGCCCCATCCCCTTGCAATGGAATTGAGGTCTGTTTGCTTGTTGTTGTTTGCTTCTCTATAATCACACAGGGAAAAGCTTTGTGTGCTTGAACTGCTATGTTTAATAGGCCTTATTCTAAGGCAAGGACATTGAGATATTTCATGTCCTTTCTTTTGATATGTTAGGAAAAAAAGATCGTAGAGAATCTTCATGCCAGCCCCACCCCTGACAAAGTTAGAGTGAAAATGAGTAGGGCTTGAAACTTGCTGTCCTTGGTCTCAAAGTGACTTTAACTTCAAGGTACCACAAATAGAAGGCCCCAGACTACGTGGAGTCAGTTTCTCAGGTGGAAATCGACAGACGAGTAGAGCAAACACTATTATTTATGCTAGTAGGACATTGCAGCACCTTGGACTTCAGCCGGGGAACACCAGGTGGGCTCTGTCTTCAGACGGTAAATCTGGTTGGTGGTAGGTATTCAGAGCAGGGACACAGCTGGCAAACTACAGCCTGCAGCCCATAGGTCAATGCAGCCCGCCACCTGCCCTGGACTCATGTGTCATGGGGCCCCAGTGGTGCTCATTCAGTCCATACAGCCTGTGGCTGTTTTCACCCTCCAACAGCACAGCTGAGTGGTCGCAAAAAAAAAAGAGTGTATGGTCAGTGAAGCCTAACTATGTACCATCTATTCTTTCACAAAGAATGCTTGCTGATTCCTGGTCTAGAGGATTATGGTGGGGAGACGGCTGAGGCCTCGCCGGTCTCAGAAGGGAAGATTCCCTCCTGGTCTCAGAAGGGAAGATGGCTATGGGTGATCCTCTGCATGCCTGCTATGTTCATGGGGGAGCAGTGCTGTACACACATCAGTCTCGTCCATTCATTTCCCAGAAGTAGGGACAGCATCGTAGAAGTGTGAGATCTAACAGGGTAGGTGCAGCTTCCAACTCAAAGCTAGTTATCTGCACCAGGAACGGGAAGTCGTTTAATAGCGTGTAGCAGGAGTTGGTAGCAAGGATGCAGAAAGTGATGTCAGAGAAGAGAGATCTCACTGGGGACAAGAGAAAACTTAGAAAACCAAATCTATCGTTCAAAATACATGTGTATTAAGTTTAGTTTTCTGTTCTGTGAATGGAATTACTTGTTGGCAACATGGAAAGTTTAGAGGAAAATTCTGAGTTTATTTAAAGGAAAGAAACAAGCCATAGGCGTAGGCAGGGATTCCTTCTTTCTCCCGTGCCATCCTTCACAGGCACACACACACTCGCTCTCTCGGTCACTCCCCCACATCAAAGCCAGTGGATGGCCTATGAATAACGACACTTCTTTGCACTGAAATATTGCAGTTGGAACTGGAATGTGAAGCCAACTCTCTAGTGGCCAGAAGTTACTCATTTAGCGTGAGCTTAAATACAGCACTTGTGAATGAACAGAGGGAATATTTTTACTGCTCCCTAGAAACTGAGGGCTTATTTCTCTGCGGCCTAGATTCAGAATAGAGTCTAAGGAAAGACAATCTAAAAGTGCCCGAAGATTTTTAGAATGTGGTGTTAAGGATGCTTATCAGGTGTGATGCAAAAACCTCAATGAGGGGCAAGATATAAACAACCCACTGGTGGGCAAATCGACAAAACAAGACGGGTTGGGTGGGCACCAACACATCTGTAGGAAGAAACCAGCCATAAAGGCTTCATTTCTTCCCTTGACACCCGACAAAGGAGAAGGGAGAGGTGCACTGTGTCTAGACTGCGGCGAGGTGTTTAACACCATTTTATGGCGCTTCTTCTCAGTGAGCTGGTAACGCACAGCTGGGCCCACAGTGCTGTCAAGTGACTGAAGAGCTGCAATCAAAGAGGAGCTCTCCATGACTCCTTGTCATCCTGAGGTCATTTATCAAGTGGTGTCCAACCGTAAGGGCTGGTTGTGGGCCAGAGTTATCCACAGGGCGATGGAAGTGAGTCTAAGTTCAATAAATGCGCTGGAGCAGCTTCTTGCTCTTGGCAAGATGGGAATAGCTTTCAGGGACCTTGATTTGGTCGGGCTGGTGGAGGGGTATGATGTCAAAGTCTGGATGCCAGGCCAGGACACGGGGGGCACATTTTCTGTGCAGGAGGGCTTAGGGAGTGTTGTAGGAAAACTCAGCAGTATTTCCAAACTTTTCGGAGACATGGCAATGAACAATTCCTCACGATGCCAAGTGCTTCACGGCTGCTGTGATCACGCTAGTGTCCTGATTTGCAAAACAAAGACTCGCAGACATGTCTCACAAGTTCTTACACAATTCAGACAACCCCTGGAAAGTACCGCATGTCGTTTTCCTCATCACTCCCCATTTCCCCACTCTTGTTACAGTGAGACCCATGCTGGAAGGGAAAAGTCCTGAGTCCAATACAGACATTCTAAAGAAAAACGGTGCCTTTCAGAGACAAAAATAGTGGCATTGCACCTCCAGCGGCCCTCTGGCACGTCAAAATATTACCCCCTAAGAATATTTTTAACCACCAAGTGGAATACTTTTGCAAGGATGTTCCAAAGTTATTTTAATGGGTATAAGAATTTTAAGAAATTTACCTTCTGCCATCATGGGAGTCGGGATTATTCCTTCTTTTTCTCTGTGGATTTCATAGAAGATTAGTTCCATGCCAGTGGTGGGTAGCCAATAGACGCTTGTTTTATTCGCCTTGGAAGTTGTCAGAAGGAATGATCTATTAAACAAAAACAATGACAGTGTTTCCTAATAACTCAGAAGCAGGTGTTCTTAACCCCCTCTGTGGATTAGACATCCCTTTAAGAGCAAGGAAGGAGGAAGGAGCCAAAGCAACATCTAGAATGCAGTACATGTGCAAGTTCTGATCTGAACCCAGGCAGAAAGAGTTGCCGAAAGTCCTCAGCTGTATCCCCACAAGTGATTAACGAGTCCCTCCAATCACGGGGCTGGACAGGTGCAGGCACCTGACGCAGAGGGGTGGTGGGGTAAGCAGCGAGAAAGCTGGTGGCCCTTCGGGGCCAAGCTTGTGTGAGGGCACACTCACAGGTGTCCTCGACTATAAATGTCTCTCTGTGGCAGATACGACAGCAGGGCCCTGCTCCCAGGTCCTGAAATTCTGCTGAGGACAGTAGAGAGCCACTGGCAGAAAAGAGAGTTTCTGGCACTTAACATTTTTTCCCCTATCTTCACTCTTGGCTTATCACTTTTATTCACTAAAATAAAATTGGTTTTATTCACTAAAATAAAATTGGTCACTAAAATTGGCCAGCCAAAAGAGAGGTTCCCCACATTCCCACCGCCCAATCTGCTGACCTGTGTGCACCTGCACCCCAAACCTGCCTCCTCTCCCGCCTCATCCAACTGCGGGCACTGACCCTGCCTTACCCGCTGCCCTCCCTCCCCCTGGGGTCATTCCCATTAGGTCACGTACATGTCCTTACATCTAAAAAAATTAAAAACTGAAAAAAACATTTTTTAAAAACCTCCCACAATCCCTCTCTAGCCAACATTGCCAGAACTCAATTCCTTGGTGCCTTTTACCTCAACACTCTGAAAGGAATGGCTAGTATTTTTGTTTGGGCTTCCTCTCCTCTAAGTCTCCTTGAACAGACTCTGCTTAGGCTCTTGTTTACTTCACTCGAACTCCTGTCACCAAGAATCTGCTACACCTCCGCACTGATAAACCCACTGGGTAATTCCCAGCCCTCGTTTTACTCACTTTTCTCGATCCCCACCCCTTACCGGAAGCATGTCCTCCGCTTGTCCTTCAACACCCCACTTTCCTGGGGTTTCTCTTTGGCTCAATGCAACTGCTCTTCTGGCCTTTAAACATGAGACTGTCCCCACAACTTTTATCCTCAGGCATCTCGTCAATTTCTGTACTTACCCTCTGGGGCCTTTCATCCGGTCTCAGGACCTACATAAACCCCCAAACACTGACAATCCCTAAATAGACACCTTTGGCTCAGACCTCGTCCCTGAATTCCATACTCACGTCTCCGCCCACCTGACTTTCTGTCATACTCAGTTGTCTAACTGACATCTCAAATGCCACATGTCCACAGCCAGACCCTTTGTCCACCCCCACCCCCAGCCTCTCCTTTCCCAGACTTTTCTGTCTCAAGAACTTCATCTATTCTTCTCGTCGCTCCAGTCAAAAAGCACAGCATCATCCTCGACTCCTCCTTACGTTTCAGTTGAGCCAGCACTGCCTTCGAAATACGTCATCTTAGGTGGAGGAAAGCAGACAGTGTCCAACAATACATTTCTCGAGATCTCATCACACCTCTGACCTGCTCCTGCATTGCACCAACCAAACTCAGCCTGAGGGCAGAAGGTAAAGGCACCTGCGAGCCCAGGGCACCCAGGTGAGCCTCCTTAAAGAGCAGAGGCCTAATGACCATAAACACACTCCTCTCACACTGCGCAGCGTGAGCTGCCCAGCAGCCCCCAGCTGTCGTGTTTTGAGAAGGGCCGCAGTGTTGTCCTCAAAGCTCAGGTTTCCATCAGGTTGTGCGTGACTTGGAACACACACGTCGGAATAGCATTGGCTGGTGAGCACAGCCTTCAAGCTTCCTACATGCTCCCAATCATTGGTATTTTGGTGAAACGGGAGCACTGGGAGATTGCAGCATGGTGGTGAGGACTGAGCTGTAGTGTCCCCCCCACATTTATAGTTGAAATCCTAACCCTCGGTGATGGGAGGCAATGAGGGGCAGAGGGTGGAACCTTCATGCACGGTCTCATTGCCCTCACAAGACATGATGAGAGCTTGCCACCTCACTCTCTGCTCTCTGCCACGGGAGGATGCATGAACTTGGCAGTGCCACAGCTGGAGGGCGGCCTCACTGGGAGCTGACTGACCAGGCTGGTGCCATTACCTCTGACTCCCAGCCTCCAGAACTATGAACAATGGGGTTTCATTGTTTATAGCCACACTGTCCATGGTGTCTTGTTATGGCTGCCCAGGTGGACTAGGATGCAGTGTACACCACGAGCCTCGCACCCTTTTGCCTAGAGGCCCGTGTTAGGCAGAATGATGGCCCTGAAGATGCCCATACCCTACTCCCCAGAACCTGTGACTGTGTCTTACATGGCAATAGGGACTCCGCAGATATGATGAAGGTGGGGGAGGTGAGTCTGCATTTTCCAGCTGGAGCCAGTCTATTCACACGAGTCCTTAAAAGCAGAGAACCATGCTCAGCTGCAGGGAACTAGACACAGGGTGCATGACGAGGACTCGGGCTGCTCTTCATGGTTTGCAGATGGAGGCAGGACGCCAGGGGCTGAAGGACTTGGGCAGCCTGTGCAAGCCAGGAAAGGTAAGGAAACAGATTTCACCTTGAAGCCTGCAGAAGGGAGTGCTGCTCGCCAGCACCTTGAGTGTGGCCTGGTGACAGCGCTATGGCATTCCTGACCTACAGAAGCACACGCCAGTAGGTTTGTGTTGTTGGAGCTGCTGATGATCCTTGCTAGGCAGACCCAGGAAATTGTTTCTCTTTGGTTTTGCTGCAGGGCTGGTTTGTTTCCGTTTTCTTCAGAAAGGAAGCCCCTCGGGGTGTACATTTCTGGGTGTGTGATGACTGGCGTTAAAGGGTTTGACGGGCCCCAAAGTCCAGCCTGGAAGCACCGTCTCCGCTGGGGTTCTGGGCAGAAGCTGTGTGCAAGTACACATGGTGTTACTTGAGAGTAAACAGGTGCTTCCCACTCTCCTTTTTGCACTAGCTCTGCCTCATCACTGGAGAAGGTTTTGGGGGGCAGTGGCCTTTCAAAAGTGGTCTCGGCACGAGGACCCTAATCCTGGCCATGTGTAACTAGAGGAACCAAAAATTTTTAAAAATAATGAAAAAACACCATGTCACCCACAACGTTTTCAGTGTCCAGGGCACGTGTCTGCACTGAAGGCCTCGCTTTGGCGCAGCAGGGTCCTGACCCACCTGCTCTCACCAGGGAGCTGATGAAGCCCTGTGCACCTCCAATACCAGGCAACTCCGATGGCTCTGTGGAGCCACACACACAGCGTGGAACTGGGCTGGAGACGCCCCGCCGCTGTGCCTGAGGGTGACGATAACAGGGCCAGGGGCCTGCAGGGAGGCCCGTTTGTCTGGGCACTGACGGGCTCTCCTCTGCTCTGTATGTGCAAACCTAGCCCACAGGCTTCAGGCGCGCTGACCGGCAGCCACCGAAGAAGGACACGCCAGGGCTCTGGCAGCTGCAGAGCCTCCAGAGCACAGGTCGCTCCACGGAACAAAACTTGTTTCCAGATCTTTCCCTCCGTTGTGCAAGCAGCCCAGGTGAGGAAGATGAGAACCTGCCAGTGTATTAAACTTCCTTTGCCATTTTTGCTTCAGACATGGTTTCTGAGTTGGAAGTCCCAGGATCTGAGATGAAAGAACTGGAGCATCTGTGCAGGGGGGGAGTGGTGCGACAAGGCCCGTCTGTCTGCAAACTCACAGAGTACCCATGTGCCGAGGGGCTGATTAGACCAGAGCCATGGAAAGAAAGCAAGACAGTCAGCTGTGCCAGGAACAGGGTGGGGGGTTGTTCGCAGTTCACTGGGGCCAAGCGTCAGTTTTTTACTGGTAATCGTTTCCCAGGACAGAAAGGGGAACTGTGTCACCCGTCCCCAGCCCAACACCAGAGCACGTCCACCAGGACAACGGGCAGGAGTGTCCTGCAGGGGAATGGAACAGGGAGACCTACAGACAGACCACTGCTGACTCCCTCTCTAAAGGACACTAAGTTCACATTTCTGCGTCCCGTCAAAGCCTCCTGGTCATCGGTACCCTCTTGCCAATGGTGGCAGGTACACTGCAGACCAGCTCCGGTGTGCCAAATACTTCTGTTACATCTCCTAAGAAGGCCTTCTGTCAACACCTCTCGGAAAGTTTACCGACACGGCCCACACCTGTTGATGATTTTCTCTCGCTGTAGCGTGGCCATGAGGAGTGCGTTGTGCTTCACACGTCTGAGCAGACGGAACGGAAGCAGCCGGTGGCCTATCTCTGGTTACATTTCCAGGTAGACCAATGACCTTTAAAAAAAAACAACTACTTACTATGAAATAGTCACAGAAGACTGGCAGGAAGTTGTGAAAATGGTACAAAAAGCACCGTCTATCTGCCCCCCGTGGTGACATCTTACAGCGCTGTAGTATAATACTGAAACCAGGAAACTGACCTTGGTGGAATACCGTTAACCACACTAGAGACCTTACTCTGTTTCCTTCTATGAAATAAGATAAAAAGAAACAAACATATTGGTCTCCGTGCCCAGTACCTGACCCCGAGCTCCTAAAACCCTTGTTACCTCCTGAGCGAAGGAGCTGCTCAGAGTGTCCTCTGTTCTAATGCTTGGTCTTCGCCCTGGTTCCTGGCATGGGGCTCAAGTCCCAGAGCATCCTGGGAGACCGCAGCATGTTCTGTTTGTTCGTCTGTGGTTTGGGTCCACGTCTGAGTGAGAGAGATCACGTGGATTTGTCTTTCTCTGGCTGGCTTTTTTCCCTTAACATAGTGCTCTGTAGGTCCATCCATGCTGTCCCATAAGGAGGGTTTCCACTGGTTTTTATGGCTGAGTAGTACTCCACTGGATACCTATATACCACTTTTTCCGTATCTGTGCGTCTACCAGTGCACATCTAGGTGGTTCCTAGATCTTGGCTATTACTGGTAATGCTGCAATGAACATAGGGGTGCATACAGCTTTTCGAGTTAGCGTTTTTATTTTCCTCAGCTAAATACCAAAAAGATTAAGTTGCTGGATTATAGGTATGGCAACTCTGTTTTTACTTTTTTGAGGAACCTCCACACTGTTTCCCACAGTGGCTGTGCTGGTCTGCATTCCCACCAACAGTGTACTGGGGGTCCCCTTTTCTCCACGTCCTCTCCAGCATATACTTGTTGGCTTATTGATGATCACCAATCTGACCAGTGTAAGGTGATATCCCATTGTGGTTTTATCTGCATTTCTCTAATGATTAGTGACATTGAGGGTCTTTCCATGTGTCTGTTGGCCATCTGTATGTCCTCCTGGGAGAAATATCTGTTTTTCTCCTCTGCCCAATTTTAATTGGATTGTTTCTCCCATTCCTTGGTTGTCTCTTCATTTTGCTGATGGGTTCCTTTGCTGTGCAGAGGTTTTTAGTTTAATACAGTCCCACTTGGTTATTTGGCTTTTATTGCCTTTGCTTTTGATGTCAAATAAAAAGAAATTGTCAAGGCTAATGTCAAGGAGCTTACTCGCTCTTCTTTTAGGAGTGTTATAGTTTCAGGTCTCACATTCAAGTCTTTAATCTGTTTTGAGTATGGTATAAAACAGGGGTTCAGTTTTACTCTTTTGCACATTGCTCTTCAGTTTTTCCAACATCATATATTTAAAGAAATTGTCCTTTCCCCACTGTACATTTTTGGCTTATTTGTTATGAATTAGTTAACCATATATGCATGGGTTTATTTCTGGACTTTCTATTCTGTTCCACTGGTCTGTGCATCTGTTTTTATGCTAATACCATACTGTTTTAAAAACAATAGCTTTGTAATGTGCTTTGAAATCAGGCAGTGGATGCCTCCAATTGTGTTCTCTCAAGATTGCTTTGGCTATTTAGGGTGTTTTGTGATTTCATATGTATTTTAGAATTTTGTCATGAAAATGCCATTGGAATTTTGGTAGGTATATGGCTCTGTGTAGCATGGACATTTTTACAATATTCCTTCAGTCCAACAACACAGAATATCTTTTCACTTATTTGTGTCTTCCTACATTTATTTCATCAGTACTTTGTAGCTTTCCCTGTAGCTTTCACCTCCTTGGTTAAATTTATTCATTAGGCATTTTATTGCTTTTGATGAGATTATCTTAAGTTCTCTTTTGGTTTTTTTTGTTGGTATATAGATGATTTTGTTGGAGACACAGATGATTTTTAAGTGTGATTTGTATCCTGCAAATATTCTCAATTTGTTAATTACTTCCAACAGGTTTTTGGTGTTGCCTTTAGGACTTTCTATATATATAAGAAAACCTCATTTGCAAATAGAGACAATGTTCTTCTTTCTTATTTGTGTGCCTATTATTACTGTTGTTATTTTCACCTAATTGCTCTGGAGAGGACTGCCAATGTGACGTTGAATAAAAGCGATGGGAGTGGATGTCCTTCTCTTCTTCCTGATCTTAGAGGAGAAGTTCTAAGTTTTTCAGCACTGAGTGTTGACGTTTGCTCTGGGTCATCATGTACATATGGCCTTCCTTATGTTGTGGCCTGTTCCCTCTGTACCCAGTTTGTTGAGTTTTTATCGTGAATGGATATTGAATTTTGACAAATGCTTTTCCTGCATCTGTTGAGAGGATCATGTTGCCTTTTATTCTTCACTTTGCGATGCAGTGTATCTCCTTTACTGATCGGCAGATGCGGACCCATCCCTGCCTCCCCAGGCTGAATCCCGCTGCATCATGGTGTATGATTCCTTTAACGTGTTGTTACATTTGTTTTGCCAATATTTGGGGGGGGGATTTATGCATCTGTGCTCATTAAACTGAACAGCTGTTTACCTTTAGGAAACCTATTTTGAGACATTTTAAGACCAGTTCCCATGTGAGTACTAAAAGCAAGTAGAAATGATTATAGATAACAATTCAAATGGTTAAATATGACACTATTAAAGGCTTCCACTTGAAAAGAAAGTTAGGGTTGGGTGTGCATAATAAATCTGAGCTACATTTAAATTTAAATCATTAATTACCTAATTTTTAAAGTCTAGAAATTATGCCATTTACATTTGCCCTAACATCAAGCTGGCAATGAGAGATCTGCTTAAAAAACATGTCCACTACTCAAACAGACAGTGGTGGAATAATTTTTAACTAAAGTAATATATCCCCTTCACAGCTTTTGCCATATATGTACCCTATCTATGTTATCTCTTTAAATCAATTCCCATTTTCTGTCACCCAGCTCCTGTGGCACCACCTGCCACCACCAGGGGCAGCAGACACAACTGAGAGGAGACAAATGGCTTCCTCTCTTTCCCACACATTTTAAATGGCATGTCTTCCTCCATTACAGTCCAAGGAGAAACTCTGTCTCATCAGAAGATTTCCTGAGGGGACAGGAGAGAACGCAGGGACTGTCTCATTTCACCAAACGCTAACCCGGGACGCTGTGCACAGACCCGGGAAACATCTTCTGGATCACCCTCGTGGACAGGTTTGCAGTGTTCCTGCCAACTGAAGTGTGTTTGCCTTGACCTGCTGGCCTGTTTGTCAGAGAGCATCTTCCTTCTGCTCTTCGGAGCTAAGTTCACCCTCACCTGTCACCCTTCTTTGGCTCAGCAGAGGCTCTGAGCCCGCAGCCTGGGGCAGGGTCACGGGAGTGGCTAGTGAAGCCTGCGCTGGGCCCTGGGCCCCACGCTGGGGGTGACCCCCCTGCAGGGACAGTTTTGCACCAGGAAGGTGAGGACAGGGTCCTGTCCATGTGGGTCTTCTCTGTCGCTGGCCAGCGCTTCCACCCTCAGCCAGGGCCTTCCTTATGACACCAGAGAGACGAAACCCATACAAGGCCACAGGAGAAGTGCAAAGGCCTTCTGAGGTTTTTGTGGAGGAGTCTCTTGAAAGTGGAGGTCACCCAGCCACTGTCCTGTAGGGCAGGCTTAGCTGCCTCCCCTGGTTCCTGCGAGGCTGGGCCTTGGCCCCCAGCGCTGTGAACCATGGGGCCCCCTTGCAGCTCCTGCTGCCAGCCTCGCCGGGCACACTGCGTCTCCACTGGTGCGCGGTAGCTGTGGGCGGGTGTACACGTGCCCCCAAATGCTCATGGGGCACCGTGAAGGCTGAGAGCCAGGAGGCGCCGTCTGCAGTACACGTGTTCGCCACGACGCTTCTACAGCAGTCCCGGAGCCAAGGGCACATCTGGACACTTGGAAGGCAGCTGAGGTCTGTGGGTGTCTGGATGTGGACACTTTTCTGACCACATTCTGTGGGATAATTTCCCATTTTCTGATGGTTAGCTCTGGGGCTGTTCAGGTGAAGGTAAGAGCAGGAAAGGACACCGAATTTAGTTAAACTGATCTCAAAACATGATTAAAAAATCAGATTAGTTACTCACCATAACAGATACAACTAAGTGTCTGTACGTGCTGTAAAGGTTGCCAGGACTTGACGAGAAAAGCAGCCATTGGCCTTTGTCAGAGCGAGCCGAGGGAGGCAGGCTGCAGCGGCGTTGGTGGTTCTGGCAGAATCAGCACATCCTCTCTCCCCACAGGCCCCTGCTCCAGGGCTGCATCTGAGTGACAGGGACAAATGTCATTCCAGCCACCGTCTCAGCAGGCACAGGACACCTGCCTGTAATGCCAGTCTTGTCCCTTGCTGGGGTGTTGCAAAGCTTAATTAATGTTTGCAGAAACACCGGGAGAACCTTGCGTAGAAATTGCTATGCGCTTGCACGAGATCACTGCGAGGGAGATGCAGAATTTACTAGGGG
Organism: Artibeus jamaicensis; assembly: GCF_021234435.1. Lineage (NCBI taxonomy): Eukaryota > Metazoa > Chordata > Mammalia > Chiroptera > Phyllostomidae > Artibeus > Artibeus jamaicensis. The sequence continues at coordinate 3,465,204 of NW_026521195.1, read as the reverse complement.
AGCAGGAGGGTTCAGTGGGTGAGCCCCATGCCTTCCTTTGAAAATTGTATCAGACAGAAGTAAATTGACTTTTTAAGTGCCCATGAATAAAGGGGACTTAACGATGGTCTGTAAATCTAAGGTATTTTTAAGCTTCACGGTTCAATTTAATTTTGTTTAAGTGCGTAATCATAGTACAAACCTAGCCACCTACGTGCAAACCATTTGTTACAGAGATTAAGGTTTGTTCATATGATACCTGCGTCCTGAAGAAGCCCCAGTACATGAGGACCCTCATTTTTCTGTAAAATTCAACCAGCAAACATACTGCAGCCACCAAGACAGTTACCTGGTGAGGTCTTTCTTATCACTACGCACATCTGAGCGCCGTGGGTACTGCCTATGGTGTTAGTCAGATTACTTCTCACAAAACTTGAGCAACATCAGTCATGCCTTGCGCTCTGTGTGTGTGTGTGTGTGTGTGTGTGTTTTCCAAAGCAGGACATCTGTGCTGAAGTGGTTTACCTGATAACACAAGTTCATTACCACATGACTTGTAGCCACGTCTTCCCCCCACTCCCAGCCCATCTGTTGCATGGCGTTAATCTCACCCATCAACTCTCATTTCAGGGTTAATGAGTTAAGCAGAATCCTCATTCTGTCTAATTCTCAGGAGCTGAGCTTTTGCGAACCTGATTACCGTGTGGCCCAGGGCTCGAACGCCAGGAGTCGAGCAGCCCAACTCAGGGCTGAGCTTGCTCACGGGTCCAAAGCAGCTTCCGCCCGCAGGTCCACGTGGCAGGATCTGGCGTCTAGCTCACGAGGACCAGCCCTGGGTGGGATGCAGGACGACACCGGGAGTGCAGAGAGAACAGCCGGGTGGCTGCCGAGACCCAGGGTTTGCCAACAACTAACTGTCCTTCCCCAAGAAGGGCTGCTGGTCTAAGACATTCCCTGGATGGCTCAGGGGCTGTGGCCAGGAGTGAGATCGAAAAGATAAGACTCTCCAAGAAAACAAGCCAAAACTAAGTTGCAAAGCATGACTCACCTATTAGTTAAAAGGAGAGAGCAAGTGCACCGGGTGATCGGGTAACTGTCTGACGGACCCTGCTGAATCCTCAGGACCACGCTCGGTTTCTTTCTGGCTGAGGCGGTGGGTCAGAGCCGCAGGGCAGGCGTGGCCGTGTCAGAAGCTGGGCCTGGGGAAGCAGCCCAGGGCTGCCTGAGCCAGAGGGTCCCTGCGTTCTTGTCCCTTGTTACCCTTCGCTTTCCCTTTTCCTCTCTCGTACTTCCGTTCCTCTTTCCCAACATCCAGGCATTTCCACACCTGAGACTTTCTGTAATTCCCGCCACATCTGTGGCCCCTTGGTGTCTTCATGGGGCTCACGTTCTAGTTCACTGATGAGCACTCAAGGCCACTTGATATGACTGCATTAAGCACCACACAGGAGCACTTCTCAGGACCCAGGGTCACCTAAAAAGGTCAGGACAAGACATTCTCGGGGCCTAGACTGCCAGGAAACTGCTCCACACTGACGGATAAAACCGAGAAATTCAAAAAGAAACCCCATCTAGGCTATTCTAGAAGCTGCCCCCATGTATCACGTGCTTTGTGTGAGCTGAAAACCTGGGTTTGAAATTGCAGCTCAGGGCCTGTGGAAAGCCAGGCAGCTAACCAGTCCCTGGTGGGGAACTCTGTGGGCCACTGCTGATCCCTGCCCCATCCCTCGGTGACATTGCCGGGGTTTGGGGCTCAAAAGAGGGGCAAACACCGCCACTGTCCTGATCGCTGTGTGACAAGTGGGAGTGCCTGATCTTTTCCTTACACCTCACCCACCATTCTGGTCACCCGAACACCTTCCAACACCTTGCTCTGAAACCCCCTTCAGGTCCTTCTCGAAATTCCGCAGCTATGATTTGGAGCTGACACTTAGCGGACACCTACTTTAAGGTGATTCACACAGCTTCTCTCTATTAATCTTCATAGCAACCTTGGGAAGCAGGCCTCAGGACCTCTGTTTTGCAGATGTGACATCTGTGCCGGATGTGACAGAGCCAGAGACCCCTCCCACCCCGTGCTGTCCCCACGAATGCGCTGGCTTGATGCCATTCCTGGTGTCACAGCTTCGTGCCGTGACAGCATTGCCTCGTGACTCCCACCTGCGATCTATTCCTAGTGACTGAATGCCATCCGCTGTGCCCGTGGCTTATTTTCAGTCTGGGGTCACTGTGACCATCGCATCCAGAGACGGCACGGAGGTTTCTTCTCAGCATCCGTGCCAAACAGCGGGCAGACTGATGGCTGCTCTGTGTCGGGATGCTGCTCCAGGACTTGGAGGGGAAGGGGGACCAGTGAGACAGGCCTCCCCTGGGCGTAGGAGCAGGGTCGGGCTGCTTGAGCCTGTGCACTGGCCATGCCAGCTGCCCCTTTTCCAGAAGCACGTGAGTGTACTCATTTCCCAGGCAGCATCTAGGCGCCCTGAGTGTCCCGATTTGCCCCAGGGGTGTCTGACCTGTGGCCCACGGGATGGCTGTGAAGGCAGCCCGACACAAATCATCAATTTACTTAAAACTAAGTATTTCTTAGTAAACTAAGAACACACATTACCAATTTAACTGTAATCGCATGTGCATGTTTTCAGTCCCTTCCTGCCAGACATGCTCTCTACTTACATCCAAAAAGTTTCAGGGGAAAAGGTTTTATTTTCTCCGTACGGATATTGGAGAAGGCGGCCTTCTCAGATACCAGCTCGATGCCCCTTTGCAAACTGGGATCTGGGGCCACTTAAATGTAAGAAGAAAGAAAAATGATTATTCTGATGCTTTGAAAAACATGGATTTTTAAAATCTATTTTTTAAATTCTATTTTTAAATAGAATTTTTTAAATCTACTAAATTTACTAAGATTTTCTTTTGTGATTATGTCTCACAATCTATTTAACATTTACCCAAGACAGCTCTTCTTCTTCCAGTGTCGCCCAGAAATGCCAGGAGGTTGGACACCCCTCGACAGCATAGCAGTGGTCTTCGGGGGTCATCTTATGTCCTTGGTATCTGGAGCTTTACAACTTAAATCCGGTTCTGTGAAGGTTCTGTGGCACTACCTGTCCCTTCTTTACATGTCCCAGTGCTATCCACCCACCTGTTCAAATAAACGAACACAGGTGCGTCCTAGAAAAACAGCCAGTGAGACTGCAGCCCACAGGAGACTTTTAAAATCTGTTCCGAACCACCTTCGCACGACACCCAGTAAGGTTTTGCCAATTTTTGTGCTTGTGATTCCAGAATCCAGAATGGTTTGCGCCTGACTGAATAAGTCCAACAGTAAACAGTCACATAAATCCATTTGCAATTTCATAGGTAGAATTTCTCAAAGTTTGAAGACCAGCTTAAGGTCTCCAAACAACTTTGGTAGTTTGTCTTCAGAATTTTGCTGTTTAATTGGTTGGCCAGAATTCAAGAACAGTGATTTTAAAAATTCATCCATGTTTTTCAAAGCATCAGAATAATCATTTTTCTTTCTTCTTACATTTAAGTGGCCCCAGATCCCAGTTTGCAAAGGGGCATCGAGCTGGTATCTGAGAAGGCCGCCTTCTCCAATATCCGTACAGAGAAAATAAAACCTTTTCCCCTGAAACTTTTTGGATGTAAGTAGAGAGCATGTCTGGCAGGAAGGGACTGAAAACATGCACATGCGATTACAGTTAAATTGGTAATGTGTGTTCTAGGGTGGGCAGAACACAATTCCTTCCCACAGAAACCATCTTCCATGTGATTTAAGAGGATAGAGTTCTCAGAACTATTTCACCTGTGTAGGCCATTTGTAATTCGAACATTTTGTGTTTAGTGCTTGCATATTCTTTTTTTTAAAAGGTTTTATGTATTTATCTTTAGAGGGAAAGGGAAGAAGAGAGGGAGAGAAATATCAATGTATGGTTGCCTCTCATGTGTCCCTTGCTGGGAACTGGCCTGCAACCCAGGCATGTGCCCTGACTGGGAATCGAACCATGGTTGTTTGGTTCACAGGCCCACACTCAATCCACTGAGCTACACCAGCCAGGGCTGCATATGATTCTTTGTAAGAAAAAAAAATTAGTTCTGGAAACAAAAATGATCTCCAAATTATAGTTATTTTCTTGGGGAGTTTTGCTTTTCTCAAGCACCCCCACCAAAGACAAGTGAAGAGAGAAAGGCAGCCTTGAAAGAAAATTCATTTTAATCGCATTGATCCGATTTCCTAAGGTTAAATACAGTGGTTCCCCAAGTCACATATCGTTTGCATGGAGGTTAATGTTGGGTCAAGATCCAATCTGAACAGCTTCTTGAAGGCTCTGACCTGTTCCCCCAGCTACGTGAGGACACTGACTGTTCTTTTGAAACTCCAGTTCACGCCTGGTTCCACTCACGAATAGCTGGATGAGCTTTCAATTAATTGTGGGTCATCAGAGGAGAATGTGCTATTTAGGTAAAGAAACCTCCAAAGATTCTCATTTCCGAACTACAGCACACCTGGTAACAAAAATAAAACAACGGTGGTGGTTCTGAAAGTTTTAAAAACCTGCCCCTATATTCTCTGGCACAAAATTGCATCTGCTTAGAATGAAAGAGAGAGAAAAAGTATAGTAGGTCTTTGGAGCCCTGAACATCTATGGGCAGGAAGCAAACTGAGAATACGTCCCAGATGCGAAGATGAGCTGGTGATCTTAGGAAGGGAAGGATGACAAGAGGGTGAACCCAAGGACCCAGAGGGCGGCAGCTGGAGTCACGGTAAACCATTTCCCAGCAGGCCCTGAAGCAGGAGACGGGCCTGGCCGTGTTCAGGGTCGCTGTGACTGGTGCCTGCGGTGCTCCCTCACACTCCTCCTCTCTCATCGTGCGCATCTATCGTAGCAAACCCGGGCCTGTCCTGCCCTGCACGTTACTCGTCTAGGGAGAGAGAACTTGCCTCTTCAGGGAACAGGTCTGTAAGTCGAGAGAAATCCTATCCAAGGAGCTGTAACCCCAGGTGCCTCATTCACACCTGGCCCTGACTCAGGTAGCAATATCCTGCACTTCAAGCCTGAACTTGGTACTGTGGATAGAAGAGACTTTCAGGAATTCTTGATGGAGGGCAACTGCATTTTGTAGGTGGGAGGAATGTAAATACTTGCGGTCCATGGGCCAATGGTGGCAATATTAAAATATGGTTGCAAATTCTTTGACACATCTCCTCAAGAGATGAGGCACTACAGACCCCAGTCTATGAACATGGCTCTTTTATCTGTGTTTCCTTCCATTTCTTTCATTAGGGTCTTATAGCTTTCAGTACACGAACTTTTTTTTTTTATTGGTCCAGTTTATTCCTAAGTATTTTATTGTTTTGGATGTTGTTGTAATTGAGGTAGTTTTATTTTGGGCGTAAATTTTTGTTAATCTGTAGGAACGCACCGAATTTTTGTATATCGATTTTGTATCCTGCAACTTTACTGAGTCTGTCCATCTGTCCTCACATTTTCTTTGGGCTTAGTCTTACACATTTGTGCTATAATAGACCATGTCGTATGCAGACATAATTTTTTCTGATTTGGGTGCCTTTTGTTGGTTCGTCTTGCCTGACGGCTCTAGGGGACGCCCAGCCCTCCGGTGAACGGGAGGGTAGGACTGCGCGGCTGCCCTCGTCTCCTGCCTGGTCTTAGAGGAAAACCTTCCCACCTTCCGTCCTTGGGGACGATGCTGGCTGTGGGCTTGTCGTAGATGCCTTAGTTACACTGAGATCGTTCCTTTACCCAAGAGTTTTGATCAGAGATGGATGTTGAGTTTTGTCAAATTCTTTTTCTGCATCTACTGAGATAATTGTGTGATTATAAAAAAAATCTCATTCTATTAATGATTTAAAAAAATCTTTCATTCTATTAATGTGATGTATCATATTTTTTGATTCATGTAGGTTAAGCCATCCTTATATCCAAAGGATGACTCACTTGACTGTGGTATATGAGCCTCTTAATGGGCAGTTGAATTTGGTTTCCTAGTGTTCTGAGTATTTTCCCATTGGTATTCATCACAGACATGGGTCTGTAGTTTTATTTTCCCGTGGTGGTCTTATCTGGCTTCAGTGTCAGAGTAATGCTGGCCTGGTAAAATGTATGGGGAGTGTGTCCTCAGGTTTAACTCTTCTATAACTATTTGGCTGAATTCACCATTAAAACACTCAGGTTTGGGGTGTCCTTCTGTGACTGGCTTATTTCATGAAGCATAATGTCCTCGGGTTATCCATATTGAAGCATTCGACAGGATTTCCTTCTTTTTTATGGAGACCAATATACCACTGTGTGGAAATGGCACACAACTGCACTTATATGAACTCTCTAGGAGGGCCAAACGCAGAGAAACACAGAGTAGAATGGCGGTCGCCGGGGCCCTGGCGGAGGAGGAATGGGCAGTCCCTGTCCCGTGGGTGTCGAGGGTCAGTCATCCAAGACGGAGGAGTTCTGGAGGCCCCCTGTGCAGCATTGCGCTGGTCGTTAACACCATGCTGCAGACTTGAAATTTGTTAAGGGGAAAGAGCTCATGTTGTGTAATTTTTGTCACAATAAAGACAAACTCATAACTAAATAAAATCAGTATTTAAAAAAAGAGACTCAACCCCTGGCTGGTGCAGCTCAGTGGATTGAGCATGGGCCTGTGAAGCAAAGGGTCACTGGTTTGGTTCCTAGTCAGGGCACACACCTGGGTTGCAGGCCAGGTCCCCAGTAGGGGACACATGAGAGGCAACCAAACATTGATGTTTCTCTCCCACTCTTTTTCCTTCCCTTCCCTTCCCTTCTATAAATAAATAAATAAATAAATAAATAAATAAATAAATAAATAAATAAATAAAATATTTTTTTAAAAAATCATTCAGGCACTCAGGCGTGCCTGGTACCTGGAGTTCCGATCACCGTAGGCAAGAGCCTCTGCGCTCTGAGGCCCCATGTCCTGTGCGAGCACGCCAGAACCCCACTCCAGTCACAGTCACACTGTGGATGGGAACGACCACTGGAGCTCACCCCCGGGAGGGTGGTGGTGAGGGACCAGAAGCCACAGCAGATGGCGTGTTTGAAGGAAGGCAGAGTCCAGCCAGAGCAGGCTCAGCTGTGTGCAAACGTGGGGAGAGCTGTCCGTGAGCAGAGGAGCATAGACCTCGGAGGGTTAGCGAGCACCAGGGATGGTTCCATCCAAGTGCCCAGGGCCCCTTGGCAGAAGCACCCGACGCCTCGGTCCTGGGAGGGGTGGTGAGGCCGGCAGCACCAGGTGCATCCGCTAGGAAAGTCGTGGGAAAATCCCTGCTGGCTCTGAAGCCCATTGACTCATTGACTCAGTGACAATGCTTATCAATTAAATTAACAAATTATTCCATGTTAAGCACCAAAGTGTCAGCAAGGACTCCCTTTACTCATTCTCTGCTCTGTGATGAATGTCGGCTGTGACCAAGAACTTGGAATAGCCGCAGGATCTTCTGTGGCGATCCTGTGCGAGCAAGGACTTGGGTTCCTGACCCTGGCCTCTGCCCTCCGCAGCTGGGGCCGGCTAACCCCCTGCTCAGACAGCGGGGCTCTTGAGTCTGTGAAATATAGAAATCCACTCCAAGCCAGCAGAGAAAAATGGGGAATTATCTTAAGTTATAACAGCTACTTCAAAAAATTCAAGGCAGAGAGTACGGCCACGCCTGACGGAATCCGGACTGGGAAGGCCACCCCTCCACCACGCCGCCGTTTCTCTGTATCTCTCCAGCTCCGAGGCCACGTGGTCTCTTTCAACTATTAATCAGCACCTCAGCTTCATTTTTCTCTCTGCAGATGAGCTTTCTTGGCTGCTGGCGTGCAGCACTGTCCTGCAGGTCTACGTGCAAGCGGAGAGCCATTTCCAAACTTCTGCGTTCCTGCCAGGGAGTCTGGATGGGCTGAGCTTGGGTCAGGGGCCAGCCTGCCCTGGATGGGCTGGTGGGGAGCAGAAATGGGGTCCCAGGGTCTGTCTCCATATGCAGGAGGCAGGTCTCAGAGAAAGAGAGCAGCTAATAAGCAGAGCAAATACTTAGATGGTGGTTTCTTACAATCACAGAGGGCAAAGAGTAGGCCTGGGACCTGAGTTCTACATGGAGGTGTGTTGCGGGCTCACGGAACCAGCTAGGTGGCTTGAGGCTCACAGAATTCAAATTTGTGACTTAGCAAAGTTCCAACTGATAATATCACAAACTTCCAAGGTCACTATTAGTAAGTCAAGATTATGACTTTTAAACTCAGTTATGACATCAGAAGTCTGTTACAATATTTCTCTTCTAAACATTCCACCTGTAAGAAATTAAAAAGAAGAGGCTGAGCCCTGGCTGGTGTAGCTCAGTGGGTTGAGCGAGGGCCTGCGAACCAGAGTATCACGGTTCGATTCCCAGTCAGGGCACATGCCTGGGTTGCAGGCCAGTTCCCAGCAGGGGACACACAAGAGGCAACAATACATTGATATTTCTCTCCCTCTCTCCTTCTCCTTCCCTTCCCCTCTAAAGATAAACAAATAAAATTTTAAAAAAAAGAAGAGGCTGAAAGTTCAAGCCACAGTTCCTATGATAAAACACTGATTTGTGGTCAAATAACATAAGCTGAGCCACTTACGTGAATATTTCAAATTTGTTCCCACAAAATGACCAAAAAATAATTGAAAAGTAACAGAAAAAAACTGTTAACTGTCTTTATCTTTGAAGTGTTTTTTGAGAAACTCTTAGATGAACTTTGGTATTTGACTTATAATCAATCACCCGCCACTTCTCAGAGAAGCTGTCACCGAGAACAGCGATGCTCTCCCAGCCAGGTTAAAGTGGGTTCAGAGGCTGGGAAATGTGCCTTATGAGAAAATACCGTCTATGGTGCTCCGAGGTCTGAGCTGATGTGATTTTTATATGACAAATCCAATTATCGGCATATCCACTCTCTGCCTACCAAGAGCTGATTGAAGCTAACATCATTCGATATGAGATTCCTTGAGAACTAAACCCTTTGCTCCTTAGGTAAGTAAAACTCTTTCTGACTTCAAAGGGATTTTGCCTGCCTCAGCCACCAGGTCGTGCTTCCAGGCCCATTACCCGACCGGACCTTCTTTTGCACATTTCAGCTCCTTGAGGTCTGAAAATTCGGACGGACCACACACATTCACGGCGCGCCGCCCGAGCCAGGTTCCATGACCGTCTCTCTCCTTGGCCTCGGCTGCTGAGATTGTTTTAAAGAAAATTCGGTGGGCACACTCCTGAGCAATCACACACTGTAATGGAGATAACAACTTAAAATACACCAACACGCATCTAAAATACTAGCGCCTTTGTCGTGTATGTCCGCGGCGCTGGTGGGACGAGCAGATGTGGGTGCACCAGGAAAGCTGGCTCACTGCACGCGGGGTCGCGCAAGAGGGTAGAGAAGCTACTGCCAAGTGTTCAGTCTCGACTTTAAGGAACTGATGAGATACTCCCCACTGGCCCTTCTGATTCCCATCAAATGAAACATACACTCTTCCTCACCTCCCTGAACACAGCAGGAACCAAGCTTTCTTCTCGGCAAGTCGAGGCTAAGTTTTATTCGACAGACTTTTATGCAAATTGATATTTTAGATGAAGATGTCTCAAGAAACGCCCAAAGAGGCCCCAAACTGAATTTGGTTTCAAAGGGCGAGCGGGAACCGCAGACTCATTTACTTTCATCAACACTTTGTGGCACCCACGATGCGTGCAGGGTGATCGGACTCTGTCGGAGCAGAGCAACCCGACCACGCTCCTTGATGTCGTGGGGCCCGGCTGCAGGGTTGACAAAGACTCACCTGACATACTTGTTGTCCCCCTGCCATCAGTCACCAGTTCATCCCAGTTTGGGAAAGTAAAGCAAAGCTCAGCTATTCGCGTTGTAAATGAATAATGCAGGTCATGTGATCATAACTGACTTTTGGCCATTGAGGCTAAAACAGGCTTATTAACGATGGTCCATTAGGAGCAGGTGGATTTCTTGACAGCGGGTTTTCCCCTGACAGTGTGTGTAAAGCCTTCAATCAGGTAAACAGTGCAAACAAGCTGACCCCCTGCCCCCATCTGTTGGCACTGCTCTTCCTGGGTGGGACATTTCAGTCACTGCGCATGAAATTAGAGACCGTGTTCCATTGGCCCTGCACAGAACTTACCAGTCACCTGTCAGGACAGCAGCTGGTGGCTGGGTACCTGTCAATCCACCTACAGCCCCAGGACCAGAGATTTCCAAAACCATTGATGGGGATCTGTGCGATTCCACCCTCGCTCCAAAGGGAGAAAACTCAGCCCCTTTCCCTTTGATCCTGTGAGCAATGAGCTTCCGAGCTTCCGAGCAGAGAATCCTGAGGCTTCAAGAGCTTCTTTGCTCTGACAGCTGCAATGACATGGCGTGATGATGGCAGTGACTCAGTGACACAGGCAGAGTAGTCGGGCTGCCACCCTGCTGGGAGGATGGCATGGAGGCCTCGCAGGTGTGTCCCCCCGTCCCCCCGCCCCCTGCAGGAGTTGCCCTTGGCCCAGGCCAGCCGCCCTCCCTCAGCTCCCTGACCGCTGCTGCGGAGCTCCCTGCAGATCCCCTGATGCCCTGGCCGGGGTAACCCAGCTCAGCTCCCCTCTGACCGCCTGCTCCCCCTCGGACTCAGCACTGTCCCGAGTCCCCAACATAATCCCTGGACCCAAGTCTCTGCCCGGAGTCCGCTTCCCAGACACCCGCGCAGCAACACACGGCGGTGACTTGGGGGCTGTCGTTTGGTCCACACAGCTCATTTCATAAGCCAGAAGTGCTCCTTCACTGACTTTTTCTTTGATTAACAGTTGCTTATTTTACCACATTTTTTATGGTTCATCTTTTGTGAATTACCTGTTTACCTGCCTGTTAACATATCTCCTTCCTTCCTTTCCAATGCTTATCCTTCTTTTAGAAAAAATAAAAAGGATTGCTTATTTAAAGATTTTATTTATCTATTTTTAGACAGGGCAAGGGAGGAAGAACCAGAGGGAAACATCAACGTGTGTGGTTAGCTCTCGCACACTCCCTACTGGGGAACCAGTGCACAGCCCTGGCATGTGCCTTGACTGGGAATCGAACTGGCAACCCTTTGGTTTGCAGGCCAGAACTTAACCCACTGAGCCATACCAGCCAGGGCTCCCATACTTATTTCTCTTAATAGTGCCTTAATATTTTTTCAAGCAATTCAGACGAATTCTGTAAAATGATATTAACATTGTCATATTTGGTACAAATGAGGTTTTTGGGTTTGCTTTTTTATTTTGGCTATATTTTTCTTTGACTTATAGAGGTTTTTGAAATGTAACATATTGAATTCTGCCGACTTCTTAAATAAATTCTTAAGCTCAGAATGTTGCCTTACCAGAAGGAATAAAGAGCAGAGAAAGACAGAAAAGGAAAGTCATCTGAAGTTGGCCGGTACTCAGGTGTGTTCGTCCTGGTTTCAGGCCCCCCATCCACTGTTGGATCACCGGGTCAAGGGTCACAGATGCCTGTCCCCCCCCACCCCACCTTCCTCACTGGAGGAGGATGAGGGGGATCCATCTACTCAAGGAGAGCTGAATCCCCCCCAAGGAGAGTCCCTCTTCCTCTGGGTTAGGAACAAGGGTCTGGGGACGTTTGGATGGGGAGGCCAGAGACGGAGGTCCGGGGAAGGACCCGAGGGTTCACCAGAAGAAACTGCTGGATTTCCGAGTCATGGGCCCAAAGCCCATGTCGGGCTCGACATGGGGTCACCCGGCCCTCCCCTCCTGGAGGCCGCCCCCCAAGTGAGCCCCACTGAGGCCTGTGTGTGCTCTTCCTCCAGTGAGAAAGCTCAGGCATTGCCACCAGGAGCCCGCACACTGGTGACATCACGAGCCCCTTTCAGAGCCGTCTGGAAGCTGTCCCTGGCTGCCCTGTACTGTGACCCAAAAACGCAGAAGAGCTCGGCCCTCAAACCCATTTGCCAGGCTCCTGCCAACACTCTGCGCCGGGCAGGGGGTTCAGGTGTGCCCAGACTCCCCACCCTTCCCCGTTACCTGCCGCATGCCTTGACGCAGACACACAGCTGCAAACGTGGCCTGTGCTTCCCCAGCGGCTCCAGGTCCCCGTGGTCCTACAAAGGATGGAAACGCGGGCAAGAGGAGTGAAACCGGGGGGAGAGGACCTGACCGCCGTGGCGTCGTGATCCAGTCTCCTACCACGCAGCCCAGCCGCGCACGCACACAGGTCTGTATGGGGCCCTGCACCGTCCCGTCCCTAGGCCACTCCGCCCCAGAGGCAACTACTCTCAGCTTTGAAAGTTATTACTTCTTGTTTATCCTTACTTCGCCCAATGAGAAGTATCTTGACTTGCTACTTTTTAAAAATGTTATTTACTTATTTATAAGGGGTGGGGAGGGGGGGAGAGAGAGAGAGAGAGAAACACCTATCAGTTGCCTCGTGCATGCCCCCAACTGGGGACTGAGCCTGCAACTCACGCATATGGGCCATGACCAGGAATTGAACTGGTGCCCTTTCGCTTTGTGGCACGATGCTCAGCCATCTAAACCTCACTGGTCAGGGCTCAGATTGCTACTTTAAATTTTAGACATTATCTATTGCCATCTCTACGAGGCAGAGCAGACTCTATTCTCCACACACACACATTTCTTCTCACACTCGTCCTTTCAGCATAATCACATTGTGATTGGAGTTACTCCCACGCCCATGTACATATTGTATGTCCCTGACCCCACACAGTCCACTGTAACCACACTTACTTTCTTGTATAAACGTGTCTCATTCTCTCTTGGGCTAACTTCTGTCACTTGTATAGCTCCGTAGGTGCCTACTGCATCCGCCCCTCAGCTCTCTTACAGAAGTGCCATTTCCTTTCGGTACGTCCAGACACGCCCGGCATTCCCTCCGCCCCCTCTTCTCTGGGCCAGTGCGCGCCGCAGACTGGCCTTCCTGATGTTCGGCTCCTTCACTGTCTGTGCACGAGGGGCGCCCTGGGAGCAGGTGAGCTTGTGCTCGTGGTCCTGTCCCGTGTCCTGGGCAGTCGGAGCACCTCAGGTGCCTTCCTAGTGACTTGTTTCTCCGGTACTTCCGACAGGTGTGTGCTAAGTTCCGGTGCCTGTTACTTCGCTGTCTACTTACCTCCTTTCCATTTCTGTTAGCAGCACATCAATTTCCTTAGCGCAAGATTTTGCAAAAACACTTAATTGGCTATTAACGTTTTCTCAAACTTTGGGCAAGGCAGTGATAGTTTCTTCCCACACAGCGAAAAACACTGCATCGATATCCACATCCAGTCTTGGAAAAAAATGTTGCTGGTGGCCCTAAAGTGCGCACAACACTTTTCGGAAATAGTTTGTAAATATGCAAGAGAACTATAAAAATCATCATTCCTTCACCTTTGCAGTATTAGTCTAGGAATCTGTTTTAAGGAAATAAACCAAACCATAAGCTGAAAAAGCTGTATCTGAGTATAGTCACCATGGTATCCTTGGTATTAGTGAAAAAAAATGGAAACAATATAATGTCCATTAACAGGGGAATGGCTAAAATGTGGAACACATCTTTACTGTTTGCATGTGACACTATGAAACATGTAACACTATGAAAGCCAGTAGTTACCATAACAATAAACAAAAAACAAGGATAGAGCGTCTGGGCGCCCTGCGATGGCAACAATGGAAAAGGCGCCTGTCCCCCCCCGCCCCCACATGCACAAGAGTTAGACTCTCCGGGGAGTCTCCCAGCTGGGCAAACCCCTTTGCTGTTCGTAACAGGAACTTCTCCCCAGACCCATCAAAACACCAATAAAAGCATCAATTAACAGTCTAAGTCCTAAGATTCTTTGAACCCTTCAACTCGAAATCCCTGTCTTGCTCTTTCTACCCACCCTAAACAAAATCACATCATGATCTTTACGCGATTGCAAGGTCTGTTCATTACAAGACCCACCTAAAGCAAAACCTTTGCATTTCAATGAGACCTTGCCCTCTTGCCCTGACAACCGGCTCCCCCAGATGGCGCCAAGCTGTTTGGAGGGGTGCTCCCCTGCAGCAGGCAGCAGCGGGTGGTGGGTGCAGATGAAGACAAAAAGTGGTAGTTACGCTAGGGAATCGGCATCCTGTCAGTCTTTCAAGCCTGTTCCGTGGTGTCCTCATGCAATGGGGGCGAGGTTCTATTTCCATCAGTAACAAAGAACCCACCTCGGCACAAGCCACCTCTGAATGTGTGAGGCTTACATGAAGGTGGAATGGTGTGACTTGTCATTCTCCCTGTTGACTTGTTGCTGTTGAGCAGTCAGGAACCATCTGGGGAGAAGACTACTCAGACAGTGAGGGGCACGGTCAGACTGCAGTTACACTGGCAGACTCCAAACTGTGGCAAGCTCCATTGTCATGAAAATGCCCCAGGAATGCTCTAGCACCACTTCCTGCGTGTCGGGAAGCTATCAGGAGGCCTCGGAGCATGGCCTTTGGATGGGTTTTGGTAGTTCATGGGACAGAGGCTTTAGACAGTGGCTTGCGTGGACCGACTTACATAAATGTCATAGACCCGACCCACCAGAAGAGTATCACACCACAGCAAAAGCCAGGCTTTTCAGACCGAAGTGTGTCATGCGGTGTTGCTCAAATACAGTTCTTACCTTGGGCGGTTACTCTGCTGCAGACTTTGGATGGTTTGGCTTGTTAAACTGGTTCTGGTTCGGCCAATTCACGGCCAGCCCTCCTGGTACATGCCACCTTCCCCACCGATGTTAACCCCCACCATTACCTTTCCAACCTCTGTTCTCACCACACACACAAGCTCTGTAGGTGGAGGAGGTGAAGCCATATAACCACAAGGAAGCAGGATCTACCAACAAGGACGTCTGAACGTTTCTCTGTGATGTGACCACGGGACTTACACAGCTTCTGTTCCGGGTCCGCAGGTGCCGATGACAGGAAGGAGGACAGAAGTATCAAGATTAATCAGGTAATTTTATTTAAGATTTACCCTCCAGCAGCAACCAACAGGGACACCTGAGCTCACAGAATCTTCTGGCGTGTCCTGCTTTCCGGCTGCTTCAGCAGTGCACGCCCGTGAGCAACTGCTCATTGCAAAAGTCTCTCTTAAAAAATGGCTTCAAGAGCAGATAACACTGATTTACACCGTGCCCAAGCACTTGTCAACAAATCTGTTAAATTGCAGAGGGAAAGGAAAGCGGAGCAGCTTTGTTATCTTATGCATGTCACTTTATATAAAGGGAAGGCTTCGCTTCTTTAAAACAACAGGAATACGGAGCTTCCTATAGATATCTCTCTATATTTTTTTAGGGAGGTGATTACAAACACCAAGTGTTATCATCAAAAGCAAAAGCTAGTTCAAGAAATTTCTGACGGCAAAACTCGCAAGATACAAAGCTAAAATTTATAGGTTCCTTTTCTCAATTATGAATACCTTCACTAAACATAAATATTTTAACATATATTAATTTTTCTGACATTCAAAATTGTAAAGTCAATATGGCAGAATTATTGTTAAAAGCACGTATGTACAAATATTCTTTTTCCATACATAAAGTATTTGGCATAATTATAACAATTATACTGCTTCCACAACTGTTTGCTTTTATTTTTTTACTGTTTTTTTACACATAATGGTATCTCTTATTAAAATTAACCAGTTATGTACAAAAATACTTGAACATTTATTATAGAAAACCTCTATAGCCAGCCTCAACAGCGTGTACCTGCTGAATGGTTTCATTGGGGGGGTATATATAAAAAATGGTCACTGCCTTCCGGGGGAGCTATCAACAGCAACGCACACGGGTCAGCTGAGAGGAGCTTCTCAGCCACACAGGGAAAACATGTAACAGCATGATTCCAAATACAACTCCAACCTACGGTCAATCGGGTGTTACAAACAGTCAGTAAAAGAAAAAACAAAGATACAAAATACATTACTACGTACAAGGTGCTTTGTTCATACTCCTGCGGCGGTGGCATTTGCCTGCCTACCTACAGATCTAAGATGCAGCATTCTAGAACCTTCCACAGCCATCCTCCTCTAGGAAAGGGCGACGGGACAGCCCAGAAGACAAGCTCCACCAGCAACGATGGGCAGTTGGGAGGAATCTTTTATTTTGTGCGGGATCGACCGCTAATGCCCTTGCCTTTTGAAAGTCCTTTTGCCATTTAATCATGCTAACATATTTTCTCTAAGGTTTTTTTTTCCATTTGCACTATTGATTTAACACTGTCCTGTATTGATTCCTGAACTCCTGTTAATGGGACACATTAATTCGTGCCTGTTTACTACATGGGTACCTGCTCTTCTTCGATGACAGGTCTAGGGAGGAAAGGATCAAGCGGGGAAGCCCGAGCTTCAAGTAAACATTTCTCCTGGGGCTGCTACTTAATCTGCCGGAACTCGCCTCCTCTCTGCCCTGAAAGCAGGTTGCACCTTGAGGGGAAATACAGTAGATACCATGGCGTCAGAGAATGAAAGGGCTCCCCCAGGCAATTCACAAAGTGGGGTCGAGTGAATGCAGACAGCCACCATGGGTCAAAGGCAACCTGCAAAGGGCATTCTGTCTCACGGACAAAACAACGTCCAGCCCCGTCCTGGCCGCCCCTGATGTACATTGTCTAGAGCGCCTGCTTTAACCTTCACTTCCGGTGATGCGCCTCGACCAGTCCGCCTGCCCGGGGAGCCGGAGACCTCACCTGCTTGCCAACAGCCTTCCAGAGAAGGGCCCCAGAGCGCGATGTGCGCCGACCTAACGAGCTTCCTCAGAGCATCAAGTATTCAGTAAAAAATATGCAACATCATCACACATCGTATTGCTCGACAATACTGGATTGGCTTGAACATTAAACCAGGTAAAAAAAAGTGAACGTAAAAAGATACAAAAGAAGTCCCAATCACCATTTACCACCTTCGAATGAGAAGCGTGTGTAATGACATCCGGCCACTCTTCCTGTCACGCTTGGCTCCCCGGGTCAGAAACGGAAACACTGCAACGCGGTGTCAACAAGGTTTGAATGCCACCCACATAGAGACAGACCTAAGGTATTAAAGTGCCTACGCTAAGTGTCTTCTCGTCATACTTCTTACTCTCCTGTAAACGGCAAAGAAGCCACCACGGGTCAGTGTCACAGGGACTCACAGCTGGGAGACCTTCCTGGGCAGGGGCCTGGGCCGCGGGCCGGGGTCAGTCCTCCTGGTGCCGTTCTCCAGGTGGCCGGAGCGCGCGGCCAGCGGCTTGGGGGGCAAGGCGGGCGGCTCGGGGGCGACGGGGATGGAGAGGCTGTGAGGTAGCGGGACGGGGCGCCGAAGAGTCCGCTCGTAGACGCTGTAGGGCGGTGGCGTCTTGCTGTCCTTGCGCACGGGCTCCTCGGGCCCGCTGTGGCCCGACCCCGCCCCGGGCGCTGGTGGCTCGGTCACCTGGCTCTCGAAGCCCGAGGTCTCCGACGTGCTGCACCGGCTGAGCGAAGAGATCCCGCTGCTGCAGCTGCCCGACAGCACGGGGGAGTTGGCAAGCAGCCCTGGCGAGTGGTACTCCACGGGGGAGGGCGTGAAGGACTGCCCGGGGCCCTGCGCCGGGCGACAAGGACACAGAGAAAGACAAGGGGACGCAGAGCAGAGTCAGACCCTGGGACGGGCTGACGGCCACCCCGCCCAATTCAGAGGGTGAAGCCTCACCCGTACCTCTGATGGGGCTGTATTCGGAGACGGCCTTTGGAGAGCCAGTGACTTTAGCACGAGACCCCAGGGTGAGTCCTAATCTAGTTGGACTCTTGTCCTTACAGGAAGAGGAGATCGGACACACAGACACCAAAGGCACAAGCATACTGGGAAGAGTCCTTGTCTCAACGTGGGGCAAAGGCAGGCTGGAAAAGCCTGGCCAGACCTTGACCTTGGAGGTGGAGCCCCCAAACAGCAAGAAATTAAATTGCATCATTTGAGCCAGATTCCTGGCATTTCATAAGGAACTGGAAGTTCTAGCAACGATGGCTTGGTTTCCCTCGGTCGTTTAGCAGGGTCTGTTCCCTTCAATGGGTTGTGGGCTCTTCTGTCAGGCACTGGGAGTCCCACCTGCCTCCTCCTCTCACACCGCTGTGCGTCCCACCGGCATCCAGACCTGCCCCTTCCCTGTCTCAAGAGACACGCTGTGAACAGGTGCTCGCCCTGAGAGAGGCTGCGCACTGCGCATGTCTCCATCAGCAGCTTCCGGTCTTACAGTGAAGGGGCCTCGGGGACTCTGGTGGGCGCACCATTTTCTAGCCCTGGGGCCCACAGACCCTTCTTCTCATTCAACACAAAGTGGCCCATGACTCCAGCCTCCTGTGGGACATACTGTATATTGCCATGTACAGTGCGCACCTTTTGGCCCAAATTTTTGAGGGAAAAATAAAGATGTGCACTGTACTGTGCGTTCTGTATCTACATAAATGTTTTTAAGTCTTTTATTTGTGTTTATGAGTTAAAAGTATAACTCTAGAAAGTAATAATGATATCTGTATGCAAAATAATACCATGGAATACGG
The DNA here is from genome assembly GCF_021234435.1 of Artibeus jamaicensis. Taxonomy (NCBI): domain Eukaryota; kingdom Metazoa; phylum Chordata; class Mammalia; order Chiroptera; family Phyllostomidae; genus Artibeus; species Artibeus jamaicensis. The sequence continues at coordinate 3,446,687 of NW_026521195.1, read as the reverse complement.
TAACTGGTTTTGTTTCTAAATATAAATAGTCTAATCAAACAATTTAAATGATTTTCTCTTATATGTTTGGGCCAAAAACGTGAGTGCACGTTACACACAGCAAGATGTGGCACTTCCAAAGCTTTTCCTGGAGTCGCCTCACCTTGGTCTCTCTTCGTAAACAAAGTAATGCTGGCAGACACAAACCCTTGCATTTAGTGGGAGCCTAAAATTACACATGGCCAATTTGGAGATCCAAGTTCACTGCCGTTTTTGTCAAAATATCAGACCCCACGTTCAAAAGGAGGCTGGCAAGCTCAGACTTCTCCACAGGGTTAACCCCATCGTTCACTTGCTGAAACAAAACGGTCTCGGTTTAAGGCGGCAAACTGCAGCCTGATCACTGCGGAGCGAGGACCCCGTAGCAGGGCGGGCTCACCTGTGACCCGGAGCCCACACAAATGATCGGCCAGCCCCATCGTGAGGACAGGGCCACAGGCAGGGCTGGCAACAACGTGCATAGGTCTGCTACACAGTAGGGCTCTTGGCAGCGAAACATGTGCATTGCTGTAGTTCTTTGTGATTTCTGAGTCGATCTCTTATTGTCTTATTACTACTACTCTGCAAAATCTGGTTGAACGAAGCAGGCATTCACCCCAGAGCACCAGGTAGGAGCCCGTGGCCAGTGCGGGCAAGTGGAAAGCCGGGGCAATGCTGCGGCCACGTCACTGTCCCTCCCGTCCCACAAGGACGGTGGACTCTGGCTTCGGAGCAACTCCAGGCCCACAGACTTGCTCACAAGGCAGCAGCGCAGAGTGACAACAACCCGGCAAGTGCTTTGCACTCGCCGGCAAGTTGGTTTGTCAGACGTGCAGGCGGCGCAAATGGAATCACACGCCTCTGCCACTTCCTCCAGCTTTTTGGTTTTGTTTTTCAGAGGCTCAAATGCTGTGAGCAGCGGTTGCATCACACGGCTTGTGGCCTGCCCTGTGTTTGCAGATGCTAGGGTGAGTTTTCCTCTCCTGTGAGCCAGAGATACCTCAGCAACCAAAAGGACAGGGACCACGTCACTCAGAGACCATGCTTAGGAGACCATGCTTTCGAGATCACACTGGCCTCTGGCGGGGCGGTGGTGGCTCTGACCCTCACCACCTGCATGGACAGACCACCCTGCAGCCAGTCTGATTCACTCTGGATGGTGGCTCGTTCTTTTCAAGAGGGGTTCTGTGTGTTCAGAGAGGGCAAACAGCCTGCGTTTACGGACCACAGCAAGCGTATGATAGTTATAGCTCTCCAGGCGGCTGCCTGCAAACTTTAAAACTCACTTCACTGCCTTGTTTTCCACGCCCAGGTGGGGCTCCTCTAACGGCCAAGAAAGCTGGGTTTGGCTTTGTCCACGCGGGTGGGGCCGAGGATGAAGGCACGAGGCACAGGGTGACAGCTGGCACATTGTGACCATTAGAGACCAGTTAAGGTTCTGTGTGTGTGTGTGTGTTTTAATGTCCCTGAAACCAAAAGGCCAGACCGAAAATGTCCTGGGAGAGAACACTGGGCCCCTATTTCCTCCCCAATTTGGGGTATGTCTCACTCCCCGTCTACATGCTCAGCGGCTCCGGCTGTGAATAATCTGAGCTCCAGTGGGTGTGGAGGGGGAGTGGGGACCCTGCAGGGCCACCCCGCCCCTCACCCCTGCCTCACCCGTCCTCAGTGGGGCCTGAGCCAAGGAAAGCACCTCACTAACGTGTGTGGAGGGGGCAGGGGTGTCTGAAGGGAAAAGGAACTGGGCGCCCGTCTCCAGCCTCAGCTAGATGAGAGTCCGTACCTTCATGGGAGACCGCCCGGCAGGCGAGGGGGACGCCGATGTTGTCTGTCTCGCTGGGGAGGCTGTGGGGAGAGAGCACATTTCAGCTCAGAAAGCCAGGCGGTGGTCCGTCCGCTGAAGCCCTCGGTGCGTGCGGGGCCCAGGGACCCCCGGGTGAGGGTGCTGGCCGGGAGGCGAGGGACACCTGCCCCAGGGATGGCAGCACCAGGACTGGGGCAGCGAGTGAAGAGTCACCCGCGTGTGCCCAAGTGACAAGTGAACTCGCCCCTCCAAGTCTGCGAAGTTCAGATGCTTCTTCGCTGCTTCTTCCCCCAAAAGGTGCTGTGAGGGGCGAGGTGCCCAGGAGCCATCCTGGCAGTAGCTGCTGACCTCGGCCTGCACGGAAGAGCTGGGCCCCCGGGCGCGAGGACTGGGCCCAGGGCGCACATTTGCTGCAGCCGCCCTCTGCACGTCCCCAACACGGCCCCACCCGGCAGAGAACCCTTGGCCGCGTCCCCATGAAAGGTGGGGGGTGAGAAGTGTTCCATGCAGCCTCCTAAAGCCAGGACTCCTAAAGCCAGTACTCGGGGCGCCCCTGTGTCCCGGGGCGGGGGAGACGGGGCCTAGGGTTCATCATGATGGCAGACAAGTGCAGTTTCTCGGTTTCTCCCACGAGGTGGTCAAGTCCTACGTCCAGGGCGCAGCGTGTGCCTGCGTGGGAGCTGCTCTGGGAGCGCCTGCTGGGGCCAGGCCGCCCCGGGGAGAACCACGCACGTTACCGCCTGCGCCACTGCGTCCTCACGGTGGGCGTGGCCACACTGCCTAACCCCACCCACACGGGTTTCAACGCCTTCAGGGTTTATCCAGCGTTTCCAATCTCCCACTCTGGGGGGGGGGGGGTTGTCACTCGCAAGGAAACCACAGAAAGGCCGAAGCGAAGACAGACAGTGACCACAGATGAGGACAGGGGACAGACAGGGACAGCAACCAGTGCAGAAGGGCGGGCAACCTGGCCAAGCGGCCCGGCGGGGGTGGGGTCACCTGCGTGCTCTGGGGTCTCTGGTTCTGTTGCAAGACCTCAGGGGCCTTTCACACCCACTGGTGCCGCATAGCCTTGGCCATTGCAAAACAAACTGGGTGGCATGTTACTTTCAAAAGAGTCACTTTTCTCTTCTTAAGAGAAAAGAAAATAGAGAAGATACTCAAAGGCAGCAAATGAAACACAGTCACCCAGCAAAGTCCATGAAGGAAGCAGTACCCTACTTTCTCCTACTGTTCGGCCAGTGGTATCTGCAAAGCTTCGAAACTACTCTCGACACAGGTAAGTGCTGAAAAGACAGGAGGGCAGGTAGAGCCGCCGCACAGCAGACTCGGTCCCTGTTAGAGACTGACTCGCACCTGCAGGTCCCTAAGCAGGCGGCTCGGTCAGGAGGAAAGGGGCCCTGTTACTACTATACACTCACAAAGGAAATTTCTTAGGAGTAATTTTTTGTGGTTCTCAAAATCAGAGACAACTGTTTGAGAAATGACTCGAATGCAGCCCTCTCTCAGCAACCATCGGCAATGGGCGGGCGGGCAGGGGTTCCCCACAAGCCTGCTGCAGTCCTGGCGGTCAGTTCCTAGCTGGGGGCACCCCGCCTCCTCGGCCTCAGCTCTCAGTTGGAAGGAAGGAAGCAGCAGAGTTAGCAGAGGTGGAGAAGAAGAAGGTGGTTCGAGGGAGACCACGGGGGGGGGGGGGGGGCAGTCAGCAAGGCCAGGGTGCCTGCCGGAGTCTGGAGGACAGTGCCCAGCAAGGCACCCAGCAGACCCTGTCTGTGGGGTTGATGAGGCACAGAGCCCCATTGGACTGGTGTTAGCAGGAGTTTGGCAAAGAGTGTCAACGAGTTAGGCAGCAGGTACGGTGTCCACCTCGGACACCTAAAGCCTACCTCGCTCCAAGGGGGCCCCAAGTTGGAGCAGTCAGTACACATTATTTTACCCAGTGACGGTTCCAGTGCACCAGATACCCACCGGTCTGCGTGGGCCTCGGGGGGACCGGCGGGGAGAGCAGTTTGCCGCTCTCCGCCACGCTCCGGGCCTCCTTCCCACTGTCCAGGCTCCAGCTGCTGGGTGTGGGGTTCACGGCTGGAAGGGAGGGAGAGCAAGCCTGAGACGCGCGTGCCCAGGGCCACGAGGAAGCCCGAGTTACCAGGACGGAAGACCGACTGGATCGAAACACCAGAGCCAACCAGGAGGGCTCCTGAATGCTGGCCCTTCACGCCGCTGCCTGCTTCCCGGTGACCGCTGACATTTAATTAGGTGACGCCACGCCTGTCGCTCACTCTCAAGCAGAAAGTCAGGTCTCCACACACAGAGTGTGCGGAGACACTTGCTGAGAACAGAGATGTATTGGGATGCTAGACAACAGATGGGAGACGCTGCCACTCGACTATGTTAAAACTTAGTTTAGATGGAAATTTCTGGACACGTGGCACTGAGAAGGGGGAGGCCGTGAGAAGTTGACATTCCCACTGTTGGGCAGCCTTACAGGAAGGAACAGCCGTAGCCCATGGTCCTGTCGACCGATTCGGGAAAGGCCCCTTGCTCCTGAAATCAATGCGTTCTGCTGAGGTACGTCCTCAAAAATAATTTAGAATGCAGACATGACATTCCTCTTTCCTAATCTGCCTGTTGCATGCTTCAGAAAGAGGCAGAAATACAGCATAGCCCTGCCAGGAATGCAGGGCCTGAGGCACAAGGTATAAATAGCTTCGAGGCAGTGAGGTGCAGCCTGCGCCCTGAACAGACACTACCATCTGGCGGCCACATCTAGGATTTCAACATTTTGCTGCTGCGCTCATTTCATTGACTGGGATGAAATTACTGCTCTCAAAAATAACTTCTTTTGATTCCTTTTACATTCCTAAATTCTGCACACAGAGATCAATGTTTGACCTGTACCATCAAAGAAAACTTTGTATTTTAAAATAATACGGGTTACAAGCTCTCTGCTGTCAATCTCCCAAGGCGAGTTTGAATGCCGATTGATGGTTCGGTCCTCCATGACAACACAGTCTAGTTCCTAATGGGGGAGATTTAGGTGCACCTGACGGGGAATTTCATGAGTGAATCCGATTCACTGGTTGGGGGACTGCAGGGATCCGTGAAGCTGGACCCGGAGAGAGGCCAGTGGGTGACTGGCTACACCCCCCTGCCCCCTCGCCCCGGGGGAAGTCGTCTGCCGAGTTGCACCAGCTAACGGGGCCTGGCTGCTCACCGAAATGCCCGTGAGGGCTTCCCCTGTTCTGCGTGACCCTGAGGTGGGCACAGCCCCTTCTGCACTGGACTGCCTATCCGACACAGTGCCCAAGTCACCATGCATGGGGGGTGCTGGTGGAGGGAGCTGTGTGAGGACAGTGAGGTGGGGGGACAGGGACTCATCTGGGACGGTGGCCCAGGGGACTCGGCGAATGATGCCAGAAGCCGGTGAACAGAGGGGTCCCAGCCTGCTCAGGTTCAGCTGTGGAATCAATTCCACAAGACCACCCTTTTTTAACGATGGAGTCCCAGAGGGCTGCCTTTCATTCATCCCTAAAGGGCGAGTGTGTCAGGAACGTCGAAGACCAGGAGGCCCGGCTTCCACTCGGATACACGGACACTGAGAAGACAAGGACGGGACACACCTTCCCCACGTCCGGGCTGGTGGGGGGTGGCTCCCCTACCTTTCTCAGGTGCAGACAGGTTCGGGTCGCTGCGCGGCAGGGCCCCGTCTCCAACGTGATTGAACAGCAACCTCTGAAAAAGGCGAGAGAACCTGTTTTCACGGCTCCATGTGGGGACATGCAAAGCCTTCAGAAAGTGAGATGACCATCCCAGGACTGAAACTTTTTGTTCAGAATAATGTTTCTAGGGCATCTGACGCCACTAGAAACCATTTAATTATACTTCAGGGGAAATGGAAGAAGAGCCTTAGATTTTGAGAAAGAAAACACAACGTTTCAAAAGTGTGCCTTGGATTTTAAATAGAAACAGGAAATGACTTTCCATAAGGAAGTGTAGGGGAAAGTAAGCGGCAGTTGGGCTGTCGTGAGAGGGGCGGGCGGAATGCAGATGAGAATGAGAGAGAATGGTGGGCTCAACATCCCCGGTGCAGGGCCTGCATGTCCTAAACCCTGGGTTGGGTTAAAGTGCAAAACCAATGGTCAGTGTTCCACAACTTTTCAGCCAAAAATTGTGCCAGTTTTACTTGGTTCTATGTAATATAAGGAGAGAGCAAGTGCAGGTCCTTCAAGGTGGGTGCACCACAGTGGCACGTGTATTACCGAAGTTTTAGCAACATGCACCTTGCTTCAGATACCACCCAGGGCTGGCCGCATGCTCTCCCAGAGCAGAAGGGACAAACTGTCACGGTCCCTTGCAACATCAAGGGACAAAGAAATCACACAGGTCAGCACGCGGAAACACCGTCTGCCAGGGAGTGGTGCCATGCAGACCAGGTGCCCCAGGGCTTCCCGGCAGATCACACCCCCAGCAAAGGTGACCAGTCCAGTACCAGCCACTAGCCCTCACCCTTTTCTGGAGCAGCCCCAGATCCCTGCCCAGATGTACAGAAAAACAAAGTCGCTCCCAAAGGCAGAACGAGCCCTGGAAGTGCCCTGAGGGCCAAGCCCAGGCCAGCCCTCACTCCAACTTAGAGGGATCACTCCAAGTCCAGGGGGAGGTGAGGGCCGGGTTCCTGCCTCCTGGACCTCCCGAGGAGCAAGGAGCTCAGGAAAGCCCAAGACCCACACCACCTTCTCCGTCAGCACATTAAAGAAGGACAGAGGCAGACAGAAGTGGTCCCACCCTCTGGGGGGCTGGGGAAGGGAGGGACTGCCGCTCCCTGGCCCGGGCACAGGCCAGAAGGAAGACCACTGGGCACACCACACTGCTGCACGGGGGCTGCTGCGCATGCGAGGAGCTCTCCAGGTTCATGCACCCCCTTCCTCACCCACCTGCCCGCCCCCGGTGACGTTTAAGTGGCAGCCACAGCCCACATGTCTGCCCTAGAAAATGGCTCAGACAGAAAGCCCCCACAACAGGCCCCCCCGAGGGCAGTGCTGTCAACCCTGTGCTGTTTCTGGGGAGACACAGTCTTCCCACCTGGTTTCCTAGGGCCTGTGCCATAGGATTTACCTGCGAAGGTTCCACAGGAGTCGGGTAGATGGCGCTGCACGGCCTCTCCCTTGGGGACAGGCAGGCGTTTTCTCTGGAATGCTTGTGTTTGTCGGACAACAGAGGAGAAGCTGGGGGGCAGGGGGAAGAGAAGGACAGGAGGGAGAGGAACCGTCAGGGTGGCCTCAGCTTTCAGCGCCCTTGGCCAACCCCTCCCCGGCACTAACCTCTGGCGCTGGACGGAGCAGAACTGGTCACATTGGGCGAAGCCGAGTGGGTGGAACTCAGGCTCGAGGTAGACGGGCTGGGCTGCAAAGACAGGACGCTGTCAGCAGGGCCGCCCAGAGCTCATGGCTGGGACGCTCTGGGGACGCCACCCATGTGTTTTTTGTTTTTGTTTTTGTTTTTTTTTCAAATTAGCCAAAACAGAAAAAAGGAAGAAAAAAGGCCATCTACAAATGCAGAAAAGCTCACTAACTCAGACTGGCAAGATCTGTCCTAATTAACCCAGAATCGGGGATTTCTCTGGCGGCTCCGTGCTGCTGTGGGCTGGCGCCCGGCCCAGCTGAGCAGAAGGCCCCGGCCTGGGGCGCTGTGGGGTGAGCGCCTCGAGGAGGCAGGCGCGCCCTCCCATCGCCTCCGAACACGAGCCCAAAGCCTGAGTTCAGCAACAGGTTCGAGGCCTCCTCTCCAGAGACAGTGGTGAGGAAAATTCAGCCACTCTTCCTGAACTATTACAAATGCCACACAAGCGGCGTCTAAAAAATTTTTTGGTGCAAGAGACAGTGACTTTAAAATCCCTTAAAACTATATTTTTCTTTGGCAAAAAAAAAAAAATACCCTCTTTATTACAGCGACTGCTTGACATGTACCTAAGCATAGAGATTTTACAATGGATCAGAAACCATGGATTCATAAAGGAGGAAAGCCACTGGGAGATGCTATGTGGTGGCTGTGTGGTTACAGGGGTCTGGGAGCGGCCCTGCGCTTGCCCCGGCTCTGTCGCCTGCGCAGGGCTTCTCTGACTCAGAGACCAATCGGAGCGCTTAAAGGTTTGCCCTGCGGTCAGATCCCCCCTCAGTGCAGCACCCAAGCGGATGGACAGGCTCAGGGTGGAGGTAGACCAGTGTGGCCGCAGCCGGACACTGCCCCAGCACCTGCATGTTGAAGACCTCGTCCGAGCTCTCCGACTGCCCCGTGATGTTGCTGACTTCAGCAGAGGCCTGGGAGGACAGCGAGGAGGAGGAGTAGCGGTTGACAGCCGGGTAGCTCAGCGGGCTGTTTTGGGGGGAGAAAGGGCCGTTAACGCAGCCTCTGAATGGCACCTGGTCCCGTGTGGGCTTAGTATGAAGCAAACAGAAAAAAAAATCACCATCCCATTCGCCTCTCTCCCATCGCACGCTTGCATTTATTTACTTCTCATGCCGCTGGTGCTTTACCAGCGGCAGATGGTGGCAGCGGCCTCGCAGGTTAATTATTTCATTAAGAAATAGCAGACTTGACAAACTATGCCATAAAGAATGAGAGGATGATCCCAGATCACCTCGTGGGGATGCCACGTGGTAAGATAATGGAGAGTGTGCCTCACCTACGCCGGGGAACCACCCGGGCTCCCTCGGGGCTCATGGCGGCAGGCGCCGAGTTCCGGCAGACGCGGGGGCTCCCGTTGGGGAAGTGCACCGGGCTGGCTTGGAGGCAGGCCGACAGCTCCTGCTGGGTGACACGGAAAACCCGCGGAAAGGTGGTTGGCAGGCGTGCCCACAGGCTCGAGACGCGTTCTAAGCGCCACGAAATCTTTCCAAAGAGCCAAGCAGGTAAGTCTCAGTACTGTTAAGCTCTCTCTCGCTTACTTTCTCGTTTTCACAGAAGCTGAGCACAGCAAAAAGAAGACAATTCATCTGAACATTCAGATGAAATGGTGAGAAGGTGCAGTTTCGCAGAACTGAACGATGTGGCTGTGGCACACCTCACAGACACGCACCTGAATCCCTAGGCTCGACTTCATCACAGAGAACTGGTCGACCAGCTTCTTGTGCAGCGGCCTCATGTCTTGAGGTACGAACTTCTCGTGCACGGCCAAACCAAACTCCAGAATCTGGGCCTTGAGGACACACAGGAAGAAGCCATGTCAGTGAGCATCTCCATGGAAGTCACTCCATAATCGTAAAAACTGGATAACCTACACGGCTCACTTCTAGTATTTCCCTTGCCCCGAGGGCCACGTGGAGAACTTACCGTGTTCTCCCTGTCCTTGCAGGTCAGTTTCTGGTCACTCCCTTCTCTGTTCCAGAAGCTGTAGACTGACCCCTCCAGCCCCCCGACCCTTGGCCACGGCCATTCCCTGCGCCCAGAACTAATATCAGCTATGGACAAACCCAGACACGGCCTCACCAATCTCTCATCTGAGAAGGCATGATGCTTTCTGTCGCTGGCTTGTTATTCTGGTTCTATCAGGTGCAGAGAGGGGCTTTGGTCATCCCGTCCCATTCCCGTGGGTATAAAAAGTCTGCATTTCCTATTTAGCCCTGCCTCCCGAACATCATGTCGCCCAGCTCTGAGCTTTTCCAACCATATCTGGGCCAAAAGCTGTCAGGTGACTCAAATAAACTGACTCTCCGGAGTCCAAAATGATGAGGCCGTGCCCAATTTTGTCCAATCTACAGGCTTAGTCTGCAATACGTGGTACTGTTTTCCAGTAAAGTCTATCAACCGTCCACTCCCTTTCTATAACATTTAAGTAAGACTTGCATTGATTCATTCACTCATTCACCTAGTCATTTATTTTGAGCCCCAAATTGTGAGCAAAAAGTCAGCATCAAGCTTACAGCAGGTCTTTAGGGAGATAAATTTAAAGGATGTTCCAAGAAACTCATGAAACTGTTTTCCTCCTCAGTCTTCCATTTATTCTTGCATCACAGTGGGGGAAAAGGGTAGATGTTAGCGATTTGGAATGCACTGCAGGTGAATGTGTGACCCCTGATGACCAACAGCAGCACAGAAAGTCGCGCTCCCGGGGCTCCGGGGAAGCGTGCGCTGGTCTGCGCAGCCGTGGCAGCAGGTGGCTGGCCTCCGCCCTTACCTGGTCGAGCATCAGCTCCCGCAACCGCGCGATTTTCTCCCCATCTTCGGGGTGACTCAAGATATAGTCTTTGACGAAGAAGGCCTAGAGGGGGAGGGACGATCGGTTTACTTCAGGAGAGTCACAGAGGCTGCGAAAGGCCACTGTGGTTTTCACAAACCCAGCATCTTGAGAAAAATGACACGGTCGTAAACCAGGTTTGAGTGGCACACGGAGAGGCTCCTAGTGTGGGCAGCTCGGTGGAAGGGGAATATAAGGAAGATCGGAGACCATGTGAGTTTTTTGGTAAAATGAGCAGCAAATCCAGGTGCATAAGCTGCACAGGATCCCCGATCTCAGACACACTGCCGCACCTTATGACTCGGTAGGGCCAATGTGGGGGCTTTGGCGTCCGAGCTATTGGGCCTTTCTGCTCAGAAGTGAGAGGGCCAACGAGCAGCCTGCTTCGAGCAGGTTCCAGCCAAGGCCAGACTTTTCTGTGCCCATGAACCCTGTGCTCAGGGAAACAACTTTAGGTGCACGTTCACCAAACAGCACCTCACCGCTTGTGTTCCTGCAGGTGTGTGTGCACACACTCCTTCCCCCTCACAAGGGCACTCGACGTGGAGTGGAGTGGGCATGGGCCACCAAGGACGACTGTCTGCGCCACTTCACAAAGGCCCGCGGTAGCCCCGAGTGCGTGTGCTCCCATGTGTGCATGTTCCAAAGAACAGATTTCTGAAGCCCGAGAAGCCACACCTTCCACAACTCGAAGCCCTCACCTCCTGGTACCGGGCGACCCCGCCGTTCACGGCGGCGTCGATCACCCCGTTCAGGCACATGGTCAGGGGGTTGACGTTCTGCATCTGCCTGGCCTGGCACTGCGTGATCAGGGTCTTCAGCTGCTGGTTCTTGTTCTCCAGCACTTCGATCGCGTTCTCCAGAGGACTCATTTCCACCTGGGAAGCAGAGCAGGCGCACGGAGGCTGGTTATCTGGTTATCACGACACCCAGGAGACAGAGTAGACCACCTGGTTCCGAGTTACCTGTGCCCCCTGCCTCCCCCCGCCCATCGATATCTCCACCGGGGCTGTCCAGCAGCAGAGACAAGGATGTTCCTTCCTGGGGTCTGCAAAGGGATGGCGGTGACAGCCACTGGCTGTACTGGGGTTTGGAGTGTGGGGACCCTTAATTATCTATTGGCCCTGTGACAATCAGTGTATCCCTCAGAGGAAAGAAAGCCATGTCGTGACTGCTGAAACATGTCCATCTGTCCTTCACCTTTCTAGATGCTGACTGAATGCAACGTACATGGGAGACGCCAAGGCGCCTGCAGCCCCACTGGGCAGACGGGATGGGGACGCATCCTGACTAAAGGTGCCCGTGTGCTGTCACCGCAAGGCGGCACAGGATGACTGCCGACTCTGCGGGGCTGTGGGCTAGAGGGCAGCCAACCGGAATCATGATGCGCGCAAATGTGAGGCTCTGCGGGGCACCCCGTTGTGACAATGTGCGGGCGGCTGTCATTGACGTGCTCCTCCCAGACCAGGTCGGCCAAGCTGTCCTCCATGGCCAAGCTATGTGAGCTCACAGTGAGCACACGTATGAATCAGTTCTTCCCAACAGGGAGACAAACGACAGTTTTCCGAGGTCACGGACATCCTTTTAAACTGATGGGAAACCACTAGAATAGCTGGACTGTGTCAAAATTAGGACTGCACCTCCATCAAAAGATACTACAGAGAGAAGGAAAGAAAGGCCAGAGAGCTGGAGACAATTTGCCAGAGGCGAGCACGAGGGAAAGAGGAATTGCTCCACGGGCCCAGAGCTTCTGTTTTGCAAGACGAACACTCTGCGTGTGTCGCTGAGTGCAGGCAGCCACCCCGATGCGCTGTACTCCTGAAAATGGTCAGCAGGCTAAATTTATGTTGTGTGTTCTTGAAAAAAAAACAACTCATGCTCACTTTTACACATTGCAATGCTACCAATATGAAAAAAATTAAGGTAAATAAAACAGCCACAAAAAGAAAAAGATAAATGACAATTTGGGGAATGTTTCCAACCTGTATTCCAGACGAATTATCACTGTTTCTCAGCACGGAAGAAAACCATGACCGGTGCCCCCCAAGAGGTGGAAAGAATAGACACGAAAACATCTCTTCCCCATGGGCGAAAAAGGCCCCCAACCAGCCCCGGCAGGATCCCGTTGGTCTGTTCTCTGGGAAGACTGAAATGACATACAACACCCCGTGCTGGAGAAGATGCTGGGGACATGCGTGTCCCCGAGAACAGCTATCCCTTCCACGGGGCGTTGACTGATGCATGCCCCAGCTGGCCTGGGGATCAGGTTACACTGTGGACCCTCTGATAGGTCGATTTGCTTCCAGGGAAGTTATTCTAAGGAAACAGTCAAAGAAGTGTGCAAAGAATAATGTGTAAAGAGTGTTCATCAAGGACTATTTCCCCCCAGCCCTCTGGGCTGCAATCTTTAAGTACTGTTCACTGCTAAAAAGAATTGGGAGTCCTAGGAGCCGGGGCTGCTGTTGGGCTGGGGCCTTCCAGAAAGTGGGGGCCCCTGGGAAGAAGGTGTGAAGCCAAGCAGCTGGCCTCTGACCCACCCTTTTCTGCAGCAGGGCCCTAGGGGAACGGCAGGAAGACCTGCTCTCCTTGTCAGCAGAGCTTCAGACCAGCAGGCTGAGACTAGCTGCTACCAGAAAGGGATGATCTCTGTGGGCTGAAGGGCTGCTGTGGTCAGTGAGCCCAGAACCCAGGAGGAGGCAGGCGTCCCTGGAGAGCGTCCCAGAGACGCTTCACAGCCCTCCAAAGTACACCCCCGGATGTTTCGTGGCTTACATGTGCTCCCCACACGAGGGACCCTGTGAGGTCCACTTCGGGACTCCCGTATGTTAGCGCTGATGTGGGACCGAAGGACTGGGAGGACGGGCCGAGGTCTCGGATGTTTGCCTGCTTCAGCCGAGACTTGAGCCTGGGCAGACAGGGCGCTGTCAGAAATCTAACCCAAGGTGACCTCACCGGGGTTGGGGGTCTGATCACAGAGTCCTAACTGCGGCGCAGGGCGTGGGGGGCCGTCACGCCCAGGCCTGTGACTTCTTTACTGAAAGAAGGCTTATCTGTGCCGGAAGCCAGCTCTGCCCCTCCTTTCTGTGTATCTAGGTTAGCGCCCCTTTGATATGAGCTCTGACCACCCTCAGGAAAGCAAAGGGTGCTCAACTCTGCTGTCCTCTGATCCCCCCTCACTTCCTCCAGCCTCCGAGTCTCCTTCCTTCCTTCCCCCTTCACTCCAAATGCGTACAACCAGCTGCATTGCTTTGGGAAGTGTTCCTAGTCTGCTGTGATCTGGCTTCCAGGCACAGACTCTGTTTGGCTCAAACTCTAATCAACTCATTAAAACTGTGTACAAGTCTGGACCTGGTTAGGGGACAAGTGACGAGTACAGCCTGCTGCCAACCTCGGTCTGGGCTGACACCCTGCCCGCCCGCCCTGTCAGCGCAGAGACAGACTGTGGAGGAGACGCAGGCGCTGCTGTCAAGCGGCCCCCGAGGGGCAACGTGGAGCCACTTGAAACTGAGGACGAGCAGTAACTGGGAAGGATGGACACGGGACAGTTATGTTTAAATCCACGAGGGACTCAGCACCACAGACAAAACCAGCCGAACCGACCTGCTCCGGGCCACTGTCCTGAGAAAACTGGTCAGTACAGGGGAGGAACAGAGGTGTCCCTCCTCTCCTGCACCCCAGGAGGCCGATCGTTCTGAGGGACAGTGCTCTGTACAGAAGTGTCCCCATGAAGACACAGAGGAGTGACAGAGTGTCCCCGCTGCGCCGTCCCCAACAGATGCATCCCAGTGCCTGCCCACATCCCCCAAAACAGCCAGACACAAATAACATAGCCTATGAAGTAGTCTGACAAAAAAAATAAAAGTAACACATCTCATCAACCCTTTATAACTAACTGCCAGTTCACAGAAACCACAGGGACAAAGGCACTTTCGCCCCATTGGTCCTCCATGTGCAACTTCCAGACGTGAGGCAACGTTCCGGGCAAACCACCCGGTTTCTTCAACAACAAAAAACCCCAAGGAAAAACAAGAGCGATGGGGCAGGGCTGTGGATGGAGAGAGACTTAGGAGACCCTTCGGCCAGTGCCAACGGAGGGCTCTTATTCGGGTCTGGATGCAAACAACAAACAAAAATCCCAACAAACGAAACCCCTAGAGTGAACGAACCCTTGGTGAAGTGTGAATGCGCAGTGACTGGACACCGGATGCTACTGTGCTTGTGTTTTTGTGTTAACAGAAACACGGAAATATTTACGGACCACATCACGCGGTGCCTGAGACTTAACAGGGGCGCACAACCCGAGGTCTGCAGGCTGCAGGATGTCTACGCATGCGGCCCAACACAAAATCGTAAATTCCTGGAAAACATGATATTTTTTTGTGATGTGTCACAGTGTATCTTGTGTGTAGCCCAAGACAACTCCTCTTCTTCCAGTGTGGCCCAGAGACGCCAGGAGGCTGGACACCTTGCAAGCACGACAGAGAAAGGACAAGGTGCAGAGGAAACGAAGCTGGCCTTTGGGGTAGCTGTGGAAGTGCAGGGTGGACAACGAGTTCACTGTCTTCCTCCTTTTGTCTGAGCTGACGCAGGTTGCTCTGTACGGAGGGAGGGCAGGCACCTGCAGAATCCAGGCACTAGATGGCGCCAGCAGTGGGCCTGGCGAACAGCGGGAACTATTTCCAAAGTGGAGCCTCATGCTGTCTTGATGGACATGTGAGAGTATACTCGCGATCGTCAGTTGAAGCTTTAAAAAATCATTATGTATAAATTCTATTTTATAGGTTATTTCATCTCATATGAAATTTAAAGATAAGCTTACTTTCTAATCAGAAAAACACTGACTTTTGTTTTAAAGACAGAAAACGAAATCGATTCCCAAGGAGCGGCACACAGGCTGCCCGACGCATCGGCACCCAGACCGCGGGCAGCAGGCCTGTGTGCCGGCCCAGGCCTCGCGGAAGGATGATGATGGAGATGCTGAGCTCCCCGGCCAGCAGCCACTGGCCTCCCTCGGAGAGGCCGGGACACCTGCACCACGGTGCCAGCAAGCGGCATGAGGACCCTGGCCTCAGACCCAACGATACACAGCACTGGATTTGTTTAGGGTGCCACACGCATTTTTGCCACTGCAAAGTAAAAATGGCATTAAACCCTGAGCCCGACTGAACATGATACGCTGGGGGAGGTGGGGCAGGGGGCGCAGTCGACGCTTAGATTTCTGGCAGGACAAGCCATTCTCAAGGCAGTTTGGGCAGAGGCCACCCCACTGTTCTACTGCCGAGTGGGCCTGCTCGCCGAGTGACCAAGAGGGTCGACAGTACTTTCACAGCTGGCACGCCTCCTACCGGGAGAGGGTGGGGGTGCCCACAGGGCTGGCTGCGGCCCTTGTGATACGCTGGGGGGGCAGAAGGGCTGCGTCTGACATCGCAGGGGTCAGTCTGAGGGGCAGTTGGGACAGCGGGGTGGGCCCTCACCCAGATGTGACCGCTGTCAGCAACTGCTCTCCCTGTCCCCACCACTGGGGACCAGAGCTGGGGGCATGTCTTTCGCCCCGAGAGTTCCTGGGCACTGAGGTTCCAGGTTCTGTAACAACATCCCGAGCTCCAGCTGGTGTTCCCCCAGGATCACCCAGTGCGACTGACATACCGGCGTCCTGTCCCTGCAGCCTCTCACCGTATGGACCTACTGTGCTCCCAACATTGTCCTGGGCCTTCCCGTGAGCCTCCAACTCCCTAGAAGGAAACTGAGGCTGCATGAGATGAACTCACTGGCTTTGGAGTCAGAAAAATCTGGGATCGAGTCTGTCCTTTCTCGGTGTCTTGCTATGGGACCTCTGGCAAAAGCCAGTAAAACCAGGGCGGGAGGGGTGAGAGCACACAGCTCAGAGCTGGGGCACGGCCACGGCCTTCCCCGAGCAGGCCTGGCACACACCCATCACTGCTGGGCGCACGGCTGTAGCGATGGCGAGGCCCGAACCCCCGCTCTCCAACTCCGGGCCTGCCCACTCAGGGCCCGGAGCTTCTGAGGACTCCCACTGGCTGGCTGCATGAGGACACGGGAATGTCCTCCTTCAAGCTGTGGCCCTGTGGTTAGTACCATACACACGCGCCAACTCCCTCTGAGCAGTGCTGCAGACTTGGGTCGAAGGCAGACGCCAGTGACCGAGGGTGGGACTGCAGCAGTGGCTGCGCTGAGCAAGCGCTGAGCATAATAGGCTGCGGGCCTTACCACTTCGCGCTTGTCCACCTCGAACCAGCGGGAAATGCCGGGCAGGCTCTGCACCAGGGACAGCGACGTTCTCTCCACCCAGAGGCTCTGCGAGACACAAGACAAGTCAGTCCCCGCGGTGCCGTTCTTCCTCGTCACCCAGCTATGGCTCACGGTGGCCATTCGCTCTAATTGAGGGGTGTTTCTCCCCACTTGTCTCTGACACTCATCACAGTGCTTGGTGAGCAGGAAGCCCTTCACACCCACAAAGCCATCACAGCGAGATGACAGGATGAGGGGGCGTCTGTGAGCAAGGCCACTGTGTTTTTCCTGTCACCTTCCTCTCTGGGGAACACATGATCTCACAGGTGAACAGAAAACTTAAAAACGTAAACAGAGGCTGTCACCCTGTCATCTTCTTCACTGTTCATCTGAAATCCTAACTTGGCCTCTCTCTTTACTCCTCTGGGCACCGCCATGCTGGTGTGGAAGGGGGACTGTCCCCCCTGGTCAGCACAGGACAGGGAACAGCGCCCATGGCAGCAGAGGGCTCAGCGGTCCTGCAGCTGGGCCTGCTGCAAGTGAGGAAGGACGCTGAGACCCAGAGAGGCGGCACCACCTGCTCCAAGCGAAGCCTGGACCGGCCACTGGAACCGCCGACCTCTCCCGGCTCTGCCCAGGGAGCAGTGGTTCCTGGGCCGAGCTGCGCTGCAGCCATGGGGCGAGTCTGTGTGTCAGAAGTGGCTCCCTCGGGCCAGGCCCAGTATCCCCAGGACACCTGGGACACGGCTGCCTTTGGTAAGAGCTGATGTACCTATGCCTCCTTCCTCTCATTTAAACATGGTCCCTTCCCAGGGGATTAATAAACCATGTGACATTCCCCAAACAGTGCCATTTACTCAGCAGCAGCAACAAAAAAAAAAAAAAAAAAAAAAAGGAAGGACTTCTGTGAGCCAGCAGAGGTGTGCTGAAATGAGCAGGGTGGCGTCCCTGTGACAGGGGGCTGGATGTGTCCTGGTGGTGACAGGGGTCAGCCGGTACATACGGCTCAGGACACAGAGAAAGGGCGGCTCCAGGTGCTGAGAGAAAAAGGTGGGCAGGTCCTCAAAGCAGGTGACAACAAGTGGAATTGGGAGAAAAAAGGTGGGAGTTTGACAGGTGGGGGTGGCGCAGGCCCAGCAGGGCAGCAGGCATAGAGAGGGGACGAGCCTGGCAAAAGGCACAGGGAGACCTGCAGGGAGAAGAGGGGAGCTGCAGGGAGAAGTGGGGTGCTGCAGGGAGAAGTGGGGTGCTGCAGGGAGAAGTGGGGTGCTCCTGGGAGAAGTGGGGAGCTGCAGGGAGAAGTGGGGTGCTCCTGGGAGAAGTGGGGAGCTGCAGGGAGAAGAGGGGAGCTGCAGGGAGAAGTGGGGTGCTGCAGGGAGAAGTGGGGTGCTGCAGGGAGAAGTGGGGAGCTTCAGGGAGAAGTGGGGAGCTTCAGGGAGAAGTGGGGCGCTGCTGAGCTAAGGAAGAGGTGGCTGAGTGGTTGTGATGCCGAGGCTCTGGGGGCCACACCGATGATGATGATGATGATGACATTATTTAGGGGGTCGGCTACACCACCGACAAACATTTAAGGTGATGATGACGAGGAAATGTGGTGGAAAGAGCAGTGGAGAGAAGCTCCGGGTTCTGGGGCTGGGTCCCCAGTTGTCTGTATGGGAC
Source organism: Artibeus jamaicensis (assembly GCF_021234435.1). NCBI lineage: Eukaryota > Metazoa > Chordata > Mammalia > Chiroptera > Phyllostomidae > Artibeus > Artibeus jamaicensis. Next base: position 3,428,727 of record NW_026521195.1, on the reverse strand, counting down.
TCCAGGCAAGGCATCGGCCTGACTTGCGTGGAGTGCGACTCTGTTCACTGGAAGGTCCCGCAGTGGAACTACCACATAAGCTCTCGATCTTTAAGTGGTTTTGGAGGGTGAAAGGGAACACGTGTGTCCCAAAGGACTAGGAAGTAAGGACTACTGCAGTTCTTCGCAGCGACATCCTGGAGTCCCTTCTCCAATGGTCTCCAGCCTTGCTATTTAACCCACCAGCTCCCCTGGCCCTGAGGGCTGGTCTGTGTCCGGTCCCGTCACAGTTCTTCCAGACCGTCCATCCCAGCTGCCCCTTCCCACTGCTTGGCTGTGACTAATCCCTGGGTTCTTGGGATTAGCACTGGGCACCGACACCTAGGCAGAGGTGACAGGGCGACTCAGCAGGAAACAATCTTGGGACAGTGTTAGGTTTTGGCTCAAGCACAGACTCGCTGGGAAGGAAGCAGCTAAGCCAGGGCCCACAGCAATACACTGGTTTTGCTTCGTTCAGAGGGGAGAATACAGACAACCTGGGGACCTGTCTGGCCTCCCCACGTCCCTGCTGTCAGGACGATGACAGAGCAGATAGTAATTCATCTCCGCAGTGACCTTGTCCCTTTACCCCCAGTGGGGCTCTGAGAGGTCACGGCCCCCCCTGGCCAAGCAAGCTCTGATTTTGCAGGCGTACTGGGACTTCCGAGAACAGAGGACGCAGCACGTGCGAAGGGTCTACGGTTTGCTGCTCACCTGGGCCCTCTCCGAAACCCTAACAATACGCTGTGCTGACAAGAAACAGCAGCAGGTGACGGGGCAGGGTTTTCCACCCCACACCCACAGTCTGCTCACTGCGCTCTGCCCGGAAGTCCTCTCTGTTCAGCATCCTTTACTCATTCCCCTCGACTGCACCTGGGAACACCTGTCCTGGGCCTCCCAAGGTGCCTCAAATGAGTAAGAGGATTGAGCTCAGAGACTGGGTGCAGCCTGTGGCCACAAGAACTGTGGCAAGAAGCAGATGCCAGGGCTCTCTCTCAGATGCACCAGGTTAGAATTCCTGGGCTGGGGGTCCAGGATTCGTCCCCCCGTCAGAAAGTGCCCCGTGCCACTCTGGAGCCCAGCAGAGCTCAACCACCACCAGACTTGGGGATTCCTACACCCTCCCAGTCTTTTCACCTGACTGTGCCCTGAGCCCACAGGCAGTTAGGGTCCCAGCCCAGCGTGCTCCCGGCCCGGAGCGGGGAACAGCACGCCACCTACCTTGAACTCATTCTCCTTGTCTTTGGCGCCTCTGTGAAAGGGGCGGTCGTAGCGGAATTTCCAGATGTGGTTCACCCTGTAGAAGCTTTTGATGTTGTCTGGGACACCCTCTCTCTGCAGCACCTCCTGGCTCTCCGGGATGGGGGTCACAGCGTAGATCTGCAGGTCTGGGAGGGAGGGTCAAGGAGGAAACCCGATGTGCAAGATGCCATGCGAGTCTGGCTGTAGCTGAGCTGGGTGTGGGGGAGAGAAGGGGCTGGGCAACAGCTGGGCATTCATCCCACTCCAGCTTGAAGTAATTTAAAACATTCCCAAGAAAGTGCCCAGAACTCTGTTCACACCAATCACTTCTCCAATGACAGGCCTTGAGTTAGTTCTAGGTAGGCAATTCTAAAAATATATTATTTTAAATTTTCTATGACCCATGAACTGATCACGGATTTTTCTCTTTTTGGTGGGGTGTGGGAGGGGAGTGGGTAGGAACCGTTTGGATGGTAGGTACTCAGGATTGTATGAATTCTAACCCCTGTATCTTATTTCCAGTCATTGTAGGAGATGCACTCGTCTCTGGTCCATATGTGCCCCTTTCCACATTTATCTGTTTAGTAATGTACCAGTACTCATGACTGGGACCAAAAACATGAGCCAGCCCCGTGGGTGACGGACATCGGCCTGTGCGAGGCTCCAAGGTGCAGCCTTCCCGCCTTTGAGCTGCCTGCTTCCCGAGTCTTGGGCCGAGAAGCTGAGGTTTAGTTGTGGTTGGTATTTTAAAAATTACAGATACTATAATTCCATTTTTACCTGCTCTTCTCATTCCGAGAAGGATGCACAGTAGCTTTCTCTATGTACAAGGATTACTTGCTTCTGATGCATTTTAGGTTCTATTTTGGAATGGCACCCACAGTTATCAGGGGTCTTTTGGGTCTGTAGGACCCACCCACCATTTCGGGAAGAGACCAAGGGATTCAGAAAATCCCACCTGGGGAATGTCCTTTGTCCCTAATGCCTACACAACTTCCTCTGAGCTGCTCCTGTTTGGACACGGGAGGGTCAGTTATAGGGCAATTACACAAGGCTGTCCAGGATGCTGTGGCAAAGAGCCCCCGAAGATACTGGGGGACCTCTTTTTCATCCCAAAATAAAAATGTCAAGGGGGAAGGGGGTTAACGATACATTCTGGTAAACATACGGCTGTGATTTCCTCAAACTGAGGCCGTTTCCATGGGGTATGGCAGAAGAAAATTTCTCTAAAGGAAATCACTAAAAGGAGCTTCGACAGCAGAGCTAAAGACAGAAAAGTTTTAATGAAAAGGAAAAAAACCTAAACGGGATCTTCAAGAGATTTCAACTGACGTCAGGATCATAAACAGAACGAGTGGGCTCAGAAGGAGATGAGCCGAAACGAGCTGACGGGACAGAGGGAGAAAGAGGACCTGGTGAGTGACAGGGGCCCGAGGCCCAGCTATCCAGCCGGGATGGGCCCGCAGCCGCACGGACGCGCATGCGCACACACCCAGGGGCGGATACACTGCGCCTCCGCCTGGAAGATGGTCTCGTCGGGCTGGTTGGCGTGCTGCATGGCGATGGCGTGCGGGAACTCGGTCAGCATCCGCTGCTGGAAGGCCTCCAGCCTCTCATAGTCATGTCCACGGCACACGAACTCCTTGTTCTGCGGGCGGGTCGGAAATGGACAAGCTGAATGGATGGAGGAGGAATCAACACAGAGACACAGGACAGGCTGACAGCTGTCAGCCGGGAGGGGACAATGGGGCTGGCTGAAAAAGGTGAAAAATTAAGCAAAAAACCCCCCAAACCTCACAGTCACAGACAGCAGTGTGGTGATTTGCAGAGGGTGAAGGGGGAACAAGCCACCCACCCCCCCCCATGGAGGGAAACCTGACTCGGGGTGGTGAGCACACAACACAGGTGATGGGTTACGGAACTGTGCACCCAAAACCTGCATAATTTTATTAACCAATGTTACCCCAATAAAGTCAATGACGAGGAAAGACAATCAGGGCTCTAGAGCCGAGCATATCAGTCAAAGAGAGAAACCAAAAGGTACGGTGGCTCTGGCAGTACATGAGCCCATGGCTCCCACCCCTCGAACAGCCTGAGAAATGCGCCCAAACACCAGAAATGCAGGGCAGCGTCAGGGAGCTTCGTGCCCTGGGCTTTCGGTAACCCCCAGCAGCACGCCCACCCTCCCGGTTCCCCTGCCTGAGGAGGCAGAGAGGGTCCTCCCTTCTCAAAGTAGGGCGATCATGCCTCTCCCCTCATTCACACGCACACAAGCTAAAGATGTGTGCTGTAAACCGATACCGAGTTTCTCCCAAAACACAGAGGAAAAGAAGTCAGTGCCATCTCTGAAAACACGGTGCACGGCACCCTCTCGGAGAAGCTGCAGAGCTCAGAGGTCCTGCGTGAGACCCTCCAGGAGAAAGGTGGGCTGGGTCCGCCGCAACCCCAGTGCCATTCAGCTTTTAAAGGCTCGAGGTGTTCAGGGGCTTGCGAAATGCTGCACTTCTTTTTGTTGTTTTGTTTTGTTCTACAACTGATGCGTCTCCTGTGGGTCAGGGCTGCCCGGAACCAGGGGAGAAGGGGGAAGGTGGCCCTGGAGGTAGACTGGGCAGCTGGAAAGATGGGCCGTTTCCGAACAGCACCTCCGTGATGGGTGGAAGCGAGGGCACTCTCACAGGTGAAGGACAGTGCCGCTGTGACTGACCTGGCACTCTGCCCCCATCTTATTTAACCCCCAAAGGAAACACACACTTAGGCAGGACCTAAAGAGCACGGGTGTCACTGAGAAGTGACCCTGCCCCCCCATCCTTGCCCCTAGTCATTCTCAGAGAAATGGTTCTTTAACACACCGTCATGAAAGAGCACATTCCCCACATGGATAAAAAAAAATACTCAGATCCTTCAATGTAGTAATTCATCTGAGCTTTAAAAATTACCTTGAAATTGATCAAACAATGAGAGGAAATTTTAATGTTGTTATTTGTTTTTGAATTGAATAATAGACTAGAATCTAGCCCAGTGATTCCGAAGTGTGCAGTGCCTTTAAAGACCAATAGAGGGCGACCCTTCTCCTTCATTTAGAAAGAAATGCCATTTCTATCCAGAAAGGCTGTTTTTAAAAGCCTGATGATACAGAGATTGGTTTATTTTAATAGACTTTTTAAACAAAATTTATTTTATTAAATGCTAAATTCCCTTTAAAATGATGGCTCTCCAATGACTTTGGTTCTTTTAACTTCACATCTTTAATTCACATCAATTGCATATGTTAGGTGGCCATCAAGGGTGCCTTACAGAGGGCTCACTGGCTGAACTTGAACTTGGTCAGAACACATTATGACTCCTGTGAGTCCCTTAGCCACAAACATGTTAGAGACCTATTGTACGGCTGCTTTGGTATAGTACAGGCATGCATCTATCAGCAGTAACTGATGTGTAACACAATAGACTATATAACAACTTTTTAAACCTCAACGTTCACTTTTTTCTTCTGATTCCTTAGAAAAAATTAAAAACAGATCTGTGGACCACCTAAAAACATCCTGCCTCTAACCACTACCTACTACGCGTCATGGGCCCGTGAGCCCTGAGTCTAACACGGAAGAAAACGCCATCTCTTACTCTGCATGATTCTGAGCTAACAGGAAGTGGGTCTGTAGCATGGTCACCGGGGAACCCTCACAGGGGTCCCCCTGGGGCCCCTGTGCTGCTCACGGCCCTAGCATGCCCCCCGCGTCTCTCAGAACCTGGTCCTGGCCAGGTGTGCTGTGCAGGGGTGCCGGCCACAGCCCAGGCCTGCAGCAGGCCTGGCCCCGGGACTTGGTCTGTTCTGTTCTGCAGCTAGCCGTGGTTTCTGCTCCAGAATGAAGCTTCCCCTGTCCTCAGGCCGCCCACCTTCAGGGTTAGCTTTGGGACCATCCCAACACCGAGTCTCAACCCAACAAGGAGATTTTACCTGTGTCCGTGTGGCACAGGTAAAACCCAAACACACCGTCACTGCAGTCGGTGAAAGATGAGGCCAGCCTGTCATTTGATGTCTATTCCACGTGACGCTGGAGTGAGCCTGTGTCTGTGGTGGTTGGGTATTCTAGAATATGTATACTATACACTCTCCTGAACCAGAGAGAAAACACTTGGTTCAGGGACGCAGAATCTTAAGCTCCGTGAGCTCCCAGGCACTAACACCTTCCACCTGAAAGGCCGATGATTGTTTGCTGAGTGACCATGAACCTCAGTCAGCATTCTCCCCCTGCTGGCCACCCAGCGCCCCCCAACCTACATCTACTCCTGCGTGCTGAAGGCAAAGCAAGGTTTAGGGATGTACGAATACAATCTTTGTACTGTACATTGAGACTTCAAGTTCGTAATGAAGTCATTCAATTTAAAAAATTATCCCAGGCACGTCTCCTTAGTTGCTTGGGGAGGTATGTGTTCTCTCCTGACCAAAGCTTTTATAAAAGTAAGATGTTACATACTGGAGCATTCAGCAAGCACCAAGCACATGACACTACTTGGCACCATGTGAAAAATGAAAGGAACTGAGCCAAGTACTTTATTATCCAGCAGGCACCTTAGAGCATCTGGAAACTTGCCTTCTGTAGAGAGAGTCTGTACTGGCAGTAACTGGGCTTCCTTTGCTGGGTGATGTCCACCTTTTCGCAAAGGCATCATGCTGCTGCACCCCGCTCTCCCCCTGGTTCTGCAGGTGGGTCTCCGGGGGCTGTGGAATCACCATGTTGCCGCAGTGCAGAACCCCCACTCCTCTGCCCCCACACCTGGCCTGCCCCTTTCTCTGATGCTAACTCTGAAGAAGAGTGACTAGCAGTCACATGAGAGAAATGACTCTAATGACCAAAGACTGCTCCCCTGTATGACCAACTTCGAGACTTAGGGAGCAAAATCAAAAGGTTGTTGGGTGTCTTGGGAAACTGTTCAGAACAAGGTCCTCCAGGTAAGTGTGGGGTTTGCGGGCTAAAACGTGAGAAGAGTGTCTCATGCTGTTCTCGTGTCTGAAAGGGCAAACACCATGGGTGTCTCCCTATTCGGACGGGGACATCTGCTGGGAGAGTGACAGCACATTACCTAGCACATTACTTACTCTTAAGAAAAATGGAAACTTTTTCCCATAAAATCCGACTCTGAAGAACTCTGGTTCAAGCCGCTGCTGGTCCATAATTTTGTCATACAAAGAGGCCTCCATCATCTGCAAAGGGAGACACTGGCTCAGTCCTCTGTCTCTCAGCTCTAAGGACAGAGAGGGCATCTCATCTTGGGAAAGGAGGCCTCGCTCTGTTTCTCAGGTGGCTCACGGGCCCCGGCTGTAAAGGGTCAAGTGCATTCTTCCGTGTTCTTGCCAGATAAAATGATTTCGATGCGTACCGTCCATGGGGGGACTATTTTCCTCCCAATTAAATAACATCAGCATGAAGTGTGAGAAGCAGCCTTTTCTGGAGAAGTCTCGGGCTGGGCGTGCGCCCCTGTGCATCTGCCTGCCCTCGGACCGGGCCACTCGGAGCAGGGGGCAGGTGCTCACTGGCTTGGGATGGACAGGGATAACCTGAGCGACCTCCCCAGGGAGGCCCACAGCACCAAGTGCTGTCTGAGCTGGGCGCTCTGAAGCGTGCCTTTGACGATGGTGGACTTTAAATCACCGGACGCTTATGGCTCCCATTGCTGGTATTATTGTCCCCAGGGGTTCCAGAGAACGACTCCTATTGTCCTGGAAATCTGCCCCCTCCCCCACCCCCAGGCAGAGCACCTGCAAGAGCAGTTGGCCTGAAGTGAGATGCCCCAACGCCGTAAAAATCTCAGTGACAATAGCACCCACAGGCTCTCCCAGGAAGCACTGTAGCCTCCCCCTCTCACAAGGCCTGGATGCCAAGGCAGCAAGAGACAGTTTCATGTGAAATCGAAGGGCCTGCGGGAGGGAGCCAGCGTGACTGACAGGAGTTTCAGCAGGGCGTGTTCTTGCGGGCTCCCAGGTTGGGAGAGAGATCAACGTCCCACTGACAGGAAGTACTGCCAGTGAACTGGGCCCGCTCCCGCCAGCTGAATGAGTTACAGTGGGAGGGGACGGGGGTGATGGAGGCTGTTACAGGTTGGGATAGCATCTCCCCAACTGCTACTGCAGAATCACAAGGCAACATCAGCGCCTCTTTTCTTTATAGGTGAACGATGGTGATCCTGTTTTAGAAATGTGGAAGAACTTCAGGACATGATAACAAACGTTCACGATTCTAAACAGCATGGACTCAGAGAGCCCGAGAGAAGGGGAGTAGGTGGCCGGCGTCACCGACACAGGACATGAAGCTGGCGCTCTTGGGCGGGCCCTGGTTTCAGATCAGCCAACACAAACCCATTTCTGAAGCTAAAGACAGGCGGTGCCTGCAGAACTGAGCCCCCGAACATTTAAAAATGGGTCTGCTAGCCATTTCTACTATTTTGCTGCTCAGACTATAGCACGAAGAATAATATATGGTTACACAGATGTGTGTCCAAGTGGGAAGCCGTTCCAGCACTGTGGGGATTTTCCTCCACAAAGCAAAAGTATCAATGCTGGCTTCGACTGTGTATTTTTGATGGGGTTTTCAACCTACACCAGCGATTTCTAGCCGGTGGCTACAAGAATGTTTAAAACACACAAGACCTGACCATTCAGTCAGGGGCACTGACCGCGTTTCCCTTAGACTGTCAAGTAAAAAAGCAACAACAGCCAATACAGCAATAGCCGTCTGGTGTGAATGGATCAACATTGTACCTTTTATTTTTGGGGCCAGATAGGCAAAAGATATATTTTTGGTGAGCCAGGGAGTTTTAATAATGCATCCCCGTGTGCCGTGAGATGAACAAGGTTGAAAACCGCCAGCCCACATGAAGGGCTGGCTCACTTTCTGCATCCTCATCAAAGGCGCCATGCAGAGCAATTTGTTACTTTTCGGAGTGACAGCCAGGCAGGCTCCCAGGAGGGGCTCCTGGTCACAGAGCTCCCCCTACAGGACCCGCGCAGAGGCCCGCAGTGCTCATTTCCTACTGGGATGCTCCCAGGCCCGGGTGCCGCAGCAGTAGCAGGCTGCAGGCGCCTTACCCTCATCTTGCTCAGGTTTCTGTAGTCGTAGAAGCTCTCGTACTGCTCCGCCATCTTCCGGCAGAGGATGATGCCGTTCTCCCAGCACTGCGGGCCACGAGGAACACGAGTTAACGACGCCCCCACGTTCCGCACGCCCACCCTGAGGTCAGACGGGGCTGCAGTCCGGTCACGGGACTCCTGTATTCACCCCCACAACCTGCCTTTACGAGGACCCCCGCCACGCCGAGCATGAAGACAGCATGGAACCAACGTGGACAGTAGGAAGTTGGAAATGCCGATCCCTGCCCCCTGCAGACCCCCTCGATCAGAATGTCTAGGGTGGGCCGTGGAATCTGCATGTTGATGGCCGCTTGGGTGTTTCGAATGCACATCAGTATCTGCAGGCCCTGCTGGGGCGGGGCTTCGGCGGCGCTCACCTTGCCCCTGTCGAAGTTCTGGATGACGGCCAGGTGCAGCTGCTCCTTGCGCTGCCACTCAGTCTGCATGGGGTAGCTGAGGAACTCCCGCAGGGGCCGGTCCGACCACTCCAGCAGCTCGTCATACAGCAACAGGGTGTAGGCTGCCTCTGCAAGTCAAGGGGAGCCACGGTCACATGGGGCCTCGCACGGGGCCCCACCTGGCCGCCCCTGCAGCGCGGCTGCTTCCTGACAACCAGCAGAGGACACTTTTCTGCACCCGGGCGACTGCGGAAGGATGCCCAGGATGCAGGCAACTGCAGAAGAACGGACAGTGACTTCCCAGGGAGAGGGGACCATCAGGGGTTTGCATCTAATCATTTGGCCCCTTGTTTTCCTTTCTTTCATTCTCTCCCTGTCTCTCCTTCTATTCTTCCTTTTTTTTTTAACAAGTCCCATATGCAAATGTCATCATAAACATGTCGAGGGACCTGTGTTCAGGGAGATGCACCTCCGTCTGCAGGGGAAGTTCACGGTGAGCGCCTCAAGGTGGGACAACAAGCATGTTCCCAAGGGCACATGTAGGAAAGCAAAAGTGGTAGCTAAATTCTCCTGGATGGTCAAGGGCTGTGAGACTGGGGGATGGTGTTGGCGGGGGGGGGGGTCAGGGTGCAGGAGGGGCCAAGAGGCCGGAGAGCACAGGAGAAACCAAAAAAACTCTAGGGATGAATGCGGAGTTAGAAAGCACAGACGTGTTTGGTGAGGCGTGTGTGTGTGTGTGTGTGTGTGTGTAAACAATCCATTGTGGGCTGAGTGACGCCACACCCTGGCTGTGCCACACATCCTCAGTGATAGTGCCTGAAGCTGTCACGTGTCTGGTGTGGCTGGAATTTCTTGGGGAAACAGGTGAAGGTGTGATTTTCTGTACACACGTGTGGAAACAGTGACCTGTGCGCTTAAGCATGATTGGCAGACAGGGAGCATGCTTAGCACGTGCCAATCGGCAGCCTCTTCTGTCACTGAGTCATCACTGCAGCCTGGCAGTTCAAGAAGAAGGCCCAGAGTTCATCGTCACTGATGGCGGACTGTCACATCGGTCCCCTCTAACACTGTATCGGCCAACTCATTTGCTAAATTGTATTTCAATGAATACAATTTAGCAAATTGTGTTATTAATCCATGGAACTACCGCCCCCAGTGTCTCTCCCTTTCACGTCTCCCTTGCAGCCCTGGACTTACAGACCCGGGCCTTCTTTGTCTTTAATTGCCTGTGGCAAGCCCAATCTCCTGGCTCCTGGGACGTGGTGAAGCGTTCACAGCCCACCAGCAGTTCATCCCCGCTCCGTCGGTCTGCACAGTTACCAGGATGACCTTTCAAGGTGAATGACTGTTTCTGCACCCCCCCACCCACGATTAAAAAGAGCCCATGAGGCTCAGCAGCCAAACAAATAAATTCAGGCTTCCTAAAGGGATGGAGAAGGCTGACTACAACCTGGTCCCACTGACTGCCCCACTCCCATTTCCCACTGTCCCTCCACAGAGAACAGGTAAGGAGGAGCCACCGCTGCCTCGTCTAAGAAGCCTACAGCCCCACAGTGAAGCCCCTGGACCCCATCAGCAGCTCTAATGAATGAAGCCAACGTGCCCTCATCCAGAGGCAGCTGGGAACAGAGGTGCCTTCTGTCACATGGGCACTGGCTCATCCTTCAGGTGGACAGAGAGTCCACTGGAGTGTGCTGGTTGACCGGTGGATGCAGAGCACGGCTGACAGGCCACAATGTGGGGGATGGTGGGGAAGACGCTCTGGCCTGGGCAGAGTGGGGCTGGTGACCAGTCCGCAGGGTCCGTGCTCGTCTCCACAGCCTCCCAGTGTCGGTGGCCTCCTGAGTTGGCCCCCTGGTCTTCAGTTCCCCACCTACCCTCCTAATAATGCCAAGCATTCAAGAAAAGCCCACACGTGCCTCTGTGGCTCCAGCCATACTCTGCTCCCACCGTGGGCCCCCTCACACACCATGTGGATGCGTCCACAAGCCCTCACATCTGCAGCCCTGGACTGTGAAAGGCTCCCACCTTCTTTTAATGAAGCAGCTTAGAAGTCACACCACCGTGATCTTGCAAATGTCTTGTGCACCTGCTCTTTCAAATCAGTGTCTCGGGCCTCTTCGGATCTATACCCAGAAGTGGGACTGCTGGGTTGTAAGGCAGTTCCGGTTTTAATTTACTTTTTATGAACCTCCACACTATGTTCACTGCAACATTGTTTGCAATAGCCAAGATATAGAAGCAACTTAAGAGCCCAATGATAGACAAATGGATAAAAAATTGTGGTATATCTTTTCAATGGAATATTACTTGGCCATGAAAAAGAATGACATCTTACCATTCGTGACAGCATGGATGGATCTAGAGGGTGTGATGCTAAGTGAAATAAGTCAAACAGAGAAAGTACCACATGATCTGACTTATAAGTGGAATCTAAAGAACAACATAAATGCATATACAAAGCAGGCACAGACTCACAGTTGACAGAGGGGAGGTGGGTGGGGAATTAGGTCAAAAAGGTGAAAGGATGAGAAGTACAGACTGGTAGCTACAGAACAGTCATGGGGACGTGAAGTACAGCACAGGGAATACGGTCAACAACATTGTAGTAACTATAAATGGGGCCCGGTGGGGACTGGATATTGGGGGGCACACTTTGTAAAATATATGACTATTTACCCACTATACCATACATCCAAAACTTAATACGGAATAATACTGACTATAAAGTAAAATAAATGAACAAATTCCTTTTGTGTCCCCCCCCACCCCACCCCTCCGCCCCCCACCCTCTCCCCAACAGCACCCAAGCGCTCAGAAGACACCCGGGAGATGGGCCGCTTTACGTGGAAAAAACTCAGAAGCCCGAGGGCAGCCTTTCCATAGAGGGAGCCTGCAGCTGCCCAGGGAAGGACCAAGGGAGCACTTAAGGCCACGTCCACGGAGACAGGAGGGAGAACGGTGGTTCCAGGGACTGGGGGCTTAGGTGGGGTGGGGGGAAGTTGTGGCTTCACAGGCATGGGGTTCAGTCTGGGAAGACAAATGGGCTCGGCCACAGATGGCGGTGTCTGAGAATGTGGGTGCACCTCACGCCGCTGACCTGCCACTGAGCACCGGGCGGGGTGGTCCACTTTCTGTCATGTACATGTTGCCACAATAAAAAAGGCAGAGAAAAAAATGACAATGAAGGGTTTCTGGTGCCCAAACCGCTTTCCAAACCACGCTTGCCCTGGCTGGTCCAGGGGATGGCTGAAAGGTCAAGTGTGAGTTGCCCCTGGAAAAGTGCGGGAAAGAGGAGCCTCAGGTGTGCCGTCAGAGCAAAGCCGACCGATGACTGGGGGCGACATGGGGAAGCTGCGAAGACAAGTCACACCTCTGTGGGAATTTAATTTGGCAAAATGATGATGGCTACCTGGGGTAAACAGTGTTTGTAAAAAAAAAAATCATACAATTTTTCATTAACTGAAAAACACATATAGCTTTGAGGCATGAACAATGGAGCAGAAGATGGAGAAAGATTTTGAACTTATTAGCAAGTTGTAAATGTTTTATTGTAATATGTTGCATGTTTTTTCTGTATCTGTAGTAGATGACATTATGTATGAAAGAAAAATGAATCGCATCCAAAATTTCCAACAGATACTCTTTTAAAAAGCGTTTACGGTTTGAACAAAAGGCATCACCGCGCAGGGGTGGTGGGCACCCCATTCCATGACAGGGAGAACCGTAAAGTGAGGCCGCCACTAGACGGAAGAAGTAATAACACAGGGGGAGGCTGAAGGGGAATGAGGAACGAAGACCCTGTCATAACAGGCTGCAGAGGGCTGTGCATTTCGACAGGATCCTATAAAGACAGAAGACTTTCTCCATCCATTTCACTTCCTCTGAGGACACGCAGAAATGAGAACAGAAGCGAGATGAATAAAATGTCATGTGGGGAAAGGACTTATTTCTCAGGACTTTGGGGAACATAAAAACTGCAAACAAATAAAAGAACAAAGATTTCCCAAGTACAATGAGGTGAATTTGGACTTTGCTTTGGAGAACCAAAATAGAACGGTGGTGTTGTACTGGAAGAGATGGTTCTCAGTTGCTTCTCTCATTTCTTTTTTTGTTTTTATTTTTAATGAACTTTAAATAAAACAAGCATGCCAGGTTTTTTCCCACAGATATAAAAAGTAGGTTTGGGGTCAAAGGAGGGGGGCAATTGGGACAATTTTAATAACATAAATGATTTAAAAAATTAAAGTTAAAAGCAATGCATTTATTTTGACCCCCCCCCCCCGCCATTGCCAGGCACTACTCTAAGAACTGAGAAGACTAAGGAGTATAAATTGCCTCTGTCCTCAAGGAACTCACCCTTTAACTAGAGGTAAAGCAGTTTTCCTGTCGTCTACCCACCGACCCACCTACCTAGGCACACACGCATCCAGACCTTATGTAACTGTTCACAAAAACGCTGTGAGGGTGCTGTGACTGAAACGTGGAAAGTGGCCACAGAAGAAGACTGGGAGACATCGCTCAGCTCGTGAGAGGCGGGTGGTGAGGGAGAGCAGAGGAGTTGTCCTGGGAAGGCACAGCCGCACGGAGGACCGCAAGGGCGGCCCGGCAGGGTGGGAAGGAGCAGGGCCGCGCCAGTGGGCGGGCGAGGCTGCACAGACAGGGGCTGGTTCTGTTACGACTGGCCTTGACAAGAGAGCTGGGACTTTCTTTTGTAAGAAGACATAGATTGGCAATGGAATTATATCGAGAGGCGAGGTTGGCAAAAGTTTCTTAAAACCCAGATGGAAAATAATAAGGGTTTGCAGACCATATGGTCTCTGTTGTAACTACTCAGTTCGGCCACTGTGGCACGAAAGCGGCTACAGACAATGTGAATCTAAGTGGGCCTGGCTGGCTTCTACCGAAACATTCTTTCCAAAATGAGGCGCCTGGTCCAGCTGGTGGAAGGTGGTTGGCGTTGCTATAGGGAGTAATTTTGGTGATAGCAAAAAAGCAGTCCAGCTGAGAGATGAGAAAGGCTCATTTAAGGCAAGAAGTAGGAACAATGAAAGGAAATTTTTCTGAGAGCTTTTTTAGGAAGCCACATGAACAACCCCTCATGAATGATGACCTGAGGGAGGTGAAGAACAGGAATAGCCAAGATGGGCTCAGCTCTCCCGACTGAGCAGAGACTGATGCTCTTGGTGGACATAGAGGAACTGCAGCTGGAGGCACACGTAAATGTGCCTCCAACTGCAGCTGGGGACACGGGCGCCATCTCAGAAAGGACCCCCCACGCCCTTGGAAAGGTAAGGGAGTGGCCACAAACTCAGGGGTCCCCTGGAAGAAGAGTGTAACAGAAGACCAAGATCTGTCATCCCCAGGCCCGTGAAAGGGTTCTGGTAAGATGTAGTACGCACATTCCACCCTATTTTTCCCAGTGATTGCAATGAAAAAGCCCTCAATGGAATATAGAAAGCAACCACTGAAGGAGCCAGAAACACTGGGTTGGCCAAAAAGTTCATTTGGTTTTTTTGTACAATGGCTCTAGTAGTGCTTAGTTGTCATTAACTTCACCTGAAACAATTTCAGTAGACTATCTTGTAGCAGCTGTCATATCAGTGTGAGTTTTAAAAAAGCTTACCAAAATTGGTCCATTTTTGCAATGCCATTTTAATATTGAAGATGGAAGAAGATATGTAACCTTTTTGGCTTCTTTTGCTTTATTATTTCAAGAAAGGTAAAAACGCAATTGAAAAACAAAAAGGAGTTGTGCAGCGTATGAGAAGATGCTGTGACTGATTGAACATGTCAAAAGTGGTTTGCAAAATTTCTTGGTCCTACTGACTGACATTTTGGCCAAATAATTGTTTGCCATGGGGCTGTCTTATGTATTGGAAGACATTTAGCAGCCCTCCTGGCCTTTACCTACTAGAAACCAATAGCAGGATATAGCTAAAATACTCAAAATATCCAAATCAATAAAGTTATTGGTAAAAAAATGAAAAATGTGTCTTTTATTTTATGGGGAAAAAGAAAACACATGGACTTTTTGGCCAACCCAATAAATCAGAGTAGGAAAGTCAATCTATGATGGCCACGGAGTAGAGAGTTGCCTGTTTTTATTTTTGCCTCTTATATCTTCCAGCTTAGACTACCCCGTCTCCTGGAAATGCACACGAAACAACAGGAAACTCTCCCAGAAAAGCTCTACTAGGCAGCAGACAGCAAAGAGGACTGTCTGTGGGGTGGAGCACATCAACTCCTCAGGCTACTCTGTGTCCCAGTATCAAAATGGCGAACAAGCAGTGGTGATGGTGGGGACAATCATAAATGGCAGCAGAGGCTTCCTCAGGCTCTTCAGTGTCATAGCTCGGCCCCCCGGGTTGACCAAACGTACGAGGTGCATCCCAGTGTGGAGAGAATCAAGCCTCGGCTTGATTTCGGCTTTGATCAAGCCAGATATGAGGAAAGGAGCCTGGGAAGACAGAAGACCACAAGGAGATGGACGGGAGAGGGAGCTGGAGGAAGGGCCTTTGAAATCCTGTGGGTGCTGTCACAGGCTCCTTCCCCAGCTGCACATGGGTAGGAAGGACCAGACTCAACAAAAAGTGGTTTAGAGAAATAACTATGGCACAGGTCTCTGTCTAGGCCCCAGAGTCCCCCTGGGTGACATCATGCCGAACAGACGAGAACAGTACTGCAAAGGCTTTGAAAACTAAACCAACACTGGGGTCCCGATCTTCAGGAGATGGTTCGGGACATGAGGTCTGAAACAAACTAGATTGTTTGCTAAAATTAAAAAAAAAAAAGAAAAGCAAACTAAGCAAACAACTAGAACAGGAACAGTGCCACAGAAATGGAGATCACATGGAGGGTTAGCAACAGGAGAGTGGGAGGAGGAGAAGGGGGGAGAAGGTACAAAGAATAAGCAGCATAGATGGTGGGGAGAAAATAGGGGGAGGGCAAGAGTAGTGTGGGGGAATGTAGAAGCTAAAGAACTTGTGACACATGGACATGAACTAAAGGAGGGGAATGGTGGGGGAGGGGGTGTGCAGGGGAATGGAGGGGGGGAATGGGACAAGTGTAATCGCAAAATCAATAAAATATATATATTTTTTTAAAGTCAACATTCTCCAGGAGATTATAAACAAAATCCAGAGTCTCATAAGATAATATTAAAAAATGTTCGGGATACAATTCAAAATCATTTGATAGTCAAAGAAACGGGAAAAACAAACAAATCTCAAAGGGAAAAGGCAATTAACAGATGCTAACTTCAAGATGATTCAGATGTGAGAATTATAGACAAATAATATGAAACAGCTATTATAACCATGTTCCATGGATTAAAAGTAAACACTTTTTTTCCTGCAAAGAAAACAAAGCTATGAAAGCCAAATGAAAATTTTAGAATGGAATAATACAGTAAACAGAGATGAACATGTCACCAGAAGGGCTGAAGAGCTCAATGACACTACCAAGAGTCGGTGGCCTAGAAAATGGATCAACAGAAATCATCCGATCTGAACGATGGGAAAAATAGAAATTGAAAATAAATGAACAGAGTCCCAGGAACTTATAGAATGATATCAAAAGGCCTAACTCTCACTTCACTGGAGTCCTGGAAGGGAGGAGAAAGATACATGGTGCAGAAATGTATTTGAGTAAACAGTCCCTGAAAGCTCCTCAAAGTTGGGGAAGGAAATTAACTTATTGATTCAAGGAGTTCCACACATCCAAGATGATAAACTTAAAGGAAACCATGCCCTTTAAGTCATAATCGAACTGCTGAAAACCAAAGATAAGATCTTGAAAATAACAAAGTATAGGTTACATACAGGGGACCGATTTAAATGACAACAGATCTCACATCAGAAACCATGGAGGCCAGAAGAGAGTGGAACAGCACTTTCCCGCTGCAACAAGAGCCCAGTCCACCCGGAACTCTGTACCCGGCAAATGTACCCTGCGGGGTGAAGGGGGGGTTCAGGAGTTCTCAAGTGAAGCAGACTAAGAATTCTCCACTGATAGATCTGTTTTAAAAGATTTTTAGGTTGAAGGAACATGGTAACCAAACTGGGAACTTCATAAATGAAGAAAGAACATTAGAAATGGTGAATAATATCAAAGTAACTATAATTTTCTCTTAATATTTTTATCCTTTTTAAAAGAGGTATGACTGTTGAAAGCAAAAATTATGACACTCTCCAATGGGGCCTTCGGTGCCCATAAATGTCACACACACGGTGGCCACCACACAAAGCAGGGAGGGCAGAAGGCCCTCTACAGCTGCAGTTTCCAAATTCAACATGAGCTGGTTAAATACGAACTCTCAGCAGACTGTGAGAAGTTAGGTATGCATTTTGTAACCCCACAGGCAACCTTTAGAAAACTATGCAAAGAGATATAGTAAAAAAAATGAAATGCAAAAAACCAAACTCAATTAAAAATAAATTTCAATTTTTTAAAAATAGGTGGTTCTTAATCTGATACGAAGGTTGGAAACAGAGAACAACAAAAGACGGATCCATCACATAAAAAAACAAATTTCAGTCTAAAGTAGAAATGCTTGCATCCCCAGCCCTAATAATACTAGGAAGCAGAGGGTGTGTCCTGGTGAACACAACAGAGGCCAGCCCCCCTCCCCGCCCTGCACCAGAAGACAGGGTCACCTGTGAACCAGCCCCCTCCCACCCTGCACCAGAAGACAGGGTCACCTGTGAACCAGCCCCCTCCCACCCTGCAAGAACAGGGTCCGGAACAGCCCCCTCTGCAAGAGGGTCACCTGAACCAGCCCCCTCCCTGCACAGAAGACAGGGTCACCTGCGAACCAGCCCCCTCCCCAGAAGGTCACCTCGACCAGCCCCCTCCCACCCTGCACCAGAAGACAGGGTCACCTGCGAACCAGCCCCCTCCCACCCTGCACCAGAAGACAGGGTCACCTGTGAACCAGCCCCCTCCCACCCTGCACCAGAAGACAGGGTCACCTGTGAAGTTCTGAGCTTTGAGGTGCAGATCGTAGAGTTTGTGAATGTAGCGTATGTACATCTCTTCCTTGTTCAGTTCAGTCTTATAGAAGTTCTGGAAAAAAGAAAGTACATGTGTGGACAGTTCCTCAGCAGTCAGAGCTGCAAGTATCTCCCTTTTACTCCACTGAAGTTTCATAATAAAGGAATGAAACTTTTTTTTTCATACAAATGCCTCCAAAAGCATGAAGTCAGGAGGCCCAGGGACATTTTTTGACTCAACACTGTCTGGGTTCACTGGGACCCAACGATCGCTGGATGAGCCGGAGACTTTCACAGGTGCTACTACTGCTGATTAATGGTTCTTTCGTGACTTTTCCTTTTTGTTAGTTTAACTGTCTATAGACAATCAGCCTGTAGTGAAATATGTAAAAGAGTATCCTGCTAATCAAATTTAATTAGTGATTGCAAAGGAGTTTCTGTTAAGTTTCAGACATGTTTACACTGAGGAAAAATAAGACATAAAAGTGAGGATGGATAAGAAACAATGTACAAGCAGTTCCCCCCAAAGAACCCTGTGAAAGAGGGAGACGGCAGACCTTCACTGACACCGTGTCATCTGGGACTTTCTCCTTGTGCTGGAGTTTAAATATTTCCACTTTACATACAAAGCATAAAGGGACTAATAACATACTTTGTTTTAAATTATTATCAGAGAGGAAGGCTTATTGAAAATATTGTATTTATTAATAAAGAAAAGTATCTGGATCTTACCAAACTTCACCAACACATGTTAATGTCATCAAAACTCAACTTGGACTTAACCTGGGCATGGGATCCTGGCATTCAAAGGTGTATTATCAGCATCCACCTGTAGTCCTTCACCACATTCGAAAGTACTTCAGCCTTCACCCAACTTAGTAAACAGAGGAGAAAATGGGTACGAAGCTGGATTCCAATGAAAACATGATGCACGCAACTCCAGTGGGTACTTTTGGGAGTGGAGCCCGGGGTGGGAAACCCTGCGCAGCGCCCTGGGGCTCCCACCCTTCCCGCTGCTGTCATTCTGATTTGTGCCAGTTGGTATGAAGGAGGAGGAAAACGACGGGGGATCTGAGGACCTGAACAAGTGACAGGCTTTTCCAAGGGAGAAAGGCCATGAACTCTGCAAGTTTGGGAAGCTGATTAGCTAGCGAGGGCTTTGGGAATGGACTGAACTAGGCAATGAGGCTCCTTAAATTGTACTTGAGCTTGAAGCCTGAGCACTCTGGATACTAGTACGCCGAGTATGTGTGTCCGGTCCTTTCTGGACACCTCCTCCTCGGTGTCTACTCCTCAACACGAGAACATTTCCAACCTTGAGACACTGACATGGAGTCGAATATAAAAATGATTTTTTCCAACTTCCACTATCACCCTCCCCCTTTTCCTCTTGTGTTCTATAGATCTTGGCGTTCTTTAAACAGCTAAGTAACCAATGCTCTCCACAGCTCTCATTATAACCAGATCATTTTAATTAGCAAGAACTGCTGTACCGTAAACACAAACCTAACAAGCCGCAGCAGATTTTTTTGTTACTGAAGGATGGTTTGCTCTAATAGCTTCCTGGTCAGGGATCCCTTGGTAAGTGAACGACTGAGAGGGGCGGGTACGGGGGAGACCGCTCATCGGCACGTGAGAATATTTCACGTATCCAGGAAAACTTGTGGCACAAAGAGCAAACCAATGACGACATCCGCTGCATGAGCCGTGTCCACGATTACACACGTGTACACACTTTTAACAATCTGAGACTCCAGTTTAACTCTGATGATGCGGAGAAAGCTGAGGCTCCCCCAAAGTCGAGCTGGAACTGATCTTTCCAGAGCGAGGACGAATCTCTGGGAGGAAGTGAGTGGTTGAGGAGAAGGACCACACTGCTCTGAGAACACATCAAGAAACTGCCAGACGGGGTAGGAGCGAGAAAGATCAGCTTCTGCGTTACATATCTGCTCCTTTAATGAGGCATGTTCGTGTGCTAGTGGAAATCAGAACAGCTTTCCGAGTGGCAACATTTTCTAGAAGAGCTATTCTTGGTCACTGCCAGCTAACTGGGTAAATTTTTTGTGGCCACGGATTTTATTAAGTATTTGTTCCTTCCTACAGGGATATGGGAATAAACACATTTAGGGCAGAGTATTAATTCCTTCATCTGAGGAAATGATCCTTCTGTTATTCCAGTTGAGGCAATGAACTTGGGGAAATGAACCTGTATGTATTTCCCTCCACGCAGAAGGCACTGGGAAAGAAGGTGGAGGCAACAGAAAGAGACTCTTGGAAAATGGCACAGGCTTTCCTGTGAGGTTACTCATGAGACTTTGCCTGGAGCTGGGGCAGAGCGGGAGTAAGGAGACAGAGACCGGAAGCTTAAAACCGGGCTTTCCTCCCCGAACATGCAAGCAGGGAGCTCAGGCTCAGGATATGGACTGTAGTGAAAGCCTGGGGCGGGGGGGGGCGGGGGGGAGACCCTGGGAAAACCCTGACAGGAGGTTTACAAGTGGGAATGAACTTAGTCAAGTTCAAGGTTAGAAATGCATTCAAAGAGGGAAGGGAATGGGCTGACCCAGCGAGCTTGGCCTGATGACCTGAGGAGGTTACTGCTGAGAGCAATGACAAGTTCTGGGAGAAAGTGCATGGCAAGGTGTGGCCCGAGGGCGGATGCCCGGGTCTCACTATTCTTAGAGACCGACATTGAAGGTGGAGCTGTAACAATTAAATCTGAGAAGAGGAGGAAGCAGTGGGTATGGGAAAGAATGCAGGCAAGTGCTCAGAGATGAAGACAGTGCAGAGAGAATAAGTCAGGGAAACAGAGGCAGCCAGTCGTAAGGAAGTGAGAGCTCTGAGCCATGAAGAGGGGCTGTGTGGGGAATAAACAAAACCTGACGAAATACAACACAACCGAAGCCCATGAGGTAGACCAGGCAGAATCAGAGTGGGGGCGGAACGGGCTATGCCCGGTGAGTGCCGAACAGTCAGTGCAGGAATGAAGTACTGAGACCTCCCTTTACTCTGCAAAACGAGACCAGGAGAGCGTGATGCTCACAAGTTTAGAGATGGAAACAGCCCCATAGTCCTGCCTCTCCGATCTGATTACGGGAAGTCACCAAAGCACCAACTTGCATGTTTGAACACTGAAAAAGGGGTGTGCAAATGTGTGATCATTGTTCTGCCCCACGGTGAGAGCATCACTCAGTTTAATCATTAGTTATGAGACATTTAAACATAAATATAGTTTCCCCAGGACACTTCTGGGTTAGCCTGTTAGCCTTACATAATATTTCATTTTACTCTCAAAAATAATCTTGTTTGGGTGGTAGAATATATATGATCATCCTAGGTATAATCCAAACCTTAACTAGTAGTGGTCTTGCGGGGTTAATGGGCAAGGAAGCTAGAGGGTAAAAATTAGTGCGTTTAACAGAAAACTCATTTAGTCCCAAAAGAAGAGATCACTGATAGTTATTAAAGAAGGTCGAAAAGAAAAGTACAAAGTCCTCCCTGGGGACACTATGCTCTTTATTAGAGAGCAGCAGAGACCCCAGGAGGACAGGGCCCGGCCATGGGAGCATGGCCGGGGGTCCACCGGGCTGCTGGGACCCTAGGAGATTTGGGAGTGCTCAGGGCAGGTCATTTTCTGGGATTTAATTCAACCAGAAGCTCACCAGGCTTCTTTTAAACATACTTGTAAACTTGTCTAAGAAACATCTAGGTATAAACACACTGTGGACAGAAACCAAACAAAATGCAGTATTTCTGTAAAAAAAAAACAACACAAAGAAACAGCGTTAGGCTGTGGGCGGGGGTGGGAGGGCAGTGGGTTACTAACCAGAAGGCTGACTGTGCAGCCAATCTTCTTGCCGTCCACCTCCCCCATTTTCATGCAGTCCCTGAAAACAAAAAGCAACAGTCAGAACTCCCTGCCTAGGGGTGAGCACAGAGGATACTTTTAGAGAAATAAGAGGCAAGTGGCTGCTCAGATAAAGGCTGAGCAGCTGGAGGAACTTCCCAAGGCTGTAGGATCTCAGGTGGGGTGGGGGCTGACCCCCCCCCCAGCACCCACTTCTGCAGAGAGGTTCACCTCCAAGGGGAGGCACCCCGTCCGCAAGGCCAGGGCTCAGGGGGAGAAGTGGTGTTGTCGTACAGTGCGCCTGCCAGTGTGGGCGAGGAGGGGCGGGTAAGCCCGGCCATCAGCAGGGGGGTGGGGGCCTGGTTCATAGAGTGAGACAAAAACACCATGCATCAAAGTGGACCAAACTGCCCTAACAGTTTAGATCATTTAAACATTTTAAAAATGACGGCAGTAAAAAGCACCATGGTGGTACAATTCTCTGTTCCACTGTCTTCACCCTAAAATTCATGGATCTACTTACTGGCCTGCCCGGGTGAGTTCAGACAAAAAACAAACAAAAATCCCTTTGATAATGGGATCTGAGAACCCTCTCCATTCGCCGAGACTTTGAAAGAACTGCTGACCAACACGAAATGGAAAGAAAGGGGGAAAACACACATAAACACTCTGCACCGGCGAGTTCCAAGCCCAGGATCTCCGTGCACCAGGCTCCCTGGCCCGACGGCCCACTGCGTGTGGAGGAGGAGCCCATGTGCCTGGCGGCCACTGCGCCCAGACTGCCTCCCCGGAGCCTGGCACACCTGTAACCCACGACACGCGGCTTACGACACGCGGCTTACCTGTAATCCAGCAACCTCTCCATCAGCCGGGTCACAGTGGCGATTAACGAAACCCCACTTTCCCTCCATGTTTCCCGCTCGATTTTCTTCAGCAGACTAGAAAAGAGAGAAGCATCTTTAACACTTATTTTTATCAGTCACCATGACAACCATTTTACTTTCCTCAGTACCTTACATGCCTTAGCAACCACCGCAACATCTTACAAGGAGCACAATTTGCAAACAACGTCTTACCTAGGGTAGGGACCAAAGAGTGGAATTCTAATCCCGGAAGCATTGACAAAGCAAACGGATTTTCAGATTATCTAAGTCATCAAGTAGAAACACATGCACATAGTCACATTCTCAAAACACCTGGCAGCCCGCAGATGTTTTTGTCCTGGCTCCTCTCCAGCAGGAGCAGGTTGGCACCTTACCCCATCAGGTCACGTTGTGACAAGGAGCACGGCGGTACCTGTGCGTTCACCTCTGAGGACCACCTGGCAGTGTTCGGGGAAAATGTTTTCCTACCTCTCGGTGGAATGCATCCTCATCCCACTGCGATGCGGTGGCACAGGAAGGTCCTCGCACAGACGGCGTGACGCTCGGTGTCTTCTCTCTCACTGAACATTTGCCCACTCGATACAGACTGTACTATCTGTGCGCTCACTCCCCAGTTTCATTCACTGCGTCACCAGCCACAGAGGGTTTTGGTGTTCTGTGCGGCGCTCCCCGCAGACTGATGCCAGGCCCCCAACCACACGTGCCTCCTGCCTGCCCCTGATCTCAGCACCTCGGCACGGAGGCACTGTGTGAACGCGAAGTAACAGTGGTCACGACAGTTAGCGTCTGCTTCCCTCTCCCCCTGCTTCCGGGCAAATTAACCATATGGTGGGCAAAGCCTGTGTGACCGCACATGCCCTGGGGAGAGGGGTCAGAAACCGGCAAGGCCACGCGAAGACACTTTCCTGTCCCTCTGAACTGGGTGACCGTCCTTCTGTCTAAAATCTTGTGCCTCCCTCATCTCAGTTTCAGAAATAGCCCAGGAAACAGTTCTCAGAAGTGCAGCCTCAGCCTGTTGTTCGACACTGTGCTCAATGGGAAAACAGAGAGTAAAGGGGAAAAGGTACACTGTCTTTCTGGGTTATCCGCACTGGGTTCTAGCTGGGGGTGGAGGCGGGGGCGGGGGGAACGCATGAAAGGATGCAGCTTCCCCTGACGGATCCGCCCAGGGGAAGGTCCCCTGGTTTGATTTAAATGTGTTTTCTTTAAAAACAAACATACAAACAAAACCCCCTCGGAACAGCATCTCTTTCAAGCATAAGTGCCAGCTTGGTACTGAACCAAGAGCTGAAATGGAAATGCGCCTGCCAAACCAGTGCAGGGTGCCACAGAAACTTCCCCAAGTGGCAGCCCACACCTGCTGTACTTTAGAGGCTGAAAAACAAAGAACTCGAGTTAAGCGATCATTCTAAAAATACATGGAGACTTTTCGGGGTGTGAGTGTGGTTCCTTTACACAGCCTCCTGATGCCGGAAGACGTCGGAGCTCCTTGCAAAAAGAGGCAGAGCTCTGCAGGGAGGGCCTGCTTCCCCGATGAACCCAGCACCCATGGGTGGAGCCCCACTTGTGGGCTTTTGAAGCTGGTTCTTCATATCAAAGCTCGCCCTCCATTTGCACCTGACACAAACCCCAGGCTACCAGCAAGAGGAGTGGGGTCTCTCTAGTTAAGCTGGGTCAGGTGGGGTATTTTCATTGGGTCCATCATCAAGCCCATGTGCCCCTGTGAGTACACAGGAGACTCATCTAATGACTGCAAGGTGCTAGCTACTGCATGCAAAGAGACAGTCAGTGGGGAAGAAGTCAGCACCAGGCTGCAGAGCACCGCAGTGCTCAGCAGGCCTTTACTCTCTGAAGGAATCTTGGGGGGGAGGGTGGGTGTGACCCTCAATCTATCTCTCTGTGTCAGGCTTGGTTGTGCTGGGACTGCACCTTGTACACAAAGCACCTGTGTCTGCGCAATCGATCTGCAGAAAAGTGTCAGATGCCTGAAGGGTGTATCACAGAGCTAATCCTCTGCCTCCAAATTATAATCTGCTGTGATTTCCAAGTAAATCTCTAAAGTGATCTGGAGTCTCACTGAACTGCTCAGAGCAGCACATGGGGAAAAACTGAGATGAGGGTTACCTCTCCTGGAAGCTCCCTCAGGACCCCCAAGGCTTGGGGTCCCCCTTCTTGTGCAACGCCAGCACAGTCCCACCTGTGTCTCCAACCCTGGGAGCATCCTGGCACGGGCAGGGCTCAGTCAAGCCCAATGAGCACATCAGGATCACCAGGGGAGTCCAGGTTCATGCCTGATCCTCTGTTCTGAGAGCCCACAATGGCATCTGTGATCCAAAATGTCAGCATTATGGAGTGTGATAGACCTTGACCCTCGCTTCAAAGATCTCCGAGGTATGAGTAGATTGAGATGACGTCAGGGTTGGAGCAAGACACTTGAGTTCCTGGGAAGGCACCATAGGAATGGAAGGTCTCGTTCTAAGGCAACTGTGGGGTTTCAGGAAGCAAGGAGTTGCTTCCGGTTCCTGAACTTTCAGAAGTCTTAGACAGGAGTTCCAGAGAGCGCACGGGACTCTGTGCTGTGACCGTGTACCAGTGACTCACTCTGACTATACTCATTCACTGTGCTTGACCACCCAAAATTCACCCACAATCCACCCAAAATTCAGGTGGATTCTCATGTTCTTTTCTGGGCCCAGGCAGTGATGATGATGTAATGACCACATTAGGTGTTATTTATTCCCACTATGCTGATCACCCAAGCATGAAAGAAAAATGTCTATTGTAACACATTTCTAGTAATATGCTTAAAAAAATCAACACAGAATAAAAACCCCCATTGAATAAATCAGGCCCTTGAAATAGTCCTAATTACAGATGCTTAATATTTTAAACATTGCTTTGATTTTAATGCCAAGGCCTATCTGCTATTTCAAAGTCATATTTATAGACAAGCAATCCAAGTTGCTCACTACCAGGCCTTTATTAGAGTAGTTACCAAGCACCACGGACCATGTGAGTATTTCTTAAGCCTGTGAATTTATTATGAAAATTAATCACAAATCTCAAGAGACTCATTTCACTGAGTGCTTTCTCATTTAGTTCTTTGTTCAAACAAAGGCCTCGCAACTGGCACGAGAGCTGCTTTCAAGAGCAATTTATTACAGCGGATGAGGTTTTAATCAGAATTCTTGCTCAACTCCAGCTGCTGTGCGAGACACATGCTCTGCACACGAGAACGAGGGCAGGTTTGCTGAATACTTATTTCAAGCTCCAGCATACTGCAGCATCAGAAGACAATGGCGCTGTTCGGGATTCAGTGCTAAGAGTGCATTTTTGCCCCTCCTCCCCCCTGCCGCCCAGAGAAATTTGGACACCCTCTCGACTTGTCTTTTCAATAGCATCTTCTTAAAAACCTCAAGAACAATTTTGAATCGGGCAAGCTGAAGTCTACCAGTTGCTAGCAATACTTCTCAAACCTAGATGTATTCTTACACCCAGGGCTCTCACTTGTGAGCATGAAGCCAGTGACAGAATTTCATATCTGCCTATGAGTGCTAAAGAACTCCTGCTTAATTCGGGTGCGACCTGGGAGTAAGAAGCACTTGATAAGTGTGCAGGTTTGAAAATGACAAAGGTGCTCAGAAAGCTGTAGAGAAAGCAAGTGTCCTGAACACACTTCCATGTCCCTGAGGCCGCGTCCCACGGCGGACAGACGCCTGGAGCAGCAACGCCCCCTGGGATGGGACCCTTTCTGCTGATGAGGACAATCTTGGTCTCCATCACTTCTCCATCCTCCACACCCATCCCCAGTGCAAATTTACTAAGAACAATTTGCTTCTGTGAGTCTCTAACAGGAAACTCTCAGGGAGCACTGAACGCCGCCAGGGCCATTGGCACGGCAGGATGACACCGAGGGCTGGAGAGCGGATGGAGACTGGGTTCGCCTTCCCCGCAGCAGGGCAGCCAGGCCGCGCGGGCCTGGGACAGCACCTCGCACCAACACAAAAATCACATGCTTTTGGTCTTCCCCCACTCTCAACCCAACTGCAAATTGTTCTCCTCCAACCACGTTTCGCAAGTGTGGGCTCTCTTTCCTGGGCAGGAAGAGAGCAAGGGCTGCCCTGGACCACATGACCTGTCCAGTCAGAGATTAAGATAAGACGAGTCTAACCATCAGTAGAAGACGATCCACGTGCTGGAGTCAGGCCAGGCTCCCTGATCTCACCCTCCGCACAGACAAAGTGCACCCACGAGACCCAAGCTGCCATCGCAGCACTCAGCTGTGCAACACCAACCCTCCACCGGAACCCGCGGCAGAGAGAGGTTACTCACATACTGTTGAAGAGCTCACGGTAGGTCTCGTCACCTTTGCCTTCGGACATCAGGCTGTCCAGTTTGTCAATGAGCCTGGTTTCCACCTGAAACACACAGGGAATGACTCTCTGCTCCCCTCCACGGGTAGCATTTCCCGGCAGATGGAGACAGAGGGACAGTGGCAGGAGGAGATGGCACAGATTGGCTACATGTGGAAGTGATACGTGCCACTGTGGTTAACAGCCGTCTCCCCACCCCACCTCACCTCAGCCCACCCTTCCCCACCCTGTCCCTCAGCACCCTCGGGCTAACTCAGACGGAGCAGGCTGACTTCCAGCTGCTCCCAGGGGCGTGGCTCCAGCGGTGGCCAAAGCGTCTACTGGTTGAATGCAACCCAAACACCTGTGGCCCAGCTCCAATATTTCAACCCTTTCAGGAGCTATAAAAACTGGCAAATCCTGTTTCTTTTCTTAAAAATCAATAAATATACAGATATACATATATACGAACATTAGTTAACTAACAGATCCACAAACATTAACTTAAATCTTTGATGTGTTTTCTTTTTTTGTTGTTGTTCAAACAGGCAGAGGCTGCACAGAGCCCGACCAGCAAGTGAGAGGCGCCCGTCCACGCACGGGCACCCGAGACACTGCACGTCAGCAATAGCGGGGAGAGGGAGGGGGGACACGGCTCCTGAGCACGATGGGCAAGATGGCCCTGTTTCCCAGAAGGGCAGTCCTTCGGGCTCAGTGTCACCCAGAGGGCAGAACTGGCACCCAAGCCAGTGGGAGAGAGAAAATGAGAGACCCTCCAGCCAGACACTTCGGCACACAGGGCCTGTGGAAGGGTCTGACTCTGTCCCAGGGCTCGGCCCAGACGTTCCTTGGAATCAAATGTCAACAAGGGGGTGAAGACCAAAGGCAGTCGGAGTGGGTGCTCACTCCCCCCCCCCACAGTACAGCATTTCCATGGCCTTTCAGTCAGCTACTTGCTTCCTGGAAGGAAAGGCAGACATAGACACAGGTGAAATGCCAGGCTTTCGGCCACAGGACAGGTCTATGCAGGTTCTTGGCTTGCTGGTCAAGTAGGCGATGGGTTTTCTAAGATTGGAGTAAGGTGACTTCACTGGGAGGAGATGAAGCATGTGGGTAAGTGCACGTGGGTGAGTGCAATGCAGGTGAGTGCATGCAGGTGAGTGCAGTGCTGGTGAATGCACATGGGTAAGTGCAATGCAGGTGAGTGCATACAGGTGAGTGCAGTGCAGGTGAATGCACATGGGTGAGTGCAGTGCCTGTGAGCATAGACAGGAGTCCTCGTATCTGTGACCTGAGTGACAGGGCAGGGTGGAAGCAGCTGATTTCTGACACGGTCTGGCTTTGGAATAAGAATATGCATCTTTTCCAAAACTGGACCAGAGCTATGAGAACCGACACCAACAAAAAATGATAGGTTCTTCTTCTCAGAATTTCCTTTGCAAGAATTTCCACCACTTTCCCCTTTAAATTAATTCTCAATGCTTCAAGCAAAGAGGCATCACATGTGCCACGCATCAAAGGCTCAGAGCCGTTCCCAAGTACCATGCGCAGACCACAGCGAGCTTGATGATTTTAAGGCTTGTTAACCTTCTGATTCCCCCTATGTTGTGTCCAACTGGGAGCAAAGAAAGTCTCTGCCCGTTCTTAAACACAGATGTGGGAAACCACACAATTTTTTAGCTGAAATGAAATGAAATGGCTTTTCAGGGCTTCCCAGAGGCCCCGGGCAACATAGTCTGGAGAGGTGTCCGAGGTCACGGGCTGGGAAGGGGCCGGCCGGGCTAGAACCTGGCCTGCTAATGGCTAGTCCGGGTTCGCGCCCCCTCTCAGAGTGGAAGCCGGTAGCTCGGCGATGCTCGTCAAGCACCGCGAGTCTCTGAGCCCTCCGAGGAGCAGCCCCTACCTGCTTGAAGTTGCCGCTGCGCCTCTGCTCCCAGTCCATCATGTCGTGGAAGATGGGGATCATGACGTTGCGCAGGTCCGGCTGCGGGATCAAGGTCACCTCCAGGAAGGGGCCGATCAGGGCGGGGATGAAGTGGAGCTTATGTTCTCCTAAATTGAATAAGACGGCTGCATTTCAGGCCCATGCGTCTTAGTAGGATTTCAGAAAATTAACATCAAATTTGTTTAAACCACTTTAAAAGTACTGTTGTCTCCATCATAATTGTCTCCCCAAGTGAGAACACATTTTTGGAAGTGGATATGTAAACAGTAAGTTTCCATGTGCTGGTCGATATTTCTCCATTTTCATTAAAACTAGAGAATTCGTTTTTTCCTAGTTATAAAAAACCCTAAGATACAATTAAAACTTAGGTAAATCACCAGGGATCGGTTGTGTATTTGCCTGAACATTCGCCCATTGGAATTTTTACGCTGCCAACTTACAAACGAAGCTAAAGGACAATGCAGGTAAAGGTCATCAATACAATGACTGGAGAGGTAAGGCACAGCCCATCACTGTATGTCAGGCACGGCTTCCACACAGGGGTGTCACACTCATTGTCACCAGGTGCTACATCAGCCTCGTGGCTGCCTTCAAAGGGCCAAATGTAATTTTAGGGCTGTGTAAATGTAACTCCTCAACAGTTAAGTGAGAGCTTGGTGCTGCCACCAGGTAGAAACAAGGTGCCAGGCCAGATAAAACCAGGTGGAGGGCCGGATTCGGCCCACGGGCCTTGTGTTTGCCGCCTGTCATTTAGAACAGTATGTGACAGCCCAGATGACACTCCTGGGGGCCGACCCCAGTGCTTGTCTCCTGGTGGGGAGACTGCAGGAACTTTTATATACAAAAAAGGTGGTTGCAACCTGTATGTGCATTTTTTACATAATAAACACAGCCTAAATAAAAATCTAAAGGGTGGTCCCAAAGAAAAGAATGCATTGTAACAAATTTCTGAAAAGACTACACTGTACCAGCAGTGAACCCAAAGTGGTGTGTTAGCAAGCGCTCAGAGGCACGGGACTACTAAGCGAGGGGAAGGGGGTGGAGGGCGGGGTGGACGCGGACAGTTCCACCTGGCAGGTGAGTGTTGCGTTCGGTCCATTACCCTCTTCACCTGCGTTACATCTCACGGTTTCTATTTGTTATCGTAAGAAACCTGTGCGCTGTGGAAAACGCAGTTTCTCAAGAGCGAACTCTCATCCTCCATTTACAGCTGCATCGGACGGGGCGGGGAGTGGGCAGAAGTCGGCCCTTCTGTCTGTGTCCCGCCCTCGAGCTTTGGTAATAAGGGTCGAATACACACCAAAACCATACTGTGTGGAGTTACCTGCCCGCTTTGGAATGCCACACCTTCTCACTGATTTGTTTTGCTCTGTTTGAACTGGAAGGCATTCAGGTGGCTGTGGAGCTTGGACATACATATAAATCCAGGTGCAAACAGAGAGTTTAATTTTCCATTGACTTGGGGGTGTGTTCGAGGAAAGAGAACATGAAGGGAAGGATGTGAAAAGAGGGAGAAGTGTCGGATGCAGAGATGGCAGACCCACGTGGGTGTCGGGGAAGCCACTGGTTTTGCAGAAGGGGCTGCACCCTTGTCCCCAGCGTCCCCAACGCTGTGAGCACGTCAGCAGGACACCACCAGCAGCCCTGCCCATCCAAAAGCCCCCTAATTGTAGTTGCCAAGGTCACACTGTCCCCTTCTCTCCCTTGGAGGTGTCATCAAAGGCACTCCCCATCTGTGAGTGGCATGTCCCCACTTCATGGTGGAGGCAGGACACTGGCTAGCGATTCCTCTCACTTCCCACCCTGAGCTTTGACCCAGGACTGCTTAGCTGGCCTCACCACGAGAACACTTTCTTACTCATCGAAAGAAGCTTCCTTAGTAACAGGACTGGTTTTTATTTTCCTCCAAAACCAGGAGCACTTGCAAGACTGACAAAGACACTGTGGCAGAATCTACACCCGTGCATGTTCCTCCACCCGCACCCCCATTCCCCCCGATGCACGTTTTGAGCAGATGACTAGCACCTGTGTTTGCTGCTCTTTTCCTCGGTTATTTTTGTTGGGGCAGAGAGCAGAGAACCTGAGCTCAGTGACTTACTGTCAGCTGTAAAAGCCAGATGTGCTCAGTGGTTGTCCAAGGGGTCCTGGAAGGCACGTGGAGGGAAGGCACATGGAGGGAAGGGAAAGAGAGGTTGGGGGCAGATCCTGTACAGACAGAAGCTGGCAGGTCCTGCAATGAGCCAGCCTGACTCCTGCTCCCTGGCCCAGCTCCAGGAGACGGCTGCAGGGGCTCATGGTCTCCCACCAATGCTCTGGCACTGCCACCACCGGGGAGAACCACAGATGGAGGACAGAGGCCACCTCAGCAGGGACTAATAACTAGGAGGGCCTCCCAGGACACTGTGGAGAGGGATGGGAGGGGCAAAGAATTCAGACTAACGTGGGGCTCCTGCCAGCAGACGGTCCTGCCACACCTGCATCAGTGGGATGAGACTCAGGGCCAGCACTGTGCTCTCCACTTATGACCTTTCCAGAGCCTGCCAGCCTCTGGACTCTAATGAACATCATTGCCACAGGCTTCTTTTAGTCCCCACCAGTCTCTTAAGAGTACTTTCAAATCTTTTTTTAAAAATCTCTTCCATCTCTACACAGTTTATGGCCTGATTTTCTTTTCAAAACATTTTTTTACTATGAAAAATCTCAATGTATACAAAATTGCAAAGAACAATACAACAAATCCTCGCCTACCCATTATCTAGCTCTGATAGTTACCAACACTTTCGACCTATCCTGCTCACCTCTCATGGCACCTCTTTCCCCCCAGGGCATCTTGAGTCCAGCCATTCTAGCTGTTACTTGTACATATGTTGGTAAGCATCCCTAACAGGCGGGTTGCTTTATAAGTATAGAATCATGACGCCTTTATCACTCTTAACAAAGGCCAATGGTAATTTCTTAAATCGATCTAAAAACATGGCATCTACAGTTGCTTTTTTCCAGTCACAACCCAGAGTCCTCAGGCCGCATCTTGCGGTGGCCTTCCCCACTGGCAGGAGAGCGGCCCTGCCTACCTGTGAGCCGCTGTGCAGGGACCCCTCACCTTCGGACCCACCGAGAACACGCAGGGGGATGAGGCACCCGCACCAGCTGTCCCAGCTCTCCACCCCAGAAAACTGGGTTCCGACCCCATCAGCAAAGCGAAACCTTGAACAAAGCACTCAGGCGAGAACAAAAGCGACGTCATTGAAGAGACGTCCTCCAAGAGTGAGAGCGCGGGCTGAGGGCACCTCCCCGGCTCTAACCTCCAGCCACGTGGTCTCCGTTGGAGGAATTTAGGGCACCTGCCACTGGGGCAGCTGGGGCTTTAAACGTGTGCACATGGAGCAGTCCCCCGGGGAGAGTATTGATTTTCCTACAGCAGTTACAAGAGGCTGTGTTTGCAAATGTGGAAGAAAGAACCCATTTATATTTAGTAAGAATGTTAGTTCAATTAAAAATAGGGAGAAGAAAAAGGAACCTGGCAGAACACTGGAAGCCAAACGTGGGACAGAGTGGTGAGGACCAACCTGTCTCTCCGCAGATGATTCTTGCGAGTGCCTATAGAAATACGTTAACAGTTCGGGCGGCAAATGCGCACCTTCTCCCCTCTCCTGGCAAAACGTTTTTAGTCCTTCCACTTAAAAAATGAAAAGACTGAGGAGTGACATTGAAGAAAAGGCGCTCACCTGTCCCTACTAGGTCTTCACCCTCAAAAACTAAAGGATTTGATCAAAACCACCATGAGACACCACCTCACACCCACAGGAGTGGCTGCTATAAAAACACAAAATAACAAGTGTCGGCGAGGATGTGGAAGAAGGCGCTGGGGCCCTTGAGCACGCTGGTGAGGAGGGAGGCTGGGAGGGGCGGCCACTGCGGGAACCGCGCGGCCCGCCTCCAACCTTGGACACGGAGCCGTGATGTTGCCGGGCGAAGCCAAACATCCTGTTTAAAAGTAGACCGATCACTGAATTATGAGTGCCCTGACTTCCCAGTCCTCAGGGGACACCAAACAAACCAGTTTACTCCTAGCATGTGGGAGAATCCCCACACTTCTGCCGTAGACGCCCACAGCTGAAATCGGTGCAGGGTGGTGCCACGTGTGATGCTGGGCAGCTCCTGTCTGAATTTACTTTCTTAAACTTAGAGATTTTGGCTTCTACTAACAACTACTGAGGATCTTGATTTATGAAATCATGAAAGTTTATTTGCTTTACTAAAACACATGAATTTGTCTATATCAAACTCCCCCCCCATAAACTGAAGGAAATTTTTTCAAATATAAGGTTTAGTAACTAACTTCTTAATAGGCATGGACCATTTTTTTCTTGTCCCCCCCCAAATCACTTGCATGTAGCCAGGGCTTTATGAACTGCAGTAAATTGAATTTATTAGCCCATTCCATTAAAAAAATAAAATCTATAATTATCTAAAATATTTTCCTTTCATACTCAAAATACTATGATATATTGATAGGAACCGAATTATAACTGATACATTTTGATATACCTAAGTAACAAGTTCACTTAAGGTCTGTAAGGGGTATGCAAATCCTACCTGGAATGCTTAATTTTTCTTACCACTTTATAGAATTATATACTGGCAAAGAGGCTTTGACTTCTCTGAACATTTTCCAATTCTGGCTGCTGTACAATAGCAATGACCTCTGAAATCCACCTGACACTTTGGAAGTCTCAGAAAACTCAGGACCCCACTCTGGGGAAATAACGCAGCAGCCATGGAATGAAGTGACAATTGCCACTCACGGGGCCCTGACCTCTGTCCTGTCGGGGGAGAGGTGGGGATGAGTGGGGGACGGGTGGCTGAGTGCAATGGGGGTGACCAGCCTGTTCCAACAGAGCCAGTCTCCTGGGTTGGGAAAACCAGGGCCGGCCAGCACCACCTAACGCAGCGCTTTTCCATCTGTGACCCCATGCCCGAGAGCGGGCTGCAGCGTGTGGAAGCTCAGGGGCTGGGCCCCTCTGGTTCAGCAGGTCTGGGGTGCAACCCAGACCTGCATCTTCTATAAGCTGCTGGGGACACTTGGGCAGGTCCTTGAGCTCTGTTCTGAATTCTGACATGGCAATGCGTTACGGGGCCAGAGTGCACACCGACTTTTATGTTCCCTAGGTTTCCCAGGAAAACAAAGAAGTCATGTAGCCTAAACAGTTTTGTTTTAAAGACAAAACAGAGAAGAAAAGCTGATGACGTGCACGATGACATCTTCTGCTGCCAGCTTTATGGAGCGAGCCAGGGCTCCTGGGCCCAAGTGCACAGATACGTCAGGCCGGGATCATGGCCAGTGCAGAAATAACCATACGCAGTGATGCTAGCACTTCTAGAACATTCTGGTCACCTGGATGACTCCGTCCTGGCCTGCTCACTGCAAGGCCTAAGACAAGAGCCTTGGACAAGAGCCTAAGTCAACAGTCCCCCCAGAGCACTGTCACGTGGCAGTTTTCGGAGACCACCTGCTAAATTAATGCCAGATGCCACACGGACACTCCGAGGGCCTCAATCTACTCCTGGAAAACAAGGAAACGGAGAATGACCGAGACATGACCACGGGCAGGAGCGCTCTGCGAAGGGGACAAACGGCCGCTCCTCTTGAGCTGTCCGTAGAGACACGTCCCGGGCCTCTTGGACAGCTGGACACCGCTCTGCAGACACACGTACTCTTGTCCCGACAGGACCAGCAGATGGAGCCCAGCCACCCACACGGCAAAGCCCCTGGAATTGCTCTGTGTGCGTGGGCGTGTGGGTGAGAGCTGTACACGCCCTGGTCAAACATCGCTCTAACGTGAATGGCGGTCCAATGGTGACGCTGCTACTCTCACGCACAGGAAACACACCCTGCCGCCTCCGAACTGGGCTCGGCTGGGCCCAAGGGCCACTGCACGCTCAACTCAGAGAGGCTTGTCGTCTTAACAAGTCTCGAGGAAGAAGACCACGCAGCGGCAGTGAATGAGCACCACGCACACGTACAGGTAACACAGCAAACAAAGTAACCCACGCACCATTGAGATAAGTAAATAATAGAAATGCTCTGCCAATGAGATTTTAGAACAGTCTCTTCTCCAAATACTGTGACTTTCTACATAACCAGCCCCATGGCATCAAGTTGCTGGAATAGTTCGGTCTGTCTGCTGTGGCTGATTAGCAGAATTGACCTAGTAGTTTCTTAGAAACTGCAGATGCTTTTACATCCTTTAGCCACCATCTTCATGATATAGGTCAGTGGTTTTAATTTTTTAAAAGTCATGACACTCACCTCAATTTTCATGAAGTTTAACCTACATTTGTTATGATTCACAGCTTCAACCCAGAGTTCTGGAAAT
Organism: Artibeus jamaicensis; assembly: GCF_021234435.1. Lineage (NCBI taxonomy): Eukaryota > Metazoa > Chordata > Mammalia > Chiroptera > Phyllostomidae > Artibeus > Artibeus jamaicensis. The sequence goes on along the minus strand of NW_026521195.1, from coordinate 3,393,548 downwards.
TTTGAGGTGTTACAATTTCAAATTCTGATAGGCTGGTGCATTGCTAAAATTGTGTGTATTACTGGAGTGCTGCTAGATTATAAAATTTATCTTTCACTAATCATGAAACAGATAAAGGTAAGGTGGCTTTTTTCAGCCAGACACCAATTTGAAGAATTAGTTGCTACCCTCTCCAATGCCAAAGTGTCCTTATTTCCTCTAGATAGCTTAATTGATTCAGATACTTGGTTTCCCATGCTGTCATCGGTGAATTGGCCACCTCATGTGGGCGCTCAGGAGCACAGAGAGAAGTGGTCAGGGACAGGGGGTATCTCTCTTCCTCACTTACCCAGGTTCTGCCACATGCTGAAGACCTCACAGCCCATGGTTACCCGCATGTCACCATACCTGCAAGAGGACAGAAATCACTCCTGACACCAAGCCCCCAGGACACAGAAGCATCTGTGTCTCCTTAGGGTACACTATCGAATTCTGAGTTAAAAGACAATATGTGTTTAATTAATAATGTTTAATGTGCGTGACTTGATGCCTCTAATTCAAACCTTCATATAAATCCTTTAGTAAAACAAATTTGTCTCATAATTTTCATTTTGACAGTAATCTTGAATCCCAAAAGACTCAGGACAGAAAAAAAAGGTTAAATAAGTTCAAAATACTGAAAGTTCCAGAAAAGCTTGCTTCTCGTCCTCTTGGTCATTATCATCTCTCCATTGCAGACACCTGATTTATGGATCCTTTCAGCTGAACACCCTTGAAAAGGCACAGCATTTGCTATGTCTCACATCCCACCTGACCAGACACCGGTACTTACTTTTCTAATACCTTTTTCTTTTTGGAAGGTGTGAACATCTCCAACTGCAGACACAACTGGTTTATAAAAATGACGGCGAGATAAAAGTAGGAGTCCCAGATCTGAAACAAGAGCAACGCGTTTAAGTACCGTGGTGTTCTAGAAATAGTCACAGGTGCAGGGACATGGGTCTTGGATCGGCTCCCAAAGTGGCCAGTGGACGGGGTGTGGTTAACTGTGGAGGCCAGATTATGGTGCCTGGGGCTCCTCACACTACTCCCCCTGCTTTTCCGTGTGCTCCAGGTGTCCTGCCACAAAGAAGGGAAGGAAAGGAACACTGCTCGTGTGCGTGTTGCTGCAGCGTGGTGACCCGGCTTCTCGAGCTCTCTGGCGTGTGCTAAATGGCATGTGCTTTGTTTCTCTTACAACCTACGAGTCTCCACGGGGGGAGAGGTAAGAGATGGATCCCAGCGTTCCTGTGTGGATTCATTTTGGAACAGCTTTTAATGTGGAGCTCAAATAAATGCATACGCTTCTTTGGAAGTGTTGATTTTCAGACGGTATGTAACAATTTCCTGCCCAGACCAAGCTTCTGAGTCAAGACTTTCTTTATCCCCCAAACAGCATCAGACAGAGGTCAGAATGAAACTCCTGGCAATAAACTCAACCAAAAACACGTAGAATAGAACAAAAGGGAACCAATTCTCTACGGATACCATGCAAAGTTGAAAATAAACAGAAGGACTATTAAAAAGGATAACTATCTTTCATACAGAAAGAGCTCACAATAACAAGAAAAAAGTATTGCTAGAACCCCCACAGGATACTGAGCAGAGGTCCTGAACAGACAGTTCACAAAACATGAGTTTTAGTCAATAACTGGTCAAAATCTAATAACTAGCAGCTAATCTATAACTAATAACTAGTAAGAAATGCTAATTAGAGCAAAGACGATTTTTCCCCTTAGCAAACTGTCAAAAAAAGTTGTCTCTACCCGTGTTGGTGCGGACACAGGAATCAAATAACTGGTATGACAGGTGAACTCAACAGCTCTGCTTACCAATATTTTTCCAAAGAAATAATTAGGGACATATGCCAAGTTTTATTTTGTAAGACTGTACATAAACAGAGTGATTATAACAACAAAATACTAGAAACAACCTAAGTATTAAAAAGGAGAGCTCTAATTATGCAATTTTGATATGCTAATTAAAGTATGAGATAAAGAAATATTAAGCAACCATTAAAATTCCACTAGTTTTTACTGTATTTGCTTTTTTGGGGGGGGGATTTCTCTAGTTATCCGATTAGGACATTTTATTAAATGTTTAATGTGAAAAATGTTATTTAAAAAAGAATAAGAGTCTTGGCTGGTGTTGCTCAGTGGATTGAGTGCCAGCCTGTGAACCAAAGGGTCACCGGTTTGATTCCCAGTCAGGGCACATGCCTGGGTTGTGGGCTAGGTCCCCAGTAGGGGGCGCATGAGAGACAACCACACATTGATGATTTCTCTCCCATTCTCCCTCCCTTCCCCTCTCTCTAAAAATAAATAAGTAAAATCTTTAAAAAAGAATAAGAAATAAAGATGGCAAAAACACAGGCTCTGCCCACATTTTCCCCATTCGCCATCTGCCATTTAAAAACTAGGCTATCAAGAATTCACCCAGACATAGCACATCATATCACAGATGTCCAGAGTTCTGCCTGAAAGAATGTTACTGATCTTTTTTTCCCATTAATGTAGTTTAAAAAGGAGGAAGATGAAAAATTAAAAGAAGTAATCGGATTACTTTGTACATTTTTTTCATATAAACTGTCTTTTCAACCATGTCTTAAAAACATTATGTTCTAAGTCCCCTTTGTCATGCGTGGGGATCACAGAGAAAAGAATAAGAAAAATCACTGCAACGGTCAAGAACTATCTTCTCCTAAGTACTATGACTTCCACCACGTCAATAAGTATGACTATAGCCCTGACTTACTCACAAATGTCACGAAAACCCTTCTGACGATATTCACAATTAAAACACATATGGCCCGAGATTAATTTGAGGTAGCTGGAATACATTTATTTTCTTATTAAGAGAAAAAAACCATGAGGTAATTTTCTGAGTATGACTAGTCGCATAATTGACACTTACCTTATAATCGAAATTTTCATTTAAGAAGTTCTTGCGGAGTGCGTCGGACAGGTAGAGCACCGTGGTGATAATGACGCTGGGGACCAAAGAGAATACAGATGTTAGGGACTTCACACCAACAAAAATCACTTATTAGACAGGAATAAAAAGCAACCACGATAAAGAAAAACCTGTGGGAAAAAAGTAAGCCTGTGGAACAAGATTAGGTAACTTGCATTTCAAACAAAGAGACAGGGAGTGATACCAGGTGAAAGAAAGAAGGGAAGGAGGCAGGGAGGGAGGGAAGGAGGGGGGGGGGGAAGGAGGGAGGGAGGGAAGGAGGGAGGGAGGGGGGGGGGAGGGAAGGAGGGAGGGAGGGAGAGAGATGAATCCCAGAGGTCAGGTTCTTGTAAGATTACAAAGGAAGAGCTATGATTTCATATGACTCAGGCGGAAATATGGGGGTCTCTTGATGGTTTTTAACATTTTTACTAATTTTTGAACAAAGCAATGATCTGATACAGATATAATATTTGATCAATTAACCTATAAATGTAAGACTTGCACAAGGCTAGAGAGAGGTTAAAATCACTCTACTTCAGGGGTGGCTCACTTTTGCTTACACTATAACAGCCCCAGTCAGTTTCCTGGCACACAGGCCCGCGAGCCAGTTAAAAGCATTTTTGCAGATTGCTCCTTCTCTGTAGTGGATACCTGCGGTGTTCAGGAATCTTTCTTTACTTGTTCCAATTTATCCAAAACCATGGGGTTCCTTTGGTTTTATTCTTTGACTCGTGACTCAGCGCTCCCACTCAACAGCCCAGAAAGGGTGGCAACCTATTACTGTAAATGACCAAATGACTAGAATCTGCCACAGAAGTGCAGGCACAAGTCAGCCTGGACAACCACACTGTGTGGGCAGAGCGCGGTCAGACAAGCACATGAAAGGCACCGGAACCCAAAGTTGCTGCCCCGAGTTTCCCAGCTACGCCCACGTTCTGGGATGCAGGACATATCTTTAAACTACGCTGGTTCCGCCCTGTAGAAACCTTCTCTCCTATAATCTGTGTTTTTGAAAACCACTCTGGCCCGAGAACCCAGGCAGGCCCCACTCTCTGCTCTCTTTGACAGCAAACTTCTTGTAAGCAGCTGCCTATCCTGGCCAGTTTCTGATCTGCCCTTCAGCTCAGCAGCTGTCAGTCTGCGTCACCTGGACCTCCCAGCTGGTCTGGCACTCCTTCCTGCAAGACAGACTTTCTCTGCCGGATCTCATGCTCTTCCCTTCTCACCTTCCGCCCTGGGCTGCTCCTTCCTGCCTGCTCTGCCAGACGCTTCTCTGCATCCTGACTTTTAAGTGCTGGCGTACTCCATACGAGTCCTAAATACTTCCGTCATGTCGATCTACACTTCCTTCCTGGGTGTTTTCAAGTGCAGTCCGCAGGCTGGTGAGCCTCGCGTGTCCATCTACTGCCCCATCTCTTCCCTAAGCTCCGTGTGAGCACGTCTGGCTTCCTCCTCCAAATCTCCACCTGGGTGTCACACATCATCTCAACATAGGAATTGACAGAGGAATCTTCACCTGCGCTCTCCCAAAGTAGCAACGCCCCCACTCCTTTCCCCCTAAATGAATGGCAGCACTTTATGCCCTCCAGTTCAGGCCAACATCCTAAGGGCCAGTTTCTTCTTTTCCTTCTTCTACCCAGTAATCTTCAAGTCTTCTCATTTCTATCTTCAAAATCGACCTACATTCACTGACATCCACCTGTTCCATCCACCATCATCTCTTACCTGATCGCTACATTAACCACCTAACCGGTCCTTCCTGGCTTCCCTTTCCTCTCCCTCCCAGTGTCTGGGCCCTGTTTACTTCCTCTTCCGGCCTCATCTTTCTTTACTGTTTCCTTCCCTCCTCCTACTGTAGCCACACTAAGCAGGCTTTCCATTTCTTGAAGACGCCACGTTCACTCTGAGCCCTGGGCCTTTGCACAGGCTATTCCTGCTGCCCAGAGCCTTCTTCCTGAGCTGTTTTCCCGTCACTTCCTGCTTTCGCTGTGGGCTCCAGCTTCACTCTCCCCCACGAAAGGCCCCTCCTCTCCCAGCCCGGAACAAGTGCCTCTCACACACATCTCACAGAACGGTGCTCGTTCTCCGTATGGCCTTTATTTCGTACATTAGGTGCTGAACAGTTGCTGAGCAGTGAAGGAATGGATGACTTCCCCTTTGATTCCATAAATCCCAGATGTCATCTGAAAGCTAAACTGGTTAATGGTAATAGTCCACTAAATAATGCAGTGTTTGGTGGGGGGGAAACCACAAAAGAACATGTACGGTACATATGAAGTCAACATGTGCACAAGATAAACAAAATAAGGCCTAACATTTCACTGCAGAACCAGACTTCCTACTTTGCTCAGGAAGCCTGTCTGTTAAAAGAGTCACCTCCTTGAAAATGTCTGTGAAGCTGTGACTTTATTTTTGTTCTGTACTTTGCAATGTGAGGGGAAGAGGGTGAAAAGAAGCCCGTCTCAAAGTGTCCTGTATTCTTGATTCCTAGTTTTCATCTCCCTTATGTTCTTCTTCTCCCCCCTTGGATTCAGCACTTGTTCTCATCCAAAACATCTACCATGAGCTTATTACCGTGGGTGCAGTGTAGCTTTGCAAGCAAGCAGGCCAGAGAAGTCCTGTTTCTTGTCCTTGTGAAACCCCACAATATTAGACAGTCAGGTGGCAATAAACAAAAGAACACACCAATCCCCAGAGGTCTGGTCACAGCTCCCGGCTGGACTCAGACAAAGCAGGGAGGCAGAAGATTTGGGACGACACAATTTATGGGTGACAGCTAAGGGCATTTAACTTACTTCAAAATGCAGGAAGAACCATCCCATAAAATAATATATATTTTGAGGGATGAGCTGTTCTGTGGAGTTCAAGGATAGGGCCAGGGTGACTTCTCTGCTAGTTGCCATTAACTCAGCATGGATGAGGCTCACAGGCAGGCAGTCAGCATGGGAGTTGGCATCAAAATGCCTCTTTGAGGGGCCCTGGCCACATATTTGTCTAAGAAAGTCAGTTCCAGGGGAGAAACGGTGGTGAACTTCAGAGATGGAGACGTAGCACCTACAACTTGTGTCTACATAGTTTAGCAAAGTGGGAACTTTTTCTTTCTGCTGTGAGCTCTTCAACATATTTAATGTATCTTTAACATCCTTCAGAAATTTATTTTCCTACCAATCTTATAGATGTGATTGTCTTTTGCTGACAAAGCTCAAGGACTTGGAGGCTTACTTCTGGACTATCTTGCATTTATAAAGCAAGAAAACTCTCAGGTGCTTTTGTAATTTGAGTGGCACAGGTGGGTAAGCAGGGAGACGCGAGGCCAGGAGGGTGTGGGACAGCGGAAAGCAGGTGGCCTGCTCACCCTGGGCAGGCGCCTCCCGGGCCCTGGGGTTCTGTCTGTGGCAGAACTGGCCACGGCCACACACGGCCACAGCCAAGGGAAAAGGGGACCCAGGCCCTGTGGGTTCAGACTGGGAGGCAATGGAATGAGATCACTGCCCTTAGCAAAGGCCAATAGCTTTGCTCTTGGCTTTGCCACAGGAGCCATCTCTGTCCTGATGTCTCGCACAGAAGCCGCCTCACGCAAGACCACACTCCTCTTTGGTTAATACTGCAGATGAAGTTTTGACCATAATGTGCTTACTCAGAAGCAGGGTCTGCGCTTCTAGGTCTGTTACCCACTCATGTGACCATGATGCCTTCACAAACAGAGCAGAAATTTTTTTTCAGGGGGGCGGGTTGCAGAGAGAGATGGCATTTAATATCAAAAAGCCACACGGTTGTCATGGTTTCGGGAAGCTCAGGCAGAGCCTGTGTATGTGTAAAACAAAATGTCAAATTCACTTGTTTGAATTTCTGCCACCGAAAATTCTAATTCAAGTCAAACTGTCCTTCCTTGCACAGGGTAGGCAGGACGACTAAGTGATGACGCTGGGTGATGACGGCAGCAGTGGCCCAGACCCCCTCCCACCTGGCTCCCTGGGTCACTGCATGGCCTGCCCCAGGTCCCATCCCCGGGAGACACTGGTAATAAGCCCAGACATGTGACCAGCAGCTCCCACGTTAATCTGTGACATCTGGACATCCAGAAGAAGAGAGATTTGATTCTACTCACAGCAAACGAAACATGCCAAATTCCAGAAAGCCCTATTTGAGTAGGCTCAATCAGTCTTCCTAATTAAAAAAAAAAGCTGCTTCTGTAGCTCTGTAAAGTGGAATAGGCCACATTATACTATCTGTTACGTCACAAGGTTTTAACACTTCCTTCTCACGCCGCCACATCGGCTCACGTGTGTAGCATATCTAATCAGAATCAGACCCTGTATACCTGGGCACCTGGGGAGACACAGGGTGTCTCTGGCCTGTGGATGGGGACCTGCAGTGTCCAACCTGTGCCCCGAGTGTGAGGGGATGGGGACTGGAAAAGAAGAGAAAGGCGAAGCGGGCAAAGATGGGCTTGAAAGTAAGAACGATTGTGAAATGGAGTGAATTACGAGTGTAGAAGTAAGACCGGGCTGGCTTCCTGAGGAACTTCATCCTCAGTCTGGATCTCGAGATGACGGGGGCGGGAAACAAGCAGCAGGTAAATCACGATCCCTCCCCGCCAGCTGGTCCTGCCCTTCCGGTTGCCCCCTTGCTGACTCTCCTGGCTCCTGCTCCTGCAAGCACTGACCTCATACCATTTCACTTTTTTCACCGGATATGCCTAATGCAAGCTCATTTTATCAACTCCTGGCAAAGATGCAACTTTACACTTCAACCTCTTCCCACGTGTCTCTCTCCAGGCTGAACTTCCCTCGGAACACCATTGTCAACTCCCTACTGTCCCTGGCACTTTGACGGATACGAGGCACTTTGACAGCCATGTGCCCTACTCGAGGGTCAAGCGTAGTCCCAGTACTGAGCACATGGGGACACTTAATGTCATCTGCTGTGTCAGAATGAATTATGACACATCAGAAACGCCCCAAGAGTCCAGTAGCAGGGCTGGTTAAAAAAACTGTATGGACTTCCCCCAACGGAATATTATATCGCTATGAAAGGAAAGAAACAGGAATGAATGAGGGGCTTTGTATGCACTGACGCGGAAGGACCACCGGGATTTTGAAGGAAAGGGCCAGGTGCAGAAGGGTGGGTACAATCTGCTTCCTGTGAGGCTGCCGTACAGAGACCTTGACACAGGGACTGTGGAAGGACAAGCTAGAAACTAACTTGTGGTCCCCACAGGCCCGGCCAGGGACACACAAGGGAGGGACGTGCGGCTTCTCAGTGCAGCCTCGGGTCTATGGTTTGATTTGTGAACCATGTTAATGTATCACCTACTTAAAACAAATAATAATGCATTTTTTAAAAGAATGAGAGTAGAGCTGGTGTGGCTCCGTGGATTGAGCACCAGCCTGCAAACCAAAGGGTCGCCGGTTCGCTTCCCAGTCAGGGCACATGCCTGGGTTGCAGGCCAGTTCCCAGTGGGGAGTACATGAGGGACAACCACACATTGATCTTTCTCTCCCTCTCTCCCTTTCCCTCTGTCTAGAAATAAATAAATAAACTCTTATATATAAAAAAAGAGTGAGTAGGTAATTCAGGGGCAAAGGAAAAAAGACCCCAGAACTTGAAGGCTTTGAACTTGAGATCAGATTAAAAACATCATTTTGTCCTCTGCTTTACCGCCAGACCAGAGATTTTCAAACTTCTAAAATCTAAAGCACACAATTCCCGACTTTGTAGTCAGGGGCACTGACCTCTTTTCCCTTAGATTGTTGAATAGCAAAGTGACAACAGCCAATATGATAACTGCCATCCAGTGTGAACGAACCAAAATTATATCTATTTTTGTAAGGTCGACAAAAATATAGTAATTTTTGGTGTGCTGCAGAATTTTAGTAATTAGTTTGTAAGTGCCATGCGGTGAAGAGGTTGAAAACCACTGCTGTAGACAATGCACTTCAAGTCTCGTCACTGCCCTCGCCTTACTTGTTGGCCACCAGGCGCATCACGGTCCAGTCCTTTGGGAACATCTCCGGGCGGATCAGTATCCGGAACACAGTGAAGATCTGCAGCAGGAAGTCCTTCGGGAGGAGGAAACAGACCATCTTACTGAGTTATTGGTTATTTGTAATACACACATGCACACATGTACGCACATGTGGACACACATGCACACACAAGTGCTGCTGCTGTCCCCACCTCTGCATCAATGACAGAGAAGAAGGGGGCCACACTGCAGTACTTTACCCCAAACAAATCGTCCCCTCCCCATCCTCAGACCTAATGGGTTGGCTGCCCCTCCCACTTGTTCCCCCCCTTCCTCTTCCTTGTGTATGGTGGAAATGATTTCCATTTATTTTCACGAGGCCTGAAAATCAAGGTCTCAGAGGTAAAACAGAAGACTAGTAACAGAAGAAGAGCATGCAAATATTGTCTCTTTCCCCCATTCCAGGGCCCTGAAGAACAGACAGCTCAACTCTCAAGGGCTACGAACAGTCCTGGCTCGGTTCTGCTTTCATCCAAGTGGTGTCAAACGTAGAAAGTTCCATTTTCCAAAAGCCCCTCAAACACAAGCCCACATTGCTCAGAGGGCATTCTGAAGACGCCGAGTCAACAGGATGCCTGCAGGTGGGTGTGGACTGGGTGTGCGCTCAGTGGAGCCCAGTAACCAGTCCTGAGAAGCCGTGAGAGTGTAAAAGTATTCTTTTTCGTCTGAAATTTATTTTTCCATTACAATGGAGTGTCAAGGCATTCTTCACAGAGACATCACGGCAGAGGGCAGTGGTATTTCCTGAGATGCTATCTTTAAGCGGATCACCAAGAAACACTTGTGACAAGAAGCTACTGTCAGACACGGAAATGTCTCTTCTTAAAACCTCGCAGGAGACAGGCCCGGAAGGCTGTGGCGCATCACACCTCACCACACACCACGGGCGATGAGTAAAAGCAAGCTTGTCCAGCTCCGAAAGAAATGGCTCCATCTGCTGATTTATTAACTAAAAACCTTAAAGAAGTTTTGTGGTAATCATAAGTGCTGCAAGGAAAACAGCTAACAATCTGGCTGCAGGCAACAGTATGGTGTTGCTAAAATATTTTTAAAAACCCAAATACAAAAGTTTTATTTATCAAACCCAACAGCTCATTGTGTTAAACATGTCAATTGCTTGCATATAGGATTATGATTGTTATTCAAATCATCAGAAGATAGACTCTTAAAACCTAAGATTGGAAAAAAAAAACCTAAGAGGCACACAGTGACTGTGTGTCTGTGTGAGTGTGTAGCATGTTCTAAGAGCTTTGATGGGGCTCGTCAATATCTTGACAAGAATTTATTTTAGCTTCTTTGGCATCAACACATACATTAACATGTACACGCCACGTAGAAGGTGCCCACTAGGTCCTCTGATGGCTCTGCCGTGGCTATACACACACCAGGGACAGTTTTGAGGCCGAGGACCCCGCATGGGGTAAGAGACAGGCTCTAATGTGTTATGCAAGAATACTGAGGGTGTGCTGCGACGTGCCACACCAGATGAAGTTGAACATCACCTTTTGCCCTCTTGCAGCTCACGCTTTGTGGGGAGAGATGAATATAAATCTGAAAACCACACAGATCTGTGCATGCACCACAGATGAGGGGAAGTCTGAGAGTCAGGTACTCCACACAGAGGAAGAGCATCCAGCATGCCTCAGGCAAGTCAGAGCACGGAGCAGCCCCAGTGGCAAAGGGGAGGGGCAAGGAATGGAGCTGAAAGATGCACAAAGATAAAGGGGGATGGACAATGGGTATATGATGATGGATGATGGATGGATGATGGATGGATGGAAAAACAGACAGACAGATGATAAGCAGGGACCAATCAATAAAAAACAAGTAAGTAAAAAAAGGGATAAATAAATCTCATACCATTTGTATGGTAAGGAGTTGGAAAACTTATCCTGAGGGCCACGTGGACACTGAGGGGTTTTATGCAAACACGCAAGAGGATCAGACATGTTTTACAAAGATTTTCTGATGATAACGTATAAAAAGTTGTTTTAGATTAATACATGATATTATGCTATCAGGATAGCACAGATAGAAATCCGGAATAGGAAACACATGGACTCCTGAGACTATGAGACGTGAGTTAAGACACCCAGAAAAGAAAGCCTCATGAGGCGGGGGACAGATTGGGACATTGTCTCTCCGTCAAGAGCAGTGAGTGGGACAGAGCCTTAGTCTACAACCACATGTCCTCAACTTACAATTTAGAGGTGAATGTGATTTAAAAAGTTGCCACAAATTTGATATGTGCAACACCCTTGATACTGGGTTTACATTCAATGACAGGATGTTAATAATCATTATCACTCTGAGGTTTATATCTTTAACATTGAATGCTTAGGGACATTACATAAAAATAACTCCTAAATAGTCTTCAGTCTCCAAGAGCTATAGAACTATTTTTCTGTAATAAAATATAGACTATGAGCCAAAATAATTGTATAGAAAAAAATGACCTGTGAAGCAAGCAGATATTTATTAAGAGAGTTGATTCATTCCACCGAGATCAACCCATGATTTGCTGTTGTGTGAACATGTGCGCTCTCTGCTTAGGACACAGTGACAGTCCCTGCTCTCCCAGGACCAGAGTCATCAGGAACACATGAGAACAACAAATGGTCACAGCGCACTGCTTCGTGCCACCACCGGGGGAGGCTGCAGTTAATAAGGGTATGAAGCAGGCAGTAGCAGTGAGCTGGTGGTAGAACAGACTTTGTAAGTAGGCAAAAAAGATGATTCCGATGAATTAAAACTTAAGCATATGGCTTGTGAGGAGTATACAAACAATTTTAAGGGGGCTGGAGCGGAAGGGGTTTGGAAAGTGGTGGAGGACAATGGGGATGGAAGGTAGACTGAGGAGAGGGAAGACCTGACCAAGACCTTGGACTCTGTCCTGTAGAGAATGCTTAGTCCTCACGGTCTGAAGCTGGCTAGAGCCTTGATCAGAGTTGGTTTTTGAAAGCTAGTGGGCCAGCACACGAGAGGCAATGCAAGGCTCCACTGACGCTGTATGTAACTTCCAGAACACGCACAGGCTCGTGCCCTGAAGCAGGCCCTGTGGTTCTGCAGAAAGAGTTGCCATCACCACCAGGGGAGACTCACCGTCTCCATCTGCACAAATGCCAGCGACGAGGACAAAACGTCAGCCCCCAGAAGAAGGTGGGCATGTAATAGAGTGTTCCTAATGCAGAAGGAGGAAAAAACCCTCATCACATCTTAGCTTTTGCCTTTGTTCATTTCTGAAATAATGCCACGTTCCAGAGGAGGAAAGAATTCAACAAGGTGGAGAGGCAGCCCTCAGGCATTTCTGCTGCCACGGAGCAGAACCGCCCCGCGCCCACAAGTCCCCGAGGACCAGGAGAAGAAATGGCATGCTGTGAAAAGGCCATTTCCAAACCACTCCAACAGGGGCCCCGGGGCAGCTGGGCCCTCTGAGCAAGAAGGCAGGTCCCCCTCCACCAGCCTTAGCAGGTACTTGAGAACAACATACTTTCTAAATGCACTGGGATTTTGAGAATCATTGGGACATGCCGGGCCACATCTTTCTTTGAATTGTGAAGGAAAAAAAAGCAGTAACAGTACGACTAAAAACAGTAAAATATGAGCCTGGAAATCACAGTATATAACTCGTCAGCCTGGTCCGACAGTTCTAGTCCAGGAGTCCGCCCTGCAGCTTCAGGGTGTGAATCTACAGAGGAACAGGTCCCAAGATATGAGTGTGCACTTCCGTGTCCTCTCCACCAGCACAGTCAGAACACCCCCCAGGCCCATCATAAGGGGGATGGCCACGTCATGGAGCATCACCAAATGAGGCCAAGAAGAACGAAAGGGGTAGCAGACTACATAATATACCCATAATACATCACGGTGTGAAGAAGTATGAGCCACGTGAATAGTAGGACTGCATTAAAAGCTGTGTGCGTGTCTCACGGTACAGAGAACAGCCTTTGAGGTCTTCTGTGTGTCAACATAAGCTACCCCTGGGGATTAGAATACATGTACGGGGAGGAGGAACTTAGTCCTTTGAGCCTACTGGGTTGAGTGAGACTTTTAGTGTCTAATTGCAGTATCCGCTATAATTTTCCATTTCTAACATTCTGTCAAGCTCTACCTTTCCTTACTGATAATTACTTTATTTATCCCATTTTTAAGCTAAATGTAGATATACAAAACCCAAATAACTCCCCCTCTACCACCCCCTTCCCCAGACATCCGGAGACCCCACCAGAACCACTTCTTCACTCTTCACAAGTTCTCACGTGAAACACTATGCAATTTGACAGCAAAGACCTGGGGTTGGGAAAGTTTGTAGAAGTTTAGGAAAAGCGGAGCTTCACTGCCTGAGCCGAGAGCTCGGAGGTTCGTGGAATCCGCAGCCCTCCTAGGACTTGCGCGCGCACACACAGTAGCGGCAGCAGCAGCCTTCCCGGGGAGGCGGGTAGTGACGTGAGATGTGAGGGGGCCCTGCATCTGGCTCCTCCCGGGGGCACAGCGAGGAGGTTGTTTGCAGGCATCACACTCCACACTTAACGCCTTAGCTGCCCTTCCTCACACTGAGGCACAAACAGACTTTGAACTATGATGTCCCAGGCTTCTTACGTCACGCCTCACGGTTGCTCCCTGTCAACATGTGTTGAAAGTTAACAACTGCACAATTATCCTCCTCCTTAACCGCATGGTTCTCGATCCAGAGAGTTTGAATCCTTTTTAGCCACTTTAATTCTAAACTCAAGAACGGATGTGAGCATGAGAAATGTGGTATTTGCAGGCTTGAGCGCACACATGCTGAGGGACCGCTGGGGAGATCAGGTCTGCCCACCCCATTCCTCGTCCCATGTGACTCCGCTTAACCACTGCTCCAAGGTCCCTGACAGGCTCGTCTGAGATCGTGCACCCCCCAGGCAGTTAGGAGTCGAAGACAAGAGACCCTCACACACTACCTATATTTTTAAAGATGTACAAGTCCCCCCTCCAAAGGCACTGGGAGGGCTTCCCATCATGTACCGCCACAGTGGGCCTGCACCTGCTGTCCCAGCCATCCCACCCCCCCACACTGCGGTAGCCTTTCTATAATGACGGCTGACATGTGAAGTCGTCTGGAGAACTGGGGACATGGAGAAAAATGCAAGTAGGTAGGGACAGAATGCGGGCCATTTCCCTGACTGAGGACAATCGACTTGCAAGCTCTCAGTGAACGCTATGAAGGAAGCACAGAAGTTCCCTAAATTTCAGCGAGGATCGGGGGATGATTAGAAACCGGGCATCAGTATTTTTAATTGAATATCAGCACAGTGTATAGCCCGTAGCTGATGGAGAGTAACAAACACAGCTCTGGCCCCCCAGTCAGAACCAGGCAGCCAGCGTCTCCTCCGTGGTTTCGGAAGGGCGACATCAGCCCGCATGTTTCTGTGACCTGCAGTGTCTTCTGTGGAGGCAGCACTTCCAAGTTCACTCAACTATGGTTATTCCATGTGCTTTGGTCTCGTCGGTTCTGTTACTGTTTCTGGCTTATTGCACTTTGATGACAGGTGTTTTAAACCCTGTGTCCTTGTCGCAAGTGGGAGTGAGTTACTTTGCATGAGTGCAGAAATCTTAAAAAGCCAATATGGGTGAGCAGCTGTGTGCATGAACCCGAGAAAAAGTAGCTTAGAATTTAACGGAAACGGGATAAGCAATTGTCAAGGAACTATCACAGAACGACCAAGAAAACCAAGAGAAGGTAAAAAGAGATATTTAAAGAAAATTTTTAGATGTCACTTACCCTTAGTTCTTCCTTTGTATTGAAACTATCAAGAAGCTGTTGATAATGTCTGTCTGTCATTTGTCGCAGTAGGGACAGGAGACAAGCAACAAACTCCCCCTAATTAAAAAAGAAAAAAGAAAAAGCAAGCATATTTTTCAGTAAGGACAGAAAAGAACATCAGCAATTTACTTTGAACTACCCTAAAATAGAACACTTGAAAACAACAACAACAAAAAAAACCCTAGTATGATCCAAACTCACCCAGTGAAGTCTTTATAATCTAAATTGATGACAATATCAAAGTCAGAATTTCTCCCTGGGATGATTACCACTTCCTGGTTCTAAGGGAATTTTTAAGTTCAGGGTGGATTTCTTCACTTGGGTGAAAGCTTTCCACGGGGGAAGGAACCCCACCCACCTCCAGGAGGCGAGGCAACGAGGCCCCGACCATCGACTAAGCATTTACTGCACCTTCAAGCACCACCTCATCCAAGCCTCACATCAACGCCGTGTGGTAGGCAGCAGACTTATTTAAAGAAGGTCAAAGATAGGGTCAGTGGACAAAAAGACTCGTCCTGAGTTACACGGCTAGAAATCGGCAGCAGGAGAGTCAGCCCCAGACCTCCCCGACCACAGCTCTTCCGGCAGCGTCATGCTCCGTTCCTGAGTCCCCACGGCCCTGCTGGATCGGCAGAGAGCTCGTCCGTCAGCAGCAGCGTGCGCAGAAAGCCCGAGAGTAGCAGCATTCAACCTCCTTTTAAAAATATATGCCCTGCAACCCTTTTGTTCTCAGTGCTACTGGATGGACCCCTGCAAAGCCCAAAATCTTAAAAATCAATAATGGAAAAAAACATATACACACAGCATCATAGAGATGAAGATCCAGAAAACAGCTGTCATGTTCACTTCCTAACGCTTTTCTAATTCAAACTATTTCTGCACAAGGCAACCTTTGTTTGCTCGGCAAAGAATTTATATGCTTTTCATTGCATTTACACAATCTTAATTACATTTAAAACCATATAAACACAACAGGAGACGCAACCAGTGGTAACCGACTGTGAATTCCTAGAAATGTAGTTTAATTAGGAATGGGTTTCTTCGATATCACAGGGAAAGAGACTGCAGGGTCACAGGTAGAATCGGACGGGAACAGCCCCGAGGAGACAGCTCAGTCGGGACAGTCGAATACGCCCTCCCCGACCCAGCTGCCGAGGAGGCCCGAGGATGCTGCTTTACCGCCACGCCTGGATAAGCGGAGGTGTGCCCTGACCCCCTGTGTGAGGATATTACTGATACGCCCACAGGCACACGAAAGAGAATGATCCCTGCAGACTTATCAGGGCAAATATTTGCAAAACTAACCAGTGTGGGTGAGCAGAAATATCCTCTAAGCTTAACACATTACTTTATTAACAAACAAGGACACCTTGATACTAAACATAAGAATTACAAAATTTAAGGGCACGATGATTCACATTTTAGTGCATGTGTACAGGGAAACAAGCCAAGGCTAGGCAAGGACTACCCAGTGGGGTTGGGAGAAGAGCCCCTGGTGCTCACGCGGACTGGGATGGGAGTGCTGCCTCTTCTCTCCACGAGCAGGACAAGCCTGTCAAGAGGGCTTCGGTTAGAGGGCCAAGCAGGGTCCTTCCTCAGGAGCAGGGAGAAATCACTGTCAGAATAAATGTTGCTCTGATCCTACCTAAGAAAGCTCAAAATCAAAATGTGAAATGAACAGTTCCCAAGAAATTTATCCTCGGTCCACAGCAAAGATCAACCATATGTTTAGAAATTAAAAAAAAAAAAAATCCAACCCCATCGAGGAAAAGTTCACAATGTCTGGCAGTCAGTGAAAACCTACCAGGCACACACAGAATCAGTGACAATGATCATGTAAACAAGAAGAAAAAATAATCGCTAGAAACAGACCCAGAAATGACACCGATAACAGAATCAGCAGTCGAGGACATCACCTATTATTACTGTATTCTGCATATTCAGGAAACTACAGGAAAAGTTTAATGTGTTAATTAGAGGCATGGAAGATATCAAAAGAACCCAAATTCAACTTCCAGAGATGAAGACTAATGTAAGTAAATGGTTACAAGCGTGTTTTCTTTTTTTCCAGCGAGAGAGAGCGTTTGAAAGTTCAAAGAACAGTTGGCGGAAGAACAAGAAGTACAGTCCCTGTAAGGAGTAAAAATTGGGCTGCAGTTTTCTGGAATTCTGGGAGGCGGGGAGCAAGCCAGGGTACTTGGAACAGGAACAGCCTCAACTGACAAGCTGTAGGAACCGCTTTACCCACAGCATGGCCACCTCAAAAGCACTTGTTCTGTAGGGACTGCAAAGCCCTCAAGGTCGGTGCACATGTAAAGACTTGCCAATTCACGGAGCCCTGGCTGGTATGGTTCAGTGGATTGATTGACTGCTGACCTGCGAATCAAAGGGTCACCAGTTCAATTCCCAGTCAGAGCACATGCCTGGGTTGCAAGCTAGGTCCCCAGTAGGGGACGCATGAGAGGCAAACCACACATTGATGTTTCTCTCCCTCTCTTCCCCTCTTAAAAATAAATAAAATTTTGAAAGAAAGAAAGAAAGAGAGAGACGGGAAGGAAGGCAGGGAGGGAGGGAGGGAGGGAGGGAAGGAAGGAAGGAAGGAAGGAAGGAAGGAAGGAAGGAAGGAAGGAAGGAAGGAAGGAAGGAAGGAAGGAAGGAAGGAAGGAAGGAAAAGACTCACTATTCAGACAGCTGTTCCCTGGGAGAAAATTATGGAGAAATTAGACAGGTCTCCCTGTCCAGAGAGAATGACATTGATGACCAGAGCATATTTCTCACCATAGAATTCTTTACAGCAACCCCAAAACGATGATTACTTTGCTGTAGAAATAATTAGGGTGACTCCTGTGTCACAATTACCAAAGACTGAAATGATTGAGATCATTCAAACATTTCTTCACAGATGTGAGGAAATCCTAACACAAACTTCGAGCGAGATACGTACAATTGCTTTCCCTGTTTTAAAGACAAAGGAACAGAAGCCTAGGCAGTAACTGGCCCAAAAAGCAGGCAGGATGCAAACCAGGTCTTCCACGCATTCTCAAAAAATGTCTCAAAATAAAGGTCCCAAATACTTCCGGTGTGTGTTTCCTTAGCAAATTTTATCTCATACCCTTTTAGAGTTGCTTTTTCCCATAGCAAAATGCATGGCATAGGTGCAGGGGAATGTTCCTCTTTGTGTGATTTTCCCAACGTTTAGAACACCGGACAAACACCCCAGCCTCATCCACAACCTGGACTCCCTGCCTTCCCCAGTCTCCTCACCTGCACTGATAACTGCGGGGTATGGAATGCACAGGAGGCCTCCCAAATCACCTTTGGACGGGATAGCCCTACCTCTGGATACGAGGCAGTTGGAAGAACCGCCTCAGCTTTTGACTCAGGCCGCCTTCAACCGCGTGCAGGCTTTGCTGTGTTTTGTTTGCCAGACCATCGTCACTTTAGAATTAGGTCCGAGCCGTGTTACCAGGAAGCAGTGAGAGCACTGCCGCCAAAACCGTGATGAAGGAGACTTTCTCTTGTTTTGGGTGAGATGGTGTGAATGTAGCTGTCCCTAATTCCTCCTGCTAAGCACAACTCAAAATGGCTCAAGGGCTGAAATGTAAAATACACAAGTATGATACTTTAAGGAAAAACACTGGAAGATAACCCTCAGGATATAGGGTCAGACAGAAAGAGTTCTTAGACTTGATATCAAGTCTAAGAAAGTTGGATCCATAAAAGGGGAAACTCATCAACTAGACTTGATCAAAATGTTGAAATTTTGCTTTAAAAAAGACCCTGTCAAAAGAATAAAAAACAACAAAACAAGCTACAGAGTGGGTGAAAGTATTTGTGAACCAAGTATTCGATAAAGGACTGACACCTCGAACATAGAAAGACCTTAGAGCTCAACAGTAACAAGCAATTCAATTAGAAATGGGGACGAGGACACGAAGAGGCGGTCTCCTGAAGGGGAGACCCAGATGGCAGACAGGCAGCTGGCGGTGTTTGGCCGCCAGGGAAATGCAAATTGAAACCACCACAGTCCTGGCTGTCCTCTCTGATGCATCAAGTGCCGATCAGAGCAGCGAGAAACGGGATTACCCACCCACTGTGGCTGGGAGCATGTACAACGATACAGCCACTCTAGACAACAATTGGACAGCTTCTTAAAAAACGAAACACAGAATGAGCGCGCCACCCGGCAGCCATCCTCCTAGAGCTGGTCCCCGAGGAAGGGACGCCGGCCTTCACTCACACCTGCACACAGATGGGCAGAGCAGCTTGGTTTGCAACAGCCCACACCCAGCGGGGCCCAGAGGCTGCCCAGGCAGGGGCCCACGGAGGACTCTCCCCAGATCTTTGCAGCAGCCCCCCGCCCAAAGCAACTGCCACTCAGACCAGCACCCCCACTCGAGGTCCCGCAGGCCGTGTGCTCTGTGACCGTACCGTGACGTCCTGGAACTGCAGCCGAGTGGAGGAGCCAGATGGCTGAGGGCGACTGGTGATCTCCAAGATGGTCCTCAGCAGGGTGTCCAGCAGGCTGGCCACTATCACATCTATTTCCTCCAGCACAGACTTTTCCTTCGGAGAAAAAGGAGACACAGGGTGTTCAGGAAGTTCTGGCTGCGTCAGCACATCAGTCTCTCTTGAAGGGAAAAGGCGGGGGCAAACTTCCAGATGCAGGGTTGAGCAGTTGGGCAACTCCAGGGCTCTGAGAGACCCGGACCTCAGTGAAGTCACCAAAGTAAATGACCTCCTTTTACAGAAAACAAAGGCATGGAGATGTTAACAGCGTGCCCACAGACACTGCATCCACAGACACCGCTTGGCTGTGCATGGCACCTGAGAGGCACCCACAGAGGGAAGGCAGGGGATGAGTCCGGAGGGCGGCCCAGCCGAGAACACGGCGTGGTGTGGCCTCGGGCCAGGCAGCCTGCCTCTCTGGGCACTGAGCGTCCTCTGGGTCCCTGGTTTTTTTCTTTTTTTAATCTCAGCTTGTTCTCACAATTATTCTTCTTAACACTTATCCTTCTTAACACTTGAATTGGACAGGTCATTTTCCAAAACTCTATTTTAAGTGCAAATGACTATTCCTATAAAAATGATTTTTTTAAGCACCTTACATGGAAACAGTAGCAAAAGCACGGAGACCAGATAAACGCCATCAGGTACCGGTGGGGCCTAATGTCAGGACCGAGGTGGGGACTGCTTTCCTGAAAAGCACAGCGAACCCTCTCCAGGTCCCGGCTGAGAGAGGAACCCAGGCTGCTCTGTGCACACTGTCCAAGTGAATTTGGGTTCCTTCACAGCTGCTGCCCACGATGAAGCTCTGTACAAATAAATGCTCCCTACCAAGGAGATCGGCCCCGCAAAGAAAACACTTAGAAAGTGTGAGTTGGAAACAGCTGGCTGGCTAGACTGTTACGGTAAACTTCCTTACGCCTGTTAGGAAACAACCGAGTTCCCTTCCCAGGGCAGAGTTCCTGCTCGGAACTCCTCACCCGCTCAACCCAAACTCGGACGGGGACACCCGCGCGGAGGCAGACCGGAGAAACTGTCAACGCCGCTCCCCGACCACGGCCGCTCCCCGACCAGGGCCATCTGTTTTCAGTGCACTGCTCACACCGCGAGGGCGGTCTGGCTAGGCACTGCACAGCGACTCGGCTGGGTGGGACGGAGGGAGCTTTAAGGCAAAGCTAACGCCTTCCCCTCGTCACCGCTCTCTCTTCCCCAGTCCCAGACCACCTGTGGGGCCTGGGACCCTGAGGCTGTGCACAAACCCCGCCCACCCGGCCAGGGCCCCTTACACCCACAGACACAGGGCTTCTCTGGTGCCGGCCCTGGTCCCACGCGGCTGGGGCCTCTGTTGCTTTTCCAGAGTTTCATATCAGCTGACTCTCGAGCCCTTCAGATGGCCGTCACGAGAGTGACAAAGATGGGGACATGGTAGCACAGCTGTCACACAGAGGCAGAGAGACAGATGTCTTAGCAGTCACCGTCACTGGGACAGATGAGCACAGGCTCAACAGACAGCTGCAGACGGCCCCGGAGCAGGATGTCCCCTGCGTGTGGATTCCACCGCAGGCCCCCGGGCCATGGCTGTGACGAGCCCACCTTACCCCTACCTACAAGCAAGCACACAATTTTTGTCAATCTGCAGTCAACCCCTTATGCAATGGCACTGCATCAAGAGCCAGGAAGTGATGGTATTCCCAAACCCCAGCAAGTCAGTGAGTCCTGGGAGGGGTGAGCAGTCACGGGGCAAGATGCCCCAGGCTCCTGGCCCTTCCTCGGGCTCCACGGGCTGGGCACAGACCTGGCCCCCAAACCCGCCCCGGAGCAAGCAGGCGTTTGCTCTTGCTGCAGCGCCCTCAACATGTCGAGATCAAAGGCACTCATGGGAGGCTTCGAGAATTCTAATTTTCCTAACTGGGGACTCAGTTTCTTCTTCAATGACAAGTTTAGGAAACCCAGGTGTTTTGGGGTTACAGCAACCCCACAAGGTTAAAAAACCTCCTGTGGGGGGAAAAGCACAGAGTCCCACCCAGCTGCAACAAGAAGGAGGGAGTGTCGGGGTGCGGCTTCTCTGAACACATTCAGCGCTTTACTTACTCCCAGGAGCCCCTTGGTGAAACGACGCAGCTGGATCGGCATTTACTTACGGAGCTGTTCTTCTTGATGAGACAAAACACGTTGCTCAGGATGCGGGCGCAGGCGATCAGGTCCTTCTGCTCCTGCAAGTGCATGTGCAGGTGGTGCAAGACCACGGGCAGCAGGATGCACCTGGAGTCTGCAGAGAGAAGCCGTGGGCGTCAGCCTGCCCGCGTGGCCCACGCGCCCTTTCATCTCACTGCCAGCGTTCAGGTGAGTGGAAGGACTGCTGAGTCCTTAAAGAGGTATTTGTTCTACAAGGTTGACGTTAAAAAATGAACATACAAACAAACAAACAGTAGGTCCTTTTCCCAACCCAGGATTCCTGAACTCAGAGCTTTTCGCTTGTACTGAAACAGGGCTTAAAAAAATATGATTTTATCTACAAACTACCGAAATACCATGCTTTTCTTGCTGTTTCCTGATTTTCCCTTCAGAGAGATCAGCAATTTTCAACTGGTACACCGCGAGAATGTTTAAAACATGTTCAACACCTATTTAGTCGGGGGCTCTGGACCTCTTTTCCCTTAGACTGTCAAATTAAAACATGCCAACAGCCAACACAACAATAGGCGTCTGGTGTGAATGAACCAAAATTACACTTAATCATGTTTGTCAGATCAGCAAAAAATATGGTTTTTGTGGGCTGCAGAATTTCAAGAATTAATTTACATGGGCCGTGAGGTGAAAAAGGTTGAAAATCGCCGAGACAGGTCCTCTACTGACTTCCCTCCGTGGTGGGTAAGATTTCGTTTCTTTCACTTTTTTCTGTTCCCAGCTTCTCAAGAGTCGCAACACAATTTCTGGCGAAGTTAACGGTTGGGGTTTGCTGCCATTCTGATTCCCATCCAACCCTTTTTTTTTTTACCTGATCAGATTCTTGCTGGATTTCGTTCATTTCTTTTTGAAAGCTTTTGGGTACTATTCCTGGCAATTCAAAAACTTCATACTTAGCGCTTGCCTTTTTTCAACCCATAAACGCATACCCTTCAGCTCAGGAAACTCGCCTTGAATTGTTTCTGCAATTATTTCCTTTCCTTTTTTTTCTGTCCTGTGTCTGGAACTTCACCCATATTCACGTCACGAATCTCTTAAACTAGCTTCTATTTTCCCCGGATTTTTTAAAAGTCTTTTTGTCCAACTTTCTGGGCGATTTCCTCGCTGTACCCTCCAAGCCTTCTATTCAGTTTCCCTGTTTCTGCTACCACGTGGTCCATCTCCAAGGGCCCCTTCTTCCTTCGGAGGGTCACGGGCGTGCGACCCAGACAGGTACAGGGGCGTGTGCTCGGAAGGGCCCCGCCTGCTCTGACGCTGGGACTCCTTTGTGAAGGGCCTGCCTTAGGCTAATATAATGCTAAACCGTGAGAGGCTGAAGGCTCTCTCCTTGTGACCAAGAATGAGGCGAGGATGGCCGATTACACCTGTTCGACTCAGCACCACACTGGCTTCCCAGGCAGTGTAATAAGCTGTACCCACAGGGAAAGCATGTCTGACACTGCACCCCGGTAACCAGAAGGGACACAAACTCAGAGTTCACAGCTGGGGACGCACCCGTGACCCTGCCGCCTTCTTGGTCTCCGTTAGCATTGAGGATTGGAATCTACCCCTTTAATGCCTGGCATGGGGCTGCCAGCACCAGCCCAGAGAGGTCTGACCTCAGGTTTACCACCGAAACAAACCACGCCAGGCAGACACATTCTTCCCTTTAAGAAAACAAACAAAGACTATTAAAATCCAAGATTGTGAAACAATGACAGCAGGCTTCCTTTAAAGTCAGCATGACTAAGGAACTTAAATACTTAATTATAAATCAATTGCTTGACAAAAAGAAGGAAAAGGAAAACAGAAAGGGACGGGAGCCACTGCCAAGGGACGCCGTGTAACTGGAGAGGAAGACGGGGCTTATCTGATCCATGCCCACAGCAGTGGGGTGCGGTTTCTAAAAATTCAATTTACAGCCAGCTGTTAGGAAAATAGCTACTGTGAAAAAAGTCAGCAAGGCCGACAAATAACGTGTGTGTGGTGTCTCTACAAAGAGACACAGGAGGAGACGGCCTGCGGAGCTGACTTTTCTGCATTACGGGGCAATGCCCACCCGTGAAATGACAGAATCGGCGATTCTATCCAAACACGCTGACTGGTGAAAATGCTAATTCTTACCTTTAAAAGCAGGAGGGACACAAGGGAGGGAGGGAGGGAACCTACAGTTGCACAGACATGAACTTGCCATACATTTGACAGCAGACGCTGCTACCCAGGTGGTGGCCCCGAGGGCCAGCACACTCACAGCCACGTCTCAAAGACTGCGACATCGGGTATCCCGCTGAGTGTACAAGGGAGTCACCCTCTGGTACTTTGGGTTTTGCCGAGACTCACTGGAGTGCGTGAGGCTGGCTCCCATGTATAATCCTCAGTGGGAATGGGACTGAGAAATGTGGGTAGGTTTCTTCCTGGAGGTTCATTTTGAGGCGAGTCATAATCTTTGCTGCCTCTGTCAACAAAGCTTTAGACTAGGATCCCTGGAGGAAGGGTCTGTCCCCATGGAAACAAGGTCTGTGAACCTGGGGTGGCACGCGGGGTCTCCCGCAGGGGCCCATGGCAGCCTCAGGAGGTAGCGGTGGGAGGGGCTGCACCGGCGGCACAGAGCACCGTACAGAGCGCCACACACGGTGCCGCACACCGCACTGCACACGGCTGGGGTGCAGAGACAAACCAGCCCTGCAGAACAAGCCTGGAACCAGAAATGGGCCGGGTTGCTGGGGTCAAAGCCACCAGGAACTGAACTGTGATGCCGCAGAGAGCAGCAAAGCCTGCCAACAGGCCAACCAGCCATCAGATGCTGGAGGGCAGTTGGCACTGGGTGGGCGAGAGGAAGGGGTGCCAGGGACTCTGCAGCTACGATGGCAAGCAGACAGCGTCAGAATCATAGCAAAAGGCCCTGCAGAGGGCTGAGGAGGACCTCCGGGTGCTTCCCAATCTCACCCACTGGGGCTGATGCCCATGACGACTCCACCATGGAGTGAGTACCCTCCCCAGAGTAAAGCCCAAAGGCTGCAGCGTGCCCTCGAGTGGGAAAGAGTGTAAAGATACAGAGGCACAGATGGCTGCTCAGGTGGGGAGCTCAGAAGAAAGACCTGGCCTAGGAAGAAACCTGAGTTCTGTCAACACACGGACCCCTGACCAAAGGTAAGGGGGTGGGATGAACCCCAAGGGTCACTCTGGCCTCCCTGCGGCACAGCCCCCCGCACACATCCCCTAGAACTACGACTAACTATCACATCCTGTTACATGACAATCACTCATTTAAAGTCTGCTACACACCATGAAAAAGTGAATGAACTACCGCTATGTTTAGCAGCATGGGTACATATGAGAGCAGAGTGTTAGTAAACAAAACAATACTCTACATGATGTCATATACACACTCAAAGGTGAGAAACAATGTATTTTTAGATCTTCATAATAAAGGCACAGAAAGCAGGAAAGAAAGTCTTGGATAATGGGACTTTCTCTGAGGGAAGCGAGCCTGCTCAGCTGAGCCTGGGTCGACTGATAATGAGCAACTTCTTAACAAAAGGTCTAACAAATACCCACTATTGCTAAAGCCTGTTAATGATTCATTCATATCATGCTCTGTTCTTTTGTGTGTGTCTAAAATTTTTACGAGAAAAAATGTGAATGAAGGCCGTTTACTGTATCTGAAGCCCTATTTCCAAAGTACTCTACACCTATGCTCTCGTGTGGAAGGAGAACCTCAACAGAACGCTTGTTTTCAAAGTTGGTCGTACTGACTGAGGCATCCGGGCTTTCTAATAAGGTGCATGCAATCTCGGGAAGAGCTAGGAGGAAACAAGAGGCCATGGAACTTAATAATAGACATGTGATGGAGTAATTCAGTAACTGCCAAATTAGTCCCTTGCTATTAGATGAAATGAAAAATGACAATACTTCCGAACTTTCACCCAGTGTCGGACCACAGACTGATGGAGACAAACGAACTAGGGTCAAATCAGGTCCCTGTAAGCTTCCTGAAAGAAAATGTTAAATTTTGGTGAATATTAAAAAAGATCTGTAATAAGAGAGTATACCATATGCCACAAATAGTGATTAAAATCACCCAGCAGAAGGGTTTCCTTTCCTTGTAGAAATGAAGTTGGAATAGCAGTACTTTTGTATGGGTTGGCCAAAAAGTTCTTTTTTCCTGTATTAGTGCTTAGTTGTCTTTAACTTCATGGGGCACAATTTTGTTAGATTGCATTGCGACAGCTGTCGCATCCGTGTGAATTTAAAAAAACTTATCAAAACCGGTGAACTTTTGTGTAGGCATGCAAACCCTGAAGATGGAAGAAGAGATACAACGTTTTTGGCATACTATGCTTTATTATTTCAAGAAGGGTAAAAATGCAACTGAAACACAGAAATAAAGATTTGTGCCATGTATGGGGAAGGTGCTGTGACCGACTGAACGTGTCAAACGTGATTTGCATAGTTTCTTGGTCCTATGGACATTTTGGCCAAATAATTCTCTGCTGTGGGGCTGCCTTATGCATTGGAAGATGTTTAGCAGCACCCCTGGCCTCTACCCACTGGAAGCCAATAGTGAGAGAGAGCAGACAGACTCAAAATATCCAAGTCAATAAAGTTATTGGTGAACATGAAAAAAATGTCTTTTCTTTTATGGGAAAAATACATGCCGACTTTATGGCCAACCCAATGTTCCACTACTCAGTAAACGTATTCTACCAACCACGCGAACACACAAGGCTTTGGAGAAAGTGGCTGCCTCTTTCCTTGTTCTGACTGCTTCTGCGGACTGAGGAGACGAGCACGGCCCCCCCACCCGTCTGTGAGGGCACGCCCACCTGGGTTCGTGTACAGCTGGCTCTCCACGGTCTTGCCGATGCACTGCAGCTTCACCGCCTGCAGCGTCTCGTCCACGTGCACGACAGTGGGCAGGCTGCCCAGGGTGTCATGGACCAAGTTGGCCACTTCGCGGATGTCGAAGAGCTTCAGCAGCTCGGAGTACACGGCGGGGAAGGAGCTCAGAAACACGGCCTTCAAAGAGAGAAACTGGAGTGAACTCCTGGACGCGCCCTCAGAAACCGACTCTAGCGTGTCGGGGAGTTTAAGACTGCGACAGATACTTCCACGTGCTAGGAAAATCAATGTCAAATGTGTCTGGTATCAAAAGCCACAAAGCTACAGTTAAAATTAAAAAGGGCAGAAAAATCAGACAATTTTTTTGAAATGTGCCGAGATACAACATAAAAACTGGGTAATTCTGGAAAATCACTGACACTAGCAAAGCGATTGGCAAAAAACCCCACAGAATCAGAAAAATACGGCCTGACCAGATGGAAAGAATGCTCCGCAGAGCCCTGGAGTGCCCTCACCAATATTTCATTTCTTTCTGGAGAAGCTCTCTAAAGTGCTCATTTAAATCTCATTAAATCTTTCAGAAACCAAACACATGGATTCCTTAACGCGCCCACTTTAAGATTAAAGGAAAACCAGGGCAAGGCATCAGAAGACCTAAAGTATATATAGTGCCGGACTGACTTCTAATCAACCGTGTGACCTTGGACAGGTCATGCCAGCCTCCTGGGTTTCAGTTCCACCACCTGTACAACAAGATCATCAGAAAAACCTCGCAGGCTGCTTCCAGATTTATTGTAAGCCCAGAAGGGTGTGTACTGACTAAGAACAGTATTCTTTATGTAAATAAAGAAATCTGATCATTGTCTTTTTAAGGAAAAAAAAAAAGATAGTAATATCGAACCCAAGGGGCATACCTCAAATCCTTAGCTAGGGCCGAACATCAAAACAGACAGACAAGTGCGGCCTTTTAAAATTCCACAGAAGGAGGCAGTGAGTGCAGGGGTCGCCAGCCTCACCTCCACCTGGGGGTCAGGCACGTTCCTAGCGGGCTGCGAGCTGAAAGCCAGCTGGCTTCCCTGTGAGATCTGACAGGGGCGGAAAATAGGTCAGGTCTGCCAGTGCTGATGCTTCGAACTAAGACTCAAATTCAAATTCACGGACTATGGTATTCATCTATATAGCCGTACCAGAAATGCCTAGCAAACCCATCGAAAAACTAGGTTTTTCTCGACTCTTAATAACTACAGACTTATTCCAATGAATTTGAAATAAATAATCTGGTATTCCCTGCTAAAAAGTACATTTATATAACCTTCCTTTCACTCTGCAAAGAGCTGAGTCATGCAGATGAAGTTACAAAAATGGAATAAAATGAGCCCAGCTTTCTGATTATCAAAAAGTCAGGTTGACTTGCCTCGGGGATCCTTTAATTTACTCATTCATTCTGTACGTATACCTCTTCACTTCAAAAAAACATTCCAACGGGCCTGCGGTGCAAGGTGCTTATAATGCAAAGGCTGAAGGAATAAACAGCTTGTGATCAGGGTCCAAGGACAGTTATGCCTGTGTATCTAAGCTAAGGACTTTTACTGCAAAAATTAAGGAAAAAAATTCAATTTCATTGTGACCTTCCCAAAAGTGAAAAAAAAACAAAAACAAAAAAACACATTTTGAGAAAGATAATGACTCTGAATTTAAAAGCTGGGTTTGGGGGGGGCCTCAACTCCCCCCGTCATTCCTCTGGGACCCCCCCCCCCGGGGTCCTCAGAGTCTGGGTCGACCCAGGGCGGGGCGCCCCCAGCAGAGTCTTGGGTGAGCTGGGCACAGGGCAGGAGGGCTTCAGAGCCTCGGACTCAGACCCGCATGGCCAGGGCTGCAGGGCTGCCATCTGCTGAGCGGCACGAGGGGCCGCCAGGGTGGCTGCTCTGCCTGCAGGAGACGGAATGTGCCCTGGGCTGTGGCCCACATGGAAATAATGCAGGAGGGAGCAAGCGACTGGGGCTTTTGCCTTGAGGCGGCCCAGGAGCTGAACGCCAGCCAATGGACGTTCTTGGCTCCAGACGTGGCGGGCAGGATTCTAGGGTGACGCCCACACCTTCGTCCCGTGGGCTGTGCCCACGAGTGCATCGTACTGTGTTGAGAGGAGTTCTGCAGACATAACGAAGTTGCTAATAAGCTGATGTTAAAATATGGAGTTATCACAATGGGCCTGACCCTGGAGCCCTGAAAACAAGTCTTCTCTAGCTTAGGGGGTAAGGGGAAATGTCGGAAAGATGGAAGATTCCACACAGTTGCTGGCTTTGAGGACGGAGGTGCCGTATACCAAGGAGTGTGGGTGGCCTCTAGAAGCCGAGAGCACCCTCTCCTCCCCCACCCCTGGCTAAGAGCCAGTGAGGAAATGGGAGTCTCGATCCTACAAACACAAGCAGACTGATTTCTTCCAAAAGCCTGAAAGCTTGACAGTGAAGGGTTCTCCACAGCCCAGTGAGGTCCTTGGAGACCCTGAGCAAAAAATGCAGCCACGCCTTCGGACCTAGAGAACTGCAGGCTAATGAGCTGGTGATGTTGAAAGACATTAGGTATGGGCATCTGGTAGGTGGCAATAAACAAGTGACACACTGGCTCAAGCATAACGTGTGGGGTCAAAAGGGAACCCAGAATGGGAGGAGGTGTCCCACTTCCATTCCTCCCAAAATGCAGGGGATAAACTCCCCACTGTATCATTTGATCTGAATTTTCTCTTAGCATCAAGCTAATATAACACAATCACATCAAAACCCATAAGCATAGATACTGCATGGAAAAGAGCAATACCAATGGAGTTTATAGGGCGACTCAGAAACTCTATGTACATATCTTACATATTTCCTCTTGACACAAAGGGAAATGCGTGGTTCTATGAAGGCGCTAAAGTTGCCTCACTGAGCTGACTGAAGGTCAGAGCTTCGAGGAGCAAGTCAAGATGCTGAACAGATACAAGGAGACCGGCTCTGTCCTGTAGCTCGAGTCATGTGGGGGTGGACACTGGAACCCGTGGGGACAGGTCTAAGGTCAGAGGGTATTTGTCTCCCTTTGAAGAAGAAAACACTCTCTGGCCACCCCAGGAGGCATCATGTTGAGAAGTCATGGCGCAAGGATACTCTTCGAAGAGAGGAAATGTTTGTCAGAGGGAACATTTGTCCCTGTGACTGGTAGAGATTTAAAAAGAAAAATGAAAAACAAAACAAAACAGTCAATAGCCTTTGTAAAAGTGATGAACTTCGGCGAAACCTGACCGGCAGGAGCACATGGCTGGCTGGCTGGACTGCCCTCTTCCAGCATCTGAAAGCGGGTTCACCTCGTGGGCCGAGGGACATCGAGGTGTGTGGCAAGTCCCTAATGTGCAGGGAGTGACCACGGACAACCGAGGCCAAAGGGGTATTGAAGGAGCCGGGACTGTATCCTTGTCCAGAGGGGAGACGAGCCCGCTACTGCCAGGAAGGTAAGAGTAGCTCCCAAACAGCCAGAAAAAGCCAGGCGTTGATCACCGGAGGGCTGGTCCGTCCCTGGTGCTGCGCCATCAGAGAGAATGCCTTCCCCACCTCGAAAGGCACAAATCACAACGGTCCTCTGTGGGGTGGAGTTTGTCCTCTGACAGGTTTATCACCAAGTCGTGAGAGTTGGGAGCGTGTGGAAAGGACTAAGAAACATGTAGGAAGACACTCAGCATCGCCTGTCAGGACGAGTTCAAGGCCATGCTGCTTGCAAAGCGGACGGATCCTGTTCTGCACCAACACTGTGGAGCTGCTCTCCAGGCAACAGATTCTGACAGCAGCCCCTCAGCGCTGGTCCTGTAAGACCGGACCCAGGACGGCGAGGGTCAAGTTCAGTAAAACCAAACAGTGTGCAGTTCAGCTGCGTCTGACCCAATGATGAGTGCTGTGCAGACAGATGAAAGCGCAGCACAAGGCTGCGGGGAGAGGAATTCCCACAGCGGTATTCTGTCTGCTGGGCTGCCAGGGACAGCGCTTCTCACCATCTGCCTGTGTCCTGGAAACTGGGGTCGGGCTGACATGAGCCATGAGGCCCTCCACTTGGATGGGCTGGTCCAAGGAAACACAGCCCACCGCCTGCACTGTGGGCCCTCAGAACCTGGGGGCTGGCCGGTTAGGGCCACTCCACGTCAGCGAGGCTGCAAATGCATGCCCAGTTCTGGATTCCCCCGGGAGCCAAGAGTCCTGGAAAAACAGACAGCTGGGCTCGTTTCCCATCCTCCAGCAGCCACAGGGGGACATTACCTGCGACTGAGACAGTGCCCCAGACCCCTTGCTCTCCTGGGACAGGAAGAAGCGCACGGACATGAGCAGCTCCTGGATGCAGCAGCGGAACTCGTCCTCGCTCTGCCCACCTGTGGCCAGGGAGAACAGCCTCCGGGACTGCACGATGTATTTGAACAGGTACTCCTGTGCCTGAAACGACATTTCCAGAAAGTCCCTTCCCATGCAGACCAGCAGTACTTATCTAACGGGGCAGACCCCAGACCCCGGCACCACATTCGGTTTTTAGGGACTGGTCTCAACACGAAGGATGTGGAGCTTGTCCAACAGCTTGTATGTCGGAGGAGAATTCTTCTTCTCTGACACTTACTGAGGGAAAATGTATGGATCATCTGAAAATTCCACTGATGGTGGGCAGAGGGAATGGGGGCTGGGGGACAGGTGAAAAGGGGGACGGGGTCGAGAAGAACCAAACTGTCACGGGGGTGTGAAGGACAGTTTAGGGAATACTGTCGATAATTTTGTAATAACCGTGTGTGGTGCTGGGTGGGTACTAGAATTATGAGTGGTATACATGTCAAACCACTATCTGCACACCTAAAACTCATCTAATACTCAACGTCAACTGTAATTGAAAAAAATTTTAAATACATTAAAAATAAAAATTGTACGTAATGCTCCAGAAGTATGAACATTACATGCTTCAATCCTCAGGGGTTTTTAAATTCACCAAGAGAGTCTGTTTACAGAAATGATTTTGCTTTGCTTGTAAGTACTCTTGCCACTTAGTGTCTTCCCTTCAACCAGACCAAAGTGGTCAATTTATAATTAACAAAATGTTTGATTTAGAAAACGCACACCTGCCCCCCTTCACCTGCAGGGAGGGAATGGGGGGTGTTCTCCAACAGTAGGGATCAGAAGGTGTCCCGGGCAGGTCCTGGAAAACACCTTTAAGAACCTGCCTTCTTTCTGGACATGTTTACAAGTACGGGATCAGCCTCTCCAGACGTGACTGAGCGCACGGCCCAGAGAGGTGGACAGCGTGAAACCAGGCGGCCCGGGCAGGCCTCGGGCTCCCTCGCCAGGATCCCTGCTGAGCCACCCAAGCTCTATGAAAATGTAACACCGATCATCCGCAGACGGCCTCTGTCAAGGGAGACAGAGGCAAGAGCCACGGGCCGCCAAGTCCTCAGTCCTACCCCTCCCACCGGCCCACCCCAGAGGTCACTCCCTGTGCTTTGGAGCCTGGAGGAAGAGGGATTCAGCCCCAAGTGGGTGCCCAACATGGGTCGGGAAACCCACCCGAGTGGGTGCCCATCGGCAGCAAAGTCCCGTTCCAACTTCACCTGCCCTGGTTCAGCCATAAAGTGAGCAAGGCCCTTGCACTGGAACGTGGGTGCCCACCACCACCCGGCACCATCTGCGTGGGGAGCCTGCTCAAGGAGGCGTCGCCACACCGGACCCCAGGGTGCACATTACCTTCAGCACCTCCTGGATGTGCTCCTGCCGCTCCGCTTCCGTGACCCTGTCCACGTACCACTTGAGCACCTTGATGAGGTCTCTGCAACACGAGGAGACAGCTGAGCGAGGCGCCAGGGGCCTGACTGCCAGTGCATGCCCCTAGCCCAGCCCGTGCTCTTGTCCCGAGGAGGCCGCTGCGCCCGTCACTAGCTGTGTGTCCTTCCTACCAGGCTGCTTTCGGCCGTGCTTTGACCGGTCTGCAGGCTGAGGAGCAGCAGCTTTCCTGCCGCTGAGGCCCCTCTCGGTCCAGACATATCCCCCCGATCTGGTGGCCTCTGGGAGCTTCCACACAGGTGACCGCCAGCCCCAGGGAAAAGGACTCTGGCCAAGGAAGTACAACTGCCACCGTCACCCCTAAACAACTGCTGATTGGGGTTTCCCCCGTGAGAGGGAAAGGGCTGGGTGAAAGATCCTGGGGGAGGCCCAAGGTGGGCTTCCTCACCTCAAATCCCACCCTCGGGACTCATCAAGCTGGGCCTCCGACCGTGGGAAGAACAAGTTTAAGTTTACTGTGTGCCTCGACAGGAGAAGCTCTAGAAAAGCCAAGTTTTCCTTTTTGAAGAAACAAATTGAATTAACACCCCCCTCACTAATTCTCAAGATTGCAGCCTCGCTGCCTGTAACTCCGGCCTGCGCTTGGTTTCTGTGGAACGGGGTGGTTTATACAGCGCTCCTGTCTGCTCTCGGGCGGCGCAGGGTGCTGGCCGGGCGCTGGCACGGGGAGTGGGGCGCTGCCTGAGGTCGGCGAGTCTCTGACGGCCTGTGGCCCGGCACGGGCCACCAGCATCCTGCTTCCCTGGCCAACCAGAAACGCTGGAGATGACACTCCTGTCCTCTAGCCCCCATGACAATTTCTGTTGGAAGCAGGGACCCCTCTTGTGAGGGCCCAAATCGTACACCGACTGGCAGACCCCAGCCCACATTTCCAAGCCACTTCAGCTGTCACATTTCACCCTCTGCAAAAATCACGTGGACAGAGGGTCAGATCTTGCAAAACTTAAGGCATCCGTGCAAATGTCGCAGGCAAACATCTTCACCCACCTGGGACGGAGTACCCAAATTCACGGCAGCAAGCGTTCACCTGATCACTGCTAGCTTTCACACCCCACATAGAATGGCAGACAGGGCGAGCCCTGACCCTGCGCCCTGTCCACACTCCTGGGTGTCAGTGACTGTGCACGTACGCACCCACAGGTGCTTAAGGCGTGAGCTAAAAATATGGCAATAGAGCAGGGGCGGCACTGGAATGGGGAGACAAGGGTAGGGCCCGAGACCGGACCACCCGCAGCCACTAACCGGGTCTTCATGCTGCTGGCACGGAGGGCAGTGCTGGGCACACAGTGGGCCCCCACTCGGAGACGGTGAGTGAATGACTTCACAAAGATCTGAAGGCAAAGGCTGTTCCCCCTTCACTACTGCATCTTAATGACACCCCGAGTCACTCAGGAGTGTGCGGACTACATGAGGCCCTTGGCAGCAGGAGGGAAAAATAAGTAGAGATTGCAGACCAAAGACTCTACGGTGAAATGGAGACGGGAAGAACGTGCTTTGGGAATAGAATTCAGAAAGTCCCATTTTATTCTTTTGATCCAAATGAATTCCAGCCATTAAGAAAAGGTGTGTGAGGAAGGGGGATACTGCCTCAAGACACAACTCAGGGGCTGTGCTTGGTGTCTCTGCCCGCCCCCTTGTCCACGTCCCCACCGGGCCGGCTCTGCTCAGAGAAGCTGCGGAGGAGCCGCTCCGAGACCACCCAGGGGAGACAGCGTCTCACCTGTGCGCGAGCGCCCCGGCGAAGTGGCTCTCTATGTACGTGTCCATGACGGGCTTGAAGTGATGAAATTTGCTGTCTTGCAGCAAGTTGATTATGTGAACCTACAAAGACAACGGAGCTTTGTAAAACCGAAAAGAAACCAAGACGTGTTTATCCTTCCTAAGTGAACTCTCATGCTAGGAAGTGTACATTTCTGAAACAACCTCAGTCGAGACTGAGAGACAACGTTGTTAAGATGTAATCACAGTGAATGTACACTCACCAAAGAGTCAAACACTTTCGACCCATACTTTTGGGAGTTTTCATCCAAGATTCCGAATAAGGTATCCAGTGTATCTTGCAGAAACTGTCAGGTAAAGAAGGAGATGAACCTGTTAGCCAGCGTCTGTCCCTCCCCTCCAGACGCCCCTCATCCCGTGAGCCTCTGGTGGGGGGTGGGGGGGAGGTGACGCGGTTGCATGTCACCTTCACTATCTCCGAGCCGTCGATCTCTTTCAACTTCGAGAGGCAGCCTGTGATCTTGTCTGGGTGGGTTCTCCACTTCAAAAGATCCAGCATGTCACCTTCCCAAACAGAAGAGAAAAGGAATTGTCCTCCTGGAGGCCCGTCTCTCACAGCCAAGGGTTCTGCTGGCTAAAGCGGACTCTTCCCCACGGTGCCTACCGTCCCCAGTCACCCGAGCGAGCCACAGGCTCCCCCACACCACGATCAGCTCTCTGAGTGGCGTTTCCCAGTGCCTTCCAACGCCATCCCCCTCCCCAGTGGTCTGTACTTACAAACTCCCGCCACCCTCCGGCTTCCGGGGGAGCGGTGGCCTCGTCTAGAAAGTCTGTCCTGGAACATTCCAGACTGAGCCAGCAGCCACTCCCGCACGCTCCCAGGTCACAGCAGCATTTGTCCCCCTCACAGCTGTCTGTCTGTCCCACCAGACTGCAAACCCGAGAGGTCGGAACCACGCCAGGGGGCTGGCCCCGCCGTCCTCCCAGCCCCCTGCGGCGGGCCATTGACAAGTATCTGTTGAGTCATTTTCTGCCTCCTCCCAATAGCATGGGAGATTCTTTTCTATTTTTTTTTTGTTTGTTTAATAAATACATCCTCCTCACCCAAGGACATGTTTATTGAGGTTTTTGGAGAGAGAGGAAAGGACAGCGGGGGTTAGGGGGCGGGGAAAAAGAGAGAAACATCAATGTGAGAAAGAAACATCCATTGGCTGCCTCCTGTTCAATCCCCTACGGGGCATCGAACCTGTAACCTAGGTATGTGCCCACAACCTTCTGGTGCACCAGACGATGCTCCTACCAACTGAGCCACCGAGCCAGGGCTGCAGTGGGGGTTTCTTGAGTGTGGGGAACATGCTTCATTCACACTTGTGACCCAAGCTCTGTCCAAACCGAGCAGAACCCCGACCAAACCTGCCCACAGGCACGAACGCCTTGACAATGGCACAGGAAGAAGTCCCCTACAGAGGGATGACAAGACCAGCCAGTGGTCAGATCGCCTGCAGACCCTCGGACCTGAGGGGCCGGCTCCCGGCCTCCACGGCCATCTCTGTCCCCGGTTCTGTGCCTGCTCCTTATATATTCCCTGTTACAAACAGGCCGGCTTGGAAAGAAATATAAGACGGTCTGTTAGGGTGCGAACCCACCATCTCCTCGGATGGCCGGCCATCCAAATAAGACGCCCAGAAAGATTCAATCCCTGTCTCTGCTTATTGGGTTCAGTACGTGACAAGCAGCACAAATGCAGGTGTCTTTTCTGATTTCACTTGTTCTGGAGCTAAAGGAGGAGTAACGGAGAGAGCCTGTCTGGACATAATTCATCACGTAGGCAAAGTCCTCAGTTAAGTCACAATTGTCATCTCTTGGTTCTGCAACTTAGCCATTTGAGGCGACATTGCTGCACACCGGGAGCTATGACCTACTGCTGAAAACGTGAATGTTACGTATTCCATTGAATACGCACTTAATGCCCAGCCTGCCGGGAGCTGTAAAATAGGTAGACAACAGGATCCTCACTCTAATTTTTTTTTAAATCACCATCTCAGGAAGAGATGGGATGAACCATCCGCCCATCGCTACAGGGGAGCAGGGCTTGTGGGGCAGCCAATACCTGAACAATCGTCAGACCACATTTAAAGATTGCTTTTTTTCCCCCTCAACCATTTAAAAAGTTGAGTTTCATGGCCCAAGGAATGTAACAAAGAAGTAAAATAATTTCTTCCCTGATCCCTACTCTTAAGAAGCTTGAAACATCCACCTGACCTGGCAATGACGGAGGTCCAGCCACTGCAAACCAAGGACGCTACCACAGAGCGTGCAGACACACACACAGCAGGGACCTGAAAGGCAAATGTGCCCTAGGAATCGGTGCCCAGAGACCACACTGCTTACTGAATGCCCAGTGGTAATGGAAATGGGATTTGCATATTTTCCAAGTGCAGTGAAATGAATAGAAAGCAATTTCGGTTTGGACCCGGATTACTTATGAACAGAGATGCGTGG
The DNA here is from genome assembly GCF_021234435.1 of Artibeus jamaicensis. Classification (NCBI taxonomy): domain Eukaryota; kingdom Metazoa; phylum Chordata; class Mammalia; order Chiroptera; family Phyllostomidae; genus Artibeus; species Artibeus jamaicensis. Next base: position 3,357,178 of record NW_026521195.1, on the reverse strand, counting down.
AGCATGCGAATTTCAGAGAGACCAGCTGACATCCTTCCTCCCTCCCAGCTCTTTGAAACACGCGACTCGTTTTCCTGGCTCATTTTGAGCTGTCTTACATTGACAAGGTTAATTACAGCCGAAATGATAATTAAGTACTTATACGCCTTCCATGCTGTGAAATGTTTAATATAATGATTGCACAGACAGTTTATTTACCCACATCTACCTGAAAATGTTCTCTTTTTACAAAATAGCAACTTCCAACAGTCATGATTTGGTTCTGTCTTATGTTCACAATTCCGTCTGACACCCTAAACCCAAGAACCAGAGCAGCCGAGGGAGGTAGGACTAAACATTTTAATGGCAGATACTCTGCTTTTAGGTTTATTTGTGTGGCTGGCAGAATAATGGCCTCCAAATGCCCCCATCCCAGTTCATGGAACCTGTGAATATGTTTACCTCACATGGCAAAAGAGATGTTACAGGTGGGATTCAACTTGAGTACTTAAACTGGGGGACTACCCTGGATTAGCCAGTGGTCCCGGTGGAGCTGGCCAGTGTGGCTCAGTAGGTTGGGTATCTGTCTTCCCACAAACTGAAAGGTCATTGGTTCAAATCCCAGTCAGGGCACATGCCTGGGTTGCAGGTTCTGTCCCCAGCCAGGGTGAGTATGGACGGCAACCAGTTGATGTTTCTCCCCCGCCCTCACCTCTCTCTAAACAAAAAGAAAAAAAAAAACCCATGGAAGACGGCCAGAGTCAGAGAGGGCTGTGAAGATGGGGAAGGGTCGCGGCGAAGGCGCGCAGGTCGGCCCTCCAGGAGTAGGCAGAAGGCTCCCCCTTGAGCTTCCAGAAGAAAAGTAGCCCAGTGGCTGGCTCCCAGGTTTCAGCCCAGTGAAACTACTTTGGACTCTTGACAGAATTGTAGAGTATTAGATTTCTGTCGTTTTCAGCAGTAAGTTTAGAGTTATTGTTACAACAGAGAGCTCACTAGTAAACGTACAAATGTTCTACCGGAGACAATCGGTGAAATGTGCACCTGAGCTCCACAACCAAGACGGAGCCCACAGAGGACAACCACAGCTCCGTCTACGGGAGTTGGGAACAGGCTGACTTTGGGATCTTCATACCCTCCGGAGGGGGTAGACAGGCCCCCTAAAAAATACCTGAGGTCTGGGGAATGCTTTATAATCACTATTATGCCAATGTGAGTCTTATTTAAGCACGATCATTAACCACCGAATTCTGATACCATCTGGTGTAACTTGACATCTCTCAACTTGGTGATAATGACCTTCCATCACGCTTCCCCAAAATAGATCATAACCGATGCCTAAGAGGAGAAACACTTTCCCGGCTGCACGCCCTGCTCTGAGCCTCAGAGGCAATCCAGCAGCCCATACGGATGTTTGGGCACAGGAGCACTGTACGACACACAATACCTTCCCAGGACATGACCCCCCTCAACGAAACCAATCTGACTTACTAGCACAGCTTTCAGGATGCTGCCAGATGCTTTATGGGGGGAGCATGAGGAACTCAAAACCCATTCAGTTTACTGCCTGCGTCAGACATTGTTTTCACCACAAGTTGTCGAGAAGAACCTCTTGTGTTTCGAACTATACCTTGCTAAACTGGCATAAAGAAGAATGCTAGACTAGAAAAGCCTACCAGCTAATCAAACAAAGGCAGCCTTTCCTCTAGAGCCTGCAATTAGCACTGTCTATGGAGAGAGGAAGCGGGTGGTGTCTTTGTCTTGAATGTTATTCTTCTTTTCTGTTAAGCAGCTGGCTTTTAAGGGTCGATGTGAAGAGTCGTGTGCTTGGGGGCCGACGCTGGGACACTCATGCAGCCCTTACAGGACGTGTGCTCAGCAGAGCAGCGGGCCACACACAAGGGCCAACCACTTCTCCTGGGCAAGGCTTAGGGCGCCAACACAGGTGCGTATTGAACGTACCTGTTAAAACCCACCAGCACGTTCTTACACAGTCTTTCAAAGGCAAGGGCATTGTACGTACCATTCTGTGTGAGCTTCGTGGAGCAGAGGGAAGAGGTGACCCAAAAAGACTCCTTGGTGGCCTTCACGGCCTGACTGCTGTTCCCCAGCAGGAGGCCCTTGGAGAAGGGCAGTTTGAGGTAGCGGGCGGCATCCTGGAGGTTCGTGTGTTCTTCACACTGCGGGAGACATCGACACGGGGGTGGGGAGGGAGAGACCGCATGAGAACTGCTAGGCATAATTTCCAGCCCAGTGTTTACCAACTGGGGAGTGTTGCAAACAGTGTCACAGACAGACGCTGGCTTTTAAGGAAAATGCAACAAGAAGGCATAAAAGGAAGGAAGCTGGGCTGTGGGGCTGGGACCACTGACTGGGTTCGAATCCCAGCCCCATCACTTCCCACATGAGCGACGGTGCCCAGTCACTTAACCCCTGGGGCCTTGGTGTCTGTCTCCAAACCCCACGTTGTCATAAGCAGAACACAAAAAGGGCCTGAATGTCGTGCCTGACACTTGGAGAGTGCTCAAGAAATCTCGCTTGCAGTGATCACAGAAGTTGGAAAAACGATGCTTATGGTCTTTCACCCTCTCACCTGAAGCGGTGTCTAAACGACTCCTTACTCAGAAAACGGCGACTGCAGAGAGAGCGCTCCGGGTGCTCTAGGAGTCCCGCTGCGCGAGGGGAATCCCTCGGCCACAGACAGCGCCAGCCAACAATGAGTGTAAAAGGAATTGCCGATTCAAAAAGCAAAGCTTTTCATGCCTGGTGTAATTCTTTCTTTAGCCGAGGACTGTCATTTCGTGTGAAAACCAGCAGGAAGACTGGTGAGGAAAGGGACGTGCACGAGGCCAGAGGGGCAGCAGGACCAGTGTCCCCGCCCGGGGGCGGGGCTGTCATCACACCCAAGTGGGGGGCTGCAAAGAGCAACCTCGCGGCTCCTCCCAGAGATGCTGAACTGGGCCCCGCCACCCCTCCAGGCTCCACGTCCGCCTCGCAGGAAACACGAGGCACAGAGCCCCAGGCCGGGCGCCCCCGTGGGGAGCCACCACACAGGCCCGGGACGGGGCACCTGCGCGGGGGCCGGGCGCTGTCCCCTCAGGTCCCAAGTACTGAGCGAAGGGACCGCTCTAGACGACACATGAGAGACAGGCACCGAGCTGCCACTCACGGCCCCAGGTCTAAACGCGTCTGCCGAAAGGGTTGTTTTTCGGGATTTACGCACTAAGTTCTAGAGGAAACGGCAATTCAGTGATTAGAGAACCATTAAATGAAAGAGGAGATTTTATAATACATATACGCAGTAAAGCAACTACGATGTCCTTCTGTTGATGGGTAAATTGTGGTCCATCCAGAAAGTGAAGTGTTCAGTGCTAAGAAGAAGTTATCGAGTCACAAAAAGACATGGAGGAAGCGTATAAGCATGTTACTAAGAGAAAGAAGCCGGTCTGCAAAGGCCACCAACTGCATGACGCCAGCTCCACGGCCTCCTGGAAAGGGCAAAGTATCGGAGACAGTACAACAGTCCGTGGCGGCCAGGGGTTGGGGGGAGGGGGATGGTCGGGCGGAGCACAGAGGATTTTTAGGGCAGTGTGTGGGGTGCTGTGATGGACACATGTCATTATACATTTATTAACTTAATAAATTAGTTAATTTGTTACAAATTAGAGAGGAGGGAGACAGGAAGAAGCCCGCTGCTTCACTGCACCGGAGAGTGGGCTCAGACTGGACCAGAGATGAGGGCTCGCCGGCTCGGAGTGAAGGGCGAAGTGCGGTGGCCCTCAGTCCTCATGCTTTTTGAGATTCTGGACCTGGCTGGCCGTCTAGTCTTTGCCCAGATTCACAACCGTTCAGTACAGCGATGAAGGATGCATCGTGGTCTGACCACTGTCCCAGACACATGACAGAGAACTGTGACAGCTGGTCACAGTGCTCCAGCAACGTGACATCTGCAATAATGCAAGCTCGGTGATTAAAAGGTGGACATCCACAGTGCATCCAAAAATAAATGGGCACAGAGCCCTGGCTGCTGTGGCTCGGTGGGGTGGGAGTCGCCCCACAAGCTAAAATGTCACCGCTCCATGCCCGGTCAGGGCACACGCCTGGGTTGCGGGCCAGGTCTCCCCCTGAGAAAGAGGGAGAGATCAGTGTCTCTCTCCCTCTTTCTCTCTCCTACCTCTCTCTCTAAAAACAAATTAATAAAACCTTTAACAAATACATAACTGGTACAGAAATTAGTAGTATATTAATCGGATGAAGAGGTCTGTCATTTGCAAGGAGTAAAGAATTAAATTAAAAAATACAGTCAGTTTGACAATCCAGTTGGAATGAAAGTTACCAGTTAATCAAAACCAGATTGAAACTGTTATAGCAGCAAAACACCTCCTTTTAGGGACTCGCAATACAAGTGGCCATGCCTAATGTCATATTAAACATGTATTCAGGGCCTACTGGTTGCCAGTCCTTGAGTTCGGGGTTAAGGTCACAAGTCCCGTGTCCTCCAGGGCGCTGCACATCTGACCCCTCTCCCCTGTGAGCACTGAGTACCAAGCTGTGAGCACTGAGTACCAAGCTGTGAGCAAGGCCGCTGGGCTGCAGCTGTGCCGGGGACGGGGTGGTTTCACCCAACAACGGGAGGCTTGCCCAGCGGGCCAGGGAGGCGTGTGCCTTACACGGTGGGAAGCAGCCACACCCAGGAAGGCGCTGGGGAGGCACACAGGTGAGGAGCTACAGAGACAGGGCAGCTCAATGTCACTGGACTGGCTCCTCTGACAGAACAATGACAGTAGAGGAAAAACCTGTGAAACCACAGTGTGGCGTCCACAGTCCTGTACCGAGGTGAGTTCAGTTTCAGTACATGTGCTGTGGTTGTGTAAGACGTTAACATAAGGAGAAGCTGGTGAAGGGCACACAGGAATTTTCTGCGCTATTTCTGCCCCGCTGCTGGAAGTCAAATATACGTTCGAAAACAAGCACAGGTGTATTCAGACGACCGCGTGTAGCTGAGCACAGCTGGAGTGTGGGGACTCCCTGGACATCCCATTTAGGAGAGTCCCGAGGTGACCCTGATGGCTGCCGCCTCTGGTTTCAGTCCCCTGAATTACAGGGCCATCCAAGAGGTGAGAGGAGACTGACCCGTCACACAGCCAGCTGCTCAGATACGGAGAGTGAGGTGACAAGTCAAGACGAAGGGCTGTTGTCTGTCACAGCAGAAGTGTCGGACGGAGGAGGGATAAACACCTCCATTTGGGACACGCTGAGGTTGAGGTGTCTCTGGCTAATCCGACAGGAGGTGTTCAAGAGGCTGGTAAGAGATCCGGCCTGGAAATGCAGATCTGGCCGCCACGAGCCGAGCTGTGGCAAGGGAACCACGGGCACAGATGAGATGGTTTCCAGGTGTGGGCGAGACAGCCACACCAGCCTGTACGGTGCAGGAGAGAGAGAGAGAGGCCCTCCCAGGAGAAAAAAGAGGGCTCACAGGAGGACACAGGCAGGCGGGACAAGGCGTGCGAGATGTCCCAGAAGGAGGGTAATCAACGCGGTGACACACGACAGGGAAGTCGGTTAAGGGCTGATTTTGAAAGGGGCTTTAACCCCTGGGTGAACGCTGAGGACTTGGAGGGAGAAACTCCATTTGAGCAGCGGGACAGAAGCAGCCTGGGGAACAAATAGGACATAAGAAAGAAACAGGGACTGAACGGTGGCTTTTCGAGCAGGCTGGCGGTGATGGAGAGGGGTCACAGAGGGCGGAGGCTACTGAGATTTTTTTTTTTTTTTGCTTTAAAGAAAAAGACATGGGCATGTCTATAATCTGAGAGAAACTACAGGAGACAGGAAGCGGTTACTGACACAGAAGGAAGAGGGTGCACTGGGAGGAGCAGGGTCGGAGCAGGGTCGGGGCAGGGGGTGGGAGGGAGGAGGATCCTGAAGGAAGCAGGTGGGAGACTCAGCCTTGGGGAGAAGGAGTCTCACCCCAGCCCCCAGGACAGGAAGCAGGAAGGAAGCAAAGGGTGCAGCCACGCTTGCAGGTGGCAAGGGAGAGCACGCAGGACATTACGGATGCTCCTGTCTGGTGGCTTCTGTTTTCTCTGTGAAGTAGACAGGAAGCGGTGGGGTAGGTACGGTGGTAAGGTCCTGTAAATGGCTCTCGTGGGGACAGAGAAGGAAGGAGCTGATTAGTTCGCCTGCAGTGTTGACCATCCTGCATCTGCATCCATCAGGCTGATGCGGACATGGACCCACAGTATAATCTCCCCCAGTAACGCTCAACTGCCTGGGGCAGGGGAGGGGAGGGGCGGGGGAGGGGACAGGGCAAAGTGGACAGACTGACCTAGGGCTGGTTTTCCTTCCCATGCAAGTGTAGCAGACCCAAGGATCAAGGGCTACCCGGGGTAAGAAAAGGGAGAAAGGAACGTCAGGTGGGTCTACTGAGAAGACGGAAAAAAACAGGTTTGATCAAAAAACTGGAAGGTTGAAAGGTCATGTCAGAATATTGGGAATTTAAGACTTTTGATTAGAAGTGGTTCTGAATACTTCCATCCATCCACCCACTCAGCCTTTCATCCATCCATCCATCCAGTATTTATTTAGGACCTAAGTGGGGGGTCCTGCTGGTGGGGAATGAAGCAAGGCCCAAGGAAAAGCAAAAGACAAAGAAAGGTCACTGGAGTTGAAGTGACCAAGAAACAAGAAGATGGGGCCCTGGACAGGTCCACCAGCAGAAGACAGCCTTGACTCAGGGGCTAAGCTGAGTGTGGGGAAGGAAACACGGGCCCACAGACTCCTGCAGTGCAGGCCACGACATTAAATGAACCCCTCCCCTCCCCAACCAGGAAACAGGGTCGGCCTCTGTTTGGCTGGTTTCTTACCTGGCCCTTCTCCTGCCCAGATGCTCTAGGTTGGGAAGCCAATAAATTGCACTATAAGGAATCCATTCTCTCATTAGCAAGACCCCAGCCTGGCCGAGCTGGGCCACTATGGTGATGTTAATCAACAATGTTGAATTTGCAAAACCCTACTGTTTCAAAGGTAGACTGTATTACTGTTGTTATCATCAGTATCTGTTTGCTTGTTCTGTTGTTTGTATGCGTATGGCACACACGTACACTCATTCATTCATACACAAATACTGGACCTGGAGAAGTTCTGAATACATTTCCAAACAAAAAATCCTTCTGTGCAAGGGGTCAGAAGGGGGACTTGAGGACACAGCTCCTCAGCTCGGCCCCCCTTTTCTGGATCCTCCCATCATTCCCTATAAGAGACTTGACTTTTGGAAAATGAATTCTCTTATGCTCATTAGTTTCTTTTCTTAACTTGTTTTCCAGCAGGTAGCTGGAGAGGGGTAGCCAAAAATACTCCTACAAAGTGAGAGAAGATGATTCTACCAGAATGCAGTGAAATAATAAGATCACACACTTTTTAGAGCATTTTTCCCATCTCTTACCACCCCTTGATTTTATAGACAGTATTTGTCAATAAACAACACAGAATATGGTTTAAAAAGATCTAAGGCAATTGACATTTCTTCAAAATCTTACTATAAACATTAAAGTCAAGATTATATGACTGAAGAACAGTCTATAGTTAGATAAAACTCCAGAATATAGTGGTATAGAACTAACTTTCTGTCTCTTCCAGTGTTTGTTTTTTCAAAATGAATAAAAGCTTTAAGGCTATACAATAATACTTGACACTAACAAAAAATAAGCAATGTTAAAATAAAACTAAAGTTAGTGTTAATATTTTAGGACACCCTTGCAAGCATCTATGTACATATTGGGGCTGTTCCAGGTTGCTTATTTATACACACAAATATATCTTATGTGCATATTTATAAACATATGCTTCTACAAAATGTGCTATATCAGAATAACATGAACATTTTTCTGTGCATATAAAAATGTCCACTAAACATTATCTCGATCAACATGCAGCATTTCAATCATTGTGTGTTACATAACCAGACTTACGTTATTAGTAACTTTCCACGTTTTATGGACTCTGTGAAAATCATCCTCGAATCATTTTGGCCCACCGTGTTTGATTACCCTCTTCCTTTAAATACCAGGATGTGGGAGGGCTGAGTCCAAGGATACACACGTCGGAAACTACCCACGTGTTGCCAAACTGCCCCCCAGAAAGACAATACCGTTCACGTTTCCTCTGTAAAGGCAAGAGGGTGTTCCTGGTCCCCGTAATCTCCCTGTCCAATCCTGGGTTTTAAAAATCTTTACCATGTAACAGGCCAAAAGATTTCCTATTTTTAAACTTGCGTTTGATTATTCATGTATTTTATATGTTTGCATTTATTATTTTTGAATAGCTTGTTTGTAGCATTATCAATTTTCCGTTATTGATCTGTGACAATTCATGGTGAACTGGGAATCTCCACCCTCTGTCGACTGTCCCATAGCTACACTTGCCTGTCCTGTGTCTTTCAGCCTTAATTATGATGGTTTTACCTGTAAAAAAGTTTAAATTTTATGTAACCCAATTCACAATGTTTTGCAGTTGTGTCTAACATTTGCGCCACCCTGTACAAAGTATTATAAAAATGTTCACTCATATTTTTAAGGCTCTCCTGGTTTTATGTTTTTATACTGAATCTGGAATTGGAACCCAGCTCTTCTTCCACTCGTGACGCCCAACCAGTCCCCTCCACTCCTTAGTGAGTGGGCTATGTGTTTCACCCATGATTCAAAATCCACTCCTCCCTCATCTTTTCTCCCCCTAGTTTTTAAAAAAACAACAAAGTTCAAAGCTGCAGTTATCAGCAGGCCGTGCGCCTTCCTGCCACGCAGAGGAAGGCTCCACACAATGCCCGACATCCAGTTTCCTGATCACACACTGCCAGGCCATACGCTGAGACTGAGCTCGCTGGCCCAGCTCTGTCCTCAGCTAGACTCGGGACAAAAGTCATTATGGTTGGCGAGTGTCCTACACCTGTTTAAATGAGCCACACAGGACAGCCCTAACCAGGGGACAAGTCGGGCCCGCAGGGCTTTCCTGGGAGCTCAGGCTTCCCCAGGGCCTGCACCACGCAGCTCTGCCCTAGATGGGCCAGTCCACGGACACCATCTCGAGCCTACTTTGAGGTTGGGGGAGGTCATTGGGAACACCTGCCCTTTAAACTGTTCCAGCTCAAGATGGAGGCATAGGTGGAAGCACTGCACCTTCTCGCACAACCAAGTTTAAAAACAACAAAGTGTAAGCAACAAACACACAGCCAAACCACAGAAAATTGAACTACATGGAAGTCTGACAACAATGAACCCTTTAGCCAAACTGGTAAGAGGGGCAAAGCCAGCAGCAGAACAGGTCGGGCAGGAAAGATCCACCGGACCGACCTGGGTAGGCACATGACCCAAGTGCGCCAGCAGCCGTGGGCAGATCCAGTGTGGAGAAGCGGGCGGACCCACTGAGGGCGCAAGGAGGTGGACCCACTGAGAGCTGATCGCAGTCACACATTTGCGCGCAGATAAACCAGTGACGGAGCTAGCAGTAAGACGGACCTCGCAGGCCCCCAGGGCAGGAAGCGGCAGAGGGAACCGCCATTGTCCCTCTGACCTACCCTCACGTACAGCGTCACAAAACAGCGACCTGGGTGGCCCCGCCCTGGTAAACAACTAAGGCTTACCAAATAAATAACAGGCACGAACAGATCAAAACATGGCTCAAGAACAACTCAAGAGCCCCTGAGCCAAAAAATCTAAGCGATGAAGAAATAGCCAAACTTTCAGATGCACAGTTCAAAACACTGGTGATCAGGATGCTCACAGAACTGGTTGATTAGAGGAACATATGAAGGCTAAACTAGTTGAAATGAATGGAAATACACCGGAAACTAATAGTAATGGAAAGGAAACTCAGACTCAAATCAAAGGAGTGGACCAGAAAGAGGAAAAAAATGACCAAACAGAAAAGGATGAAAAAACAAGAATTCAAAAAAATGAGGAGAGGCTTAGGAACCTCCAGGACATCTTTAAACGTTCCAACATCCGAATTATAGGGGTACCAGAAGGGGAAGAGGAACAGCCACCAGTGGAAAACTTATTTGAACAAATAATAAAGGAGAATTTCCCCAATCTGGCACAGGAAATAGACTTCCAGGAAATCCAGGAAGCTCAGAGAGTCCCAAAGAAGTTGGACCCAAGAAGGAACACACCAAGGCACATCATCATTACATTAGCCAAGATTAAAATGAAGGAGAGAATCCTAGAAGCAGCAAGAGATAAGGGGACAGTCACCTACAAAGGAGTTCCCATCAGACTGTCAGCGGATTTCTCAAAAGAAACCTTACAGGCAAGAAGGGGCTGGAAAGAAGTATTCCAAGTCATGAAATCCAAAGACCTACATCCAAGATTGCTCTATCCTGCAAAGCTTTCATTTAGAATGGAAGGGCAGATAAAGTGCTTCTCAGATGAAGTCAAGTTCAAGGAGTTCATCATCACCAAATCCTTATTATATGAAATGTTGAAGGGACTTATCTAAGAAAAAGATAAAAAATATGAACAGTGAAAAGACAGCAAACTCACAGTTATTAATAACCACACCTAAAACAAAAGCAAACTAAGCAGACAGCTTGATCAGGAGTGGAGCCACAGAAATGGAGATCAGATGCAGGGTTAGCAACAGGGGAGTGGGAGGAGGAGAAGGGGGGAGAAGGTTCAGAGAATAAGTAGCATAGACGGTAGGTAGAAAATAGACAGGGGGAGGGCAAGAGTAGTGTGGGAAATGTAGAAGCTAAAGAACTTATGACACATGGACATGAACTAAAGGGGAAGAATGTGTGGGGAGGGGGTGTGCAGGGTGGAGGGGAATGAAGGGGTAGAAATAGAACAACTGTAATAGCATAATCAATAAAATATATTTTTTTTAAGTTAAAAAAATAAAAATAAAATAAACTGTTCCAGCTCAAATAACTTTTCCTCTGCTTTAGGGATCAGAATTTGGATCCTTGGTGAAAATTCGGGCATAAGCTTAAGAAGATTCAAAGCTGCGTTTCTGAGAAAAGTCTGGCCCTGCTCTCGGGCAGCCAGCCCACAGGCCCCTGGTTACCGGAGCAGCATGGCCCTCTGCCTGGGAGCCCAGAGCAGCCAGCCTCCTCACTGTTCCCAGGGAGAAGCAGGCTCTGCTCCCTGCCCGCCCAGCATTCCAGTACACAAAGGTCTCAGGGCAGCAATAGGACTCACGGTCACTTAGAGGTGTGAATCTGAACGTGACTGGAGACTTAGTACCCGCCCCCAAATACTGCCCCACACAGGACCCACAAGGAGAGAGCCCACCCCTGATGTGCCGTCAAGCAGGGACTTTTCTCCCCTGTGACACTGGTCACCTGGGCTCCCAGGGGAAGGAGCTCAGCCCTGTGTTTTCTGAGTTACGGTCGCATGTTCTACACAGGTGACATCACAGACCTGTGGACAGAGCACTGCCATGTCTTTTGGAAAACTGTTCCTGAAGACGCTGCCTGTCACCTCCGACATCTCACCACAGCGGCCTCTCACCTAACCGTGAGATGACCAACTTAGGTAGCTTATTGCTTCCTTCTCTTCAAGGTATGTTTGTCTTTGCATTTTAACACTGTGAGCACTTGGAAGTCACTCTCCAAAGCAGAGACACTGACTGGTGTTCTCAAGTGACACTGCAGGACCCAAGCTTTGTAAATTTTCCTTCTATTGCCTATTCTGGTATATTTCATCCCCAATGTTCTTAGGACAAATCTTGATGCAAACAATAGAAAGTAAGAACCACTGAAGTTGTCCTAACACAGTACAGCCACCCTCTGCTTGCTCAGGCAGAGCAACAGACGGGAAAATGCACCGCTGACCTTGGAAAGTGACCTCTGGGGGACGTGCTCCGGATAAGGCTCAAGATGAATAGGCTGTGAGAACTTTCTGGTAAGGTTTACTTAATCCCATAGCAGCAATGGAAAGGACTCTGAGGTCAACCTGGAATCCCTACACTTAAATTTAGACAAAGGAACAGATTGCCTGTAAAATATGTTTTAGAATATGACAATGTATAGAAATTATAGTTTCAAAAAAGCACTCTCCCTGCCAGCAGTTTTCCAAAGGAGTTTCTTTCCAGTCATCAATGCATCTTGAGGGGAGAGACGCTAAGACAATGGGTTCGTCACTCCGCCCACCCTCCGCAGCAGGCCCGACACCTGGCCGCCTTACCTTATGCACGATGAGCTCGTGCGTGCCGTCTGGAAGCGTCCTGCCATCCTCCTGCATCAGGGGGACGAAGGAGAAACCAAACAGCTTCTTCTCGCCCTTCTCCTTCGCTGTGGGGGGAAAAAGAAAGAAAAGAAGACTCGCTTGTTTAAGCACCTGCTTACACAAGTCTCACAACTCTGTCCAGCAACCAAGGTTGTCAAGGAGGGTGATTATCAATCAAGAAATAAAACCCACCTCGCCAGCTCTTTTGACCACAATGGAGCTTTGTCTACAGGAGCCTCCCGCCAGCCCCATGGGCCCACCCCTGACTCCGTAAGTTACTTTTCTCCATTTATTTCCTTCAAGGGACTTGTTATCTGAAATTGTGCGTGTGTGTGTGTGTGTGTGTGTTTTAATTCGTGTATTGCTGGGGTCTTCTCACATCCCACCTCCACTTCTGAATGTAAGCTCCACAGAGGGCCGGGTTCTTATCTGTTATTTCATTCTAACCTTGGTGTCTCGAAGAGTGCCGAGAACACAGTAGGTCCTCAATACACACAGGTGAATGAATGCAGGAGCAAATGTGTGTGAAATGCATTTGCTCACTACTTGTGGAAAAGGAGACTCTAAGCTTCGCCCTGGGAACTTCCTTCCCTAGAGCCACAGGGGTGCAGACAGAGCGCCCGTGGGACCATGAGCTCTGCTGGGCATTTGGAAGAAAGCTAAGAGCCCACTGGTCATCTCCTTCCCTTCTGAAACACCCACAAAAGCTGGTTTATGGAGCTCCCCGGGCCAATTCTGACATGCACTATAGTCCCAGGGACAAAGTCCTTCTCTCCCTGAATCTTGCCTGAGTGACAGCTCACAGGTGACGTCACCACAGAGGTGCCTGGCCATGCCTCCATCCCTTTGGGACTGCACAGGGGCTTGCTACTTCTGGTCACGTGTAAGAGTAAGACACACTTCAGTGACACAGGGAATACCAGAGGGCCCCCAGACTGGGGGGTTGTAGGGGCAAGGAGGAGACTTGAGAAGGTGGTAATGAGTACAAAAGAATGAAAACAGAGATGGCAAGAAACGACAATTTTATGGGCAGCAATGTTCACCCAGACGAACCCTGTCACATCTCCATGCCCTAGGTTTCTCAGATCTGTAAAATGGGGCCATAACTTCTTATCACCTGGAAGAACCATTCAGACTGACTTTCCTTGATTCTCATCTGAATACTGCATGAGGCTGCATGGTAATGCAGATATATGCAAATCAGATATACATCGGAGCCAATCAGAGGCCTTCCTAGCGACTTTATACACCCAGGGAGGTTGTGGTGGGTCCTCTGAGAGTTGCATGAGCTCTTGGAAGGAGAGGTACCCGGTGACGCATCAGGGCTGCCTAAGACCACCAGAGCCAGTCAAGTTTTTCATGCTGTGTCTTTTCTAACACTTCTAGACTATGAAAGTGATGGACAGATTTTAATGAAAGTGATCAATTTAAGGAGCACACTGTTGGTTTCCAAAGGCATTTTTTTCCTCTATGTTTCCATGGAAGTTATTGGTTCTTCATGAATAAGTGAGCCCCCTTGTCTCTCCAGACTCCTCCGGCTGCAGGACCCCCTTCCAGAGGGCTCTGGGTCATCACACACACCCTGCACATTAACCCGCCCACATCACAGCTCAGCGAGCAGACCACCCCCACACCACAACCGCACAGAGCACTCACTGGAACAATGCCGGAACTCAAAGCGGATGTGCGCGCCCCTGAACTTATCCACAGGGATGGGGAGTTTCAGCAGCTCGGACCACCGGGGACTGTTGTTGTGATAGAGGACGAAGGAGTGGTACTCGCTGGCGGGCGGCTCTCCGGAGCCGAAGGAGATATAGTCCTGTCAGAGAAAATGGGCCGGTTCATGACAGCGCCACTGAAAGATGATTTCGAGAGCAGATGAGCAAGTGCGTTGCTGAGTCTGCCTGCTCCCTGGGTAGCATCCACTTCACGGGGCGTGACCCCGTGGAAGTTTCATTCTGAGGCTGGTATCCCAGGGCCTTCTGTGACAAGGGTGGCCCTCGGGGGTGTGGGCAAGATGGACAATTTGCAAGCCCCATGTGAAGGTCAAGGCTGAAGGGAAGGTCTCAACCTCGCAGTAAGAGCCCGCGCTCTCACTCCACGGGCCCCAGGGTCACACGGAACACATCCTCCATGAAAGGCCCTGTGGCCGTCTCTCCCACTCCTCATGCTCCAAGCCCCAGGCCTTCATTTGGTCAACATGAAAATACATAGGATTCCATGGTTTGGGTTTCATTTTCACTGAGTGCCAAAAGAGAGTATTTACCCCCCAAAACCACTGCAGATGGAAGGGAAAATATGAAATGGCATAAAAATATTGTATATACAGAATAACTGCTGTGAGAAAATTGTTGACACCATTAATTCAACAAAATACATGAGCCTTTCTGCTTTTTTGACTTTCCTTTCTGAAAGGCATTTTAATGATTTTAAAAACGAACAAGGGTAGAGGAGAAAAAGATGGAAAATAACCCAGATCAGAAATTAGCTGACCTCATTACGGCCGGACCCAAAGCAATGAGATGGAACAGTCTTACCCCAAATGACCGTACCTTCAAGGTCTGGCCGCTGCTCTCTACAATGAACATCGTCACTTCCACGTTCCTGGCCACACTCTTGCCTCCTTTCTCAAATTCTCCCCTTTCTATGGTGATGTATAAATCATTCCTCATTTCACCTAGTGGGAGAGGAAAATTAAAACCATTTTATATATACTCAGACATGTAATAAAGTACTCTATGAAGGAAAACTTCAGTTCATAAAATACAGTGTTATAGCACGCACATAAAATTGAAATATATTCTATCTATACATTTATAAAAGGGTTTCCACCCTCACTGCTAATCTCCAAGAAAAGAAAAAGGACCACCTCTGCTAGGCTGAATTAACAATACTGGAAATGTCCATCTGGCAGGCAGGCAAATACTGGGGTTGAATAGAAAGGTGTTGCCAAATTTCCCCATTTTTCAGTGTTTCTCTTATTTCATTTATGAGGTACGATGACAGAATGACAGCCTGGCAGGGTGGCAGCTCAGAGGGACCGGTCCTGACACTTTTTAGTGGCAGCACTTAGAAGAGAAGGAACATCTAAATGGAATAAAAGGACAGGGCCGCCGAGGGTCCAGCTACGTGGAAGTCTTTCCCCAAATGCCTGGGCAAAACGATCTCCCAGCCGGGAGAATCCGATTTGTGCTTTAGGGGCACAGATGGAGAATAACTCAGTGGCATAGACATACCTGCTGAGTATTTTTTGCCATGAAGCTATTAAACCAGTGAAAGAGGCCTGGATTCCAACACACATTCTCCGTGCACACACACTATCCGTTTTTCCTCTATTGGTTATTTGTAAAGCTTGAATGCTTTTCATACCACCCTTTCCTTATTACTGCAAGAAAAAGGAGAAATTCATCGCCAACCAGCAAACTCGGACAGGCACGCCGACTGCCTGCTTTCCCCAGAGCAAAGAGGGAATAAGTGGTGAGTGCACAGGGGAGTGAGAAATGAAAGCAGAGTGCCACTAGAGAGTCCTGGACGGTAAATGCTGGTGAGATTGGCCAGGCTAAATTTACTTTTACTTAACGTGGCTTTCAAAGGCAAGTATCTTTTTTTCCTGTTAAGAAAGCGCATTACCAGAAGCAGCAACAAGCACACAAATATGCATGCAATTGGGAGATTTATAGAACTCCCTGACTGAAGTGCGCACAAGAAAAAACACTCGAGTTTCTAATCCGTTCCGTAGGGGAATTGCAGTGCGCCCAGTCACCTTCCCCACAGGGACCAGCTTTTTATAATGTCATCCTTCACGAATGCCCTGGGCTGGCTGGGAAACACATAAAAGAGGAATGGAGCCCTCAACAAGATGAAAATTTTATTACTTTCCAATACATTTATTAGGTTAATAGTAGTTAATAACATTATATAAGTTTCAGGTGTAGAACTTTATACTATGGCATCTGTATACTGTACTGTGCTCACCACCTCAAGTCCAGTCTCCTCCCATCACCATTTATGCCCCCTCCACCCTCTGCCACCTCCCCACCTGCTTCCTCCCTGGTCATCGCCAAGCTCTTTGTTGTCTGTGTGTTTGTCTACTGCTTTTTGTTTCATATCTTGTATATAAGTGAAATCATATGGTTCTTGTCCTTTCCCATCTGACTTATTTTACTTAGTATAATACTCTTAAGATCTATCCCTATTGTTGCAAATGGCAGTATTTCCTCAAAAGAATGAAATAAATCTCAACTACCCTTTCCAAGGAGTATTTAAAAGAGTACATTTGTGGACACAGTGATCTCTGATTTACGAATGTCTGGTACTCATACAGCTCATGCAAACCAACTTGGGAAGGCAATGAACTTGGAATTGCAGAAGAAAAGCAACATGTTTCAATGCACTTAAGATTATGTTTGAATGCCTTGAAAGGTTTTTGTTTTTACCCATTCCATTTTTTACAAGTTTTGTGAATTTTACAACTTTGCAAGATTTTTACAGCCCTGTTTATTTTATTACTATATACAGTTATCACTACACACACATTTTTAGTGCTATTTATTTTAACATCTTCGCTATAAGATGAAGAGCAAACTCACACACTTTGTCCTCTGAATCCACCAATTTCAACCCCAAATGGGGTCAGTACAATAAAGGTCTGCACATGTGCCATTCCAACAACATGTCTGAGAGGAAATTTTTGACAACGGTTTTCCTGCTAATAGATCTGGCAGGTAAACGAACACTCAAATCAAGGCACCTTAGAGCAAAAGATGTCAGCCAACAACAGCAACACCCCTCCGCACCTGACAGAACATGCCAAGCACAGACCGTGAGCCATGTGGAGGAATGGGGAGGGGCCACCGGGAACTGAACCTGAGGAATGTCTCTTTGTGAGTAACAAGCTCATCCACACCACAGAGGTATTAACCACCCACAGAAGAAGAGTGTTCCTTGGGAGGGGACTTCCATGTACATCTGTCGTAAGGAAAGGGTGACTCCGAGTGGAGCAGAGACAGGAGGGTGGTCTGTGGGCTGGGCCCTAAGGAAGGATGGTGGTCAGGGAGAGCCATGCACGGCCAGCGGCACTGAACTCTTTCTCATGTAATCAATTCAGCAAGTACATCTTGAACATCTACTGTGTTACAAGTCCCTTCCCTCCAAGCCGATTCTAGCAGGGGAGGTCTTGGACAAAGAAGGAAAGCACATGGCCTGCTGAATGATGATACACCCCGTGGATACAGGCGGGGCAGAGAAGGAGGGGCCTGTGGTCCAAGGGGCTGCAGGTATAACCGAGAGAGAAAAACCTCTCCAAGAAGATGAGAGATCTGAGTCAGCTGCAGTGTGTTTTTTGGAAAAGGAGCAAATTAAAGATGGCATTAGCTTCCCAAAGCAGCCCCCACAGCCTGTTTAGCTTGTAACTTAGCTGGATTCTTCTATTTCTTCTGAATTCAGAAGACATTCTAAGTTCAAAGAAGCCCAATGGATATAGGGTCAAAAGAATAAGGACATTTGGATTGGAGGCTCTCTCTGCCGTCATCTACTCTGTGGGACATTAGTCTAGACAGGGGAATATAAAGCTCTGGACCCCAAGTTTTTATGTCCTCAAGATGGGGGAGGGGAGGGGACAGGCAGAGGCAGGGCTGTGAGAGAGGGAGGGCGGGGCAAGGCTACCCTTCCGTTGTGCCGTTTGTATGCCTTACAAAAGGACTGCTGGGACGGAACACAATTTTAAGTGAGAACTCCTTACACGTATGCTTTACTTTTCTGTCCCTTGGTTGCCACTAAGCCTGTAACCCCTTTATCTTCTGCAAGCCTTTTAGGCCAAAGTAAGGTTTCTTTAAAAGGAGAACCCAGGGCAGGAAGAAGTGGGCCCTGGAAGACCTCCTCGCTGCGTCTCCCAGGAGTGCTGCAGCTTGCCCTGCCCCGACAGAGCAGGGTGCCGAGTTTTGGCAAGATATGCTGAAAGGCAAGTTTGAAACAAGTGCTAATGAACATTGATATGCTTGCTGTTGGCTGTGGAGAAGACTTATAAGCCCAATAGCACTAAGAAAGCATCTTGGGTAACGAAGGGGGGAAACACAGAGCATGAAATGAATGCACAGCACCTGTGCAAAAAGCGCTTTTCCCAGCAATGTTTGCCTCAAATTTGTTACCCTGTGAATCTGACCCGCACCGCACTTTCCTCTGTTTGGTGGCCCCCTAATCCTCGGCTCTGTCCCACAAGTGTCCTAGAGTCAGGCACAGGGCACGTGGTCACTGCATGAAGGAGTCCACAGTGCCCAGCCCCAGAGGCTGGCCCAAGGCCTTGGCTTTGCTGCATACTTGTGGATATCTATGGGGCTGGAAAAGAAAAGTTCTTGTCCTCCCATTATAAACAAAATAATTTGTGCCCTGGTCGGGTAGCTCAGTAGGTTAGAGCATTATTCTGATGCGCCAAGGTCGCAGGTGCAATTCCCAATCAGGACACAGGTAAGAATCAACCAATGAATGTATCAGTAAGTGGAACACCAAATCGATATTTCTCTCTCCCTCCCTTTCTCTCTCCTCTTCTTTCTCTTTAAAAATCAATGAATAAAAGTTAAGAAAATAACGTGTAAAAGACTAAGTTCGTTTGTTTTGTTTTGTGTGTTTTGTCAGATGATGATGGCGGTGGCAGATAGCAGTGGTTGGACAGGAGCTAGGTCCTTGGCCAAGTGCTATAACCAGAACATCTCCTTACACCCTCACAGCAACTGTGTAAGAAGGCCTTATTATTTTCATTTCACAGATGAGGAAACGAAAGTGTCGTGACTAGGAAATGCGTTGAATACATTATCATTATCCTCACTCTACCCACAAAAAGGTAATTCAACGGGACGAGAATGACCCGTTCTCAGGAACGGGAAGCTAGTGCAACACAGCGTTTGTCACCAGAAGCCGCGTGCCTGGGCAAGAAACGCGTCGGACCCCCTCTGCTCTGCACTGGCCGGACCGGCCCCGAAGCCCTGGAAGGGCCGTCTTTCCGGGACAGAGATGGGTAGGAATGATATCACCCAGACCGTAAATCGGGGGAACAGACTCAGGGCCCCTGAGAGGAGGGATAAGGTGAGACAAGAGTTCACCTAATTTTGAAGAGGACATTTAACCAGCTGACAGGCGAGAGCAAGTGTCCAGGGGGACAGTGTACAGGCTGGAAGATGACGTAGGGAGAGATGAAGAAGTGAGAACATGCCTAGAAAGAATCATCAGCTCCGAGTCAGAACAGACCCCCGGGTGGGGGAGGGCACAGCCTGACCTCCCAGGACATTCCTGACACATCAGTCAGCCTCACTCCAAATGTCTGCAGGCCAGAAACGCCGTCCTTCCCGACACTCGGTGCCAGCCCAGGCGCTGCTTTGCACGGCTCCTGCTGAGGCGTTCAGACCTGGCCATCCAGCTCGGCCTCCGCTGCTGTGGGTGGCCGCTGAGCCCCCGACAGAGGGCTGGTCTGAGCAGAGGGGCCGTGACTCTACAACACAAGCAGCCTTCGGAGACTTAGGTTGAAACAGAGAGTATAAAATGGCTCATTAAGACCCTTTCACATGAATTACCTGCTGAAATGATATTTTGGAGTGTTGAATCAAATACAATAAATTGTTGTTATCTTCACCTCCTTCTCCTTACTCTTTTAAATGTGGCGGGCATCGCCTGCCTGCTGGAGAGCACCGTTGGCGGTGTTTGCTGCGCCCTCTCTCACAAGCCCCGGCGCCAGGCCATGGAATTTTCTGCACTTACTTGGTTCATGGGAGGTGTCACAGAGAGTGGCTTTTCTTCTTTGGAAACTGAACACCCTAAGATGGCCGACCCTTAGCCACAGGAAGAGTTGGAAGGGCTTCACGGCAGGAGGGAACCCGATGGGCAGGTCTCCTCCTGTACCAGGAGAGACCGAGGTGCTGATTCGTTTCCCTGTTTGTCCCATTCTGTGATCCTCAAGAAGAGTTTTGTGTACCTTCCCCTCAGTGTTGGGGCCACCGATATTCCCCTCTGCAGAGAGGCAGCAACTGCTGACGCCCTCCATCCAGCTGGTACAAGCTCCTGCCTCCCCTGGCCTAACTCCTAAAGGAGCACAAACGAACCCTGAAGGTCAAGTCCAGCAAATGAAAAGAATGAAAGCACCGAGTTATCTGACAGTCAGTTTGACACGGGGATCAGAGATGCTGCTGACACGATTCCCTCACAGAACAGTTCAGCTCGTTTTCCTTAGAGCTGCCAGTTGCAATGAACTGACGCAACCAAGTTCTGACAACAACACAGGAAAACCTAGCAACGGCCACGTGTTTACCAGCAGAAAAAATTTCATTCACTTTTAAAGTTATTTTCAGCTGTTTAAGGAAATGCATATATCTCTCCCTTCTCCATCTAATTTGGAAAATTAAGAAGAAAAAGAATGTATTGCTTAAAAAAAAATCCCTTGCATTTAACAGCCCTGCAGACTTGCATCTGGAGGACAGACCCCCTGGACATTGGAGACCTCGCCATTAGAACACGGTGCAGCCTAATTCCATGGCAAGCTCATTTCCACCATTAAAGCCAGACCGAAGCTGCCCGAGCAAGCCCGTCCCAGACGATTACTCAGCCGGTGGAGTGTCACGTGGCTTCATGCTTTTCCATTGCTCAATGGCACTGCCCAAGACCGAGCTGAGGAATTCTTCCAGCAGCTGGCTGCATTCTGTGCTAAAATATGTTTTTTATATTCAATTTGCCCATCAATTTGCTTCCCAGCAGGATGACATTGTTTTTTCTTTTTCCTTAAAGAGGAAATACCAGTTATTTATAGCACCTGAAGGGAAGAGGGGTGGAATAACATGTGACCAAGTTCACAGCTTGGCAAACAATGGTTTTGGACAATAGTGCATGGCATGGTCCCTCAGCTGGCTCAGATCCAGAACCTCCCCAGGCTACTCTAGTCCCCGGGCAAGAACAAACTCCATCAGGAGGCCACATGCTATCAGAAGGCTGCAGCGGCCCATGCCGGGCTCGTCTGCACGGGGTGAGGTCTTTCCTCCCGGTGACTCTGAGCTGGGCTGGGCCCCGTACAGGCAACCCCCCACCAGCTTTTACACGAGGGGCTGAAACGGTGACTGAGAGGATCCGCTCCCCATGAACACCGACAGCAGCGGCAGACGTCTTCATCTGGACTTCCTGCTCTCTTCTCTGGGGGCACGTGGGAACACAGAGCCCTGAGAAAATACTGCAACCTGACGTTTGCCTTCAGAGCGTGAATCTCCTCCCCACCTCGCTCCTTAAAAGAACTGAAGTGTGGTTGGTACATGATATTATATTGGTTGTACTGGTTCTGGGGCCCGAGGGAGTAATTGGACATTCGAACAACCTCGTCACAGGACAAGAGTGGGAATCTCCTGAACCCCTACCTTCTCCGCTCGGACACACACACACACACAACCTGGTGACAATCCCCTCCCCGAAGGGCTAACTATCGCTCCATAACTTCTTGTCAACACGATATGGATTTCGTCTACGCAAGTGACTGCCATTTTCCACCCAAGGGTAACCTTTTTTCTGGACACTACCTTAGTGTTCTTTCTCACCCTGGCCACAATGACAGGCAGCCATGTCCACCCCAAGTTCCCTGTCCTCATATAACCAAACCGGAAAGGTGCTTTTAACAAACTGTTGCTTATGATCAGAAGGTCCTATGAGAGAAGGTCCTTGAGTCATGTCGTTTCATTGTAACACTGACAAGATGCCATAGAAGCTGAACTCTCCTTTTTGCACCCATTAGCCTGTGGCAAAACTGGTTTCATTACACATCATGTCACTTCAAGTCACAGAACCGAAAGACGACGGACGCAGAGTGAGGACTTACTGTAGTCCGTTTCATTCCTCAGCAGGGCACTTTGGAACTCTTCAAAATTCAAAAAATGCCTCAATGTCCACAGGACACAAAATACCTGTATTTCATCCTGTGGTCTGTCACAAGCCACTTACCAGGCATGATGATGTTGGAAAAGCCCAGCTTCCTCGTTACAGACACCCCATGCGAGAACACGGAGGAGCACTCACGCCGGATCTGCTCAATGTCCCCGTGCAGCAGCTGGAGGGACACCGCCAGGCCTGCAACAGAGAGAGGGCGCAGTGGGAAGCAGAGGCTGGAGTCAGCAGGGGGAAAATGGAGCGGCTTCCCCAAGCCCCGTCGATGGCTCCGTTATTTTAAACTAAGGGGTCCTATTTAGACAAAACCAACAGAGTCTGTAGGATTATCTAGGTCAGACTGTTCCAGACTTCATGAGCTTTCCCATTTCTCAGGAGGTTCACGCCAACCGGAACGCCCCACGGCAGGACTCTAAGAAGAGGAAGGCTGGCTTCTAGCCCCAACGGTCTCTTCTCCAGCACCCGATGAAACCCTGCCCTCCCCGTTCACCACTCACAGTCCCACCACGCTGCTGGCAAACACAGAGGGCAAGAATGGTGCAATCAGGCAGGAACAAGAAAGAGGAGCCAATGCACGTACGTATGTGTAGACGAGGCTCTTCCTCTCGCTCTCCTTGGACCGTATATATAAATGAATAACCACAAAAGCGGGGTTTCTGGGTGTGTTTGCATGCTTTTCAATAGAGTCATTGAAACATCAAGAAAACTTGTTTTAAAGAAAGCACTAGATGCAGGAGAAGGCGGACCTGACCTAAAGGAGGACAGGACGGGACTGCATTGTCGTGTCCTCCTGCTCCTCGGTGCTGGTGTCCAGGTGCTATGAGAATGCAGGGAAGCTTCACGGGGACTCGGGAACTTCCATGGAATCCGCTGCCCATTTATACCCAGCTACCCTCTACCTTCCCCATCTGAGTGGAGAGAGTGACAGCAACAGACCGGACACACATCTGTCCTCTGAGAGCCACACGGACTAAACTAGGGGACAAAAAGGGGCCCAGATGATCCAGTGGTGACAGCTTTGGGGTCCTTGTGTGCAGTACTTTGGCTCCTGTTAAAACCTGGGGATGGGAGAGGGGAGACTCACTAATGCGCGTTACAATCTCTCAGTCCCAGAACACAGTCTCTCCCTGACTCATGCCCCCCAACTTCCTTCCCTCCATCACTGGTATCTCTATTCTCCTCCCACTCTGTCCTGTGGCCTTCAAAATACCCACCCACACTGCCACATCGTCCCCAGCATCATCAGGAGCCGGTACTATGTGTGCCAGACACGGTGCATCGTCCAAGAACACACGATGCAGCACGCGGGCGATGTGTTATAGACGTGTCTGCCTGAACCTCCCTTTTTTACTAACCAATGTCACCCCACAAATCCAATAAAAATGGGAAAAAAACAAGGAAGATGATACATATATACATAGACTATCAAGCAGAATGGGTCAGTCAGTGTACAATAGGGATATTTAAAAAAGGAGAAAGTAGTATTGATTAAGGGAATTTGGAAGTTCAGGGAAGATATGTTTCTTTTAACAGGGATATCCAACAACAAAGAAGCTGAATTTTTAAATTTCACAAAATAGAACCATTATGTCGCATAATTACCTTTTCTTCTGGCCCTTAATATAAGTACCCAAAAGAAAATAGGTATGGGAGGAATATTCCCCTTTATCAAAAGAAACAATCATTCAACTGAATTTTTTTTTAACACCCTAGATGTTTAACACCCAACTGGAATGACCTGACGGCTAATTTTAAATAAAGCAGCAGTCACTGACTGATCTACAGTTTGTCATAAACAACGTGTGTTCCATGACTCAGCTCAGCTACGGAGGCAGGATGGGAAAAGGTCTTTGTATGTGTTACGGAGAAGGGGACCTATTATTTGGTAGCTCTAATTGCCTAAGAATTGAAGCAATCTCACTCTAGAAGAGGCATCCTTTGAAATTCAGGAAATTCTGCTCTTTTACATAAAAAATGGCAAGCACAGCATGATTTATAAGTAGCTGGCAAAACTAATTTCAGACTAGATCAGCCGTTTTGCCACCAATGAACAAATCACACACAGCTGGGAATAGCTACAGAAAGGCAAAAGTGGAAAACAGTGATAAATCGAGTCCGTGTGACGATGAGGCGTGCAGTTTGAAAAGCTCTTTTAAACAGCTGCATGGCCCTGCTTCCATGTGACCGCAGCTTCCACATCTGTGAAGGGAAGATACACCTCGTACCAACTCCACACAGCACCATGGGCGACACCTGGCAGGTGCGCGGAACGTTAGCTGCTGCTACAACTACACTGCCTCTTCTCTCGCAAGGTCTCACCATTGTTCTGCGTCTCCCTGCCACATATACCAACGAATTAGCTTCCATCCAAAAGCATGCAATGCTCCCTAAGCGCCATTCACAAAGGCAATACTCCTTTTCATAGGCTTGGTAGCCGCACAATAAAGCCAGCTACTGCCAGTCTCCTGGGTACTGGAATGATGACGTTCCATGGAGGTTCTGAGGGCAAGTCTGTCTCTCGAGAACAGCACTCTAATCCAGGAGATTTGCCAGAGATGTAACTGATAAATACAAGTAGGTGCACGGGCAGATTCGGGGAGATGATGGAATTCCAGGGATGCAGGCAGGGATGCTGGTTTTGTGCCCAGAGAGCCTTAAGCCAGAACTGTGAACGAGTGGAAGCTTCTGATACACCGTTGGGAGAAGAGTGGATGGAATTTGATGAAGGGGAACCTGTGTTTGTCGACTGTAATAAATTTCCTTTATTTGGTTTTTTTTTTCCTTCTTCATTGCTATGCTCTACATAAAGTGTTTTCTTTAGCTCCCCTCTTTCTCTCTACCTGTCTGGAGTTTATATATTCTATGTCTGT
This sequence comes from Artibeus jamaicensis, assembly GCF_021234435.1. NCBI lineage: Eukaryota > Metazoa > Chordata > Mammalia > Chiroptera > Phyllostomidae > Artibeus > Artibeus jamaicensis. The sequence goes on along the minus strand of NW_026521195.1, from coordinate 3,332,208 downwards.
TTATTTATATTTAACTAGTTCTTTCAGTGAATGTGAGTGTGACATTCACTCCACTTTTATCTGAAAATTTCTTTACTTCAATGTCATTTTTAAATAACTGTTGGGGAAATACGAAGCTCAAACCATTACCCCAGCAGTTTTACGATATTGCCCCTCAACACTCCGACCTCTGTCACTGCTGCTGAGACTAGGGTGTCGTTTTGGGTGATCAGTTTCCTCTGTCTGGTTCCTACTTTTGTCTCAGGTGTCCTAGAGTTTCCCACAATTTCTGTAGGCAGCTCTGACTTTATGCATCCCGCTCGCGACATTTGCCTCTTTCATCCGAGGACTGCCAGCCTCTGCCAAGCTCTGCAGGTTCTCAAACGCCTCTATTCAAATGCTGCCATTTCCACAGGGACCTGGAAATCCTACAAGATGCCCGCTGATCTTTTTCATTCAATCCTTTCTCCTTTACATGTTTATTCAGATTTTTCCATTGTACTTTCACTTGGGTTGCTTTCTAATATGTCCAGCTATGATTGTAGTTTATTGATTCTCTTTTCAACTGTACTTGTGTGGTATTTAAGCACTCCATTAATCCTTTTGTTCAATGACTCCCTTAAAAGAATTTCTGACACTTTATTTCGTTCTTCCTCACCATTAGAATCTAAGCACCGCAGAGGATAAGGATTTCCATTGGCTTGTTCAAGCGCTGTATTCCCAGTGCCCTGAGCAATGCCAGATCCGGAGATGCTCAATTAATTCTTTTGATGCATGAATCTGAAAACTCCGCTCCTTTGCCTTTTCGGGATGTTTTCTTTTTCATCATGAGTCTGTTTCACTACCTCTTGTTTAGTCATTTTGTGGAAGTTTATCACCTACAATTCTGGGAGGTCATCACTCCTTCGGTTGCACCTGCTCCCTCGGCCTCATGGTGGGTTGTTTCACCATTGATTGCTGCAGCCTTGTACTGTGACCCACCTCCAGTGGACATCCTTCTGTCCCATGCGCCATGGGCAGGGAAGTGGCAACACCCAGTGACTACACATGAACACTGTTTCAGGCTACTCCATCCGGACCATTTTTTTTTTACTTTGAATTTTTATAACTAGTAGTTTTCCCCAACTACTGAGTCAGTATAAATTCAGACTAGTGGCAAAAACTGGAATTTTCATGTCTAACAGGAGAAGCCCGCATCACAGCGTCTTTTTAAGACAGAGATGGGAGAGACGAGCTCGAGCACCCGGTTCTCTGACCACCACGGCATTTTACGAGAAATCAGACGATACTCTCACTGGGGCTCCCACATGCACGGGTCTCTTTTTGTTTGTCATTGAGCTTCTTGGATATGTAGACGGACGTCTGTCACCAGACTCCATAAGTTTTTCTGTTAACGTTTCATCTGTATTTCCCGCCCTTCCCCCTCTGTCCTCTCATCCGGTACTCCTGTGTTGTCTATGCTGGTACATTGGATAGTATCTCCCATTTTCCTGAGAGATGCTCCCATTCTCCAAGTCTGTTCATTCTTCTTTACTTTTTTTCCAAAAACAAATCCCCTATCGTCCCCCAAATCTCCATTGTTTTCAAGAGTTTCTATAGGCTTACATTTCCACCTACTCTGTTTCAAGTAAGGTGAGTTCCTTTCAGGAGAGCGTCTGAGTTTTCTTCTTCTGAAGGATGATGGCCTCTGTCCCCTCAGACTTCAGGGCTCTTCTAAAACATGACCCTCGCCAGTTCTGCGTGTTCCCATTTGGAGCGGGTCCCTGCAGCCAGCGGCTCAGGCCGCCACCCCACAGTGAAACTCTGAAAGCGTCATTTCCTGATGGTGCTTGCATGCCATGTCTACTTTGGGGAGGTGGGCATTATGGGCAAAAACACCATCGTGGGGAATTTTGAACTTGAACAGCAATATTATAAACATCATAACACGTCAGCAAAACTTCCTAACAATGGCGCTATTCTTTAAAAAATTATCTTCAGTAACATCTGTTCATTTCTGAAGTATTTAGGACCTCATCGTTATCAGAGCAAACAATTTTTGTTCTACTCCCTCCTCTGTGCTTGATTACAAACTCTCGCACCGGAGTCTGGCTTCAGGTAGTGTTTTGTTTTATGAATGTTGTACGCAGCATCTACAGGACGAGATCGCTGACTTGTAAAATGACCGCGCCAGAGCGCACATGTGATTTGGGTCCAATGCAAAGCCAGAACCGGCAGGGCTACGCCTGGCTGCACGGAGCGGTCGAGCCTGTGGGGTCAGGCCAGGCAGTTCCTCAGGGAGGTCAGACACAGGGTCTGCGAAGACAGGGTCTGCGGAGCGGACGAGGGAGGAGGCCAAGTGTCTCCAAGGAGGGGCGCTGAGTGAGGCAACACTGTGGGGAGCGAGTCTATGCAGCGAAGGCCAGAAGCATCAGGAGAGACCTGAGTAGAGACATGAGCCTGCCCTCCAGGCCTACTGAATCGGGTGTTAGCTACACGGTGGAGCAGGCAGAGGGCAGAGGAATCCAGGCGAACAGCTGGTGGGAGGGGGTACATGGATGTGTATATGTAATGCTTAGGGGTTATACCAAATCAGTAATGTTAAATGTGAATACACATACATACACACACGAACTATTTTAAACCCTATGTGTATACATGAAAAGTGTGTATATATGTGTATGTATGTACACACAGACAGAAAAAGGATAAAACAAATATAGTAAAATGTTCACCGTTGAAAAGTCAGAAATCCTTTGTACTACTCTCATAACATTTCTGCGAGTAAAATTAATTGAAAATAAAAAAACTTTTAAAAAGCATGGTTTAATAATCAGAAAATTCCAAAGGTGGGTAAAAAAAAATCAAATACTATATTTCTAGCCAACAGGTGGCGCCAAGAAGTCCCACTTTCAACAAGGTTAGAAGTAAACTTTCTAAAAGGCAACGTTCCAGCCTCAAGCATTGGGTACAAACCCATAAGAATCATACCAATTCAGTAACAATGAATTAAAGGACTACATTGGTACGTGAGGATAGGTGCTCTAAGTCTCTCAAAAGCCTCCTTTCACCTCAGCCAAATAAAAAACACTACCTACTTCCTGCTCAGAGGTGGACTGTGGGCTGGGAACTAGTCCTGCCGTTCCCACAGAGGGTGGCAGGACTGGGGCCACGTACACTCAGCTCGCTAGCGCAGAAGACCACTGTCGAAATGGACCTACTTAGCAGATACGACTTCTTCTAGTTGTAAGTTACACGTGTCAACTACAGGAAATAGGATTTCATTTACACAAAATCATATGAAAAAAATTTGAAGTTTCTCTTAGGACACAATGAACCAGAGCCAACAATTTTCACAGAATTTATTTCAAGCCCCAGAACAGAATCTGCCTCAGTAAATCATACAGGCTTTGTCTTACTTCGCATTCCTAGAATTCCCTGCTAATGTCTATCAGAGGTGATATTTACAATAACCATTTGCTCAAGAAACCTAACCAGGACCATTTTAATAAATATTATTAGAGTTTGACATTCTTAAAAATATAACTTTTGGATAAATTCACACAGAACAGAGCTTTGGAGATTTGGAGTTATTCCACGTAACTAACTCTAACCATAGAGATATGTTAATCTGATGTTTCTGTTTTGTCTTTAAAACTTAAGTGCATCACTTGCAATTTTCTCCCAGTTTCTAAACTCAATGAAAGCAGTGGTTAATGTCCCTTTGCAACTTAAGTCTGCATTAGAGGAAAAAAACAGTTAACTAGATGACTCTCTTCATGGATCAAGCAGACAAGCCTGCAACTCCAAGAGATGGAGGCATCAAGTGATCATAAGGGTCTGGAGATCAAGAATTTTCTTCCAAACCTAATTTCAAGTTATCCTTTTTTCTTCTTTTTTTGTAGTACCAATGAGCAAAGAACAGCAGGGAAAAGCAGTGAAAAACAATACTTTGCTGAGGGAAGTCCATTCTCTTGAAATCAGTTGACTGGTTCACTTCTTTTTAATCAACAGTTCCATGGTCCAAGGAGAAAACAGCGGAAGCCAACACGCCTCACCACTGGAGTGGGTGGGACATTAGGCACCCCAATTTCCCACCTCAATTCCGTGGACCCTGCTTCTTCCATTATTTTTAAGTCATTAGAAAGCCCCCCTTCCCACAACGACAAAGCGCAAAAGCTCTTGAACAGCTCCCCACCAGAGGCTCTTGTCCCTGCCCTTCCTCCGGGAGGGGCAGATCCAGAGCTCCCAGGACAGGGACCTTCCAAGACTTCAGGGTAGGAGGAAGGGGCCATTGTTTGTTTTTTAAAGCTTCTCCTTCAGCGCCGTCTCTGGAGCCGTACTTTGGAGAGAGGAGGCCTAGAGTTGGACTTGCCTTGGCTTCAGAAAAGCTAGAAGGGGTCAGATGGCAGCTGGAGGGGCAGGGGGCAGGCAGACGCTGGCTGGGACTCAGGCTTGAGAGGACAGGGAAGGAGAGGGGTGGGGCCAGAAGGACAGCAGAACAGAGGGGGCTCTGTCTCAGAAGCCAAGTGCAGACAGCACACCTTTGGCTGCCTAGGAATCTAAGCACCGTGCAGGCAGCACAATGGATGGAGGCTGGATTCTGCCATGGGAGGGAGCGCTCCACAGTCCAGGGGTTTCTTTCCCTCTTCCCAAAGACACAATTGTCACCTTTCCATTTCCCTACAGTGGCTGTCAACAGAAACGGTACCACTCAGGTTATAAACTGGTTTGAAGCTCACTTTCCAGTAGTCTCCCCCAGAACTTCAGAAAGAATACACGGGAAGGCGGTCAGTAAAATTGACTAAGCACATGGAACACGTCCAAGCACCTGGGGAACCTCCCAAGCAAACAGAAGATGCTGCCCTTCCTTCCTGGAGTGCAGTGCCTTCATCATCCTTTCACAGAGAAGAAGACGAGAGTATGGGAAGTTTCTCAAGTGCATGTATGACTTCACACTGCGTTCCACTGCCGCCATCCCCTGCTGCTCCTCCAGCGACCCTGCCCACAACGGCGAGTGCACGCCTCTTGCTCATTCAGTGGGAATGTCGAGCTTTGCGAGAGCCAGATAACACCCTTGTTCCCTCCCGCCTCCAGGGAGAGGGCAGGGAAAGCTGACCTCACCCCTCACACAGCCCGGCACTGCCCCACGTGTGAGTGGTGAGTGCTTTCGGCTCTGCCCTACCTGCCCACCACGTCTGTCTGCAGCCCCTGCTTCTCTGGAGGAACAGTGCTCTGAATCTGAATTCTGGTTCTTCTCACTGCCTGGCATGTTGGACTACACCACAAATTCCTACAAGGTCTGTCCAGAAATAATCCAACCATTGTTAATGTAACAAGAATGGTTTGCGCAACATCAATGTCACCTGGCAGCCGAGGAGAGTAGACTGGAGTGCACATGTGTGAACAGCGACGACTTCACTATACTAGTTAGTGGGGGTGATAGGATGCCACCGAGTGAGCATGTGTGCTGTGTGGCTGTCACATTCAAAATGACTGAGTGAGCAGAGCAACAAATTTGCATCAGATTTTGTGTTAAGTTTGAACATTCCTCCAGGGAAAGCTATTGTGATGACTCAGAAGGCTGCAGCTATGGCAGCTGGTGATGGGCAGCTTCATTAGGACAACACACCCACTCATTCATCATGTCTCATGCACAGTTTTTTGGCAAAACAGCAAATCACGCAAGTGACTCAATCCCCTACAGCTCAGATTTGGTGCCCTGTGACTCCTGGCTTTTTCCAAACTAAAATCACCTCTGAAAGGGAAGAGATTTCAGACCACCAATGAGATTCAGGAAAATACGACGAGGCAGCTGATGGCGTATGGGAGCATTGTGTGAGGTCTCAAGGTCCCTGCTTTGAAGGGGACTGAAATGTCATTGTCCTATGTACAATGTCTCCTGCATATTCTTTAATAAATGCCTCTATTTTTCACTGTACACGGCTGGACACTTTCTGGACAGACCTACTATATGTAAGGTGCTTTAGAAATCAGTCTTAAATACTACACATTCAGTTCAAGTAAAAGCTTGCTTAATTTGGAGTCTGCTCACATTAAAGGAAGCACATGACTGCATGGTTTTTTCCAGGGGGCAGGGGGGGGTGAAAGGGGGATAGAAAACAAACAATATTCACCAAGTTTTCATCTGCTGACCAAACTTAAAGGCATCACTGCATGTGCTGCATCATCTAGATACGCTACATAATGGGATCCACCCCACAGTGCGTGACTAGCGTGAGACCGTGCAGGATCTGTAGCCCACGATGCTGCGCCCGGTTTCAGTTCCCTCCGAACCAGCGTGCACACACTCCATCCGAGCGACACTGCAGCCAACGTCCCTGTCCCGAGCCAGTTTCCACGTGGGGCCTGCGTGCCTGTTCTTGGGACGATGACATGGCTTCCAGCCACAGACAGCCAGGCGTGTTGGCCCTGGACCTTCCAGCCGGGTTTCAGTCACCACACCTCTTCCACACAGTCATGACCCCCACCCCCCGTGTCCTTGTCATTTGGCTCTGAGGACTCGGTAAGAGTTCAGAGGTCTGGAGACCTGGCACTGTTGAACAAATTCACCTCTCTGCCTTGTTCCAAAGCAGAACAGACACACTGTTCAGAGAGAGCTGCAGCACAAGCCCACCTGCCACCGCGCAGGAAGATGGGTGGATGAGGGTGTCGATGGCACAATTTTTAGTGAGGGGGTGCACACAGAGAACAAGGAAGGGCAGGCCATTTCCTTTCTGTGCAGACAAACAGAGGAGAGGAGCCCCCCACCCCCCACACTCACCTGCGTTGGAGCCGGTCAGATTATAACGCGCGTTCAGCTTTTTGATGATGTTCTCATGTATTTGGTACCACTCACTCTCTGTGTTACACCTGTGAGAACATTAACACTCTGTTAGGTGTGGATGGTGCATGAGATCAAGCAATGACCTTCACGGTGCGCCTGCTCTTTGTGGCAGAACCACTACAAAGCACTTCCTTAAACCTCCTTCGAGATCCCAACAACCTATAGCACGTGACTGCCAGTCAGCAGGGTCGCCCCTAGGTGAGCAGGAGCGGCCACCTGGTGGTGCTTGACCCCCCCCAGCTCCATGCCAGAAGAACCTGGGAAGAACGACTCACAGATTATCATGATCACATTGCTAATGGTGCGAAAGCACACCTGGATGTGTTCAGCCTGATCACCGGAGAGCTCGGGTATAGGAGTCAGGCAGTGCTGACTTCAGTCTGGTTCTCCTCCTTACCAGCTGGGTGTCTCCAGGCAAGTTGTTTGGGCTCCCTGGCCCTTTTGGGTAAATCTGAGCCAGCAGCATCTGCTTCATGCACACGTGTGTGTGTGTGAAGATAAAGTCACAGGACACACACAAAGTGCTTAACCCAGTTCTCTGCACAGTAAGCGCCAGGAAATGCTGGCCATTATTATCAGCATTGTTCCCAATAAATGATGCCTAATGACCACCAATAGAGTTTGGAAATCAGGTTGCCATGGATTCACAGCCACCCCTGACACTGAGGCCTGTGTTTGATTAAAAAAAAAAAAAAAAAAAAAAAAAAAAGGAGGTTTTACCACCCACTACCAGACATTCTCAAGTTCCAAATCCAGGCCACAGATGTGACCCCTCTTGAAAGAGACCAAGAGCATTTCCCACCCTACACCGCAGGCTCTAGACAAATCTCTGCCCACTAATTAAAAATGTGTGGCACAGCTTTGGGGGCACAAATAAATCCATGCAGCCCTGCAGCAGCGACCAGAAAGCAGTTGGAAGTTCGTGTCCCACAGGCAGTGGGTCACTCACGTCACCTCCACATACAAGAAAACTATGAGCCTGGGGTGGATGTATTAACTCAACAGCCAGAACGGAAAACTAAAGCAAGCTCGCTCCTGGAGGTGGTCGGTGGGAAGTCTCCACACCCAGAACTCGGATGGCCCCCACCCCACGGGTCTGCTCTGAGTGCGCTGCAGTCTGCAACATCCAAGCCCACAGAGAGGTGCTGAAAGTGGGGGGGCCCCAAATCATGGGCATTTTAAAAAATCACTTAATTTAGGATTTGGAAGAAAGCCAGTGATTTCTTAGTGCAATTTATGTGTTGAACATGAACTGTGTTCCCCACACCCCCCAAAAAAGATAATGTTTAAGTCCTAGCCCCCCGCACCTCAGAATGTGACCTGATTTGGAAATAGGGTCGTTACACAAGTAATCAAGTTACAGTGAGGTCATTGGGTGGGGGGGCCTAACCCAACATAACCATGTCCTTTGTCTTTATGAAAAGGGGACATTTGGGCCCAAAGACAGATATATACAGAGGGAGGAGAAGTGTCTCATGGAGGTGATGGCAGCGAGTGGGTGATGCATTCACAAGTCCCCAGGCGCGGAGAGGGAAGCATGGGGCAGGCCGCCCCTTGGACAAGGAGCCGAGGTGGACCTGGGACTCCCGGCCTCCAGAACCGTGAGGCGATCAACTGCTGCCTCGCCCAGGCTTCCTGTCCCAGCACTGGCAGATTTCTCTAAAAACCACCGCTAGAGTTCCCGAAGAACAGACGAAGGCTCTGAAGGTGCAAACGAGTTGGATTTTAAATTCACAGGAGATGCCGTGCCCATCCACGATCCTGTCCTTCTCCTGCATTCTCGATTCTGAAATCCCTCCGAGGGGCAGACAGGGCTGTGCACACGCCTCCCGCGAAACTGCAGATTTAGGAGTCTGAGGGGTGAGGCAGAAAGCCGACCCACCCCTCGCTCGCCCACAACCCCCATGAAGTGCCATGGGCCAAGCGGCGCCCACGTGTCCCCGCGCCCGCCCCGCCGTGCCGTGAGCGCGCCTCTTACATGTACACTTTGAGGATGAGGTCGTCCTTCGTCTCTCCTGTCAACAGGTCGGCGATGCTGAGAACCGCACAGCCGAAGGGCCGCCTGTACTGCACGCTGCAGGCGTTCTTCTTTTCTCCGGCCCCCATTCGACCTGTCCGTTACAAAGCCGTTCGATTAGAGCCTCTTCCCCAGACACACACAGCAGCTACCAGAGCCCCCCAGGAAATTCGCTGGTGACGGAGAGGGCGCAGGGTCCGGGCGGGCTCCCTGGCAGATCCGGGCTCTGGTCTGCTGAGACCCAGCCGCCTGGCCTCGGGCTCGCAGCTGAACCTCTGGGCCTGCGCTGCCATCCAGGAAACGTGAGGGCTGAGCCGGACCCACGTTTGGGGGGGCCTCCTGAAGAGTCAGGAAGGCGCCCCAGGAGGCTCAGGACAGTGTTTCTATTTTAAAAAGTGTCCGTATTTAAAAAGCTAGTTCAAAGATTTCCCCTTTGGAAGGAAGCAGCTTGAGAAACCCTGGAGGCGCAGCAGGGCGGCTGCGTGCTGGAATGAGGGGGCCTCTCCTGAGGGGGCGGGGCTGAGGGTGACCCGACTGGGCCGGTGGCGGGACTCTGCGGCCGGGGTTCGGGGTTCACTCGGACGGTTTGCACCGGTGGGAACAGTATCAGGCCTTCCAGTGCATCGGGGAGATGCTGCCCTCACACATTACTGTATTGAATTACCGGTGGACTATTTTGAGACCCAAAGCAGAAAGTCCACTGGAGCTGAACTACAGCAAGTTAATATGAGGGGAGAATCATTTTTTTAACAATCTGCCCATCGGTTTCCGAATTCTTGGCACGGATCAAAGCGCCAGTCGTTTCCCTCTATGAGAAGTCCCGCCCCTGCCCCGCCCCCCAGCTCTGGCTCCTCCCAAACCCGCGGTGGAGGGGGAGAGGGGCCGGCCTAGTCCAATCTGGCTTGGATTCGAGGGTGATACAAGAAAACTGCCCCTCCAACTGTCACCTTTGTGGAAACGCCCACAAACAGCAGCCCCTAACCTTTCATTCTCTCAGTTGGAATCAAAATGGAAACACGGTCCAAATAAGTCAGCTGCTTCTTAGTTGTACAAAATGTTAACATTTAAATACCATGTTTCCATGGCCTGATGCTGTCATATGGAACAGAATTTCAACCCACGGTTTCATATAAATTTCATCTGCAAATCCAATACTTTACAAAGTCATCTTGGGATTTTCTCATCAACAAATCATACTATTTACTTACAGAACTGATTTTAACACATTTAAAACATGGGTCACCCAAATAGAAAAAAAGTCTAGTTTATCTCTGTATGAAATATGGTTACAGACTGTACCAGGGTGAAATGTACACTCCAGTCTTAATCAGTATCATTTTAAAAGTATTTTTTCTTACTTAATCATTTCTGTGCAAATGCAAGCTGACAAAGTGATTAGGAGCTTTCTGGGTGGAGTATTTCAAAGTTAGGTAACATCATCCAAGAAGTTTATTAGGCAGAACCCCAAACTCCCCAGAGTCCCCAGGGCTCTTCCGGTTCTAGTCCCAGGGGTCTCTGGGTCACACGCCCATCAGTCTCATCTCCCACTCCCTTTGGCTAGAGATATGGACAAAGAAAACCTGCGGGGCTGGAGGAGAACCTCAAAGTGAGGGAGACGGGAAGGAAGCGTTCCCTCAGGGCAAGCCCAAAAGGTGCTCGGTGCAGTGTCCCTGACTGTCACTGACCCCGAGCCTCCTCCACCCTCTCTGGTCCACACACCGTCGATTTTAACTCTTCTTTCCTGGCTCTGTGAGTGCCACAGCTCCAGGTACCAAACCTGTGGTCCCATTCCCGTCCTGAAACAACCACCCTGGCGTTCCCAACTGTGGGATGAATAACGGTTCCCAGCTCTGGACAGATTTCTAGTGACATTGTCGAAGCAGAAAGGAAGGCAGGAGCAAGGCAGGAGCAAAGCAGGTGTAACCATTTAGCAACCAGCCAAAGCCACAGAGGGATGCAGGGAGCTGGAAAGAGGGCAGGGAAGGAAAATCAGCAACAATTTCCTTCTCTTCTTTCCCTCCCTCTTTTCCAACCCAAAGTCCTGGTTTAAATTCCAAGGCAGGTGCTACTGTCCTGGTCTCGGTAGCCAGTGAGGGTCAGCATGCCCTTTTCCTGCTAAAGCAGCTACAAAGAATGTTCTAGAAAAAGCAAGCGTTGGCTCCTGAGAGACAAGACTCCTCCACATCTTAATTTTACTGCGGCAACTCACTCCAGAGTCTGCAGTCAACTCAGGGAAGCGTTCACCTCACCACAGCTGGGGTGGGGGGGCAGTAATTTCTTATTTGACACCCATTCTGACAGCCTAATGATCACAAAACCTCAGTGAAAAATGTCATCACTGATCAAGCACCATGGATCTGAAAGGCACCCTGTGCCAGGCAATGCCACTGAAGTGGTTTCCTTGGCAACAACCCTGTGAGTGAAGGACAGGCCCGCCTGGGCCATGGGCTGGCAGGCCACCTCATTTCTCAGTGTTTTTTCTCCACAGAAACATGCAGACACTTTTTAAAAGTCCTGAAAGCAAAAGTGGCTTACTCTTCTCTCAGTGCTGGAGAAAGTGATGTTTGAGCTTTAGCAGTGTTCACGTAGAGGCACCCACACCCACACTAGGCATGAACAAACCGCCCGAGGCCCAGAGAGCAGCCTTGTCTCTGACATACAGCAGCTGGCTCCTCTCACCACACCCCCCCCAGTGTTGGGAGGGGCTCCCTCCCAGTTGTGTTCCCCCACCCTCATTCAGAAGGAGAACATTAAAAAAAAATAAAAGGTTTACTTTTTAAAATTTCTACTGCCCCTCAAATATGAAAAGAGCATAAAATGAAAAATGGGTTTTCAGAATGAGAAAATCTAGCGACAAGCAGTGTTGGTATAGCTACATGAGTCTCCACACACCGTGCGGAGCACAAAGCACAAGATGATGAAAACGAAAGATCAGGGTGCGATGTCCGGCGAGGTGCTCCTCTCCTGGGGATGTTCCCAGGCCAGCAGTGTGGCCCCGAGGGTGGCCCGTGGGAGCCGGCGGTCTCAGCATCGGCTGCTGAGTTTCACGGAAAACCTGTGTCGGCTCCACCACCCCTCGCTTTACCCAGTTCCTCCGCCATGAAATGCCTGCTGGCAAGGGGCACTCGATGTGTGAAAACGACCGAACACCCAGAGTGCTTTCTGCAAGGTGCGCCTGTCTCATTCTGCAGGTGTTCGAATGGCGGACTCAAGTGTGGACAGAGCGGGGGCCACAGCGCCTATGTCTGCGACACGCCAGCTAGTCTTGTGCTCGTAGCCCTGCAGGAAACCCAGCCCCGGAAAATCTGATCCGTGCTGTGAACAGAAATTAGAGCTTGCAAAGACCAGCACTAAATTTCTGAATCGAATGTGGTCAGGGAGCCGGACAGAACAAGAAGAGACACTACGAGCCAGGGGAGGACGCTGACGGGGAGAAAGGTGTCTCTGTGAGCTGGGCGAGTGGGGGCTGCCCGGGCGCCCAGGGGGGCAGGGAACAATGTCCAAACTCCGTGATTCTCGGGTCCTGCTCTGGCTTTGATCTCTTTCTGATTCAGACAACACACAGATCACATGACACAGGACACCCCCACCCCAGGGGCTCCCAGCACAGTGCCTGGTGTGCCACCTACCGATTCGAATGATGTGCACCGTGATGTAGATGTCCCTCCGCAGCTCGCTGCTCCCCAAATCCTGCCGCAGAGAGTCAGTTATTGGCAAACTCGTCATTCATGTGGAAGCTTAAAGGGCACAGCATATTATTTTTGCAAATAACAGACGAAACAGAGCTTCCCTGTGATCCAGCAACTCCACATCTGGGTATTTATCCGAAGAAAACAAAGACACTACTTTAAAGAGACACACACACCCCTCTGTCCACTGCAGAATAACTAGTCAAAGCCGAGACGGGGGGCCCGCCTGGACGCGCACCAGCAGAGGAGTGACTGCCCGGGGACAGTGCGGGCACCCACACAACGGGGCGAGAGGAAAGCGCTGCATGTCACTGCCGCCACCCGTGGCACCACGGATGGACCTACAGTGGATCCTGCGGAGGAAACTGAGTCAGAGGAAACCATTACAGTGTGATCTCACTAACGTGTGGAACTAAAGGAAGAAAACACACTGCTAAACAAAAGGAACCGGAAACAGGGCTACAGAGACGGAGCAGCAGCTGGTGGCGGCCCCAGGGCTGGAGGCTGGGGGACAGGAATGACAAACTACACAAACAGTGACTTCCCCAAAAGACTACTATTGCCTGTAAACAGAGACACTTGAAACACATTTTGGAGGCCATCATCAAGAAAATGAGGGTTGTGTTTCATAACGTGACTGCTGACTTTTTGAAGACTTATCAAACTTTCTATAAGGTTGTCATATTACATTTCTAAATAAAATGTAGGTGTTTGCTAAAAAAAAAACAACCATAAACATAGACATTTGCAGTGGTACTTTTGTAGCAGAGGCGTATGGTTCAAGTCCTGTCCTCTGGGTACCGTATGGGACTTCACTGCAGTTTACTGATGTCAAATAACAGTGAAAGGGAAACCCTGTTCTCATGCCCCTCATTCTCCAAACCTGTTAAGTAGCTGCTAAATGCCAAATGCCACGCTGAGCTGGTCACCTCCAGCGCACACACGGCTGTGATTGTGGGTACCCGTGTCAGAATCCCGGGTACTCCTGTAACTGGCGTGTCACTGACAGAGTTTATGGGAGTGCCTCTGATGGCTCTCAGCCATTCGCTTCTCCTAAATAAGACGGAGGGCACTGGGCAGACTCCACCTCCTGCAGGGGGCGCGAGCGCCCACTTACCACAAAGAGAGAGCAGTGGCGCTCCGGTTTGTCTGGTGCTTTGGGGAGCCCGTTCCTATTCAGCCTCAAGAAGAACCTCTCGCTGAAAAGGAAAAAGAAAAGTTTCACATCTTGAAAACAGCTTCATGGTTCAGGACTTAGAGCTCCTCTAGGTGCTCTTCACCCCAGGTCCAGTAATCTCCAAACTTATTTAGGCTACTCATTGGACATTGAAAGTGCTTCTGGAAAACGGAAGCGCGGCTGAGACCGTCTTTGCTTCACGTCTGATAAAACCAGCGAAGCGGTAACTGGCAGAGGCAGAAAATGTGAATATATAGGCAAAAAAATTAATATTTTGATTAATTATTAAATTATTAAACCTACTTATTTAATTATTAAATTAAATATTTAATTATTGATTTAAATATTTATTAACTTTTAATATTATGGAATTGTACACTTGAAACCTATGTGATTTTATTAACCAATGCCACCTAAATACACTTAATAAAATTTTAAATTAACTCTGAAAAAGGACAGGTTTCCACATCAGTGATAGCACTATTATTTGACAAATAGAAACAAAGGCACTAAAAGAGAAAACATGGCCCAACATGTTTTGTGTCTTTCCATCTAGGATTTTTTTCCACGTCTGGGTCACATTATTGCATTAACATCACCCATGAACATTGCTCTGAGTGCCATCCGTCCCCTGGAAGGCTTGGTGTTTTATGCTCTCATAAGTCTACAATCCAAAACACGGGAAGAAGACCCAAGAGATGAAACTTAAATTTTCTTTGTTCCACAAAAGAACAGGAAATCTCAAACTCCCCATGGAACTTGCATTTCAAAACACTGCACCACCCAGATTTAGTGCCAACACAAAATGCTCAGACATCAATTCAAGTCAAGAAAACCTTGAGGATACCGTTTCGCTCCAGCGTAATGTGTTCAACTATTTATTTATGTTCAGAAAAGAAAATAGCAACCCAAGAAAAATTAATCTACCAGCTACCGGGAACTTCTCCACTTCAGCGTCCTGGTGTTTACGATCAAATCAAATGTCCCGCTGCCTCAGGCAAAAGCACGCAGCCCACACTCCGAACGCAGAGTTCGCAGGTGTCCCGGCTCGGTCAGCACTGCGTCAGCCCAGGTGACAAGCAGGGACGGGGGGAGAGGGCACCAGTGAGAGGTCCAGGAGGACCAAGTGTCTACCTGTGCTTACTCACCACTCGATCTTTGCCTCAAATAATGTCCCTGTCACCACTGGGAGAAATGGATCCACGGAAACATATGGATTTGAACTAAATGCCGTTTCGAACACTTTTACTCTCTTTTTCAATCTAAATCTAGATAGATTTACATTCGACGCCTTGGCTTACCCCATCCTTCTCTTACGCTATGCCTGATTTCTGACCTCGTCCATGAGAAAGGGCAACCAGCTCATTTCCACACCTATTACCTACGTTTTTCTCCGCAGAGCAGGGGCCGATGAGGTTTACATGAAAAGAATATAAATCGCTGCAAGCACTCTCAAAGGAATCTAAGGTTCCCATACGGTGTGATTCCATAGCGGAGGTTAGAAGTGACAGACACAACTGAAGATGAGGAGCTAAATTAACGTCACCCAACTGTCATTCACTGTGACTCCAGGAACAGGGCTGGCGTGCTGTCCGCAGGGAAAGAAAATTCCCTGTCATTTCAAAGTTAAGCTACGCTAAAAGGAAACATGCACGCATTCATCTTGGGATAAATGACTTGTGCTTCAAAAATCTTATTATTTGGTAATACGAATTTGGGGGGAAGTCATCAATGGGTGGGCACTCTGCTAAGGACTTTACTTGGACTGAGCCATTTGGTCCTCACTACGCCCTTGTACAGCTGGTACACTGCACCCACTTTATAGATGGGAAAACTGAGAAATGGTGAACAATCTCGCCCTAGATCACAGAGCTGGCGCACGGCTAAGTAGGGAATTCTCTCCCGTATATTAATCCAAAACCTTCCACTTCATTTGCATGCTCTAAGGTAAATTCTTTCCCTGTTCTGTAGAAATATTGAGCAACTATTTCCAGAACACTGAGACAAGGGGGCAGTCCCTCATCAGCCCAGGACCTCCCTGCCCCAGGCAACTGCAGAGTTAGAGAGAGGTACCCCTCTGTGGGAGAATGAAAAGGGAAGGAATTTTGATTTAGCAAGTTTCACAGCAGTCCATGGTTTAACATTGTTCCTTGATAGTTTCTTCAACAAAAATGACTTGGGAAGTAAATTATTTTACTACACAACGAAGAACTCCCCAAATATTTAAGAACTTGGCTTCAGCTAGTCAGCGCTCCTGAGCGTGACACTTGGTTTTGCTTCTTAGTCACCAGTCACCTACTAGTTAGACAATGTTTATTGATGCTAATTTAGCTCCAAACACAAGTCACCCTTTTCCCCCCTCCTAAATCTTGGACAGCATGCTCTATGCTTTTTGAGACATTCCTCTTAAGCCCACTCACTGACACACTGGAGTCCAGATTTGTGTCATCCCCTGACAGGACAGTCTGAAATGACAGACAACAGCGAGGCTAATACACAACAGTCCACAAGCCAGTCTAGGCATTAGCACCTGAATGCTAACGGTGAGATAGAATACTATTCCGTATCTGCAAATCTCATCCATATTCTGGTAGAACAATGCTTCCTTACGTGTTCTGCTTCGGGAAGAAATCCCTGTGGCGCTGTCCCTATTTTCATCCCACCAGTCTAGACAGAATCCTGATTAGGCAAGTATTATCCTACATCATACTCTGCTTCAGCAAGGATGTCAGCATGTACAGAGCCAACGACACAGCCCTCAGCTGAAGAATGCCTTTAGGGGCATTAAATAGGCTGGAGACAGCTATTAAGCAGAAAGGAGGCATGTGTAATATTTTTAAAACCTTGTGACCAATTTTTAAAAATTCTTTTAATTTATTTGGTGGCAAGTTGTCATGCAAATTTAATCAATTTCTCTTCTTAATTCAGTGATGTAGCAACCACTTAATCAACAAATGGTTAAGAGAAAAAAATACAAACCTATAGCCATGGAATCTTTGGATAACACACTTCCTTCCCTCCACCCCACCCCCCCCCCACACACACACACACAAGACTGTATGCCTTCAAGGCTGGGGAAAAACTGAACAAGTCAACAATAGTTTATTCTGACACATCTAAAATTCTCTCAAACATCTGTGGCCACACATAAAGGCACATGTGGCTCTCAACTGTAAGTCAAAAGGGTGGCCTCGAAAAACACAACCAGTTTCTGTGACTTCCGAAAGTGCCCTCTCATAATGGGCGCACACATCCATTATTATATCAGTGGCACTTTCTCACCCCACCTGAAAAGGTCTGTGTGTGTTTCCCTATTTCCCTGTGCGCCCCGGAGCCCAGGCCCAGGACTGGGTCTCCACCCCCCACCCACAGCTGCTAGCTGTGACCTGGGCCTTCCTTAGTGTTTGACGAGACTGGACAAACACAATCCTCAGGACAAAACAGAACAAATCGCAAACCGTCGGTAAGCTTCAACTCCCTCCCAACTTCCCCAATCTGGCCCATAATGTCCTTCACTTTACGTGAGAGAAATGTACGAATTTCTCCAAAGAGACAATTCAGGCAGTAGTCTCTCCCCAGACACGGGAGTCACCCCATTAACTTCACGGCACCTCGAGATCCCAGATGGTGCCGAGGAACCTGGCTCCCCGCACATTTTGTATCTTTATTAGAGTAAGCACGCAGCAACAGCGAAATCTCCCACGCCATAATTGCTTCCCAGTGAGAACGGGGCCTCCTTCAATGTCGACAAATGAGTAAGCAAACGGAACACTTCTAGAAACACTGAGAAATGAGAGTTGATATTATTCCCAGCAGAGGAAAATCATCTGACTTCCCAACATAATGCCAGCTTCCCCCACTGGAGACTTCCCAGCCGGAGAAATTTAGTGTCCACCTGCATTCTGTATAATTCCATTATAAATCCTTACGTTGTAAATCAGCGATGGCAGATTATTTACTTAGAAACAAAGACTAGCAGATTACAATGATCATTTATGACCTATCTCCTTTTAACAAAGATGGGAGGAAACCCACATGATGACAGAAGAATGTAAATAATAAGCATACCCAGCATTGTCCCTGGGGAAAAACAGTCCATGTAAATACATGCCCTGTGCCAGGCACTGGGACACACACTGTGCACAGATCTTCTCCTTACATTCTCACAAGCACCCCAGGCAGCAGGAACCACATCCTCCCCACGTTACAGGGGAGGAAGTGGCGGCCTGGAGGTTTTAGGTAAAAGCTGGCCATGACACTGTCGGAGCCAGGACGTTAGCATCCGGCGTCGGACCCCAGAGTCGGACCCCAGAGTCTCAGCTCTTGCCCATAATGCTCCACTGTCTGGGAAAGAACAGAGAACTTAGAAAACAGACGAGCAAGACTGAGCATTCATGTGAACCGAGGGGTTTTTAGTGTAAATATTTTCAATAAAATAAAAAATTAAAACTAATGAAACTGAAAGAAAAAAGGAAAAACCCACGCCGCAAGCCTGCCGGAGCCTGGTGCTCGGCCCCAGTGCTGTCATGCTGGTGTCCCGACAAGGGCGTCCCACAGGGGACAGTGTGTCAGGAGCCAGTTCAGTGGACAAGTTCTAACCAGCAACGTAAACAACGTGGGAGGCAGGGTGGGAACCCGAGGACCCTCACGATCTCTCTCCCTCGTCTCAGTGGGACAGGGTGCTCCCAGCTCCCCCTGCCACCCCACCTCAGGAACCGTCCTAGCCAGGGTCCTGGAGGCCTGGGGACAGGTGTGGGACGGTCCCCCCAGCCTGCTGAGGGGTCACGTGGCTCTCCCACTGAGAGTTCTCAGTAGAAGCTATTGCCTCCAAAGAGCAATTAGGAAGGTCAAGGACAAAGGGGTGTTTGCACTTCTCTACATGAATTCTCGGTGGTCACCCTACCGAGGTGGAAAGAAGACAAACTGCCTCATGACTTAACGTATATGAGAGCTGCACAACGTGTGCTCCACCCCAGATGGATGACTGGGTAGCAGTGTCCTGGGCTGAGACACGCAGTGTGAGAGGTTAGGAGTGTGATCCGCCTACAAAAAACGACAAGGAATGCTTCTAAAATCACTCTGGACAGTTAACTCACTGACATAAATTCATGGTCTCCAAAAGCACCAGTAACCAGCAACAGCGAATGTGTGTTCATAGACGGGCGCAGTCTGCTGAACTCACTGGAAAAGTAACTGCACTGTCCAGCTCACCTGTACTCGTTGACCCAGCCTGAGCAGGGAGCAAAGGGAGACACCGCAGCAGCCCAGAGCAGATGGGGGCCGAAGACGGACAGGGACCAGGGAGAGGAGGAGAAAGAATGGCTCTGCAGCCACCACCCAAAAGGCAGTAGATATAAAACCAGGGGATCTAAATGCTTCTGCATTCTATCAAATGCTTTCTGACTGGCTGACAGTACAGGGTGCTTCCAACAATCGGTGCGGAACAGGGACCGTGCTTTCCTGGAGCACGTGGCCAAGGATGACACAAAGTGGGACCACTCAAGCAGCATGATAAATGGTTGCCGTAACACCTCCAGAAGCTGGTGCAGCCCCGGCCCAGGAGAGATGCTCTTGGGGGGGGGGGGGGGGTGAGCTGCCTACCCTGAGCTGGCTGCTGGCCCTGGGGCGTGGGCTCCCTGAGGCACAGAGAGAGAAATGCTGCATGGTAAACAGAACAGGCCTCCAGGATCCTCACTGAGGGATCCCAGCCTGGGCTGTCCAGCACTCTCGTGGCAGCTGCACAAAGCCTGCGCCCAACCCTGGAGGTTCCAACTTCCTGGGTCAGGATGAACCCCCATCCTATGTTTAAAGGCCCAGGTGTGTTTAAGGACTGCTGGTTTGGCCGCCACGCCCAGGTCTGAGAAGTCAGAGTGCTGGCTGTCTTTTATGACAGTCCTGTGTACCAGCAAACAGGCAACCAGAACCTCAGATCTTCAGGCCAAAGCCTTCACCTCGTCTAATGTCACCCCATCTACTCTCAACCATGTGACACGCAGGTGGCAGAGTCTTTCCTTGGCATCAGTGAAAGCAACCCCTCGAGCACAAGTCTTCCTTGATAAGGCTGTTCACGTGCCTCATAGTTTTAACCCTGAAGCAAAAGCGGTGGGGGCAGGAGCCCCTCGGACTCCAGAGGAAAGGAAAGAGGAGGACCCTGGAGACCTGGGTTCCCCAGCAGTTTGGTTTGCCTAAGGAACAGACAGACACTGAGTGTCCTTGATAAAATGTGGCCATCCAAGTCCAGATGCCCACTGAGTAACCAACTAAGTAACCAGCTCAAGGGATGGCTTTGTCAGGATAGCAAAACATTCAGTTTTCATGCAACGATACAACCAGAGACAATTGTTTAAGCTGTAGGCAACTCTATTGCCAACACCACACTGGTTCCTTCTTACTACTTAGCATTATTTAAAAACACTTCTTTTTCTTTTCTGAGACTAGTTACCTGGATCAGAACTCTCTGGAGGAAGGAAAAGCTCAATGAAAACAGGGATGCAGTGCTTTCTGAAGTTATAAATAAATGACATACAGATGACCTGCTGCTTCGCATGATCTGCGCTCATTAACCCCAAACCGAATGCCTGACCTGACCTGACCTGACTGCTGATTTGAGAAAAACAATACAACAACGTTCAGAAAAGACCGGGACCCTAGAAATCCCAATGCTGAATTTGAGTACAATCCTTAGAAACACCTACGCCGTTTAACTACACAATTCATAGAAATACTTGCTTGCATCTCTCTCCAAAGAACTTATTTAAGAACTTCCTGGAAAATGAGTTTCTCAGAGAAGCAGCAAAAAGTAGGCGATGTTGACAGGATCCCTCAACACGAAATCAGATCTGCACACAAGCAGCAGGGCTCCCGGGCAAACAGTCTCATTCTTGTGAGAATTTCCGTAATTTGATCATTGCAGACGCGACATCTTTCTGTGAGGGAGGGATCACTCTGCTCTCTCCAGGGCAATTGTCCTGACCTTCCTAACCACGCCTCTGTTACAGACAGCGTCTGTGGTGAGGAACAGCCAAAGTAAAGCAAACAGGGGGGTCACTGCAAGTACTCTGGGTTGAAGCACGAAGCTGTCTGCAAAGGCAGAGAAACCTTACATAAGAACAGACTAAATAATGAAGATCGAAAGTGATTCAAGCCCTGCAAAAACAGTAAGTGTAATAAATCATGCATTTATTATCTCTAAAAATTGTTCTGTTTTTTCAAAAAGACAGTCAAAATCCAATTTCCCTTCCAACAGCTTCCCGAAAGTTTATTTCATCAAAACTGTAAAAATAAAAATTAAATAATTATTAAATAGTACTTATGACCTGGAAGACACATGGACTTATACAAGGTCAAATCCTTTTTGTAACCAGGAAGCCACAAAGTCCCTAAGCTGATGTGCAAATACGAATGTGTATAAGAATAGGAGCATTGTTTTTGCACAGAACTACAGTTTTCATAGGGTTGGAAGGAGCTCTGGGCCCCGGAAAGGTTAGGAAGCGTTGCTTCACACACCGCAAATATGTTTGTGAAATGAGACTAGCCTATCAGTTACCATAGGGAGAGATGGTGTGGAAATCTAACCTCTAAAAACATCTTTTGACTTAAAGCTTAATAAGATTTAACTAGGCAAAGGTAAATCCTGGAAGGGCAGATATTTTTCCCCTGTTTCATTCCTCAATGTTTCTTTCCCCAACGCCCAGGTCGAGGCCAGTCCCCGAGGGCAGCAGTAATTGTCTGCTGAATGAATGAACATCAATGATTCAACAGCGAGAGTGAGAAATCAATGATGTTCGGCGGAAATGAAAAGAAGATGTGATCTGTTTAAGTTGTGGGCCAAAACCCCCACACGGAAAGGGCTGGGAGGAGATGCTCTATATTTATCTGCCCGCTTCCATCGACTTTTTGTTTAGCGTGACGGCTTCCGCGAAGGGTGCTCCCGTGGAGACAGGTCTGAGAGCGCAGTCCGGACGAACGTGGGCCACAGGAAATGGCTCTGTAAGCGATTCTGGTGCGCGCTCGGCCCCCGGCGTCTCTCGCTCATTAGGAAGCGCGTCCCCACCAGAGTGGCAGTATGAGAGGAGATAGAAGACAGTAACTTGCTCCCCGGTGCCTTGTTTCCACAATGAGGACAGGCCCCGAGCACCCCCTCACCTCACCTACACGCACCCTGGCTCAAGTGCTCTGCTCTGAAAGGTGCGGGGGACACGAGGGTGATGAAGAGGTTCGAGCTTTATTTTCAGAAAAGGGACTAACATATCACCAACCACACCTGTGTCAATGTGGACTCATCTTCCTGCATAAACTGAACACTGAAGAACTCCTTGCAGGTGGTTGGTATGTGTGACTGCAATGTATTCTGTAGGGAATCTGTCCCTCCAGGCCCCACACACAGGAGAGGAGGTGGTAGGGGTGACCAGAATCTTGGTGGAAAATAAACCAATCTGGCCCTGGCTGCTGTAGCTCAGTGGATTGAGTGTGGGCCTGCGAACCAGACAATCGCGGTTCGATTCCCAGTCAGGGCACATTCCTGGGTTGCAGGCCGGTTCCCTGCAGGCCAGTTCCCAGCAGAGGACACACAAAAGGCAACCATACATTGATGTCTCTCTCCCTCTCTCCTTCCCTTCCCCTCTAAAGATAAATAAATAAAATCTTTAAAAAAAAAAAACAATCTGGTCATCTTCTGAGATGCAGAAAAGGAGGTGAAAGAGCCTCCTGGTCACCTTCTAAAACACAGCACTATTCACTATTCAAGTAAAAAAGAGACCAGTGGCCTGAATGAATGCAAAAAAGAGACCAGTGGCCTGAATAAATGCATGGAGCTAAAGGGAAAAATAAGGCCAGTTCTGAATACATTTACTCTGGGAGTTTTCGTTTTCTGCCACGAGAAATTTCCAGCCACTTATTATCATAATAAGGCAGTAATTTACAATTTCAAAAATAATTGGAACTGCGTGGCTCTTAAAATGACAGAGAAAAAGGCTGGATTCGCTTCCACCCCGGGTGCTCTCCCCATGAATAAGTTATTTCTTGCTTGTTTTTGTTTTAATTTGGACCTTCCTCCTGGGCCATTTCTTAAAATCTCTCCCATCAACGACACCACCACATCTCTAAAGCAATTATCTGCTTTTCTGCTGTGTGACACAGAAGTGTGACGAAGGGGGAATAAACCGAGAAATGGAATTAACTTCCAAGTGACCACGGTCTCAGCTTCCAGGCACCTGCTGACAGAATCTAATGGAGAAGAAGGAGCCCAAAAGGACATGAGGGAAGGTCACTGGGGGTCACTGACATAGAGACACCCATGGCAACCCCTACCCGGCCAGACAGAGCAGGAAGCGCTCTGGGCCCCGTGAATGGGCGGTACGTCCGCGATCCGTGGAGAATCTCCGAGCACCCGAGTGGCTCTGTTGGTGTCTGTTCCGGGAGGTGAGCACCCTTGGGAGTGGCCAGCCAGGCTCTCCCGGCAGCCCGGCCTCGCTGGAAGCAGCTACAACTCTGAGTCAGTGGTGCAACGTGACACTATAAAAAGAGCTCCGTGCCAACTCCCTTTCAACATTGAAAGCAATTGGGAGGGACGCTGAACATGGGTGACAAAGCTACTATAAGCTGTCAGTGACATACGAAATGGGAAATGCTAGCACAGTGCCCAGAGAATTAAACAATCACACTGCCTTATGGACGAAGGTGTATACACAGAAATATCAGCACTTTTCCTAGCCCAGGCTGAATAACTCTTCTCTCTGACAGCTGCTTTCTGTAAGCTCTTAGGAAAAAAAAGTCCCAGCAAGAAACACGAGTTCTTTAATGTCCCTTTAAAAATGAAAAGGCCGTTGGATAATGCTGGCCTCTACTGAGACCTGGGGAAGCCATGGTCGTCGTGCCTTTGAACTTCCTCACTGTTCCACCAGGTTCCTGTCCGCTCACTTTCCCAACAGTGAGCCTCCAGCCTCCAGCACCACCCACCTCCTGCTTCTGATGCCCACGTCCTGAGTAAAAGCATCTACAGCGCTGGGCTCACTCCAGTTCCACGGGCCTCTCGCCCGCGGGCCCCCAAAGTACTCAGCAAGTCCATTACTTGTCCCGGACCCACATATCCTATCCCGATTTCACTCAAAGTCCACGGCCAGTGCCCCTGCAACTCACTTTTCACACCAAACTCTGTCTCATCTCCCTCCAACAGCAGATGATCTGGCTCCCCACGTCACTTACAGAAGGTCCAGCCTCCAACCCAGCCTCTCCTCCACGCTAACATTTACGCCCACGCTGCCATCCTCGTTTCCCTTCCCCAGGGCCCTTCCTCCGTTTCAGAGGCAATTCCTCCCATGTGCCCCGGGTCCACGTCTCATCCCTGGCCAGGCCTCGCGCTGCGGACATCTGTGCCATGAGGGCGGGGGTGAGGACAGGAGCGGGACGAGGGAACACACCCTTCACGTAGGGGGACAACTGCTTCTCCTTTGGGGGTGATGAACCTGCACTGACTCAGGGTCTCTGGGGCAGTGGTCCTTCTGGAGGTGCAGGGCTTTGCTTAAGCACATCAGGCATTTCCTCTCACAGATTATTAATAATCTCCCAGTTTCCTATTTTGCTGCGAGTCAGAGCTTATGCTGCAAAGGTAAATTATAATATTTGCACTTGTAATACTGAATGTCCTAGACAATTAGGGAAACATTCACCTTCGGCTCTGCCCAATACATTATCAAAAGTACAACTGCCAGTTCACAGGGACCCAGTGGCGTCACCCCAGGTGGAATGGATGCAGGCCATCTCTGGGGTGAGCAGCCACCGGGCTAATAAACCGGTCTTCTTTAAAAGATTTAAAACATGCCTGTCCTGATCGCTCTGTTGCCCACATGCATTTTTATGGGCAACATTGATCAGTGTTAGGCAGCTAGTTCATTAGCCATTCATAAAAGTAAAACCGAGAACCCATATACATAACCCAGGAGTCCAAAGCAGTAAATTTTATATTTATTCTGTCTTTGCTTTTAGTCTCTTTTGTTCTGTCTCTGAAATATTACAAAGCAAATCACCTCCCTGAAGGCATTGCATCAGTATGCCTCTCCCCGCCTTACATAACCGTACCAGCAGGCACCCGAAACAGCAACGATGATTCCTGGGAGCACACCTTTCTTAAAGAATCCAAGACCAAACACCACATGCCACTTCTGGTTACATTCAAGGTTAGTGCCTGCTTGGGTGTTTAAAAAGCCATCACCCTGATAGCTGAGGTCTACTCCCCGTTCAGCTTGTATCCACCATGACACTGTGACGTATAGGTATTATCTCACTAATGCTCCAATAATCCCATGAGGAAAGTGCTGTTATTATCCTCATTTGGCAGAGACGTTAACAGCCATAAGAGAAAATGAACTGGCCCAGCTACAGAATGGCCAAGGCAGGATCCGAACCCAGGCCCTCTGCCTCCACAGCCCAGGCAGGAACACACGGTACAGGGAGCCTGTGCGAGGGGAAGGGAGACACGTCCCACAGTTCGGTGTGAGTACATGTTAAAAACGATCAGTGCCTTACCAATAACATAGCACTAGTCATGATTCTCTTAGCAACAGAATTGAAAGATATACTCAAAAGAAGGTGATTATAGACAATATAAAATTTATATACCAATAAACCATTTTAAGCAAAATAGAGAGTTCAGCTGTAGGCTGGTAGAAAAATATGTAACACCAGAGAAGTCTGTGAATAAGGCACCAGCAGAAAGTGAATTTAATTAAGTCGCCGGGACAAGGCTCCTGTGCCGGATCACCAGGAACACGCCCTTCCCAGAAGGCCCCAGCTGCTAGTATCTCAGATCAAATCTTGAGCCCACGGCAGGGTGCACAGCGGCCCTGCACAGAGCTCAGTGGCCTCGGGCGCACGCAGGTCCCAGGAGACACATCTTCTGCGGAGAATGAAGTGCAGTCTTGGGTTAGTCCAGAAACAAATTTGTAATGGGAGTTAATGAGGCTTTGGAACACAGCAGGAAGCAAAGTATCGGTCAGCCGGTGAGCTGTGTTATTTCCACTGGCCCGACTAACTCCCAGTCTGTCGCCAATTCACTGACATACACCCACTCAGGGAAGATTAGAATAAACACACGCACCCACCACGGCCAGCCTGTGCACTGCATAAGACGAGTTCTCCCACCAGACAGCGCAACAGCCCCCTTGAAATGCAAGCCGAAGGAGACATCTGCAGCACAGAATGTAAGTGTTTTGATTTCTTTGTGTGAAAAACCCCCAACAACCCCAATCCTATCCCTCAGTTGTGCACACGCACACTTTTCTCTCTCCCTCCCCACCTGCGAGCTCCGGCCTGGGCCCTGATGCCTCCCGGGAGACCTCGATGCGGGCATGGCACCCCTCTCCCTTGGGTGTAGCCTCTTCCTCATTCCAGACCCTTCCTGTCAGTTCTTAATAAGCTCAGACTTCTCTCACTCTAGTTTTTGCGAGTGCCTCAGCACCCGTCATCCCATCTCACACCCAGGGAGGCCTCTGGGGGCAGGAAGCTCAGACAGGACTCCCAGGTGAGAGCACTGCGGCCGACGGAGGACAGGTGTGCAGGTCCCTCATCCGAAGCCTGCCGATGACCCATGCCCGCGCCCGCCAGGCCAGCAAGCCAGCCACAGCCCCAAGTGCGGTTACCTGATGGGCCGGTTCTCCTTGCTGTCAAAGAGCGAGAAGATGACCTCGAGCTCCTCGCCCAGGTTGGAGCACATGAGGCTCTTCATCTGCACGAACAGGTGGTGGCTGCTGGCCTGCGCCGGCGTGTCCTTCTTCCGATGTCGGTGCTCCATCTGCACAACACCCCCCAACAGAAACGTGGTCAGTGAGAAGACAATGGGACCAGACCAACTCATGAGCTGTGGTGTGACTGTGATGTACCCTGCTACGCAGGTGCACCTCAGCCTCTGATGGGGTCACCTCCAATATACTCAATCATGAGCGGGAAGCATGCCATGTCGAGAACACATCAGCCAAGTCTAACCTACAGAACCTCAAGTTCAGCCCCACCCACTGCACACGTGCTCCAAACAAATACATTGGCCTCCAGCTGGGCCGTTCTTTCAAGTTTTGCCTCAAGAGCCATTGCCTTCCTCTTCCTCTCCCCAGAAGCGGGGGACAGAGGTGGGCACCATGGGAGGCAAAAGCGAAAACACAATACCCACAAAACGCGGGCAACAGAGCGCGCTGCAGGGCATCGGTGGCTGACCCTGGTGATCGCCGGGCTGACGGGCGCTGTGCCCACTGCTGCCCAGCGTCATGAGAGATGATCGTACCACCGATGGTCAGCCCAGGAAAAGATCAAAATTCAAAATCTCTGGTATGGTTTCTACTGAATATGTATTGCTTTTCCACGTGCAGATTGTGAAGTCGAAAAACCTTAAGTTGAACCTTTGTAATCTGAAGACTGTCTGTAATTTTTTTTCCTGTGGTTTGATATCTAGTTAGATGTTAAATTTCAAATTTTCTTCCAACTTTTGAAATAAGAAACTATCAAGTTGGCAAACCATCAAGGAATCTTGCTTTAAAAATTTGGTTTTTTAATTTCACATTAGAAGGGCACCAAAGCACTGAGTAGATTCCAACTTGAAGTTCAAAGGATTCTACTGCTCCCCAGTCACTCCCAGGGCGAGAACAAACTATTAGTCATCTGTAAAACCGCCAGACTAACTTCCCATAGATCTGACTATCATTTCCCTGATGGTGGTAGCTAAACAATGCAGCTCTGACTTCACAATTTCTCTTAAGTTCTTCTGAAGTGCACTAAATTGCACAATTATGGTAGTTTTCTCAGGCAGGCAGTGGGAAACGATACCCAATTACCAGAGCAAGAAAATGTTTCTAACTTCTTGGGGTCCTACGGACACAGACCTGCGAGCTCCAGGGAGGTGTCTAAAGGCAGGAGCAGTGCTTCTGTCCATCGGTCCATCTGTCATTTCTGTCCTCAACACAGCCAGTCTCCTAGGCTACCCCTGGGGGGCAGGACCAGAAGGGAGGAGCCCGTGGGGCTGACCACTCACTCAGCATGAGTTTCTGGAGGGTCTAGCACGTGCCAAGTGCTGGGAAGGCATGGGACAGGGAAACCAGGAGCAGCCCACCAGCAGGAGCAGACCTCAACAAAGCGGTCACTCACCCAAACGTAAGACTTTGAGTGCAACACACGGGCGACGGGAAGAGTTCGCTCTGCGTGACACTCGCGTGACTCTCTACTGGGGGGAGTGGGGTCTGCCCTGTGTCTGGACGCTCCTGGAAGGCCTCCTGGGGAAGTGCCACTTCAGCCCAGAGCTGCGTGTGGGTGGGAACTACGAACCACAGGACAACGTTTCTCGAACTGCTGGCAGCCAAGGAAGGGCCAGATTATTTCTCCCCCTGACCAGTATTTTCATAAAACACTAGTTCTGGGGTTTTAACTCTATGGTAAAGGAGTCACGTCCTTTCCTTGGGTTTGAGTTTCATAACCCACTTCCCCACTAGCCGCCTTTTCCTGCATCGAAGCATCTTCGGTAATACTGACCGGCTGGCCAGCACCTCAAGGCAGAAACAGGTTGTCTAGATTTACATGTTCCAACTAAGTTTAAACCAAATGTAGCTGGGAATGCAACAGCATAAAATCCCGAGAATACTTCCTGCTTTTATCTTTTAATTTGAACTACTCAAAGAGTAAATGGTTAAAACAACACAGCTGACCAAACACATCTATAATCATTGTCTGTCAACAGGTGTGCTGCAGACATCCCCGTAAAAGTACAGAAAAGGTGGATTTTCTTCTAAAGTGGGCCTCGACTTTGTGGACTGTGTTGGCTATAATTACCAGAAAAAAAGTTACTATGGGGGGGGGGATTTCTCCCTATAGGAAGAGGCATGACTCTGCCTTGTTTCCTACGAAGGTTGCTCTATGTCATGCTTTTAAAGTTCTTTTCACCAGGGCAGAGGTGACATCAGCAGTCATAAAACTACATTTCTTTAACTCACAAATAAGGTGTCCCCCCCCCCCCCAGAATCGCCAACTTCCTGATTTATTTGCAGGTAAACTACTATGGAGACATGAATGACTACTACAGGCTGGAGCTAGGGGACTGTTTTTAAAACCTGAGGAAAGGAATGGACTTCCACCAGGTGTCAGGTCCTTACTCACTGCCAAGTTCCCAGATCAGTCCCGACCTTCACTGAAACCGAGGAAAATGCTGGCTCTGTTCCTCATGCAAAGCACCGGCTACATGTAAGTCACAGCGTCCAGCCTCTAATGCACGCGCCATCACCAAGGGGGCCCTTCACAAATCCTCACACCCAGGTCCAATCCCAGATTAGAGGAGGATTTCTAGGGGACGGGGCTACAGACAATGGCACTTCGAAAAGCTCCCCAGGCGACTTTAAAGGGCAGCAGGTTGGGAACCACATGCAGAGATGCAAATCACAGCTGAATGAAAACAGCTGTCATATCTTTTGTATAATGAGCAGCACCTTGGAACTGCTGGTCTCTGCATGCACACCAGCAACGGGCCTGCCCAATTCTACCCTCTGTGCACATGACTTGGGGCCTCGCCCTCCCTTCTTCCAGGGCTGGGAAGGATTTAGACTTAAAGGAGGTATGGTTACTTTTGTTTACTTCTTGGTAATTCGCTACTTTGGGGAACTACAAAAAATATCTGTGAAAATATTGCTACCATAACAAAACTCAAAAGGCATGCTCACATTGCGTGAGCTGTAATTTGGGAGTTGCAGCAGATAGACAAAAGCCCATCTCTGAAATAATTTATGGTTGCAAAGCCACCTACCAGTGACTCAAAATGTACTTACAGCTCAGCTAGAGTGCTGATTAGGAACACAAACAGATTCATTCCAAAGAGTTAAGTGACACAAATGTGTCACCCTCATCTAAAGCATTCATTACTTGGTGAGTCTTTGACATCACACTTTTCATCTTCGGCACTAGTGACTGTCGGGCTGCGTATTTCTCTGCTATGGGGGTGCCCTGGGCTGTGTAGGATGATCAGCAGCATCTGGCCCCCGCCCACCAGATGCTCAAAGCACCTCTCCCCACCCCCACCCCACCCCAATTGTCTCCAGATACCTTGGGGAAGGGCAGGGGGAATTGCCTCTGTTTGAGAAGCGCTGGTCTACCCTCTAAGGACCACAAAACAAGCAGGTAATGTGATCTTATAAAACCACAAAAGGTTCCTATGCAGATCCTTTGTCTGCACAAATGGCCAGAAAATCCAGCTGCTGAGGTGCCTGTTATTCACAGCAAAACCAGGGCCCGGCTGCTGGCAGGAAGCCAAACCTTCCACAGGACATATGTTAGCACCGTGGGGTTTAGCACTTCTCGCTGCTTAGATGAGCACAATTAGGCGAGAAAGATCTGCTAACCGGATGGTCAAAAGCCTAAACAACAGTTCTTTTTTTTAAATGATGCAATATGGACATAGTGAGATGCTAACACCTGTGTTTGAAAGTGATACGGAGAAGGGGGGAAAAGGCAGAAAACTGTACTTGAACAGTAAAAAAAAGTTAAAAAAATAAATAAAAGAAAGTGACACAGAGAAGATGCAGTAAAAAGAGAAGCGGCAACATCCTCTGCCGGGGCCTTGGACTCCATGCCATGGAGTGACCATAAACGGCCAAAACCACCACAAGGGGCAGGCGGAGGGAGGCGCCGCCACCGCTCCCTGGGAAGTCAGTGCTGTCCCTCACTTCGATGTCGCTCAGAGAAACAGACCCAGTGTCATGAACCATGTGAGTGTCCCAGGCCAGGGTGGAAACAGGCCCCCGAAGCTGCCTCGAGGGACAGAACGGGCCCCTCTGAATGGAGTCACCTGGGTTTTCCTTGGACTACTTCCTTTGCTTTAGACATGCAACCACCACTCCGGGGAGAGTCAGTGTTTGTGTGAAATCATAGCGTTTTACTTCCCTCATCTGCTAAATGAAGACTGTGCACTAGGAGCTGAGTTATAAAATACAAAAACAAAAACACAAACAAAACCCAAGCCCTGCCAAGGCCGTCATGGCTAATTGATGGCAGTTCCTCCCCACCGATCACAGTCACTGTCCGTCAGTCACAGCCCAGATGACACCCCCACCATAACAACGTGGCACCTCCAGCAGCCACCACTAACACACGAGAAATGTTGAGAGAGGAAATCAATTCGCCACTCCACAGGCGCCGTGAAGTGAAAGGAACAGAGATAAAATGGCTGGCGCACAAAATCAGACTAGGGAAAATGCAATGCACTTGCATCAGACGCTGTTCGTTGTTGAATCAGATGTTTGACGCCCCCACCTAAATATGAGGACATGACTGTGCTGTGGCCAATGAGATATATATGCAAGTGCTGTGCAGAACTGGCAGGAAGGATCATTGAAGTAGCTGAATCAACAAAGAGGAAGCTTTCTCCTCCTTACTGCAAGACAGCAGATGCAATGGCTAGTGTTCTTGCAGCTATTTTGTACCTTGGAAGCATTCCTGATGGAAGCCAAGCACTGCATAGCAGGAAGATAAGAACTTGTATTCACTTCGACAATGGGACAGTACAAACAAACCCAGGACTCCTTGCTTCTGGAATTGCACATTGTGAGCAATAACTAAATTACTATCATGTCCAAGCTTTTCTTATTCATTTCATTAAAAGCAGCCAAATCTAATCTTAACCTTTATCATATAAGGTACCAATTATCCTGGTCATCTTGTCTATCTAATAAGAATAAACTAAAACTGAGGGGAAAAAAAAGCAAATGCTTAAGCACTTTGCAAACATCGTGTCAAGGCAATGCTTTCTACCTATGTTTCTAATTTAATCTTCATTTAAAAAATCATAGTAAGAATTAGAACCCCAAATAACAGATGAAGAAACTGAGGCTCTGAGAGACTACGCAGCAAGTCCAGGACCACAGAGGTGGTGAATGGAAGGGGTGGAAGTCACACCTTGTTGCTTGGATCTACAGCCACAGTCTGTTCATGACACTATGATGACCTAAGAAATGCTGACTGCTTACTGAGTGCACAGCACTGTACAAGGTAGTCTTGGGTGTAATGGGAGAAATATAAGATGCAGTGCTCACTCTAAAGAAACTTCAAACTGAGAGATTAAAAAAAAATAGTGAGAGACAAAATATAATACTCAAAACAATGGCCTCTTAGAGGCTAAGATCGACAACTAAATTACATGGATTTGAAATGTTATAAAAACTAAGAGGTAATGAGGGCTTTAACTTGGAACACTCCTATTTCATTCCTTCCTCCTTCCCTACCTGCCTCCACCTGACCTTGAACTGTGTTCTCACTACCCACGAGACCCTCAGCATGGTTGCCGTAAACACAAGCATGAAATGTCACTCTAGGAAGTTCGATGTAAAGGAAATCCTCTACAAAAATGTCATTTATTTCAACTAGTACAAGGAGGCAGAGATAATCCAAACAGATCAATGATTACAGAAAGACTGAAGGGGTATCAAGAACAGCTTTCTCAAATCAGACACAAGCCCTCACGAACTTCTGGACGATTGTTCCCAACATGTCTCAGATCCAGCAAGCCTCAGGTCAAGGACATCCCATAGTAGACACTGCAGGCTGTGAAAGCTACCCCCAAAGAGGCAGAGTCCTCGGAAAAGGAGTCTGGTGTTTACCGCAGGCATCCCTTTTAGGGACATTATGGTAAGGCACACCCCTATGTCCACTGCAGCGTTATTTACAACCACAACTGTGAGGGTCTGGAAGCAGCCCGAGTGTCCATGAGCAGATGAGTGGACAAAACAACTATGGGACATGGACACAATGGAATTCTACTCGGCCACAAAAAAGGAGAAAGTTTTACCCTTTGCGACAATGCAGATGGACCTGGAGAGTATTATGCTAAGTAAAATACGCCAGTCAGAGAAAGATAAACACCATATTATCTCGCTCATATGTGGAATCTAATGAACTAACTGAACTAACAAGCAAAATGGGGACAGACTCATGTATAGAGAGATGACAGTTAGTGGTGAGGGGGAGGTTAGGGGTGGAGGGTCTTAACAAAAAGGACAAAGGACTCATGGACACGGACTACAGTGTGGTGTCTGCAGAGTGGGGTGGGGGTCTGAGGAGACTAAATGGTAGTAAGAAAAATAAAATTAAAAGATTGAAAAAATACCTTTTAAAACTTATAACGGCTTAGGGTAAACACCATTCAAATAACCAAAGTTTTATTTCCATTTAAAATATTTGTTTATTTTTTGGTCACGAAATGTTTCTTGTAGAAAATTGGACTATATTTAAACAATACAAAGAAAAAAGTCACCTCTGCTCTCTCCAGAAAAACACATTTTGATGGTTATATATCCTTTTTGTGTATCTATTATAGTTGAAAACCTTGTTTTAAAAAAAAGCCGGACTTCCGAGCAAGATGAAGGCATAGGTAGACACACTGTGCCTCCTCACACAACCAAAATTATGGACAACAAAAATTTAGAAACAAAAAAAACCAGCCAGAGTAGACAGAAAACTGAACTGTACGTAAGTCCAACAACCATTCATCCAAACCAGTAAGAGGGGCGGAGTCAGCGGCCAGCAGAGAGGGGTTGCGGCAGGAAAAGGCCGTGGTTGGCAGACCCGCAGCGCTGGGTGGCGATGGGCAGACTCAGTGAGGTGCACAAGGTGGCTGGCTGACTGCGGTCACACATTTCTACTCAGACAAGCCAGACAAAATGGGCAGTGAGACAGACTGCGCAACCAGGGCCCCAGCGACCGAAATAAAGCCTAAAATCACCAGTTGAAAACGCTTGTGGGGGTCGAGGTATCTGGAGAGACTCCCAGACTCACAGGAGAGTTTGTTGGAGAGATCCACAGGGCCCTAGAATATACACAAGCCCACCCACCTGGGAACCTGCACCAGAAGGGCCCAATTTGCTTGTGGGAAGTGGCAGAGGGGACCAAAATCCGAGAGAGAGCAGAACAAGTGCCTTTGCTCCCTCTCTGACCCTATGCCCACAGACAGTATCACAACCCAGCAACAGGGGTGGGGCGGGGGGGGGGGGGGGGGGGGTTTACCCACCCTGGTGCACACCTAAGGCTCTGCCCCTCATAAGTAACAGGCACAACCAGACCAAAAAAAAAATTTTTTTTGGCTCAAATGGAAGAACAGATCAAAGCCCCAGAGCCAATACATCTAAGTGACCAAGAGATAGACAACTTATCAGATGCATAGTTCAAAGCACTGATGATCAGGATGCTCACAGAATTGGTTGATTTTGGTCACAAATTAGATGAAAAAATGAAGGCTATGCTAAGTGAAATGAAGGAAAATGCACAGGGAACAAATAGTGATGGGAAGGAAACTGGGACTCAAATCAAGGGAGTGGACCAAGAGGAAGAAAGAAACAACCAAACAGAAGAGAATGAAAAAACAATAATTAAAAAAATGAGCAGAGGCCTAGGAACCTCCAAGACATCTTTAAATGTTCCAACATCCGAATTATAGGGGTACCAGAAGGGGAAGAGGAACAGCCACAAGTGGAAAACTTATTTGAACAAATAATGAAGGAGAACTTCCCCAATCTGGCAAAGGATTTACATTTCCAGGAAGTCCAGGGAGCTCAGAAAGTCCCAAAGAAGTTGGACCCAAGAAGGAACACACCAAGGCACATCATAATTACATTATCCAAGATTAAAATGAAAGAGAGAATTCTAGTAGCAAGAGATAAGGGGACAGTCACCTATAAAGGAGTTCCCATCAGACTGTCAGCTGATTTCTCAATAGAGACCTTACAGGCAAGAAGGGGCTGGAAAGAAGTATTCCAAGTCATGAAAGGCAAGGACCAAATCCAAGATTGCTCTATCCAGCAAAGCTTTCATTTAGAATGAAAGTGCAGATAAAGTGCTTCTCAGATAAGGTCAAGTTAAAGGAGTTCAAGATCACCAAGACCTTATTATATGAAATGTTAAAGGGACTTATCTAAGAAAAAAGATAAAAATATGAACAGTAAAAAGATAGCAAACTCAGTTATTAACAACCACACCTAAAACAAAAGCAAACTAAGTGGACAGGGGCAGAGCCACAGAAATGGAGATCACATGGAGGGTTAGCACAAGGGAGTGGAAGGAGGAGAAGGGGGGAGAAGGTACAGAGAATAAGTAGCATAGACAGTGGGGAGAAAATAGACAGGGGGAGGGCAAGAGTAGTATGGGAAATGTAGAAGCTAAGGAACTTATGACACATGGCCATGAACTAAGGGGGGGGACTGTGGGTGGGAGCGGGTGTAGAGGGGAATGAAGGGGGGAAATGGGACAACTGTAATAGCATAATCAATAAAATATATATATTTTTAAAAAGCCACCGCAGTAACTAGAATCACACCTGAGGGCATGGCTTTTGAAAGCCCTCCCCAGTCACCTTCTCCGATTTCCGGTTTTTAGAGAGCTTAGGTCATGTGGAGATTTAGGTCTATTTTACACAAGTATTGAGAACACAAAGCAGATTGGACCAGGTGTGAGGAACCCAGACGCCTAGAAAATAATTGGAGTGTTCCAAGCTGAAGGCCTCACTACTTCTTGGGTTTTTTTGCTTGTTTGTTTTAAAGATTTTATTTATTTATTTTTAGAGAGAGGGAAAGAGTAGGAAAGAAATATCAATGTGTGGTTGCCTCTCATGTGCCCCCTACTGGGGACCTGGCCTGCAACCCAGGCATGTGCCCTGACTGGGAATCCAACTGGTGACCCTTTCGTTTGCAGCCTGCGCTTAATCCATTGAGCTACACCAGCCAGGGCCTTCTTGGTTTTTATAACAAACAAGAAGTCGGGAGACACTGTGCTGGGCAATATGCTTGAGTGTTTCGGGTTAGTCACAGGCCTCACCGCTGAGAGCCAACTGGGCCCCAGATGGAGGCCGGGGGACAGACCGGGGTGTGGGAGGGCTGGGCCCCAGATGGAGGCCAGCGAGGCACATCCTGGCATCTGGTGGGGGCGGGGGACGTGCACATCAAGGAGCCAGGACTGGACACAGCTAGTCATAGCCTTGTCACGAGTCACAGCGGACAAACATGCAGGGCCTGCAAGCATCTCACCAGGCCGGGCGAAAGCTCGGAGAGGGACGTGGAAACCACAGAAGCACAGGGAGGCGGAGCCAGCGCCGCCCGCACCTACCAGGCGGTAGAGCTCAGTGACACTGACGTCCTCCGGGTCCACCATGGCGTACTCCTTCCGGGGCACCAGGTCCAGGCCCAGCTGTCTGCAACACAAATGACAAAGTTTGCAAAAACAGTCACCTTCGGGGACAGTGTTAACCATCGTTGTTGTTTACTACGTTACCTTGGAATGAGACACAGCTTTCCCACCCTGTGTCTTACATGGCACTACTTGTTCCCATAGTTGGGGTGGCCTCGTGACCAGGCTGGGCCCAGAGCAGGGGTGGAAAGAAAAGATGATGAGAGGCGGGCAAATTTGTACGGTGGACTGGCACTGTCTGTGGGGTGATTCTGCCCCTGGGGACCTCGGCATTATACAGAGGGAGCCGTGCACACCCCACAGAGTCCCCCCACAGAAACGCTTCCACATCGGGCTGGGCCAAAGTCACAGTAAGATGTGACTTTGTCCTAGGAATGAGAGCTGCAGAGGGGAGGTCAGCCGGTAGGATTTAACCAGGCACCGAAATACCCAGTGCTATTCAGAGCTACTGTAACTCATTTCTAACGAAACTCGTAGGCAGTGTGCACATGGGCACATTCACTCACAGCAAGTTCTGCCATCAGTCCCTTGGAGAAACTCAGGAGAGGCAGGGACAGTGTGGGGGCAGCCCAGGTCCGGGCTGGGGCGGGAGAAATGGTGGAGTCCCTGTGTCAGGTTTCACTGTGGCCGACGTGCAGCTCGCTGTGCTGAGACATTTTCTAAGGCAGTTCTGTCTAGTCTCGGGAGGATCAAGCGGAGCAGCGGGTGTGGGATGTCTCACCTCCGACAGAGGAAAACAGTGGAACCTGCCATCTCCCTCCGGGACCTTGACCCTCCCCAGGACCCGCACACTGCACCGCTGTTCTCACTTCTAGACCATTTCACTCACCGTCTTAACTGCCACGACCAGCCCACGGGTTTCGTGATGCCTCTGTCATGCCCTGCAGAGCGAGGCCAGGACACCTGCTCTCTGCGAAGCAACCCTCAGCCTCCGGGGCCCTTCCTTGCATCCTTTCATATCGTAACTCCGTCTAACAGGGAAGGCTTCCTGCACCTCCCGACACACGGCTGCCCTTCCTCGCTTCTGCGCGTGTTTCTAGCTCCCGAAGTTCTCCGCCCTCAGCGCAACCTCATCACAGAGGTGTTGTAAACAGAACTGATTGAGTCAGCACTTGCGTCAGCCAAGCACTGCCCCAGCCACACCGAGGAGTGTTTGTTCTTAAGGAGATGAGGAGACCGTGGCCTTCTCAATGGCAGAGACCATGGTTCACATACCAAAATAGTCTCTAAATTTCCATCAATTATGATTCTGCCTGAGAAGCTTAACAACCATTTGTTTTCAAAATACCCACGTCTCTGGAGATGGGTTCCTCTGTGTCCTCCGAAAAGTTACACACGGAAGCCCAAACCTGCAGGACTGTGTCTGGGACGAGTCACCCTGAGGAGGTGATAAGGCTGGGTGAGGCTTAAAGGGGGGCCCAAACCCCACAGGACTGGTGTCACAAGAGGTGACAGAGACATCAGGGATTTCCCCCTCTCGGTGTGAGCCCAGAGGAGAGGCCACGTGAGGACAGTGAGGAAATGGTCCCCTGCAAGCCGGCCCTCTCCGGACACCAGACTTGCTGGCACCTTGGTCATGGACTTCCAGCCCCCAGACCTGTGAGAAACCACGCCTGTTGTCTCAGCCACCTGTCCGTCCGCAGGATGGTATTCCGGCAGCCTAAGCAAACCGGCCCGGCCCCAGGGGTCCTGAGGGGTCCAGTCCCCACACCCCTTCCCCTCCCAAGGGAGACCCCTGGGCTGCAACATAAGGCATAACCTGACGCGGGGTCAGTGCTTCTGAGGGAAAATTGCCTGGCAACGAAGAGAGGACACATAACCGCACAGTCACGGCCTTTGCCTTCCCCAGACGTCCCCTAAGGGGAGGGGCCTGCCCACGTTGCCTTCTGGTGGGGGGGAAGGGGGGTGTGACACAGTCTAGTCTCTGACCATCTCCTCCCCCGGAGCCACACCTGGCTGCTCACTGGCCGGACCCTGACTGTGGAGAGCTCATCCACAGACTGCCCGGCAGCACACGGGCGGTGAGCATGAACTGCGCAGTGTGGACAGCAACAGCAGACTGGCTCTCATGAGCTTGCAAATCTGGGAATTCAAACAGCATCAGCCTTGTGGCAAAAGGAAGCAACGCTGTGCGGGGCAGCTGGCTCACATCATGGGGGAGTCCGTGGGTCAAGGCCACCTCCAGCTGCAGAGGCCCCAAAGCAGGTGTGGGCTCCAGAACCTTCCTGGGCTGTGGGGCCCCAGAGCAAGTACTTCCCTCCCGTACAGCCCCGACTGCTCGGCTGTCAGCTCCCTGGACTCCCGGCTGTGCAAAGGGAGTTTTATCTGCTTCCACTTCCTTAGTTCCCTGGTGTAGCCTGAGGGTATCCTCCTGCTGCGGGAGGTCTCCAGGTTCCCAGAGCAGCAGCAGAGCAGTGCTTTAAAAAGATGAGGAAAAAATGGGGTGAACAGGAAGCGGGCAGGTGGATGGGGGCACACAGGATTTGGGAAGCCCCTGGGGAACGGAGGGGCGAGTCTCTGGGAAATGAGGCAGGAAGGAGGAACAAATTCTCTGTCCCACACACTCCATGCAGGAAAGTCCAAGGACAGCAGAGGAGTCCAAGGAACAAACACAGGGACCACTCTGGGACTCCTGCTTGAGGCTCCCAGGACAGAAAACTTCTTTACCCAGCCCCACCATGGAACAGGTGAATCGACAACCAACCCCTCCACACATGCTTCCCTTCCCGGAGGGCATGGCTTCTCCACTCAGCAGTTTGCTGGACAACCTGAGCTTGAACACATTCCTAACTTATAGCCATCCGCGGGTCCACACGCTGACGAGTCCTTTTAGCGCAACCAGATCTAGTTTAATATGTGAAAGAATGACCTGGACTGGCTTCCCACTGAGCACTCCTCAGTAAGGAAACTAACACTTCAAGGAATGAGACCCATGTACCATCTGTGTGCAGCAAGTCATTTTTCGATAAAAAGTCAAAAACATTTAGGGAAAACAGAGAGCGCAGGCCATGCATGACTTTGAGGATGATCCAAATACATTCTATTGCTCATGTTCACGCACCGTTTTACCAACTTACTCAGCCACAGAAACACCCAAAGCACAGGCTAGAACTGGCGGAGTCCAAACGGGTCAGGATTCAGTCACAGTCATGTTTTTCCTCCCTTTCCTCCCGGGCCCCCCCTTTCCTGACAATGGAAAAGGATCCTGCGGCCTGCTCTCTGTTTCTCGGTGTTTTGATAAGCTAACTTCCTCCAACTTTAATTCTATTTACAAACAGAGTCTTCTAAACAGGGAGCAGCATCATGACTAAGAGCCAGTACAATTTGGTGGAAACTCAGTTTTTCAAAAAAATAAATTAAAAAAAAGGAGCACGTTGATGACAGAGCCACACAGGGCGCATTCAGATTCCTTTAGACCCACCCCATGTCCCCCAGCAAGACTGCGGGCTCCAGGCAGACGGCTGGCAGACTTTCTCTCCCGGGGCCAGGAAAAGCCACATGCGAATCACATGGTCCTAAAGCAAGCGGGCCCTGGGCCCACCAAGTCCAGCCCACTCCCCTCCACAGGAGGACACGCCGAAGTCCAGAGGGGCTCAGGAAGTGTCTTGAGACCGAAAAGAGCCAGTTCCTAAAGAATCATCATGCGGCCACCGCACACCTGGATGTTTTTCATCCCCGCCCCCACTCCAAGGAAGGAATTGCCTAGAGATAAAGAAATGAGGGCCACTCCGCTGACCACCTGCCGAGGGATGGCATGTCTCACTCCACAAAGCGCCAGGAGTAGTGGGGGTGCCATGGAGGTTTACGAGGTCTGACTGGCCAAAGAGGCTGACCTGTGTGCATGAGATCAGCCGTGGCTGTGACAAGGGCCTGCCGGTAAGTCACAAGTCTGCAGGAAGCCAAGGGAGAGCACCTTCCCACGGGTGGGGGAGAGCTCTCTGCCTTCCAACTGTCCCTTCCAGGTTCTAGAAGCAGCAAATCCCCCTGTGGTGTGCCTCCTGCCATTCCCCTTTGCTATCTGCGTTTCTTTGACACTGTCACTCTAAGACCTTTGAAGGTGCAAACAGCAAAGGGAGGTTTGGGAGAGGAAAGGAGGGCGATATTGAGGGCGCTTTGACTCCCTTAAATGTAGAGCTCAACAAGCTCAGGAACAGAGTCGCAGGTGGCATTTTCGAGTTTCTCTCCCACATATTAGCAATCATCCTTACTTCGCACAGGATCAGCCTCAATCAGAGCTTTAACTGATTAGATTTACTATTTCACGTGCCTGTTACTATGGTCACTTAGTTTTATTTAAGAGTAAATCTCAGTCAAGAGCAGCTTCTGGGTTCTGCAAAGCGGATCCTCAAAGAGGCTGATCTACATGCACAAGAGCAGTCTCGGCTGTGAGGAGGGGCCCCGTGGGCAGACCCCCCCCCCCCCCAGGGAGCTGCAGAGTTCAGCATCCCCCTGTGGACTGCATGGGCAGCACAGAGAGGTGTATGTTTGAAGGAACCATTTGCCAAACCTAAAGCCCACCTGAAACCCAGACCAGTCTGGCAGGAGCCATGTCTCACATGCCTGTGAACAGTTCATGTTCATGAGCACAGGCCAGCAGCAGGCCACACAGGGGATTAGGGAGCTGAAAGCAGCCCCGTCCCACCCTGACCAGTCCTAGGAGGTATGGTCCTCGGTTCCGTCAATGACAGTTTGTACCAAATCCCCCAAAACAGACAACTGGAAAAGCCCCATAAAGTGTCTCCTGGAGATAATGCCACATATCAGCTCATGCCCTTGTCTTGGTGTTCACCCCCCACCCCCGCTCCCCTGAGAAGGCGGCCCCTGCAGGGG
This sequence comes from Artibeus jamaicensis, assembly GCF_021234435.1. Classification (NCBI taxonomy): domain Eukaryota; kingdom Metazoa; phylum Chordata; class Mammalia; order Chiroptera; family Phyllostomidae; genus Artibeus; species Artibeus jamaicensis. Next base: position 3,291,502 of record NW_026521195.1, on the reverse strand, counting down.
ACGGTACTCACTCGTTGCCCCAGTCGAGACGGGCAGTGATGTGACGCTTCACGTCCCTCATCCGGTCATGGGTCAGATGGCCCACCAGCACCTGCCGCCGCAGGTCCAGAATCTCGTTCATGATGTGCCACAGCCGGTGGAAGAGGTCACCTTCATTTCTCTAGGAAATATGTAAACGAGCAGGCTCAGCAGCGGGTCCCCAGCGTGGCCACAGAGGAATGGAGGGACGCGTCCTATGCGCTGGCATCTCGGGATAGATTCTTCCTTAGCAGACGCTGGCCACGTGTCCGCAAACACACTTGCCGCTCTGTCCACTGTCACTCTGTCTGATAATGCTGCTTCCCTCCCCGAGAGGCCAGCGTCCCTCCTGAGACCACCCCGCGCGGTGACGCGTCCACACCACACTGTGCACCACACCAGCGGCTCCACCGGTCTCGGGGCTGCCTCCCTCTCCACGGAGCAGAGATGCAGTTGTGGGACTTCGAGTGTTTTAGAAACCAGGGAAGTTTTTACTTGCCTACATGAAAATGGCGTGAGTTCTGACAGACCCAAATTCACATGCAGGCCCCTCACAGAGCACAGGGCCCCGGACAGAGCATCTCTGGTAAGATCTGAGGGGCAGACTGCTTGGTAGAGATGAACAAACTCCCTGCCCAAGGCCCCCCACACATCACCCAGTAAAAGATGGCTGCTGTACTTCTCCTGTGTTTCTTGTGGTTTTATCACTGACATATCAAGCGACATTTTAAAGGACATTACTTAGGCCTTCACCAAAGTTATTCAGTAGAGCAACTGGCATTTCTCAAGCATTTACCACGTGCTTCGATGCTCAGTGTTCTCCTATCAAGAGAGTCTCTCACGCTGCTTAGGATTTATGAGACACAACCGGCCTCATCAAACACCTTCTGCTGGAGAAGGGAGGCCCCTTCCAATTGCTGAAGAACAGCGTGGGCAGCACCCCGACCCAGTACCGTGACCTTAAACTGTTCACCACCGAGCATGAACATGAGGAAGACAGAACCCAGGAGGTCCAACACAGCCAAGTCAGCCTCCTTCTCAAGGTCAAAAATCCGGCATCTCCTGGGTAAACTTTGTATTTGTTCCCAGTGTAAAACTGACTACCATTCCAGTGCCCGGGGAAATTGTAAATAATTCCATCTCCACCGCCCAGAATAGTAGGCAGTAAGGAGGGTACTCCGAGAGCTCACAACACAGGATTTTCAAGCCCATCTAGTATGTCCCCAGAATAGATGCTGGACACCTCAAAGGCAGGAAAAAAATAGCCAGAAAAGGCAGAATCGAGGGGAAATGTAGCTTTGTTCCCCACACACAGGGAAGCGCTGGCCCAGGTCTCTGAGTGGAAAACACTGTCGTTATTTTTATCCATCTCATGCTGGGTGTCGGGAAGCAGTAATTTGAACATTTCGAATAGCTTCATTTTCCATGTCACTGGCGTGCACAATGTTATTTTAAGTAAAATAATACTTGGATTTTATATTCATTCCAACATATTATTTTTTTTATCTCCAAAGGAGGCCTTCATCCCCTCAGCAGCGTCCCGCCCAGAGCTCAGTGACCTTGACCTTGCATTTACCGGATTCCTGCCCAGTGGGGACTCTGGCGTTTCCTCTGAGACCGTCCTGTGGACTCTGCTGTTGAGTCCTAAAGCCACTGGGCCCAATCAGATGAACCCAGAACCAAAAGGGTTTGTCTTGGGGATGTGTTAAGACTCTCTTGCCTCCATCAAATACCCGATTGCATTTCATGCGGAACAACAAAAACTGTCCCTCTGTGCCCACGTCCCTCACTGATTTGGACTGATTCTCTGGCAGGCTTTTCCAATCGCTTTGTCAGGATAAGAACACCTTTGTATTTTGAACACATCTCTCTAAAGGATTAAGCTGTTCTATACCTTCCTTTGAAAATCAAAAAAGAACTTAGCACGCCCAAATTTCCACATATCTAGGGGTTCCGAGTGGGGTTCTGCCACGTCAGAATCCAAGCCCAGACCACGCTCTCAGCTCCCTGCCTCCCGTCCCTCCCAGTGAGCTGGGGTGGTCAGGGTCATTCTTGTCTCCAGTGGGTGTGGGGGGTTAGGTGAGAGACTGCAGACAGAGTGCTCCCCACGGCACTCAGTAAGTGTGGTTTGTTCTAGTGAGTAAATCAGTACCCACAGAGGCCCTCAGAACATTGCATCCCCTTTTTTTACTCAAGAAAAATTCCTTTTTATGGTATATTTAGAAAATTCCTTTTTATGGTATATTCTGGGTAAGTAGTCTAACCCTCTCAGTACATGTGAATCATATAGAAAATTAAAATACAATAAAATACTACCAATATAAAAATTATGTTGAAAATAAATCTATTTCTCCCTTAAATTTAAATATTTTCAGAAAGCTTGACGCTTGTTCCCTGTAAAACACCCTCTTTGATCAGACGCCGGGGAAATGACCCCTGACGTCCCCATGGCCGGGAGAACTCGCAGGCCCCCCCGCGGTGTGCGCAGGGAGCAGCACATGCAGGCTGTCCCTTACGCTCGGTGTCCTTGACCCTGGAGGAGTGCTGGGGACGCAAAGCAGCTGTTCCAACCCTGGTCCCTGCTTCCTCTTACTCAGCTTTTTCTTTTTTTAAAGATTTTCTTTCTTTCTTTTTAGAGGGGAAGGGAGGGAGAAAGAGAGGGAGAGAAGCATCCACGTGTGGTTGCCTCTCATGTGCCCCCTACTGGGAATCTGGCCTGCAAGCCAGGCCTGTGCCCTGACTGGGAATGGAACCAGTGACCCTTTGGTTCAGTTCTCAGGCTGGCACTCAGTCCACTGAGCCACACCAGCCAGGGTCCCCTTCAGCTATTTGTCAAAGCAATTCTCTGTTGAAAGAACCATGCCATCGGGAGGGACCTACCACATAGAGCTGTTTCCACATGGCTCCCCAGTCTCGCAGCGTCGATGTCATTTCTGTGATGACGGAGTCTTCGGTGGGAATGATCATTTCAAATTGTCTGTGAAATTAAAAAAGGAAAACGAAGTACATATGCAAATATCATGGACAACCACTTTCTTTGGAATACCCTAAACAATAAACTAGGAAAGGAAGCCGCCTCTCTACCCTGGGTTCTGCAGACAGTGACCGGGGCCGGTTCGGAACTGGTGTGTGGCATGCCCTGTGCAATATGGCAATGCTGTCCCAAAGTGACCAGCCACACCACCCAGAGTCAAGGAGGGTGGTGACAAAGTGGTAACATTAGAAGAGTTCGGCTCTGGCCAAGGATGGACCACGAAACAGCAGCTTGTTGAAGTTCTCCAGGCCCCCAAGCCCTCACCTATGTCATAAGGCCACCAGGCTTGCCTTCCTGGGACAGGGTTTTTGCTTTCCACAGCCCCACAGCTCCAGGGCCTCGAGGGTATGACTGGCTTGGTTCACTGACGAGGACCTGACGGCTGCAAACATCCCAACTCAGGAGACGCCAGGTACCGACTAACACTCCCTGGATGTCATTACCACTCGATTTTCATTGTCTGTAATCAGAGCCCTGGAAAACGCCGCCGCCGATCAGTGAAGTTTTCACACACTGTCACACTCATGCAGGGCTTAAGCCTACACAGGTTTCTGAGTATCCATCATAAAGTGTCTCTCTCTGTGATCAGGGCAATGCATTCTCCCTATTTCTTCTCTATAAATTAGCAACTATACTTGGAAAATACTCAGCCCAGTATCTAGTAAGGTGGGGTCCCACTGTTGAGCAGATACATAAGTAGATTTGGGGGTGGGGCACAAAAAGGCTTAATTTGTTCTCTGTGCCCACAATAACCTCTGTTCACCTCAAGTTTCTTTTCTCATGTTTTTCCCGATTTTATGCAGGTTAAAATGGTTAAGTGGTTATTACTACCACTTCTCAAAAGAATGCTACTGAATACATTGATGAGGATTATTTTCTTCATTTGAGTTTTATCCCCCAAGGACATCTACTACTTAGAAGATAACAGCATATTAGGCCCTGAACCAGGAAAATGACTTCTTAGCATGAGGTCTGTTAACACTCTGTAGTTCCTTTTTCATTTATATCCAAAGAGGGTGAAACTATCTTTTGTTGAGTCTTTGTGGGAACTGAAATCCTGCCTTGATTTCTTCCCCGGCATCACTCCAAGCTGCTGCTAAAACACTTGCCCTGTGACTATTTTCCTACCTCCTGGAGCTTAAACACAGCTGCAAATATAAAGCTAGAAGGAAAGTAAACAACGATACATGAACTGGGACAGACACAGACTTGTCATCAAGCAGGCAGATGACACTTTCAAGTGGTTGTGCATTCATTCACTCTGCTTTTGAAGTAACTGTTGCAATTTCACTGATGACTCTTTGGAGGTGGAGGTGGAGGTGGAGGTGGAGGTGATAAAATGATCAGATACAAGCTCGAGGAGGGAACAGTGCATTTCCAGGAACACGCCCTGGCTCACTTCACATTCCAAAGTGGCACAGCCCTCGCAGGGATGAACAGTCCAGATGGGGCCTCACTGTTTACAAACTCTAACGCCACGTGAGGACCCCTCCGCCCCACAGGCCTCCACGACCCAGGCGGGCCAGAGCGTGAGGGCAACTCAGTCCGCCGGAAGCTGATTTAGGTTTGTTCAACCAAAATGTAAGTTTTCCAGAAGGCACAAAATTGCCATTTTAGGGAAGGCAGCTGTTTCCAGTTAATTATACCAAAACCAAAATCAGGCTCCGCAGAGCCTGTCCTCAGCAGCTGCCCCTGGGATGAGGCTCTGTCCGGTGGTTTGCAGAAGCTCTCCATGGCCGCTTCACACCGGTGGCCCACTGGGCTGGGCTGCTGGTTCCTGAAAAGGAGGCAGTGGAGGTCCACACCCCACGAGGGGCCTCTCCAGGGAAGCGAGCCCCTGGGGAGATGGCTCTTCACTGTTTTCAGGCTCAAGTTTTGCTTCCTGTTGACAGTCCCAGAATCTAGGGTCTTGATGCCAGTATTTTTAAGAAAATAAATTTTGGTTCTACCCCAAAGTTCTCTTGTATGTCTTCCATGGTCAAAGTGGATGGAGGGGCTGGGTGGCCCTTTGCTCTGCAAAACTCTGGGGTCAAGGTGGGGTTTGAGACAAAGGCAGCAAAGTGGCCTGACTACCCGAGTGTGCCCAGGGGCCCCCATTGTGGGACCAGGTAGAGACAGACCTTGGGGTTTCCACATGGCCCAGCTCAGATGGCTGGGATCACAGGTCAGAAGGAAGAGCAAGCCTGTGGCTGACGTGTTCTGTGAACTGTCCTCTGGTGACTGCAGGAGGGCTGGGCACTGTCCCCCCATGCCTGGGGGAGAACGCCCAAAGAACTAATCAATCACTCACCTGGACTCACTCCTGGCAGATTATGGCTACACAACATTTCTGATGAACACGTTTATTACATGAGAAGTAGCCACAGCAATTATTAGCACACGGCACTAGAACTACAGTTTTCATCTACTATGCCAAGTGATGACTACTATAACTCCACTAATAACAATAATACTGCTTCCAGTGGTTAAGACACCCAGTAGAAGGGTCTCCTATACTCCAAGTTCAATCCATCCAGGGAACACAACTATACCACAGACCCTCAGCCACATGCAGAAGTTACTGCGCCAAACTAACATTCAATACTCTGCCTTTATATAGAGTGGATATCAGCATCATCCATTTGAATAGCACCCTTGGAATTCTTTTGGTAAACCTCAAGTTTGAAGATTTCATTTAACATGCTCTATAATGTGCTTCCAAAATTCAGAAAAGTTGCTCACTTTTTTGCTATTTGAGGGAAAATGTGATTTTTAGGGCTGAACCTGTATTCTTTCTTTGGTCATAAAATAAAAAAAGAATCAACAATCCAATGCATATTCCTTGTGACACTAGCGGCTAATGCTTTGGCCCAAATCCATGGCCCTTATACTGATCCGCTCACGTTAGCCACTTCAATAAGCCAGCCCTGTGGGTTTATTCTGAGGCATTTTATTTGACTGGTCTGTGATCCTGACACCTGCCTTGAGTTCTTTGAAAATAGACTGGAAAATCTTTTAAAATGTATGAAAAATCCTAGGCGATCAATGAACTCAACTGAGAAAAATATCACAGAAATGATGTCCTCTGAAGTATAATGATGCCTTTGTGAAGAGGTCACCCAAGGATAGAGCATCATCTCTGAGCAGAGAGACAGACTTTGCTGCTTACAATCAGTGGTGAACCCAGGACATTCCTGGGGTTTGGGACGTGACTCAGCATTCGATGGGTCTGACCACCATGCTTCCCTACAGCAGAAACCAACGAGAACCAACCCCTACTTCAAGCTGGGCTGCTGCCACGCTGTGTGGGCAGTGAGGAGCCTCCACGGTGCCCTACACGCCACCGCTGTCCAGCACACACTGACATGGCTTTCATTTCCTCCAGCAACTGCTGAGTGCAACCTCGATTTATTAAATAGCACAGACAATGGCGTAATCTTTTACTGTTCATCAGTCAAGACAATTACCAAGATTTTCAAGTTTCAGAGTAAGCGATGGTTCTGTGACAATCCCCCAACTATTAATAAAACTTATTCCTTACCCTTTGTTCTTCACGAAGGCATTTTTCAAGTGGACGTAGCTGGAAGGAAAGATACCCTGGAAGAGGAAAACAGGGAGGCTGAAGTGCGAGCAGTCTGTCAAGGCCAAGTTTGGTTCACAAGTCATATGTGTGAAACACAGCCTACAACATAGCGATACCAGGACTAGGCGGAAACATCATCTCTACCACCTTCCGGAGGCTAAATTGACTACAGCTCAGGCTCACTTCTTCTCTTTTCTACTCTTCACTAGCCTACAAATTTAAGATTCTCAAATATAATTTTAAAAGTTATGGGGTTAACCGAAGAACATATATGCATAACCCACAGACACGGACAACAGAGCAGTGATGGCCAGAGGGGAGCGGGGCGGGGGGCAAACGCAAGGAAAATGGACATCTGTAATAGGGTGAACAATCAAAATGAAGTTAAAAAGTTAAATCTCAACAATATATTTTTATAAGACAGAAATTTTTTAATTTTTTTTCAGGAAATCTGCCTAGAAAGCATGTTACACTGAATAAGATTTTTAAAATAATACTGCATGGTTCTGAAAAGAGGTCATTCCTTTTTTTTGTTTTGGGTGTTTTCTCCCAAACACTCATGTGTGTATTTAAATTATACACAAAACAAAAACACCAATGTGAATTTGGAGACAGCATGTGTGTATTAAGTGCTACTGGAGATCGTTTAATGAGAATGTAGCAGTAGTCAATCACCAGGCAGCCATTCCCAGGCAACGAAAATTAACAAAAGGAGCCGCACTGGCTTAAAGCTTTTTCATTGCTGGGAAAAGACAGGATGAGACCATTGTTCTTCTGTGCTCAATGGGACATTGAAAGAAACATTAAAAAGATGAGCATCGATTTTAATGTCCATTAAATGACAATACCCTCTGAATGATTTTTTATGTATAATCAAATGACAAATTCAATTAAATATTTAGAAAAACAAATGTCATTTGAATACATTATCACCCTTGTGGATCCAAGGATAACATAAAATTTAATAAGCTAATTCTGTACATACAAAACAATAGTGAAGAGGTATATAGATTAAAAAAATGCTTTTTTCCTTCAAAATTTAAATTTGTCTCAATGGTAAAATTAATAGAATAATTACAATTAATAAAAGAAATTCAGAATTTGGAAGTAGAAGAATGACAGAAATAACAAAAGTCTAATAGATTTTTTTTCTCAAACAAGTTCTACACGGATAATTAAATACTGAAGCTATATTTGCATGTGAGTAGCAGATATCCAAAAATAACTTTAAATGAGGGCTACTGTATTAAAAAAAAATTAAATCTGCATACTCTTTGGTCCCTCAGGCTTTCCTTTAAAATGACCTAAAATAAATAAAATAAAGTAATTAAGCAAAGTCATATCATCCAGAAAAAGGTTAAAAGGCAGAAAGACAGGCAAAATAAAAATTACACAATTTCTTATCTACAATCCAACAAAGTCAAAATTCAACCAAAAAAGAGAATGGCAGATAAGAAAATACTAGAGAATGTGGGAAGTACGGGGGAAGGCTGGGGAGATTTGAATAAAGTGGAAAAACACAGATATAGAGAAAGACTAGCATCAAAACCATTAGCTATACGATGAAGGGTAAAACAAAGGTCATGCTGCTGTGATTCCTAAATATTTATACAAGGAGGGAAAGGACAATGAGCCTTAGCTGCCCTGTGGGATGGGAGGAAGATGAGCAGCTCTATCATGGTTGCCCACCCACCGCCCCCCATCTCAGCTGCAAAAACCCAGAGGACTATTACCACAGCGCTGAGATAATCCCCTCTCCCCAGCCCACTACTCTGCAAATGATACCACAGAAAAGATTAAATACCTCAATTCAGTATTTCTTTTGAAATTCGTTATTTCCCTTGCCTGAAGTTTAATTTTGCCCTCTGCCAAACTAAAGCTTCAAAAAGATTTTGTTTATGTATAATGAGCTTATTAAGGTCTTCTCGGTACAAATTTCCAGAGCTACATAAGGATTACCATTTGAGCAGCACATCTTAACCATAATCCAAGTTCAAAGGAATTTCCAAAATTATGAAAATCCGTGTTGCCATTTGGCATTTCAACTAAGAGTCCCAACGGTAATTTCAACTGGATAATGAAATGAAGTAAAATAACTTTTTAAAAATCCCACAATGGTGGTTAGAAGTAATAATTTTTTTTTTACCTTGAGATTTGGGTTTTTTAAGGCAAATCCTCTGTACCAGCCTGTGAAGACATAATCAGAATCATCTTTAAATAAACCATTGTGATATTTCAAAGAGAAGAAATGATTACAAACCAATCTGTTCTTTGCTATGTCTCAGGGAAATTCAACAATCTGCACAAAACTTAATATATTTCCAAAATCTCTGCCTGGATACAAAGCCTAGTCCCTGCCGCTGAAGGCGAGCTTGGCCAACAGGCACCGAGTGCGTCTGTGCGTCCTTCAGGCCACTGCCTTGGGCTGGAGTCAGTCTCCAGCACCAGGTGTTGAGAGAAAAGCACAGGTAACAAGTCCGTACTGCTGCAGGGACTGTGTATGGGGCCAGGCGGGTGCTGGAAATGCCTTTGTAAAGTGCACGATTGTCTAACTAGGATGTTGCACACCCGAAACCAATACAAAATAAAATCTAACAAAGAAAAATAGAGGAAGAGTGAAGCCAAGTCTCATTCATGAAGAGAATGAATGGGTACTATTCTTTCGTCGGCTCAGTGACCGACTAACCAAGCGCACTATCACTTTCGTCCTGTAGAAGGCCTGCTACGGGACCTCCCAGCAATGCTAAACCAGTGTCACAGCACGGCCCTTAAGGGGGATCATGGCTTTTTTATAAAACAAGTGCAGGGTGTGTGTATATATATATATATATGTATGTATGTGTATATAAATGTAGATGGCTAATATACAGCCCCCATAAATGTATTATTTTCAACTTACAATTTCAAATAGAGAAACCATTTTATTTATTAAGAAAATATTTTACCATGCAACAAAAGTTCTACTGATTTTTTAAATTAAATTTTCAAAAAGAAATATCTGAGATTTGTATTTAAATATTTTTGTTCCTCATAAGTTTTTTTAAGGATATACAATAAAAAAAACCATGCCTAATGGTTTTAAATTCAGAAGAAAAAGGAGTGAATAGCGAATCATAAATTTCTTTATCTTAGGGTTTATTAAATCCCTTAAAGACATATTCAAGAGATACATCCATTCTTAAGTAGTTATTCTAAGAGAAGCCAAACTTCCCAAAACTGCAGAAATGTAATAGAAAGAATCTGTCCAATTAGACTGAACAGACAGTTTTTAGATTACAAAATAGCTCCCCGTAGACGTGGAGCCCATTTTTAGGCACTGATTCAAGATAGATTTTATATTTATCTATATACAAAGTAGAAACAGACAAAATGCATCTGGCAAAGCCAGAAAAAACATTACATTTTTAAAGTTGTTGATGGCAATAGCCAAGACAAACACCCACATCTCACCAGGGTCTAACTCAATGTAACACAGCTCTGTTTGGGGGATGCAATTTAATCAACAATGAACCTTGATACGATAGAATATTATACTATGAACTCCTAATAAAGACAACAGGTTAGGAGGGAAAATGAATGTTTTATGATATGCTGATGGGACTTTGCGTTTGTTCCATTAACAAAGAACAGTCATTTTATCTAGGATCTTTTCAAAGACTAAAGTGTAAGGACGCTTTGCAGAACAGGAATGGAAACATTTGGAAATATATTAGGCATGTTGATTTAAGGAGTAATCTGCTACATAAATCAACAACAATCATATGATTTCATATACTATATTCCACTAAGATGTCAAATGCGTCGAATAATTTCAGTGCACATTGGGCTGCAGCCAGAGAGCCGACTTCCCGGGGCCCGGCTCCCCTCTGAGCCTCCGGTTGCCTCCCCTCAGGGGAACCACTTCTGGGCCCCCTGTCCTGGGGAATGTACAAGTCCCTCGAGATTCTAAGAAAGGCCTTCAAGTCTGGTGCTGAGTCCCGGACCCCCGCAAACATAGTAATCTCCATCGATTTCTATGTTGGCACTAGTGAATATAAGGAAAGAATACTAGGGAGAAAATACCATCAGTTTTAAAAATACCAAATGATGCCTTCCCACACAGCAACGATCGAATATGCAAGAAACAAAGCTTGTCAAAAATGGTTCACAGGGACCCCTGGAAGAATTCCAGATTCACAAAGAGGTGCACAGAGTGTGTAAACTCTAGGAACCACTGAGGGGCTGTTCACCCCGCCCAAAGAATCACTGTCGGCCCTTACCGTCACACTTCTCCAGGATCTGGACTGTGTCTCCAATCTCCAGCGACAGCCCGTAGGGGACGGTGCCTCGAAAGCTGGCGATGACTGTAAGAAATGATACAGAAGAGATGAAGATGGTTGTACCCGGGGCGGGCAGAGCCGTGGCTCACTGTGGAATATTAAGTGAGCAGGACAACGAGGGCGGACCGCCTGTCCATACCTTGGCAGCTAGGAGACACGGTCATATTTTAATTTTACATATTTTCAAAGAGTCAACTTTTTAAAGTTTATACACTTTGCCAACTTCTCTGTCAAACAAGTATTATGAACATGAATTTCCAGGATGAGGACTTTATTAAATTACCATTTCCAACATGTTCATTGCTACGTCCACTCCCCACCCAGGTGCCAGCTTGGTTTGCCTTTCTGCTATTGAAGATGTCTTCTCCTTAGGCCATAAGCTCATCAAGAGAAGGGACTGTGTCTCTTTGCTCACCACTACACCCCCAGGACCCAGCCCAGTATGTGGCATAAAAGCAGTCTTCTGCGTAGTGACCTATGGTGACATTGGTCACGGTGGGACCTCTCCTCCAGGACTAAATGAAGAGCCACCGTAACTGTGCCTGCCCACCTGAGCCATCACTGCATCTGCAGTGGGTGGGGACGAGGCCACCACTTAGCCCTCCTTGTTGCTTATTGGTGGATCCGTTTCTGAACCGCTTTACAGGCTGGACAGGACCAGGATGTGACATCAGACAGAAAATATGTGCAGGTCAGTCAAGCGCAGGCAACTCAAGGAATTTTGAGAGAGAATGAGCACCAGGATTCCTCCAGAAATAATAATGCTCAACTCATGAAGGAGATAAGATTGGAGACATAGCAAAAATGCACCTCCATACTTGACATGAGAAGAGATGTCTCTTAAAGACGGTGTGTGCTGAAATCGACTTGCAGTTCACATCAAAGAACAATGATGGTAAATGCTTTGAGTGCTTGACTTTGAAAAGACCACAGCTTTGGAACTGAACTTCAGAATTCTGGTCCAGTTAAGGAGGTGTTGACACAGCCCCAACCCCCCCCATAAATGACTCTCAATGCTGTGAACATATTTTAGAAGCCCAACAGAACACACAAATCTGTCAAAAATTAAAATGTGCCCATAAGTAATGGATTTTCAGATATGTTTAAAGCACCTTTATGATCTTTAAACAAAATTAACAACAGAAATCAAAACACAGGACAGAAAATATAACCCGGAGTCCATGAGAGGGATGAAAATAACTACACAGTAACCAAGTTAGCACATCTGAGATGAACACTAATTCACGATGTAATGTTCTAACTACAATCATAAGTGCCACGTGGCCACACAGTGACGTGCCAGACATTCACTCGAAAAATAACCAAGGGTCTACATACACCCCAGGTCACTTTGAGTCACTTCTGAGACCTCTTCTTACGAGGGACTGACCACTGAAGGGATAGACACAATTCGAAAGACTTCCAAACAAGTCCGCACCCAGAACTGCCTTGGACACTCGGGACGTGATCTTGTGAGGCCCACGGACTCCCCTGTGAGCTCCCCACACAGCTCTCAGCACTCAGGGCCAGCGTCATAATCCCGACAGCTGCTAGAAACCTGCCCCATTGCCAGCGGCTCCTCCGACCCCTCGCCACCCGCCTGAACACAGCAGCACCGTTCCTGGGGGTCACCTCCCTTCACACCTCACTCCACCCAAAACAGCCTTCTCTGGTTCGGAAGCCACTCCACCAAAGCCACCAGTTCCTACGCTGTGACCACATTCATACGGCCTTTCAGAAGCCGATCAACTCAAGATGCTGAGGTGCAAAGGCCGGGGGTAGGAAAACAACGGCAAACTGGGTATCATGAGATGTGCGTGTGAGCCGTATCTTACCATGTGGTCGCTGTGAGACCATGGCCAAGACTCCAACCTCTCAGAAACTCTACCCCCTCATCAGGCACAGGGGTACCACTAAAGGAACTGCAGACGGTAGTGGGGGAGTAAGTGATTTACCACATGATCTGGAATGGTCTAGCCATAAACTGTTTAAACCGTACTTCCCCCTTCCAGTCACACACAAAGGTCTGTCCAGAACGTATCCAGTGAAGTGCTATGAAAAACAGAGACATTTATTGAAGAATATGCAAGAAACTTTGTACATAGGATGATGACACTTCAGTCTCCTTCAGACTGGGCACCTTGGGATCTCACACGGCTCTCCCAGCATCTCTTCCACTGTTCAAAGCACTCTGCGAAATCCTCTGTTGGAATTGCCATCAGCTGCCCCATTGTATTTACCTGAATTTCATCGACAGTCTGAAATCTCTTCCCTTTCAAAGGTGATTTTCATTTTTGGGAAAACCCAGAAGTCGCAGGGCGCCAAATCTGGGCTATAATGGGGGCTGAGGCACCTGGGTGACTGCAGGCCTTCCAGAACATGCATCACTATCATTCAGCAGATTCTCAACTATCTTTCAGGCAGATATGCCACACTTTTATTTGTGTTGCACTCACTGCACCCATTCTGAAAGTCTTCTGAATCATCCAAATAGTTTCCGTGAAAAAAAATGTTCCAGCTTGACGCAAAACTTGATGCAGATTCGTTGCTCTGCTCACTCAGTCACTTGAAATGCAATGGTCTGAGCAGTACTGAGCAGTGTACTGAGCAGCACACATGCTCAGTCAACGATGTGTACCACCCCCACTGACTAGTACAGTGAAGCCGTCATTGTTCACGCATGCGCATTCCAGTCCATTCTCCTTGGCTGCCAGGTTACCTCAATGTCGTGCAAACTGTTCTCATTGTATTAACAATGGCTGGACTTTTTCAGGACACACCTCATGCATTCTACCTATCTGGAGGGAGGTTTAAAACTTCTATAATTACCAGTTGATAAAAGTTTTGCCAAGTCTCTCTCCAGACTTAATTTCTTATGATTAAGGCATGAAATTAACACCAGTACCACCATAGGAACCCTTGAGATGGATCACACGACAATGGCCCACTCATCACATCACATGAAATAAAACCTCAACTTCCACATTTCATTTGTTTCATAACATGAACATTTTGCCCAATCTTGGTACACTACATGATCTCTTTAGATAGTAACTTCCCTCACCAAAGCATTTGTACATGTATGTTTGGTAGAAGACAGCTTTTGAGAAAAGTATCATTGGCCTCCAGACCGCACTGGGGGACTCCCCTGCCTCTAGAGTCATGTGGGCTACTTCCTTGTGGTAAATCATCATTCTTGTATATCCACCTCCTATTGGTCCTGCTCCTCTGGAGAGGACTGACTGATATATCTTCCTAATAAACTTTTACTATAATACTTCTCTTTAACCAAGGTTTTAGGCCTTCCTGATGTTCACAACAGCTCACGAGTTACAGTTTGTGTTGTACCCTTTATTAGAACTGATTATTAAAATCTTTCTTAAGATAAGACTGACTACAAACTACAGTTCGTCTCTAACTTACAAGTGATTTACATTTTGGAAATTTCATAAGGCTGGTAATTTAGAATCAATGAGTAGATTCTCAAGCTACTACATGATAGCCTCTTTAATCAATTAAGCAGCTGAAATAATAATTTCACATGCAGTGGAAATGACGGAGGGAAGGGAATCACGACAGAGGAGGTATGCCAGCGGGGAGGTGGAGAGATACTGACAAATTTGGACAGATAACGGGAAGAAGCTCACTTCTTCCAGATACCATGGTTCTCACCCTTGTCTCCTAGAAAACCCCAGCCCCTCAAAGGGCCACCACCTCTGAACTGAGCCACAACCTGGTGATCTACCCACACTGCTCAGTATCCCCCACGCAGACTGCATAATGGGTGTGTCTTGCTCGTCTTCCATCCCTCCCCTTTTCCCCGGGGGAACATGGTCACATGAGGTCCATCTCTCCACCCCACTCCCACCCCAAATGCCAGGGCAGACACAGCAGCTACCTGACCCACAGCGCTGAAGGAGTGAAGGCCCAAGTCCCCTGGGCCCTGCTGGGAACCCAGTCCAGCTGCTCTTCAGACTCTGCAGAGTGTGGGGGCTGGAAGGGCCTTACGAGAATAATCACACCGCAACTATCCGTATGGTACTTGTACACCTGGCGCTCACGTGGCTCATACTCTCCGAGAAGTTCACCTTGCCCTGTAACTCCCGCAGCACAAATTCTCCATGAAGCCTTTCTGCTTCCCTCCCAATGACCATTTCTAAAGTACAAGATGTTTACGAGGAGGTGGGGGTGGGGGGGGCGTAAAATGCTGCTGGTTTATCTTTGAGATTTTAATGACAAGTTAAAGCAAAAGTCATGAAACTGTAACAGCCACCTCAGAGAACCAGGATAAAAAGCAACGTTACCGACCCAGCCCTTCTCAGTGATGCACGACGTCCTAGACCCTTGCACAGGACTCCCGTGGCACCAAGCTCCTCTGGGACCTCGCCCTGTTCTTCCACCTCGAAGTCTATAAACTGAGGCAGCAGCCGCTTCCTCCGTCTTTCTCCTCACTGTAAATCTCAGCTGAGGATTGGTCCCAGAAGCTGCCTAAAATAACGGCGACCTGGATTCTTTGTTAGCAAATTGCTACACTATGTGAAAGAAACTTTTAAAAACCACCCCCTCAACACATCTCATTTTTTAAATAGCGATTAAAAATCACTGTGCTTGACTAGGGTTAAAAAAATCTCTGTAAATATTTATCCCGTTCCCTCTTACAATGAAACTTGCCAAACAAATTAGATAACTTTTCCAAAATAGCTTCAAAAATGCACAACAGCTCTGATGAGAGGACCCAAACCAGCCATTTATTTCACAATACAGTGATTAGGAACAATCTTTCTATTGCAATTCTGGGGCTTGAATGGCAATTGTGCATTTGTTTCTATTTTTCTGCACGTCACTGGAAGTGACTCAGTCTGCTCAGAAACTGAATCAGACGGTGTGAACACCCTCAGGGATAACGTGCTCAGCGCAGGCCTCTAACAACTCTCCCGGCAGCATCAGCGCAGAGTAGGATAGCCTGCCCCCCCCCCCAGGTCTGCACAGAGTAAGAGAGCTCGAACCCCCGTCAGCACTGAGTAGGATCGCCCAGGCCCCGAGATATAGAGACAGAGACGTTTCAAAGAACACAGAAAATTTTACTTTTGGAAGAGAATCTCAAACTCCCCAAAATAACCTCAATATGCAAAAATTGAATTGAAAAAATAAAGAAGGATTAATACCAATACTTTACAAACTTTTCAACAAATGATATTGAAGGTGGGGTATATTGTTCCCACAGGTGTGTGAGAATTTAATATAATTCTGCCTAACAAAAAGAGGAATTAGGAGCTGACACTCCTCAGCATCACTAGAAGTTACACCTACATGAAATGCACATATAAGAAGACATGACTGTTTCTTCTTTTATTATTTTTTAAAAACATTTTGTTTTACAGCCTCTGACCACGTTAGCTATGCCTTATGAAGCATTCACAACCTACTAAAAGTTTCACTGTTAGTAATAAATATGGGTAAATGTGGTGAATTCTTAAAGTTAAAAAGCAATCAATATAAGTGAATTAAACTATTTCTAAATAAAAAATGGATCAGAGAACCAACCATAGGCTATCAAGACTCCAAAATAATATGCTTTAAAATTCTGAATTTATCAACTTCTTGTAAAATTCAAAGACAAAAATATAAATAAGTAAATATCAGGAAATGTCCCTGCCATCTAACTTTAGCTCTTACAGTTGAATGAAATATGAGCAAAAGAATAAGATACTTGTTGAAAATTTTTCAATCACTGATTTTTAAAGGTCTTTTTGTGTATTACATATTTGTGTATTTTTAATCTTTTCAATAAATACAGAGTATCTGGTTTGCCTGCTGGGGAATGTACTTTCAAAGAACAATTCCTCCTTAGTCTGTAAGTTCTCCCTAAAAACCTGCGTGACCAGGAAGGTTTTGTGGGGTTTTTTTTTTGGGGGGGGGGGGGATTTGTGGTTTTTGTCTACCTAGGAGATAAATGTACAATTAAGTTCTATTATGCCAGGAAATTCCAATTTATACTTAGAACTATACAGTTAAAAATACCAAAAACTGTCCTGGCTGGGTGGCTCAGTTGGTAGTCCTGTACACCAAAAGGCTTTGGGTTTGATCCCCAGTCAGAGCACCTAGGTAGGTTGTGGGTTCAGCCTCTGGTCAGGGCACATAGTGAGGCAATCAACCTATGTTTCTGTCTCATAGATATTTCTGTTTCTCTCTCTCCACACCCCCCACCCCCACCCTCTCTAAAATCAGTAACCATATCCTTGGATGAGGATAAAAAAAATACCAACAATTTTAGGGAAGACCATTCCTATGCCATGTTGGAAGCTATGAGACAGAGAAAAGTCTCAGTACTTCTCCCACCCACGGCCCCAGTTCTGACAAACCCAGCAAGCAAACAGGACACAGTAACCAAGATTCTATGAACACAGGTGAGTCAAAATGTACCCACTCTTCCCTCCACAAGCTCATGGTTTTGTCTTTGACACGACATTAAACCTTGTCTAGCTCCCAACACATATGTAAGAACATCAGATCATTGGCGGTTTTCCAGAGACAAGTAGGGTTGTGTCAAAAGTAACATGCGTTTGGCTACTGAATGGGCATCGGCCCAACCCCCACGGTGAGCACGTTCAGCTTCAAATAATTCCCCACCTGAGGCAGGTCCTTCTGTTGGCTAAAAACAAAAACAGCAGCAGCATCTCGGTGGGAACCCCTGATGTCCTTCATGTAGTCTGCAGCCTGCACCTATCAACCTTGTCAAAAACACGCTTCTGAATTTACATGTGTTTTGGAGGGATGAGTAAATGTCAATCAAGTCTTGAGGTCTCTGGCTTCAATGCTCAAACCTTCTTCACCCCAAGCCTGAGGGTCATGTGAGAGGTTGAGGTCCAGAAAACAGGCAGGAACCGACCTTGCTTTCTATGCCAAAGAGCCATTTGTACCCACAAGTAAAATTTTTAAAAGAACTTTAAAGAATGTGCCAAAGCTGGGCTATAGCATCGGGGAGCCAGAACACAATGAAGAGCGTGGGAGCTGCTCACCCCCTCCAGCAGCCAGCGGGGGTGCTGAGCTACCTGCTGCACAGGCTCTGGACAGCCGGCAGCAGCCCCGTGGGGAACCTGGAAGGTGTGGAGCACAGGGGTTGGCAGGCCTGGGCTGCCAAGGGACGGCGGCTGTTGTCACTGCCATCTGACAAGCAGTTAACCTCAGCAACCAGTTCCCTGATGACACACTGACATCCTTAATTTCTAACTCCTGCAATTCACACTGGCTGTCACTTCCTACTAATCACTGGAAGCCAGAGGTGTACAACTTGGCCCGCCTCCCTCCCCAGGTTCACCCGCCCCCAAATCCAAGTGCAACTCCCATCAGACAGAAGCCTTTCTAAGTGGCCTTCATCCCAACATGTCCGGAGTTGCTCCCTGGAGCCAAAGGCGGAGCCCAGGGCTGAGAAGCACAGCTGGTACTCAGTGCTGTGGGAGGCCTGGCACTGGGACGGAGGCCTCTGTTTCCCCTGAGAGGCTGTGGTCACTCCCAGTCAGGTTGTACAGAGCATCCGAGCAGACGAGGCCAAATAATGGGCAGAGGGAGACACGCATCGGCATCTCCAGGCAGAACCCCAGTGAGGATGGGGGTCAGGCAGCATCAGGCCGCCCAGTCGGAGGAGACCAGGGGCTTCAGGAAACGTGCTCACTGTGTGAGGCTTTCCTCCCCTGAACTGGGTCCCGGGAAGCCCGACCACGAGAACCCTCAGGAAAGCCACTGGGCTCTGCGCTCCCTCCCCGCTACCCCGAGTAATGTGGGCGGTCTTCGGAAGCGTTATTTCTGCCACTCAAAAATCCACCAGGAAAATCCCCGATGTACCAAATTCCTGGTATGTCACTGAGGAATTAACAAAACAGTTCTCACAGACAGGCTCCCTCTTCCATCTACATTCTAGCTCTTTTTGTAACACCCAAAAAAAAGCACAACTTTGAGATTAACTGGTGCTAACGGCTGGCCAGGAGACCGAGTAACAGCACAGAAAAGTGGGTCTCTCTCGGTCTGTCAGTAACACGCTGATCAGTCACTTTGGTTCCTAAACTGCCTCCTTTCTGAGGTTCCAAGGCAAGAAAAGGTTTATCGTGGACATGTTACTTCACCTTGACTTGTTTTTCAATACAGATTACTTAGATGTGTGCATCTTTGAAAAGACACAATCAAGGATACAATGCTTTTAGTATTCTAATAAAATGACTTCATAAAAATAATCGGTAGGCCTTGAACACTTAATGAGCATGTGATTCAAGTATTTCAGGAGACCTTTCTCAGCTTCCTGGCTTTGTCCTCTAACTGCTGATGGTCCCCAAATTGGTATGTCTAGTCGAGGCTTCTCCCTCAACTACAGTCAACAGTGGGTTTGCACCTGCCCTTAAACTGAACTCCTTCCTCATCTCTCTTCCTTCCCATCCTTGGCTCCACAGTCCAACACCTGTTCCTCCCTCAGCCTTCCACCTCAGGACGGACACCAGGGCCTGCCAGGCACTCAGGCCAGAGCCTCGAAGCCATCCTGCCTCCTATTACCCCTACAGAGCAGGCAGTGTGCCCCTTCCTGCCCCCTCCGCCAACGCCCACCAGTCGCACCACCATCACAAACCTGGATTATTGTGATCACCTTCTAGTGCTCACCCTTTTAGAGAGATTCTTCTAAACTTTAAGACGGATCACGCCATGCCTCTGCTCCATTACCTGGTGCCTCACCTCCACTGCACATTGGCAGACGTTGGTCCTTTACACGTTGGTCCTGCCTCTTGTGAACAGTGCTGCTAGCAAGACCCAGAGTTCTAAGCCATGCTTATGCCAAACTAGCAGAGCACTGTGAAACCTCTCCCCAAATCAGCCCAGCGATACCACTCCCTCCTTGTGATTTCATGCTACTACGTGCATTTAGAAAATAACCACATTTCCCACTTGAGGGACTTAGTTTACAGAATACAGCTGGTCATCGAAGAAAGCTCTCATCAGCAGAAATGCTGCAGGCCAAGCTCGAGTATCTGGTGACGCTGAGGACAGCAGAGCTGTCTCCCAACTGCAGATGGGAACCCAACCCTCAGCCTGCACTCAGCACCTCCTGTCCACCCACACCACGCTGGGTGCTAGGGATCCGTGGGCAGAGGACAGGCCACCCTTTCTACCTTCCCCTCCCTGAGCTCCCAACTCAGCTCTCTCCTGCACATGTGGAATGACCGCGGGCGCAGAGACACCCACCTGAAGACAAGGAACCCCAGGGCCAGCTTCCGAGCTATACTATGGACAGTGCACCGCACTCATTGTCTGAGCTTTCCGGGGTATTTCTTGGCTTTTTTGTCTCAGTTATCAGACCAGCCACAGAGAAGAGAGCATCTTCCAACAGCCCAGCCTGCCTCCTGCCTAGGTCCCTCTGACCCTCCCCCTGCACAGGTTGCCTGCAAGGTCTTCCTCAAGATGAGCTGATCATATTTTTCCCATAAAAAGCCCTTCAGTGAACCCCAACACAGCTCAGAGGAGGTTCTCACCCTCTGTGGTCTAGCCCGGCTGCCTGCCTACCTACCTGCCTTGGGCCTTCTCTCTCAGCATCTTCCAACTACATCAGCAACAGATCCTTGCAGTGCCGTTCACTCACAATGCTGTTCTGAGTTCCACATGGCTCATGGGAGTCCTACTGCTAAGAACAGTCCTCAGCCCCATTCACGGTTTGGTTTATTCTAAGTCATGATAAATTCAACTAGGAGAGTGTCACCTCCACCAGGCAGCCTTCCCTGCCTACTCCAGTACAAACACAGAGCTATCTCCCCACCCACAAGGCCAGTTAAGTGCCTGGTCTTGCTACTCCCACAATCCCCCATGCAAATCCCTCTGTTTCTATATGAGCATCAGTCTTCCCCACTAACCTCCAAGTTCCCAAAACTTTGTCTAATACCCAGAACACTGTCTAACACATTGAGATGCTCGATACTGGGTTGGCCAAAAAGTTCATTTACTGTTTTCCACAGGATGGCTTTCGTCGTGCTCAGTTGTCTTTAACTTCACTCAAAATAATTCTGTTATTTTTGTATTGCATCAGCTATCAAATCGGCGTGCATTTTTAAAGAACTTACCAAAATTGGTGAATTTTTGTGCCATTTTAATACTGATGATGGAAGAAGGTAATCAACATTGTCAGGATATGATGCTTTATTATTTCAAGAAAGGTAAACACACAGCTGAAACACATACAAAGAAAAGATTTGTGCAGTGTATGGAGACAGTGCTGTGACTGATTGAATGTGTCATAAGTGGTTTGCAAAATTTCTTGTACTATTGACATTTCGGTAAAATAATCCTTGGCTGTGGGGCTGTCTGAGCATTGGAAGATGTTTAGCTGCACCCCTGGCCTCTACCCACTAGAAGCCAATAGTGGGAGAGAACCGACATACTCAAAATATCCAAATCAATGAAGTTACTGGTGAAAACGAAAAACGTGTCTTTTAATTTAAGAAAAAAAATACCCACACACTTTTTGGCCAACCCAACAGAAGCCACCACCTTCCCAGCTGTCCCTCACAGAGGTCAGCAAGCAAAGTCCCTGGCGACATCCAGCTGCCTCCTGTTTTGTAAGGCCTATGAGGTAAGCATGGTTTTCACATGTGTGATTACTTAGACGAAAATCAGAAGAAAAGTAACGATTTGGGACACGTGGGAATTATATGAAGTTCACGTGTCAGTGTCCACAAAGAAGGCCCCTGGCCCCCAGCCATGCTCACTCACGCGCAGGCTACGTCTGCTTCCCGCTGCACCTGGGAACAGCGCCAGGCGGCTGCCACAGAGGCCATGGAGCCCAGAAATGTCCTGTAAACCGGAAGCCTAAACCAGCACCGATCAGACCCCATACAGAAAATGCCCCCTTCTGCTCTCTGCTCGAGAGCCCACACCTGGGCCCCAGCCCAAGCGCACCTGGAACTGATTTAAGACCTGCAACCAAAGTTCCAATGAAAGAGCATCGAAAAGAGTGTGGAAAAGAGCGTGCGTGACCGAGGGTGAGATCGGGCTCTGGCTAGTAAGAGAAGTGCTGCCCACGGCGAAGTTCTGCTGCACAGACGGCTCGGGCGCGCAGCCGAGGGCGCGGTGGGTCTGGATGGACTCAGCTGCTACTCACGGGCACTCTCTAATGTGGGGGCCACTACTGAAAACGATTAGTGATCACAATTCAACCCCACAAACACATGGGAAAAACTGCATGTGCTCACAGGTTTCTAAAGGTGGTGAGTCACGGCGCTTCCTCCAAACCCGCAGCCCAGTGGACGACAGAGCCGTGACACCCAGCAGTCGTGCCACGGATCAAGAAGGACAGGACTGAAGGTATGGACTGCATAGAATGCAGAAGAGACTGTTGGCAGACCTGGGAGGGGACAATGAAGCTTCCACCACAAAGACAACTCCTGACTTGAGTCTTAAATGATAACCAGGATTGCCAGAGAGAAAGAGAGCCAGGCAGCCCATTCGGGCCCCGCATGCAAGGACATGGCAGTATAGCAGGAAGAGCAGGTCCCAGGCAGAGGGGAGGAGGTAGGAGCGGAGAGTCAACTTGTCTAAGGATGAAACAGGAGTGTGTTCTAAGTCCAGGGCCTGTGAGGACTGAGACTCAGGCTGAGACCCTCCCAGGAAACAGCTGAGATAAAACCAGGTGGGAGAAATGTCAACCCGGATGGGACACTTCCTGAAAGAACCCAGATCAAGTGAAGTGGAAGCTCAGGGAAGTTCGGACGTCCCCGAGCACACTCTACACAGCAAGTCACAGCAGCCCTCTGTCCTTCAGCACAAAGAGACTCCGACTGTCAGGAGAACTGCGTTCTCTTGGTCCATTTCTCCCTCTGCACAGATGACACGCATTCCACCCTGAATCCTACTCTGTCCACCTCTGTGGGCTGGTGACTATTTGTTTTTCAGATTTCTCTCCAATTACTTAAAAATAATAATGCTGGAGCTAGCATTTTCCAACTGACTGCCTAGAACGCAAAGCAGACACACGGCAGGGTGGGTCCTCCAATATCACCACACAAGGTGCGTCCTGAGATTTCCCTCCTCTGTCTCTCTGCGTCCTTCCAGCTGCCCTTGAAGAATCCATCATGGAGCTGGTGGCACCCAGCTGGGAACTGTGCCCGCCGGTTCTGTGTGCCAGCACAGGGGGGCATGGGACCCAGAGCAAATGTGCTAATCACTGTGCATGCACAGGCACAGAAAGGTGAATGGCCACTGTCAGGGAGCAATGGCATTTCAGGGACAGTCTTCTGTGTGAAGGCCACACCCCACCCTCCTACCCCTGCACACCCATTTACTGGGCACCCACCAGAGGAAGCAGAGCACTGTGACCCCAGACAGGCAGCAGAGGACCACTGATTTCATCAGGAGGTCCCAGATAGGAATCTGTTTTACAAAAATAAGGATCCAAAGAAGCCATACAGAATGAAAGTAAACGGGGGAAAATAATTCATAAACTGTCTCCACTCACTGTCAGCACAGGACACACCACGTGTTGTCTGCAACATCATTTTCAAAGTCAAATTGACATTGGACGAGAGCTGTCATTAACCCTTGAACTTCCACACTGATGAGCAGGACGGAACTTGTCACTTCAGTTTGGATAATCTAAAATGTCAACCGGCAGCCACTTTTGAACTCCCGTGGAAATTCATTAGTTCCAACAGACAGCGGTACTAATGAAGACGGTAATTGCACTCACTGGGTGGCTTGATTGCTTGTGTTGACAGAAGGAGAGGCTGTTATAAACCCATCCGATCCCATTTAAGCCTTGGGAGTTCACGGGTAAGCTACCAGTGCATCACAGAAAGTAGTTCTTTGTAAGAAATTCAGCTGAAACTAAACAGCATCATGATTCATGGTTTTTCTAAACATTCATGACAATAAATAGCTGTAATGTGTCAAAAAAAAAGGTCTGAATGTCTAAATCATTGCACGTGTAGCTTTCTGCTTCAATCTGGCTTAGGAATCCACCTTCTGAGTGTACCATGAGCAACACAGTTGCACCTGCGGAAAAACTGCCAGGCTCACCGGTGTCAAGAACGTCGCTACAGCACATCACGTTACGAGTTCCAGTGCTGAGGTCGGATTCCTACTGACCCGCACAGAGGACAGGGTGCTACTTTCAGGGTGGCAAAGTGGTCCTTTCAAGATGACACCAGCAGCATGGAACAGCAAGTCCCCAGGTACCTGCTGCGAAGGAGAACAGCCGTCCAGGCTGAGACGAGGGCTGGGGTGAGAGCTCAGGCCGGGTCTGAACAGTGAATGCTCGACTCTCGAGACACACCCAGGGGCACAGGTACCGCCGCCCTGTCCTCCGCCAACCACAGAACACCCACTGGCCCGTGCTCACGCTGCCGATGTGAGGCTAAGTCATGGACTCGCATTTTCCAAGGGTTTTTAAATCACAACGGCACAACAAGTATGATGAAACGCCCACCACATGGCTGAATGAGGGCGCTGTGAGCAGTGTGCCCTCTGTTGTCTCTAGCCAGTGCCTGCAGTTTGGAAGGGGAGGTGGGACATGTTTTACACCCCTGTGGCCTGGCAACACACAGGGGTCTAACAGGGACCCCCTCCGGGGCTAGCCAGAGCTGATGACAGCGAGGTGCTTCCATTCTCTGGGGACTCTGGGTCTGGGAGGTGGGAGTGGCAGGGACTCCACAGACGGAGGGTGCTAGAAAAAGAAGGCTGCACAGAGGGAAGATGGGCTCCTGCCGGCACTGGAACCCCGGGAGCTGGCAGCAGCTGTGGCAGGAGCCAGCACCTCTGATTGCTCGGTTGGTAAAATTTTTTTAGCTAGTTTATATTTGGGGGGACTGCCACCTGTAACTAAAGGTGGTGACCACATTCTATGAGAAATTCTCAGAAAGGGATGGAGTGCAGGGTGAGGAATGGAGCTTTTAAGGCAGAAGTCACAGGCGTGAGATTAAAGGTCATCACGGTGACCCTGTGCCTGTCTGTCCCCTTCATTTAGCATCAGCAAACCAAACTAGAGCAGAGGGAAAGAAACCCAGTGGGGATGTCACATGAACAGCAATAGCATCGTACAACCAGGGCCATCCCCCACCAACAAGCCAGGCCTCGGAATCAAGGACACCAGCAACCACGAAAAAGCAAGTACGGATGACACTGAACCCAAGGATGAGGGACAGGGCTGGTTCGGGATGACACTGACCCTGTCCTACTCAGCTCGAGCTGCGGCAACAACTAGCTTGTCAACAACAGAAACGTCCTTCGCATGCTTCTGGGGCCTGGAAGTCTGAGTCAGGTGCCAGTATGGGCGGGCTCTACTGAGATCCCCTGTTACTGATGCACACAGGGCCAGTGTCTCCTTGCGTCCTTGCATCCTTGCGTCCTTGCATGGTGGAAAGAGACTGACCTAGCTCTCTGGCTTCTTCTGATAGGGCCACTGATCTCATTCAGGAGGGCTGCACCCTCCTGATCTAAATGATCTCCCCTGCAGCCCCAGCCAAATACCATTACACTGGGGTGAGACCGCAACATATGAATTTGGGGGAACACAACATTCAGTCCACAACAGAGCCCCCAAAATAAGGGTGGTCTTCACCCCAGTCCAACTAAAACATCCTTCATATGGTCAATCAACTCCTTTTCCTGTCTGCTGGTCTTCAGTGAGGTTGGGGTACCACTGGCTCACTTATGTAAGGTATGACACCAAAGAGCTTTTTCTTTAGGAATCCTCAGTTCCATTCTCTTACTCTTCACAGTTCTCCCCTCCTTCCTCTTCTTTTCTTTTTTCTTTTCTTACCTTTTTCTTCTTTCCTCACACTCTCCCTCACTCCCTTGCTTCTCTCTCTTTCTCTCTCTCTCTTATGCCAAGGTTTCCTCATATAAACTTTATATTGTTAAAGATGGATTACATCTTCCTACAAACTTCTCAGAAAGGAAGCCCAGCCCAGTTGCTATAACTCTCCGTGCTTTCTCACCTTTGATCAAGTGGCAGCCTCTCCCCCCTCCCACCACACTCCTCCTTTCCTCTCCTGAGTTGTAATTCATGCACTGACTTCTTTTCAATGACAATTTGCTATGTGTACTTCACCATTTGCAGCCTCTTCAAGTTAATCTCATTCTACAGGGTGATTTCTTGCCTCACTCCAAACTACTCGATTAACCCTTGGAAAATAGACTTAGAAGGGAAATGCTAACAAATAAGAATCAAAGTGAGGTGAAGATATAATTAAAATGTCTCCTGCTACAATACCAAAAGATACATGCAGCGCACATTAGAAACTCAAATAATTAAATGCTCCCTGAGAGTCACACCAGCGAGCTTGTCTACCAAAACAACGGCACGGGTGGGGGGTTCGCCTGACAAGGCCATAGGGATGACCTGGGGAAGGCCAAGTGCAAACTCGAACCCACTGCAGCCTGCAGGCAAAGCGTACCAGGAATTCTCCTCTTGTTGTAAGACCCTTAAGTAGGTCATAGCAAGCTGTAAAAAATCTGACAGCCAGGAACATGTGATGGTGCCAACATGTACATCATCTTGGAGGAAAAGTCGGTATTTTGTTATTCTAATCAAACCTCCACTGCATTCAAATTATGAAATATTTAGGAAGAGGGTGCGCAAAAATATCTACTCCGACAGAGAGACTAAAAGAAGTACTATACCATTCCAACTAGGTTATTGGATAACAAATCAGGCTTAAGATGCTGCTTACCTTAAACTGGAAATCCTAAATAGTGGCTATTATCACCAAATACAGTTAAGAACTAATTGATACACATAAGCTGATTAAATGTTAACAAAACAAATACTTCACAGATTACCACAGTGATGTCTCACATGAATGCGGTCCTTGGCTTCTACCTCTGGGGCTGCCCTCATTTCCAAAAAGGGTCTTTTGGTATTTTGGTGTCCACTGCAAGACACAAAGCCTCCAGGAAGATCTGTCTAGGGCCAGACTCCCCCCCTGAACCCTGTTCTCTTTTGGTCAGATTCCTGGGCCTTGTGTGAACACTATACAATACTGCAGGCAAGGGGGCGGGGGCCAGAAGGTCGACTAGATTTAATTTCCAGCCACCCACTGTGACCCTAAATTCCTTCCTTCTATTGTTTCATTCGCCCCAATCCCCATGCTCACCTACAAAGGGGGACGGGTAGACAGGGAGTGAAAACAACAGTATTGCCTTTTACTCAAGTGAACATTTAAGTATCAACTGAAAAAATTCCCTAGTACGTGTTATTCTCCGTGAGGAGGAAACATTCTAATCTCCAAGAAAAAAAAGCATTTTATTACAACATTGTCAACAAAAAGGCCAACAGAAGTGTTAAAGTACTCCTTTATTTAGCTAATGAAGATATATAACACAAAACTCTTTGGAATCAGTTCTGACAATAAATGCATGTTTATTTTAGCTGTAATCAATCTGAGCAAGCAAACAATCCAGTAAGACAATAATCCAAATAACAATGTATGTTTAATTTCCCCCATTTTTATTCTGCATGTATTTCTGGAAAGCTCAATATAAAATAATTCCAAAAGACATACAGACAGATGCAACATAATTCAATTATAGGTCAAATACCTTTATCTTTTTTAAAATTATTTTTATTTTATTTTACTTATCTTTAGAGGGGAAGGGAAGGAGAGAGGGAGAGAAACATCAATGTATGGTTGCTTCTTGTGTGTCCCTTGCTGGGAACTGGCCTGCAACCCAGGCATGTGCTCTGACTGGGAATCGAACCGTACTCTTTTGTTTCACAGGCCCGTGCTCAATCCACTGAGCTACACCAGCCAGGGGTCTTTATCTTTTTAACCTTAATAAAAGGGGGGCTTAATAAAATCAAATATAAAAATGATTTTTCTCTTGTTAGCTATTGTTTGAGGCTTGAAGAAAAGATTAAAAAGCATAAAACTTCAAATTTATAAATGGATTTCTGAATACTCCCAAACTCATCCCCTGAAAAAAAGGAAAGCCAGGCAACCCTCTCAGGTATATGAGGAGAGGTAAGTGCCTCTACTGTGATGTGCCTGCCATGTAACATCTCAACAATGAATTACACTCAGCAATATGTTCCAAAGTGTGCCTGAAATTTCTTTTAGAAATTCACTTGCAAAATAAAGAACTGAACTATAGATCAAAAGGGCATTCTCATACCAGTGAAAACCTGGACATAATTTTACAAGTCAAGCAATAGTTTAAATTATTGAAGCAAAGAATTTAAAAAAAAAAATTCACGTTGAAAGTGAAAAGCAAGTCATTTTACTAGATGGAGAAAGACAAAGCAAGCTGACTGCAGATATCTTTGCAATAACATTGGATGCTAGAAGACAGTGGAACCACTTCTTTAAAATAGGCACCACATGACACAAGAATATTAAATCCAGCTACCTCGTGATAAGAGTGTAAAAGCAAAGGGCAGGCATTTGCAAACATTTGAAAACTCAGGAAACAAGGTACCCACAAGTCTTCTTCTAAAATACACAACCACTTGACCATGAAATCTGGATTAACAAAAGATGAGTCAAAACAAAGAACTCAGAAGTAAGAAAACTATGGCAAAAGACCCCTGGTGAGTGCAGAGTCTGTTTAACTGGAGAACTAAGACTAAACAACTGGGGGTAATGACTGCAGATTGAGGTAGAAATGCTGTGAAACCTACAAAAAGAAAAATGAATATAAGCAAGACAAAGGAAGGTGGGAGGAAGCTCAAATTCATTCATCTCTTCTCATTTCTTACCAGGGAGATAATCCATCTTAAGATCACATTCAGTTGTTTTTAAGTAATTGTAGGTATTCTAGATAATTAAGTGTACAGTGTGATGGCTCTTGAAATAGACGTACTATTTCACTTGTTTAACCAACACTGCAATCATCCCAGAAAGTTCACTTTCCCGTGGGCGAGGACTGTTGTGATTTCCGAGCTAAGGTTTGCCTGTTCCTGAATGTACTATAAATGGACTCACATAATACATGCTCTTTTGTGCCTGCCTTCTCTGCTCAGCACAATGTCTGGGAGAGTCACCCACGCTGCTGCCCACCGCACAGCCTTTCCTCTTCTACCGCTGCACACTGTTCCCTCCTGTGTGGCCACCACGGTTTGTTCACGTGAATCCTAAGCACTTGCGAATCGATCCGAAATGAACATGCTTGCACAAAACTTTTTGCGGACATGGGTTTTCAGTTTGCGCAGATAGAAGTCAGAAGAATCACTGGATTCTAAGATAGGGGTACATTAAATGTTACAAAAAACCTTTTTTGCCTGTAAGATCTCTATCATTTTTCATTTTCACCAAGAGTGTATGGGAGTTCCAGCTGTCCCCCATCCTCGTAGGAACTTTGTATTTTCAGTGTGTTAAATTTCTGACATTCCAATGGAGGTGTACTGGTAATACCTTCCAATGGTTATTTGAGACCCTTTTCCTTACCTTAGAGGCATTAGATATTTTTGTCTTTATGATGAAAACAATCAGACTTCAAAAACTCCTCCAGCTTCCTTTCCTTAAATGCAATGCTTTAAACCCTAAAGTAGCGGGCACAGCATGACCACACTGTGACAAAACTACCCCCTCCCTTGAGTACCTCTCTGTTCACTCCTCCTTCTATGGAGACACTTGCAGACCCGGAAACTCCCCGAACAAGAGCATTTTATTTCCAGCAGGTCAGACTTGGAAGTGATTTGTACCTGTCATCGCATTTTTCTAGATTCCTCAAATTTTACAGAAGAGGCATGTCTCCTACTTTAGAAAAATTGCAAAGTCATTACTTGTTGTCTAGTGGGGGGTGGGAAGCCACAGAAATGCACATAAAGAGAAATACAGTGTAGCAATCAAAGTGCTGAAAAATTCATTAGTGGAGCTGTTGACAGGCCATCGCTACTGCAGGAACCAGCTCTGGAAGAGGCTCCGTGGCGATGAACAGTCATGTTACGCTGCCACATAACTGGGTGAGGACGGAAGATCCATATGCCAAGAGAGGTCAGTAACTGCTTGGACGTGGCAGAACTGTCACTCCAGTGCCACCAGGCGCCACGGAGCCTCAGGTGAACTCAGGGCAGGCAACGCCCTGCACTGCCACTGAGTGTACATCTGGAAAACTGACACCAGTGGGGCCACATCTCCCCTCCAGGGGAACAAAGTGACAAACCCGAAAAAGCCCAACAGAAGCTGCAAAAACCTCAGAGAAGTGAGACCCTGTCCAGTCCCACGCAAGGTCATCGTCTTTGCACCAGCCAGGGACCGTGTCAATGCCTGCTCCTTAGTCACCAACTCGAACATTGTATGATTAATAGAAAGGATTGTGTTGTTTCACTCAGGAGGAATTTTTTTTTAAAGCAGCATGTGAGACCAATGTCACTACCTTCTGGGCCTAGGAAACGGTGCACAGCAACAAGTTCACCCACGCAGAGTGCTCACGTCCACTTCCGGCTGGTGCTCTGCTCTGGGAGGTGGTTTAGTCTCTCTGACAACAGAGTGAATGACGAGGGCACTGAGATGGAGAGGCAGAAGGGAGAGGCTGAGAGTTGGCCTCCGCATACCACGTACCACAATATAACGCAGTGTGTCAGGCTCAGTGAATTTCTACGACTCCCCAGAATCATTCCACGTACTCACACATTCACGTCCAATGCACCCCGCACTGAGTCTCTGGCCCTGACACTACTGTTTCAGAAGAAAGCATTTACTGGCTGCCCACAGTGAGACCCCTGCCTCACTTCCCGCTGACAAGGTGGAAAAACAACACACGTGCTGTGTCATGCAGGAAACGGGGGGTTTTAAAGAAGATTTCACTCCGGGGTCTTAGAAATCCATACATCTTGTGGTGAACTGTTATGCATTCTTTTTTTCCTGAATTGATGGCCACGCGAAAGCTTCTGGGTTTTGGATATTGTATCTGTCTTTAAAATGACCCTGGCAAACAGGCGTGGAAAGCAAAAGCTTCTCCTTCGGAAGGACTGACTTCCTCACTCCCAAAGAGCTGGAAATGTTCCTGGGCGACAGCCCTCTGGGCCCGAGGGTGGGGCTACACCCACGGGTGCCTCCCTCTCGCCGGTGCTGCTTTAAAATGATTGTGGTTTCTGCCGACAGTAGAGAATGAGAGGTATTCCATAAGTATATTTAATTTGCAGCTTCCACAGAAAAATCAAAAAATGCAATCACATTGGGCCCTTATCGCCCGTGATAAAATCTCAGTGGGAGTCACGCAACAGCTGGCCCTTGAGAGGAAGAAGACGGCTTCCTGACTTTGACAGTGGCCCTTTCCATCCTTCTGGCTCCAGTGAGTACCTGCATTTCCAGCCCCCTCCCCCTTTACCAGGTGTGACCACGGTAACTCCCTTGCTCGTTCCACTAGCTTCAGGAGTACGATGTGAGGGGCTCCGGCCCCATCTTAGGCCGTCTTGTGTGCAGCCCACCCTCTGGGGAAATAAACTCTCCGAGGATGTCTGCTGACCCAATTGAAAGTGGGATCGAAGGTGGCACAGAGAGAATTTGCTGATGTGAATATGAAATAACAGTAAGTGATTAAATAAAAACCCCAACAGGGTTCCAAGGCGATAGAAAGTAAACGTCCAGGTTCTGGGCCATCGCGTCTTCCCTTCTAACTGATTAGAATTCCAGAGAGAACGGTCTTCATGTTTCAGTGACACATGGAGGGGAAGCTGCGGCACAGGCAGACTCTGCGCTTGTTTTCAAACATCCAGTGCTGGGGGTTGGTCCCACCATGGAGCTCCACACAGAGGGACGCCAGCACCGGGAAGGGGGCTGGAGAAGGGAATCTAACCACACGAAAAAGTGGTGACGGAGTCGAATTCAGGGAAAGGAGCAGGTTCTAACACTGACATGCAGTCGTACTCTTTAAAAACGCGTATACAATTTTACATACATGCATTAAGTAGGTACATGTGTGCACATCAGATTCCATAAACACGCTTTAAAAAGACAAAGTATTTACAGTGTCTAAAGTAGTGATCTCTGGGTGGTGGATTTAGTAGTAATTATTGTATTTCTCCTTTTTTACATTTTTAACAAAATATTGTTTTTTAGTGAGCAAATGATTCCACGCTGGAGTGACCCCCCCAGCGCCACTCCCCAGAACAGACATGGCCGTGGGCCGTGGCAACAGTGGTCTGGAGACAGCGCTGTGCTCCGAGCTCAGGCCTCACCTGCCTCAGGACAGAAGACCACGTCAAAAATGCGAAAGAAGAGGCTGGACCACCAATGATGGAAAAGAATCGAGGGGTCAGCGAACACTATTGGTAAAACTCACATCCAAGACAGCAAAGATAATAGGTGCAGTTACATGGCAAAAGGCTAGAACACAGTATATGCTGAGTGAAAATTCCGTGAATGCCACGAGACAAAAATTAGAGGAAAAAATTGGGTGGAGGGGTGGTATTGAATTCATAATGCACCTTCCATCCAAAACTAAATCTTCACTGTCCATCTGCTCTATGAATAAGCAGTCACCTGTGGGCAGCCACAGCTCTGTCAGCTCACCTTACGGGACGGCCTGCTGGGCAGAAAAGGAAAACAGGTAGACATTACCACCCACCCAACGGGACAGAGGGACTTTCACAGGTCTCGGCCAAAGTTAAATCTCCTTTATCATCAAAAAGATCCTATTCAACAACCTCCTATTCCCTCTGAAAAACTGACCAGATTCACACTGAATTCTTCCTCCGTCAAGGAAACTGCCACCAATCACCTCTTCCCCACAAAGGACAGGGTGACACTGAAGAGCTTTCCTGCTCTGGCCCACACACAAGACACACTGATAACAAGAACCACGCCAAGGAGAGGTCTCAGTGTAAAGAAGCAAGACAGGGACCGAGGCAGGATTAAAGTCTCCATTGAAAAGACGCCCACAGAGCCAGCAACCAAGAGAATGAGTGTCAAAGAATCACAAGAACGTTGACTGTAAAGGCAGATAAGCCATTCTCACAGAACACAGGCACTTTGAAAAATAAAACAATGCCAAAGAGCAGAGTTTGTCACCAACCAATTACAAGAATCAGCTGAGCCAAATGTCCAGGAGACAAGAGACAACCCTGGATGGAAGGGACATGGGAAAAAGTGACTTCAGTCTTGCTTACACAGAGTTGTTAAATCCCCCCATTGTCAAGCTAATTCTGGGATCCTCAAAATTTGTAATAAAAGCTCTTAGCTTTCTTCGGCCTACCTTTAGCTTTTTTTTCTGTGATAAGAACCTTAAACAACATTTAGCAGGCTATGTTCTTTTGCATTTGAGCCACGGACACCACTTTTCAGAAATTCCGTCTCTACATCGGCCCGGCTGGTGAAAGCAGATCCTGGGTCCAAGAGCCACCTGGAAACTCCGTGGGCACTGCCCTGGTGAGCACAGCCCTTTAAAAGACAACAGACTCTATGTCAGTTGCCATGTGCCAAAATGTTTTTAAAAGCATATTAAAATTCATGCCTCATAATGTGAAGCCAAGAAAATAACAGCACTTCCACGGACCAGAAAGCCAGTTCCCCTTGGCTATCATTTCTAAGTGTACATTCATGGCATGTGGAACTAACTACCGCTTAACAAAATCATTGTTCAATACTCTGTTCCTTGAATAACAAATGTACTTGAAATAAATGGAAAAACCTGTCAACTGAAAACCACTGGAGCTTGTTTCTCTGCTGGATCTACTTGCAATTTGCTAGATTGTGGCGTTTTTACTAGAAGTGGTGAAAAATGCAATCCCAGCCCATTATACCTTAAAATCTATACAAGAAACATAAAAGGCCATTACCACCCACACCCTTACAAGCTGTTTTCATCGCCATGGCTGTAGAATTAACAAAAACACCAGCGTTTGCCAGGGAGCCCTGGGCCCCAGTTAGCTCCTGTTCAAGGCTGGGCTGGTCAGAGTCAAGAACCAGAGTCAAGAATCAAGTCCAAAAACAAAGGTCTGTCTCATTTGTCCCACCTTGAAACATTTTTTTAAAAATCAGACAGTTAAAAAATTAGATTTAGGGAAATTATATCTTGTAACAAAGAATCAAGGCCAGTATTAAAAAAAAAAAAGGAAGGAAAAAAACCCACAAGATAAGGGGAAACCGTCTCCCAGGAAGCTGCCAGGTTGGAAAAGAAGAAAAATATCCTCCAGGGGAAATTTATACCTAATACCTCTGCTTCCAACCAGATGGAATAGCAGGAGCTGGATTTAACACACTGCCTAAAACAACCCCCAAACTGGCTAAAATATATGTGATAGCGACTTTCAAGACAGTGGACATGAGGCACCCAAGGCCAGTGACCCCTGAGAGAGGGGGTCCACAGGGGTGGGCCTTACGATAGCCCAAGCTCACTGTCTTGAGTGAGTGTCCAAGCCACAGAGCACCAGGGAGACCCAATGGAGCCCAGATGACTCCTGGGGTTGAGAAGATAGATTTGAGTCTTTGAAAATCAAGGAAGCAGAGAGGAGAGGCTACTAAGAAAAAGAACTGCAGGCCCTGACCAGGCAGCTCAGCTGGTTGGAGCATCACCCCATTATGCCAAGGTTGTGGGTTTGATCGCTGGTCAGAGAGAATACAGGATCGGCCAATGAACATCAGGCAAGTGGAACAACGAATCAGTGTTTCTCCCTCTCTCTGTAAACAATCAATCAATCAATAAATAAAAGAACTGTAAAGGCCTACAGAAATTTTACCTCAAGTCCTCAAAAGAATGCACACCCTCCAGGAAACCACATGAGTCTGTGGAGAGAAGCGCCCTAAAGGACCGAAGGGACTAGCGTCCTGGACTCACGCAAAGCCTCATGCAACAGCTGGACTGAACACCTCTTAGCTCACCAGGTACTGGGTAGAGGATGGCTCCATCTCAGCAGCAGGTCAAAGAAGCTCCTGCCCTTTGCTCTGTCCCGACCAACAAACCTCAAAAGTAAGGCTCAAAGAATCCCATTAACTGCATCTCAGAATGAAGGCTAAGAATATTGATTTACAGAAATTCACAATACCCCTCACCCAAAAAGGTAAGATATTAGATCTGGCACCCTCCCCCCGGAACTCAGAGAGGACTCTCCTAAAAGTTGTTAAAATATTGCTCACCTTTGGATAAGTTTTGTTTTGTTCGAATTTGAAGGGAGACCTCCTGCTGCTAAAGGGAAAGTAACTGACGGTGGCAGTTTGGTTGCAATTCAATGGCTTTATTCCTTGACTTTCGACAAACTGTCCACAACTTTTTTTTAATCCTAAATTTGGTGTTTATTTGCCTAAAGCCCTTTTTAGCATTCTGTTTAACCCACATTAGTTATATAATATTCCAGAAAGAGGCTTCCACGTTGTCAAACAACTACTGGCACTTCTACAGAAAATTACAGGCAGTCATTGGCGGGAATGACTGAGAAAAGTGGTCCCCAGGATACCTTTTAAGCAGGTGCCAAATGCTGGAATTCACTGGGAACTCATTAAAAAAAACTGCGAGCTCCACTTCTGGAGTACACGCCCTCTGCCGCCCTCCGCCCTCCCTGAGAGAAAACTGCTAGTGTCCGTCCTGATTCCTCACTGATTTCAAGTCCGCACAAGAGTTCGTGTGGTCAAGACAGGCTGAGCCTGCCAAGTGTTCCCAGAATCCAAACTCGGAAACTAGACCATCTACGGGCTGTTTCTGTGTAGTTCAGATTTCAAATCTACAATTTTTGGTGACAGCATCAGACAGGTGGGTCGATGAATTGTGACGATGCCCCTTTCCTCCCATTGGTCTGGCAGGCATGCAGCTCGGAGAGGGAAACGAGGCCAGTGTCCACAGTTAAAAAAAATACAGCATCAGGCAGACCCATACTATTAAATTACATAGCACGATGCTCACATCTGGAATAATCAGTATAACGATGACAAATATGGTGTTATTTTTTTTTAAGGTTTAGGGAGGTAAGGCAATGGAGTAGCAAAATCAAGGTGACTAGGAGTTGTCACAAAAGTTGGAAATTCCTCCAGGCTTTGGGGTAGGAGGGTTAAGAAACCTCGGAGGGCCAGGCAGGACATCTCTGCAGCAGGACGTATTCATATCTCGGAGGGTGAGTTCAGCGGCACAATTACAAAAGGCCTGGAAGTTTCTGCATAGCCGTTAGTTACATTCTTCTGATGGAGAATTATCAATGACAGTGAACTGAGATTCTTTTTAATGACCTGGTTTATTGAGGAGAAGAGCAAAGGAGAGGAGGAGGGGGAGGAGTCAGGAA
Source organism: Artibeus jamaicensis (assembly GCF_021234435.1). Lineage (NCBI taxonomy): Eukaryota > Metazoa > Chordata > Mammalia > Chiroptera > Phyllostomidae > Artibeus > Artibeus jamaicensis. Next base: position 3,255,395 of record NW_026521195.1, on the reverse strand, counting down.
AAGAATGTGGAGGCTCGAGGCCTGTGGATGTTAATTTCAGAAATGAGAGCGATATCTAAAAACGATTGCAATCAGTTTGAGAGAAGCCATTAATAGGTCAGGAAAAGAGAAAAGAATGACATTTTCAAGTAATAAAAATTTTAATTTGCACCTGGCTGCAAATATTTTTTTCAATAAAAACTGGAGAACATGAAGGAAAGGAAAGACCATCTGAGGCTCGCTCAAATGACATCATTGAATGAAATGATTTGACATCGCTGTAAAGAACATTCAGGCCTTTTTTAAAAAGGACAAGAAATACTCTTACATCTCCCCAAGACTATTCCAATTTATTTCTCAGAAAACTTATTTTTAATTAAAACCTTATAAAGGTCTAACTAAAAGATACTTATAGGTCTATTTTAGATCTCTGTTTATATGTGTGTGTATATAGACAATTAGTTTTATATATGTGAAGTCTTTTAACATCCAAATCCTAATAGTCCTCTTAAAGACAGCGCTATAAATACAAGTAATGTTGCATTCAGGAACCAGCAGACGACGGACTTCCGTTCGGCATTCTTTATTTCCCCTTCCTTTCCCCTTTATGGGCATAATCCTGTGCTAGAGTTCTTTGCCATCCTTTCTAAGGTTACGTGACTTCACTGATGAAGCCCAGGCCCATGCTGGGTCAGACCTATTTCCGCCCACCAGGTCGGCATCTCTAAGGCCCTAAACCCCGAAACCCAGGCCTAAAGCTCTGCACGGATGCCTCCCTCCCACCCCTCCCCTGCCAGGACACTCACCTTCATCTGTCCTTGAATTGATCTCAAGCTCCCCACCACCGTGAGCTTTTAATTCTTCCTCTTAACATTCTCCTTACAGTTTTATGAATATGGGCCCGATGAAATTGCCTGATTTGTACCACATATAAAGTCATCCTGTTGTAGAATCAACTGACAGAACCCACCCATATGATTCCAATTCCCTGTTCTGCTTTCCATATCACCAAACTTAGAGGAGCTAAAAAGCCAGTTAAATGCTTCCGTTCCCCTATCCAGGTTTTATTTCGATTATTGTTATTTCAAAGGTCTTGTATAATGAGACTCAATGCTCTTCACTGTGCAAAGCCTAGAGCTCATTAAAGTGCCAGTTCTCACTGACCGGCCATCATTCTGCTAAGGCCATGGCAGGCAAGAAACGTTACTAATTATAGCACAACACTTGGCCACCTGCAAGACCCCAGGGCGCTATTTATATCCTCCTCTTCAGATCAGGTTCAAAGGTTTGAAGTTCCAGGGAAGGACAAGCCTAAAGCCACAGTCCCGCTTCCACACTGCCGAAAGACGACCGTGCAGTCGAAGCACCAGGTGAAAAAAGGCATCCTTACCCGCCTCATGCCGGTGAGGCGGGACACGTGCCTGTCTTCAGGAGGGTTTTCTTGTGAGAAGTAAATGCCATACACTTCCTCCCACTGTGATCCCCATTACTCAGAGGTCCAAAAATGCATGCGGCCCTCTTGTGCAAAGCACCACTCACGAGTACACCCCAGTACACCGCCTGAGTCCAGTACACGGTGCCACAAACATCAGAATGATGAAGGAAGGGTTCCGCTCTTTCCGAACTAACAATGCTCAACTTAAGCTGTAGGTTACGAGGATTCATTCGGACAGTTCGATTAGAATTTTGCTTGCTTTCCCACTCAGTGCTATACATGAGATCACCAATCTTACAAAACCAGTTACGCCCATCAGAACTGGCGGGAGACGGGTCCCAGAATCAGCACTGTCAGCAACAGCATCGTCACCCCAGCCTCAGCACCCCAGCCTCAGCCCACCCTCTGGGGGCTGTTACCCACTGTGCACCTGGAGGCGGGGCAGGAAGTACAGGTGGCCAACTGAAGATGGAGCCGGTTCTGGGAAGGGTCAGTGGGGGCTGGAGAGGAAAACAACCAGCTTCCTGGGGGTCGCCCGTGGAGCTCCCAGCTCCCTCTGGTTGAAGGCTCCAGGCTCTTTCTAGAAAGCTCTCCTCTGAGGAGAACAGGCACTAAAGAACAAATTAATGCATGCCGACAGTTCGGAAAAGGAGTACCCCACTTCTGAGCGGGGCCACACAATAAGAATTCACCCAGTCAGTATTAGGTGTGAGGCTGTAAAACCTTAGGTCCTTGGACGAAAGTATTTCCCACTGTTTTGCCATCCAAAAAGGATGGGGGGAGGTATGGAGAGGTCCATGTGTCCCATGAAAACAACCCAATTTCCAGGGAAAAGAACCTCTTTTCTCCCAAGTAATCCCAGAATTAAGGCCTGACCTTTTGCTGAAAACAACCCACAAGTCGTGACTACATTACTTGACTTCCAACATAGAACTACGGGGCCAGGATGTTCTTTCCTGAACAAACCTCTGAATGGGAAAAACTCACAAGAGAAACCTACACAATAATGAAACACAACTGTGTTTTTTCCAGGGCTAGTGGGAGAAAGGAGACTTTTTTCGGTGACATCAGACTCACCCATCTCTGCTCTCAATTTTCTTAATTAAGCATAAGTCATTCACTGCATTTTGGAGTCACTATTTTATATTTATTTTCTTCCAAAAATCTGAAGGTCAATTTTTGAGCAACAAGAAAACAGGTGATACTTTCCACGAGCATGTACCTATTCCAAAAGAGATTAAAGTAATGTAAGCTACCCATATAATGGGAAGTTAAAATAAATATAAGTAGTCTAATATAAAAGGAAAATCGAAATTAAAGACACATGAAGGGGCCGAGGGGAATGCGCTGCAGGTGACAAAGGAATGAGCAGGTGAGCTCAAGCGAGACTGCGGCCCCTCCAAGTTGCTTCGAGAAGAGCGGCCCTGAGGACTTTACGTGCTTGGCCTCTCCGTGAGGCGGTGTCTGAAAACGAACGTTGGGTGGCTTCACTCGGAACAGCACCACTGACAGTCGCTGACTGAGTCAGGTCCCGGAGGCGAGCCCCGGTGGCATCAGAGCACAGACTGGGAATTCTCTGGGTACATGTTGCTTTTTACCTTGAAAGTAAATAAATTAAGCTCTCCTGATGCCTCTTGTAGGGATGGTCCTGGAGCATCCCTAAACCACTCGGAAACAGAGCAGGAGCCCTGAGCCACAGGGGAGAAAAGGGGAAGGGGTCCCCACCTGGGCCTGGCTAAGTGGCAATTGACAAACAAGATTATATCAGTTTCAGTGAGCTCATTCGCCAAATGGGCAATGACTTTCAAAAGATTCCTGCAAAGAAAACATAGATTAAGGATAGCACAAACAAACAAAAAAAAATAAGGTGAATTAGACACTTCTGTGGATTTACCGTAATCAGCAATATGTTTAGGTAAGAACTGAAGATCTAATCAGATCCGAATATGAGGGGGGAAAATCAAACAATACAACACAAGGCTGAAATCATCAGGAAAACTATTTGAAATATGGATTTTATACTCATTATCATTAATAATGATTGTGTCCTAACTGCATTTCATGTATTAAAATCAGCTATTAAAGGCAATAGAAGACTTAATTCAAAATGCATTGATTCACAAGCTTTAAACTAGCTGCAGTTTACTACACATAAATTATAATAAAAATGGGGCAAAAGATAATGAGGTATTTGATACTTAGAAACCAACCTTCAAATGCTTGTATCAGAAAGAAAGAAGTAGGCTAAGGTTAAAAATGATAAAGTGTACTTAAATTACATGGTCACTTTATATAACTAAGAGGATTTACAGTATTAATAAAAATTAAATGATAAAGTTTATTTCACTTTTATCTTACCCTATAAATATGCTTTTGTAAGTGCTTAGAAAGAGTGTATATATACATACATAGAGCATGTGTTTATAATTTGTAAGTAAAAATACCTATTTGGGAAGCAGAAGCTCAAATATTTGAGCAATGCAGACTCACTAATCTAGAAGGCGCTGTACAAATTATATAAAGTGGGAAGATCTAGAAAATGTTTGGAAGGGTACCGGGAGAGAAAGAAGTGCAGGGGCGGTGAGTACCTTTGCTCCTTCCCTCCCCCCCTTTGCGTGTTCCCCCACCGTCGCCCCTTCCACGGTAAATGCATTTTCATCACGCCTGCTCGAGGTCACGGCTTTTTAATGAATGGTGAAAGCCTCTTACAAGGAGTCGGAAGTCGCCTCCTCGAGTCCACGGGGGCTCCAGCACCAGCAGGGAGTGAGCATGCGATGGTGTGACATGCCTTCGTGATTTTTGGTGACATGAACTGCCTAAGCCTCAGTCGCCCTCGGCTGCACTTGGGGCCTTTTGTGTGAGCCACCTGGCTCCACGGGAATCTCGGGGGCACCCTTCCAGCCCTTGCCCACACGTGTGCTCCCGAGCGGGGCTTCCGCAAACTCAGTCTGCCAGCCACTCCCTGTTTCGGGGACACATCACCAGTCCCTTGTGCAAAGGCCCCATGCAGCCAGTTCTGAGCACTTTGGCCAGGCACCGGCCAGGATTGTGGTGGGTCTGCTTGCTGTCTTGCAGGGACGGGGACAGATAAGAAGCAAGGAGACAATGAAGTAAGTTGGAGAGAAGAAAGGAGGAGAGGAGGGGAGGGAAGGGCACCAAATCTGGGACTGGGCTCTGTGGGTGTGTCTTGACAAAGGTCGGAGCCTACTTCCTCTTCCTGCATCTCCAAGACCCCGCTGCGGAGCTGTCCTGGAGACAAGGAGGGAAGGCAGGGAGCAGCAGTTCAGGGAGAAGAGAGCAGCTCTTCCCAAGTGACAGCTCAAAACTCTTGCCCAACAGGTGACTTGGGTGAACGAGGAGGCTCCACTCTCAGGGCACCAGGGGACGCTCTAGTTGGATCGGGCCTAAACAGCAGAGGGCTCTGGACCACCCTGCTTCAAAGGCTGGGAAGTCCCAACAAGGCTCCTGAACACAGACAACCCCACGCCCAACACCACACTGCAGCATCTCAGTGGCTGCAAGGTCATCATGGCGAAGCTGGAGAACTGACTCCCTCTCATCTGTTTGATCAAGGTGCAATGGTACTCGTTACCATGAGTTTTCCTTCATTTTCACTTAGCAGCAAGGACCACACACAACCAGCTCCTGGCGTAATGTCAGCAAAGAGAATTCCGGACACAGAGCCCTGACCAGCAAGCCTATCTCTATGAAGACGTCTCTCCACTGGACTGACAGGGAGAGTTGACTGACCCAATTTTTTTTTTATTAGTATAAAAATTAAGATAAACATGGACATGTCGGTGAAAATGACAAGATCTACAGGACAGCAGAGACTGACAAGCAGGTACAGAGGAGGATGTGGGCGCTTCGCAGGGGCTGTGTCTGAGACCCTGAGAAACCTAGGGAGACGTGCCCGCACTCACCTCCCCCGAAGCACCCCTCCCCAGCCTAACCGCTCACAATATCGTTCTCAGTCTACGCCAACTCTGCCGGAGAGGAGAGAGAACACATTTAACAGCTGATACATTTTTAATTTAAAAAAAAAAAACACTTTATAAACAGCATTGGGTATGATGAGGAAAAAGTGTGATTCCACCCGAGGCAGTGACCAAAAGGTCCAGCGCCTCTGTTCAGGGCAGTCCCACCCAGGCCTGGCCAAAAGGCCACCTGCCTGCTTCTCAGCTGCCAATGGTGGGGGGGACAGGGGCCGGGAATGGCCACACTTTCTGCTCCTCCCAGGAGGCCTTTCCCAGAAAAAGAACAGATGAGTTAGTCCCATCTTTGATTCTTAAGTCACTGAAAGGTCAAAAGCAAAACAGCAGGAGAGTGGCGGAGTCCCTAGGTTCGGGTGTGGTGGCTGGGCCGTTAGCAACCCCTCGGCCCCGCCTGACCAGGCTTTCCTTTTGCGTGCCTTTATTTCATGCACACGAACACGTTCTGACACAGAAGGGCGGGGACGGAGTTTAGACAGGACGGCCCCCTCCCATCCTGCGGTGCCTTCCATTCAGCGTGAGGATAGCTGCACACGTGTCCACCAGCACTGCCAGGAACTGGCACTCTGGGAGGACGAAAGGCCCCAGCGGCGGGACAGGCAGGACCACTGTGCACCCTGGGACAATGGCTGCATCCTGCCCCGCTGGCCTGCCCGATGTCCTTGGGGACGGCAGAGACAGGTCACACAGCCAGGCACTGCAGAATTAAACTGCAGAGACAGTCACGGTCACAAAGAGGACCAAGGAGAAGCACACTGGACAACACAGAGCCCCGGAGGGAGTGCAAGACCCACGCCCAGGAGGGGAGACGCACCCCAGGCCTCCCTTCCTGGGAGCCTCGCCCTGGGCCGGCTCCTCCCCAGCCTCTACCGCCCACCTGCCATCCGATGCCACGCCTGGAGGCGTGCCCAGCAGGTGCTTTACACACTCTCTCAGACCTTTTAAAATGCCTTAAAAATAAATACATGCCAAAGTTGGCCTTTAAAAAGAACTGTGAATGCCACTGTGACCCACAGTAGGCATTCCCAAATTTATTCTGTGGCGTATCATTCTGAGAAGATGTTAGTAACACGCGTACCCACAAAATGGTGCAAAGGATCGATGTCAACAGCTTCCCAGTGTCTGTTTCTACGTCACCCTTCACCGAGAACCTCCCGGAGCGGGTGAGGGGTGGCAGGGGGTGGAGACGGAAGCACTTACTGAGCGCTCACAGCGGGGCCAGACCAGCCTCCTCTCAGACCGTTTCACACACGGTACGGTGCACAGCCCTGCAAACAGGCCTGCGCAGAGAGTCAGCACCACAACAGAGTATAAAGAGGAGGCAGCTGAGAGGCTTGGGGAGGTCGTGAGAATTCATCTCCTGGAGAGCGGAGCAGGAACTTGAACCCAGACTCGGCTCCAGGGCCCCACTTTTTTCATTCATTCACTCGTTGGGGGACCTGGTAAACATCTACCTGAGCTGGACACTCCCAACAAATGTGCATCATGTCCTGAGAACAAAGTGGACAACTATGACCGCTGTCCCTCCTCCGACCTTCCACACAGTTTCACACACCCCAGCCCTGCGTGGGTCGGAAGGGGAGCACAGCCCGCACCGACCCTCCTGCACACGGCGTTCACTCCGCAGGAAGCCAAGTAAGTTTCCAAACAGGAAAAGAACAGGGAAGCCCCGGAGCTGGGAAAAGCACAGTGAACATTCCTAAGACACTCTGGAGACGGTTCTGTCTGCAGTGAAAACAGGCTACTTGCTCAAACCCCGCATTCCATCCCAAAGGCAGGCAGCTGTCAGCATGAGCACAGGCCGGTGCATGCCCCGTAACGACCGCCCAGATGCACGGGCTCATCCTCCTCTCTGTGTGCCTGCAGCAGCAGCGCCAGGGACACCAGGAGCTGAGGGCCGCCGTGAAACACTTCCACCGCAAACGCATGTGTAAATGTGCAAATGCATCCCCCGATCGGGGCCCGCCCTCCCTGAGAGCACAATGGCTCTCCTGGCCTGTGCGTCACCTGCAGATCTGGGTGCGGCTGTCACAGCCGCCCTCCCCCACCAGGAGAGAGAGAATAAGCAGAACACTAATGACCAGGGAGTCCACCTGACAGACATAACGCAGACAGACTTCACTGGTACAAAATAAACCGCACCGGGTGAAGACAGCTGCAATACTGCCTTCCACACTGACCCCACGGGTGAAGACGGCCCCAAAGACCGAAGCTGTGCGGTGAGAGGGGCCCCTTGCTACACACCAGGCGCTCCACCCCGGCCCCCGACCACACTCCCTCCTCCCATCCCAGTCATTCAAACATACAACCAGCACTCGTCCACAGACCCACCCAAGGGCTCCTTCCTGTGTCTTCTTGCTCTTACACACTCATCTGCGCCCTCTCAAAGACAGAGCAGACCATGCCCACAAACCTGCCTCTCTGTGTAGACTGTGCCCAGGTAGGGGAGGGCGATGTGAAATGTGAGCCTATCGCGGAAGATCAGAGAGGACATCTGTCCTGCGATACTTGTGGGCACCTAAAATCTTGTTCTCGTCTTTTTTGTAAGAGAAAGGGGCTCTCTTGGACAGCGCCCCCTGTTGAGAATTGATGGGTGCAGCTGGAGTGCAGCCGAGAGACCAGGGTCTGTCATGCAGATGCGAGCTTTGATTTGGGAATGACATCCACGGGCTGGCACAAGGTGGGTAGGGGTGAGGGGTGCTGGACTCAGACTTAGTCCCCTGGGCATGTGGGTGTATCCAGGAAATGTTCATGGAAACCCAGCCGGGAACATGTTTCTGCATCCTGAAACCTGTAAGCCAGCTAATATCCCAGAATAAACCCCACTTAAACCAGGTGGATTCTATTATCTGCGTCAAAGAACCTTGGCAGATGTGCAGCGCTCTGGGAAGGGAAGGCTTTGAAACCGCCAAGGATCCCAGCAGGCCCACAAACCTGTCACCCTCCGCCTGGATGAGAGGTGCTGGGACATGAGGCCAGCCTCTCTCTAGTTTAGGGTTATTTCGGCCCAAACAACTAATGCAAGACCTCCACTGTGGTCCCAACAGACGGAGAGAAACGGGCCCTTTGCCCTGTTAGACTCGCTCCGATGACACACGGGCTTATTTTGTCAACTACAAAAAGGCAGCTCTTGCGGGCAGAATTGTGCTCCCCAAAAGTTCATAGGTTAAAGCCCTCACCCCAGTACTTCTGGATGTCACTGTATTGGGGATAGTCTTTAAAGAGATGACTGAGGGAAACTGAGGACTTTAGGGTGGGCTGTGGTTTTAATGATTACTTTTTGTTTACTTGGTATCTTGCTGTCTCCCCTAATAAAGCAGATTCCACAAGGGAGGAAACCATGTCTACCCCAGTCATCCCTGTATCCCCAATGCCTGGCCGAGGGCCTGCCCCCCAGCACACTCTCAGCAGGGATCTGACGGGCAAGTCAGTGGCCCGGATCTCGGACCCTAGTCCACTGAGCAGTGCTGGGCGGACCGCAGAGCCCGCGGGGTGACCTCATTCTCCCCCGGCACCAGTCCTAAGCGTCTGGCCTCAGACGGCAGCAAGCTGCCAAGTGCTACAGATGTTCTCCCTCAGAGCTGGACTAGGCGACCTCCAAGATCGACGTCAAAACTGATTTATCTCCATGACAACACTTTTGCATCATAACACCCCCCCCCCTTCAAGTTCTCGTATAAGCTATTCGAAAGCACAAAACGCTGCTGGTGAAATTCCTCACAAAGAGCCACTGATACAACACCAGGCTCCTGAACTGAGGCTTCTGTCCAGGGATCAACGAACCAAGGGCGTGCCCTGGCACTGCCACGTGAAAAGCCAGCAGGTGCCAGAACAGAGCTTCTGTTCAAGGACAGGACACACACACACAGGCACAGGCACCTGAGACTGGAAGCACACGGCACAGAATGTTAACTCTGCTCGTCTCCAGCTGGTGAGGGCACGGGTGACTCCACATCCTTTCTTTTTATCTCCTTAAAAATTGGTACATGATAAGCATTATTACATTTACAACCAGGAATGACGATCATGTTACTTAAAAAAAAAAAAGATTCTTATTCCTAGAACCGAACGAGATCCTGCTGTGACACCAAACACACAAAGCGCAGCAACACCCTCCTGCGGAGGGGCCGCCAGCAGGGCGGCGGAGGCAGCGGTCTTCCTGAACACCTGGCGGGGCGGCGGGCGGCACCCTGAGACCCTCGGGGGAGGGGGGTGTGGGTGTGAGCCAATGGGAGGGAAGGTGCAACTTCAGCTAAGCCTTGGAGGAAAGGGACATACATGGAGAGAGAAAAGAGCCTTTCGCTTGCTCACTGGGTGATGACCAGGGGGCTCGAAAGACAACAAAAATGTGCAAACGCCACGGTCAAGTACTGGGACAGCTGCTGCCAGCTGTGGAGAGCCTCTGTTCCCTGCAGGGAGCAGGCCAGGACAGCTCTGGGGCCAGCCCTGCCAGAGCTGAGTGCTCTGACTCGCCGGCAGCACCTACAGGGTCCAGGAAGACCCCTGGGGCCGCACAGAGGAACTCTGCGTGCCTTCCAAGCCACTGCTCGAAATCCGCAGGCACCCAGCCCCCTCGCCACGTTGCCGGCAGCCAGCGCAGGTCGCCCGTTAGCATTCAAGGTGAAAGACACTGAAACCACGTCCCGTCCCAGCTCTCTCATGCTGCACTCAGAGTGAGCGCCTCAAAGCAGGGGAGCAAGCAAGTGTACAGGGCCCAGATTCTTCACGTCCCACACAGTGAGAGGAAGGAAAACACAACGAATGCTAGCCTCCTTGCTCCTGCACACTATGTCGGTCATGGGCTTTGATGGGTCCCGGGGAGGCAGGTGCTCAAAGCGCACTGGATGCTGCATTCACAACTCAGCACTGCCCACCAGGTAGGGACGGGACCAGATCCTGGGCAGTTTGTTCAGCCCTGCACTTGGTAGGTGTTAGCACACTGGTTGAATCAGCAGTCCCGAGATGCCAGTGAGGGCTCCAAGGACCCTCTGATAGAAGCAGGATGAGTGTCTCCATGGATCACCCCAAAGTGGTTCACCACATGACACCGTTAAAAGGCAAAAACAAGAGGAACCGCGAGGAATGGTGTCACGAGGGTGACTTCCCGGCTTCCGTCGCCAGCGCCTCCCTCCTACACGCAGTGCCTCCTTCAGAGCGGGCAAAGCACCTGACGTTCAGAACGCGCTCAGAGTCCCTGGAACAACACGGACTGGCCATTCTGAGCGCCCACGCAATCATCTGCAGCCTTGGGTGAGTACAGCCAGGCAATGAATAAAGCAATACACCTGTGTCAACAGGTGAACGACAGCTGGATGCATCTCTTCCGAGAAGACTGAGTTACCTCTGTCTACGTGGCTAAATACATTTATAACATTTGCACCTTCACCTCTCACCCAAGCAGTCATGTGGCCACCGAATCACTGAAGACACAATTCCTGCTTTCAAGGGGTCCTCGGTCAAGTGAGGGACATGGCCAAGTGGTCCTGTTAAAAGGGAAGGCTCCACAGTGGGAATAACTCGCTTAAATCTCAATCCTACCCCTTTGCTGCAAGACTTAGAGACCATGGCTTACCTTCTCCGATTCCCAGTGTATGCGTCTGGGGAGTGAGGGGAACGGCACGGACTGGCCCCAAGGCCCCACGACGAGGGCTAGTGCCTTTGTGAGAGGGGTCCTGGGAGCCGGCCAGGGCTCTTCCTCCTGGCCACAGAGACGGAGAGTGGAGGGCCTCCCCACGGCCCATGGTCAGGGCCCTCCCCCACCCCAAGCAGACCAGCAGTGCCTGCAGCTTACATCCCCCAGAACCGGGAGGAATAACGCCACCCAGTCTATGGCAACTCATCACTGCAAGCCGCCCAGAGACACTGCTGCCGCCCGTTGTGGTTGGGGATGTGCAGTGTCAGAGCAGTGAAGAGCTCTGGACTCTCCGGCAGGAGAGGGACCCTGCATCCAGAACGGGAGCCACTCGCTACAGGGGTCGGACAGTGGAGCAGGGCAACAGGAGAGGTGGAGCTCCCTCAGCAGGCCCGCACACCCTGGACTCAGCTTTGAGGGGCGGTGACTGCTCCCTTGGTGGAAGCAAGGCCTTCGAGGGAACCACTGAGCTGGAAGATGGGCCACCGCACAGAATTTCTCACAGCCGAACCAACGGGGTTTGGGGTTACATAACAGAAGGACAAAATAATTTGTTCTGCACAGCCACTGGGTCTTTACAATAGCAGCACAGGCTAAAATGTGACTGCACCACAGCCCATAATGGGGCTGCCCTCCTCCTGAAACGCTGGCATCTTTGTTGCCGTCGACACTGGCAATGAACATCACAGCTCTTACACAACTTTTTCTACTCTTCTGAACCTTTATTATGTGGTTTTCCGTCGCTGTCTATCTTCCTCCCACCTCGCAGCTTCAAGTACTTCCAGGTCAGAAACAGCTGTGCCCCCCCCCACCCCGCACCAGCCTGGCAGAGTACACCAAAGACGTCAGAAAAATCAATAATTACGGAATCAATAAAGCTTTAGCATCAGTATGAAGGGCAGGCTGACATTGAACTGACCCTGCCAGACTTAAATGATAAATCTTTATCTGTCTACCACCTGAAGCCAAAAATGCAAAAGTCTGGTTTTCCCAACTCTGTTACTACCCGAACTGGAAGGAGCTCAGGAATGCCTCTCTTTCGATGCGAATGTTCACCAGTGAGAGGAGGTCACCTTCTCAGGGCAGTTGGTGGCTTCTCCCAGGAACGCACGTGTGCCCATCTGAAGTACTTTTAGTCCCAATTGCCTGCCAAATTCTTACCTTCTTGCTCGCATGTCCTCACCCTTCACACAGAGCTGAAAACGGGTGCCAGCTGCGGAAAAAACATCTCTGGAACACGAGGTAACATTGGTGGAAATAAAGCTCCTTCGAAGGTACCCTCGGAAGCTTGACCGAGCAACACTACGCCCTTTCCTCATCTTTTCGGTGAGAAAGATTAGATCAGACTGACAAAACCCCAAGCTACTCGTCTTTCTACCTGTTTACAATTTCAGTGGAATTTTCTCGGAGTTGACATGGAATGCGTGCCCCTTAACCTTGCTGAACCCACTTTACTGTAAACGCACATGAAAATCGATGCCCCAGTCCTCACCTGCTGCAGCTACGGGAACTGTGGACACCTGCTCTCCCGCTGACAAAAGCACTCTATTTCCATTTGCAAAGTTCTAATCAACCGTAACATTTCTAGTGTTCAGGAGCCACAGCGAGATCCACCTTCTTTAGAAATGCTCACTGCAAAACCACCGCCCATGACCAGATTATCAGCTCCAAGACGGCCTGACAACAGAAGCCCGTCAACAATCATTCCTTCCCCGCCCCCCCGTGAGCCTTCACTGAACACCCACCCGGCACTGAGTGCGCCAGGCCCCCGGCGCCCGCATCCCGGATCTGAGGCCTCAGCACTGTGTAATTCACTGTTGTCCCGGATTTTGAAAAGTAAGGGAGGTTCAATATGCAGCCTTCCCAGGAAAAAGGGGGTCGGTGTCCGGTCGGGATGACTATTTTTGCATCTACATGTGCCCCCATCGCGGCGACAGGTTAGAATGAGTGTTTCCTGTCCCACGAGTTATGAAAAGGTTTATATTTCAGACACCTGGGGATGGCAGAAAAGTAAGATACAGTCCCTACCCCGAGGCGCTCATAGACAAACAGGAGGAAGACAGGAAGACGTGGACTGATTCATCCCTCTGAGTCCGTCAATAAGCCTTTTCCGATCAGCCCCAAATTCACCGTCCGCGCTGCTCTGGGGCGCCAGGCTGGCATTCTGCAAGCTGCATTTCTGCTTCGCCGACCGCTGGCTCCTGTGTCTGCCACAGGGGCGCTCACAGGAGAAGGGAAGATGGAGGAAGGAGAAGGGACACACTCCTCTGCTCTGTGGACGTTCCCATGTCACCTCTGGTGTGTTGGCCGGCCCTGTGAGTGTCCCCCGGGCTGTGCGTCCTCCCCGGGGAGCAGAGGGCTCCATGGCAAGTGGACCCAGCTGGTCAGTCCCCCACCCCTGCAGACCCGCCTCACCCAGAGTCCTCAGCACCCCTGGCTGGCTGCTGCACCACAGGTGCACGGGCATCCTCTTGGTATTAGCCAGAGTCACACCCTCCCTCCTGGTTGGTTCTAGTTCTGTACCCACTGTAGCCCGCAGGCTTCTAAGTTTTAACAACCCAACCTCCTCCGTGTGGGTGCAACACCCTGACCCTTGAGCATTCTCTCCTCTGCTTGTCACTCTCCTAGGCGACTCCTGAATGCCTCCGTGACAACCCTTTACTAAAGTGTCTCCGTTCAACTCGCCAGTGTGGTTGCTGCCCCTCACTGGCTCTGGCTGACACAGTGCACACAACATTATAATAAATATGAGGATACAAATTACCTAACGAAGTACTAGCACACAGGAGCCAGCAAAACCATGCAGAAATTTGATTTCTTTAATCTGATTTTTTTTTTTCCTTCCTTTCCTTTGGACTCAGACAGGCCTCACACAGTCCCCCAACTCACCCACCCCCTCTCCCTTGCAGGTCCACTCCCTTCACTATGAAGCCTCAGGACAAGGGGGTTCTGGTTGGCACCAAACAATGTCAGGAACAAAGCCTCAGGTCTACTGCCCAGAGAGAGAGAGAGAGAGAGAGAGTTCGGTCAAACCAGAGACAACATGGAGGCCTCGGTTTTCAGATCCAGATCTAGAAAAGGAGAACGACCCTACTGACCACATCCTTGTGAAACCAAACAGAAGGCCACCATGGCTGACATCAGGACTGGAGGCAATGACCATGCACACCCCACCCCAATGAAGCCCAATCCGTAGAAGCTGCAGCCCCAGCCCTTTAGTCCCCCGTATGACCCAGCCCCAAGAAGCCCCGAAGAAGCTAGGTCTCTGAACACCGCTACCCTGTGACCCTGGATTCGGCACCATCTCTCTAACACTAGCCCTCTACTTTCTTGACCACAAACTCCTGTTCGCATCTGAGTGGGCACTGACCTGCACAGGAGAGTGAGCTGCCTTAGTTCAGTAACACCCAGGAAGGGTACTAGGGGGCTGGTGGTGGAGCCAGACCCTCAGAGAACAAGGCATCCACCCAGTAGAAAACGGGGAGAGGGAAATCCTGGCAGAAAATATGGCAGAAGCGGCAGCACAGACTATGTGGGGCCTGCACATACAATAGATTTTTGTGGGGAGGGAAAGGAGGCAGGGCTGAAGGTCGCTTTGCCGGTACTAAGAAATGTTTTCTGTAGAGCCAATGTAGAGTTATTAGAGGTTCCCATGCAGTTCCCCGCTTTGGAGGGCACAGCACTGATGGAAGTGCAGAGGACAGCACATCAGGGAAGAGCAGCTCGGGGCACTTGGGGGTCAGTGAGAAAGCTGAACTCTAAGACAAAGTCTTTCCCCTAAAGGTTTATGATTTAGCAGGAAATTAAGACACAACTCAACAAATACTGTGTAACTAGATATAGTGAGTTCCCAAACTGTGAGCCACACTCATGGGCCGCGAACAATGGGATGTGTCAAACTAGGATGACAACGTTAATTTGAGGACTGAGGAGTTTCATTTCCACGCATCTCCACACAGGGGCAACCACTCACACCCCCCCACACACACACATAGAGCCATGGTGAAACTTGTGATTGTGCAAACGTCAGTGGGGCTAAACTCTGCCTGCATTTTTTTAAAGAAAAGTTCCCAGAGAAACAAGTAGTTTAACAGAGATAAACTCCTGCAGTCCAAAGAAGAAACTGCAGGGTGTCCTGATTTCTAACTGGATCTTCTTTGGACTCCTGGAGCACTTACAGTTTCCATATGATTATCACTAACTTAGGTCCGGGTATCATCTGTTATTTTGTCTTCTCCCTTAAGCCAGATTTTCACAGTGAGTAAAAATTCTTAAATAAAATGTGTTGCATTGTGTGCTAAAAAGTACAGTATTTTCAGCTGTTCAGTTAAAGAACTCTGAAATAATTACTACTTGAAAGTATTTTGCTAGGACAGTTCCCAGTAACTTGAGATGAGTGTTACTTTTATATCCCCCCAAAAACAAGCACAACGCTTTGAGCATAGTAGGCACGCAAAAAAGATGCACAGGAGTGAGCTGACTGAGGAAGAGAACAGAGGGGCCTCGACAGTGTTTGAAATCAGATTCGCCGTTAATTTAGGATCCAAATGATCCAAGTGAATAAAGAAAACTGGATTTGGCAAAAATAGTTTAAATTTTTGGAGCACATTTTCATATTTAAAAGGTTTAAAAAAAAACAGATGAAGAAAGCTCAGGACACCTTGGCACACTTCCACACAGTATTTGATGATCAAAGACATCTGGCTTTTTGGATTATTTATGGAATTCCACCCTGAGGCCCACTTGGTATTTTCAAAATATGTTTTGCAATATTTGGACATCCTCCAGGTGGCTGGTTAAATTCACATTTCCCCAAACACTCATTCTTATTGGGAAGATTGATTAGTATTCCTCTGTGGTTACAAATAAGTCCTAAATTGTAAATAAAGTGTGTTTGGTGTTTAATGAAACAAAGTGAGATTTTTTTTTTAATTCCTTTTTCATTTAAAATTAAAACTGAGCTTAGGACCACACGATGTGTTCTCGTTTTGTCGTATATAACATTGGTAAGGATTAAACATGGCACAAGATTTTCTTTTTCCAAGAGTCTAGATTTAGTCAAGAGGTAACTAAATATACTATTTCTTAAAGATTCACAAGTACAAGTATTGTTACTTCCAGTAGCATAAAACAAAGAGTACAGTTTGGAGATTGTTTCCTACGAGAGACCTGTTAAACTTTAATGCCAAGGTGTGTGTGGTAAGTAGATTATTTAGGCATATTTGATTTTATATGTGAAGCCAAAATGGAAAAGGGGACAGAAAGGGCAGTGGGAAGGGGACAAAGCAACCAGATGTCACCCAATATTCAACAAACACAGTTAACATTTGCCCGTGGTCGGAAGTTCAAAAACCAAAAGCCACACGTTCTTCTGACGGTAGTAACTTTGGGGATACATTTTTCCTCCATCCCAACATGGGTGATTAAATAATAAATCAAGTAGTGAATTACACAGCAAAATAAGGAAAAATGCTACGAAAGTTAAATGTCGTAGCAACAACTAGCAACAACATGCCGCCTGCCTGGCTCCTTCACAGCGTTAACGAGGAAAACGAAACAGTATCTGCATCTGCTCCCCAGGGAAACCCAAATCCTCTGAAAGGAAACCAACTCAAAGTAGTTTTCACTTCGTACTTCTTAGGGTATAAAAACATTATACATAGTTATAGAATCAAACAGGTCCTCTAAAAATGTTTTACTTAGAAAACAGAAAATAATTAATCTACTCTGCCACATGCTTAAGAATAATGAAAGAAGTATTTAGAAGTCTTTCACTAATAAATCATGTATAAGCATTCAGCGATGACTGTGTACCGTGTATTATAAATGTCATGCTTTAAACTGCCGTGCATAACAAATTGTCTTTGGAGAGTTTCCATAATGTATTTACATACATGTACATGTCAGTTTCCTTCACGTGCTGTTCACAGTATCACTGCAACACTGCAGGTTGGAAAGCAGTGAGTAATAACTTACCACTTTCTTCATTAGGCTCTCGCGCTCATTTTTTTAAATACATTTCATTTCAGTATCTTTGGGAAATAAAAAGTATAATCAGTAAACTCAATGTATCTTAAACATGTCAAACCATCCCCAAAAGAGAATAACAGTAAACACTGATCACTTTCTGCTAAGTTTTCATTCAAAGTATAAGCCCAAGTGGGTGAAGTTCTATTATATTTATTGAGCACATTTGCATAGATGCAACACTAATTATTGATAACATTAACAAATACAGAAAATTGTTCTGTACTAAGTAGGGTATTGATAGATCAATTCAAGATACATACATTTATCACATTCTTAGAATTTTAGGCCTACCAGGTATACGAATATAATTTTATCTCTTCCCCAAGTTTTTGAAGAGGAGTTAGAAGATGCTGAATTAGTTAAGAACTAAATCTGAGATTTCCCTAAAACCAAACCAAACAGCCCCTCATCTCACAGTCTGCCCCATCTCTCCCAATGCGCTGCACCCCAGCTGGACCCAACACCGCCACACTGCCCCACGCTCTGACATGCAACAGACACACTGCAGCTGACCAGGTCAGCGCCTGTCCCCATCAGTAGCTCCCCTCCTTTGCTCACCACGAGCAGAGCACCCTGAGCAGCAGGCTGTTTCAGAAGAAACTGTGAAGCTGCGAGCGGGACCTGGAACGGCAGGGACTCAGGGACAGCACACTCCCTGACCTCTCTGATCGCTGGGGGCTCTCGAAGAAAGGTCGTGGAGAGCTTGTCAGGTGACAGGGGAGAAAAATTCCTGCAACTGAGCTTGCACCTTCCTCCCAAAAGACAGGATGGCAGAATGGTCTGTGCACACGATGCCACCGCATGTCTACCTGGGCAACTGGGAAGAAGGCGGAGGCCGCAGAGTGTCTCAGTAAGGGAGCACCCTCACAGGTGTGCCCGCAGAGCTGGGCCTCTGCTGTCCCACTGTGATGACAGATTGAGGAGCCTGGTATGACGGGGCATAGAGCAGGCACAGTGCGGTGACACAAAACCTTCCCAAACCTGGACAAATACAACTGCATTCCTCCTTACGTTAAAGGAAATTGGCAGTTATTTTAATACATAGCACAGCACCCAAAGAATGACTTGTTTATGACTTATTTTTTCCTTCTTGCTTGCCACCCGCACGCCAGAGATAACACTTTGCTTCTCTTGCTTCTGTAAACTGCTTCCTGCTTTTGCACCAGAAGTAAAAGTCCAAGTGACAGACCACCCCTTGCCCTATAAAGCAACTGCTCCTCCGCTACTCAGGGCCCAGAATTTGGAGACTGCCTCCTATGGGTTTGCATGCCTAAATAAAGGATCCACTTGTTTCCTCCAGTGTTCAGCTTGAGTTCTTCCCATAACACTTAGTAACTAAAAGACACAACCTGCCTGTGTGCAAACCGAGGGAAATGTGGCCCCTCATCTGCATTCAGTGTAGACAGAGAACCTGGAAGTCTCACTGGTTGAGAAGTTCGATCTGAGTCAATGTGTCACACAGAGGCACAGTCACCACTGAATAGAGTAAAAGACCCCTCGTGTTGCCCTTGGGTCTTTGTCAGGACCACAGCATCCAGGCAAAAGACCATTAAACACCCCACTGTGCCCGGCTTATGAACCGTGTTCCCTGTGAAGCACACACTTCCACTATGGCCACACCACGTTCAAGGGCACGGACAGTGCCCCTAGTCGGCGGAGACATGGCAGCCCCAGAGATCTGCCCCACCTGGGGCGGGAGAGATAACTGGACTCTGGAAGGCAGCAGAAGGGGTAACATGTCCAGAGCTGAAGAGAGGCCTGGCCTCGGTTGTGCTAAGTGACTTCTCGGTTCTTTGGTCCCTGATGGGTAAAACACATCCTGAGAGCACCCATCTCACAAGGCTCTGTGAGGTCCGACACACTAAAACGAACACGAGAGCAGTGCCCAGCCCGTGACAGGCCTCAGCAAGGGCCGGCTGCCCTTAGTAACCCCACCCTCCTTACTCTCCGCAGCCCCCCAGGGGAGGGTCAGGAGCCACTGGAAGCACCGAGGACTGAATAGTAGTAACCGAAAAGCCTGCTCCCAGGTTTCACAGATTCCTTATCTTTTCTAGTCTGATCTAGGTCAGCTCTGAAACTCCTATGCTTTGCTAGCTAATTAAAATTAACGCTCTATCAGCAGATCTAAAATTAGCACAATAGCTTTTGTACACATTATTTACGGTAAGAAAACAATACACACTCTTAATTTACCTATTATATCAATGTGGATCATTAAACTTTCTTAAAAGCATAATTTCCAGGCAGAAACAGGATGCACAACTAAATATAGATTTCAGGAAAAATTAAGTTTTCAGTAAAAATATTTCCCAAATGTTGTAGACGACGTCCTTATACTAAGCGTCGTTATTGTTTGCCTGAAATTCAAATTTAACTGGGCGTCCTGTACTGGCATTTGCTAAATCTGGCAACTCTACCTCAAAGGGTAAATGTTAAGGAAACGCAAAATAATGAAAAGTGACTTTATAAAAACACTTTTGAGCAGTTTTTGTTTTTCTGACACCAGACAGAAAGCGCTCCAGGCCCACCACGCTCGTCTCCTCCCAACCCAGCCCTGAGGACGCTTCCACTCGGATTTCCTGTGCCAGCTCCCGCTGCTCCAGAGGGGGCTCCAAGCAGCGGCGTCCCGGCAGCCACTGAGGGAGACCTCACTTCCCATTTGGCTACAGGAAGACGGACCTGATGAGATACTTTTTCACTTCTGTTGGACACAGATCACACAGTTCCTCTGTTCCAGGAGTGTCTGCACAAGCAAAGCGTCCGACGGCCTGAGATGCCCCCCGTCTCCAGGCTCTGCAAGCCTGCCACCCTTCCCTGGACGCGGGCCACTCAAAACTGGGTAGAGGCAGCGAGGGGCTCTGATGTTTCCGCAGTGTGGATATTTCCATCACGAAATGCCTACGTGGTGGGATGTGTGGGGTGTGAGAGAGCAGATTTAAGAAGCTTTTCTCACTGCTGTTCAACAATGAGAAATGTTATGAAGGTGCCAGGGGCTGCCTGGTCCGTTTCTGGGGGGGTCTCGTGGTTGGGAGGGTGCGGTCAGCGGAGGCAGGGTCCAGCCAGAAAGAGAGAAGCTGAGACGTGAAGGGGGTGGCAGACTGGACAGGGCCTGAGAAAGAAGAACTGAAAGAGGAAGAAGGAACCTCAGTCTGAAGGAGCGCACGTCCCATGGCCGGTTCACGGGCGCAGGAGGCCTGCCAGGGCCAGGCAGCCATTCACGAGTCAGTTTCCAGGGGGTGCCCACGTCGTGGGGTCACAGGGGACACACAGGACAACCTGTGTAAAATATTCCACATTTGACGAAGTCTCACGAGATGCTGGTCGTCCTGGTCATGAATGAGGATGGCTTGGCGCCAGCGGGGAGGGCAGGGTCCCCAGGGAGAGTGAGATGGGGAGCCAGACAAGGGGCACGGGGGTGGCCTCAGGTGGGAGTCTTCCAGGAAGCTGTGATCTTTGCGACTTATTCTCACCCCTTTCTTATTTCAGGCATTCTATCAGCTACCACAAATGTTTGGGAGGCTGTAGTAGAAACACATCTCTGTAGCTACAGTTCCTAACCCGGTTCTGCTCACACAGCTGACGACTCATACGTGTCCTCGACAGCTCCTTCCTCTAAGGGTCAGTGAAGAAAGACAGCAGTTGAACTTGGGACAGGAGAGTGAAAAAAGGGACCATCGCTGAAGGTACCAGAGTCTACACCACCAAATGCGGGGAGGCAGGTCACAGAGGAACCTAGAGTGCAGGTGCTCCCAAGGGCAGGCTGCCCTGCAGACGGGAGGGGGGCCGGCCGCAGCAAACCACTGAGCCTTCCCCGGCTTTGGAATCCCCCCTGTCAAACACATTCGGCAGGAATGCCTACTGCTCACAGTGGGATTATACCTGCTGCGTTCTCGGCACCGCACCGGCAGGAAATAAACACTCAATAAATGCTACTAGGATTAGCAATACCAGCAGGAGGAACGAAATACTGAAACATGAAAAAACTTCATTTAAAAAACCCATGTCCTGCCTGCAAGGAGAGAAAATCGATGCTTTGTGAGATGTCAAATATGTCATATTTTGCCTTGAAATTCTCATAAACGATAGTAATATCTGTAGTGGGAAGAGGCACTAGCTCACCCCCACCTGGGGTTCTGGAAGATTCGGACCGTGCCAGGCAGGCAATCGGTAATTCCCCAGGAGAGTCAAGGCGAGAGGGAAAACGGCTGAGATGGGGCGATAGGCTCTGGGGCTCCGCGTCCCCCTTTTCCCTGCTGCTCAGGGAACAGTGGGAGTGGAGACCCCCAACCAGACCCAGCCCCAACCACAGGCTGGGATTCCCCATCGCCTCGTAGGTCACGAGCGTGGTTTATTAGGAAATTCTGTTTCCCTGCCTGAAAGAAACTGAACAAGGCTACAGAGGCAACTTCACTTCTCTCACTCACCCACAGCACAGGACACGTACACGTGTGGGCTTCATATGAACAAAAGGGGAAGGGACAGACCACCCCAACGAACCCCTGCTGAGACACTTTGGATCCAGAGCAGCTACTGGGCGAGGCCGTGGTCTTCAGATCTCAAAAAGATGCGATTCTGGAAGCCTGGTAAACACCCCACTCCAGGGACCCAGTCACAAACATGGTCTGAATTAAGAACGTATTGACTGCAGAACGTATTTAAATGGAAACCACTTCATCACTTGTGATTCATTATGGAGATTGTCAATTTCAAGTCCACTGGGTCCGCTTTGTGAACAGACAAAGCCCATTTGAAATTAGCAGTAATTATAATTAGCCCTGATCACACCCCCAAACAAATGCGTTAATTTTTATAACACACTTTTTTTCAGTAGGTTCATAACACTAATCTTTTAAATAAGCCCTTTCTCCAGCAATTACACTAAGGTAAATTTCAGTCCAGCTTAGGCAGAATGATTACAAATTAGGAACTAGTAAAACTTTATATTGATTTGATTCCGCAGCAGATAAAAATAATTCTACTGAAATGCGAACACACCACGGTTGCCTCTGGCTCTCCTCTCTCCTACCCGCACTGGTTTCGCTTACGAGCACCTGGAGATCAGGCAATCTGCCCCCGCTTGTTCAGGGAGTTGGAGATAAAAGATTGGAATCTGAAAATCTCGAGTTACTAGTCGAGTGCCTGACCCACTTACTGTAACAAAATGAATCAACCTCTGTTTTCCAGAGGTTTCTTGGTCCACTGAGGAAACTCCTCCCTCCCGAAGTCAAATTTCTGGCAACACGGGAGATTCTTCAGGGCACGGACTGTGCAGGGAAAAGGAAAGGAAAAAGGCTGCCACGCATCCAAGACACCCCTGAAAACGCCCCGCCCCCCAGGCCCAGGCCTTGAGTCCTCACACAGAATCTGTGTATTCTCAGCAATCGTGAAATGCTATTTCTGAATGGCTCTGAGGCACAGGAGGAGCGAAGGGCGAGGTGGGGCGGACGGCAGGGTTTCTCAAGGTCCACTAATGGTGCGTGAGGTAAAGTTGGGCCAGGTGATCCGGCAACGAGCCTGGTTATGGGGACAGGTCAGGTTAGTGCTCCGAGCGCACCCCCCCCTCCCTCACCAACCACAGGCTCCATAATTGACTCACTCTGACACTGGGGTGGACTCGGATGTGACCCCTGTAGAGACTTGGAGCACACTTGCACAGGTGGCCTAGCCCTCTGGCATCGCTCCGTCACCATAAGCAAAGGTGCCCTGGGTGGTCTGCCCCTTCAAGGTGGGTCCCAGAACAAACATGGGAGAAGATACCTAAATTTAATCCACAGTGAGGACCCAGGCCCCGGTGGGCCTGTACCGAGGCCTCAAACACCCCCAGACAACCGGTGTCCCAGAGAATGACCAGGAATGAGAACTATGTGCGGCCACTGTGCTGCCCATCCCCTAGCACCAGCTGACCTATGCATAAAGGGAAGTCGAAGAGATACTTAATTGCCTCTGCTTTAGGCAACTGCATTTTTAGTAACATTGTTATCAGAAGCTATTGAAACATGTTAAGGTTCAGCATTTGAAGAGTGTGGTGTTCAGCTGGCCAGAAAACTCATTTATACGGAAAGAACCCCTACTGAACAGTGTGATGCACCGTTCAAGGAATCACGCACCTAGAAAGAGAGAACAAGCACTTTCTTTAAATTCAGTCTGCTCAGCTTTGCTGACGGCTGCACCAGACCCTGTGCTGACCCTGTTCGTCTGAGGTCTCATGCCACCAGCTAGCAACGGGAAACAGTCACATGACACTGGGCACTGAGAAAATGTTTCCTTCAGCTCCCACAAATATACCAGTGCAGGCAATTTGGAGACCAGAAGAACGAAAATGGAACAAAATCCTTGTTCCATTTTCTTAGAAAACCCCTCTTCACGCCTGCACAGAGGGAAGTAACAGGTTCACACTTAACACCCAATGCCAGAGACACTCTGTGTGGCGCAGGGCAGGCTCTGTGGGGAGTGCTGGGTGGACCCCCAGCCTCCCACCGCCCGGAGGGTCTGCACTGTCACCATCTCGCTGTAGGGGATGGAAAGCCCGGAGGGTAAAGTGCATGAGGAGCCAGACCGGGCTGGAGAGCTAGGACTCCGCCAGGCAGAAACTTGGAACCACCTTGCTCCAGAGCGGGCCCTTCCCCACACCCTACACACGAGAAAGTTCCAGGAGCTTCCCCAGAACCCTGGGGCCTGCACGGGGACCTCACAGCAAAGCTGCCTTCCAGCTCTCTGTACCCAAGGGAGAGCTCTGCCGTGGCAACATCTGGAGGCTGGGGGCACTGCACGGCTCCTTCTCGAACCCAAGTGTTTACCTGACCTTCCAATGCCACAGAGCAACGTCCAAAGGCCCTTCAAACACTGGTGAATAAACCTAGAGATTAAAATCCACACCTGAGCCGAGACGGATGGGGTTCTGCCACACAGACACAGGGCAAAGCGGCCCGACAGGACAGCGCGAGCAAAAGGAAAGATGGTGCAATGGACTGAGAGAGACCCTACGTATAAAATGAACACGTTTGTAGCAACACTTCTGGGAAACCTTCACTACTCCTTACTGGAGGTTACCAGGACACGAATGTATTGCTCCAGAAGTTTTAACTAGGGAGAGAGAAGCAAGCGCTTGCCCCGTCTTTTCTGTACAAGCTGCATGTCGAAGCACTTGAAGTTCTTCTCCACAGAAGGATGGCAATCAGGAAATGCAGGGGAAATCGCCGCTCCCTAATGCCCAAGAGAGAGAGTGGGTCCAGGAAGGGGCACTGCAGCCCCCCACTGGAGGGGTGGGGGAACCTGAGGACGGAATCCAGCTGCCAGCCCTGAGCGGAGGGAGCCAACAGACACCACATCTTGGTTTACAGTGAAGGTACCAGCACCACCTGTCATATTACTATATTTTTGCCACCTGAATCTAATCACGGCCCTAGACCTCACAGCCAATTTACAGGAAATGTAGGCAACAGAGGGACGAGTGAAAAGACAGCACACACCATGAGAAGAGCACCACCCAGGTCCCCAGTAAGGCCCCTCTGCGCCTGCCCTCAAGCTCTTTCCCCAGCGCCAACAAATCAGTGCTGGGGGGGGGAGGCAAAGCGCAGAAGGGGCAGAGCAGCAGGAAGGGGGAGGGCAACAGTGGAAAAAAGAATTAAGCAGCTCCATGGCCCCTGCACAGTACTAACACTGTTCAGGTCCTGACTGAGGGGGGAGGCGGGAAGAACACACGCCCCCGAGACCACCGGAAACACGGACTGCTGTGTCAGCTCTTAAAACAGCAGTCCATCACGTCAGGTACAATGATGAAAGGACAGTTTGTTTGTAAGCTGTCCTTCTCAATCGGAAATGCACACCGGAGAACTTGAGGTAAAGTGACGTCATAGCTAGAGTTTGCCTTCAAAGCCTCTGGGAACAGAAATAAAAGTTGGGTGGGGGGTGCATGGTGTTGGATAGATAAGATTGGCAAAACACGAAAATCCTTGAAGTTCAGAAGATATACTTGGAGCTATGCAATACTATTTTTGTGTGCAAATACCCTTAATAAAACAAGACGGAAAGGGAAACCAAGAAAAATTAACCCACCATACTCAATGTTCTTTTAGATATGGGGAAAATTAGTCATGTTTCGGCCAATGCCTACCTTCTCTTTTCTTTTTCTGTATTTTTAAAATTATACTTTCCTATTAAACAAGTAAGCTCGGGGGAGGTAGTGCTCTCTATACCATGAGAGTCAATGAAACAGAAATGTTTTTTTTTTAAAAATTGGAACTGAGAGCACCAAAAAATTGATTCCTTAAATATGCTTTGAGCCCATCCTTTCTCCTCCTAGACGAAGCCCAAGGCTGTGGAGACAGACACTTGGTGTAAAGGACGCAGGTCCCTCCTGTTGAAACAGTGTTGCTAAAACTCTGGCAAAGGAAGCTGCCAGAGGGGTCAGAAATGAGGATGTGGTAACAGATGCAATTTCCCAAATCATCTCGGGCACGCAGCAGCACGCAGCATGCCAATAAAACCCAGCTCCAGAGTCACTGCTAATGACCCTGCCAGGGTTGGGCTGCTCGGGCCGTGCCGCTCAGACTCAGTGAACCTGAACTGCGATGTGCATGCCTCGGAGTGAAACGGGACTCCCAGAGGAGAGCTCAGTCCGTCTCCGTTTCCAGGATCAGGGCCAGAGATAAGGGACCGACAGCCCTCGGGAGGGTTGGAAGCCACCTCTACCGCCACAGCTGCCCTTGTTTGGAGAAAGAAAAAAACAAAAACGGAAAAGGCAGGATGTCCGCGAGCAGCAACACCGCAAGCGAAACCCTGGGCAAAGGGAAGAGAAGGCATAGAAAGAGGGAACCCTCGGGGTTCTCGGTTCTACATTCTGTGGGCAGACAGGGCGGCGCCATGGTTCCCGGAGGCGGCTCGGTGCCGTCTCCAGGGGCGAGTTTCCACTCCCCTCGGCCTCCCGCCCGGCACCATGGAGGATCGTGTTCTCGGAGGCCCGAGTGCGAGCTGGGGATCCTCGCGCAGGTGGGAGCTGGGCTCCCCAAGACTGCGTCCCAACCACTGCCACTCGAGCTCTTCTGTCCCAGTTTTCTCGTCTATAAACCGGGGGTGATACCAGCAATCTACTGTTTAGGGTGACGGCAGGATTAAGTAACTTAAAGCATTCACAGAGCTTACAGTGACGTCTGTCTGGCAAGTGAGCTTGTGAATGTAAAAAGACACATGGATTTTGAAGATTGGAGTCTAAAAAGTAATGCAGAACATCTCACTAAATTTTATATTGTTACATATTAAAATGATAACAGTTGGGGTATAAAGAGTGAAATAAAATATTATCAGAAGAATTTCACTTTTTTAATTTGTTACTTTTTAAGCTTTTCAGTACGGCCACTGGGAAATTTGAAAGGGCGTGGGCACCTGCCACTTTATTCTGACGGGCAGGGCCGTCTGCAAGGTGGGTCTTTGATGCCGGGACTGGGTTCTGGAACCTAAGCTCAGAAAAGTGACCTCCAGCCCACCCCAGCAATGCCGCAGCCCCCCCAAAAGAGCAGGAGAGTTGCAAGGAGTCTCAGGTCTTCACCTGGACAGGCTCTCTACCCCCTTAAGACCCCAGGCAGCAGTGCATGTGCTCCTGAGATCAGAAATGAACGGTGGGCTGTAGCGGAGCCCCAGACTCAGTGCTGCACCTGTGGGGAGCGTCAGGAACTGACAGGAATCCCACCTGTCAGGATCATTTAGTGAACTTGCCATCACTTCCTGAGGGTCCTTGGAGCAACCCAATCCATCTTGCCCTCCCCCCACTTGTGCGCACCCCAGTCAGCCCCCTGCATTACGGCCTCGGTGTGGTGAGTGCCCTCACTGCCTCGCTGAGGGACCAGGCGAGCCCTCGGCACGCAGCCTGACAGAGGCATGTGTGTGGCTGATGGTCGGGCTCCTTGTCAACTCTGCTCCTTGACACCCTCCCCTCCCCAAGGCAGGCCGCAGAGTCACTTTGTTTAATCAGTGAAGATGGGCCCTGGCCTCGGGGCTCGGTTAGTTAGAGCGTCACCCTGACATGCTGAGGTTGCAGGTTTGATCCCGGTCAGGGCACACACAAGAATCAAGGAGTGAATGCAACAATAAGTGGAACAACGAATTGATCACTCTCTCTCTCCCCCTTCCTCTCTCTCTAAAATCAATAAAAAAGAATAAATTTAAAAGAAAATAAATGCACATGCCCAGGGGTGGCACGACCTACTCCTTGCCTGCCTGACCCGCTCTGAACACTCGCTCTGCCTCACGTGCAGCCTCACGTGCAGCCGCCACCCTGGGTTATGTCTGCCACCCTGGTCTGGCATCCCCTAAGACAGAAACAAACACTTCCTGGCTATCTCTCATGTACAGACCCTGTTTTAGGGTTTATTTTTTAACCCCCTCAACAACCCTGTGAGCCATTTTTACCCAACTTTCCAACAGATGAAGATGCTGAAATCCGATTATACGATCAAAAAACAGCTCCCTGCAGACCTGACACATGCCTGCCTTTGGTGCCAGAGAAGGCTGGCCAAGGCGTGACGGCCTCTCCGCCCAGACAGGAGGCCCTGGGCTCACGCTTGTCCTAGGCACCCGCACAGGACGCTGGGCCCCAAGCTTGAGTCTCTTCAAAGCTGCTCCTGGAAGCACTCTCGTGAAAACGCGGTTTCTCGGAGGCTCTGGCAGCGTGACGATGACCCTAACGATGACCCTGCCTCAGAGAGACTGGGGTGTGCATTACACGGCTCTTCCTTTGCTTCGTTGACGTGCCCGACAGGCGGCGGTAGACTAGAGAGCCTTAATCACTATTCCAGTTTCAAAATCACCCCGTCCCCCTGGCCCAAGGAGGAATAAAGGGCACCGTCAGCAGGCTCTGGGCCGCAGTAAACTCCTGCCCGAATGCCTCAGGGCGTCTCCCTGAACCCTGGCCGCAGCGGGCACAGCACACCTCAATCCCCACCCGCCGAGGCTCTCGAATGTCTGCAGGAATCCAGCCGCGACTTCACAGCGAAGAGCTCGCCTTTTCTGTCTTCCCACCTTAGCATTACTCCAGCCGCTCAGGGCACAGGTGGAGATTGTTACATCTGAAGGCAGCAAGAACAGGCCCCCAAACATGGCAAAGGCCTGAGGCCGCATTCTCAAATAGGTGGGGAGCCCAGGGTTGGTTGAAAGGGCACAAGTAAAATGTGGCCCGAAAACTGCTGAACGGTCTCTCGATACAAAGAACATTCGGTGGTCCTGTCGCAGGTGCTCTCCACCATGCCCTCTCCTCCCGCTCCTCCCCTCAAAGCACTGTTCTCATTAAAACCCTAATTCTCTCTGAACAACTAACTTGTTCCAAGTGCCCTTCAAGCTGCTCCACACACCACCTTAGTAACACATGCTTCACAAAACATGACAACGACTTACAGCTGCAGGTCACATTAAAAGCTGCACATTTTCAAAGGGGGAAAAGCAGGTACACGAATGTTTCGCATGACCTTAAGGTGTGATGATGAGAAGCCCCGGCCTGGCTCACATGGGCTGGCCACTCTGAGCCACAGGGCGGTTTCCCGGCCTCAGGTAGGTCTGCAGGGGGCCTGGGAGGCAGTCAACGTGTCGTCTTTCAGATGAGACATGCTATACAAGCAAAGCTGCCTTTCCGTACAGACCCTCTTACTCCCACAATATGTCATCTCCAAGACCAGTGCCAGGAAGTCTGGGGTTTTGATCCTGAAGTTTACGGAACAGAACGTCCTATTCCCCATGTAATCTGAAGTTGGCGGTATCAGTTTGCCTTAAAGGAAAAAAAAGGATTCTATTAAAAGTTTGAGATTAAAAAGAAAATGATCTGCCAGGACTTTGGGTCTTTATTAAAAAAAAATTCATGGCTCTCTGACATGTAAGAAAAAAAATAAAAGGAATAAACTGTTTAAAATGGTTATTTTTGAAATTTCAAAAATGTCTGTTCAGTTTCTGTCTTAGAAAAATGTGGTGATCCTGCAAATTGTAAGACCATCTGACTTACCTGAAGCAGGTAGAAAAACATACTGAAATATCAGGCAACTGATTTGAAAACATTTATATAAAAACTTACATCAACGTGTTCTTGCAAAAGCACAATCAGGCCATCTTTCTTTCAAAAGATGCTTGTAATTCATTTCCCCCCTCATGATATACTCCTTCAAGAGCACTGGCCCATCGTCCGTTAAATTAATAGTCATCACAAGAAAAAAATGCAGTACTACCAGGTCAGGGCTCAGGGATGAACCACAGGGAACTTCCTGTGGTGACACAGTGACAAGCTACAAAGACGACAGGGGAAGATGGGGAACGGGCCTCGTCTTGGCAAGGCCCACGCCCCCCCAGGCGGAGACAGCTGTAAGTCAAACATCCCCCAAAGATTCTGCGCACTCGCTACCAGCCAACCGGCACTGCCCCTTGGAAAGCACCCTTTTCAAATGATGCCAGCTAAGTCGTCGCTCGCTCGGAAGACAGAAAGCTGACAACTGTCTATCACAAAGAAACATGGAGATGGAAAATACGCATGCTAGAAAACGACAGAAGCAGCGACCACGTTCTGAAGTGGGAAACAGACCACCTCCTGATAGCACCGCACGTCTCACTGACCACAGCGAGGCCTATCCAGGAACTTCCGTACGGCAAGAGGGTAATCTGTCATCCTGAAAACAAATCTCTACTTTGCTTACCACTGACCTGACTTTTAGTGGAATGGGGTGAGTTCAGGCTTCTTTTACACAGAACCAGAACAAGCCGGGATCTTCAATGAAGATAGGTCAAAAAGAGAAAGTCATGCTGAGTTATCTGGGAATGGACAAAGATTTGCTGTCACTGAAGGGAAATAAAAGGCTCAAGAGGAAAAAACTGGGGGAGGGTAAGAGATTTCAAATATGATAGGAATATGTAGTCTAGATTTACTGTAAAATCGAAGGAGAAATGACTGGAACACAAAGTTTTACTCTATAAAGAGACAGACATGTAATTAAGCGACCCAGGACACTTCTACATTCATTGGCTCCATGAGCCCTACGGCCAGTGAATTCAGCAAACATTTCACACAAGTCTCCTTTCTCCTAACTGTTGCAGTGGTAACGCCATCGACCAAAGGTTGCGTTGTTTCTAAAACACGCTTAAAGTTCACTAATGCAGAGAGGGACAAAATAAAATCAAGAAATGCTAAGAAAAAAACCATGAAACAAAATCACGTCACCAAGTTCCTGTAAGAAGTCCGAATAAGCGAGTTGCGTGAATTCGATGTGTGTCCACAAGTGAACAGTGATGAGGTCTCTCCGAAGCAAGTTCTGCCACTGATTCAAGTCCTCTGTGTGTGTCCTTTTTGGGGCCATTCTTTTGCCCATCGTGTATCATGTGCTAATTTCATTCTGTTCTTTCAACCAATTACATGGCTCCCCACGTTGGGAGCAGGTCTCACCACCTCTCTGTCACAGCACAGAGCTGCCTCACACTCAGCTGGTACTCAGTCCGTGCTCACTCAGCCGCAGAGGACTCCCGTGCCTTTGAGTTCCACCCAGTGGCTCGGACAATGCCGAGTGTCCGAGAGCGAGATCTGGGGCTGGCCAGACCCAGGGGCCAAGACGCAGCTGCCTAGTGAGGTCCCGGAGGGTTCAGGAAGGAGAGCCAGTGTGGGGATGGGCACCTGGACATTCCGGCAACCAGCCACGGGACACAGCCGTAAGAAGCATGGGAGCAGGAGGCAACTGGTGTTGCCCCAGAGGGGCAACCAGTCTGAGAAAGAGGCAGAGTGGCAGGGGCTCAGGGTCAGGCTTTCAGTCCCGGGGCATTATCGGGGGCCTGTCTGTAGAGAGCAGGCACAAATACGAACTCCCTGGAAGGCGTGTCAGATGAGTACACCGAAGCAAGGCGTGAGCATGGCGCACAGGCCTGGTGAGCACAGCCAGCTGGCCAACAGAGACCCCTGAGTCGCCAACCAGGAGAGACCCAGCAGGAGAGACGGGGCTGGAACTGAGTCACCAGACCATTAGCTTCAGGACTCTTACCCTTCCCTGGGCAGGATCGGGGTTGGTTCCAGACCCCAGGAAAGCTTGAACATGCTGAAAGGTTTAAATAGCTCCGGGGAGCCGAATCCCCTCTGGGTCCTTCCATGCTGTTGCAGATGGTAAAATGTCATTCTTTCCGTGGCTGAGCGAGAGTCGCTGTGTAAGTGTGCCGCATCTTCTTACCCCCCATCTAAGGAGGGGCGTACCTGGGCTGCCTCCCTATCCCGGCCGTGGTAAGTGACACTGCAGTGGACACAGGGGCGCACATGTTCTTCCACATTAGTGTTTCCGCGGACGTGCGTCTGACAGAGGACGACAAAGACCATGTGGTCCCACTTATATGTAAAATCTAAGGAACAAATCAAACGAAACAGACACAGACTCACAGATACGGAGAACAGGCTGATGGGTGCCAGAGGGCAGGAGGACTGGGGACCGCGTGAGAAAGGGGAAGAGACTAAGAGGTGCCGCTGGTAGTCACAAACAAAATAGCCACAGGGACGTAAAGTACAGCACAGGGGACACAGTCAGAAACATTGTAATGACTGTGTACCCTACCGGGTGGGGACCAGAAATACAGGGGACATCACTTTGAGAAGAGCAATGTATGCTTGTCTAACCACCAAGTTGTACACCTGAATCTAAAACAAAACAACACTGAATGTCAGTGCAAATGAAAAGTAAAACACACCATCACAAAATAAAATTAATTACCATGTAATATTTTCTTAAGCTCAAGGTAAGGAAAGGAGAAGGGCTCAAGTTGCTTCATGGGATCTCCGTGGATGAAACCTGTGTTTCCGACATCATTTTGACAGCAGCAGCTCAGCCAGCTCACGGCCACCACCCCCGTCAGCACTGTTTGCAGGGATCACACAGAGGAACATACGGACGGAATTTCAAAGCAGTCCAGGGCCTGGGCGTTCGAGGCCAGTCAGCACCACCCAAGCTGAGTCCGGCTTATCAGTGACTTTCCCTCACTTGGCTGAGACACAGGAAGGAGGCCGCGTGTCAGAACATAGAGGACTTCCCAGTCCTGGAAGCTGGGACACCAGAGGTTCGCCCACAGGACACCAAAGTGCCCTGGCAGAGCTGCGGGGAGTCCACTTTGCATCTCGGAGCTGAGGGCCAGTCCTGGCACCAGGGCTGTAAACGTCACAGGGAGCACGCTCCTTCAGGACAGGCCTTCCTCCTCCGCCCCCAGGTGGGTGTCCCAGGGCCTCCCAGATGCACGACTACTGGAAACGCCTTCCATGTAAGGAAAGGCCCAACTTAAAAGTTGTAAGCACTAAAAAACACGAAGATAATCCTCATCCCTCAGCTCAAATTCTCCAAAAATATTTACTGCTAAAGGAAATTTCATATTGTTGTTGTATAAATTATATACAAAGTATATATATTCTATAAATTAGTTTATAATTTAAATTATATCTAGAATCTCCTTTAGCAGTGAACAGTTTTACACATATATATGACATAATTTGAAAAAGATAAATATTAGA
The DNA here is from genome assembly GCF_021234435.1 of Artibeus jamaicensis. NCBI lineage: Eukaryota > Metazoa > Chordata > Mammalia > Chiroptera > Phyllostomidae > Artibeus > Artibeus jamaicensis. Next base: position 3,222,831 of record NW_026521195.1, on the reverse strand, counting down.
CCAAAACTAATATACACCAAACTTTGAATAATCTAAGAAATAGTTTTACAACATAAATGCAAAAGTGCAGATGAGATTCAAACTCCTAAAACTTGCTGTCATCATTCACTGTTTTGAAAACACAAAGTAGCAACAGGCGACAGACAGCACAGCCGACGCGGCCCCAACGGCCGCGTCCACGGCGGGACCCCACGCACGAGCCCTCTCCGACAGGGGCCCCCTCTGCTCTGCGGCAGGAGGACCGTGCACTGCGCACCACGACACAAGTGCTCATTATACATGCTCTTGTCCTCATTCAAGGCCTGTCCCCAGCGTGTCACTGTCAGCTCCAGAGGTCAGCAAAGGTGACAGTTCCGTCCACCACCAAGCAACCACCACGGCCGCACGCACACTGACAGACGACTCGCTGAGCCCGTGAAGAAACACTGTCTTCTGGCAGGGCCACGGGCCTCCAGCAGACACATCCTTCGGAGCAGCCTGCCCTCCAAATCAGCCAAGAACCGAAGTGGCCAAAGAGCCAGTCCGGTGTTTCCGTGCCTGGCTCTAGTAGCACTTAGTTGTCTTATTCGATTTCATTCGAAACAATTTTGTTAGCTTGCATTGTGACAGCTGTCATATCATGTGTATTAAAAAAAAAACATCAAATTGGTGAATTTTTGTGCAGCCATTTTAATATTGAAAATGGAAGAAAATATGCAACATTTTCGCTGTATTATACTTTATTATTTTAAGAATGGTAAAAATGCAACTGAAACACAAAAGAAAGATTTGTGCAGTGTATGGAGAAGGTGCTGTGACAGATTGAATGTGTCAAAAGTGGTTTGTGAAGTTTCTTGGTCCTGTTGACATTTTGGCCAAATAAGTCTCTGCTGTGGGGCTGTCTTATGCATTGGAAGGTGTTGAGCAGCACCCCTGGCCTCTACCCACTAGAAGCCAATAGTGAGAGAGAGCTGACAGACTCAAAATAGCCAAATCAATTAAGTTATTGGTGAAAATAAAAAATGCATCTGTTGTTTTGTGGATAAAATATAACGGACTTTTGGGGCAACCCAAAAGAAAGCTGACCACACAACTGCAGACTACGTGCACAAGGGAGGAAAGGTCATGGATACGATTAAGCAGAAACCCGCCAGGATGGACACGACCAAAGATGAGCTGCCCCTCGCTCGTCTCTATAAATATGTTTGGTGGCACTTGAGTCAACTAACCTGTTATTACTGACATAACTCCGAGTAACTGCAGGTAACACGTAATATTTTACATCAACTAAAAAATAATAAACAGGTTCTATGTTCATGGATTTATAGCACAATTTAAACAGTGATAAATATTTGCTAAACAAGGACTCACAAATAATATTTTGTTTTAATTCTCTATTATAACTTTACAATCATATCTTTATTTTTAGACTCCATGAAATATTTTAACAAAAATAAATGCTGGCAATGAAAATGAGCTGAGATTCCAAGCTACATGTGCCAACTCCCGTACCTCCTTCCGACTGTGCAAAAGGAATATTCTATTATGTAGGATGCAGTTTGTATAGTGCTTTGATATAACTATGACTCAGGTGTCAGTAACTACGTAAATCAATTGTTAACATTAGGTGTCTCCAAGGAATAATTACATGTAATTTTACCCAAAGATGAGCCCTCTGGCACGCCCCTGAGTGTCAGCGTGGGATGCACTTGGGTTTGGACACTGAGCTGGGGCAGTGTGCTGGGCTGCTGGTCCCCTTTGGGAAGAACACAGAGCCGCTGCTGCAAGTCCATTAGCTTGCCACAGACACAATGCACCAGTGCACGTCCATGCTCCAGTTCTCTCACCTGAGCCTGAGAAGACCCCTAGCCTCCCCACCCAGCTGCCTGGAGAGGCTTCCTTCTTCAGATTCAGCCCCAGGGCCCCGCCCTCACGCCCGCCCATCAGGAAAGCTCCTCCCTCCACTAGACACCCTCTCATACACCCGAGACTGCACACATGACAGTGCGCAGGAAGCATTTGTTCACATCTATCTCCCCCCCTTGGACTCAGAGCTCTGTGAATTGAAGAACATGCTGTCATTACTCCCATCACCCCAGGCCCAGCACATGCTAGACAGTCAAAGGTCCATCAAAGGCAGGGATGAGGTCAGAAACTGTGATTAGTGAAAGCTATCTCCAGACAGACAGACATAAAGAAAGTAAGCCCTGTCTGGTGTGACTCAGTGGACTGAATGCTGGCCTGTGACACAAAAGGCCGCTGGTTCAATTCCCAGTCGGGGCACATGCCTGGGTTGCAGGCCAGGTCCCCATTTGGGGGCACGTGAGAGGTAACCTCACATTGATGTTTCTCTCCCTCACTCTCTCCCTTCCCCTCTCTCTAAAAATAAATAAATAAAATCTTTTTAAAAAAATAAAGAAAGTAATATATACAGATATCATCAAAATGTTATCAGGGCTGAGGGAAACATTAAAGATAAATTCTACCCTTAAAGAATGGTTTATATTCCAAACTCTGAGCTTTCAGTCCAGACTTCAGTAACCTGGCAGACAAGCCGAGGCTGAGGATGTTCTTTGGAAAAGCCATTCGGATTTATTTGTACGAGTCTCGGAGGAACCGACTCTGGGTGTGATCGTGGACGGAGAGGGCGGCAGCCAAACACGGTGAGATTTCCACTCTTGGCACCACTTCTGATGATGAGAATCATTACGGTCAATGACGTACCATAACACTCAGAATGAACCAGCACCTTCACTACAGGCAGACAGTCCCTCTGTGCAAACGCAGCCCCGGGCTCCAGCGCAAGGCCACTCGGACCCCCTGTGCATTTCTTACGCCAAGTAGGAACTCGTCTACAATGTTTCCCTCAAAATGTCTCTGCGACCAAAATGGTGGTGACCCTGCCAGCATCACAGCCCGGGCCCCTGAGGGGCGAGGTACGGGCCGTAAATAGGAGAAGCCTGATTTTTACACACAGTTGCTTAGCATCGAGTACTTCTATGTCAAAAGACAAATGGCACCAATAAAATAGCTTATTACAAAGGCTACCAGTAAGCCCTAGAAAAGTCACGACCCACTGCCAACTTTCCAAAGCAATTCTCTCAGCTGAACTTGATATTTATTGCTGCTATGATTTTTTACACAATGAAACTGCTCAGAACCCCTCCCACTGGGTATTTTGCCCTTAACTCCAATGCCTCGCTTTCCACCCACAACTCAGTGTGCCTTTCCCACGCTGGCGAAGACACGCGTTTCTCATGTGGCCCTCAAATAAATCTGAGCTCATGCCTTAACCTCTCCATTTTATGCCTGCCGACCAGTTTTTCTTAGGCTCTTTTTGCCCCACCCGAATCTTGGCCCTTCCTGAGATTTGCATGCCCCCCCCAGAGTGGGTCTCTGCCCCCCTCTCCCCACCTCCCCATTGGTTAAGTATTCCTCCCGATGCAGCATGGGCCTCACTCTGTGGCTGTTTACCCATCTCCCACGGCCAGGATGAAGTGACCAGGGACAGGAAATACAGTCAACCACGACCCCTAATTAAAAGCAGGTCTCAAAAAAGGTAAGACTAGTGAGCAAGGGAAGGAGGAAGTCCTAAATAGGTGAGGAAGAAAGAGAAAGCTAGAGGTGCTGCAGGTTTGAAAGCAGGCATAGCCTAGTGATTAAAAAGACAGACTCCAGAGCAAAATGCCACGGTTCAAATCCCACCCTGCCACTTTCTAGTCATGTGGGCTGGGGGAAGGGACCTGAGGGACACTAAGAATAACTGAGTCAACAGATGAGACACACCTACCTACCCATGGGCCTTACCACGTTCTTAGCACTGCAAGTGTGGGAAATTAATGTTTACACAATGGATTAGCCCTTTAAGAACTCTGGTTATGCTACACTAATAAAACATAAGAAATTTTGACTTTGTTTTAGAGAGGCAGTTTTTTTTACTAAAAGGCAGCAAACGGAACGAACAGATGTCCAGCCCTCTGTTCGGCCAATGCTGATTTGTGCACGCGTGTGAATTTACCCATCACAACAAACAACTCACCCAAAAGAGCTACTAAAGCAACTCACGTCACATGAAACAGTTCTGTTCTTCAGGTTATGAATTATACCCATTTCCCCCGGATATCATAGGAAAACGCCCCATAATTGGTTTTTCAAACTGTAAGATCACAGCTCCCAAAGTTTGGAGAGCAAACGGAAAGTAAGAGCGTGGAGGGCTTCTGAACAGGACCGTAGGGGTAGAGAAACTGAAAAACACATGGAACTCGAGCCCAGGGAAGTCATAACATCCCCCTCTCTCCTTCTAGAAGCTCCGGGCTCCCAGGCGCCAAAGGGAGAGGCCCATGTGCCACTGCCGGTCGGGGCAGGAGGTTGTGTGCTCCAGGTGGTCACGGCCCTGAAACCTAACATCCGTCTGGGGGCGGGGAGACGGGTGGAGATGGTCTGCACAGGGCTTTTATCTTAATGACACACCAGCGGTCACTATCACACACAGAGCCGACCCGATGCTCTCAGCCATCCCGCCCTTCCTGTGAGTCCGGGACCCCAGTCCCTGCAGCACACCACCCAGGGTGGCCTACCTGGAACCACCTCCCAGCCAGAGCTTCGTCCCAGCAGTAGGAGTGACCACAAGCTCCCACACCCCATCCTCCAGTCTTCTCCCAACAGGGCCAGTGTCGGCAGGGCAGGCTCTGCAGAGAAAACCGGTCTGCATTTTTTCTTAGCACTGCAGGCACTAGAGAGTGCGGGATGGGAGGGGGGGTTACCATTCGCTCAGTCTTGAACTGGAACCTGCATGACAGATGCATTATTGCTCCTGTATGTGCCGGAATGTGAATCCTGACGTGCAGCAATTACAAAAGAATTACTTTAAGTACACCCCTGAAACAGAATGCCTCATTAACCAGCCGTGCTCCCTCCATTAGCAAACTCATCATTGGAGTAGGGCCCTCCTGGAGGAAGGGGGGAAGCCCCCGAACTCCAAACCTGGAGAGCCTCTCTGCACAGAATGACACACCATGGCCTGTGAGACTCGGCTGATGGAAAGGGACGTGCCCGGACTCCAAGAACTAGTCCTCGGGTGGCATCTGCTCTCCGCCCCCTTTATTAAACAGCCCGACTTTGAATGCACAATCACAGATGGGAAAGAGAAACTGACGGAAAGAGGAACTGACAGCCCCTAACACAACGCTTGGCGGTGAAATGAGGAATAAGCAGGAAAGGCCAGCTTGGTCATGCCACGGGGGTGGTAGGTTCAACTCAGGGAAAGGAGTAGAACATCATTTTAGATTGTGCCCTAGAGCCTAAAATGCTGCTGGGATTGTTGCAGAACAGGGAGACGCCAGCCACCGCCAGAAATGCATCAATGACCAAACCGAGGACATCACGTTGCTTCTGTGTCCAAGGAGGAAAACTCCTGGCTCCCGTCGCCTTGGAATGTGACCGGAAATGGGTTTAAGTTAACTCAGAGGATGACAGAATCCTGTTATTTTTCTTATTTACCAGATTTCAGTTGGTTTCAGCCTTTCTCTAAATAAGTGGTGAAAAACTATAATGAAGAATGTGGCGATAAGCTTAGGGAAACAAACTTTGACATCAGTGCGAAAAATCTAAAACCCTTCCAAAATAAAAAAGTATACCTAAAAACATTATATCACGGGCATGGGCAATAGTGTGGTGATTGCTGAGGGGAGGGGACATAAGGGGACTAAATGGCATTATAAGAAAAATAAAATAAAGATTTTTTTTTTAAAGGAGACACCGTGACGGGTGGCTGGAGCCTGGGAACACAGGGTCTCCTCAAACTATTTTTACAACTTCTTACTCACGTACAATCCCCTAAAAATATTTTCAATCATCCTCGGAGCAAAATCAAAATGCAAACCCTGTAGTATATGAGTTAATTTGAATACCTGTAAGAAGTTTAAAATTTGGTTCTAAATTTCCTTGGAACGAAGGCATGCGACCACCCGAGTCTGAAAGAAATTTCTTATGAAGCGCTTTATGTGCACAGGAAGGCTGGGGAAGCAAGTCACGACAAACAGGCTCCCCTGCACTTTCCCTCGGGTGGCTCCTGACTGCTGCAGTCTTGATGTTTGTGTCCCCCCCAGCCCACCCCCAAATTCCCATGCTGAACCCCAGTGCCCAAGGTCACGGTATCAGGATGTGATTAGGTCGTGAGAGCAGAGCCCTCACAGCAGATGCCTAGGAAAGTGCCCGCCCCTCCTTCTGGTGAGAACCCAAGAGAAGACAGCAGTCCATGAACCCGACGAAGGCCCTCACCAGACCTTGACCCTGCCGTGTCCTCCTCATCTCAGACCTCCCACCCTCCAGAACCTTCGGCCGTAAATGGCAATTGCTGGGGAGCTGCCCAGTCTGGGGCATCCATTGCAACCACCTGATTGCACTAAGACACGTGAGGGCCCTCAGCAGGGGAACAGGAGACCTTGGAGCACAGCTCTGGAAGGTCTGGATGGGACGCGAGAGAGCCTGGCACCTCCAGGTGGGAGGCGGTACGGGGCCTTCAGACACGCCTGATGTCCTTTTCTCTTAGGCAGGCTTCTGATCAAAGCCATTTGGCCCAAAGGTTGAGGGGACACACTGATCTGCTTCCAGAGACCAAGATCCCAAAGTGCTAAGGACAACGCTCGGTGTGGGGAAGGTCAGACTGGCAGACAGCAGGCGGGGCCTTGGTGACGACGCTGGGGCGTTTAGCAGAGCTTCCCGAAGGACGCGTGCACAGAGGTGGGCACAGAGGAGGCCGCGGGCTGCACAGGACCTTTCCTGGATGGCGCGGAGACCCTGCTCTGTCTGACACGCAGGCGTGTACGGAGCACCCAAGGGTGCTCGCACCGTCTCACAAAGGGAGTTACCAATGTCCTAACCTGGCCGATGATGACTTCAGGGAGTCCCAAGGATCACTTGAGCAGCATGGCTCCCTGAAACGACCACTGCTGTCACCACACAGCTAAAGGAACGGGCTTTGTGAAACCCCGGGGCTGTCCACCACTTGTCACCTGAACTCGGAGAAGGGAACGAATGGCCACCCATGGCAGTGGGGATCCCTGTGTGCACGTGAAAGGCAAATGCATCAAGGTCTGCCCTGACTTCTGCCTCCCCTTGAGTTTTTCAGAATGAAAGGGAATGTGTATGCAAAGGAACAATGAGCTCATATGCCTTATGTCTGAAGGGAAAAAAAAGGAAGGAGAACGTTATTCTGGGCAACATCTTGTCTTATGTAAATTACTTGGCAGCATTTGGCCAAATCCATAAAGAAAGTTTAAGTACCATGTTTTCACCATAGATCATTTCCATAAAAGTCTAATAGCTACACTAAATTTCTGAAGAGCTAATTAAATTATAATTACATTCCACAGATATTTACTGACTATTTATTATGTATGAGGCAATATTCTAAGACCCGATAAGTCCGTTTGTACCAGGATCTGCCTTCAAACACTTCACAAGCTAATGAGGGGAAGAGAAGACATTAAGGTACCCTGATAGCAATGTTTTAGAATAAATTGTGTACCCCCCCCAAAAAAAAATTTCATATTGCAGTTTGGTACTTTAGAATGTGATTGTATTTGGAGATAGGACAGTCAAAGAAGTAATTACAGTTAAATGAACTCATGGGGGGGGGCCCTAATCCAGTTGGACTGGTGTCCTCCTAAGAAGAGGAGGAGCTACCAGGGAGGTGTGTCCCCAGAGAATAAGCCACCTCAGGACACAGAGAGAAGCCTGCAAGTCAGAGAGAGAGGCCTGGGAGAAAGCCGACCTGCCAAAACCGGGATCTTGGACCTGGGCCTCTGGAACGGACACTTTGTTGTAACCTAACAGACAAATACAGGCACTCTGAGGGGAAGTAATGATCATACCAGTAGGGCAAAGGGCTTTTTATTTAATTGACGGAATCGGGAGAGATTTCATAGAAGAAGTTGGGATGGTATTGGGTTGGCCAAAAAGTCCATTAAGTTTTTTCTGTAAAATAAAAGACATTTTCATGTTCACCAATAACTTTATTGATTTGGATGTTTTGAGTCTGTCAGCTCTCTCTCACTATTGGCTTCCAGTGGGTAGAGGCCAGGGGTGCTGCTAAACACCTTCCAATGCATAAGACAGCCCCACAGCAGAGAATTATTTGGGCAAAATGTCAACAGGACCGAGAAACTTCACAAACCACCTCTGACATGTTCGATCAGTCATAGTACCTTCTCCACACACTGCACAAATCTTTTTTTGTGTTTCGGTTTCATTTTTACATTTCTTGAAATAATAAAGCATAATATGCCAAAAATGTTGCCTATTTTGATTGTCAATATTAAAATGGCCACACATAAATTCACCAGTTTTGATAAGTTTTTTTTTATGCACGCTGATATGACAGCTGTCACCATACAGTCTAACAAAACTGTTTCGGGCAGAAGCAGCAATGGGAGAGGACCTGGGCGGGGCTGCTTTGGCTCACCGAAAACTCAGAGAAAAGGGGTCCTTGGGGGCAGGGGCAGGGGCTGGTCCGGGACAAGCGGCTGCTGCCCACTGCTCCCTGGTTGCAAGTCCCGTGAGGACACTCAGAGTCTGGGAAACGCAGCCAGAGAGGGAAGGCGTGGGCACGTCCCCAGAGGGAGAGCACGTCCTGGGTCCTTCATCTTGAGGGTCTCTCTCTCTCTCTCCCAGGCATGAATCTTGGGAGATCTCAGGGGAGGATGTCATGAGAATAGTCATCAGCTTTCCAGGTGCGCCCTGTCCGGGTCCTGGTCCCCACCGGTCTGCCAGCACCGAGTCCAGGGAGTCTTCAGTCACTGCGGCTGCTCCTGGGGTCACCCACCTGGTTCTGCTGCTTTTCTGGGCCTGGAGCCGAAACTCCAGTGAGGCCTGGATGTCATCACCAGGGAGCAAAGGCCAGGGAGGCCTAACCACACAACCAGCAATGTGATGGGTCGGGGGGAGGAAAGGCCGCCCTGGGGGTGAGGTCCTCATTTTCCCAGTTTTCCCCGTTGCTGGGCACCCGGGGCTCTGCCCTGTGACCTTCTGTATCTGGCTGTCAATCGTCCAGCCAGTGTGTTCAGCTTTCTGTCTCGGTTTCCCCGTTGCACTCGCCGAGGAAGTTCCCAGCTTCCCCCTCTTCTGCCCTGGGCACACATTCAGAGAAACGGTCAGTTGTCCAGCCTTTAGGTGCAACGAGGATGACAATTTCGGAATGTGGAGAGGGCCTTGTGAGGGCAATGAAGTTACTAAAGTGTCTGTTTTCTCTTTTTCCTTAAAGAAAAGCACACGCTAATGTTCTAAGTATAAACTAATTATAAGATTGTGAGATTAACATAACACAAACAATTCTGAGATCACAGCCTTGGATGTTGTGGTGATACCAATTCATCGCAAGCTAGTCTGAACTCTGAAGCACCTGCAAGAATAAAAGCTGCTCTCTGAGAAGAGACACTACCATGAATTCCTACTTCGTGTTCGTTACATGACCCACTGGCGGTCACCCGCAACCCCGCAGGGGTACGTGCCCCTGAGGGACACCACCCTCTCACTGTGTGCCTTTGAGTTTCCAGTACAAACTGGGGAGACTCTGTCCTTCAGAACTGCAATTTCTACCTCAGTGAATGAACGAGAAGGTATGATATCTCACACCATTAGTTACACCATTTATTATCTGACCACTGAGGATACTGTTAGATCATCAGCCCAGCAATGAGACGTCTATTTACGCTCCACTGACACGCAGAGACTGGGGGAAACACAGATAATTGAAAGGGTACTTAAAACTCTCATCATTAAACCCACGGTGACCAAATGCGGTAAGTTTCCACAGACACCAAAATAAACAAAAAACCCAGGTCCGGACCCGACCTCTAATTATGTCGTTTCTGTTTATCACAGACAAACGTCAAAATAGCCACATTAGTGCATGTGGAGGCCAGTGAAAACCCCACAATTGCTAAAGAAACCAGAAAAACAGATGTGGCACTCCTGCTTCTTACGGATATAATATAGCAGAATAAAGAAAATTTTAATTTGCAGCAAATAAAGCGGACGCCTTATTTCTGCCAGGGACACTGGGCATAAGGGTGACCAGTGACATTTAGTGTTTGGCCAGTTTTATTTACAGAGGACGGTGAGGGAAGGAGGGAGAGAGCAGCCCAACCCTAAGCCATGTGACAAGGTGGATGGGAGAGGAAGCACCTGGCATCTCCTGAAGAGTCACTCTCCACAAGAGGAGACGGCTTCCTGTAGCAGAAAGACACTAACTCCCTGGCCGCCGGGCGACATCCCTGGGCCATGGCCGGGACGCTGGGGCTTCCCCAGCACAACGCACAGGGCAGGCTGGGTGCCCGTGGGCAAGGCACAGTGGCTCCGATAGCCCTCCTCTGTCTGTGTCCCTCCCCCACAAAAAAGCAAAAACAAAAATCAGGTGTGAACAACAGGGACCCCCTCCCAGTGGAAAGATCTTTGCTGATCGGCTGGCCTCTCTTCCCTTTCCAAGAGGCTGTGGAGCAGGCAGCAGGCCAGGGCCAAGCCCCAACGAGAAACAAAGGCAGCAAAAAATAGACGGTCAGCTCCAAGTATAAAAAGCAAGACTGCTCTTTTGAGGAAAATGCTATTTTTAAAAAGTCAGGCAATCCGCCTCTCACATAAATGCAACCAGCTTTCATGATGGAAACTCCTGGCCACCTGCTCTCTCGAGGCACAACTATTGAACTAAAAATAAGAATGTATTGATTTCTAGGGACATTGTGTCCCAGCAGAAAGGGAAGGTGCTCCGGCGCAAGTCCGCGGGGCAGCAGGCTGTGGCACCACGGCTACACGGCCGGGAGCGGGCAGGGGCCTTGCTATTTATAGCAGGATTCTTCTGTTCGGCTGCAGTCAAACCCTCGGGGGAACAAAGACCGTCTCCAACAGCGAGGCCTCCGTGGGAGCTCCCAGCGTGGCCAAAGGATGCCTGCTGCCCCTGAACGCGAGCTCCAGGCCCTGTGATTCGGATTTGCGCTTTTCAGTCACCATGTCACATATTAACTTAACAGGTAACTTTTCAATAAAGTGAAAAAATTTTTAAATACTAGGACATCTTGTCTTAGAACACTGTCAACACTTGCAGCACTGCGGTGACAAAGGGATAATCCACTGGCAGCCCTGACTCTGTGGGTGGGTCCCGGCCGAGAGCAGCACCTGCCTGCCTCTCGCCCACTCGGAATGCACCTGCACCTCAGCAGGCAGGAGTCCCGGCCGGTCCTGCTTCCTTCCTGCGCCCTCCACCCCCAGCCCTCCCACATCCTCTGCTGGGTCTTCACATCGCAGGTGGAGATGGAGGAGGTGCAGGTGACCCATATAAGAAAAAGGGTGTCGTCATTTGTAAAAAGCATCCACAGCAGACGATGTCATCTAGGTACCTGAGAGCTGGCCCTGTGGTCTCCTCACACCTGGGCATCTGCTGCTGTCGCAGCTCAACAGCTGTTTCTCTTGAAGAAGGGGCTGTGAGGACAGTGGAGAAGGAGGGAACCATCTGAAGTCTGGCCGGGGCAGGGAAGTCTGGAGGCGTGAGCAGTGGGCGGGAGGACCCACCTGATGTGCGGAGGGGACAAGGGCTGAATTCGACACAGGCGGGCTCCTGGTCCCAGTGGTGTCTCCATCGGGCTGAGGAAGAAAACTTTAATCTTACGGTTACCAGTTTACGCTGACATCATTTACCATGGACTGAATTTCTACCTTCCTCTAGACATTTCCCCTCGTCATTGGTTAACTATTTTTAATTCTGACTAGTCACTTCTATTTTATATACTTAGCCATCTTTCGCAATTTTTCACAGCACTTTTTTAATGCCTGTGGAGCTTTCATCAGAAAAAACATCACTCTGTGACACTGCTGCCATCCTTTGCTTCTGCTCCCATATCTCAGGTGACAGTCTCCAGCCCTGGCCCTGGCTCCTGTGTAAGGGTCCAGAGTGGGGTCCCTGTTCGGGACACAGGATGCCCTGCCTGTTTAACCTGATCTCACCAGACATTCGGATCATTACGAGGTCCGTCGTTCATGGGAAGAGGAGAGGAATAGTGTCCACGAGACTCATAAACCTCTCTAAAGAGATCCATGTGTCTCCTCTGCCTGGACCCAGAAGACTGTTCCACGTTCTTCAAGAACATTCCTTCAGAGTAAACCGTGAATGAGCAACGAAGATTTCTCTAAAGACTTCAGGGGGATTGGGGGCAGCTGCCGGGCTGCGGGGCCCTGCAGACACAGGTCTTCTTCCCCGTCTCCAACCAGCCTTCCGCCCACACTCCGTCGGCCTGCTCCTGAGAAGCCTCTGTCCCTCACTGGCTTGTACCCCCACCCTGAGAACATTTTCAGTTTCCCAAACTCACCCACATCTCTGTGCAGGAAAATTTAGTGCCATCCCGGTTTTGACCTCATGTCCCGGATCGGACGCCGGGCCCTGCACACTGACTGTCCCTATGGACAGGAGGGGGCTGTCCCTGCAAGACAGCCGACTCTGCACTCGGCAAAGCACCCAGCCCCCACAGCCAGCACCCGCGGGAGGCAGGGGCGGACCAGCAGGAGGAAAGAAAACACAGTGGACAACGGCAGAGCCAATAGAAACGGGCTTACACAAAACCCAACATTTACACATGAGGTCAGAGGCTGTGGTGAGAGCACTCGTTATCAGGGAATTCCTGAGGCAGAGCAGGGCGGTGGCTACCAGAGAGACCTATCTGGTCCCGCCCGGCCTGGAGTTAAACACAAAGAGCAGGAAGGCAGCCCTGGGGACCCTGCAGCAGTCCCACAGGTGCCCGGAGACTGGGGCACGGCAGCAGTGCGAGTCCAGGGCTTCTGGCAACAGGCCAGCCGCCCAGAACGGGCTGATTTTTGGCACCGGAGATGATAAACAAGGACCGGAAAAGGAAAAATTATGATTAGTGAGTTAAGTATGAAAAGGGGGAAAAAATCTTTGAAAACTGATTTCTCTGTATCCAACTCCATAAAAGTCTTCCCTGAAAAGTTTAAACAGTAAGTTCAGCTCCTTTCCCAAAGATGTGATAAAGGACTAAGAAAGTTTCCTATCAGGAGGCAGCCAGAAGCCAAAAATCCCTGCGCTCTCTCCCCCCTCCCCCAACCAGCTCCCGCCCTTGACTTCTGTGTTTCATTGAACGGGGCCTCCGCTTTCCAAGTCCATCAGGCCCTGCACTTCCCTCTGTGTGTTGGCTTTTTGTCAGACCATCCCCCACGCAAGGGCCAAACACTGGAAATCTGACCAACACCTGGCTCAAGCCCTCCCACAGGCTAATAACAGAAAATACGGCCTCGCTGGGTAATGCAGATCTGCCAAACGAGGGTAATGAGGATCTGCCAAACACCGATATACTTTGTTACACAGTAGCAAAGGTCCACAGAATCCCATTGGGAGAGTTTTCAAGTACAGGTTCCCCGTGAGGCTCACAGTGGAAAAAGCACATTTTCCAAAGTCTCACTTTTGCTTGACAGGGCACATTTTATCAGCAGCCACGACTGCTGTCAGACGCTTGGAAGGGACAGGCTTGTGTTGTTCGTTTTTGACAATGTCCATCAGGTACCTATAGTTTGCGTTACCTATAATGTCAGTTAGTTTTCCATCTAAAGGTGGAGTCTAGAGAATGACGAAAGCTGCTATTTCGGCTTGCAAGTCCAAGGTTTACTGGAGTGTCTCCGTCCTCGCCACCAGCACGGGCCAATAGGGTCCCCTTTTGTCCCACACACACTGTGAAAAGGACGTGAACCCGAGGGGTGAGCTTCTCACTGCTTCACCAAGGAGACTCTGGAGCAAAACTGGCATTTTTTTCTTGCGGGAGCCTGGGAGCAAAAAATCCGATGTCCACGCGAGGTGCCGCAACCTTGCCACGCCCGAGAGCTTTCCCAGCATTCCTTTTCAGCATTAATACAAATGCCAAACTCAGGGGGAGGAGCAAATGACACCTTAGCATTACTGGAAAAATAGCTTTGACTTTGCAGCGCCCCCGCCCCAGGGGGGTCCAGGGAGACCCCACAGAGCCTGACCTTTCTGCTTTGAGAGCCTCCAGCCAGACCACTGGCTAACCTGCCTTCCTAATGGGCCTCCTGCCTCCAGCCATCTATGAGGCAGATCATTTTTATCAAAAAAAAATGCTGCCAGATTCATCTAAAACACAAAAAAGATATCTTCCTGGTCCCTTTGAAATCCTGGGCGTCCTCCCCACTGGTGAGGGAGTTAACTGCAGCTGCCTTGAGATGCCCCAGAGGCGGCCGAGGCTGCTCCCTGCCCCCGTCCCCGCCCCCTGTGCCCCCGTCCACACCCCCTGTGCCTGGCTGAGCAGAACTGGGGGTTTCTGGGCTGGGCATTTGCTGCTGTAACTTCCTCTGTCCAGAGTGCACCTGTTACTACCCAGTTGTTACCCAACCTGTGGCAGCGCAAGGTGCATGTGAGAATTGGCTGGGCAGCTTTTAAAACTTACTTCTTCCAAAGCTCTTGCTTCCAGGGACTTTGGCTGGCTTTGAGCAGGGCCAGGCCTGGACTTGGTCTTCCTTCATACATCTTAAGTGATGCTCAGCTGAGACCCAGCGAGTCTGTCGTATGTGGACTGCAGAAGGCGCAGGGGCCCCCGCAGCCCCCAGTCTCCCTTCCTCCCCTACCTTGCACTCCAGCTGCTGTTCTGTGGACCTCGCCCCCAACAAGCTGCTCAGCCCTTTGAGACAGTGCCGTGCTGTACTGCCTGCTGTGTCCCCCGTGGTGTCCCATCGAGCTCCAACCAGGACACAGACTCAACATGTGTGTGCACACACATGTGTAGTGAAATACACATCACGGCAAGTTTACCATTCCAACCATCATAAGTGTCTAGTTCAGTAACATGAAGTACACTCACAATGTTGTCACCAGAACCCCAGAGTCTAGTTCCGGAACTTTTCCTCACCCCAAATGCAGACCCACCCCCCCAACAGCCCTTGCCCATACCCCACCCCTCAATGCCTCATAACCACTCACCTGCTGTGTGTATTACAATCTCTACACACGTGATGTAAGTCAGCACGTGTGGCTCATGTATCTAGCTAGAACATACTACGCACACATCTATCCATGTGCCCTATAAGCCAATCAGTACACGCACTGCTATATAAGCCACGGGCATCCCTTGGAGCTCCCGCAGCCCTCTGTCCACCACCTCACGGACACTCACAAGCTGCCCCCTCTGAAGCCAACCCCCCTCACAAGCCAACCTCGAGACTTCTGCAAGTGAAACCGCCACATTTATTGTCATATTTATGTATTTCTTAACCATTTAACATACATAATACCATGCTATGATTTGCATCTGGTTCCTGTTTTGTTCTTTTAAGGTGTCACCGATGACGTTTTTAAATGTTGGGTCCCTAGCCCCATTTTTCCCGTAAGAGCTGTGGTTTTCATTGTGCAATTCTGTGCAGCAGGGTGAGTTTCGGGAACCCAGAAGCAGCCTCTGCGCCGAACTGAATGCGTGGTTCTCACTTCCAACCAGAAGCGTAGGTCCAAGACCAAGCTTTCAGGATTTGCTTCTTCCTTTCTTTCTTTTTTTTTTTTAATTTTTTTTATTGATTATGCTGTTACAGTTGTTCTATTCCCCCTTTATTCCCCTCCACCCTACCCCCCATCCCCACCATCACCCCCCTTTAGTTTATGACCATGTATCTCAAGTCCTTTAGATTCTATATTTCCCATGCTATTCTTGCCCCCCCATCTATTTTCTATCTACTGTCTATGCTACTTATTTTCTGTACCTTCTCCCCCCTTCTCCTCCTCCCACTCCCCTGTTGCTAACCCTCCTTGAGATCTTCATTTCTATGTTTCCACTCCTGATCTAGCTGTCCTCTTAGTTTGCTTTCGTTTTAGGTGTGGTTGTTAATAACTGAGTTTGTTGTCCTTTCACTGTTCATGTTTCTTTAACTTCTTTTTCTTAGATAAGTCCCTTTAACATTTCATATAATAAGGGCTTGGTGATGATGAACTCCTTGAATTTGATCTTATCTGAGAAGCACCTTATCTGTCCTTCCATTTTAAATGAAAGTTTTGCTGGATAGAGCAATCTTGGTTGTAGGTCTTTAGATTTCATGACTTGGAATACCTCTTTCCAGCCCCTTCTTGCTTGTAAGGTCTCTTTTGAGAAATCCGCTGACAGTCTGATGGGAACTCCTTTGTAGGTGACTGTCCCCTTAGCTCTTGCTGCTTCTAGGATTCTCTCCTTCATTTTAATCTTGGCTAATGTAATTACGATGTGCCTTGGTGTGTTCCTTCTTGGGTCCAACTTCTTTGGTACTCTCTGAGCTTCCTGGATTTCCTGGAAGTCTATTTCCTTTGCCAGATTGGGGAAATTCTCCTTTATTATTTGTTCAAATAAGTTTTCCACTGGTGGCTTTTCCTTTCCCCCTTCTGGTACCCCTATAATTCGGATGTTGGAGCGTTTAAAGATGTCCTGGAGGTTCCTAAGACTCTCCTCATTTCTTTGAATTCTTGCTTCTTGACTCTTTTCTGTTTGGCCATTTTTTCCTTCCTTCTAGTTCACTCCATTGATTTGAGTCCCAGTTTCCTTTTCATTGCTATTGGTGTCCTGTGCAATTCCATTCATTTCAATTAGTTTCACCTTCATATATTTGTCTAATTTGTCCGTATAATCAACCAGTTCTGTGAGGATCCTGATCACCAATGTTTTAAACTGTGCGTCTGTGAGTTTTGCTATTTCTTCATCGCTTAGATTTATTTCTGGGGCTCTGAGATCCTCCTGCGCCATTCTTGGTCTGTTGGGGCCCTTTAAGTGTGAGAAGCAGCGGCTTGGATTCCCAGGTCGCTGGGTTGTGACGCTGTATGTGGGGGCGTGGCCCGAGCGGGGAAATGGCGGCCCCCTCTGCCGCTTCTCACAGCTGGGTGCAGAGAAGCAGTGCCTTAGGTGGTTCACCTGGGCCGGGCCACTCAGAGTCGCTGGGTTATGACGCTGTATGTGGAGGTGGGGTCAGAGCAGGGAAATGGCGGCGCCCTCCACTGCCGCTGGCCGTGGGGACCTGCCGGCCCGGTCCAACCGCCCACTCCCTCGCCTGTCCACCCTCGCACAAATGCGCGACCTCAGTCAACACGCAGCCCCGGCCCGGCTGTCTCCCCCGAGGTCGCTCGCCTGGTTGCTCGCTGGGTCGCTCACTAGGTCTGACCCTGCACCTGGATTCCGTGGGCCTGAGTGTGTCTGGCCGAGTCCTCCTGTGCAACCCTGCTCCGCCAGCCGCTGGTTTCGCCCCTTACCGGTCAGGCTGAAGAATTTGTTGTTAACGGACTTCCGAAAAGTTCAATTTTCTGTGTTCTGGCTGTGTTTTCTGTTGCTAATATTTAGTTTTCTCTAATCTTGGTTGTGGGAGAAGGCACGGCACATCCACCTATGCCTCCATCTTGGCGGAAGTCTCTCTTCCTTTCTTTCAAGTCAGTCCTGGACACCGAACAAAGATGTCACTGCACGGATTGAAAGCCTCTCTCCACTCAACTCCCCGTGAAACATATTCTCACATCACCGTAGGAGGAAGGGCTTCCTCCTCCTCTGCTGTCGGGAAAGCCCAGGGAAGATTTCCTGCAAGAGGCACAAAGCTACCACGTAAGCCAGCCCTGGCTGCACTTGGTCCCACGACCCTCATTCCCACGAAAACCTGTGATCCTGCGGATACCACCTGGAAGGAACAGATTCTCTAAAAATGCCCAGAGCTTGCTCACACCTCATTCAATTTTTCTCCTGCTTACATTTCCAAGAATTTATGGGACTTATTAAGTAATTTACTGCCACACTTAACAAGACTTAATTGGGCTGTTTCAAATGAAAATCATTCAGAGAAAGAGCCAAGAGGATGATTACAGTGAGGAAGTGAGATTTCAGAATCGTCTGGGAAAAACAACTGCCCTCACAGTGTAATCAAGTAATACGATAAAATAAAACTCACACTTCATATAAAAAAGTGATAAATAATCAATCACACTACATTATATACAGGAGTAACCGCAAAAAGAAAAAAGCCTTCCACCCACACCTGGTCCCTGGGGTGGGCACGCAGCCTTCTCTGATTACTTCCAACTCCTGCTCCCGCCTCCCCCCACTCTGGAACACCGTCTAAGATGACGAGACCACCTTTTCTTCTAACTCCCCGACCTCATTCCAGGCCTGTCCTCGACCCCTGAACCCAGCAGGCCTGTCTGGCGATACCAAGAAGGAGGGAAGACAGCCCTGGGAACTGTCAGTCCTCGACCCGCACATCCGCGGTCCCTGCGGCAGGGTCCCGCTGCTGCAATGACCCCGGAGGCCGCCCAGAGTCTTCGCTTCCCCTGGAATGCAGTGCGTCTCCTCGACACCCTGGCGCTCCTCCCGGGCCCGCAGACAGCTCAGAGACATCTTCCCTTTTCCTAAGGAGGCTGTGCCTCGCTGTGAGAATCAGGGACGGGGATGGAGCAGACCCGGTCCCTGCCATTGGTGTCCTGTCCCAACAACTGCTGGCAGTACAAACATCCTCAGACAACAAACAAGGACTTGGGTCATTCCATCAAAGACCAGGGGCCACACCGGAGAGAGGAATTCCGCTCAGAGGCAGGAAGCAGAAACCACAGCAGGAAAAGCACAGGGGGAATGGCAGGGGCAGAGGAGGCCCGAATGAATGGAAGGCTCCGGAGGCTCTGACAGCCCCCCCGACCCCCCCCACAGCCCCAACCACTGCCAGCCCTGGCCACAGGCAGGTGGGTGAAGGAGAGGGTCACTCCTGGCCCCCCCAGTTAAAAAGCCAACAGGGTCTCAGGCTCTCAGCATGGATCAACAGCCTGGCAGGAGTGTCCAACCTTTTGGTGTCCCTGGGCCACAGTGGAAGAATTGTCTTGGGCCACACATTAAATACACTGTGACATGTAACCACAAAAAAAATCTTATAATGTTTTCAGTAAATTTACGGTTTTGTGTCGGGCCCTAGGCTGGACACCGCTGGAGAGTGTGGCTGGCACTCGGACGCCTCACACACCTTGGGGCTGGCCCTCGAACCCAGCGGTGTTGGAACAGGGCATCCACGGCCACGTGTGCACCAGATCTGAGCAACCACGTCCTAGAGGAGCTTTGCGAACACACTCCTTTCATGAGGAAGCACGCAGGGTGGGGACAAAGAGTAGGCTCTCGAGCCAGACAACCTGCAGTCAGGTCCCAGCCACACCTCTCTGCAGCCTCAGCTTCAGACAGTCCCCTTTTGAAGGACGTGTCTAAGAATTAGCGGCTGTCACTCACTGAACACCAGACACGATGCTCGATACTTTATATGGCACAGCCCCAAAACCCACCCGCAAGGTTCAGTGACTCGTGCACGTCGAATATATAGGAAATGGCAGAGGCGGGATGGGGACCGAGGCCAGCCTGACTCCAAACCCCACCCCTCCACCCTGCCTCAGACAGACGCTTACTATGTCGCTCAGTAAAGGGCCTCTAACTTCCGAGTGGTCCTCTGCCCTCTGGGGATCAACAAGACTCAGCCCGTGACCAGAGTCCGTGAAGGCGCCTCTGTGCTCTGGGGGCCGCGGGATCCAGGTGCCCTTCTGGGGTCCTCATCTGCTCTCCACCAGTAAAACGTCGAATGCAGTTTCCTGACAACCCACAGGGGCCGAGTTTCTTCTCCTTTTTGTCCACTTCAAACTCTCAAGAGTTGTTAACCTCTCATCTTAGCATCAGGTCTGGTCCCTTGGACTTTTGGAAACTTCTCTCCCAGGCTTCCCTTGTCTATTACACCATCGTCCTTGTTCCATGAGACCCCCTCACCCATTCTTACGTGAGAGAGACCAGAAACACACTGTTCGAAGACTTCTACCCTTTACCCACACCCCTGATGCAGACCATGTGTGCCCACACCAGCAGAGAGGACAACTGTAGGCAGGAAGGCGCACATGCCAAGGCAGGTATTTTAGGGGTCCCGGGCCCCCACCCACTGAGCCTGCTCACACCAAAGTCGCTGACGATGTTCCTGGTCGAAATGATAGGTGATCTCTCATTTAACACAGATGAAGTTCCCTTCTCTTTGAATACAAAGTATAAAAATT
Source organism: Artibeus jamaicensis (assembly GCF_021234435.1). Lineage (NCBI taxonomy): Eukaryota > Metazoa > Chordata > Mammalia > Chiroptera > Phyllostomidae > Artibeus > Artibeus jamaicensis. The sequence goes on along the minus strand of NW_026521195.1, from coordinate 3,202,787 downwards.
CTCCACTACTACACTTGGATCAATTTTTCCATAACTTCTATTTAGTGTTTCCTTTACACTTACTTCTGAGGACAAAGATTTACTGCAAACGGTGTTTGTTGAAACCTGCTTTATCTGATATTGATATTGTCACACTTGACTACCACCTGCCACTGCTAACAGAGCTTAGCCTGTCGTTTTATCTTTGCTTTTGTTGGGTCATTTTGGGTTGATTTTTTTTATTTGTGGCAAAAGCAGGCACAACCATGGTTTACCACCTTAACCATTATTCAGTGTACGGGCCAGCGGTGTGAAGTGTGATCCTGTTGTTGTAACACAGCCGCCAGGACTATGTTACCCAGTCCTGCAAAACTGAAGCTCTCTGTTGACCAGTGAGCCCCTGGTCGCTCTTCCACCCCACCTCCCATCCCAAAAGCACCACTCTGCTCTCTGTTTCCATGACTCTAACTCCTTCAGCGCTGGGTCATTATGCTGTAAGCCTGCCTCTTACACACAGTGCTCAGTCAGTCTGAGTTGCAACCCCAGTCTGGTGTGTCCCCCAAAAGCATTTGTTGTGATGGCAGATGTGTGCACTTATGTGTGACATTTTATTTAATCCCTTTTGCGTGTTTATATGCTATATGCTTTATCTTCTACTTATTGTAAAGGCTGGGGTTTTGTCTGCCTGTGATTGTATTAGTATTTTGGAAGTTTAATCTTTTTATTTTACTGGTGGCGTCTGTTAAGTTGCTGAATACACACTAAACCCCTGTATTTCACTAATGACGATGCCCAGAGCAAGGTCACCTGCCATTCTTCGATAGTTGGAGATGAGGAAGTCAGCACCCATCACAACAGAGGGACGTGAGGGGAAGGTTGGGAGTCTTTGTAAAAACTGCCACGAATAAACCTCGACTCAAGAGTCAAAATGAAGGTCCAGGTAACCAGTCCCTTTGTCTAGCAATCATTTCTGTAATTCAAGCAAAGAATAGTATCTGGGATTTTAGCTACTAAGATAGAAAGCCCCTTACCCTGTATAGATGAGAAAATAGTTTTCTAAATGATTCCGCCCACTGTATTCACTATGTACTCAATGAGTTTTCCACTAGCTCCCCATGGAAAACTCACAGCAAATTTTACATATTGCTTCCAGTACAGTCTTGAACTATTTTCTTACCATGTCCTCTTGTTAGAACCCGGGGCAGGCAAACTAATTTCCATTCTTCCCTAAATCAGGTGTAACAAGGAAGGAAAACCTGCTTTAGAAACTAAAGAATACGTTCTAAACCCTACTGAAAATACTGAAAAGGAAACACCTAAATAGAAGGAACCCACCCAAAAGCAGCAGAAGGGCCGCCCTCAGCCAGCCGGTCCCGTACTCGGCACACTCGGGCGTGTCCACGGGAACTGGACAGTTTCCTGGTGGAGGAGAGAACAGTGCAAGCGGCCTCCTAAACCGCCACTCACCACACCTGTTCTGTGTGTGACACGTCAGGGAAGTGAGAGGGTCAGCCTGGATGCACTCTGCCATCACATTGACATGAGAAAGGACTTGGCCAGAGGGACCGCCCATGACCCCACAGCTGCGCCTACCGTCCCAGCAGCGCTGCCCCTCGCCTGGCCTGGCCGAGGACCATGGGCCAGCTCTGCCTCTCCGTCCCCAGTGCACCAGAGGTCAGGTCACAGCCGGAACAGAACGGCAATACGGGTGGCCTGGCCACTCGCTGGCCGTGTGACCTGGGAAACCTGGTTTTCTCCACTTACAAGTGGGGATACTGCCCCCGACTACTCCAGAAGAGCAGCCGAAGGATTAAAAACAACAGTGTATCATCAACTGCCTGGCCCCCCAGTAGGTACCCATTACAAATACTATTTTTAAAAATAACATATGGCCGAATTCCTTGCTTTCAATTCAAAGAACAAACCCTCAGTCGTTAAAGCCATACACTTATGGATACACTCCAGGTATAATGTCTCTTTATTTTTCCATCACTTTCCTGACTACAACCTGCTGAAGCTTTGAAACCACACTGCGACTCTATTCATTTGCTGAAAAGTAACAAGAAAGAGATGAGACATGCGTTACCAAAAACGAGTTTGGTTTCCAAGTATCAGCGCATGTTTTCCTAAGAAAACTGCATGTGTGAGCAGAGCCCTGAACCGCCGAGTGACGTGGGCCCACCGGGAACGCGGCAAACCTGAAGTTCCGCGGCGCCACCACATCTGAAACTACGACGATGTGGCTCATCCGCGGTAAAAGCCAAGTCCTGAAGGAGGGATGAGTCCGTTCGCTCCGAGGTCACTGTGCTATCGACTGCTTTCTACAATGTCTTGATGAACAAAATTACAGCCTGCGGGGAAATCATATGTCTCGGAGACAATGCCTTCCCCCATAAGGGGGACCCGAATGAAGCCTTTTCTATCCTGTCATTTAGAGTCCTTATCTTGCCTCTCAAAAATCCAAACCAGCTATTTAAAAAAAAAAAAAAAAAAGTTTAGTCAGTCCTCCCTCTGCAACGTGAGGTGATTTTTGTTAGTGTGGCCGCTCCGCTGGCCTCCAGACAAAGCTCGACAGAACTTCTTGGTGGGCCGGACCCAAGGAGGGCAGCGGGGCGCCTGGCCCGTCGTCCGGCACCATTTCTGCCCCACAGGGAACCGCACGTGGAAGAGCAGCGGGCACTGGGTGATCGGAGCACCAGAGACAGGCCGTCTACTCCCAGCTTCCCAAGACGTGTGACCTTCCTCAAGTCGATTAGCCTCTCAGAGTCTCAGTGTCCGTCACCTGAAACACAGGTGTGACCTGAGTCCCTGGCCCTGGGTCTGCTGTGGAGCTTCAGCGAGACGGGTATGTGGGCTTATCGGACAGGGCCGTGCACTCAATGTGTCATCAGTAAATGGCAGGCTCCTTCTCTCGACTGTTATTATGACAGAATCATGGCCCTGGCTGGGCAGCTCAGGTGGTTCGGGGGTCACCCGTACAACAAAAAGTTGGTGGGTTCGATTCCCGGTCGGGGCACATACCCAGGTTGCGGGTGCCATCCACCGCTGGGGTGCGCACAGGAGGCGGCCAACTGACGCGTCCTCTGTATCACTTTCACTCCCTCCTGCCCTCCGCCCCCTTCCTCTCTCTCTCTAAAAAAATCAATAAGAACATCCTCGGGTGAAGATTAAAAAAAGAAAAAAAATTGGAGGGCTTTTTTCCTTAAAACTAGAGCTAATGGAAATATCAGCTATTTCTAACCGACAGGAAAACTGATCAAAAAAGGCACAACACGGAAACCCGAAAGCCAAGGCCCCGAAGCGCCCAGCACGACGCAGGAACCGCACCACTCTCCCCTTGGGCCCTCACGACAGCCCAGCGAACCAACTCGGGCATCTCCAAATCTAAGTCGCAGCTGTGGCTCGGCTCTGTGCCCACGGAGTTCGAGTGCGACGCTGTCCCCTCACCCCAGGGCTGCGTCCGCCTGTCAGAGCAGGCTGTTCCCCTCAGGAGCTGGGGACGGCGGCATCACACCAAACATCTGCCACTGACGCCACGGAACAACCACAACAGAACAGAGCAAGGCTGCGCCGCCAGTAAGTGTACACTCGAGTGTCTCCGGAAAGGCGGTCTGCACTCGCGGCTCGTCTACTTAGGACGGCGTTCAGTTAGCAAACAGCACCCTAAGCACAGAGCTCAGACAGTCCCGTGCTCACACCAGTTGGCAAGGGAAGACTGCAGCACGGCCCTCCTACCCCGGAGGACTCTGAATCCGGACCCGTGTCAAGTTACTCTCCCCTTAAACATGGACCTTCTCACGCACCGCTGGAGAAAAAGCCAATGAGCACAGTCCCAGAAAACAGTGGCTTCTTACAAAACTACACATGCAACTTAACCTATGACCAGGGCGTTCATCCCAGAGAAGTGTGAACTCACTTGCACACAAAAACCTGTACTTGAACATTAATAGCAGCCCGAGTCGTCACAGTCCCAACCTGGAAACTAGCCGATGTCCTTCACTGAGTGAGTCGGTTAAGCCAACTCTGGTTCAACCAAACCACGAACAGTACTGCGCAATAAAGCCAGGGACTACCGACATACACAACAATTGGAATGAGCTCAGGCATTATGCTTAGCTGTTTGGTTTTTTTTAAAGCCAGTCTCAAGAGGCTATAAACAGCATGATTCCATTCTCAGAATGACATATATACCATTCTCAGAATGACAAAATGACAGAGGACACACAAGAGGAGGTACCAGGATGATGGGCGGATGGAGACACCAACGGGAGGGGGGGAGGGGCACGCAGTGAGGGCCTTGGAGGTGGTGGAGCAGTCTGCCCCCTGATGACGGTGGTGGTTACATGATCCCACGCGTGTAATTAGCAGAGACCCATCTGCACACGCAGCGTGAAGACCAAACAAGGCGTGACACTGGGTGCACAGTCCCGCACCCACAGCAGTGTCCTCGTGTTGACGCTGTGTCACAGCCCTGTAAGTGCCATCTCTGGGGTGAAGGGGGCGTGGGACTCTTCAGGTGCTAAGAACCTTCTATGACTCTATAATTATTATTTTGAGTAAAAATCAAAAATAAAAAAATGCCCAGCAGCTTTTTAGCTCATCCTTACGTAGATGCCTGCAACCAACCTGGGCAAAGGCACTCCGCCTCTTCCAAGGCGGTGATCTCCCCCGAGGTCCCGAAACCAGCAGCCGACAGGTGACCGGCACGGCATCAGCTGCCTCCCACCACCGTTCTCCCCACACTGTTGGGACTGGCGGACAAGGGGAAGGCAGGCACCCTGACAGAGCCACAGTCTCCGGCTTTCGGGGCAGCCGCATTCTCAGTGCCCAGTGCGCTTGGGAGCCCTCGTCCAGGCGAACGAGGCCTTGACCACGGCTCATGCCTAGTCTGGGAAGCACGGGGCTCGGCCTGGAAAGGTCAGGAGAGGCTTCCCTCAGAAGTGAAACCAGAGCCGAGTTTGAAAACTGAGTAGGACGTCACCTGGCAGGCTTGGAAGGGAAGAGTACGCCAGGAAGCTGCAGGTCCGGGGCAGGGCCCCAGGTCCACAGAGCTGGGGGCGGGGGGTGTGGCTGGTACAACAGACCCGTGGGAAAGCAGCAGGACAGGATCTTAAAGGTCCGCAGTGCCGTGTTGCAGGTGCAAACACAGGTTGCAGGTGCAAATCCTTGAACACACACCTGTGGTGCTCCACTGAGGAAAGGGGCTCCCCAAACACTCTCTTTGGTTTCCTTTATGATGATGACGTTATACAGGGTCCTGCAGAAGTCGGGACCCTGACTTCAGTGTGGACACTTGAGTCAGGACGCTTCAGTGTGATTGGTAGGGAAATAATGTGGGTGTAATAATTTCTAGTTTAACTTTGAACATTTTACCTAAAATGTCACATGGTGTGCTTCAGTGTGTTGTTATGTTACAGAATGACAGGCTTGTGATTTTGTAATAAAACAGGGGCGTTATTTGTGCAGGACCCTGCTGTGTGTCTCTTCGTTACATATGTATATTTTGCTAGTTAATATAAACAAGATAGCATAGTTCTAACAATTTTCCCAATAATTATGATAAAGTGATACCTTCTCCATTTGTTTTCTGACCAATCAAAGCAAGTAGATTCCTCTGGGGAAGTAAAACTGAACCAATGATAAATGATACCAACGTCACTAGCCCCCTTACCCACAAGGTAAAGAAAGGAACCTCGTGTTCCATCCTCCGAGCATGTCCATTTTATTCAATGCTGCCCTTTCCCAAAGCTCATCTATATTCTCAAAATAAGCTTGTCATACTTTAAGTTAGCAATTATGGGAAAAGGGAAAATGTCCGGGGGTGAGCAGAAATGCAGAGGCGCCCTACCAAAGGGACCCATAATTTTTGATTCAAATGCAACAGCTCTGTTCCCTGCAGGGGTAAAATAGCAGCGGCGTGGCAAAGTGGAATTCACGCGGGCAGTAATTCACCGTCTCTGGTTCAGTCTTTATTATATCATCACATCAGTGAAAAGTTACCACAAGTAAACCCGTTTGACTTCCAGCATTTTAGACAACAAAGAGAGCCATTCCTGCCAATGCCAAGTGGGCTTTGAACGAAGCACGTGTATAATAGCAAAAACCTCCACGACACCAAGAAAACAGCGGGCCGTACCCCACCTATACATCTCAGAACTAAGTAAGACCTGTGATTCTGCTTCACGGGCGTTTCAGGGTGGCAGCAGCTATTCTGAATTAGTCCAAACTGGAGATGCACGCCGTGCACCAGGTGAGATCAGCCACCCCCACAGCCTTCAGTACCTGAGCTGACCTCCAAATGTGACTGAGCCTGCAATGTCTGCAGCCCCAAGCATCTGCAGCAATGGGATGGCCTGTCTGCCAGGGGAGGGCAGGGGAGGTCCGAGACCTAGGAGGACACAGGAGACCGACTCAGTGGACAAATGTCAGGCCAGGCCACTGACCTCCACGAGGAAGGTACGTCAGTGCTCACAGCTTTCTAAGATGAGAAAGAAATCCGCTACCTTCACATCTAATAAACCGCAGGCTCAGTGAGAGTAACAACTACGTCTCACTCTCTTCATGCCCTCGGCCACTAGTACGATGCCTCTCAATAGATGTCTGACCAAATGAACGAATGTCAGAGTGATGCACGCCTGGTGCAATGCAAGGGACACCGCAAGTGTGGTCGTGCATCACCACCCACTCCCTCGTTCCCTGCTCCCCTGCTCGCAGTGAGCCGCACACCACGCCAGCTGACGAGGAGGAAGAGACCAAGATGTCCTATGCCACAAGCCGAGTGACCTGAGAGAGGGGGGAGATAAAGGACTGAGTAGGGCTGTCACAGACAACATGGACTCACGCTGACCCACTGCTGCAGGGGAGAGGAGGTGCTTTTACCTTCCGTCCCTCGAAGGAGGCCAATGCCCCGCGGGGGGAACATTCGGGGTCTGGAAGCAGAAGGCCACCTGTGAGACACAGGGACCTCCGCACACTGCCCATCACTGTGGGCCTGAAAGCTTTCGGCTCTCATTTCAGAGGTATTTACTAATGTCTGCACCGAGGGCGCAGGGAGCAGGGCTGCGGGGAGGCAGGGCTGGCGCCGCGCACGCCATCCCGGAAACAGTGCTCCGCCTGGCAGTCTCACTATGGTAGGACCCCTGGACACCGTGGGAGTCAGCCCCCTACTCCAGAGCCGGAGGTCATTTCTCTGTGGTCATTTGTCCTGATGGCAGGGATCCTTGAAGAGGTTTAAGCCCCACGGGTACACTTTCTTTTGAATTCATAGTTACAGAACAGACTGCCACCTGAAAGGGTTTCTAGGTATCACAAACAGAAGAATGGAACTTAACCAGGAAAAACCCGGGTGGGGGACAGGACATTTGGTCGTCCCGGCCTGGTGGCAGCCCCTACAGAGGACACGATGTTAAAAATAGAATCAACAAACACTGGCAGAGAGACAGTATCTAGAAACTGCACAAAGAGGGATGGCTCCCCTCCCTGAAGGGACCTTCCAGGAGGAAGCGACAGAAAACAGGCCACAGACACACAGCAAGGCGTCTGGATAAGCACTTGCACGGGGAAGAAGGCAAAACACTACATGAAAAATGCCTTCAGTCTTACTAGTTCCCCTACGTTCAATATCCTCGGTCACCCAGCAGATGGGAGCAGGAGACACATGGAGAAAGGTTATGAAAGAATATTCTCTGGCTTTTGGGAAACTCAATCCCAGTTCACACTTCTCTTTGGGCACTTGGCCCCATGGCCTTGCCAGACCCACTCGCCTCACAAGGCTCATGGAACAGGGAGGCCCACACACCAGCCCTTACTCTGTTCAGAGTTCGAGGTGTCACTGCGGAGCTTGAAGTGAGAGTGAAGAATCCGCACACTCAGTAATTCAGGACCCTTGGACTCCAGGAGGACCACCTCCCTCCCAAATCCCAGAATTAGCTGCTGCTCTAATACTGAGGTTGCGCTGATATGCCTCGGTCTTCACTCCGACTAACTCCCAGAACAGGGGTGCAGGTCCTATCTCTTCTTGAGTGCTGGAGGAAGGGAAGGGGACAGGGGCGGAGGGGTGGCCAGGAGCATCCCCGTGGGAGCCTCGGGTCTCCCAATGCAGAGGCGCGTCCAGGTGCAGTTCTTTCTAGCCACACAGAAACCAAAACAGGGTCCAGGACTGAGAGAGGGAGAGCATACCTTGTCATTCCGTAAGTGTTTCTCTCATAAGCCTTCTTAAACCTCCTCAGATAAAGAAGCCAGGCCTTCCTGTTTAATCTTATAATTAGGCCTTTAGATCATATCCCACCCCCCTACCTCCATGAAAAAGAACGTGGTATAAAAGGCTCCTGAGATGTATGCAAACAAGGGACAAAGACGTCTTCTTTGGAAAAGCATCACGTACAGGCAGGCACCTACTAGTCAGTTGGGATCTGTGTTTCTCTAAAGGTGAGTTACAGTTCACGTGTGGTCCCCAATGTGGTTTGTGAAGTCAATTTTTTTAGTAGAATGAATCAGAATAGAGAAGAAAATATTAGAGTATTTTACTTGTTGTCAGGTTAACTACTGTTTGGGGAAACTCGCACCACAGAAAGGCCGGGATTTAGTTTTTCAAGTAAAAAGCCATTACTGTGGCTGATGTCAACTTGACCTGCTGAAAAATGTTCTCTTCGTATCACTTTTCACTCTTCGCCCCATTACAATGCTTCAGAATCATATCAATGGTAATGACAAAGTATCTAAGACCATAAAGAAGTGGGTTCTACAATGGTAAGTGTATCAAGGTATTTTTGAAAACCCTCACGGGTGTTACTTTGTTTTTCAGTTACAGCTGACGTCCATTATTCTTGTATCAGTTTCCGGCACACAGCACAGTGGTTAGACGACCATGTACTGTACAAAGTGCCCCACCACCCGCCCCTCCAATATGTCCAGGACCAACCTGGCACCATACATAGTTGTCGCAATATTATTAACCAAATTCCCTGGGCCGTACTTTATATGTCCCTGACTATTTGGTAACCACCAATCTGTACTTCTTAATCCTGTCCCCTTTTTCATAAGAAAATGCCTGGCTTACAACTCCACGAGGGACACACTCCTTTTCTCAGAGTGGCATGTCATGAAGAGAACACATTTCCTTCAGTAATTTTCTAAATCCGTGTTCACCCCTGATTTCTGTAAAGTCTATTTCACCCTTGAAACATATCTACACACATAAATTTTAAATAAAAATACAAGCTTTATTTACTTAAATCAATAAAGTTCTTTCAGTATAATGAACTCTTTCTAAATCCTCGGTCAATCAAGTTTGCCTTAAATAAGATATAATTATTATGGTTGGAGTCCTTTAAATTGTTTCCTTCACATTGCTAAATTAAAAGTCAGCTTATTTTTCAAGGAAATAGAACTCAAGCTTATTGTTAAAAATGGAATGAACTTTAATACCACCATGGAAGTCCATGGTTTTTTATTAATCAATTTAAGTTTTACTTTTCTCATCATCTTTATGCTTTTATCAAAGGTAAGACATTAAAATCGATCTATCCATCCATCCAACCAGCCAGCCATCCCCCTACCCTGACACATTAACCATATACATAACAGGTACTAGAGAAAAAAAAGTATTTTCTGAATGAAAAGATTACATAAGATACAATAAATTTATTCTAACACCCAATTATAGCTCAATTTACTTATCAACTTTTATTCCCTAAAACAAGTTTTCTTAGCGCCATAACCTCTGCTAATCATAAGCAGGCCATCGATCGAAGCATTCAGCATGAAATCCACTCAACCGAGAGCTTGCTGCCTTGACTGAGCTGTTTGCAGACCATCAAATTAAAGAGCATCTGGAATAGAAGTTCGACATTGGAGACCACGCACACGCACACACGAGCTTTTCCCAGTTCTCTTTTCCAAGGGTTACAAACAATTCTAAGCATCCCTCTCTCCAGAAAATTAAACCACTCCAAAGTGCCCCAAAATATAACGACGGGAAACTGCAGTATATTGCTATTTCTAGAATATCTGAAAGGCCAAATGGAAAGGCCAGCGGGTGCAGAAAATAAGAAACACAAATCCCTTCCACATTCTTCCTAATTCCAGGTCACCTGCCTCAAGATAATCATCTGAAGCTCTAGCCAGAAGGAGAAAACCAAGTATTAGGCAATAATCAGGAACTACTCAGGTTTTTTTCCCTTCATCACACACCGCTGCCATGGGTCAAAAGGAGAATTCTTTGGGTCTATTCCCAAAGATGTCACTGTAAACTTGACACAATCTCAGAAGCTTTCACTTCATTGTGGTGTAAAACCCACATCAAAAGCTTGCAAAATTTCAAAGCTGTGAGAAAACTGAGAAGAACGAGGAGGAAGAAGCTGGCTTCGTTTCGTGCCTAATACGAAGGCTTTAATCGAAGAGATGCGGAAAGTAGGAGAGACCAGCCGCACACAGAAAGCCGCTCTCTGCTGGGGGACCTTTCTGTCTGTGGTTCCGTCTACATCTGCTGTCCCAGGCTGGCTGGCAAGTGTCCAGCCTGAAATACCCCACAACTCCCACCCCCCAGGACAAGCATGGGGCACTCAGGGACACACAGTACTCGAAGAGATGAGTCTGTGCCACAACGCCAGCACTCATTCACACCTGTCTGTAGCGCCTGCCAGGTGTCAGCAAAGACCACGTGTCTCCAATCTCAAAGTTTCCAATCAGGTGGAGGACACAAGACCTGACCCAAATAACTAGAGTCCAAGGTCAGATGTAGATGTCATCAGAATGGTACAAACAACATAGTCTAGGAGTCCAGAAGCAGCAGATCGTCACTGGTCTATGTGATCAGGCGGGTGGTTTTTGAAGGAGATCAAATTAAATTGTGTCTTAAAGGACAAACAGGATTTTTCAAAGCAGAGATGGATGGATAATTTGACAAGTGAGGAGGAAGCGCCAACATTCCCCAGAAGGCTAGCGTGTCTCCTCACACTGGGCTCCCAGCTTTCCTTTCCGATATCTCATGATTCCGCCTCTGTGGGGAGGCCCAGTGGGATTCAGCTGCAGGATTTGAGAAAGCAGAAAGACAGGAAAGCTGAGGTGAGTGTGAATGCTGAGCACTTCCAAAGCTGAGCCAAAAAGTCAGGACTTCACCAGAGAGAACAGGAGACTACTGATTATGCTTCTGAATGGGATAAAGAGAGGGAAGGAAAGACAGGGAGGGAGGGAGGGAAAGAGAGAGAAAGGGAGGGAGGGAGGGAGGATGAAAGTGGGAGGGAGGGGAAGGAAGGCAGGCAGGCAGATACTGAGACGTATACTGCTATGAATTAATTGGTAGAGGTCACTGCCAAGCACCTTTTTAATTTTTTTGTGACTCCTGACTGACACTAAAATGCGAAGATTTGGAAGGGGCCTGAAAGGTCACTTCTTTCACCTCCTGCCCAGCGGAGTGAGTCCTGCCCCATCGTCCCAGGAGGCCCCGGTGGTAGCCTTTGCCTCCCGCACTGGAGGCCGTGTGCCTCAGCCACAGGGAGGGGCTGGACAGGCTCCCCTCAAGCTAACATCTGCCCACAGCTTGGTCCTTGAGGCCCAAGATCCAGATGAGCACAGAAGAGCATTTCCCTGTCTATTCGAAGATGTGCTTTCTTCACATTTGAACAACTATAAAATCAGAAGGAGTCCTGCATTTAATTGTGGGTCCAAATATTAACTGGTGGCGAGTTTTCGTAGTGCTCAGTGAAGTCACGCTGCAGCTCGCAGTCGGTGCTGTGTCGGCAGCGATGGGACAGCCAGTCCCTGTTTGGCCTAATCCCTCTTCAAGGGCTAAAAATCTCGCTTCCACGTCTGACAAAGGTGCTCAGAAGTAGAGGTAACGCATCTGAACCAGGAGCCAGGCACTCAGGGCCCCAGGGCAGCCCCCTTTAGGAGCCGACTGACCTTGACCCGGGTCACATTTCTTTGGACTCCGGTTCCCTCATCTGTAGAATGGGGCTCATGACAACACCAGCCCGGCAGGCTGTTTGCATGAGCAAAACACAGGTAATATGTCTACGAGCCAATGTGCAGCGCTCGGCACGTGACCCAAAGCCACCACTGTCCCCTCCCTGCAATCATCTTCCATATGACGGGGCTTCTAAGACGCTGGCCCACTTCTGTGTCCACTCGGATCTGTCTACATTCCTGCTAAACAAAGTTTTGCCGGGAAGCAACACCGCATGTTCTCTGTGCTCTGGCTTGGAGGTGACACAGGAGCACGATTCTTGCTCTCACTCCCGGAACAACACAGAGCGTGAGCTCCAGCCTCGGGGGTGGAGCTGAGGGAGAGGGACCAAGAAAGGGTTTGCGGGAAGAATTACCTTCGTACAGTGGGTAGAGTCAGGTAAGGACGGGCAGAATATGTTACCAGATGGGACAAGCATGGACCAGAGAGATTAGAAAGTTTCCCTACATGCCCCGCCCTGAGCCACTCCCAGCATCCTGCCCACCCCCAAGTTCGTGACAGAAGCTCATGCAGGAAGTGAAGCGGTGGGAGCTCCTGCGACCAATTTATCACATCACACACCTGGGCCTCCGGCTCTCCACACACCTGCTAACAGCACGGGGCCCGGCCACCTCCCGCCTGGTCAGTAGCAAGCACAACGTATGTCCCCAAGAAGGGGCGATTCCTTTGAACACACACATGAGTACGTCCCAGAGCAAGACAGACTGGCACGAGGAGAGCGACCTTCCACGCCGCATAACCGCTGATCCCAGTAGCAGGCACTCCCGCTGGGCTTTCATGCCGCCCTTCCACCCACGGTATCAACTTCCAAACATCTAAGTCTAGCCTTCAAAAGTGTGACCATGGAACTTCCTTTTCTCTAACCCAAAACGAGAGAGCTCGGAGCATGGGAGAAGTAGCAAAGTAACACATTCGGCAGCTGGCCGATACTTCTGCAGCCCAGTGTGACAAAACAGTGAGCGCTTTCCAAATTAAAAATGGTAATTAAAAGCTTTTCTGAAATAAATAAAGCCAAGGCCACAGAACTAAAGGGACCAATAAGGGCAGGCTGAAAGGCCAGCCAGGTCCTTACTGGCAAGGAACAGGGAGTCTGGGGCTTGAACAGACCTGAGGTCTCATCAACAGGGCAGCTGCTGAGACAGGTCACCATCGCCTCTGAATACAGAGTGGACATTAGTGGAGGAAACAGAGAAACCAGGGGACTTTGAGAGGCTCCAACCAGGGGACAAGGTTCCGCCCAGGTGCAGGTTACAGCAAGTCAAATACAGCATTTCTCTAGAATTTTCCTTACCATGGGCCGGGGACCTCAGGGGCACACTGCGGCTCCAGCAGCAAAGGCATCTGGGAAAGGCCAGACTCTCTGTCTAACCTGCTGTGACTGTTCAACTCTCCGTAGCCCCAGGCTTGTCTGACCACCCAGAAAACCGATGCCACCCAAAGATAAACGCCATGCCCCCAGGAAGGAGGTTCATGAGCGCAAGGAGTGCGGATAACAGCCTCATGCTGCCTATTAACTCAGGAATGCACTGTTCCTCCTGGTGGTCTCCCTGACCACCCGCCGTAAGATGTGACTGTTAACCCCCTATGAACAGGGACCCTGTCCTGGGGGGGGGTGGATTCCTCCCCGCTGGCCACCGCAGGGAGCGGCTGCTTTGCCGGTGTGTGCACATTTCTCCTATTAAAGCTCTTCTGAATTCGAATAAGGTTATGTGCCAGTTCTACAGAGTCAATCCTGAATTCAGACGCTTGGGGCTTTCCCCCACCACCCTCCCGCTCAACCCCCTTTGGTTAAGATGAGGAAAGCGAGGCCCACATGACTTGCCTGCAGCTACACGGCTACGCCAAGTTCAACCAAGCCAAGATCGGACACCAGAGCTCCCAGGCACGGTCTCGGTCTCTTCCCTCCCCAAAACTCGTGAACTCATCCAAGAATAAAAACTAGCACCACTGGAATTCTCCTAAGAAAAAACCCATGCTAGTCTGCATGATACTAATAAGGATGGAAGTAAAACAGTTTTAATAACAAGCCAACCAATAGCTCCATGCTCTTCTCCAGAACAGGGATCTTGAAATGTAACCCAGCCTGTAGGACAGTGTCTGGAAGAGTGCAGACCACATCAGGGCCCATGAACTTGGCTCCTACACACCTGCCCTTTGGCATCTCAGTATGTTCCACACAGAACACTTTCTGAGAGCACAACATGGAGGCTGAGCTGCCGAGATTTCTGTGTCGTCCCAAAGATCAGCGTGAATCCTGTCAATCTGCTTTGCTCACGGACTGCAAACATTCAGCATTTGCAGTTATCATGAATTCTCAAAGGACACAGATGGAATCTTGAGGCTTTATTCAGACTCCCTATTTACTCCCTGCCCCCAAATCTCTCCCGCTGCCCCAGGAGAACAGGAGCGCCGAGGCGCACACCCACCGGAGGCCTGTGCCTGGCCTCTCCCTCACCCTCTCCGCAGCGGCTCTGCACAGACCTCCGAGAAGCAAAGGTGGCTTGTGCAGATTTCCTTTCAAGCCCTGTCAGCAACCTTCCAAAACACAAAGCCACCTGCAGCTAGCAGTGGAGACACCTATTCAGAACCTGCATCTCGCTCCAACCCGGATCGGGAACGGCACACACCTGTACAGCTGGTGAGCACAAGGCACCACAGCTGGTAAAGAAACTTAATTCCCCCCTCCTTTAATACCTTGTCTGCCTCCAGAATTGCCCTGATAGTCTGCACGGGACTCTTCTCTACCCTGAATGGCAGACCCAGGGCCCCCCAACTGGCGGGAGCATCCTGCCCCATCCAGCACCAGTGTGCTGCCTCTCAACTCAGACATGGCAGTTTTTCTGGCAAAGCTCAAGGCCTTCAGAAAACCCTCAGTGCCTCCAGTCTTCCACCCTAAGGAACAGAAAAGCCTAGAGGTGCCCCACACACATCACAACCATCCAAAACGATCCCAGCTGCGTCAACCTGACAGGGCTGCAGCACCCAGCTCCCCCAGCGAGCACCAGCCCAGTGCGGCTGTGGGGGCGGGCACTCTGCAGGTGTGGTTCGCATCTGCAATCGGCACCTGGGTCGGGACTCACCCCATCAGCTGGAAAGCCTCCACTGCGGTTTCCCTGAAGAAACTTCTGCCTTGAGATTTCAGCATCTTCTGCCCAAGGGTGTCCTACGTGCATAAGGGATGTGGCATGATACATCTCATCATGTCATAAACTGAGTTGGCCATAGAGTTCATTTAGTTTTTTTCATAAGACACATTTTCTTTCATTTTCACCAATAATTGTATTGATTTAGATATTTTGAGCGTGTCAGCTACCCCCTGCAAGGTACAGAGCATTGATTGTTCTCAATTAATGTCTCGATTTGATCGCTATCAAATCCAACCAGTCTACCCAACTGTGGAGAATGGTCCAGCAAGAAATCTCCAGCACGAAACTTCACAAACCACTTTTGACATGTTCAATCCATCACAGCACCTTCTGCATACATTGCACAAATCTGTATTTTCATTTCATTGAGTTTTTACCTCCCTTGAAATAATGAAGTGTAATACACTGCAAATGCTAAGTATGCACATTGATAGGACGGCTGTCACAATACAGTCCAACAACGTTGTTCTGAATCTTACAGAAAAAAACAAACTTCTGACCAACCCAATACAAGTCTGGGCTCCCACCTGCCCTGTCCTCCGAAGAGCCCTGGCCACTGAAGCACAGCCCGGCGCCCTATCTGCATCACTACAGACCTTCAGAAGTGCAAGTTGAGCTGCAGACTCAAATGCGGCAGGAGGGCTGGCAGGCAAAGCTGCTGGGGACACTGGCTGTTAGACAGCAGGCAGCAGAGGGGCTGCCTCGGGCTCCTGGAGACAAGAGGGAGTGCGGGGAGCCACAGGGAACTATGGGTCCTTCTGCCTATAGGGGACAGGTGGGTCCCCAGTGCCTGGACATGTCCCACTTGCTCCAGAAAAGCCAGAGATCCATGCATTTTCAATGTAACACCCTCCCTATCATACCCGCCCCCATTCTTAAGTATAAGCAACTAATTCAAACTTAAAGCATCTAGTCATGCAATCCTATGGAGGTCAAGTAAAACAAGTCCGTGGGCCAGACTGGGGAAAGAGAAGGGGCCTCAAAGCTCCATGAACTCCACCTGTGCTCCCTCATTTCCGCCCGAAAACAGCCCCGTGGTTGGTGCTACCATTCTGCCCCTTCTGTGGAGGAAGCCGCAGCATGGCAGGTGGCCTGGCGGGGCAAGGTCCCACGGCGGCCGCACACGGGGCCACCAAAACGTGGACCCTCAGCAGCACAAGCCACACACACAGCTCTGCTTCCCTGTCTGGCCTCCGCACCGAAGAGCTGGAAGCTCCTCACTTCCATCTTGTGGTGTCCTCACGGGCGTGAAAAGGCAGCACCGAAAGCTTCAGAGGTGGAGGACTTGCGGGGACACAGGCAACAGAAGGCCTGGCTCAGGTAGAGGGCCAGGCCCCCCCCGAGACCTCTCTGCTCCGCCCCGTGGGTCAGCGGGCGCCCCACTGACCCTTGGGGTGGAGGTGGGGAGGGCCCACCGCTAGTGCGTTTCTAATAAATGGCCCAGCCGAGCTTTGGTGGTGCTATTTTAACTTCTAGGTTTCAGATTAAACATTTTCGTCACAGAAATAGTTCAGACAATAATGTAGTGAACTGCAGTGTGCCAGCCATTCAGTTTCAAAACTTAAAGATCACACACAAAAAAAGAAGAAAAGACATGAAAGATTACAGATAAACACAAACATACATACATATGGAACGTAAGAATCACAAAGGAAGCCTCCACAGATCTTCACCACTGGCAGAGGAGCCGGGACTGAACCTCCCGGCCTCACTCGCACGTGTGGCCGGGTTCGCACCACCGGTTCGCACACGGCCGGAGCCCCACGCTGCCCTGAAGTAAATGGTACCAGAAGGTGTGCACACCCTTTGCCCCCTGGCTTCTGCTTTCTCGGTGTAAGGCACTGGCTATCCACTTACTACTTTTCTTGCCTCACAGTCCATTGTGTGACCACGACACTCTCCACTGGTTACTGGATGCTGGGTGTGCACTGTGCCCGATGCAGCAAAGCTCTCACGCGTGACTCCTTGTGGACAGCGTGAGGCCGTCCCCGTGGGGGGATGAGCTGGAGCAACAAGGACACTATGGTTGTGTAAGATGCTATCGTGAGGGGAAGGAGGGGGAATGGGGTGAGGAGATTCCACACAATTTTTGCAAGTTTTCTGTAATTTTTAAATTACTTCAAAATTATTACTTTTTATTTATTCTTTTTTTTTTTTAAACAAAACACCTCTCTCTGACCATTCAGAGCAACACGCTGCGGGGAGGCAAAGCTTGGCACTAAAGGCCAGGCCCCGTCAGGCGGCACCAGGGCGGGGCCGGCCGGGCGCCGGACGCAGGGAATGTCACCGAGCCGCCATGTGAGCCCGTCTGCTGGGAACACCTCCAACAGCGAGCTGACATATGGCCACGCGTGGTTAAAAAATCGAAGCCAACCTCTATTTATAAATCAAGGCAGCAAGAAGTCATTTAAATTAAAAAGACAGCACAGCCCTGGCCACCGGTGTGGCTCACTTGGTTGGGTGTCTTTCCACAAAACAAAAGGTCGTCAGTTCGAGTCCCGGTCAGGGTGCAAGCCTGGGCTGCGTGCCAGGTGCCCAGCTGGGGTGCACTCGAGAGGCGGCCCAGTAATGTTTTTCTCTTGCACTAATGTTTCTCTCCCTCTCTTCCTCTCTCTCTGGAAATAAATGAAATCTTGTTGAAATTGTTAAAAATAATAATAAGACAGCAAGATCCATTAGATTCAATAATTCTCTCTAGCTATAACACCTTTCTATCCAATATGAAATGACTTGTCTTCTTCATAGGTTTACACTGAATCTGATATATTTAATTTGATACATGTAAGGGCACATTTCAAAGTTTCAGAACCGCCGAAGTATGTGGGGGGAAAAAACCTTCTCTGAGTTCAGACATCTCTTCTTTTCTCTCCTGCTCTTTCCAACCAAGCAGACACCCTGTGCTACAAGCAAACTGTTTATGCGAAGGCCCAGAGAAGGGGACTGAGACAAGCCTCATGGGCCAAACCCAAGCCCGGCCACCTCCTCTAGGAAGCCTGCCAGAACTAACCTCATCTGAACCACATCACTCCTCTCCTCCCCTCGCCCTCTGGCCTTCCACATTCCCTCTGGCCTCAATCACTTAGCACTTGTACATATTTTGATTGGGATCATCTGCAAGTCCCTGTTAGGTTTTCTCTTCCTACCCAGAGTGTAAACGTCTCTGGCAGCATGTCAATGCATCGCCAAGACCAAGGGCCAGAACACAGCAGAAAGGAGCTGCACTGCAGACAAAACCGATGCCGGACCTCTGCAGCCACAACCTACGGCTGTTACAGCCTCCGGGGGCTTAGCTTCCTCCTGCTAAGCCCTGCTGGTGAGCCAGCCATTCATTTTGCCTTCTTCTACAGACACTTCGTTAAATCCAAGGCACATGAACCCTGGGAGCTGCAATCCTCCCGCAATAAGAAACATCTGAGTGGTGTATTTAATTTTTACTGCCTCCCACAATATACAGAGCGCACTAGCGACCTAACAGTGCTGAATAAACATTGGTTACACTGACCAAGTGACAAGGCCGGTGACTGGGGACTGAGGGACCTCAGGGGGGTCCACCATCTAAAGTCTGTTTCCTCTATCTGGTCTCCCAGTCCAGGCCCGCACTCAGGAACAGCCTGACGTGTCCGCACCAGATGGCCCAGCGAGGGTCCAAAGGCCACACTGAAACCTGCCAGGCCTTTGGCATTTCCCGCATCTGCCCGTGAGTGGCACCAGGGCCCAGTTCGCAGCTGCAGCCTGACTTGGGAACAGGAGAGCCAAGGTCTCTCCAGGGTGCCAGGTCAGCAGGCAGCTGGGGCAGCGGCCCCGGAGCCGTGTGGCTCAGAGCCACCAAGCCAAAACTCGTCATCTCCCGCTCACTGGCCCAGATTTCTGGCACTGCTGAGAAAACACCCTGGTGATTGCGCAACCGACTGTCTCCCCATCCGAGGTGTTTCAGAATCGCGCCCCGCACTGAATGCCACAGCTCCGGAGTGGGCTGTGCTCTGCCCCTCACCTTGGGAGGCTCGGACCTCAGAGCAGTGGTGGGTGTGGCGGGGCAGAGAGAGCAGGCAGGTGTGAAAAGACAGACCCCTCCCAAGGCCCCCCTCCCACAGGTCTGGATGTCATCGTCAGCGATCTTTCTCCAACTGGGTTACAAAGCACTTCTTGCTTGTTAACATTTTTGAAGGGCTGCACTTTATAAGCTACAAACTCAGAACTTCCCTTGGGTCTCTGTAAGGGCAGGTCCCGGAGTGAAGCAACAGTATTTGTGCTACGGAAGGGCAGAAGGTGAAGGGGCCGTGGCAGGAACGGGGCAACCCGGGGTAGGAGAGAGGGAGTAGGTGCCCGAGAGAGGAGGGAGCCAGCAGCAGGAGAACCCGCAGAAAGGAGCCCAGGTGCGAACCGAAGGCCCTGGTCCCCAAGGTCTGTCATGAGGGTATTTCATACACATGAGTACTCTGGGCTAGGCGGTGATCACCAAACCCCATTGCTAAGCAACGCTCTGCTGGAACCGGCTCTATCTCGTGACTCCAGGCCCTACAGTCTCTCCTAAACCACACACACACACACACACACAACCTGAGATGGGTTTGGCTCACGTAAAACTGAGCCCCGCTTGGGCACAAGCAGTGCAGGAAGAGGGCCTCGGGGCTCCCCAGGCCTCCGGGTTACCGTTCCCAGGGAAGCAGAACTCTCCCTGGCCGAGTGCCCACACGGGCCGGTCAGGGGGCGAGAAACTCCCGGCGGCCTTCCCATGCCGCACTTGTCCTACGTAAAACCCGAACAAGGTCATCAGACAGAACTTTCATACCTCTGTCACGCTCTCGAAATGTCACCCTTTCTCTAGAGAGCGCGGCAGCGACCTGCTGTGGTGGCACCGCAGGGACAGTTTCAGAACCATGGTTTGCACGAAAATGCTTATTGTCACCTTAGTTCTCCTCTAAGGCCAGACGTCCAGGTCACAGAACCTAGTCCCTGGAGGAAGAAATAACAAAAGGCAGTGGTGGGCCCAAGAGGGGGAATGGAAAAATGTGCTTGTGACAATCTGCCACTCGGCGTCATCTAACTTCTCTTAAACTGCCTTCTCTACTGGGATGCATTCAAATGCTTATTGGATGATATAGAAAAGGTCCGCCATCTAAAACCACAGTAGGACAGCATTTATCGCACGCTTGCAATGTCACTCAGTTTGTCTAGCAGGAATGCAGGGTGACTTTCCAGAGGGACACAGCCTGGGGACACGGCTGGGTACCGAATGCCTCGCCAGAAAGATGTGGTTTTTAGGAACCAGCCTCCCTGAGGCTGGCATGGGGACAGGTCTCGAATCTCCCACTGAAGGTCACGGAGGTCCCAAGAACTTGGTCATCCTGCAAGGGATTCACCACAGCTTTCCCGACTAAACTGGCAAAGCCTGATCCCTCCCTCCTTCCCAGTCACCCGATGCAGGTGTGACAGCCATGTCACAGCCCCGTAGCTGTTGCTGTCAGTGTAAATGAAAGAACTTTGGAACAGAAATGCTACTTGACAACCGAAGTTCTGGACAGGCTTGGGCACACCTTCACCCCACCTAATTTTTTCATTCATTAGCGGTGACAAATTTGTGATAATGTAGAGAAGTTTAACATTTTCTCCAAAGAAAGGATATGATAGGGAAATCAGGGATTCAAATAAATTATATTTTTAGTATTTAAATCTTTCTCAAAGCATTTTGAGAACACATCTGCTTACAACTGGTATGTGACTGAGATCATTATCTATTTATTAAAGCAGAACCCTTAGTAACAAGTGCTAGACAGCAGTTTGTTATATTAGATCCAGGTATTAAAACCCACTTGAAGGGAAGGTAGTTCTTGCCTAATAGCATGTGTATGTACTATCCTGTCCCTAATTTAGATTAGCTTCCATCTGAAATCAGTGTTGGCATCGGAAACATACACAGGTTAATAGTAAGACATATGTTTTAGACACTATGATCCACATAAATCTAGGTATTCGTTAAAACTATTTTCCTAAATTGTAAGTAAAACATGTTCTGGGGATTTGAATTCAAGGAGAATTCAAACCTAGGTTCTACAATTACCAAAATAAACTATTTTTTTCATTCCCTGGAATGAATTTTTAAGCATCACCACCGTTCGTAGGCACATCACCTATAGTGACTTTAAACCCAGTACCACGTTCCCTTTACCTGGAACGCGTCCCCTCTGGCTTCGCACAGATGCAGCAGTCTTGCTCTTCTTGCTCTTCTTGGCTATTCTGCCTGAAGCTATTTTCTTTTGAAATGGTTTCTACCCCTTGCCCAATGCCTCCAAATACTCTCAAAAGCAGGCGATATTTCCTCCAAGTCAACAGCTTGCCTACTTTCATCCATTTAGTATAAAATCTGGTAAGACCACAGCAGAAGATTCAAGCAACAACCTGAGGGAAAATGAGGGAGTGATCGGGGAAGGAGGAAGCCCCCAGATTCTAGTAATTAACCACAGGGCGATGAGTGCGTCTTAAGCACACAGGAGGGCTCCTAGGGGTCATCGCAGATTCCGATAAGGAGCAGCCTGCAGGGAGTCTCCGTGTGATTACTACTCCATCTCCAACCTCTTCCTCTCACCCCATCTCCCAGCTCGCCCCCAAGCCCCCTACTATCCCTATTAGCCATGGTGCCAGCACCCTCTCCTGCCTCCGTGGCTCAATGCTCCCTGTGTCCTGCCCCCACCGCAGTCAGCTTTCCCATAAACTGCCCCTGAGTCAACACACCTTTCCCTGGAAGTCTGCGCAGACAGTGCTGTGCTGCAGAGGCAGAAAAGCCAAACAGTCTCCCCGTTTAAGACATGAAAACCGTACACAAAAACAGCCAGCTGATTTTCGTGGCTGGAGTCAAGAATACAGACGGAAACCCAATGACACGACCAAGGCCAGACCCTCCAGAGTCCACATCTCTACTGCCCAGAGCGCAGGCAGCAGGACGAGGCTGAGAGTGGGGGTCCGACAGGCGACATGCCAGGCGACAGGGCTCTCCACCGTTTCAGCCCACACCCCTTTGGCAACCTGGGGAAGCCGGTGGACCTCTTCTCAGATACATGTTTTTTAAAGCAAAAAGAAAAGAAACCAACACATACAGAAAACAGGATTACAAAGGAACACAAGTACACTGACATGGCGTTATGGAAACACTGAAAAACAAATCACAGATTCCGACCCAGTTGTGTGTGTGCTTGTTTACGCACACACAGAACAACCGGATCTGGCAGCAGCTGGCCCGAGAACTGTCGTTTCCAGCGCTAACCACCACCATCACTGCTGCCCGCAGGCGTCACTGAAGGAAGCGCTCCACTGGTCCAGGGTGGGTGAAAATGAGGGCTGTTCTTTCACCCCAGTTCAGAGACCCTGGAATTCTTGCCAGTTATCTTCCCAGATCCTAAAATGGTTCTGGTTTCTTAATGAAATTACCCCCAAGTTCATGTCTATACAAATCCAGCTCATTGGTATTGGGGCCCACAACCAGTAGGCCCAAGGGGAACATGCGGTGCTGTGCGGACATGACAAAGCCACTGTGGCCCTCGGGCTGACGCTCCTGAACTCAGGGTGGGGTTCTGCCCCAGCGTCTGCTGTGCCCAGTTAACTCCCAGGCAGTGATTTTCCACTTCCCCAACCGGAGACACACCAGCACATGGTGCGGACCCAGGAATCACCATTTCCTTATTCAACAACAACATCGATTTCCTAAACATTGAGACATTAATTAAGCAAAAGCTTCATGGGAAGAGACACGACATTAACTACAGCCATCGATTTCCAGACATGCACAGTTTTCCGTTATTAAACTGTATAGAGGAAGGCAGAATACCTCAGACTTCAGACTGAGTAATAATATAAGGGATTCCATGTTACAAGGAACATGTGAAATACCGTGCTTAGATTGGAGGTATTTGAGAAGCAAAATACTATGTCAAGTTTCAACCTGGGAGCCCCTAGATTTTATACATTCAGGGAATCTATTAAACCGATGCCCGACTGTATTTCGGTCTTCAGCAACGTGCCAGCGGTCAGCTCAGCAAACAGACATTATCATCATTTTTCAGTACTTCATTAAGTAACAAGCCCTTAAATGCTGCCGGGCATTGTTAACTCAGTCAATTCCCAAGGCTGGCCTCTGAAAGAGGAGCTAATATCCCCTTTTTACAGATGAGGAAACTGAGGAACACAAAGAGGCAATGGCTAGCGCAGGGTCTCACGACTCCTGAGTCTCAGAGCAGGGTCAGCCCAGGTGGGCAGTGGCAGGGCCTGGTGACCCGCCGCGCTGCGCTGCTGTGTGCCGCTCTCTTCCTGATTCTCGGAAGAGCACTTTCTAATTTTCTTCTCACAGTTTGAAGTACTATTTGCTGACATACCTCTCTGGCACACGGGACAGAGACTCTGCATGAAAAAGGTTCACGCCAGTTGACAGGGACCTACTTGGGGCTCATCAATGTCCCCGGGGTAAGTGCTGAGGCAGCTGCAAGGCCACCGCCAGGCTCTGCGTGGGAGGGCCCCTGCCGCCCGCCGGTCATTAGGACGTGCCAGCTCCCCCTGGAACACACCACTGTTTCTGGGCCCCATCACAGAGCCCCAGCACACAGGGCGAAAGGGTGAAACGACCCCATCTTGGGCAATGGGGCCTTTCAGAGTGCAGATCCAGAGCACAGATCCAGAGCGAACATGGGAACTCCCTGCCCCCGCGCCAGCTCAGCCTGAGAGCCTCTCTGTGTAGGGCAGCATAGGGTCTTCTTAAAGAGGTCGTGAAAAAGACATCTTATAAAGAAAACTTTTTTAAAAGGAGGAGAGGACAGCATTATAAGAAGTATACAATGGGTCCCTATGTTGCAGCACGTGAGGGCTATGCAAGGAGAGAAGGCCAGCCGTCCTCTCCAGCCAGGAGCGCGAAGCTCACACGTGGTGAGCACACTCGCCCTGCAGAGAAGATGCTGTTTCCCATGTGCCCACTTCCCAGACTCAGCCTGTCGGGAAGAAGAATCCTGGTGGGGAAAATGGGGACCAGCTGCTACTCCCAGCCCCTGACCCGCCAGTCTGATCACCAGGCCAGGACCCACAGGCTTCTCCCCACACGTCCTCAGGACAGACCCAGGGAGCCCCAGGGAGCCCTGGGCCAGGGTCCTCGGCCACCGCTCCGAGCATGAGCAGGAGGGGCTCGGGCAGCTGCGGGCATTCCCTGCACATTCACCACCAGCCAGGCAAGACCCCACACACTCCGTAGGCACTATCTAACCCTCACAAAAGCATGCCATCTATCATTGCTGTCCGCATTTTAGAAAAGATGGAGACTTAGAGTTAAGTAACTTGCCTAGTAAAAGCCTCGGCCTGGATTTGGACCCAGGGGGACTCAGAGCTTCAAAACACTTCCCTGCCTAAGAAATCTCTCCGCCAGAGGCCCTGGCACCATGTGTCTAACCAGGCACCTCCCAGGTGAATGCATCTTGTTTTACTACAGTTGAGGGAGCCCTTGGGGTACACACTGCCCAGTGAGCAGGTAGTCCTGGGCCCACAGTCCCATGGCACTTGAGTATCTTTACCTGGAGAATGAGCCCCCCGCTGCTGACCCCCAGTTGCACACTTCTGTGTTGCTGGCTCCCAGCCTCTGCCCCTCGTCCCTACAGAGAACCTCATTTGTCTTGCTTGACCCCCTCAGAGAGTCCTGTGTTGAATTATCTCCCTCAAAAACAGAAACAAACTCCACCATTTCGACAGCAAGCCGACCCTGCTCCCCTTGCATACGATGTGGAGCTGTTCCACATCCCAGCTGCCCGTCCCAGGCGGGCCCCTTGGCAGCCAGTCCCACATCCCTCTGTCCAGCTCACCTCTGCTCACCCCCCGCCCCTGGAGTCCACCAGAGCTCCTAGTCCCCTGGGCCCTGGCACACCTCACAGCTCTATGCAACAGGGCAACCGTCCCAGGGCTTCTCAAGTCCCCGTGTGGGATGGGATGGCAGTCCCCTCTCAGGGCTTCCAGACGCCCTCCCCAGCCACCCTGTTCTGAGGCATTAGCACAACCGACAGCATCTCCATAACTTAATTACAAGGCACGGAGTGGCCCCAGCCAGACTGGGGATGCTGAGGACATGGGAAGGCGTGTCTGAGGAGCCACCTGGACTTCCAGAATGATTAAGTGCAGGGTGGGATGCGCCTTCCTATCTCACAGGCTCAGCGCACACACAGCAGCATTCCACTCCGGGGCAGGAACGCAGTCCCGTGTGCTGAACCAGCCAGAAGAATGACCACGGAATGCTGTTTCCTCAAGTGCTGTATTTCCATAAAGCACATGCTCAACTGTAATTTTAGAAAAGCTAAAGAAAAAATAACCCTTCCATTGAGTATGTCAATAATGAGCTTGGAAAAGGGACAATAAGACCCTTCCACGGCACAGCGTAGCCAGGCTCTTCTACAAATGTAAGCAATAGACGCTCTCAGCACAGCTGGCTCCTAAGGACTTCAACATCAACAAACAGACTTAATATTCTTGATTTGCCACAGATTTTTCCATCAAATGCAACAGTCATGGTGACGATAATCGAGCCCACATGCCACCCTGCAGGCCTCCTGAGGTCACGGCTCGCTGGTGTGACGAGGTGCAAGTCACAGGGTCCCGGGGAGGCGGTGTGAGGGCGACTCCACGCTCCCGGCATTGAGGAGGGCCTGTTTCCTCGAGTCGACGGCAAGTAAACAAATGGGGCGGACACTTTCCAAACGTCCCTGTCACAGACACTGAGTCACACGAACAAACCCGTCCACCGCTCAGAACACGCCAGAGATGGACTCTCGGGAATACGTTTATTTCTCTCTTCTGTTTCACTGGCAAAAATGAAGCTGGAAAAATGTTATTCTCGGGAGCATTTGGCTCAAATAAACTCTTAGGAAAAGTCTAAAAAAAAAGAAGACTACATTTACAGTTTACACCCAGCAAGCTAAAGGACATGTCTTAAGGAGTAAAATATGCAAACACCATTTATTTAAACGAACATCCTGTGAGGGTAAGTGCAGAAAGACTATGATGTACTAAGAATTTAAACACAGTTTCATGTTTAACCACTTTAAACATAAGTCACAAATGAGATTTGTAATTTCATTACACAGGACACCAATGGCAGTTACTAATTTAAAGACGACTGAGTTTGGAATGACAAATGGGAAGTATTATATTATAGTCTTTATACTTCAACATTATCCTACAGTAAACTGTACTGACCTTTGCAGAATGTAGCACAATAAAGTCTTAGATTTATGCCTTTGTTACTATAACTATGTACCAACTGGCTGAGTGTTAAAGAAATTCTCTTTACAGCAACATCAAAGTGTAAATCAATGAAATGAGGCCATTTTCAAATTGCATTTAATCAAAATATAGAAAAAATCTAAAAACCGCAGTGGAACCGTCTTTGCCATGTATAATGTGCACTTGTTTGCTCAAATTTTTGAGGGAAAATAAGGATGCACATCATACATGGGCAGCCCGAAAATGTGGGTGTGCATCGTACACGGGAGCACACTACACACGGCAAAACACAGTAATCTTTAGAGCTTTGGCAAATAAGGAGACTGCGTTAAGTTTAGTTTGGCTTCACCGGTTGCTAAATTTTGATTTGTTTCAGATTTAAGCTTAAAGCTCCTATGAAGGGAGAAGGTTTATACACTAAGAAGTCAGAAACAACTTAAAACCCCACGGATACGGTAGTTATTTAGAATTTATACTATATAAATAAATAGGCCATTCCTAACTTACCAACTTTGTTATTAGCTGTATAACACTTCGCTCTGAGTCAGTTTTTCAGAGCATCTTCAGACTCTAGCAAATACGTTTCTCCATCAGCTAAGCCACGTTATGGGTTAACTTAGTTTGGTGGACCATCCTGGGAACCGACCCATTATTTATAACGTCACTCCAACTGGAAAATTAATTGCCAGTGCCAACACAGAACGTGGGATGTGTGTGAAGAACACATTGTCCTGGCAGAACAAAGTGCTCACCCTCCGATTTCTGCCCACCCCAGCCGCTGAGTCAGCAAGCACTGTGTTCAGGACACCAGGCTGGGGTCTTTGCAGGACCGGAAGCAGCATTAGTTCAGCAGCATCTGCCTCCAGCTTAAAAGCTAGCGACAATGAAGATAAACCGGTGCACTAGAGAGGGCAAACTGCCGGTCAAAATAACCTAGTGAAGTAGCAAATTCTATTTTCTTTAGGTGAAAAGAGTAAGTGACCTTCGAGGGACAGCATACCTGAAGAAAGTATGGCTTTGAGAACGACAACCCTAGTCACTGACAACAGTCCGCTGTTTTCCCAGCTGAGTGACCCCTCCGTGCCACTTACACAGTGTTCGAACAACTCCATTTTCTCTGCCCTGGCTTTCTGAAAAACAGATGAATGTGAAATTGCACAACAGCCTACATTTGTCACAATGTCCCTCTAGGCTACACTAGTGAAAGCATTAGGAAACTTTCCCTTTTGTGAACAGAGGTGGCCCCTGATACACAGGTATCGTCTACTATAGCGACTTCCACCCGTGTGCCTCAAGAATTTTAGTAATTCATCAGGGCACTATGTAGTCCAGGGTGCTGACCTCTTTCCCCATTGAGTGTCAAGTAAAAATGACAACAACCAACACAACGGTGGCCATCCCATATGAATGAATCAAAATTATACCTCGTTATTTTCTTGTCAGATTGGCAAAAAAATTTTTTTGGTGAGCCACAGAACTTAAGTAATCCGTTTGTGTGCATCGTGAGATGTGAAGGGTTGAAAATCACTGGCGCACTCTCAGGACCGCTGGTCCACTGCTCTGAGGTCCGGATGGGATGGAGATGGTGCTGCGAGCAGGAAGGGCACCCGCTCCTCGGTCAGAGAAAGACTCCAGTCCAGGAACACCTCATCAGGACCTCTGCTCCCCGAACAAAGTGTTCCAGGCATGGCAGCCCCACCGCTGGGGACTCACACCACTACTGACTCACACCAGTGCTCACCAGACCCACTGGCAGCACAGGGCGAGCTGCCGGAGAGGTAAGCCTGAACCCAGACCTCGCTGTTCAGACTGTCGAAAGGATCAGGTCAGGGAGGAAGATCCATACACCACCACCGCCCTCTGACCTGGCAGGGCGCCGGCAGTTTCCTACTCACAACCACACACGCACTTCCACTCGAGTCTCCAAAGACCCCAACAGGCTGGGAGCTGAGACCATCCCAACGTCCTGGGGAAGGAACGGACAAGGACACTGAAGAAGTCCAGGGGCTAGATGAGTTCTGGGCCACCCCGCAACCAAATGCCGCTTCTTTTATGTGACCCAGCCTCACTGGCTAAAACGACCTTTGACCCAACCATGTTTAAGTGCTATAATAATAAAACATAGCAGGTTAAAACCCCTTTGATGTACCCCCCAAAGTCCTTTAACAGTTTATTTCCTGTGCCATAAAGATTCCCTGAGTATACAAAGGATTTTAATAGGTTTAAAACTCACCAGAGTACACTCTGAATTTCAGTCTCATTCATTCCTCCTCCTTTTGGTTTATCCCTCCCACCGAGTTAAGGCCCTGTGTTGAACCCACACTACACAAGTGTAAACAATAATCTGTATGTGCCAGATACACAGTTTAGCAGCTATCCTGCAAAAGAGAACTTGCTCCTCTTCTCACAGTCTGGCCTGTCCTCTGGGTAGTAGCCCATCCCGACTAGTATGATACTGGTTCACTGTAGTCACTGACCAGCAGGTGACACAAGTCCCCTCCCGCCTTCAGTGCAGGAGTGGCGAAGAGCGAGTGTGAGTCCCGGTGCCCAGTGCATCCTTCGGGTCTTCCCAGGGAGTCGGCTCCTGCAGATCACGGGCAACGGCCTCCAGACCCACAGGGTCCCACGGCACTTTCCATGACAGTGACAATGCTCTCTACCAGCACCATTCAATGTGGTCATGCCCGGCAACACGTGACTCCTGAGCCCTTCCACTGTGGTAAGTGTGGCAGAGAAACAATTTCGCACTTTACGGAAATGGACTTAAACTTAGATATAATGAGCTACACGTGGACAGCCATGTTCTAGGGCATGGATGCTACCCCCTAGCCTCATGGACCCCGAGGCCCCTGGATGTGACAGGAGGAGCATGGGCTTTGGACCCCGGCAGACCAGCACCTGGCACGGGCTGCGGCACCCGGAAGTCGACACTGTCGCGCCCCAGCTTCTCCATCTCTGTGACGGGCCTCTCCACGCCACGGCTCGGGACTGCAGGGAGAAGGCTCCCCCTCCCTCTGCCCAGCCACGACACCCTGCAGACTTTCATTCTTTCTCCCCTTCCATCCTCTGAGCCCCTCTCTGTTCCAGAGAACCCCACTCTTGGAAGTGTGGTTCCACTTCCAAGGCAACTAACTTGCCGGGCAACAATGAGTGAGAGGGAATTTCGTGAATGATCTATAAACGTGGCTGAGTTTCTTGGAAGGGAATGAAGAAAGCTAGATCACACCTGGGTTTTCCACGGGGTACAAAGTTTTATGGCACCAAAGAATTATAAACTGAATTTATGTTTTATATTTGCTCAGTTACAACTGTGTTTTATTAATGAGCCAGAAAGCATACTTTTCTCACAGCTTACAAAGCAGAGCTTTCTGGGAGCGAGGCGTAAAGACCACTGTGTAGTGTTACTTCATAGGACGGACTCTCCGCACGCAGGCCCCTGCGGAAGGGATGAGCCCGCCATCGGGGTGCCGGCGTTTGGCAGACGTTCTGTAGACAAGAAAGCCGACAGAGTTCCAGAAAAATTACTGACATCCTTACCTCTCCCACCTGGCCATGGAGGTCATTACACCACCACATGTGCATGCACGCACAGACACACACACACACACACACCTTGAGATACACGTTGACAGTTTAAGTTACAGAGAAGGAGCACGGACAACAACCTGGACGGCCCAGAACACAGGGATCCTGGAAGGCAGCATGAATTCAGTGGAGTTTCACACAGTCACTAAAATATGTATGAAGAGTTTACGATGGAAAGTTCAAAGCACTGACAAGAAGTATACTAATTAAGAGCACACATGGAACTGGGTTTCAAAAACTAACAGCTACTTTCAGGGGAGGCAGCACAACATGTCATTTTTCCCCTCGCACTTTACTCCTATCTTGCTGGATTGTGAAAATGAGTGTGTGTCGGTCACTTCTACACAGTCACAGGGGGCATGGGTTTCTCGTGTTACTCACTGTGGTGCAGCCCCAGCTGCCGCAGCTCCCCACCGTGTGAAAGCAGCTCGCACTGCTGGGAGGATGAGGGCTCAAGCCACAGTAACTCGGCCGGGCGGAGCGCTCGCCCCCTCCCCACTGTGGCCACCAGAGATGCCACCTCTGTCCTGCCCGCAGGCCAAGGTCCATCCAGGGCTCTGCACCAGGGCTGGCTTGCTCCCCAGAGGTATGGACACTTTAAGGATGGAGACACACCTTCTACATCAACCACGCACCCAACATAACCTGCTTAAAGGGTCTTTACTGGGTCCCAAAGACCATTTTAGGAATGATCATTTGCAGGAACACCACAACAGCTCAAAGAATGGGGCCCTCAGTGTAGCTGGTGAAGAGTGCCTGGTTGCAGAAGTGACGTGTGAGGAATAGGGGACCAGGCAAGGAAGACAGGGAGGGACATTCCAGGGTGGGGACACCCAGTGCAAAGGTGGAGGAGGCCAGGATACAGGCAATGAGCTGGGGATCACTTCTGCTGAGGCTCAAGTACCAAGTGTGTGCTGAGGAGCTCACCTGGGATCTCGGAAACGCAGGCGTGGAAACTCCTCGCAAGCCCCTTAAAGCACTCGGCCCCCGTCCCATGTGACTGATGGCAATGACTTAAGGAGTTTACGGGCTCACACCCGAGAGGGGTCCCCAGTCTTCCACGGGGAGGATGGGCTGAGGAAAGCTGAGCCTGCTCAGAGGCAGGACACAGAGCTTGTGTTTGCAAGCGGTTAAGAAGTAAATGAGTCTGAAGCTAAATTAGTAACATTGGGATAGAAAAGACAGAGAGAGAGAGACCTCAGCAGCAGAACCCATGGAATTTGGTGAAATGATGGATAAGAGAGAAAAGGATGAGGAGGGCAGGGAGGCAGGAAGCCCACCAAGGTTCCTCACTCGGCCTTTCTGGATCCTGGGCCCTTTTTGTAGTCCAGCGAGGCCCAGAAAGGTTTCTCCGAATGTATTTAAGGGCATAACTAAAACCCCAGAATTAAAA
Organism: Artibeus jamaicensis; assembly: GCF_021234435.1. NCBI lineage: Eukaryota > Metazoa > Chordata > Mammalia > Chiroptera > Phyllostomidae > Artibeus > Artibeus jamaicensis. Next base: position 3,171,481 of record NW_026521195.1, on the reverse strand, counting down.
GGAAACCAGTAACACTGGAATACAGCTCTCTCCGTGGAAGTCTGATTAAACAGCCTGTGGCTGTCCGCCTCCAGCCGGTATCAGAATCACTAGGAGGGGCTCAGCACAGCACAGAGCTGGCTCTGCCCCAAGGTCCCAGAGGGCGCTCCTGCTGCTGCTGCCGCCACCGCCCACCCCACCAACCACAGGAAACACAGCAAACCCTGGGATGGGGTGATGCCCAGCGTTCTGGCTGGAACCTGGCTGACCTCAGTACCCACGAGCTTGCATGCTTCTGTGTCCCCCACACCTACAGCCTGGTACAGAGTGTGACTTCGGAAACTGTTCTGTGATCACATGAAGCAGGAATACAGACCCAAATGCTGAACGTAGCACTTCCACCCTTGGATAAGTTAAGCCTTCATCTGGGCTTGGTTTTCTGTGTGTGTGTGTGTTCGTGTGTGTGTGTGCTTTTTTGGTAAGTCAGGGAGTCCTGTGACAATGTTTGGATTTAATTTATGAGTCTTTGTAAGATTCAGAAAGTGACCTTTGAGTCACCGATTATATTCCTCTATATGAATAAAGACTTACAGTGTGCATTTACATCTCAAAATAATACTTGGACCATCATTAACACGTCGAACCCATATACAAAAGTGAGAAATCTCTCTCCTATTAAGGCTAAATGTCAAACACTGGAAATTTCAAAGAAACTATCCTTCTAATGAAGTCAGCCAAGTTCAGACACTTGTCCAGTAAATGTCTTCAGGGAACTCTCCCGCAGTAAGTGGCTGAAAACGACTTGTAATTAGCCTCTCAATCATTAGTTATAACCGGGTATTTCTCGAGCTCCTGACAGGGCTTTAAACCCATTTATTTCCATAAGCACTTCAAGTATTTCTGGTCTGTTCTCGTTTACTCTAACCGCGATGTCAGGCTGACACAAGGTAAGACTTGGCCTTGTCTCAGTGACCAGAAGCCAACCGGAAAGAATCCTGCCACTGAGACCAAGCTGTGCCGGACCCATGGCCGGCGCTGTGCTGCTTGCCACGGAGGAAGCCCCAGAAGCCAAAGAGGAAGTGGCCACCGTGGATCCCAGAGGCCCTCAGTATCCTAGCCACTGGGACGTCCCTTCTCTGAAATGCATTTTCTTTGCTTGGCACGAAGGGCCGGCCCCTTTTCAAGTCCACCACTGTTTAAATCACACACCACCGGCTGCCACCACCCACCACTTGACTGGGGGCGGTCTTTCCTCCCACACGTTCCTCCTCACGTTCCTCCCCTCTGGTGCCCCCCACCCCTGATCGGGCACTTACCAGGCACACCTCCGTGCAGCCCTCAGCCCCTCTCCTTGTGCCTGGCAGCTCCCGCCTGCATTTCCGACACATCTTTTTTTACTGTCACTCCCCCCACAAATATGTGTTTCAGTCTCATCAAAGTCCTCGGATCATCTCATCCCAACCCTTCCAACCTTCCTCTCCCTGCCTATCCAAGCCAACCCCTCCCTCTGGGCAACCTGGCTACCCTCTTCTTATCAAAACCTGGCTTGTACGTCGTTTTTTTGCTCTGTCCTATCTTGGTCAAAGCTGTCCCCACATGCTGAGATCCAGCATGTGTCTGACCCCCATGTCCCCTGGAAGCCTTCCCGGTCCCTGCAACAACCCCCTCTGCCCACATTGCACAGAAGATGTGGTCACCTGCGCCAGCCGATTTTGCCCTTCTCTTCTTGGCTTGCCTGAAAGCTTCCCCACCACAGGGGTGGGGCATCCCAGCCACAGGTCCACCAACCACAGCGCCTTCCCAAATGACAGCAACTGCTGCTGGGACATCACGCTCCGGGACCTGCATCTCGGCCTCCGTGCCCATGCACCGGGAGGCTCCCGCTGCGCCTCCCTCAGGGGTTTTGTCACCGCCAGATGAGATCGTGAAGGCTCCACGGAAAACACTACACGTGGACGTGGCAGGATCATGTGACTGGGGAAGCAAATGCACACGCACGCGATGCCGGGGAACCAAACAGGACAGTCCAACCTTGACCGTCACAGGACTAGGAAGGAGGACGCCGCTGGAATTCAGAGAGCAAAGGGCATGCAGGCTCCTGAAGGCTCTGGGGGACCTGGGGACGTTCTCCCCGAGAGAAGGGTGCAGGCAGGCCTGGAGGGTGGTGGTGCACCTACAACCGCAAACCACGAGCAGCCGCAGCCGGCAGCCAGGGCAAAGGGAGCCCACCAAGTCTGCGCATCTCTCTGAAAAGCCTCGTCTCCGAGCGCCGCAGTCAGCGGTTACTAGAAACCTCGGAACAGCACTGGGTGGTCTCCCTGAACAGTTTCCCCAGCCAGAGGTCTGTGTCCAAAGCAGGAAAAAACCAGAATGTTCCTTCAGCAGGGAACAACCATAAATTTGTTCAGCATTAGCTTTCTATACACTTATCTCCCTAAATGACTTACTTGTACTTGGCTACAAGAACCTGTCACCTCTCGCTGGCTCCCATTCCCCCAGTTTTCCGGAGAAGGTGGGCTCAGCACATACTCTCATGGGCCAGCCTGGTCGAGGGACCCAACTGGGACCTGACATTCCTGTCCCCCAGTGCATCCACTCTGCACCTGCCACGTGCAGGGGCAGGGGTCACAACAGAAAGGTGCTTTTAACCATTAAACATAAGCCTTAAAAGCAGATATACCGGAAAGGCAGGTCCGTGGCTCTTCCCGTCATTTTCCTCCTTGTTGTGACAGGCATCTGAGGACAGCCAGTCCTCATGTGTGCCCCAGAAACACCTCTTTCTGGAACAGTACTCCTAGAAGAAGAGGCTGAGGAAACATCTGCAGACCAGTGAACTTGTTATACTTTTGTAGGAACCTGAGTAAGACACATACATGCCTGCTGCAGAATCCAAGCGAGACAATTCCTTCCACTTCATCCCGAAAGCTGGCAGCTAATGGTGTGCAGCCACCTGGCAGGCACAGTGACAGGAGGGAAAGCTCAGGGTCACTTCCGTGCCTGGCGTGGAGAACCCACGGCCAGGCTGCCTCTCCCATGAGTTCTGATCAGACTAAAAGGGCAATCGGAGGATTCTACTTTGATCCCAGATCTACCTTCCCAGGTAGTATATACCTGGGAAGCCAAAATGGCCTGTTAACTAGCTCTGCATTCGCACAGCACGCAGCAAAGCCTTGGAAGGGCAGCGGACTGGGGGGGGGGGGGGGCGCAATGTGCAGCCCTGCCAACGGTCTGGGCCTGCTGGCGGGAGGGAGGCTGTGGCCATGGAAGGCGGTGGCTGAACCGTCTCTCTCTGGACCACTGAGGCAGCACCGGCAGCTCGCTTACGACGCTCGTACAGCCTGGTCCGTGTGACATCGAGGAACGTGAGGGCCTTCATGCCTCAGTCGTGTTTTCTACAGTGACTGCGAGCAGAGGGAGGCAAAGGCCTGCATCCTGAGCACACTGAGGAGGCCCTGCGCCGAGCTCCGGCGGCTGCTGGGCCTCCGGAATGAGTCCAACACCCCGTGGTCTTCCCACTGGGAGGGTTGGGAGGGGCACAGCGTTACTACTATGGGGCCTAAAGAGTAGAAAGAAAAAGGTTCCCTGTCCATGCCCATGTAAGTGTAAAAATATTGTTTACGAATTGATAGTGTAAGCCATTTTTTTAAATGCATCGCAATTTTTATTCTGTGTGTTCCCCAAGGAGTAACTCCCAATAGTGGGAAACCTCATTTATCTGGCATCAGAGAGGAGAGGCTTGGAGGGGTGGTTTCCTGAATAACAAACACTCTGTCCCTCTGCCAGCACCACCCGCCCCCTTCGCACGCCGGGTGCAGGACTGGCTGGGCTGTCAGTCAGGGTAGCCCAGCCCCCTGGCCTCAGAGGTAGCATGTGACTCAGATAGGACCAATCACAGCTGATACCCCCTGGAAGTGGTGGTGCATTAGAAGTAGGCACCTGACCCAAGCGGGACCTGTGTTCTTTCACTTAGTTAATTGTGTATGAACTTGGGGAAGGAGGAGATCTCTTTTCTTTTTTACCCAAAAGCCTCAACCACGAAGACTTGAAGCAAAAACAACAGAGCCCTAAAAAATTCCACGTCACCTGGGTTCTGCTTTGCCCAAAGCCGGCCCTGCCTTTGAACTACTGGTCATGTGAGGCAACACTGTCAGGGCGGGTACACACAACACCCAAATTTCACCTGATTAAAGTGTGCCCCCGGTTAAAGGGACCTGCCCAAAATGAACTGCATGCCTCTCTACAGTCTGTCTCTCTTCCTGTTTTTAGTTTAAAAAAAAAAAAAAAAGCAAGCCAAACCTTTTCTTATTGATGGAGACACATCATAACACATGTCCTCAAGCACCATTGATTATCCGGGACACTTGACTCCTCACCGAGGAGGTCAGTGCTGCTCTCTAACACACTTCGGGGTTGATTCTCCTTAAGCAGTAAAACACGCCTGAGTGGGGGGCCAGGTGTGAGCTGTCCTCCCACAGCCCCGCCACGTCCATCCTAGGACTGTGACCACAGGTGTGTTTCTCCTCAACAAAAAACCATTTACTGTGGGGAATAAATCAGAACAGGATGAGAGCTACTTGCAGTGAGAGTGGCTTATCACACCGCATCCTTTGTCCCACAAGGAACAAAGCTGCACTCCAGTTACACGACCAACAAACAAGCAAGTAACAAGCGAACAGGCTGTGAGAAGACAGGGAAGGAAGTGGCGGTCCCGCGTGGGGCCTCGCCCCGGCCAGCTCAGCGCCCTGCTCCCTGCCCTCTGCCCTCCCTCCGTCTCTCCCTGCACAACCTGCTTCCCTCCGGCCACTGCCCTGGCCGAGGGCACCTCCACTGCAAACACTGCTGCTGGCCACTGGGCTTGTGAATGGCCTTTCTCCCGGCCAATTGGCTTGATTCCTGCATGTCCCCCATCCTAATGGTAATCCTAGGTCAACACCATGCTGGTGTCAGTCAAGGTCAGCTGGCGAATGCCTCTCTGGGCCGCGTGTCCGCTCTGGGCACAATCCAGTGGGAGCCAGAGAGAAGTCCCTCTGCTCTGCTTGCTCACGATTTACTTACTCCCGTGGTTAGTGAGCATTTACAGAGAGCTCAGGAGAGGCGAGGCAGATGCCGTAAGTGCTCTAACACGTCCATTCCTGTAACACTGGTGATAAACCAAGGAGGGAGGTGCCATCGTCACCCCCACACACAGCCGAGGAAACAGAGGCAAAGAGAAGCAAACCCCTGCCCCAAGCCCCCAGGCCCTGGAAGGGTATGAGCCGAGGTTGCATGGGGCCAGAATCCCCCCTTCACCACCGTGGGGAAGCTCTGCCAGGGAGGACGCCAGGCCGGCAGGCGCACACGCCGCGATGAGTGGAGGGCCCGTCACCCGTCCTTTCGCACGCTCCAAGTTCCTGCCTCATGCCACACGCCTTCTCATCTCTGGGGAGACGGCGGGCAACAAACCGCTCAGAGACCCTGCTGGCCTCGAAGGAGTTTGTATTCTGACCACGTGAAGACTACGACACAAACCCGTACTGGTCATACGGCACACTTAGTGTTCTCTGAATACCACCTTACATTGTTGTTTCAGAGGCTCCACACAGCCGTGTTAATGAGCTGGGCATCTGAAATGCTTCTGGAAACCGCATAAACAATCGGTGTGGTTCTCCGATGTGTCTAACCTGGAGCTATCCACTAAGTGCACACAAATGCATTTGTCCGGGGGGGGGGGGGGGTCAAAGCAGGTTTGCAGTTGCCAGAGTGCAAACCAGAGTCTGTCCCTGTACTGCTCACCAATTATTGTATTCTTTTTCCACACGAACAACCTCAAGCCTGCATGTGCCCAGCCTGCGTATGTTCCAAGCTGAAGCGCTCAGTCTGATACTTAACAAAGGGAGAGCCACCTCACCTGGCCAGCCTTAGAACAGTGCAGACAGCGTTTCATGCCCAGTATTTACAACCAGTTGAAGAAACTTCTCGGAGCATTCCATGTGCCGAGCGCCCTGCCTAGCGCACCAAGCGCTGCGGCTCATTCGCATGCACAGCCATCCTGAGGCAGGCACCACTCCTCCCCTCCCCCCGCCCAGAGGCCGGGGCTTGGGCTCAAACATCTCACCGTTGGCAGAGCCGGAATATAAACCAGGGGCTGCCAGAGCTCCCTGGGCACTGCTGGGGAAATGCCCATTGCCGGTCATAGACCTGGTATTACCTCCTGGCACACAGCCATCGGTTACAGAGCAAAGAAATCTTCATCTTTGTAAGTACTCACATCAGCAGAAAATGTCTAATATTAATATGGAACACAGTACCACCTTGGGCTTCTATCTAGGACTACTAATAAAAATTGTCCACCACGCATCGATAACGTGAGTTTCCTTCCCTGGGATAGAAACTCATATATGAGAACATTCTCTCATCTGTGTATTTACATAGCAAGTACCTTTCTTAAAGTGACAGAAGGAAAAATACATTAAAGAATTCTTCACATTCCTTGTCCTCTTCCAAGCTTTGTGACCCCTCCTTGAAGTGACAGCCACCTCTAGGTACCTGCGGCATTGTCCCAACCTATAGTATCATACGCTATGGGGGAGTGAGTACACAGATCAGTTCTGTCACAGCTTTTCTCTCTTTCCTGGATGAAAGTCACACATGGGCTGCTTTTTCTTCTGATGTCAGATCTAAAAGATGCAAAGGCAATGAGGGGCCTTGAAGCTCCACTGCCCACCAGACAATCTTAACAAGGGGTCTTGTAAAAGGCACGTTTACAATATGAAATAATCTAGCTAAAAAAACACATCACTAAACAAAACAAACCAACCAACAGAAAACACTGTCAGGAATAAGTGTTTTGTTCTCCCAGGCTAATGCTCTGGAAAACTTCAACAGCAACTTTGGTCCTGTCTTGTCACTGAAAAATGGCTCATTGCAAATCCAATCCTCTAAGAGTAGTTTTGACTTTAAATTCAAATCTCGATTCTTTCGAGAAAGTAGTGATCCAGCTACAACCCTTCAAGTGAAAGAAAAAAAAGTGTGAAATTATTGAACTGTAATAAATTCCTATGATTTCAATAATAGCAATTTCACTGAAAAACAGATTAAGTGTTTAAAGTAACTTCTCTTAGGTCATAATAGTTGCTTGGAATGATAAGTTCTGATAATTAGAGCTGTTTTTAAAATCTCATTACTTTAATGAGACCCACAGCATAATTGCTGGGGGGAGTTAGGAAAAAACACAGGTGAAATGGTGTCTAATTTTCAAGGTTCCCATCAAACACATCCCCAATAGTTCTCAACTACAGAAGAATTCCTTAGTGGACAAAATTCCATTCAGCCAAATGGCTATGGCTGGACCAGTGTCCCAGGATCTCAATTAAAGTTGTCTTCTGTAGGGAACAAAACCAGCAACCTTGGGCATTCCCTTGCCCCCCCCCTCCAAGTTCTTCTGAGGAGTTTGCGAAGCTGACATTAATGCCAGAAGAACAGGCCACCTCTACTTGCGCATGGAGCAGAGACACAGAAGCAGGTGGCCAAGCTGCTAAGTGGGCAAAGCATCTGGCCAGGAGACAATGGCCTGAATTCTGCCTGGGACAAGGTCCCCAGAGACTCCTCAATGCCCAGCTGTGGGGTGGCCCATCCCACCATTACAAGAAAATGCTTGTGAAAGACAAGAAAATGCATGGCCAAGAAAATAACGCAGCTGATTAAAGAATCTGCTAATGGCACAATGAACATTGCAAAGTCGGCCCATGAACATAAAAGACTCGTGGCAAAAGGGAGAACAGCACAGACAGACAAACTCCTAGTGGAGATGCATGGCAGGTACTCAGTGTATCGCCACCAGCACTGCCCGTCCCTCACCAGCCGTGAGCTGGTTCCGTTCAAATGCCTTTGGGCCTGCACACTGCTTGCTGAACTGCAGTTCAAGCACAACCTAAGGAAAACTAAGAAATTCAATTAACCACTGGGGCGGTTAATTGATTGTTTCTTCTGGGTAAAAAAATGAGACACTATGCTACATAACCTCTAAGACCTTATTAAGCCATTTGATTTTGTAGGGGTTCAGAATGAGTCACCCTAAGGTGCGCCTCCGTGACAGGTGCATTATCTTGAGCTAAGGACGAACTGAGGCCCTCCCACCTGCCTAGAGGATCTGAAAGTGGGGTCTTGCCAAGAGTCAGAGGTTGCCAGAGATGCCCTCCCTGACCGCTCCGTAGGGCAGGGCAAACGTCCACTTGCTGACCATCACCCTCCCACGGCCCCTCCCCTCTGAAGCTGCAGGAGCCTCCTTCCCCGATGGACCCTTAGCTCGGACTGTGACACAGACCTCAGTTTAAGTTTCCATCCCTGAACCTTTCACGTATATGGGGTCTGACTCCCTTAAGCACGTGAAGGTTCCCATATGCATGCAGGTAAGGAAATGTTTTTTTCCTATTAATCTGTCTCACGTGATCTGGTTACTAGAGCAGCTGAGAGAATCGTGAAGGCAAAGTCTCCTCCTTCCTCAACTATATCATCACAAAAGGAAAACTCAGCGTCCCCTCCTCCCCTCCTGACCTCGCAGTAACCACCGTCCCACACTTTGTAAGTATGACCTGCATGTACCGCACGGTCAGCACGTGATTCACGGAGACGAAAACTGGGCAACCGTGTCCCTTCGTGAATCACTGGATACACAGCACCTCACGTTTTCCGGCAGAAAATTACTACTCTTCCTCAGTACTGGAAAATATTCTCTCATTTTAGAATAAAAGCTACCTGGTACTGACCAGTGAAAAATCCAGTATTAATGGAGAAAGTGACTGTTCGTTTGGGGCAACGTGCCGGCACACACGCAGGCAGTTTCTTCCCAAACACAACACGAGGCGTGGGCAGGGTAGCACAGGCGTAGCCACAAGGAGGAGGAGCTGAATTCCACACATAGCTCCACGTGCAAACCACGAAAGGAGATGACAGGTACAGCTGTTGTCGCAGATGCGTCAGAAGTCCGTGAAAACTGTACGTTATTCCTAAAAACAAAAGCTCAGCACCCTGGGTGGTCCCTTTCAGAGAGTTGGACAGACACTTGTTTTATCACTATCGCTCCAAAGTTACAGTTTTCCAAGCAAAAGCAGCTTTCAGGACGAAATGTCGTGCAGCACTGAAACCCAAGTGCCACTGAGAACAACTCACTTAGGTCTTGGGAGGGTCCAGCTGAGGATTTTATGCCCACTGCTTGATCTTTGACGGAAAGCCCTTTCTACTGGGGAGAGGGTTTTCAATTACTCCGTGGTTGAGTCCACGAAGAAGCTTTTTGAAACACATTATGCTGACAGCACAGGGATGCAGGAGGGGGCACACGAGTCCCAATTATACATCTGTGGTCCATCCAAGCCTTTCTCTGCGGCCTTTGTTGACACCTTTGGCCTCTACGCCAAAGTAGAAATCAAGGCTGAGAGTAGCAAAAACTTTTCTTTCTCAACCCCAACAATGGTTACCGCTGATGAGATAGGAGGGAGAAGAATCACCTGGGTATCCCCCACCCCACCACCCCGAGCCAGGGAGCTGAGCAGTGGCGGCACTGGGGGGGAGGAGGGCTCATTGACGGCGGGCACCCGGGAGAAGGGCCGGTCCTCTGCACAGCCGTGAGCCCTGAGCCCTGAGCCACACGCCACAAACTCCATTCACACTCTCCTGAAGCGGAGTCTCAGGCCACTGATTCACACACAAAAGTTCCATTACTAGAAGCTCATTCCCAGGAGCGAAGCAGACAGAGCAAGTGCAGTGAGGAAAAGGACTCCAGCAACCAGCACAGAAAATTATAGGCGATGATCTGACAACAAAAATAGGTGAGAAAAAAGTGCCAAAGGCCAGGAAAACATTAAAAAATCATATATATTTCCGGTTTTTATTGTATGAGCAAAGTACATTCATCACAATAGCTCGGGACATCATTCCATTGCAGAGCAAGAAAGGCTTTCAAAGTGATGATGCCTCGGTCAGTGACACAGAAGGTGAAGCTATGCCCAGAATAGTCCGAGAGGGAAAGGGTATTTAACGCATTTGACAAAAATTTTCTTTAAAAACATGTTTAATTGGGGTGTTAAAAGGGGAATCTTAGTTATCCAGAAAAACTGATAAAGTACTCAAGTAATCTAAGAAACGTAGAGACAGAATTTGAAAGCCCTTATAAACATAATTACCAAGATAGTGAGATACACAGAAATATTGCCAGCTACCCCCTCCACAATAGCATACTCAGCAGAACACCATATGCGCTTAAAAATAGTGTTTCTGTAGCATGATGATCCACTCACATTCTACCCGGCAACCAGTCACATGCTGAAAAATAAGGGGGCGGGCCGAACTTACATGAACATATTGCACAGACTGGAGCCACTTCGACGGACCATCCACCATGTCCTTTCCAGCACACGGTCACCTCTGCCAATTCTGGGTGTTGGAGAACCGCGCAGCACGGCCCCCGCCCTTCCGTAGAGCGCAGGGTTTCAGGCTCGTGCTGCAGCGGCCCAAGCTCCTGCACTTTCGCGGCCCACTGGTGAGGCCAAACGGCTCCCTTCTCATATTAATGTGCCCAATAAATGCAAAAATAATTAAGCTGTTCCCCATAAAGAAATAACTAATGAATGCAATTACAACCTGCTTCTCGGAATATACCAGCTGTTGAAAAGAAAAACTATGTAATGATGGGAATGAGAAAGCATTCTGCCTACGTCATATTTCAGTTCGCTAAATATAATCCCATGTAGACAAGTATGTTTTCCCCTTTTTTATACTAAGTGGGGTTTTTTGTACCTTCAATGTAATACTGGGTCCACGGACCGTCACATAATGTTCAATAGATGTAAGTTACAGAGTGCAGCAATGGAACGAAGAGCAACAACTGACCGCACGATGCAGCAGCCCACCCCTCTCCCGACCAACCCCTCCCCAAGGTGGTTCCTTCACACCCACTTGAACATGTTCACCCTATGACTGTAGCTGGGAAATATATTTCCAGATATTGCAAATGATTTTTCTGCTGCCTCAGTAGTACGTGAGGGCTGCCATGACAGAATTCCCCGGAGGGAGTGGCTTAAGCAGCAAGTTTTATTTTCTCACAGTTCTGGAGGCTAGAAGTCCAAGATCAAGGTGTTGGTAGAGTTGGTTTCCTCTGAGGTCTCTGCTCCTTGGCTTGCACTCAGCCGCCTTCTTGCTGTATCTTCACATGGTTTATCTCTCTGTGCACACACACCACTGGTGTCTCTTGGTGAGTCCAAATTTCTTCTTCTCGTAAGGACACCAGTCAGTGGGACTAGGGCCCACCCTAAAGGCCCCATCTTCATGTAACCGCCGCTGTAAGGTGCTGGAGGCTAGGGCTTCGACGTGGGATTTTCGGGGACACACACTTCCGGCCACAGCCCTGCCCAAACGGAATGTATGGCAAATATTCCGGTAAGCTCCCAGTGCTGCCATTGCTGCAATTCTTTGCAGCAACTCAAGGTCATGTCCTCAGTCTAAAGAGTTGATATTCATTTGTCCAAAGAGGAAATGCCCACACAAAAAAACGAGAAAAACATCTCTAGAAAGAGTGAAGCCAGAGGCTTTCTCTCTTCTCCAGGAGCACACTATAACACGCCGGCTTCTCCCTTCGGGGCCCCTACTGTCTTCCCAAGCAGGAGGAGAGTTGGACCAATCTCTGAGAGGCCTGGCCCTCTATCTCCAGGGAAAGGGAACTGTAAGAAGCACCTGCTCTCCACTCAAGGCCAGGTAACCTCCACTTCCCACGAAGGAACAAGTGACTGAGGTGCTCACCACCACTGTTAGACACAGAGGCAAAATCAGGGCGACTGCTTCCTCCAAAGGCACGCTATGCTAATTACCTAAAATTACAGCGATTCACGTTTCAAAGTGTTTATCTCCTGCAATAGAAATAAATTCATTAGCTTGCAGTCTGTCACTGAGTGGAAAAACCTTCATACCAAATGGTAGATACAATATCATCCTGCCATTAGAAAAACATCATCAAATACATGAACAAAAAATGTAAAGCCACAAAGGAAATACCTTCAAGAATAAGAGTAAGGGTATTTCTGGTAGTGGGATTACAGCTAGATTTTGATCCTTTTTCTTTACTGTTTTGCTCTTTCCACAGTTCAGCCATGAAGCGTTAGATCCCCTTGTCTGCTCTACGGAGGAGGCACGGGTACAAACGACAGCCAAGTTTCCCATCTGAACCAAACCTGGGAACTAGGAAGAAGCTTAACTGCCCCCTGCGAGCACCCCATGACCCCGTCTGACCACAGGGACATCTGGCGTGTCAACAGCACAAGGACAACCAATGACACCAAGAATCCCACAGAATCCCTGGGACTCCCTACACACTTGCCTGATTAACTTAGTGTCAGGTTTTATAGGTGTTCTGCCCCAACACCAGGCAGGAAAGACACCTCCCCAAAGCACGACCACCCCTGGGCACGGTGTGAGAAAGACGTGCAGAAGAAACAGCCCTCTCCACCTGACTTAGAACGGCCTGCCCAGATTGCACCAGCACTGACTGAACTCAGGGGAAGACGGGAACTAGCGCTTCTGGGTGACAGCCCTTGGCGTGCTCGATGACTCTGCATTGCCTGCCCCTGAAAACTGGGTGGCCAGGCAGCTGTTTGATAGGCAGTGGTCCCCTTATCCTGCTCCCTGAGGACTCATTTCCTAACTCGATCAGTAACAGAGCCAAGACAAGTGGCTGGGAAGCCCGCACTGCTCTCTCCAAGGCAGCCGCAGCTCCTTCGAAAGGGCTCCGCTGGGACGCAGTCTGGCTTTCCAGATGGCTATTAGTTGGGCAATACCTGGGAACCACCTGCTCCCAGAGGCCAGTGCACACTCTGAACACACCACAGAGACCTGCCAAAAACACTGGTCACAGCTGTGCCACTGAGGGCCAGTGCTGGTCCACCAAGCCCCACAGCAAGGCACTTCCCTGGGCAATTCCAAGTGGAAAATGGCCCCGAAGAAAGGCTACGTACGGAAGCAGTAGGATGCCCAGCAGCATGGTGGCCAGAACAGGAGATCGGACAAGGGCACCTGTGCGGCCTAACAACAGCTGCCCCCAGCAGGGGTGCCGCACGGACACCTCGGGACGCCCCCCCACCCCACCCCACCCCCGCACCTGTTTCCTCCTCGTTCTCCACCTGCGTTCCACCAGGTAAAACTATGGCGTGGACCGTCTCATCTGCCCCGCCCACCCTGACCAGCTGCAGGCCTTCGACTTAGCAGATGGCTGTGAGTCTGTGACATCCCAGCAGACGTCAGTATACAACCTGAGACCCCTGCCATCTACTACGAGCAGAAATTGCCCACACACGCACACGTGATCCTGAAACACAGTCCTTTCTAGTTTGATCTGTTCTCTCCCCATGACTTTTACGGCCTGGAAGCTCCCAGGACTCCCTGCTCGACTTAAGAGTCAGCTGCCAACACTTCACTAGGGAAAGGCATATGGCTGCCCCCTTGTATGAAATTATAAGCTGTTGTGGTTTTTTTACCTTTGTCTAATCAAGAGACCCTACAACCTTGTTTTTAACATCACACCAGAACAAGCACGCACACACATGAAAAAAATCATGATTACAGGGAATAAAGGCAGCCTTTCCGACAACAACAATCATATCATTATTTTAATTAAAAGCCACCACTTTAGGATAACAGAACAGGCTCTCCCAGACCCTCTCTTCATGTGACCCCAAAGGGCTCCAAAGACCTTCTGATTTTAGGGCCCTCTGGCCCTTCCGAACTGAATCCCCGGTGACTGGAGCCCGGTTCTCATTAGATGAGGCTTTAGCCCGGTATTTTCCAAAGCGCTTTCGCTCTCCTGCCTCCTAAAACAACCACGACAACTACGTTTCCCTTGTACAAGTATGACATCTGCATGTCTTCATCTCCAATTGGAACAGTTAAAAAAATCTAATTTTTTATTAGAGAAGGTATCACATAATGACACGTGAAAAGTAAACTGCAACATGATTCTCTAAAATGCATCCACTAAATTAAAACACCAGAGCTAGTTGCCACTTGTTATTACTCATTAAAAAAGCAACCAAAAAGCTCCCGCACAAGAGAAATGTTGCACTGCTTCCTGTTCTCTGTGCATTTCATCCCAGTTCCCCACAGAATTTTATCCTATCGCAAAACATTTTATGTTTGAAAGTTCCATCAGTCATTCTACCGTATGTCTGCAAATTATGTATAATTTATATAAAAATGTGATAAATATGTATATATGGTCACAGAGAACTAGAAATGCACATGTAAAAATATTTTATGATCACAGGATCTTCTTAAATGTACACATATAAAAACATAAATGTGAATTTTTAAGTTTCCTAGGACCATAAGTCCCACTGTTTTTTATTTTGGATTCATCTGCATTAGTTATCAATTGTGTACAACTGATAACAAATATTACGTATTTTATAAGTGGTTATGAAAGATAAAGACTAGTCCCTTCGGAAATGCACCACTGAAGGAGATGAAGGAGACAAAACTCGGCCTCAGTTTGATTTCTCTCTGCCCCGCCCCCACATTAATTAATCTAAAGGCTGAGAGAACCCGTTTATGCAAATAACTACATGGAAATTTAAATTTGTTGTAAAAACTTTCCTTAGCAGTTTAAGTTCCTTCTGGGGCACATGCCAAAAACAATCTCAGGATGATCTATCATCAAGATTTTTTGCAGTGATCAACTGACAACTCAATTAGGTCCCCTCTGTTTGTGCAAAACGAAGAATTGGAGGCCACCTGATCTGCAAAAGTACTTGTTCCCATGTCATTAGAGTCATTCACGCTGGTCAGCAGCAGCCCCAGTAGTTCCACAGTCCCTGGGTGTGCAGCCAGGGGTCTGCAGGCCAGGGTCTGAAGCGAAAGCACCCCAGCAGGACCGGAGATGTGGAGGGGCCGGCCTCTCTCTTGCCGAGTGGGCACGGGCAGCTGCACAAGGAGACTACAGAGATGACAGAAAGCAATGTACCCAGGTTCAAACCTGAAAACAGATTCCCGAGTGCACTCTCACCCCTCGCCGCCACCCCGTGCTCATCAGGGGTCCGTGTGTCTGCACCCCGTCTGAAGGTCTCCACGCAACCCCACAATGCCTTGCTTGGTCCCGGGTCCAAAGACAGCACAGCGCCAGCACCTCTGTTCCTCCCCAGCAGGGAGGCAGCCCTGCCTCCGGGACCCTCCCTTCTAACCTCCCATTATTCACAATACAGAATTTTTTTAATGGCCTCATTTGTTGACACTGAAAAATGTATTGGGGATAAAAGATCTCATACATGCACACACTTATTTGGCTTTTCCAGAATCAAAACAGAAAAACCTGTATTTTACACAAACCTGCCAATTACCGCCTTTTAATTGCAGCCCTTATTACCGGCCCACCCCCACCCCCCACCCCCAGCGTCTCTAACCGCCCAGCGGCTCCGCAGCAGTGTGGGAACTGACTCACTGCAGTGAGCTGCCTCCGGAGGAGCTGCTGCTTCCAGCCCAGTGCGTTTGGGTTTGCTCGGGGAGCAGGGCGTTTGGTGCTGAAGCTGCACGTGCGGCTGGCAGGTGGGGTTGTTTGCACGGTACTTAATGAGGTGGAGGCGCAGCTGCTGGTCATCGGGTGGGAGCAGCCTCTTCATCAAGAGCTTGGGGAAGGTCACCCTTTCCTGACCTAGGGTGCCCCAGGTCACAGGAATGGCAATGTAGGGTGAGAGGAGCAAGGACAAGAGTTCTCCTGCCAACCGGTTCCTAAGTCACTGTCCCCCAGTTCAGCTCCAGGGCACAGAAGCACAGCCAGACCGAGGGGCTAGGCAGACACACTGGAAACATAGGCTGTCCCTGAAAGTGCCTGCCCAGAGGTTACAGACATCAGACCTCCATCCCCACCCCAGTCGGTGCAGGCTGAGGACTTTGTAAGCGTGTGTGCTCAGGAATCAGACAGGTTTGGGCACAGAGCCTGCTCTCAGCCCTCGCTACACCTGTGCGACCCTGGGCAAGCACCCTTTCCAAACCTCAGACGGCCCCGCTGCGATGCGGCTTCCTGGGAGAAGCAGGCAGGCTGACAATGTCCTGAAACACACTTGACTGGCTTCCTGGCAAACACAACTGTCCATTTAACAGTAGCTGTTGATCACAAAATATCCACTTGGGAACTACCTTCTTTAGAGATCAATTCATGGATGATATGTCAGATGCAATAGGGGGAATATTGGTTTCTTTCCTCACAGAAATTTGAAATAAGCCTTTTAACAAGATTAAAAAAAGAAAGTCACTCTTTTGGGCACAGGTGGCAAACGCAAGGCCCACAGGCCAAACCCGGCCCTCCACCTTGTTTCATGCAGCCCGGAACCTTGTTTCTCCCCGGTGGCAGCGCCAAGCTCCTTGCCCCTGGTTATGGGTAGTTAGTTACATGTATGCAGCCCTAAAATTACATTTGGCCCTTTGAAGGCAACCATGGTGCTGATATGGCCCCCTGTGAAAACGTGTTTGACACCCCTGCTTCTAGGGAAAGCGAGATCCTGACCAACGCAGCATTCAGAGAGGACCCCTGCCTTGCAGGGGTGCTGCTCTTCCCACTGCAGGGGCACGATGGGACTGCCCACCAGCCGTGATCTGCTTAGCACGAGCTGCCCATGTGCAAGCGTGTCCACATGCGTGCATGCACCATACCCTAAGACACCCCCCCACCCCCGGACTTCCAGGATGACAGTGAGAGGCCCAGCATCAGGGTCAGGAGAACCGGAACGTGCTCACCGACACCAGAAGCACCGTCTCGTCCCTGAGGCCGGTCTGAGCATGGCCTCGTGCTCCTTCCTCGCAGCCACAGGGGAACCGCGTGCTTTTAAAGTGGCAGGACTCCCGCTGCAGGTGGAAGGAGTTTGGCTGATCCCTCGCCTCTGCACTTGGGCAGCGAGGCTTATGATAAGCCTCTCCTCTTATTTCACTTTTAATGGTCCTAAGTCATTCTCTAATTTAAATGAATAAAGAGCCTGCCCAGAAGAGAGAGGGCAGGGGAGGGCAGGGAGCCCGGAGAGAGATAGATCATCAGCAGCAGCACCTGTCTCCCGGCCACACCTGTTCTATAGGTTCCCTCTGGGAAACTCCCACTGCGCCTGCTGCCAGCCTCCAGAGCTCAGCCAGGCGCAGCAGCCCCCTGGAAGGCACCCGCAGAGGAGCCCGGGAAGGATAGCTGGGCAGGGAAGAGGCCACGTCCTCCTATTGCTCCTCCGGTCCCCACACACTCTCAGCAGACACTGTGTCCCTGCAACGGCCAGGATGTGACTCGAGAGCACCTCGTCACGTGGCATGACTGACTGGCTTTGAGTGCTTTTTCTAAAAAGTAATCCAAAAAATAAAACTAACTTCCCGCCCAGCTTCCGCCACACTTCCCTTCAACGAGCTCTGTCACTGGCAGCTGGGAACTGAAAGGCAGAGCCCCCGCACAATGTGCGTGTGCACACACCAGGTGCCCGACTGACGCTTCCGGAAACCTCTCGCTGTGCTAACCTATCGAGACGTCGGGACAGCATCCAGGATGAAGGTTGCCTGGAAGATGCAGCAGCTTCTGACATAAAGAGGATGGGAACACTAAGGCCAGGACTCTGAAATGGAACACGACTAGAAAACAAAACTCCAGAGCAAAAGCTAAAATGTGACAGCTTCAGAGTCGACAGTGAAACACTGGTCAGTCCCACATGCCCACAGCCCAACAGGCAGAAAGCTGGCTGCACAGGAGGAAGGGTGAGCCTGCGGGTGGGCCACAGGGGGGCCGGCCAGGAAGTTGCACACCTCTCGGCCTGCAACTCTGTGTGGCTGCAAAGCCTGCAGGAGCACCTCACTCTCCTACACCCCTCGGAGGGCCAGAGACCTCCAGGGAATGAGGCGCAGCACCCCTGACACACACATGTGAGCGCACACACCCCAGCCACAGCCTCTACCACTGGGGCCCACACAATGCAGGCTGGACCCGCCAGGCAGATGGCAAGAAGTCGGCTCTTCTAGCCTGAGAGTCCGTGAGAGTCCCTCCTGCTGAGCCAGAGCGCTGGGAAAGGAAATCTGTGGGCGCATCACTAGAGGTGCTGGCTTGTCCCCAGAAAGGCTCAGAACAGCGCCCACGACCAGAGCACAAGCTGCAGAGTCACTACGGACCGTCCTCAATTCCACAATGACAGCAGCAGCTTCCCACCCGCTTGTGCAACCCAAGTCCCAACGACAGCATTGTGCTTGAGTTTTGGGGGTCCCCACTGTGCACCCTGGCACTCTGTGGCTGTCACCGCATCCCCACCCCTGGGAAAGGGTGCACAGAGCAGGCTGCCTCATGTCCGGATGCCTCGGTCTCCAGTGGGGACACCTCCAGACACACCCATCATAAGCTGAAAACATTGTAGGTCAAAAACACATTGACCACACCTAACCTAGCAGGACTCACAGTTCGGCCTCGCCCACCTTCGCCATGGTCAGGACACTCACTTAGCCACCAGCTGGGCTACGGCTTTGAGTTTCATCTCAGAAATCATTACCTCTACCTACTTTTCACTGCAAGCAGGAGACACAGATGAGCATTTTGTAGACACTATGGGAAGTGAAAACACAAAACACAATGTCCAAAGAAGACTGGCCACACAGTACCTTGTAGGGCACCAGTCTTGACCGTCATGACCACTGGGCTGACAGGGAGCTGTGGCCGCTGCTGCCCAGCATCACATACCACGAGTCCAGGACAAGGTCAAAATTTTAGCTTTCCCATTATTGGAAAGTCAAAAATATCATAAGCTGACCATCAAAGGTGGGGACCATGTGTATGAGAAGGCAATAAGGACACACCCCCAAATCAGGCACCGCACGCACCTCTGGGAAGCATCCCCCGGCTGGTGACACAGGGAATGTCACTTTCCTGAAGTAGGGAGAAGCGGCATGTGAGAGCTGCATTTTAAAGGCAAACAAATGGAAGGTGTTTCTTAAGCGAGAGAACCTGTATAACCAGCACATAACTTTTCTTCTTGAGAAGTGAATGAGTCCTAGCAAAAAAGAGTCAAAAGATAACCAACTCCAAATGCTGCTGATCTGGTTCATTTGGCGCAGTGACCTCACTTTACAGAGTAATAAAATATTAGAGGTGATATTGCCAGTGTTGGCTGGCAATGGAGGAAATAAGCGTGTTGGTGGGACCGTACAATGGTAGACTTCTGGCATGACACTTTGTCAAGATGTATAAAAAATGCGAATGTGCATACCTTTTGACTCAGCAATTACACTTCCAAGAATTCCTTCTCCGGAGATGCTCACACATATATAATTACATGACTGAGTGTAATTGCGTACAATAATAAACGCAGACGTCTTCGAGGTAGCACTGCTTAGAATAGCATGGTACTGGAAACAACGAAGAGAGGTGTTTGAATAGATTATGATACACTCCTCCTGTGGAACCGCATGCCAACTACTACAAAGTCATCATCCACAACAGCCAAGACATGGAAACACCTGAACACACATGGAGGGAGGGACGAATGAATGAATGGATGAATGAATGAGATGGATACATGTATGTAATGGAACATTATTCAGCCCTACAAGGAAAGAAATCCGGCCGTCGGTAACAATACAGATGGCTCTGGAAGACATTATGCTCAGTAAAATAAGCTAGACACGGAAGGAAAACACACTTGATTTCATGTATATTTGAAATCTGAAACATTCTAACACCTAGGGCAAGGAGGAGAATGGTGGCCTCCAGGGACTAAAAATAAAGAAAGGAAACGAAGGGGAGTGGGAAGCCAGATTACAGGGCTACACGGAATGGGGCAGTAGACGTGTCTCAGTAGTACAAGGAAAAGGGGGTCGTGTGCACACACACCCAGCGTCCTGAGCACCCTGGGCACCGGGACACATAGGGTCACCAGGACCTGACACAGGGCTGCCCCAGGGCGAGAATCTGAGCGACAGGGGCAGGAGCCTCAATCGTCAACACGTCACTCAGTTTTTGCACCGACTGAATTGTACGCCACACGCTGTCAAGCATGTTCCCGAGTGTGCGTTCTGGAGCCACACCACCTGGCTCCAAACCCCAAGGAGGTGCCAGCCCTTCCCTGCACAACCGTAGGCAGCGGCCTGACCTCTGTGCCCCAGACCCTTGAGCTGAGGAATGGGACTGATGGTGCGCACACTGGCGGCCTGTTGGGACCGTGTTCGGGGCTCAGAGCAGGGCAGACACAGCACCTCACACTGAAGTGCTCTGGTTTTCACTATTATTACAACAGGTAAGTGCTCGGGTAAACAGAGTTTGAGATAGTCTTCCAAAGACAGCTAGGTCTGTAATATATTTGCATGGGAAGACACGACTCCCAACAGCTGCAGAACCCACACAACGGGGCCAGAGGTTGAAGAGACACAACGGGACAGCAGGGGTGCTGGGGGGCTCCACCCACCCACCCCAACGGCAGCTCCTAAAAAGGAGAGTGGGGGAGCAGCCGGGGAAACCGCAGCCCCACACGCTCCACCCTTCCATGCTGTTTGCACTGGCCGTCAGGACACGTGTGAACACCCCGTGTGAGAGAACGAGGCACAACACAGAGCTCCCGGGGCCCCACAGCCCTGCTTCCCCATGGGAGCCAGAGCCCCAGAGGGTCACACCCAGCACCCCCGCAGACCCTGGGGGAGCAGAGGCCGCAGGTCAAACGGAGGGGGGCCACTGGTCCCCACAGGAGCAGGGGGCTGTGTGCGTACGGCTGGCTCGTGACCCGGGCAGAGCACCCAAGAGCAGGGACAGTGGACTCGGACACAAAGGGCCCCAGGGTGCTGGGCAGCACTGCGGCCCCTGGGTGACACAATGCCCTTGTTCACAAGAGCAGAGGGGACGGTCGGGTCCCGGCCCAGCTGGCTGGCCCAGGGGCACGCTGGCAGGCTTCCAGCGTCCACACACCCCCTTCTGCAGGGCACAACCACATCTCTGTACACAGGGCCCCACTCACACTCCCTCCCACTGAGTTCGGGTCACAGACAGGCAGGCCTCCTCCCCACCACTGGGCTCCCCAATCAGAAGGCAGCCTCTCGGCCCAGAGCAGGTCCCCATGCCAGGGCTGGGCCAGCCCACAGTGCAGAAGCCAGAGACAGGGTGGAGAGAAGGTGCAGAGGCAGGGCCTTGGCATGGGTCCCAAGTCCCTCTACTTGGGGCAGGATGGGATTTAAGCGCTTACTCTCAAAGACACTATCCAGACGAGGTGCTTTCTAGGTTTCTATGAGGCAGAACAGCCCTGGGAAGACATGGAAACCAGAGAGCCAGGCATTTCAAACCAAAGACACTAATGATGGCAGGCATCTCACCGCCCGCCACTCTGCCAGGGTTATGCCTACCACAGTTTTGGAAAGAGGACGTCACGGGCATTTGGGACAGGAGAGTCAGCCCTTCCACAGCCACAGGGCATCAGGTCCCTAACCAGTGAACCCCACTAGGGCTCCCCAATCACTCTGCTCATCAAAATCGAGGGTTTCAAAACCCTCATGGGAGCAGGGGTACCGACAGGGTGGTCCGGCCAGGCTGTGTGCCACCCACCTACACCATGGGAGGTCAGGTGTTGGCTGTGTGCAGCAGTGTCATGACCAAGGCAATGTCCTGCAAGGCAGGGCTGACCTGCCTGCAGCCCCCAGCCATTCCACAGACACCTTCAGGCTTACCCGCCTTTACATGTGCTCTTTCTGCAACCAGGAAAGGGCTCCCCAACACCTTTCCTGGTTGACTCTCCAATTCCTCCCTCCTCTCAGGGACCACCTCCTCGGGGAGCCCCTCCCCCAGGAAGCTCTTGCTTGCCCAGATAAACACACCCCTTGCTCTGTGCACACCTGCCTCCCCAGGACCATAATCAGGGTCCCTCCCTGTCTCCTCCACGCAGATCTGGGCTCCTTGGAAATGGCCGTTCGTCTCTGTACCCACAGTGCACCACATGTGCCCAATGCACGTTTAACTGAGGGGTGAATTTCTAAAGCCTCCCGAGGCCCCAAACCCTCCCGAGCGTTCACCCCGCCCCCCACGCACAGCCTGGTTCATGCTGATTCACACGGGGCACACCAGGGAGGACCGCGTGAATCAGGGAGCAGTTCACGGACAAGGCTGCCCGGGCACTGTCGCTCGCTCTCCCGCCTGAGCAGGGTCCAGTTTCCCTGGAACCCCCGCCCCAGAGGCCGGCAGGTCCCTCTGATCTTGTATTGTACTTTCTTAGCCTGCCTTTCCTAGGTGGCATCCACCTGACGAACGAGGCTGCCCACAGTGGGAAGGCACCTGCAAGCTGCAGCTGAGGGAAGGAGTTACTCTGGGGGAGGGGCTGTCACAGATGCACACCCAGAAACGCTCCGCCCCAGCTCCCCCGAAAGCACATCCACCAGGCTGAGCCTCAGCCACACACCTTGTGATGAGCCCGGCAGCAGAGCTGGGCTGAGCTGGGTTGGGGACTCTCTGGGACATCCGGGGCGGGGGCTGGGTAGGGAGCAGGCGGTGTGTACATCCCAGGCCGTCCCGCCATTTGCCTGGGCTCCTGGCAGCAGCCACCTTCACCCCGGTGCACTTGCCTGGCCTCCCGGGAAGCCACATGCACTAGAGGGGAACCACGGATTTCGTCAACAGTGCAACTTCAGAAGGACGGACACCCCCACTGCCACACCTTCTCCTCCAATGCAGTACAAAGCAGCGAGCAACACACACGTGACCCGGAAACATGGCGGCATGAATGGGGGGCACTGGCCCTGGAACCAGACAGCCAGTCACAGCTCCACCGCTCACCAACCTCAAACTGCTGGGCAGGCCCCGTGACACTTCAGTTTCTCGTATGTGAAATCGCAGACAGGAAGAACAGCGCCCACACCGTGCAGGGGTCGTGAGCGTCCAATGCAACCATGCACAGCCCGGCCAGTGCCAGACCTGCAGCAAAGACGTGTTTACGTTGTTCTAAGGGCCCGGTGCTGACCTGCCTTGTCGGTGGCGTCACGAAGCACGTCTGCGCTGACAATGTGACGCCAGCATAAACGGAAATGTAATCAGCGCCTCACTGTGCTCAGGGAGACACCCCTGGAAAAACCGCAGGATGTGCATTGAATGTTCGCCAGATACGTTACAATACTTTTTTCTTTTTGAAAATATCGAAAACACAAAAACTATCAGTGCCTGCCCCAGAGGGCTAGAAGAGCTCTGGGGGTGACCATTTCAGGAACGTATAAACAAAGTTGCTCATTTATTACAGAGGCAAACGTCACCCAACAAAAGTGCCAGGGCTATCCAAAAGAAAGACATGCTGCTCACACTTATATGTGTTTCTCATTATTTAAAAGCAGTTCATATGATGCCTGGGTGCAGGGGCGGGATATATACATTTTTAAAGCCAACCTTGGGACAAAGTAGCATTTGTCAGTTACCTTTTCCTTTTAAATTCTACTTAAAACTACCCAAACAAATGTTATATATGCTGACACACCAAGGAATAAAACTCGATACCAAAATAATTCATGGGTTACAACCGTGATTACTTCTCTAGTCGGAAAATTATTATCCTCATAAAAAAATCCTGGCAAACTGCTTCACAGATTTCCCTTCTGAGTGAACCCAGGAGGAACACGATGGAAATTCAGAGTTTCGGTCATTCTGATGCCCTGTGAGACTTTTTCTCCACCGGTTACCTGCATGCAAGTAACTTTAAATGTCTCCGCAACAGCCCACCCCCTTGGTGGGTGAAGGCTTCCCTCTGCTCCGACGCATTTTCCTTTTCACAGCTGTCTCTGTGGGGTGACCATGCAGGACCACTCTCCTCCTCTGTCTCCGTGCCCTTCACTTTTTTGCGGGTCTCCCATGATCTGCTCCGGAGAACTTCATGCAAGCCCGAGAGGAGCGGGGAAGGGAGCCCTGGCCAGTGGGTCAGTGGGCTGGTGTGCCCTCCCGTACACCAGAGGGAGGCAGGTCTGACGCCCGCTCAGGGCACATACCCAGGTTCCATCCCAGTCAGGGTGCGTGCAAGAGGCAACCAATCCACGTTCCTCTCCCTCAAATAAATAAACGAACTCTCTGGCGAGGGCTAATAAAAGAGAGAAAGGGAAGGCAGAGTGGAGGAAGGAAGGCTTGGTTCTGCGCGTGGAAGCCAGTTTCTCAGGTGGAAAATAAGGACGTCATGCCGCGGTGACATTTTGCATTTTGTCACAATGACTCATAGTCCTCATTTTTCCCAATTAGTGATGTAATTCCGGCCACCCAGTAGAATCCAACTAGCCCAGCATGGCCTGTGAGTGCGACCGTTTGGATGCAGAGTGAGATCGCGGGCGATGCTCTGTCTCCTCCGACAGCTCAGTGTGCACGCCGTACCTGGGAGCTCCTCCAGGACTTACACAGAAGCCTTTCGGAAATACCAGACTCGTTCCCAATCTGACCCCTTTCACCAGCTGTTTCCTTTGAACCAGTTCAATGTGACTCAAAAAGAGAATGTGAGGTTTAGTCCGTTCATTGGAATATGTTAATAACTCTGGCTATGCCTTATTAGGGGTAGAAAGATGTAGGAAAACAGAGTGGGCTTGTATGTTATCCATCAAGCACCAAAACCCACAGAACCAGATTCTAGAGGGAAGTGCCCCTGAGCTTCAAGGTGACCCAGAGCTACAGATGCAGAGAACTGTGCTGTGCAGATCACCGGGACTTACTGTCTCAGACCCTCCCCGCCAGTAACCTACCCAAAGACGAACTGAAACACTTCAGACACAGACCATTCCAGAAAGGCCACAGACGTCTAGTCAGAGCACCCAGGAAACCTCAAACTTACGACGGGTTTTGGAGTATCAGGAAAACCTGAAAATCATCCCCTCCAACCCCCTCATTTCACAGAGGGGCCTCAGAGAGAGATGCTTTGGTTCGCAGTGTTTATGGGAGAACCTGGGTGAGCACATGGACTACCATTGGCAGGAGATGAACTCACGCCCACCCTTTCCCATGGGCACTGTCTGGCATAACCGTGGCAAACTAACGGTCTTCCCGGAGACGGACAGCTTCACTGCATCCGTGTAAACCATGCCCCCCTGCAGCACCCAGCCCACGTGCTCTGGAAAACGCGACAATTCTGTGGTGACTCACAGCCCCCCGACCAGGGGACGTCCCCACCGCCACTAGAGCTGACAGGCTCTCAGAGCCAGTCGTAAGAGACGGTCGCCTACAACGTCCCAGCCTCATGTCAAGCATTCTGCCAGGTTGGTGGCTTCAGACTCTGGCATTCACAGTCAAGGGTTCTTGCTGGGGTTTCATTGTTGTTGTTGTTAACAAACTCTTAGATAGAAGCTCAACATATAAAAAAACAGCACTTTATCCTAACACATTTATTTCCTATTTTCACCTATTTGTTATCTGCTCGGAATCCGGTCAGTCCATGAGAACAATTGCCAGGCTTCCTGTCGGCCCAGACCACGACCCCGACAACCCACGCAGATGACAGAGAGGGCACCCCCTCCTGTGGGCAGAGAGCCCCAAATCCAGGCACCTCGGGCAGGGCACTGCAACCCACAGAGCATGGCACATGGCTTCTAAGAACATGTTCTGAGAAGGCTGTTCTCATGCAAACACAAATAAAAGGGGGGGGCTACCGAGGACAGTTGCAGGCTCTCCCCACCATTACACATAGTGTCACTAGTGTGCAGGCTGTTTCTCACCCATGGCTAATTGCATGTGGGGTGGCAGTCTCGTCTCAGTCTTTGGGTAGCAGCTTGTCAACAGGTAGCGGACAAACTAGGAGGCTACTGCAATGATTCAACCAAGCGGTACCCATCCAGCACTCCAAGGTGGCCTCCCTGGGCAGGGAGGGGTGGAGGGAGACACCTGGGGACGTGCTAAGCTCAAGCTCCAACAGCAGGGCCCCCAGCCTCAGGGATCAGCGTCTCAGGGCTCCTTCAATCTGTGCTGACGACCCGCCTCTCCCTCTCGGTTGCCTCCCTGAGAACTTGGACTTCACTCTGGAGTTCCTCCTCATTCCCAGTCAGACTTGGTAAGGTCCATCCTCACTCACAGAAGCACCTTTCTTCTGGTCATGGTCATTCAGTAAGAGCTGTTCAGTCCCCAGCCCCACCTCCCCCCTCTCTCTGCCCCTCTGGCACTCATCCATCTCATGACACTCCCCATGCTCTGAACTCCCCCCAGTCAGAGCACAGGAGGGGGCTGGCCATGACCCCTGGAGAATAACGCTGAAGCAAAAACACAACACGGGGACTTGTTCCACATGTTAATACCAGAGTCGTATCTTCAAAGTACAGTATGGTGAGCAATTTCACCACTGTCCTTGGACCCCCAAAGCCCAGGGCAGGCTTCCCCATGCTGCCTCCAGACCTCAGCCCTGCGCCGTTCCAGCCGGGTCACCCTGGCGATGGACCGTGCCCCCTCTCCGGGCTGGCGGGGAGGCCAGCAGACGGTGGGGGGGGGGGGGGGATAGGGCAGTCGTGCAGGCCCAGCCCCACAGTGTTCGTCTTTAAGGCAGTTTTTCCTTAGTTCTCGGTACCTTAAACATACATACTCATGGTTTTTATTGATCACTCCAAAAATCTCTTGGAGGAGAATAATAAATACGGAACCGTCTTTCTTTCTCTGCTCAATCTCAGAAGGAACCCACAAAAAAAGACAGACCATTGTCTAAGATACTTAACGCCGGTCCAGGGCAGGGATGGGGCCGGGGAGGAAACGGCGTGTAGGACGGGGAAGGAGGCCTTCCAGCTACTGAAGCACAAATCCACTCAGGGCCGCACCGGACACCTCAGCAGCTGGTGACTCACTTCTCTGGGGAGGACCTTAAAATGAAACTTCGGTTCTTCTGTACAAGTTCTGAGGTTTCCAGGATATGAGACACTCCCACCTCAGGGCCACTTCCTCGGGCTCACGGGGAGGGGACTAAGGTCACCCCCTCGAGTCGGTATCCTCATGTTAAAGCTGGAGCGGAGGCAGCTGCCCAAACCGTCGTCACGCTGACTTCTCTGTGCTGTGTGCAGGCCCTGCCTCACTACGGGAATATTTTTAACAAAACAGAACAACTACCTTGAAAATCTGTGTGAGTTAAATGAGATAAAACTACAATACAGGTCTAGCTTCTCCGTTGGTCCGTGGGTCTAGTCCTCCACCCCTTGTAGGTCCTCACCACACCAGCACGGGGCTCTATACACACAGTAGGTCTACTCAATACATAATCAGCCAACATGAGTTTCTCTATCAATGTTTTTCCATCAATTACTACGAAGAAAAACATCAACATGCAGCAACTTAAACTCAGGAATACACTACCTGCTATCAGGAAGTACCTATTCAAGGGCAGAAGGAACAACATAGAAGGAAAATTCCCCAAATATTAGGGAATAGAAGGAAAATTCCCCAAATATTGCTTTATTCTCCTCAGGGACGTGGCATTCAATGTCCAGGCCAAACAGCACCAGAGCGATATCTCCAACCAAGTTTCCATGTGGCAAAACTCCCTCTTCCTGTTTTAAAAGCCAACCTAGATGGTCCAACCAGTCTCCCATGGTTATTATAAATATTGTAGTGTGGAGAAACTCAGCATTTCAAGACCCTGCTTCTGTGGGGGGCTCTGGAGACACCCAAAGTGATTTGATGGCTTAAGACAATGGAGTGACTCTGCAAAAATCAAATTATTGAAGCTGCTATTAATGCAGCTCCACAGATTGGTCGAGCAACTTTGGACTCTGGGATGGTGGCCAACAGGCGCTCTCCTCTCCAGGACAGTGAGTGAGGTTCCGTACACAGCCCAGGTGGGGCTGTTTCTGGTTGCCTCGTACACATGGGTGTCCACGTTCCCAAACGTGCCCCCCCCCCATAGCACACAGGATCCTTCCATTTTAGAGGGGAGAGGACATAGAGCAAACTTCCACATTTCTGCGCAAAGATTTCAAGGGAGACGCATAGGTTAAGGTCCAAACAATAACCTCCTAAAACAGAACAAATGGCTCTTTATAAAAACAGTTAGGAACTTGGGGGCAGAGTGGTTACCGAATTCAAGGAAAATTCGCAAATTTTGCATCCAAACTTCTCTCTCTGGGATGCCCTCCAGGGACACAAGGGGGTGGAAAACAAGCACACTTGTGACAACGGGAGCTTCCTGAAGCCGCCCATGTGATGTCCTTGGTCCCCTCCTCTTCCCCAACAGACTGGCAGCCCCGCTTTATTTCCTCACAGAGCAGCAGGTTCATCTCCAGATTCAGTCACTTTCTTCTTCAAGGGGCTGCAGGCACGGCCACTGGCTGGTGCAGCTCGGGGCTCAAACCCCCTGCAGTGCTGAGGGGTGAAAGGAGGATGGGGGGTCTGGTCCCACGCACAGAAACACAGCTCCCAACCAGGTTCTTAGTGATTACCCTGGTGGGGCGATTCGGATGAGATCATCTCCTGTCCCACCACTTCCTTCTCTGTCGCCCAGAGACCGCTAGCAAACGACAACACCCTCCAGGCTGTTGCTGCAGGACTTCGAGGCCCCCACGGAGTCTTACAAAGACCACAGTGCACGGCTCAAAGACAGAGCAGCGTCCCTGGCGGGCCCCTTTCCGCCCACCCACCCACCTTCCTGTCCCAGTCATCTTTGAAAGTGGCCGCCTCTCAATGGCAGCACAAAGACAAGTGGAAAGAGAAGGACCACAGCTGCCCTGGGCGGGGAAGGACACACTCGGGGCTGAATGTGCTGGCCTGGCCTCCACGCTGCTGGACAGCAGGAAGGGGAAACTGGGTTCCTGCCCAGGTCCCTGAAGTCGACGCTGCTGTCCCGCTTCATTAGGAAAACAGAGAACAGCCACAACTGACTTCCTCAATCCAGCCCCACCTGCGTGGGGAAACGCCTCTGAATTTTGTCAACAGGCTTTCTCTCCAACTTAATTTTTAACACTATCGACATTTGCCTCTCGGTGTGCATGTGCTGATACTCCCGAGGGGGGTTATGAGGCCACATTAGGCTCTCCCTAATGCGTAAAATCTCCCTTTAGGATTTTATCTGAAGGTAAAA
Organism: Artibeus jamaicensis; assembly: GCF_021234435.1. Taxonomy (NCBI): domain Eukaryota; kingdom Metazoa; phylum Chordata; class Mammalia; order Chiroptera; family Phyllostomidae; genus Artibeus; species Artibeus jamaicensis. Next base: position 3,142,514 of record NW_026521195.1, on the reverse strand, counting down.
TCCCTTATCCTCAAAGCACATATTTATTAGGTGTTCGGTGTTACCACTTGAAGAATTCTAAAATCAGCCCAGTGGTTCCTAAGAGGTACTGCGTATTTACCACACACGCAAAATGTCTGCATGCACAGATACATTGCATTGGCAAGCTGAGCATTTTCCCACTTTGGGATGTGGGTACATATTTATATGCTGTTGAGGGATATATAAATCTTGTTTATTGAAATATTATTTGTGCACTTTTCAGCACCCTGGTGGGGAAATCTCGCAGGCAGGCACTACCTGGCATGAGATATTTGCTTGTGAGAGAACTGTGGCAGAAACAGAAATAACTAATGCCCCAGCCAGGCGGTGCTTTCGCGGGAAGCAAGAAAAGACCATAAAATGTAGCTTACTACCCACTCGACGCGGACAGCTAATATTTCCTCCTTTAGCGTGTCTGGTACCCATTCTGATAAAGTGCTTCCAGACGACTGCTTGTGGGGAATGTGGGGCCTGTCAACTTTAAAACTTAGCACGGACGAGCAGGCCGCATAATCAAAGACCGCACAGCTCCTCAAATCTCATCTGGGATGATCACTTCGGTCATCGCACACAAGTCAAATGGTTGTCTAACCCAAAACCTCGGTCCCTGGCTCCAGACCGACTGGCCAGGGCCACCTGAACGTTTGACAGGTATGCCAAAATCCCGGTGACCTGACAAAACTCTTCCCTTACACTGTAAACCTGCCCCGTCTACAAAGACGCCTGCTGCTGAACAGCAGCTGCGGCTACCCAGTCATTTAAGCCGGCCACCAGGAGGATGCCCTAAACCCCTGCCTCACCCGAGCTCATCACAATGGACCTGGTAGGGACACACACGTGCACTTACAGGGACGACGTCCACAATGCAGGTGGTGGCTTTGGATATGCGTTCTATCTTTAATTAGAAATATTACATGAAATGACAGACATCGACTTGCACTGAAGGAAAAATGTATGATTACTAAATTCTCTAAGCCATCATAAATGCAAATGTCTGACTGTATTTGGGGCCGGGGGGACCATTGCTGTGAATGAACTTGACTGGAAACCTGACAAAGGTCTGATTCCAGTCCTTCCTGTACCACAAATGCAATGTCCAGAGCGGTGCTTTCCAAACTGTGTGTCATGACCCATTACGAATCGTTAAGTAAAGTTAATGACGAGCTTCCGTTGTTTTTTTTTTTTTTTAGTACAGAAAGAACAGAACATCAGAGAACAAGCAGATACTGTTTTACTTAGGGGGCAGACTGGTGCGTGGTGCTGGTGGTGTTTGTGTGTATATCAGGTCAAGAAATTAAATGTATTTCCTATTGTGGAAGTACAGGATTTAGAAGTCACTGATCCAGAGTAAATTGCTTAGCCTCTATGAAGTTGCTTCTTATCTTTCAAATGGACATTAACATTCTACTTCACAGAATAGACACAAATAAGATAACTTCACATCTTTTCAGCTATGAAACATCGTATCATTATTTTAGTTACAGCATTTGGGTTGAGTTTCCTCAGAGCTGGCTGATTCTCTGCCTACCAGCTCACAGCCTAAACTCCCTGCCCTAGCAATTCGGACATGCTGTACCAAAGGCAAGTCTGAGACCGCAGTCTCCTAGACAGAGCTAGAGACAGGAGAAGCCCGAGTTTCCAGAATTGGTTATAGTCTCCTTGGTAGTACCTCCCGTATGGCCTGTGGGGAAAAGCCACAACCAGAATGGAAAGACAGCATTTTTGTGCTACTGTGGGGACCCCGTGAAAGAATCACCGCTTAGGGGAAATGAGCCAAAGAGGGAATGTGCAGAGGTCATGGCTGCAGGAGGGCGGACCGAGGTCGCCCCAGCCCTCCGATGGCGCTTTACTTGGAGATATCACCCATCCCTCCTCTTCCCACTCACAGCTCGGAGCCCCCGAGTCAGGCTCCCAATGTCACCAACGCTTCCAGACAGCACGTCACTGTTTAGTTACACATGTTACCGGGGCACATCATGGTATCCCAGAAGGAGCCGAGGCGAGACACTGCCAGCCAGGAAAATGACAACGCCTAGGAGGAAAGACACCCGCCCTCCTACTGCTCCCACACGCTGCCCTTAACGGGCTCCCCGGGAGGAGAGTGGGTCTAAAGACCCAGCAGCAGTACCTGTTCCCAGAAACCAGAGGGGCTCTAAAAAGAGAGACAGAGATTTCCACTGGGAGCAGGGGGACATCTCTGAGGACTCAGGGGCACTAGGATGAAAATACCTCTTTTTCAACATGACACCCATGATCTTCAGGCCAGCATGTTGTGAGTTTTGTGTCGTGGAAGGCTCAGCCGGGCTGGCACAGGTACACAGGTACCACCTGGCTGGGCCGAGAGGCACAGCCTGCAGCCAGTGAGAGTCTCTGGCCCACCTGGGAACGCAGTGCCCTGACGCCCGCTGAACCACGGAGCACAGAAACACGTCTGCCATGGTCTGCACTTCTCTGTGACAAACTCCCACCCCGCTCACAGAGGGGAGAGGCGCGACAGATGCGGGTAAGCGGGAAGCAGGCAGTAATGGCGCAGAAACTGAGGGGCCATCAGAACCCTGCACTCCCCTCTCCTCCCCCCACCCCAGTGGCTGCTGGAGAGAGTCAAACAGATTGACAAAGTGAGCGGCCATCACCTGCCTGCGTTTGGGAATCTCGCCCAGCAGCTTTTGCTCACCTCTGACCTTAGTTAAAAATGAGGTGGAGCGTGTCACAGCGCAAGTGTTTTTCTCTCGTAACAATCTTTACACAGCAGGAGTGTTTTCTAACCGAAACACATATTTGTTTGGCAGAGCTCTACAGAACTGGGGCTGGGAAGGACTGTAGATATCATTTGACCCGGAGACTAGGGCCCAGAAAGGTTAAGTGACTTGGCAAAGGCCGCACAGCTGATGGTATGGTCTAGACAAGGAGCAAGACTAACCAGAATCTCCCAAGATGAAAGATGCCGATCATGGTGCCTCCGAACGTAAGGTTCCCTGTCCCCCAGGACTAAATCTTTGTCACTGTGCCTTTCAGAGTCCCCAGAATCAAGCAATTAGGTATAAAGCTGCATGTACACTGCCCAAAGGCTGTTCACCAATTAAATGGAGGAAACAGCCCCCACATCCCAGCGTTGAAGAGGAATTTCAGTCTCTGACAGAAAATGTAAGTCATTTTATCCATTTGAAACTGGAACACAAATACTAATATATAAAGACATGATTACTGCATGCATAATTGATAGTAAATAAGAAGTATCATTGCAGAAATACACAACCCGCATTGGAAGATCAGGTACTCCAAGTTACAAAGGCTGATTCATTCCAAATTACTACTACACCTGATACCAGCCCAAGATGTTTGCCCATGAGATACCATCTCTTCAGTATTTATAAAAACGAGATGTGAAAAACGCACACGCGAACCAAGGTTCTGAAGACTAACCTGCAGTGCGGGCAGCTACAAATCGGGCTGTCCGTGGTGAGCACAAAGTCTGCACGCCAGTCTGCGGGCAGGATTTTGCCCGCCCGTACACAACACGCACTCAAGCATCTGACAGATGGGTTCCAAAAAGCAGCGCAACATTCCATAAGCCAAACAAAAATTAATAGTAAAAGGTGCTTAACGTTCCTGGATGTGTGATGCTGTGTCAGCGAGCACAGCAGACGCCTCTGCTTCACCTCCCTCGGCCGCCTCAGCCCAAACACGCGCTCCCCACGCCGCCGCCCCCTGCCCTGCGCCCCGACCACAGCCAGCCCGCGGCGGGAGCCTGCTGCGGCCCCCAACGCTCCACTGATAACATCCGGTCTGCCGGTCCAGGAAACCCAGCGCGCTTGCAGCCTCTGGCCGCCGCTGTTAAAGAAAGGCCAGAACGGAGCTCATCCATACCAGCTCCCCACCCGTGACCCTGCATGGACAGGAATCAAAATAAATAAATAAATCCCATCGGTAGTCGGTGCAATTTAGCCCTGGAGGAGAGCAACTACCGGGACGGGTTCCAAGCGGGGCAGTGCTGCTGGCGGGTCTGTGCTTCCTATATGGTTACACCCAATGACAAGGGGACACTCTGGCTCCCCGCCAGTTCAGCAAAGGCACCGTCTTCTCCTAGCAAGAGTTAATCTACCCCCAAAGAGGGGTGGGGGCAGGGTGGAATGACCACCAGCGCCTACTCCCTACGCTCCGAAGAGAGGAAGCTGGAACTCCTTCCCAAAAGGTGGGCCGAGGACAAACTATTGTCTTGCTAAGAGTCAGGACCCAGACTGGAAGCTAATGCAAAAATCGGAAATGACTGTGTTCTGCCACACAGTCCGCTCAGCGGGCCCCGAAGTCCTACATACCTAGGCAAGATCGGACAAAAATCCCCTGACTCCCCGAAAAGGCCTTCCAGGTTTTTTAAATTACAGGCAAATGAATCTAGAACATAAGCAAATACCTACCCATCACCTAAATCGCTTCATCTGTACCCAATTTTTTTTCTAAAAAAAAAAAAGAAAGCCCATCGGCAGGACGGGGCATTAGAAGCAATAAAGGTCGCTGGTAAAATCTACAATGCTTTCTCCCTGTGAAATCTTCTGAGACGTTCTAGTCGCCTTCGACTGCGGCGGGCTGGTGGGAGTCGCAACCTAAAAGGAGTAACTGCCAAGGGGCGACCCAGCTGAAATCAAACAACAGAAACGGGAACTGCAATCGCCCCGAAATGGGAGGAGGGAAAGGAAGGGAGACTCCCGTGTTCATCCGTCAACATTAATGCCCTTTGTTGTTCACCTTTGCGCAGAACTGCGCGCGCTACCCCGTTCCTATCCCCGAGAACGCCAGCGCCTGGGTAACCCCGTCCGGAAAGCGCTGTCCTTGCCTCGAAGACCCGGACGTTCCGAGACTGTCCCCGGCGTCGCTCCACAGCTGTCCCCCTCATCACCACCCCCGCCGCTCTCGCTCCGGGCCTCAGGGTGGCCCGAAGTAAAAACATCGTGAAATGCCCGTTACCCTCCAAAGAGCAGAGCGGAGCCGCCCAGATGTTGACAAGCACCAGCGCCCCCGCCCCTCGGGACACAGAGCCCTGAACCCCGGGACCGGAGGGAGGAGGGGGAGGAGGGTGAGGAGGCTCCGGCTGTCACAACGGCTACCGAGCGCGGGGCCACATTCCACACTCCGGGGACGATGACGGACGCCAGAGGAAAGGTCTGCGCCTCCCTCTGTTTTGGGGGTGTTCTCTCTGCGCGGTGGTTCTTATCTCCCTCTCCAATCTGGGAAATCGTCGCAACCCACAGCCGTCGTGGGGAAGAAGGGGAAGGAAGAAGAGAAACGCCGTCCACCCTCCTCTTCCAAGTTGACACGCACACCCTGTCCCCACTCCAAACTCCGCAGGCTGAGCCCTGCAGCGGGCGGCTCCGCACGCTCCCCCAGCCGACCCGGGAACCCGAGCCCCTTAAGGCGGTGGGGGGCGAGACGCCGGCGCGCACCCCTCGGCCTGGGGCTGCCTCCCCAAAGCCCGACCCCGCCGCGCGAGGCACCGAAGAGGCAATTGCAGCCGGGCAGAGCACTAGGGGCGCGGGGACAAGGACGCGACATGCGCACCCGCTCGACCCGAGCGGAATAAAAGTTGGCCCCGTGGAGACTCACCCACGCCGTATTTCTCGTGCTCCGTAGGTATCCACATGGTTAAGCAGGGCTCCGGGTCTTCGGGCTGGACAGCCCCGCGCCCCTTCTCCGGCTCACAACAATGCTCAGCTGCTAAGGAGCGGCTGCAGCGCTGGAGCCCGGCGGCTCCGCGCGGGCTGCGGAGGCTTGTCTGCGCCGCGGGCTCCCGAGCCCAGCGTTGACACCGCGCGGCCCACGCTGCGCCGCCCGCCGCTCTCCTGGCGGCGGCTGCTCAGAGTCCTCCGACGCGCTCCTAGGGACCCGGCGGCGTAGTCATTGTTCTGATTCACTGAACTGAGCGAACACGCCGAAGCACTCTCGGGCGCACCCCCGCCCGCCTGCGCTGGCTCCGGCCCACCCCGCCCGGCGTCCCCGAGGCACACTGGGAATTGTAGTTCTGGGCCACCCCATCCGGGGGAAGGGGCGTGGCGGGAGCGTCTAGGGGAGAGGTTTAGGTTTTGCTTCCCACGTCCTATTGGTCCAGAGCGTGACCGCACGGCGAGGGCGGGGAGGAAGTGTCGCGTGGATGGGGAAATGCGCCTCCAGTCGCGTTTGCATTGGTTCCTGTCGGCGCCTGCCCCGCCCCACGGCCCTCCCTTTTCCTTGGCGCCGTGATGGCTGCTCCCTTGACCCTGGGTGCTGCTACACTAGGCGAGGAGGACGATGACTGCAATCGCCCCGGAACTGGGGCTGTCAGTAACGAAGGTGAGTACGGCGCCCCCGAGGTGAAAGTGGTCTGCGCTTTTTCTGCTTTCTCTCGGACCGGAATGCAGCTAGCCGGCGGGCGTACCCAAGATCCTGCCGGCTCTGAGATCACCTGGGCGGGAGGTGGCCAGCGGTGGGGCCCAGACGTACCAGCGGGTCGGTCGCGGCTGGTTGGTGCGGGCTGTCTGTGGAGGGAAGAGAAAACGGGATGGCACGGCTCCCAAAAACGGGAGCCACGGAGGCTCCCTGGGCGTTGGGAGTTCCCAGCTTAGCTGCGGAGTGGGTGTGGGTCAAATCAGGCTCGCTCCAGGGCAGTGATCACGCAGGAATGAGAGCCCTTTTTCTTCGCCAGCACCCTACCTCCGACTCTGTTTGCTTAAGTTTGTCCTCGGGAGAAGAGCTTTACTGGGGGGTTCGCGCTGATTTCCACTTGCAGACTGGCCACTGCTGTCCAGTCTGCAGACACGCCTAGTGGTTGGTTGGCTGGCGTGAGCGGCTCCTGACGGGTGTGTGTGTCCCTCCCAGACTCCAGAGTCGCTCTTCCACCGCCCCTGGGGTTTAGAATTGAACGTGGAGCCTGGGGTCCATAGGGAAAGAAGAAAGGAAGTGGTAATCCGCTCTCCTGACTTCAGAGAATATTTGATGTGGTTAGGAAAATCACAGCAACTTCGGCTCTATTTGACTTCCAAGTTGTTCTCCAATCCACTGTAGAGATGAACCCCAAACTTTGAAAACTGCAGGGGGCGTGTCTTTAGGCTTCCTAGCCCCATTCTTTTGCCTTTGGCCCATCCTTCTCCCCTTCGCCTCCCCTTCTTTGTCTCTGATAGGTAATTTAACACAGCAAGGTACCTTTTTATGATGGACCTGATTTGGGGCTTAAATTTGGTTCACAGCCCTTGTTGAGGGTTTTTTTGTTCTTTCCTTATTAATGCTTTTGCTGTTAAACTGACATTGAGTCTTAAGTTTTTGAGCAGAGATAAAGTGCAATAATTACTTCCCATCAGTGGAAGCACCGGGCCCTGTAATTATTTCAGTACCTCTACCAAAGAAATCTCTGTTGGCTCCTGCATTGGATATTGAGTTATACCCACACCCTACGCAGTTCATCGTGGAGTCGGCCATACAGTCAGCTATTAATGTGATAGTAACAGAGTATGAACGCTTTCCAGATTCTTTGCAAATTCCACAGGGCTATCACATTACAATCCAAGAATGGAATCCTCAAGGAATGTTTCTCACAGATAACTCATAAAAACAAAAATAGGGTATGCCTTTCACAAACATTGAAGAACAATAAAAAACCATTAGTTATTTTAAAGTTATAAAAATTCTCGTTATCAACATTTCAAACTGCTCAAAAATGTGTGCAGTACAAAATGAAAATTCCTCCACCACACACTCCCAGAGTAGCAAGTGTTGTTGGTTTGATGTGTGTTCTTTCTGACATATTCCTCAATGACAACACGTCTCAATGGCTTTGAGTTTTTAAAAATGAAAAAGGATCATTCTATGTAAGATCAAAGAGCTGCGGTCTTCCTTCTCCCAATAATCTCTTATAGACACTCTTCCTATTGGTGCATTGATTGCTTCCTTCCTTTAAAAGGCCACTCCCACTCTATTCCATAACATGGACGTGCCTCACTTGAACCATTCCCCTATTCCTGAGCACATAGTAGGACTTTAGTTTTTCAATAATGATGTAGTGAATAGCTTTACATACATATCCTTGGGCATTGTGTATGTGTTTCTCAACAAATTGCTGGGTCAAAAGTTACACATGTTGAAAATTGCACATAGTAGACATTGGATCTTCCCTGTATGAGGCATCAGTGCACCCTCCCACCAGTGTCTGAGAGTAGCCTCTTCCCGCGTGCTCACCAGCTGTGAGGGGACCAATCCAGGACCAGTGTTTAAATGACTAGTAGACAGAACCGAGTAACTGATGGAAACCTTAACTTAGACTCCAGTTTGTTTTCATCAAAAGTACTGGGCAGCTACAATGAATTTGCAGCTTCTGTAACAAAAATAATCCCTCAGATTGGCTCAGAACTGCTCCGAGTTCTCACTAATTTGTACAAGTCAGTGAGAGAGCTTAATGGTTGATTTTTATGTTGTTCTTATGAAGTGGTGACTAAAGATCCCATTTATAACCCATGTGTCATTCTGAGACTTTATCCAATTCTTTTCCAATCCTGCAGTGGGATACAAATTTGGGGCAGAAATAATGACTTTAAAAGTATATTCATATTTTTTGTTAGGCAAGCACTTATCAAGTATGCTCTTTCTCATAAAATCATTATTTTCTTTTTGAAAACTGCCCTTTTAAAGAGGTTTTCATCTAGCTTTAATTAAAATGTCCATCTGTGTGTTTCATCCCCTGGGACAGGGGGGCCTAGGAGTCTTTGGATAGAAATCCTTGCAATTCTACACGATCTTGACTACTCAGTGTCATTGGGTAGTATGCAGGCAGGCACGGTGCCTCCCCTGTGTCGCCAGACCTCTGGGGCTCCAGCCGTCTCCAGGAAGGTCCCTGGCCCTGCACAGCACTGCTTCCCATCCACCTGAACAGTGACTAGGATCTCATATGAAGAACAGATAGTAAATGGACTCAACATTTCTCACACTTGGGAGGTGTTATTGGTAGTTTTCTTCTGCTGTTTTTAATTAGGTAAGGGAGCACACCTGTAGTTTGGTAACGAACCACACACTGAGGACACTTTTTGAACGAGGTCTGTGCCTCCCTGTTGTGATATCCTGACGGTCAGCTGCTCCCCTGCAAATGCTCGCCCAGTAGGTGATGCCTGTGGTAATGCCTTGCCTTGGGGACCTCATTAACTCCTGTGTGCTGTCCCTGGAAGAAAGGGGGCCGCAGGGGGCCCTGCTGGAGTCCAGTGCTGGTCAATGTGGATGAAACACTGACAGTTGGGACATGATTTTGGTCCCAAGAGCACCGTTTAGAGGGTGCATGTTGCAAGGAATTCAGCAGAGTTGGGAAAGGGTTACAAATAGAATAATGGCTAAAGAGACGGCCAGAAAGAACAGATTCAAAAGATTATTTCAGGCACAGGAAAATAAGACACGGTATCTGATCAGATTCGGGACCCGAGGGCAAGATAGGAATCAAAGATGCTCCAAGGTTTCTAACTAAGGCTTGATGCTGTTCACTGAAATAGGAACCACAAGACAGGCACTGACACCTCCTGCGGCCCCCTTTCTTCCAGGGACAGCACACAGGAGTTAATGAGGTCCCCAAGGCAAGGCATTACCACAGGCATCACCTACTGGGCGCGCATTTGCAGGGGAGCAGCTGACCGTCAGGATATCATAACGGGGAGGCACAGACCTCGTTCAAAAAGTGTCCTCAGTGCGTGGTTCGTTACCAAACTACAGGTGTGCTCCCTTACCGCCTCCTAATTAAAAACAGCAGAAGAAAACTACCAATAACACCTCCCAAGTGTGAGAAATGTTGAGTCCATTTACTATCTGTTCTTCATATGAAATCCTAGTCACTGTTCAGGTGGATGGGAAGCAGTGTTGTGCAGGGCCAGGGACCTTCCTGGAGACGGCTGGAGCCCCAGAGGTCTGGCGACACAGGGGAGACACTGTGCCACCCTGCACACCAGGCAGGGCCCCCATCTTCAGTCACCCTGCTTCCCCTCCCTCATCTCCATTATCACACTGATGTTCTCAGGCTGCGGGAATTTGTCGGCAGTTTTGTCTACCCCAGTAGACCATGAACTTCTTGGGGGCCAGAGTTGTCTTGTTTTACTTTTACGCACTCAGGGCTGATCAGAGCTGCATGGAGCAACCTGTACCAGCTCAGGGGGAAGAATCTCTTTGAAATTTAGCCAGAACTTATAATGGGAGCCATTTTAAGCAGAGGAACTGAAAACTGAGGAGATATTATATGTTTGTGAAAGTTGTGCGTGCCAACTAATACATAATATCCTCATGAAGATGGTTCTTGTCAGAGGAATCAGTTAGCATTTTTGCATAGTTTTCAGCCCCTTTTTAAGTGAAGTTTTAGTGTTGTTCAGGTGACGGTGAGAAGAGTCCTTCAGGAGTGTGTGAGCAGCTACACAGGCCCTCACATCAGCCTCCCGCCCGGTCTGGCTGTCACCCAGTGTCCCTCAGCATTGTCTCATTTCCAGCATTAATGCTCACGTCCACTCTCACCTACCTGCCGGGACAGTGGAAAGAGGAGCAGACCCTGTCTAGGAAAAGCCGTCTCTAAATTTCAGCTCTGCCGTTCGGCAGCTGTGACATCAGTGTATGGCACATGCTGCTACACTGATGTGAACATAGTTATAACGCCTACTTGGCAGAGTTACTGCAGTTATGAAAGCCCAGAGTGTTCCCCTCTGTAAAGCTGGACCTCAGTCAACTTTAGTCGCTTTTAATATAAAGAGCAGCCTCCTTGAACTGCCTGCCCCCAGACTCTGTTCACTCAGGAAGCTGTGTGAGTGGCGGTGTAACCCAGGGCAGGCTCAGGAATGCGCTGCTGATGGCTGCTTTGGTTTGCGTGCACTCATGGAATTTGGGGGTTGTCCGTGTGTCTGCTGGCACTGCATACTGGAATTGCAACTATGTGCTCCAAAAGCCTTTTTATAGTCTCTTCTAGACCCCTTCCCACTCCTCCCCAGCACCCCCCCTCACACCAGCCTTCAGCTCCCCACATGGGCATGCACCGTCCTAGTCAGCAGGAAGCTCGGGTGGGCTTGCATATTGGGATGGGCTCGCAGGGTGCAGGCTGGAGGATGGCACGAAGGGAAAAGAGTTGGAGAATCCTAGTCTGGCGGCGTTGGCGTGAGGCTCCGAGGGGCCTCCCCCGCAGCACCCTTTAAAACTAAGCAGGTCCCAGCTTGTAGGCTATTAAGAGGGGATATTAAAAAAGGAGGTATAATAATAATGGTAATGCTGGCGGGAGCTGACATTTGATGAGCAGCAACTGGTGCCAAGTACTGTGTCCAGTACTATTCCGAGTCCTCTTCCATTCTGTCCTCACAGCAGCCCTGAGGGAACTGGGGCAAAGAGTAGCTTGCAGAGGGTCACACGGCAGCTATGAGAGGACTTTAATTCTGTTTACTGGTATCATGATGTCTCTGAGCTCCATAGGATGACAGCCGAAACAGACTTTCCTTAGCCGTACACATGTTCTAAAGCTACTGTTGCCATAGAAAGGCAGAATGGCATAGAGGAAAGAGTACCTGTACAGACTGAGGTCAGAACAGTTTAGGACCGAATCCTGGGCACTGCCCAGCCTCGGCCAGGTGATGAGCCCCCAAGCCTCAGTTTCCCCCCGTGAGACAGGCAGCGATCCTCTGTCCACCGGACTGTTGAGAGGGCCGCTAAGATGGCAGAGCCTCGGGGTCTCCAGCCAGCGGTGCGGGCTGTTCCAGCCACACTTAGCGGCCTGCCCGTGGACGTGTGCTAGAGGCAGCACAGGCGGTGTCTTTGAGTGCTGCAGCCACGCTGCATCCCGTCCACCTCTAGAGCAGGTTTCTGTTGAAGAACGTGGGAGGACTGGTCGTCTCAGCCGCCACAGTCACATCCCCTTCTCTCTGTGTGGACGCAGACCTGAGTCCTGCGCAGCCCGGCGCCACCCTCCATGACACAGGCTCGCACACTGCCCGTCATGAAAGCTCTGAGGCTGATTTGTTCACATTCACTACTGATGATGATGCCGATCAGATTCAGATAAAAATTAGGCTTTCTTCCAAACATAAGTCCGTGGGCATGTAGAAATAAGCAGCATACATTAACTGCCTTCTCCAGCACTGGAAACTGTATATGCTTCTGTTGGCTGTTCTTGAAGAACTTTGCCACAAAGTTAGGGTTCATTTCTGCTACAGGTTGTTTAAGAAACTCGTCAGACTGAATGGGCTGGTATGTCACCCACAGTCCCTCAAACAATTGTGATACTCGCTGAAACGGGTGTGTTATACCCACCTCATGGGCCCAGAGGTGAGTGAAGCAGCTTTTCCCAGAAACTGTGATGCATTTGGTATCAGTCTCCTGCCTCAGTTTACATCTCAGCCGGTACTGTCTGTGGCCTGTGGTGGGACTCGTCAGATAACTAACAGTCTGTGTGCTATCTTTAGCTCCAGGAACCAAGCAGAGTTTTCTAGAATTAGACCTTTTGCTCTTTATTTTCACTGCAGGTCAACAGTCGAGAAGTGGTAGAATATTTTAAGTGATACAAGCTAATGTTGGAAACTATTAGGCTTTCTCCATGTGTAGTAATTTAAATTAAGCAAGACATCAGGTAAGAATGTGTGGAAGAGAAAACTGGACTAGGGGTCAGGAAATGTGAATGCTGATCATGAATTGGCTGCTCTGTAGTCGTGTGAACTTGGCAAGAATAATTTCATCCCCCTGAGCCTCGATCCCACCATGGAAATGTGCGGTTGGTGGCCTGGCTCGCGTCAGTGGGAGGCTGAGCGAGGTGGTGGGCTGTGCGAAAGCGGTCCGTGGACCTGAGCGCTGTGGAAATGTCGGGGTGGGTGACACCGGTGAGGAGGGGCTAGCACAAGAAGCAGAGGTGGTCTCTGGAATAGGACAGACCGGCTCAGATGTCGCCATCAGTTAAAACCTGTGTGACCGAGCGGGTCCTGTAGCCTCACTGTTGTTATGTGTGACAACTGCCGTGGCCACTGCTCCAGAAGTTTGGGTGTGACTTCAGACCGACCCACGTTAGAGTCTGAATCGAGCCACCGACGTTAGTGTGTCAGCCCTCTCAGGACGGGGCTGTCACACACGCTTTGCTTTGTGTCGCCTCGTCTTCTGGGACAGTGCCCTGCTGGGATGGCATTTTGTGTGGGTGAGGGGGCAACTGGGAATCTGCTCCCTGCTGGGCGCTGTACAGGACGCCAGGAAAGCGCCCCTGGCCCTCCCCTCGCAGACTCTTCCATGCGGCTGGTGGGCTCAGCATCCGTGTTTGGCCGGAGCTAATCGGGGAGTCCTTTCTGGCTGCATGTCACGCTGCGGGAAGAAGTGGCACATTTGACTCTGTAATCAGCCTGCACCGACTGAGGAGTCTAGCACAGCACAGCTTTTGAATGCGTTTATTTTTCAAAGACAGGAAATGCATGCTCAGTCTCCTGGTTTCCCTAGCACTGTCCTCGTTCCGTGCCTTTCCTTAACTGAAAGGTAAACCCTTCCCCACGTGATTCGACAGGGCCTAAGTTGCGGTAGTGTTTTTATCCAAAAACTGAGATTTGTTTTTTAAGAGGAAGCCCTCAGAATTGTAATTGTGGTTATTTTTTTAACACAATTTCCTGTTACATAACAAGCTGCTATTCATCAGTAATAGCCAATTAGAAAAGAAAATATCTTGTATCCACTCATCGTAATTACCATTATAAAGCAATTAATAGCAGTAACTGTTGCTAAACAGTAGCAACATCAGTCTTTGCTCTAGCACGGCACAGCTGATTCCCACGGGGAAGGGGGGAGGAGGAGATCCTGAACGCTTGTTGGGGCTTCATACACACCAGCTGATGACCGACTTCTGCAAGCTCTGTGCCAGCGGTGCGCCCACAGGAGGAGACGCCACACTGATGGCCTCCTGCTCTGGAGGTGGCTTTCCCAGCGCGTTGCTCAGGTTTTTATCTGGGTCTGATCTCACTTGGGCTTCTGAATGACTCTGTGATTTTACAGAAGTTATTTACATATGTGGTAAGGTTTCTTGGTTTGTAAAGGAGAGAATTCACTTGTATGAACACCCTTTTGACTGCGTTTCCCCAATATCAGTAAAAGAAAGTGGACTTGGGGAGCCCGCAGCGTACATAGCGCAGAGTCGGTGTGAAAAGAAAAGCGTCTCTGGAGGTGCTGTTAACAGTTAGTCACATGTTGGGACATCACTGATCAGGGACACGGAGTCGGGAAACCGGTGGAGGACTCCAGCAGCAGATGGCTTCTCGGACCTCTCAACCCAGGAGAGTGTGGGCAGGCCATCGGGGGGTCTCCCACCCAACCCTGTTCCTTCTCCTCTCCATTCTCTAGTAAACAGTGCAGGTCTGAGAGAGCTACCGACAGAGCCGAGACTCAGTTCATCAGAGCCTGTAGTTCCCCACCTGCCCCCTGCAGCCCCCTGCTGTCGACCACAAAGGCGGAAACCAGGTCCGTCTGGCCGCCCAGGATCGGATGGCCCAGCAGGGAAGGTGTAAGGAATACGTGAGTAGCTATCTCACGAGGTAGGAAATATTGAGGAGCACCAAGTGATCAAGACAGAGTTGAGCAAGAAGAGATCCTCTGTGCACAACCAATCAATCAATCTGTCAGTCTGTGCCCTGCAGTTAGAGAGAGAGAAATTTGTGTGGCAAGGGAGTCCTGTTTTAAGAATAGTCATAGTAGGGGGGGTGTGGATAGAGCAGGAAGGTAAACAAAAAGCTAATAAAACTTGAGGAAGGGAAGGGAGAGATCATGCCCAGCGAGTCGTACCAGGCAAGTTGAGTAGGATTTGGCCACACAGAAGCAAGGCAAGGCCACTCGGGCGGAGGAGGGGCAGGGCAAAAGAAAAACTGGGGGCCTGTCCCGCAGGCACGAGGCAGCCCCTCTACCCGGAGAGAAGCAGGAAAGAGGGAGTGGTGCAGAGAAGCCTGGAAAGGCCAATCGAAGCTCGCCCACAGGTCTCACACATTACACCCCGACTCTGCCGACTGGGCCTTAGAGGCGGGAAGGAGGACACCCGAGAGATCGAGGTCGAATCAGGAGGCGACTCACTGAGGAGGGGCAGTTGAGTAGGAGGTAGGGGTAGTTTCCAGAGCAAGGATTCTTGCCGAGACTGGGCTGCGAGGGTCTGGCAAGGCCTGGTCATAAAAATGGTTAGCCTGACTCAGGTGTGGTCAGGGAGAGTCTTTGTCAGCGGCAGGAACAGGACCGCAGGTAAACCGGACTTAGGGGCAGAACCCGAGTCCTGGAAAAGCTTGGAGACTCGAGTTAGCAGGAACGGGGGTCTGGGCCAGGCGTGAAATCAGAGAATTGACGGAGTCGGGCAACATGTCACAGGCTCGGGCACCAGCAAAGGAACACAAGTGAGGCTTGGTTCCCAGGGCTCAGTCACATGCCCAGGGGCGAGCCTCTGGGACCCAGGTGCAGACGGGGCCAAGAAGACTGGGTTGACGCAGAGCCACTGGCTGAGGTGGCTCCTCCTGGAGTGGAGCCGAACCGCCGGTGGTGTGCGTGGAGACCCCCGCTGGGCTCACTGGCCACCGTGGCGGGGCTGAGCTCCAGGCAGCTCGTTACAGTTGCCCACAGGGCCGCGGCTCTCCTGACCCGGAGCTCGTTAGCCCCGCACAGTGGGCCAGCTGCAGCGCGACTCTCAAGTGTAAAGTGATGATGCCCTTTCTTTTCCATGACCCCCAGACTATGTGGGGTTTGAGGCCTCGGAGAAAGACTTCTGTTCTTGATCTTTTTCCTTTTGAAACATTTCAGAGTTTATTGAAAGAACAGATTAAATTATAATGTTACTTTCCCTCCTGTCAATACGATATTCTTAGGTCTGAGTAGTTACGGTTCTTTCTACAAGCACAGCAAACCCGTTTCCCTTTCAATGCACGAAACCCAGAATACCTCCAACTGTTCAAATTTCTATGTTCTGAGAGCCTAAATGAATGAAAAATGAACAAAGCCTTTAAGCCAGGGACTGAAAAAACTTCATGTCTTTGCTGTCATGCTTCGAGACCTTCTCAGCAGCTGGGGTTCTCGTTGGTTTTGTTTGCCTCTGTGATTGAAGTAGGTGGGCTGGTACAATTTAGTAAGCTGTCCAGTAAGCATGTTTTTCAGGGTGGTACTCCAGGGCTCTGTAGAATTGAAGGACAGAAAAGTGTTATAATATCTTCTCACACAAAGAGGATTTCATGATCAAGTAATTTTCAAATGCTGAGTTTAGTAAAGTTGCATAACTTCCTTACTTCAGGACTTTAGTATGCTAATTTTGTGAATGTCCAAGAGATTCATATTAAGTTGCAGTTTCCCAACTGTCTAACCCTTTCCTCAAATCACCCCCATGAACATTTCATGGGCTGCAGATGTTCCGTGGAAACTGTCTTCCCATGAGACAGACCGTGTTTATCAAGAGCAGAGCCTGCCCAAGTAGTTCCACCTGTAAACATCTTCAGGAAGAGACTGGTCACCCTGTGACTGTCATAATAACCATTGTCTCGGTGTTCCAGCGCTCCTGTTTCAGTTCAGGGTGAAAACAGCAGACGTCACTGTTTGTTCTGCCTCGGGGGGCGGGGTGTCCTCCAAGTTGCACCCCACCCCCTGCCCTGTTTTGTCCAGAAAGCCAGAGTTCTTTTGAAGATGTCCAAAGTAACATTGAAATAAATATTTGTGTAAACAAACCTAGCACTGTAGCAAAGTAGGAGAAATTTTACTCTTGAAATCGGTGTCTTTTGATTTGAAAATTGAACAATGAAAAGGAACGTCATTCCTGAGTACGCAGCCTCTGGCTGACTGCTCCCGATCACTCGAGCCTGTGCCAGTCAGGTTACCATAGCTGTTTCATGAATTATTTAAGGTTATCAAAATTTCATTTGCATTCTTCTCTCAGCTTTCATCGGACTCAGGAATGTGGTTCTAATTGCCTGTGTGCGGTGGCAGCATCAGAAATATCAGAGTTTCTGAATGACTTTATTAATGAAATGATAAATCCAAGCATCTCTTTGATGTGAAATCTGCAACTCCTGTGATGCAGAGGAATTCCTTAGTGAAAGTTTGTTCAAACAGCTTAGAAATGATTCATGGGACCAATGTTATTGACTCCTGGTCAGCAGGGTTCAGAGCCAACTGGCTGATCTCCATTTCTTTGGAATTCTCACGTTAAATGCGGTTTTACTGTGAGAGTAGCTATTATCAAAAATACAAGAAATACCAAGTGTTGGAGAGGATGTGGAGGAAGCGGGGCCCTCGTGCACCACTGGCAGGATGGTGAATTGATGGGGCCACTGGGGAAAACAGCCTGGAGGTTTCTCAGAAAGTTGAGACTAGAACTGCCGTATGAGCTGCCGGCAGTGCCGCTTCTGGGTGCACACCCACAGAACGTGAAAACACTCACTCGAGACGCATCTGCACCCCCACGTGCACTGCGGCATGCTCACAGTAGCCACTGGATGGAAGCATCCTAAGCATCCATTGACCAATGAGTGGCCAAAGAAGATATGACATATGGCCCTGGCTGGTGTGGCTCAGTGGATTGAGTGCCGGCCTCCGAATCAAAGGGCCGCTGGTTCAATTCCCAGTCTAAGGCACAGGCCTGGGTTGCTGGGCCAGGTCCCCAGTGGGGGATGCACAAGAGGCAACCACCCGTTGATGTTTCCCTCCCTTCCCCTCTCTAATAATAAATAAATATTTTTTAAAAAAGAAGAAGATATGATATGATATATGTATCCACAATGCTATACTACTTGGCCATAAAAAGATGAAATACGGTCATCGTGCCAGCATGGGTGGGGCTGAGGGTGTTATGCCAAGTGAACTCAATCAGACGGAAGAGGACAAAAATTGTATGATTTCACTCAGTGGAATATAAAATGAAGAAAAGGAAGAAACAAACAAAATGAGAGCAAACTCATAGACGTGGACAAGAGATTGGTGGGTATCCAAGGGGAAGGGGGTCACGTGTATGGCGACGGATGCACTAGGCTCTGGGTGGCGAGCACACGATAGTGTACACAGATGCCCGGCTGCACAACCCGTCCCTGAAATTATAACAATACATTAATGAATTAATTCCAAATCTATTGTATTTATGGGTAGTTATCAAAAATAATTATAATGCTATTGATATCAGCTGATCTTAGACCCACCTGTGAAATTCACACATACTTGTGGAAACTCAAAAATGTTTTCATATGATATGGACATTTTTTTTAAGTTACATCCTTCATCAGTCACACTTTGTAAAGTACTGTAATCCTCATTAAGAATAGACACTGTTTCTTGCTGTCTAAGTCATATTCATAGTTCAGACCTTGCCCTAAGGGCCCCCCCTTTCTGTGTGCAGCCGCCCCCACCCTGGTGGGGTTAGCCCCGCACCTCTCCGCAGCCCTCATCACAGACTGTGCACTTGCCTAGGAGAATCCTGCTGCTTGCTGTAGAGGGACACATTCTGTTCTAATAGTGCGATTAATGTATATGTACTCGCTTCCAAAGACTGCCCATAACAGAGTCCCACAGGCTGGGCGGCTTCAAACAGCGGAAGCCCACTTTCGCCATCCTGAAGGCTGGAAGTCCAAAGTGAAGCTGTCAGCACCGCCACCCCCTCTGCGGCCTCCAGGGGAGGACCCTTCCCTGCCCCGCCCAGCGTGGTGCCTGGCATTCCTTGACTTGGGGTCCCCATTCAGCCCACCCATGTGTATTGAGGCCATTCCCGTATTTCCAGATACAGCCATGGTTCAGGTCTGGCCAAAGGGTGTATACATGGGTGAGTGTGTGTTTTTACATGAGTGGGGTGGGGAGGGGTCTGGTCTTTTTCTTTCCTTTTTTGTGTTTCTTAAAATCTCCATAGCCGATGGTGCCTGCTGCTCGACTTGATGGATGTGGGACTTGGGCAGAGACCTGATTGCTGTCATGCATCTGAAACTCTAGAAAGTCCCCACTGAGGCTTCAGGCAGGGCTTATTAAAACAGGTAGTCCTTTTATGCTGGGCTTTTCCGTCACCATCACCTCCTGCTTTCCTTTCATTGTCTCAGGTTCTCGGATCAGGTGGGCTTGCGGAGTTCACGCCAGTCCTTGTGCTTGTTGACTGAGAGCTGCAAGGCTGCCCTGTGAGCTCACAGCCCCCGAAATTTGGGCTTGTCCCCATACTGCGAGCATAATGTAGGACACAGGACACTGACCCTCAGGGACAGAAGATTGCGCTTCCCGTAGTAGCTGTGTGACCTTAGATAAACCCACTCCCTGGGCTTTGGCTTTCACATAGCTAAGACAGAAATCGCCCTCTTTCCCGCCTTGCAGGGTAGCAGTGAGATGATTAGAAGATAATTTTATAAAATGTAAAGGGCTATATAAATTAAGCTGTGATATGTTAATATCCTGCAGGAAAGTCACAGATTTAACTATCTGTAGCTTTCTATCCCATGTGCAATATATACTATAACCAGCCTCTTCCCCCTTTAAACTATCAGTCACTTATCATTTAACCTAAATGTTACAGAATATTTGATCTGTGAGTGGCATAGGGAAATATTTCAAAATGCCAAGACATAGCTTCTGTCTTTTCTGAGTGAGGCAATACACTTACCTATAACTAGGTGAAGCTCTGAGTAAATGAGCAGAGGAAATATTTGCCTGAAAGGGGTGTTTATAGTCAGCTCTGTGGGAGAAGTGGGAGAGACCCCTGCAGGCCGGTGGGCAGCCGCCCAGCCCCTGAGCCTGGAGTACCAGCCACGTCAGGACGCCAGGCAGCACGAGAGCCAAGCGCCACCCAAGGACATCTCAGAAGCTCTGCTTAAAGCTTCAGACGCCAGAGGGAAGAAGATGGAATAAAAGACGACCCCCAAGAACCATCTCTGGACCGCCCAGGCAGTGTCCAGCACGCAGCCCTCATTTTCGCGGAGGCGGAGGTCCACAGGTTGGGTCCTCCGGGAGCCACTGGCAGGGGTGAATAGGGCGTCCCTGGCTGAAAGCAAGAGAGCACACAGACACTTCTGCTTGGAGATCGGAAAGGGCACCGTGACCTCCTCAGGCTCTTCGGTTTGAGCAAGTCTTTACTGAGCAGTAATTACGTGCCAGGGCCCAAGGGCACCAAAAGGAACCAGAGTTGCTTCCCCGAGGGGCCACAAGTCTGGCAGCAGAGATTAACTCGTGAAAGGAGGGCACTCAGGCAGCCAGGCAGCCGGCCTCTGGGCTGCTGGCCTGCCTGGGAGGTCAGGGCTGGCGCCCGGGGAGCAGCCCTGGGAAGAGGCCTTGCCAGGTGGTCGTTCTCAGCAGAGGACCTGCGGGAAGAACGGCTCCAAGCTGCCCCACTCTGGCACATTGTCAGAGTCTCGAATGGTGGGGGAGGGTGCCAGGCACAGACAGGGTCAGGGAAGCAGCACGGGCGACATGAAGCAGGGCCTTGTGGGTTGTCTCCCAGGGCGACTGACCCCTGCAGGGCGCTGCTGGGGGGGGGGGGTACTAAGAGACACAGGTGGGCAGCTACACCTGTTTGCAAGCGCTCACTGCACTCTGTCAGGTGCAGATTTGCACTTTTATGTTTTATTTTTTAGATAAAAGTGCATTTTTAAATGTACATTTTTCTTAATTATTTCTCACGAATTACATAGTTGATACCTTTTCCATAATGAAAAATGGTCATATACCCCTGCAGTTCAGTATTTTTGCTTTGATCCATGGCAGGTTTTACCAGATACTCCTAACTAGGTTGCAGATTTTGTGCTGATCTATGAATTTTCAGACAAGGGCCCACCTCATGTGTGAGCGAGAGTGGTCGTGTGTCTTTAAAATTGTGTTTGTGTGTATGTGCCTGTGTGTGTGTGACAAACTATTTTCAAATGTTGGTGTGTTAATTGGACTGATGTGGAATCTGATAAACCAGAAAGGGGACATGCTGGTGCGTTGCTATTTTTTTTTCTTACTGAAAACTTACATGCATGACTACAGCAAATGCTTTATGCTAGTTTATTACAACTGATAAGTCCAAGGTCATCCTTCAGCAACTTTCAGAGGAATTTAATCTTCTGCTGCAGCACTTCTTTTTAATGATAAACCGCATTTTTTTCCTGAGTAGCTCAGTTAACTTCGAAGTCTCTGATGAATGCCATCTGGTCCTAATTGCAGTTTTTCGGATAATTTTTTGGCTCCTTCCCATCTCACCATTACCCTGCGTGGGTTGTTTGGGTGTTTTTTTTTTTTTTCATTTCCATAGTTTATTATCACAGTAGATTGCTTCTTGCTTATGAGTGTCTTTACCATTTCTCTTTACATTTTCTGTAACACGTGTGACTCTCCTTTAATTTCTAAAGTGAGCAAACGTCAGTAGGGCACAGTTTTATACCATGCACTGGGGTCAAGACAACAGAACCTTTCTAATTCCAAGAATTTTTCTGTTGCTCAATGCGCAATGTATGGATTCCTTCCTTGTATCAAGTGTATTTGCTTGAAATAGGTAATAGTGCGGTTGGGGGGGGGGTAGTCTGTTATTTCAGAAAACAGATGAAATAGTAGTTTCCACTTCATTAGGAAAGAAGATTGGTATCAATTTAAAGTCATCTGCTGTGTTCTCCAATCAGCTCCCTTGGTGAAAGGCAGCAGTATCCAGGGATTACCACCAAAAAAAATGTTGTTGCTCCTCCTCACCAAAGTGATTGCAAAGCCTCTGCCGTAGTGTTGCCCTCTGAAGCCTGGATGGATGGTTTTACAATGAGTGAATAGTGAGGCCCAGGATTAAGATGGGGATTAGGAGTCTGTGTAATTGGGATTCAAGTCTGGAGAAGACAAACAGCATGAACTGGGGGGGGGGGGGGGGGACGAGGTACCCACTAGACAATGGAGGAAACCTTGTGAACTCAGACAGGATGCGTTCACTTGGAGAATTTGAACAGAGCAGTCTGTCTGAAACAGTCGGTGGCTTAACACCTAAATCCATATACGCTAATGCTCTGAATTATTATCAGGTGCTCCTCTCCAATGCCTCCTCTGAGTTAATTTACCTACTTTGAAATCATTCGAAGGCCCAATTCCTGATGAAGAACCCAGACGGGAGGCCACTTCCTGAGGTCACTGGAGAGCTCGCGTGGGTCTGTGTGCAAATAGCATCTCCATCGCCGGCTGAGGATAAGCGAGGACTCCCTTGAAAGGGATGGGCAAGACTCCTGCTCTCAGGGGTGGCCTTCCTCCAGATCCCCTTGACCCTGAACCTGAATAGCAGGTAACAGCACGTCTGTTGTTGGAGCAGTCACGTGCCCCAGGTGTCATGCAGTGTCCAAAGCGGGAGTCAAGGGGGGAAGCCCTTACCCAACCCAGTCACTGGAACCCTCTCAATCCTCAGTGATGGCTGGTGGTGCCAAACGCCTCACGCTATTGAAATAACCCGTTTTCCTTCCTTCTGCCTGTTTGGAGAAAGTTTATTATTTTCTAACCACTCTAGCCCTAATCATATATCCTCCATACCTAGAATATTTTTTCTCTAGTTATTCCTCAAGACTTAGTCTTGGTGTGACCTTCACCTTCCCTGTGAGTATTCTTGCTGACTTATTCCCTCCACCCAGAAGGCGCCCGAGCATTTTCCCTTCTTAGCACTTCAGTTCCGTATCACAAACCATCAGTTTGTCATGTGGCTCCCATGTTAGGGGTGTGACCACAGTGCGCTTTGCTGTTGTATCCATGTTCAATCACTCAGTAAGGAAGGGATGTCGATGTTACTCCTGACCTGACACTGGCCACTGGCTGGGGTTAGACATCTGTGCACTGTCTGTCCAGGGCTGACACCATGGCGCCCGGTTCCGTCTTCTCTTCCTGCCCCCTCCCCACATCCTTACAGGTCATGGTTCCAGAGCGCTGTCCATGCTCTGCTCGTTTTCCCACCTCCCCCACATTTAACCGAGGAGCACACAGCAAGGCCGAGAGCATAACCGCGCAACTAGTTCCACGCAGCAGCACAGCCATGGGACCCCGTGCCCACTCACCCTTCGTGCCAGAGGACGACCCCACCCCACAGCTCTCTCGCCATCACTGCGAGGGTCTCTGCTCCGAAAGAGCAGCACCCGTAGTTCATTTGGTGGGCAGCACAAGGAAGCGGCTGGTCTTGACCCTTTTGCGTAGACCTCCATCGTCCAGGTCCGTCTGTTTCAGAGACTTGCTGTCCCCCCAGCTGAGTTGTCTCAGCACCCTTGTCAGAATTAACTGACTGGGAGAGTGAGGATTTGCCTCCGGACTCTCACTTCTCTTCCATTGATCTGGACCGGTCTTTTCCTAAGCCAGTACCACTGGGTCTTACTTACGGTAGCTTTCTAGGAAGTTTTGAAGTCACTGGAGTGTGGGTTCTCCAACTTTGTTCTTCTATTTCAAGACTTTTTTCCCTTACCTGCTGACTCTTCCAGCATCAAGACCACATAAAAAAAAAAAAAGATAAACACCAGCAGTTACCCTTTGTGTTGGTATATAAGTAATCTGTTGAAATCTGTTCTAATGGGCTATTTTCAGGCTATTTCTTCAATTACAGTTAACTCAGGTACTAACCTGAACAAACGGTGTCTCAACTTTTCTTGGTGTTAGTTTTTTTCTGGTGTTTAGAGGCTGCATCCATTAGAAACTGTCCAGGTCCGCGATAGCCTTTAAAAAGTTGGGTGCAGGGCTCTCTGCTTCCTTCCTTCAGCCGTTGAATATGTGAGTACAGTGTAGGGGAAATGGAGTTTCCTGGTGTCAGCATTAATGAGGCACCTGTGTTGTCAATCTGGCGTTAAGTTCTCGAATGAAAAGCTAAAATGGTTGTGAATGCTGTGTAAACAGCTTAAGTGTGGTGACCCTAAAAACTCTATAAATCTCCTTTCACTAACAGTCGTTCATGCTTCATGATCCAAATTAAGCACAAACTCACACTTTAGGACCCAGAGAGCAATTTTTGAAACACACCGTAACAAAGGGTCTCTCTGTGCAAGTGAGATCTGCCGCCTTCTGCCGCCTATAATAACGAGTGAGGAGTTCCACCAGATTGGAAGAGGTGGCTATTTGTATTTGTTTCACCCACGTTTCTTGTAACAAGCATTCTTCCCTCTGGGTTCTCCGTTTATGATACCTGTTGATCCCACAGTCGTGGGCGTGTTTGCTGCCATGACAGGCCCACAGCCTGGGGAACTCAGAACAGAGAGGCACTGTCCCAGAGTTCTACAGGGGCTGTTGGAGTGCAGGGCGGCTGCACAATCCCTTCCTTCTGAGGGCTTGGGGCGAGAATCTGTGCCTTCCTTTCTAGCTTCTGGGGGTGCACTGGCCATCTCTACATTCCTTGGCTTGTGGGAGCATCAGCCTGATCTCTGCGGCCACCATTACGTGGTGTTTTGTATGTCTGTCTCAGCGTCCAGACATCCCCTTTGCTCTAAGAATACCAGACATGTTGGACCTCTGATGACCTTATTTTGACTTAATTAACTTTACAAAGACCCTGTTTCCAAATAAGGTCACATTCTGAGGTCCTAGGGGTCGGGACCACGGTGCATCTTTTTGGGGGGATGCAATTCAGCCCCAATGTCTTAACACTGGACCTCTTCTAGCAGCCAGTGCCCAGGGCACCCAAACCTGAGACACTCGCCTCCCGCTGACAGGCCTGTTCCCACGGCTGTAGGAGGTCGGGGGCAGGTATCGCCAGAAACTGCCTTCGGTGGCACTCGGTTGTATGCATCATGGTTTGCTTCTGGTTTAGAAGGAGGCTTGTATTTTAAAAAGAGAAAAAATCTCATGGACACAGAGGACAGTGTGGTGATTGCTGGGGGATGGAGAGAGGTGGAGGAGGTGCAGGGGGACGAATGGTGTGGACGGAGACTTCACTACAGGACGGAGACGGTGTGTGATGGACTTGCACACCTGAGACCTGTACGGTTTTGTTAACCGAGTCTCACCCCAACAGACACAATAGAAAGGAAAGAAAGACAAATCTAGACTCCGCCCGACTGTAGCAAACAGGAATGTCCGTCTCCGTGCGGGTGCTCCACGCTTCCTGTTTCAGGTTTTAAGGATTTGATTTTAGAAGAAATCTAACTGCAACATTCTTGATTATATGTATGCAGCAAGGAACCAAGCTTTATTAGACCTGAAGTTTGATGTGGAATGCCCGGCAATATAGCCTTCCAGAGCGCCCTCTGTCTGCCCCCTCTGCAAACACATCCCCCCCACCCTGAGTGTGCTGCCCGTCTGACACCTGCCTGTCCACTCCGCTCGCGAGACATGCTTCATGGCCGGGGGCAGGCGTTGCCTGTGGAAGGAGGGCTTCCTCAAAGACAAAAACGGTGTCCTCGCTCCACTCCCACGAGCTGGCCTGATCCTGGGACACGCTATTGAGGTGCGTGGGAATGCTCTTCCGTTCAGTTCTCTGTCCTGTGCTGGCCCCGGCTCACAAGGCCTGCGGGGCTGCAGACCTTCCCACCTTGCTGGGCGGGGCTCAGGTTTGGGCCTTCATTCATGCTGTCACTGCACTCAAGTCTGAGGCCAGGCCCCTCCCTGGGAGGAGTGCTGTCTGTCCCCAGGTCAGGCGTCGAATGTGTCGTCTGAGGTCCGCGTGCCTCCCTGGCAGGGAGCATGGCAGGCCCTCAGGTCCTAGGTCTGCGGTTCTCCCCAGGCAGACTTCAGGGACCTGGCAGCGTTGTGTCTAATGGACGTTTCTGCCTGAAGAGCTTTGTTTGTTTTGTTTCTCTCGTTGACTCCAGGGAGGCACAGGGCGGCTGTTCCAGAGGCAGGGACAAGGTCACTGTGCTGTCCTGCTCCGCTCACTTGCCCTTTCAAGGAAACGCTGATTCAAGGGCAGCCGGGCTCTGTGGTGACAGAGGGACTTTGTTCTTGGTGCAGTGCTCCACTCAGGGACCTTGTCTTTCTTCTCCGTAGTGGCAGTGAGCTAACCTCTCGCATCTCAAATGTGGTTGTAGTCCGGGGAAATAGCCACTTCAGTGATGCACAGCCCATTCTCTGCATATTTCCTAAATAATGAGAAAAGAAAGACATAAATAACGGGTCTTTGCAATGCGTGTAGTCAGCAGAATGTCCCAAGTCATCACTGATTTGGGCGTGAAGGTACAGAAAGCTATGTAAACCCAACCTGTGTTCATGGGCTGAAGGTGTCAGCTGCGCGCCCCACCCAGGCCACTGACACAGGCTCTTGCTCGTTTGGAGGCCTGTTCTGAGGGGCGTCAGAAAGCTCCCCCTCCTCAGTCCCCTGCCCTCTGCTGTGCTGAATGATGGAAGCCCTGTCTTCATCCAGCCGCCCCTGTGTGGGTCCCGCTGCCCACAGCTGGCATCACCGACAGCTCTGTGAGGAGCTGGTTTTCAGAGTGCGAGGCAGTGTCACAGAGAGGCGTGCCTCGTGGCACTCACCTAGGTGTGGACGCCACCAGGTCATCTGCACAGCGCGTTCGGGAGTGAGTCAGTCCTTGAGTGTGCTCCTTTTGTGAGCACTAAGCCGGGAACAATGGAGAAGAGAAAAGGGAGCTACTTTCAAGGCACTTCCAGTGTCATTTACGGGACAAAACATATACACAGAAAGCAAAATTGCCATTAACAATAGGCTGAGTGGCAAGTAATTTGGTATGCTAGAGAGCAGAATTTCTCAAACTTTTTTTTAAAGTAATGGAACTATTTTCCAAATTATCTCACACAAAATCTCAATATATAACACCTGCAGGAGCCAGGCCTCTTCGGTTAAAGATGGCCGGGGAGGCCAAGGGCGCCCTCTGCTCTGGTTGTCCCCTCGTCCCCAGTGGGACTCCTGGGGATGGAAGCAGCTGGGATTGCAGGTGAAAAGCTCTGAGTTCAGCCCATAGACATGGGGTGGATGGAGGGCAGGAAGAGTCCACCGTGGCTCCTGCAAGGAAGCGAAAGCTCCGTGTGGGAATTCCTCAGGAGCTGGGGGAAGGAGGCTGGGCGGGGCTGGAAGAGGCGGAGAGTGGGGAGGAAATGAGAAACACCCAGGGAAAAGAACGCAGGTGACCAAAGCACAGAGAGAAGTCAGGTCGCAAAAGGAAGACAGGGAAAGGAAGGTAGGTAAACAGGAAGCAGGAGCTGGCCAAGCAGGCAGAAAGGTCGAAATGAGCTGAGAAAATACGTGGAGGCCCTGGGCTTCTATCTGGGGGGCTGAGGGGACGGAAGCTGGCCTGAAGAAGGTGGAGAACTGATGTTTATGCTCACGTTACCCCTTCCTCTCTGGCTCTTCCTCGCTTCATTAGGAAGGCCAGGAAGTCGCCCCTCCCTTTCTTGGTCTGCAGAGGTGCCGGTCACCCCTGCCGCCTGTGCTGGGTCAGATACTCGTCCCCTCCACGCAGCCCTGGTTGGGGTGCTCCTGCCTCGCTGTGCGCAGCCAAGCCCACTTTTCTCTCCTTTTAAAAAGGTTTGGTTTTGCTTCCCTCCCCAAGTTGCGGAGGGATCATTCCTGTGTAAAGAGGGAGAGGGCTCTGTGTGGCTGACTCTCATTGTTACAGGAGAGTCTATACCTTCATTTATATAAACCCCAGAAAATGGGCAGTACGGCTTGGCTTTATGTTCTCAGAAATGTTAAGGGGTTTTTTTAATTCATCAATTCCCCTCTCTTCATTTTGTGTGCTGATGATCCCTCTTCAGTTGGTCCCCATGGCAACACTGGATAATGCTAATGAGGCTGCAACATCCTAAGCTCTCCCACAGAGCATCTCTGTTAAAATAGCCATGAAACCACAGTTGCATTTATTATTTTCTTTCCTGAAAAGAAAGCAATATTTTGGAATTCTTCGCATGATCAGACTCCGCTTCCCAAACTGTCTGACTAGAATCGGGGTCTCTAATTTAGAGACACTTTCTGGAAGATGACAAACCACCCTTGGGGCGCCTCCTCCTCCCCCGCATTCACACCCTGTGTCCGTGCGCACGTTCTCAAACATGGCTCCCTGGCAGCCCGGCAGCACCTGGGAGCTCGTCCGAAGTGCAGACCCACGCGCCGCGCGCAGCCCCTGAAACAGCAGCTCGGGGTGGGGCCCGCAGTCCGAGCCTGAGCGAGTCCTCTCAGGGCAGCGACGCTCGCAGAAGTTTGGGGCCGCTCGTGCCTGGGGTGGGGGGTGTGCTGCAGTGGACGAGACCGCCCAGTGTGGGGTGGAGTCTGTAACGCGATAGGGAATCACCTTGCTGTGTATTTTCCGTCACCTAATTTGCGTATACTGTGACTGAATGTGGGTGGTCAGCAGCGGAATACCAATCCATGCTGAGATAGTATCTAGCAACAGAGGGTGTCAGATTGATTTTAGCTACTGAAAAGAAATGTTTTCTAATCCTTATTTATCAGTTACTAACAAGCATAATAAAAAGCCGAGTAATTGTCATTAAGTCTATAATAAGTAATAACACAGACTACTGAGTTTTTTTCGAAGTATTTTTTCTGGGTTTCTTTGTCTGTTTTTTACATTTTTATGTGCAGATGCTGAGAAGTATTCACCTTTTTGAAAGGTGTTTTAAATAGTGCCTTTCCTGCTTATAGTAACTCATCCTTATGTCCTGAGACGCATCAACAACAAGCAGTAAAAGTAAGGAACTTTTGGAGGCTGTGACTTAAGAGAGCAAAAATAAGAAGCAGATGTAGCGAGAATTGCATAAAGGCCAAGTTTACCTGGTCATGTGCAGTGTTAAGAGGCAGGAAATCCACAGAAGTTGGAGCCAGCAGACAGTGGAGTGGACAGGGGCAGTGCGAATGTAAGGCAGTTGAAGGCACTGGTTGTCACAGAAACAGCCCCTGTGCTCACAGGACTTTGGGGCAGAACCTAAGGAAGTGACGTTCAGTGGTGGGCAGACCCGACCCGAGAGCCAGGCTGCTGGTCATCACAGTAGAGTCAAGCAGCGTCCAGACATCAGGTCAGGCTCACCTGCTCGGGAACCCAAAGGCCAGTGAGTCCCAGAAAACAGCCGTGGAGCGGCTCTAACAGTCTTCCACGCCCTGGGAAGCACCTGGCACGGCTGCTTCCTCTCCATCGCCACTGCCCCAGGGCAACCCTCGCTGGGCCTCGCCAGGCCTTGCTCTGGTCTCCTCCCTGGGGTCAGACCCCCAGGGCTGCCCACACCCCTGGTTCCCTGGATGTGCCACCCTCCGCAGTGCGGAGGGCGCCTGCTGTCCTGACAGCCTGCTCCTGTCACTCTCTCCTGCCTGCCCGCCAGGTCTTGGGCATGCAGGAGCCTTCCTGGGCTGCAGTGGGCCGCCCTGGGGGCGGTCCTCCCCCCGGCTCTCCCTGGGCCTGGGCAGCCCTCCGGTATAATGAACGCTGTCTCCCTCCTGTGTGGCGTGTGTCCCCACGTGCGCTCTAGGAGCAGGGCCCGTGTTCCTGCTCAGCCCTGTCCCCTTGAGCAGGGCCTCACACACTGGGTTCTCGGTACGGAATATTTCTGGAGTGGGTGGGCAAGAGACATTTACACATTGTAGGCACAGCAATAACAGTCATCACAGTTCTTCAGAAGTAGTTCTGATCCAAAATGTTTTGTCTTTTCCTCTCAATTACCAGAAACTTGAGCTCCGTCAGTGCCCCACACTTAACCCCTAAGTGTTATAGACGTGCAGAAACATTAAAATCCTGTAAATAGAGTGGCCATTTACCAGGGATCTGGGGAAGAGGATGAATGTGTCCTCCTGTGGGCAAGGGTGCACTGCCCTTTAAGAAGACCTGCTGGGGGGCCGGGAGTGGGGTCTGAAGCTGGTGGGCAGGCAGAGCATTTCTGTGCTTGTTTGAGATGCTCACATACCGTGCTTCCTGGACCAAATCACTTAGAACTTACAGAAAACCTCCTCCGCTCCTCCCTCCCCCTGCATCTCCATCGCCCCCAGAGTTCGGTGGACTAGGGGAATGTGGTTGGGATTGGGAATTCTTTTCAATTCTAGTTTCCTTCCGCAGGTTTAAATGTGCTTTGATCGATCTGACTGCATCTCAGAAAACAGTGCGATGTTCTGTGTGGGGAGCACATGGGGTTCGGAGGCCTGTGCTGGGCGCCGAGTTCTCAGAGGGCTATGTCGTTGCTGACGATACTCCCGCGGCTCCGTGACTGTCAGTGTGACACACACGGTTTCACTTCCTGATAATGCAGAAAACATTCCGAAGCTGCTCCGCTGCTTTGGTTTTTGTGTTCATAGTTTTTCTTGCTTCTCCCTGTTGGGTGACCATTCGTTTCATTTACTAGCCGAACAAGTCTTCGCCCGGCACCTGCTGCGTGCGGGGCTCTGGGCTGGGGGCCAGGCCAATGCACAAAGCAAAGCAGCCCCCTGCCTTCCTCAGACTTCCACACTCTCAGAGCCACAGGGGCCACAGCATCTCCGACCCCCACATCGCACTTTGTGGCCCTGTCTCTGTGGTGCAGAGAACCAGCCATAAAGTGAACATGCTGCGTAGCAGAACCAAGGCCCCAAACTCGGAGCACGAGAGCAACCTGCCAGATGACAGGAGGGGTGGAAGTGGGGTAGAGATGGGACCCAATGACGCCTCGTGGCAGCAGGGGCTAGACTTTGTTAGTAATGACCACTTCAAATTAATTTACCTTCCCTCGCTGTTGGCAGAGCTTGTGGTAAAGGCACACACCTGCCCCGCCTGCAGAGCAGCCGCCTGGAGCTGCCCTGCTGACCCGTGGAAACGGGTTCCCGGTGTTATCAGACCCTGGACCCTGTCTAAATGTGTGCTAGCTCAATGTTAATGATGGTCGCTAATTAATTAAAGTACTGTGTATAGCAAATAAAATGTATCTGGGGTGTAGGTTTGGCGTGAGAGTTGCCAACTGTAGTCCGAGACGCAGTCCGAGCCCCAGGAGGTGCGTGCGTGCGTGCGTTCCGGCATCTCACTGGAATGGAAGCCTTTCCCACAGCCTCCTCGTTAGCATTACCCATCCGTCCGATGAAAACAGAGGAGACCCGGTCACATCATCACTCCAATTACCTCCCTGTTATTTCGCCATCGACCAAAGGTACTATTAATTCACAGTGGTCATTAGTAATGAAGTCTCATTTGTATTTGAGATAAACAACTAATAATTTTTATAGTGTGTGTCCCAAATAAGGCACAGGACATACTGACACCGTGCTTGCCATGCAGTGCTTGGGACAGACTCACACTGAAAATGGCACTTGCTGTCTCTCTGAAACTAAGATCTGACCTGCACCCTGTGAAGTACCTGGCAACCCATCCCCAGTCCTGGCTTCTGTTTCAAAGTTTGTCAGCTAAGTGGCCATGACCAAGTGAAGGCCTTAATCATTTTTCCTATTTATTAATATTGATAATTTAAATTGAAATTTAACCTTAATTGAGTGATGGCTATATCTCAAGCTGGGTAAACCCTCAAATAGAAATTTTTTAGAATCTGGCTGTCTATGGGGACCTTATTTAGCCTTTATGTATAAACTCCTAAAAATCATTTTACCACGTTTTATTTTGGCACAAAAAGTATTTTTTCTGTGGACTAATGAACATTTTCGTGTACATATTTATCTCTGTGCCACCAATCTGCTTTTGTGGCATTTGGGGAAAAAACACAGATCTTGATAAATGTCCTCCTCTCCGTGTGAGCCAGAGATTAATCAAAATCAAAGTTCTTAGCACTTCAAATAGCATTTTCACTGATGCCCATGTCACTTTGCAATCATTTTTGTACGTTTTGAGATTCTCTTACGCTTTCCTTCCTGATATTAGCCATCGTATTAATAAGACAACAAACCAGCCTTGTGGCTACTGAATTGATTTATTCAACTGCTGGGGAATTAGAACGATATTTAACCTATGAGCAGATGTTCTGATTTTGTTTCATTATCCCCAAGTATAATAAAATGAGATACAGCGAATTTTCATATTTTTCACCTAAATTAAACTGCATCAAGATTAGTTATCCTATCACCTTAGAAGAGCTAAGTGATAGAGTTTTGTTAGCTTTGTTTTCCAGGTGTTAGAAGAGAGTCCGTTTCCTTCTTCGAAGCCCTGCCTCAGTCCCATTGCCCTGAGAAGTGGTCGGAAAGGCTTCCGGAGTAGCTAAAGATGAAAAGGAGGAAGCAGACAAAAGTAATTCCTTTTGCCTGTTCAGCTTAGCTTTCTTTTGGTTTCTTTGATTGGTACTTCCTTTTGTTTAAAAATGTGACACACTGCCCTGACTGGTGTGGCTCAGTTGGTTGGGCGTCATCCCCGCAGAACAAAAAGGTCAGCAGTTCGATTCCTGGTCAGGGCACATGTCTGGGTTGTAGGCCTGTGCTGGTCAGGGGTGGGTGCCAGAGGCAACCCATCAGTGTTCCTGCTCACATCGATGTTTCTCTCCCTCTCTCTCTCCATCCCTCCCCCGTCCCTAAAAATAAACAAATAAAATGTTTTCGTGTAATGTTAACATATTTTTAATTAGGGATCATAGTATAAATACAATTTTTTATAGTTTTTTCCCTGAATACTTTCCCATGCCACTAAATCTCTTGAAACACATTTTGAATGATTTGCTTGATTTCTAGAATTCATTCAGTCCTTCTCATGTTGTGGGACATGAGGTCATCTGTGTTGTGTTCTGTCACTGAATCAACTCCAGTAGGTAGGTAGTTGTGAGGAAGCCCCTCAGTCTTGCTGCCCTTGGGCCATTGTTTCTGGGAGGGATTAGACTTAGTTACCAGTCAAACTAACTTCCAGACCTCATTTCAGAGTCTGAGGACTGATCAGTCTCATCCATGCAGGGCGAGGAGACAGTGCAGTCGAGAGTGAGGCTCTGCAGAGGGATGGGGCAGCTGGTGGGGCCTGCCCTGCAGCTGCACCCTCCTCTCTGACATGCGCAGAGAACAGGGACAGCCCGGGGTGCCCTGTGGGGGGGTTCCTTCTGGTCTGAGCCATTCCTTCAGGACTTGGCCACATTAGCAATGACATTTCATGGCCAATCGCAGGAACCTGAGGTTGGAGCTTGCATGGCCCCAGGTCCTGGGTTCTCGGGGAACTTGCCTAGTGGTTTCCCGTGCCCAGGTTTGCTCAGGCAGCTAGAGAAGATTCCAGCTGCTGGGCCAGCTTCAGGCGGTAAGTAACGTCAGAGATTCTAAAGGCACCTTTCTGGGCACTGCATTAGTGTCTTTGACTTCCCTTTGTACCATAGGCTACCAGGTGCCGTCAGCTTCAACCAGGTGTATGGGTGATTGGCGTCAAGTTCTGGCTGTGACAGTTTCCTTTGGAACTAGTAGTAACATATCTAGAGACCAGCTGTGTCTCATCTCACTAACTGTGAAATCTGTTCTACCTCATAGCCAACCATTTGATTTTTGGGCTTTAAAAAGACAGAGAAGGGATGGAAAAGAAATTTGCAAAGTCCCGCGAGGAGCTGATGGCTGGTGTGTCAGAGGCCCAGCCATGGCTTTCTGGTTGTGTTTCTGATTCTCAGATTAAGGAAGGTGATTACTTCACCTGGGCCCTTATCAATAACCATTTCTTGGAAGAATGATAATTCTCAGATTGAAGATAGTCACAAAATCTCATTTTAGGGTCTTCCCTCTCCCCTCATTTATTTTCATGCTTCTTGTCTGAATATTATCGTATGTAACATTTTGCCCCAAATCCTTCTACTTTTTAACGGACGCAGTCCCTCAAGAATTGCATCTGTTTTTACGAGTGTCTTTATCATCATTTCTCCCTTGAAATATGCCAGTGCTCATTTGTTTAATCTGTTTGCATATCAAACCCTCTAGTCAGAGTTCTTGTGTCATTTGGCTTGTTTTTACTTGCAGTTTTTATAACAGAAAACTTTTTTAAAGCAAGGTGACCTGAACTTCCCTTTGTTCCAAATAAAGTCAGTGTGTTCTTTTTTTAATAGCATCCTTTGATTTACACCATGGCAATAAATGGCTTAGAATTATATGTAGTTTTTTAAGGCCTGTGCTGAAAGTTTAGTCTCATCTCTGCTGACACTGATTCTCCTGGTTAAACATTTATTCCTCAGCGTCTGGTGGCACACGAGTACCAGGGGCACGTGTGTTTCCTGCAGACCGATGTGTCTGTAACTCTCAGGACTCTCTCTCTGTCCACCGCGAGTATGAGCGTGCGTTCCAGAGACATTCCATCTCCCTCCCTGGTGTCTTCCAAGTCACTGAGATGTTTCAAAAAGCAATAAAGTTTTTTAGAAGATTATTATTGAGCCACGTGTGCAGACCACTTGCCCAGATTGGGGTCTAAATGGCCAAGCTGCTGGCCAAGAATCCCCAGCCACACATGAGAGCTCAGCCAGCGAGCCCGAGGATGGCAGGTGGGGGTGTCTGGACTTCAAGGGCCCTTCACAAAAGGTGTCTTTACGCTCCGTTTTTTAGGTTATTTTATCTGCCGTAGATGTCTGTTTATGTAAAGTATACAGCACGTGATTATTTTCTGTATTAATACATTAAAAGCTAAAAAGTTCATTCTTCGGATAGAGGAAATTTAACAGCAAACACTTTGTTCTGGGGGTATCTCGGACGGTGTTTTGTAAACACAGAGAAGGCTACATGTTCATTCAAAGGGAGTTTGTCTCAGTACAAAAATGTGCTGTTACTCATGTTTAGAAACTCTTCACAGCTTAGCCTTTTAGTGATTATTATGTTCTAAATTTGTTTCAGTTTTAAAAAACGGATACTTCTCGTCATAAAATTTGACTAGTAATACTATTTCACGTTAAGGGACTTACCCATTCACGATGTCCATAAAATACTTCTAATAAAATTAGATAAGAGAAATAATGAGTTACCATATACTGTGTTTAAAGAACAGTCCAGAAAGGGCGAGGGAAACCAAGGTCTCTGATCGTAATCCGAGTATTAAGATACTTGCTCGGGGAAAGGATAGGAACCTGAGAGCTTAGTCCTTAGGTCCTGAGGGTTTCTCAGGGTCCCGCACTTCCAGGGGCCCCTGCACGTCCGTGCCGGCAGGTGTTCGTCCCTGAGGCAACACCCCACCTCACAGACGGGGACCCTGGAGTGGCACTGTACGACCTTTGTCTCCACCTCCCTGTATGGCGTTTTCATATATGGGTTTTGGGGAATAAACCCATTTCCGTTAAACTGGTTCTACAGACGTTTTGGTAAAACAAGTGCTGTTTTTTTTCACTGTTTTGCAAAATAAAACTGTGACGGCCTTGGGGAAGGACAGAGTTCCCTATTGGCTGGGTTGTACCTCGATGCAGAAACAGTTGAGGTGACGGACGGGTCCTGGGCAGAGTGCGCTTTGGCCTGTCCGCGAGTGCTTGTTGTGATGCCTTCCTAGGCGGGCCACACAGCAGGAGAAAAAGCCTGCAGGTCAGAGTCTTCATGTCTGGGAAGTGAGGTTTCGACACTAGCCCCTGGCCAGCCGTGAGCTAGAGACGCTGCGCCAGAGGCGCTTTCAGTCTGTGGGGCACCCCGACGCCTCAGTCCCGTCTCCTTTCTCTGGGAGGGGCCTAACAGCGGAGCTGTGCCAGCCCATGCGCGCCTTGTCTGCCCCGAAAGTGTGTCATCATGAGCTGGTGCTTCTGCCCTCATAACCCTGTGCACACTCCCGAGAACTGCACTCCACAGTCCCAGCCCAAGTGACAGGGTCGTGGGGAAGGCAGGGGTTGAGGACAGCCACCCCGAGCCAGCAGAGCCGCCCAGCGTCCAGAGCAGCCCTGGCAGCAGGAGCGGCGTGGCTGAGTCTCCACTGCCCGCAGCCCAGTCCACAGCCCCGGGCGTTCTCTGAACTCAGGAGCTCACGCTGCCTCCTTCAGAATAGATTCCTGGGGGGGTCGTTCCCAATGAAGACCAGTTTCATCACCGCTGAACGTCAGACTCCGTCTGTAGACCTCCATCAGCCTGTTTGGTTGGCTCTCCAGACTTTCACTTTTTCAGAGCAGTTTTAGGTTTACAACAAAACGGAGAGGGAGACAGACTTTCCATGTACACTGGGCCCTCGCACCGGAATAACCCCCCATTGCCAACCACACTCACCAGAACGGGACCCGCTCTACCGAGGGTGACCCAGCAGGGACACATCGTAATCACCCGAAGTCCACCACTTACCTCGGGATTCACTCTTGGGTATTTATCCCAGAAAATGTAAAAGGAGGGTAGTGAAGAGAATGTTCAGGAATTTTGATACATTTTCTCCCAGTTCTTTAAATAGTGCAAAAGCTTGCCCTGGTTGCTTCAAACAAGTGTTTTGCTGAGGAAAAAAGATGCGTATGAACCTATACAACTTACACTTACACTGACATCACTCTTCAGTTTAGCAAATGTGTATTAGCAAACACATTAAAGAAATGCATTGTGCCCTGACCGGTGCAGCTCCGTGGGGTGGGCATTGTTCTGCAAACAAAGGGTCACGGGTTCGATTCCCGGTCGGGGCGCGTGCCCTGGGTCGGGGATTCATCCACCTGGGCTCTTGGGGGAGGCAGCCAATCACTGTTTCTCTCACGTTGACGTTTCTCCCCCTCCCCCTCCCCCTCTCCATAAAAAGAAAGGAAGAAAAAATTAAAAAGAAACAGTGTATCACTAAAGATTAATTTTGTTACATTTCATAAATAAAGTCAGTTTTATTTTTGGTCTGCTTACTATTTACAAAATGTAAACAAAGCGATTGTACTAAAAAATTGCTCATATTGATGAATTAAGACCTCAAACACCAAGATAAAAACCGGACCTAGCTACTTAATTTTGTAAATAGAGAAATATTAGTCCCATGACTCAGAAATGTATGAGTCTATCCAAAACACCAATTAATCTAAATAGGGCCTATTAGATAGGTAATTTACAATTTTCTAGTTGCCAACCCTTTTCATTAAAATACTGACTAGTATACTGCCTTCCACGTAATTGCCTGTCCAGTCGAATCAGTCAAAGGAGGCTGAGCCCAGCCTCCGCGGGTGGACTGTGAATTCCCAGGGACGGCACTGTTTGGAAAGCAGAAGGCGGGCCCTCCAGCAGCCAGACCTCCCCGGTCAGGGTTTCCCTCCTCCCCTCCCACCGCCCCCCTCGCGGAGTCCGGTAGTAAGAGCCTTCCCCGGTCCCCTGGGTTCCCCACTCCTGTCCACTATCGCCAGCCCCTCAGCGCCTTTCCTCCCGTGGGCCCCACTGTCCCTGTCCCCCTAGGCGGCAGCGCTTGGATGAGAGTGCGGGGTGATTGTGTAACACAGCGCGGGCCTTGCCTGCGCCCCAACTCCTTTTGTGTTCTGCATCTCCCCTTGGCAATGAACATGAGAACTAGAGAAAATATTTCTGGAAAAACTAAATATACTTAACCGTGTGTGTTTTCAAGCATTCTTGAACGGCTGAAATCTTGTCTGATTTAAATGCACAAACCGAGCAGGCATTGATCTGTTGGGGCCACGGAATGCGCCCCGAATTAACGCGCAGCAATGCCCAATGCCCATCAGAGCAGCAGGGGCCATGTCCCTCCGCCCCGAACCTACAGACACTCGTCGTCGTGGTGCGGAGGACAGGCGCTCAGCCGACCCGAGCTCACGCACGACAACCACGTGTGTCTTTACCTTCCTTGGGTAACCCTCTGACCTCCCCCGTCCGGTGAGCATGAGGACGAGCCACCGCTCCACGGCGAAAACACGGCAGGACGGGCTGAGCCCTTGCCAGGACCAGGCGATGGGCGTCGTGGAGCCCCGGGGTTCTGCACAGGCTTGTCGGGGTGCGCACACTGCTGCGCAGCACACCCCGGAACTTGGAACTCGCCGAGCGCCGGGCTCAGTAACGCTCGCTCCTGGAGCCCCGGTCCCTGCACCGCCCCCCCCCCCCCCGCCCCCAACAGCCACCGCTGTGCTTCCTGCTGCTCTGACTGCGGCTGCTCCGGACACCCGCCCTGCGTGGGGTCCCCTGAGCCTGGTGCATTTCGCTTAGCATACTGTGTGTCCTCCGGGCTCATCCATGCTGTTGCGTGACAGAATTTCCTCTTTAAGGCTGAGTATTCCCCATTGCCCGCCTCTACCAGATCTCCGTCACCCGCTCCTCCATCGGTGGACACGCAGGCCGTCTCCACCGCTTGGCTCTTGTGAGCGGCGCTTCAGGGAGCATGGGCGTGCATGGGCTCCTCGGTACCCCCCTTTCACATTTCCTTCGATAGATACCCACAAACGGTGTGGCTGGACCATATGATAGTTCAGTTTTTATTTTCTAGGGATCTCGAATCTGTTCCCATAGCGGCGACACCAGTTCATATTCCCTCCAGCAGCGCCCGTGTTGAGCGGAGTGTCGGCCTCTTCCTCCGAGCTTTGGGGGCTGGTTAGGAAGATGGAGTCTTTCCCGCCGCCCAGCGCATCTGCGAGTCCTGCTCTCGGAGAGATCACGAAATGACTCGTTCAGGGAGGGGAAGGCCATTCCGTAGTGAGAGAAAAATACTCTCAAGCACTTAGAAATAAAGTTACACTCGGAGCTTAATTATCAGAATAAAATCAACACGTGGCCGATCGATGGGATCGACTGGGAGTCCGTGGAAAGGTGCGGTCCATGGCTGGCAGGTGAAAGCTTAGAGAACGGGCTTGAATGCGCCGTCCAAGCTTGACAACGCACTTGAGGAAGCTGTTCCCAAATAAACTGCACTGAGATAAATGAAGAATAAATGCAAAGGAAATGTCTACTTCGAAAACTAGGTGTTTGTTTACATCATTTTCCAAATCAAACAGCAAAAACAAACAAGAACACCTTGCCGATCTTGATGTTCCTGTTTTTATGGTGGTCATTGGTTAACTGGGTGATCCGTGTGTGCTGAGAGCAGCCAATAAACCAATGTAGCCCAGGTGGAGGAAGGCACCGATCACTGCTGGGGTGCTGGCTTTTTGTTTTGTTTTGTTTTTCAGCGTTTCAGCGGTGACACTGTGCAGAGCCGGCCGCAGGCGCTTCTTGAAGGGGCAGTGATGGGGGGCGGAATTCTGCAGTCCCCAGGGTGCCTGGGGAAAGCCCCTCACCCATTCTCTGTGTTCTTGGGCTTTCCTTCTCTGTTTGACTTACGGGGCTCAGAAACCTCAGACCTTGGTGCTGTTCCCTCAACACCAGCAGCCTGGAGTCCACTTGGCCACAGTGACTCCTTGCGAGTATAGGGTTGCCTGTGTTAGCCCATGGAAATGACATGAATTCATGGTCGGTCTGTCCCCTAGACCCTTTCTCCCCAAGCATGGCTGCGCACAGGCTGGTCACTTGAGCTGCAGACTCAACTCAGCGTGCAGTGTGGCAGGCCTCGCTGCCTCCTAGACCGACTGGGTTAGCTCCTGGCTGCCAAGAAGGGGTTTGTTGTGTAAGAGATTTGTTGGGGAGACACTCAAGGAAGGCACACGAGGAGGGTCTGGCCCCTGCGGCAGAGAGCAGGGAGGACAGAGGGCCAAGTTGGGTGCGGGTCCTAGTCGGTTTCTGGCCAGCCCACATGGAGTCCAGCAGCCTTCAGCCCACCTCTCTCAAGTTCCCTGTCTCACAGGAATGAGGCCATCTTACCGTTTTTGCGGCCTCTGGTCATGGACTTGGAAGCAGCACCAACCACTGGGCCTCAGCACAGGGTGCGAGCCAATCCCGGCGCAGCTGGAGACGGTGCGGTTCCCTGGGCACCACTCCTCTGTGTTAGCATCTGCCTTTTGACCAAGTCTCAGGGTTTCTGTGCATGTTGAACTTTGAGGAGCACCGCCCTGACGTAGCAACCGGACGCTTTGGGAGCCCTACCGGGAGTCAGTAAAATGGCTCCTAATCATAGACTCTGCAACCAGTCGGCCCTCCTGGGATGGTACTCTACAGTTCACTTGGATGGAATTGGCTGTTCAAGTGAGAACTGGTGCAGATAGTTTGTTGTTAATATGTAACAAATGTGTGAGCAGACCAGCAGCCAAAGCAGAATTTCCACCATGCTTTGCCTCTTTGCTGGGGGAAGCTGGATATAGCATTTTCCTCCTCTGCCCGTTTGAGTTTCAGGTCCCTGCAGCGAACACCGCACAGGTGTTCACCCACAGTCTTTTCACCTGCAGTAAGCAGTAGGCATGATTCTCCTGGGCACAGCTGGGAACACACGGCCTGCTAGGCCAGTCTTGCTGAGTGACATCTTCTGGCCTCATGCTGAGTATCGGGGGCTCCCTTTCGGACAGAGTAGACCATCAAGTAAGCTTGGTCACAAATCCTTGTCCCCTCTTTTGTGGGCATTCTGCAAGTTCAAGATATGCACAGGCTCCTGCATAGGATGTCCTACAGTCCCCACATGATCTCATTGCCCGCAGTCTTCACAGTCCAGGGGCTCCGTGTCAGTCTTGCATCTCCTCCCCCTCCAGTCAGGGCTGGAAATCAGGATTTCTAAAAAGGGCTCCAGACGATGGAATTCCAACAGATTTGGAAACCACTGCTCTGAAGTAAAGTACATGTTTAGGATTCAGCTCTACCCCACAGACGCAATCTCTGTGGAGTGGTATGACTTACTCTCTGTTCCAAATAACATTGGGTTTTGGTTACTGAAGAAGAACACGAAAAGTTAAAACAAAAAAAAAATTAAATCCCTAATTAAATGTAACAAACTTTTGTTACACTCAATAATACTTACTGTTTCCTTAGAACCCTGTAATTTGTACATTACACAAATTCCAGGGGTCAGAGAGGCTGTTACACCAAGGCCCACAGCACTAACCATCTGGACAGACTTACAGTTGGATCCTCAGTGCTGGGCAGAGGAAATTCTCCTAACAACAGCCAGCCTCTGGTGACCCCTGCAGTAGGACTTTCCTGGAAACCGAGTTAAAGGTATAATTCCAGTGATAAGCACCTCTGGGTTGTCATTCTTTCTCTCATGTCCCTATGTCAGAGATGAAATAAATGCAACTCGGTCCTGACCTCAAGCAGCTCACAGATGCCCCTAGTGGTGGCTACAGTGTGAGTAGTTCATTACAACCCAGATGTCTGCTATTGTTGGGCCAGGAGAGATGGACCAAGTCAGACTCACAAGAGGACCCAGGATGGGGGGGGGGGGGGGGTGCAAAATCAGGGAGCATGTGCAAACAAGCTCCACTTAGTGTGTTTGGGCCACTTACTAGCACTGTTAGTTTGGAAAATTATTTAACTCTTCTAATTCTCAGTTCTCTCATCCAGAAGTTGGGGGTTATATTAGTACTCACCAAATAAGGCAGTAAGAATTAAGTGAGAAAGTCTCCTAAAGCATTTTGCTGACAACTTACAAATAGCAAAAACCTAGTAGTGTGAGTTCTTATATTAATGGTGCCTGTTAATACATTGTTTTCTTCAGGCGAGCAAAATTAATTTGCAGATATCTCAGTCCAATGTAAGGGAAAGGCTAGATAATACACTGCTCGTTAACCCCTAGAAGGCAGGTTTATTAACATCACCTTCACTCAGAACATTAGGACGTAGCTGCCCTGCCGCGGACCAGCCGCAGCAGGGTCCAAGGGATTCCCAAAGGTGAGTGAGGCGTTGGCGATGGGTAACAGACGACAACACGCCTCAAAGCACAGTGAAGCTCTGTTCCGTTTATTGCAAGTACAAGCAGGTTTTTATATTTTCATTTTAGGTAGTGATTAACATTTGCAGCATAGCATGATCAGTCAAGCAAAAAAAAGAAATCAATACAAAGGTAACCAGGAAAAATACGAAAGTTCCCATGGATTCAGTTGTAATACACAAATATTATTTTGACCAGGAGAGCCATAAATCAGACAATTAGAAATAGCTGTATGTACAGAATTTGAATGTCTTATTGTATATTAAAGTTTCTCAGAATTTGTCATGGGGCAAAAGGATACGCTAGATTGAGTAGAGGTAATAGGAAATTTATTATAAGGCCTTTGTGATGTCTAACTGAGCTATCTATCCTTTTCTGTCTACAATGTTTCTCTGTGTACTATAAACTCTGACTCTTTAGTGACTGTTTCTACATGTTTAGTTTGTAATAACTAGCCAGCTTTTGTTATTTCTTTGCCTGTCTAATTGATATATATTCCTATTCAAGGTAAAGGAGGGGCTGTTACTCCAACAACTTTTAGATATACAGGGACTTTGTTCTCTGGTCAAGAAATTATTTTGTACAACTTCACTGGAATTATGCAAATCAATGAACCTGAAATACAAGTGTCTAACAATCCCACCACCTTTTGATCACCCAAACAAACATGTAAGGAAAGATAGACAGGAAATCCTGCCACAGTTGCCTCTGCCTCGCAGATGCATCTCAACCGTATCCCTGGGCTGTGGGTAGGGGTCTATATAGTTTTTACTTGTCTTCTTGGAAGACCCTTTGTACCTGTGGGTAAGGAACAGTCATGGGAAAGTCTTTCTAATCTGTTCTTCCAATTCCTCAACTGTTGGCAGCACAACCTGTGTTTGTAACAATAGCCTGGTTCTTTATTAACTGATCTTAACTGTTAATTTAAGAAATCTAACTTGTTTTTCTTATTTCTGGTACACCATGGTGGTCCTGATCACTTCAAGTTGCTCAAACCAGGGTAATTTATACAACTTGACATGTTTTCCCTTATGGTTAACAATTATATTACCCTGGCTGTCATACCCCGCTGTATAAGGGAGAGGGGACTCTGTGGAGATTTTTCCATCCTTTCAGGCAGTTTTGTGGGGAATACTAATGTTTTCCCCTGAACTGTTCCCTCCTCTTGGGTGATTTTCGCAGGAATAAGTAAGTACAGTTCAATGTCTATATTCAGTAGCAAGAGTAAAATAATTAAAATAAAACAGCCACTTGATAACCCATTTTGGATGCCACATTCTCCTCCGGGGAGACGATTTCCTTGAACTCGAGTCCTCCATGCCCGGACCTTGTCAGACAACGTGGTTGGAAGAGGACGTGGCACTGGCCGCTGTCGTCCTAGCGAATGTGAAATATTGTTACGGAATTTCCTGAGTATATTGCTTGTCTTTTTTCCTCCATCCTATTTTTTCACGTGTGTGTTTAAGTTCCTGCAGAATTTAACCTACAACCAAAGAACTATAGAATTCCAGAATTCCTTGATTTCAGTGCCTACTTTAATCAATAATTGATAACATATCCATTTTATTAATAGTGCCAAAGCACTTGTACGTTTTAAATATTCTCCCTGTTGTTATGCATACCCTGTTTTTACCTCTTCTGGAAGTAAGTTATTTTGTGGAATGAGGCAAGCAGTTTGCTTCAGCATACTTCCGTGTCACAGATCACCATGAGCAGTGT
Organism: Artibeus jamaicensis; assembly: GCF_021234435.1. Classification (NCBI taxonomy): domain Eukaryota; kingdom Metazoa; phylum Chordata; class Mammalia; order Chiroptera; family Phyllostomidae; genus Artibeus; species Artibeus jamaicensis. The sequence continues at coordinate 3,099,405 of NW_026521195.1, read as the reverse complement.
GTCAGAGGGTGTCACCTGCCCTCTCCAGCACCAACAGGGGACCCCTGTTCCCACAAACGCTGCACCTTCTTTGCGTCTGTGTTGGTGGAACTCATGTGTGCCTTCAGACAACGTGAGCACCGCAGCCCACTGGCCTGGATCAGGGCGGACAGTGCCGAGCAGGACAGGCCCGCACCCGGCACGCACTCGGCGGACTTCAGGGAGTGTGCGCGTGAATGCCGCTGCCCTCTCACGCGCGTTGCTCATCTGGCTCCTCATCCGTGATCCGCATGAGTCAGTGTCTGGTTCAGGGAGGTGTTCTGCTACACAGCCCTTCAGAAATAAGGCACAATATGATAAAATAAGCAATCAGATTTAACAGTAGATTTCATAGGAACCTACAGACAAAGACGTTTGCCTGTAGAATAGCTGTTGTTTCTGAAGAAGGCTCTCTCCCCTTCCTCACATGCCACATGCCTCACCCTGTGGCCTGGTGACTAACCCCTCAGTAGTCCGCACCCGCTGACTGGCCTCCCCCAGGTGACTGACTGCACAGGGCTCCTGGCACAACTGATTGTAGTTCAGGGCCCTGAATTCAGAGCTGTGTATTGCACTCATTTCAGCGCTGAAAGATGCTGTTAGTGATGTTAGGGAAAGGAAAAGTACAGACAGAAAAAAGGTTTAGCATGTATGAGGTCTGCCCGGGAAAAGTCCAGCCATTGTGAATATAACGAGAATGGTTTGCACAACATTGATGTAACCTGGCAGCCGAGGAGAGTGGACTGGAATGCGCATGCGTGAACAATGACGACTTCACTGTACTGGTCAGTGAGGGTGATAGGATGCCACTGAGTAAGCATGTGTGCTGTGTGGTTGTCACATTCAAAATGACTGAGCGAGCAGAGCAAGGAATCTGCATCAAATTTTGTGTTAAGCTCGAACATTCCTCCACAGAAACTATTCAGATGATTCAGAAGGTCTCAGCTTTGGGGAATTGGTGGCTTCATCGTGACAACATGTGTGCTCATGCATGACATCTTGTGTAGAATTTGGGGGGGAAACATCAAATCACCCAGGTGACTCAGCTCCCTTACAGCCCAGATTTGGTGCCCTGTGACTTCTCTCTTTTCCCAAAACTAAAATCGCCTTGGAAAGGGAAGAGATTTCAGACTGTTGACAAGCTTTGGGGAAATACAGCGGGGCAGCTGATGGTGATTGAGAGAACTGTGTGAGGTCCCAAAGCGCCTACTTCGAAGGGAAATGAGACATCACTGTCCTGTATACAATGTTTTTTGTATCTTGTGTCTTCAATAGATGTCTCTATTTTTCATTGTTCATGACTGGATACCTTCTGGACAGACCTCGTATGTCTAGTGATTGAGCATTCATCTCTCTTCACAAGAACCTGGATTATGATACATAATTGCACAACAAGCAAATGGTAGATATAAATCAACATTGAAAATTGCCAACTGGGCCACCCAGCCAGCTAATGCCATGTCAACTTAATGTGAAAGCTGTCTTCTTCTTCACACATGACAAGTAATCAGAAACAGGAAAGATTTGCAGGTGCAACAGGGGACAGCTGGAAAGACTGCCGTGGCCTCAGCGCGTGCCCTTTACTTCTCACTGAGTGGTGACTCTCAGCCAGAGGTCGCAGGGGGGCCTCAGAGCCTTAACCCGGCGTGCTGGGGCCCCCCTCTGGGTGTCTCCCAAGTTGTTGCCGCTGGCCAGAGTCCACGAAGGTTCAAACAGCCGCCCAACACTCGCAGCAATTCCTCCCTCACACCTGAAAATAGGGAGTGTGAGCTGGTTTGCCAACTCCTGGCCTCTGGGTCGCAGTAGCTGTTTCAAATGGTCCTACTGTATCCTGCTGCCTGGCACTGTGCATTGTTTTTGAAGATATGTGATGTCTCTAGGGTCCTTTTAATGCAGGGGTTGAAAGAATATCCTCGTACAGAGTTGGCTTCAGCTTTTCTGTCTTCTCCTTCTTGTCCCTCCCAGACAGGAAGGATTGCATCCTGGAGCCACTGTCCCTGCCGGAGCACCCAGGTGGCTCCCCCACGCTAGGGGAGCCTCCGTCTGTGCCTTGTGCTTTCTGCGAGGAGCACTTTCCTGCAGCGGAGCAAGACCAGCTTCTGAAGCACATGGTTATTGAGCATAAGATGGTCATAGCGGATGTCAAATTGGTTGCCGACTTCCCAAGGTAAAGACTGTTTTTGTTAATAAAGGAATTAAGTGTATCATTCCTGGGAGGAAAGGCAAGACGTATACATAACATTATTCCTCTACAATTATGAGAGTTGTTTTCTAAGTTTCTCCCTAGACTTCAAAAAAAAATCTTTGCACTCCTCTTTCTTCTTGAGTGTGTAAGTCGTGTTTGAGAATGTCACATGCTATTGCCAGTCCTACAAATTCTGGAAACAGACCAGCTCTCCAAAGAGTGGGTAATATTCCCTCTGCCACAGTCCCAAGACTGTTGACATTGTTGATCTCTATCAGACTGATTTTTACATACGTGTGTGTGTGTGTGTGTGTGTGTGTGTGTGTGAGGCCATAGACATTCTCTAGCTGAGCAAGTCTTTCCAGAAAAGTCCAGAGTAGACATGGTAAAAGGCCACCAAGGGTTTGGCAACCCGGAGCCTAGGCACCTTTCAATGCAGAAGGGTGTTTTCCAAAGATCTCCCACTTAAGTGATGTGAGGCAGTTGGAAACCAGAGAAGAAACCAGGCCACCCAACAGACCAGGAGGCCTGAGAGTGCAAGCCGATGGAAGGCGAGCAGGCGGAGGGGACTGGTTCGGGATTCACCGACACCGGGCGCGTGTGTCGTGGGAACCTGGCCTGTACCCCCGGGGCCCAGAGTGCGCCCGACTGCAGCTGCCAGCCCCGACTCACAGCAAGCCACTCGCACACACGGGTAGCGAGGGCCGGTGTTTCTCTGTCCCCGGCCCGCAGTTCCGGGAAGGGCCGGCCCAGAGAGCACCTGCTGCTCGGTGGCTGCAGTGGGTGCTGCGTGCGAGCCTGTGTGAGCTGGAACTGGACAAGCATTGTCCTTAGAAACAGAGTTGTGGTCTGCTCACTGGCTTACATGGTTACTGAAAGCACACGTATTGATAGAGCTGACAAGGTTCCATTTTGAGGTGTCCTGTCCTTATTTCCCTACAAAACAGAGTAGCCCAGACACTGTCATGCCCCGCATCCACACTCAGTGTCCCCAAGACCGCACCTTTTCTAGTAAGCCCCTGCTTCCCCGCAGCAGGCCTCCCAGAGCCACAGGCTGTGTGCCTCGGGCAGGCTGAGGTCCGAGCAGACCTGTGACTCCAGCACGCTCCCGAGCGCTGCGAGCAGGTCCCCGCATCTGTAAAATGGGGTGACGCCAGCCCTCAGAGACTGTTGACCGTCTCAAAGAGGAGGGTGTGGACAGCACCCACCGTGTTACTGTGTCGGTCTCATTCCTCAGGGGGCAGAAAACTCCATATTTACCAGGGCTCGGGGCTTCAGAGGCAGTATGAAGTGTGGGGGTCCATCACCCCGGAAAGGCAGCTGTGTAAGAAAGTGGGCACTTGAATCAAAAAGAAAGACACATTTCTGATGTGTTCTATAAATAAGGTGCAGTTAACAGGTACTTTAAATTTGGAAACCTAAATTCTCCTTGTCAGCTGTCCCCCTAAGTAATGTTTTTACTCTCAGGAAGTAGATGTGTGATTAATTCAAATCGAGCAGGACTCCGTGAATAAACTCTGTTCCTTTTAAATACCTTTTAATGTATCTAGTCTCCTCCAGGTAACACCCTCCCGCTGTTCAGGGAAACCTAGACTGTGTCTCCAAAACAACACACGCATGCACTGCGTGGTCGGAGTTATTTCAGAGTTTTTCACTGCTACCTGCCATTTCCTGACCTTGGAACAGCAGTTAACAGGGGAGGTGGGGGTCGAGGGAAGAGTGAAGGGTTCCATCAGCACAAGTTAATTTACTCAGAACTTCTTTACAAGTTGAATAATTCATATATATGCACATACATGTAGTTTGTATGTATACAAACTTGTACACACAGCTTCTCAGCAGTTGTTGCTTCAGAGCAGAGTAAGTAATAAAAATGATAAATGATAAATAATAGATAAGAGGTGGACTTACCATGTGCTTTATAACTAATAAGCTGTAAGCATTCATGTTCAATATATTGGACATTTCATTTATTGGAACAAAATAACAGTACTCAGGTAAAGGGAATAAAACAAAACAAAAATAAAAATTCCTTCCTTTGAGCCATTTAACACAGTTATTTACACTGAGCTGTTTGCTAGCTTTACTAAGTAGATAACATTTTCTCAGCAGATAAACATTAACCCCTTGATTCTTGGCTCTTCTGTATTAACTTCCTTTTGCTCGGTGCCACTTAATTAATGACATATCTCAAATCCCCACGCCCCTGTCAGTGAACGCACTGGTGGGGGGCTGGGCAGGCAGGATATTATTACAAAAAAATTTTTTGTAAGATAGTTTTGTGAAACATGATTGAGGTTCTTCCATAACATAAAAAGTATTTGCAGATGACCTAGTAATTACTTTTATAGCTTTTTAATAAAGTATGAAATGCTTTCATAACTCATCCAAATAAAAAGTTCATACGACAGTATCTCTTGCCTGCCTTTATATATTGAGTGGCTGCGACTGCAATTTTAAAGAAGCTGGATACGTAGAAAGAAATGCAGAAGGGATGTACTGCATGATCCCGTAATGTGAAGAAGTGTGTTTCGGTGGGTGGGGAACACGCCACAGGAAGCATGTGTTGAAGCTCTTAACACCGTTATGCCGCCCTTCAGTTGAATCCGATTTATCTGAATGCTTCTACCAGCCACAGGGAAATGCATATATGGACACCTTTTCATTCGAATTACAAACTTAAAAAGTACTGATAGGTGTTTAACTAGGATGCATGTTATATTTAGACTTAGGTCAAATGCACATTGCAGTGCAGATCTAGTTGTGTAGTAACTACAGTGTTTCATACATTTCGGTTGTGTGGGAATTGATGGTTATAGTTTGCTTTGCAACGTGATTTTTCCCCCTGATGTTGTTGTCACCCAACCTTTGGCCAGGACAGAAACATTCAAATGACAGCGCTGTGCAGGACCTGTAAGCTGCCACGCCCAGAACCCGTGGCTCCCTGCTCCTGGAGCAGCAAGACGGCTGAGCCAGTGGGAAGGCTGCCAGACTTCAGTGTCCTCCTCTCCCTTCCTCCCACAGGAGGTCCTCCCAAACCCCCTGAGGAGGCAGGCGCGTTCTGGCAGACAGCATCTCCCCAGCATTTCATGTCAGCGATGCTAGCAATCGCTTCCCGGTGCCTGCCACCCAGAAGTAAACTTGGACGTGGAGTGAGCGTGTGATGGGCGCTGTCTGTTCAGCACCCTGGGAGCTTGGAGTCCTTGGAGACTAAGCCCCGTGGACCGTTGGGATCAGGACACCATTCCCTCTGTAGGGCTCTCACTTCTTGCCATCTCTTGCCTAGACAAGTTCCAAATCCACAGCCCCAGACAGCTTGCATCACCCTTCACTGTAGAAGCAGGAGGTCGGGGGCAGTCAGACCAAGAGCTCCTATTAGGCCGCATGCTGTTTAGAAAAGGAAAAAAATGCCTTCTTCCTTCAGATCTTCCTTTCTGTTTTGTCTTGTGAAATGCATTCTCCTTGGTCTTTAAGAGAAAAAAAAACACGTATCCATTGGAACTCTAAGTCTGGGGGCTCTCGTCTTTGCTGTAGTCCTGGTATAGGTTGGTCCTCCCATGGCCATGCAGGTACTGTGATATCAGTGGCTTGGGTCTGCATTTGAAGCTGGAGAGGCCAAGTTCAGATCCCAGCTCTGACATTCCCACTGTGCAACTGAGGGCAGGAGAGCCCTCAATCAGGACTGCCAGTAACTGTCATCCTTATCATCACCATCATCTTTACTCTGCTCTTCCGCCACCTCAGTTGCCCATGTCTGCCCTCTGCTACTATTACTCCCACTGTTTTAACTTGCTCATTAAATGTGCGATGAAACGTTATCATTGTTTTAGTTGCCAGTATTTTCTAGAATAAGCTTTTTCTTTACTATAGTCAATGTTCCCTTTTCTTTTAATAAAAACTATCACTAACCCAGGATGTTGGACACTACTATGTTGTTATCTTATTTAATTATCAATAATTTATCTTGTAAATGAATAAACTAAGTTTCAGAAAGACTTAAAAACTGCAAATTCAGGTTCATAACTCACAGTGCAGAGTCCCTGCTTCCCTGTCCACTGCGGCCGGCAGGGCGGTGGAGCCAGCAGTTGAAACACTGGTTCTGAGGGCCGAGCAGAGCCTGAACTGGAGAAGCAGGACTTTCTCTAGCCCGAGATCTGCGCACACAAGAGCCTCTCGTTGCATTGACTCTTCATTACGAAATAACTCAAAGCCGATTCAAAGGAGAAGTCTGGTCTCGTGTACCGGCTCTAACCTGGCTCTTGTTTGTGTAGTTTCTCACACGTGTCACTAAGCCGGTGAACGTCGGTCAGAGGTAGGCAGCCTGCAGGTCAAGGACTCATTACAGCCTTTGAACACCCTGCAGACCACAGTGGCACTAACACTATAAGGGGCTGACCGCTGTCCTACGTTTTGTGTGGCCGTGTCACCCAGATGGCCCTCAGCAGACCCGCACTCAGGACAGGCCCTCCTGTGTTTAAGTCCACTGCCACGGTACCTGATTCTGCCGTACAGATCCGAGGACTCCTGACAACAGATACCCGTGTGTCTCAGTCCGGAAGAGTAATCCATCTCCCCCTCCTGGCATCGCTCACCGAGGGTGTCCTTCGTTCCTTCACCCCTGTCACCGCCCTGCAATGGGAAGCCTGCACAGAGGATGAGAACAGCGGCTGGAATCTGTTTCAGTCTCTGAAGGCTTCTCTCGCCTTCTCTCCCTTCTCTCCCTTCTCTCTCTCTTCCTGTTGGGGGTGGGGAATGGAAGGGAGGAGCGTGCTGGCCCAGAGTGGCCTAGGGAACAGCGCTGTGGCCCTTCGTAGGCACCTTCCCTCTTTTTTGTGTACTTCAACTGGTCGGTGACGCGCTGGCCTTCAGCCTCTGCTGCACCCAAGAGGAAGCTGGGGCCACGCACGGCATTTGTGAGGGCTGTGCTTCAAGGCCAAGTGGGCGCTGCAGCTAGCTCCCTGCAGACCTGTGAGGTGCAGCCTCTGCCTGCTCTGTAAGGGACGAGGCCTCCCCCACTTACCTGTGCAGGTCAGGGTGCGGTCGGACAGGAGAAGGAATTTAACCAGGGGGCTCCACGTGCGCGTTACTCTTTCCCTCATTCCCTTACCTTCTCTGCACTCCATGTTGTCATCCATTGGTATTTTATATCAGCTCCTGTCGCGGTTCTCTCTGTCAGACCTCTCTCGTGGTACTTAATGTTTTTCTATAGCACTTACTATAGAACACCGTGGAGCTGCAACACCAGAGACAGGCAGTCTCGCCAGGTTGGAAGGGAGCTGTAACGCCACCGCCCTGACGCCAAGGCCTCCTCACTGGGCCACCTCACAGCTGTGCTATTCCACCATTGAGCTATTTGCACTGAATAACGCCTCTGCCTCCGCCGCATCCCAGATTGGGGGTTCCTGTTGGTGTGCAGTTGGCACCACTACCATCAGCTGACACCGTCAGCTGTACAGTCAGCCTTTCCATTCTTTCTCCCCGTGAAGCAGGCCGAATTCTCCAGGTACCGCTTGGTAAATAAAAACTCGAATTGCCAGTGTAAATCTTGGATAAATGGAGAGATGGACAGCTTATCGAATCCTGTCATCTCTCCCGCATTCACCAGATACGCAGGTCTGGGTGTTATGCATATAAGTAAAACTTGCTTTTCCAAAGGCTAAGTTTGCTTCACATCAGACATATGGAATTCTTTGGCAACTTTTTTCTCTTCTTATCTAGAAATCGAATTTAGAAAGGCATTGACTTCATTGCATTATTATTATGACCTCTGTTATTTTAATGTATAAGATAACCACCTTTCATTTTATTGAAAAATGTATACATTTTAAATTTATATAAACTTAGATGTGATTTCAGAAAAATTTCATTATCACGTAAAATAATTCATTTTAATTTTCCCAAATGTCTTTCCTGAATTTGGTGGTGGTAAAGTTTAATCATTTCCATGCCTTTACAGGATGATTTCATTTTATTAAATACTTCATATTTTTCTGAGAAAATTCCATATTGTTTTCCATAATGGTTGTACCAGTCTGCAATCCCATCAACAGTGAACTAAGGTCCCCTTTTCCCCACACTCTCTCCAACATTTGTTTGTTGCTTTGCTTATGATAGCCATCCTGACTGGTATAAAGTGGTATCTCATTGTGGTTTTAATTTGCATCTCTCTGATAGCTAACGATATTGAGCATCTCTTCATGTGTCTCTGGATGTTCTGTATGTCCTCCTTGGAGAAGTGTCTGTTCAAGTCCTTTTCCCATTTTTTAATTTGCTTGGTTGTCTTCTTAGAGTGGAGTCGTGTAAGTTCTTTGTATATTTTGGAGATTAAACCTTTGTCTGAGGTATCATTGGCAAATATGTTTTCCCATACAGTTGGTTGTCTTGCTAATTTAATACTGTTTTCTTTAGCCATGCAGAAACTTTTTATTTTGATGAGATCCCATTTGTTTATTCTTTCCTTTATATTCCTTGCTCGAGGGGACATATCGGTAAAAATGTTGCTGCATGAAATATCTGAGATTTTCCTGCGAATATTCTCCTCTAGGACTTTAATGGTGTCACGGCTTATATTTAAGTCTTTTATCCTCCTTGAATTTATTTTGGTGTATGGTGTAAGTTGATGCTCAAGTTTCATTTTTTTGCACGTAGTTGTCCAGTTCTCCCAATACCATTTGTTGAAGAGGCTATCTTTATTCCATTTTATGTTACTGTCCCCTTTGTCAAATATTAATTGACCGTAGAGAGTTGGGTTGATTTCTGGGCTCTCTGTTCTGTTCCATTGGTCTATGTGCCTGTTTTTATGCCAGTATCAGGCTGTTTTGGTTACAGTGGCCTTGTAATACAGTTTGATATCAGGTATTGTGATCCCTCCTACTTTGTTCTTCTTTCTCAAAAGTGCAGCTGCAATTCGGGGTCGTTTATGGTTCCGTATAAATTTTTGAAGTGTTTGTTTTATGTCTGTGAAATATGCCATTGGTACTTTAATAGGTATTGGATTGAATCTGTAAATTGCTTTGGGTAGTATGGACATTTTGATGATGTTAATTCTTCCAATTCATGAACAAGGTATATGTTTCCATTTGTTTGTGTCTTCCTTGATTTCTTTCTTCAGGGCTGTGTAGTTTTCTGCATACAGGTCTTTTACCTCCTTAGTTAGGTTTATTCCCAGATATTTTATAAGGTACAACACCCATTTATGATAAAAATACTTAGCAAAGTGGGAATAGAGGGAGCATTCCTCAATATAGTAAAGGCCATATATGAGAGACCTACAGCCAATATCATACTCAATGGGCAAAAACTAAAAGCTTTTCCACTAAGATCAGGGACAAGACAAGGATGTCCACTTTCACCACTTCTATTCAATATAGTATTGGAAGTTTTAGCCACAGCAATCAGGCAAGAAAAGGAAATAAAAGGAAAGGAGGAAACAAAACTGTCACTGTTTGCAGATGACATGATAGTGTACCTGGAAAATCCTATAGACTCTACCCAAAAACTGCTCAAACTAATTAATGAATTTGGCAAAACAGCGGGTTACAAAGTCAATATCCGGAAATCAGAGGCATTTTTGTTTACCAACAATGAATCAGCAGAAGCAGAAATCAAGGAAAAAATCCCATTCGATATAGCAAAAAAAATTTAAAAAAAAATCTGGGAATAAACCTAACTGGTCGATAAAAATTGACCTGCCTTTTGATTCAGCAATTCCACTGCTAGGATTATATCCTAAGAACTCCAAAACATCAATTTCAAAGAACCTATGTACCACAATGTTCATAGCAGCACAATTTACAATAGCCAAGAGCTGGAAGCAACCTAGGTGCCCATCAGTAAATGAATGAGTCAAAAAATTGTGATACATATACACAATGGAATTCTGTGCAGCAGAGAGAAAGAAGGAACTACTACCCTTTGCAACAACATGGATGGAACTGGAAAGCATTATGCTGAGTGAAATAAGCCAGGGGTTGAAAGACAAATACCATATGATCTCACCTTTAACAGGAAGCTAAACAACAAAACAGACAAGCAAGCAAAATAAAAACAAAGACACTGAAATAGAGAACAGGGAGTCAGTGACCAGAGGGGAGAAGGAAGGGAAGTTAAGGGAAAAAAGGGGGACGGATTTGGAGGAACAAGTATGAAGGGCACAGGGACGAGAACTAAGGGGGGGGGAAATGGGAGGGAGGTGGGGTACATGGGGGGGGGTGGGCTGGGATGGGAGAAATAAATAGAAAACTGTACTTGAAAAATAACTAAATAAAAATAAAAGAAAGAAAACCAAAATAAATAAATCATATTTCTGCAATGCTCTTCTGCCTTTCTATTTATAAATTTTCTAGCAGTGTTTTATCAGCATTTGATTTGTTACTTTGGGATAATTAAATGCTATTATAAAATATATTATTCTAAAGGAAGTACTGTATTGAGTCCGTCATCATCTTTCTTTGTTCCCAGGTACATTTTATACTGGCGGAAAAGGTTCAGCGAGCAGCCCATCACGGATTTTTGTAGTGTGATAAGAATCAATTCCACAGCCCCGCTTGGTAAGTAGACATCTTGGCTACCATCTTGCCTACAACCCCAACATTCAAAGCAATAATCTCACTTTCCTAAATTAGAATTCTCTCACTTCCATGACAGCTAAAATTAAATTGCGCTGTTTATATCATCTAACTTCAATAAAGCAAAAGGAGACCTATATTCCGGAAAAGAGATCTTAATAAATAGAAAGACAGACAGAGAGAGAAATAGATCTTTTTTTTTTTTAAGAAATAAGTCCTGGAAAACAATGGTAATTTGTTTCTCATTTATTTTTCTAATCTCTCAACAGAAGAGCAGGACAATTACTTTTTGCTGTGTGACGTTTTACCAGAAGACAGAGTACTTAGGGAAGAGCTTCAGAAGCAGAAACTGGTAAGAGTTGTTTTAAAGTATGAACAGTATGTTGGAAATATATACAGAAATCATTACTCTTCTTTTTTGTTGCTGTTTTTGCTTTTTATTTTGGAAACTTTCAAACATGCACAAAAGAGGAGACAATACATCAAAATCCTAAAAGAGAAAAAAAGTATACACTTGACTGAAGATTAAAGCACTTCATGTTAAAAATGCAGAAAGGATTTTGGGCTTTGTTTTGCTACCTGGATTCTCTCTAAAATAACAACAAAGCTTACACATTTACATGTAATTTTAGCTGCCTGATACATGGCAGACGCCCTGGGCTAAAATGGAGTTGAACTGATGAAGGTTTTTTTCTCCTCTTCACTGGAATGTGCTCTGCACCAGCTCGGGTTTTGTCCCCTGTGTGCATTAAGCAGGAGGCTTGGTTAACGCAGTAGCCTCCCTCCTCTGCAGCCTGCGCCCTAAGTACGCTGATTTTAAAATCTCAGCATCTGTCATCTTTTAAAAAGGTAGCAGCATCACAAGTGCTGAAATTTCATTTTCATGACATGAACAGACATTAATTTCTGAAGTTATTAATTTTGTTTTAAAGTGTGGTTTTTCTTTACTATTTGTGGTTAATCTCAATTATTAAATTGATTGAAATGGACTTGCTCTTCCTTTAGGGGTTATTTATGAGTGTTCCTAGTGTCTTTGGACTTGACTAGATAACATATTATGAGAGAGCGCTGTGGTTTCACTGTTTCTGCAGAATCCTCAGGAGATCGAGGAGGAAAATAAATCCAATCTACCAGAGTCATGTGATCTGTGAAAGTCCCTGAGGCACATTATATATTGTAAACCTCCCAGATGATTATTTCTCCTCTAAGAAGGCTGATACTGTAGGATGTTGATTTATGTGTAAGAAAACAATACGCTTTTTCTGTAGCAGCAAAGCCAATGAGGTAACAGGGCTCCCTGAGTTCCTCTTATTTTTCTATTGCGATGCCTTAAAAATCTGCAAAACAGGGATGAATTTACTATGACATTTTATGGATTTTGTTTGCTTGGACTTATTCATAAGTCTTACTTTCTATGAGTTTTTTCTTACTCTTGCTCACAGCAGCCTTAACCAGGAGTGATACGACCGTCATGACCCTGGCACCCACAAGGGTTTCCTTTAAGAACTCACACCCCGGCTCCAGCCACTGCTGTTACTCTGTACCCAGACTCTTCATAGTATGCCTACAGATAGACCCAAGTCCCTAGAAATAGCTACCTCCATAAAATTTAGATGACCTTGGAAGATTCCGTGGGTTCTCCCCCACTTCATCAAGCAATTCCCCAACACCAAGTAGATGTCCCACAGTTCATCTGCCTTCTGATGCTGTCTACCCAGAGAAAGCAGCAGGTCCCACAAGGTGAGGGCTCCGCCCCCACTCCAGGTGCCAAACCCAAGTCCAGGTTGTCACCTCTACTTCTGACCAACTGGCTATAAATCAGAGGTTCCCATGACTCCTCCATGGGTTTGATTAATTTGCTAGAGCGGCTCACAGAACTCAGGAATCCCAGTTACTAAGTAGTTTTATGTGCATATTACAAAGATATTAAAGAATATGAATGGACAATGGCCAGATGAAGAGATACATGGGGTGAAGGCCCAACAGAGGACTCTCTGTCCCTGCAGAGCCTGAGGCCCGAGAGACAGCACGTGGACACATCCTGGTCCATCCACGAAGAAGCTCTCCAAACCCCATCCTGCTGGGTCTGTATGGAGGCTAGGGCATGATGGACTCAGTTGGTGGCCGTTGGTGATTGAACTCAGTCTCCACCCCGTCTCCCCTCCAAGGAGGTGGGGATCAGGGTAGGCAGTTCCAACCCTCTAATCATGGCTGACACCCCAGGCAACCAGCCTGTAACCTCCCCAAAAGTCACTTCAGTGACATAGCAAGGGCATCTGTATGGCTCTCAATATGCAGGGCATACCGAGGATTTTAGGAGCTGTCATGCCAGGAACCCAGACAAAGGCCAAGTATATGCTTCTTGTTGTAAATGACAACATCACCCTTTTCCCAACTTCATAGTCCGACCGATCGGTAGGTCTGATGAATGTGAGTAGTGTGGCGGCTTAAAGAAACAAAATGTGACAAAACTACGGCCAGTTCATTCCTAGGCATTGACTTCCTGTTTAGCTAGATGATCGTGTGGAGAAGTTTGAGACCTAGCATGCTGTGTGTCCTTAAAGTGTGTTAATAGCTTTTAATAAATGCTTTAAAGGTTTGACTAGCTTTTACACTTTCCTCCCTTTGGCTTCCTTCTTTGAAAGCGTTCCTTCGGTCTCATCATCCCACCTTAATCCTCTCCAGTGGTGCTTTTCACCTACATAGGTATTTGTGAGTTTCTCAGGGTCTCATCCCCCACCCAGGATGTCACCCTGTAACTGCCACCACTGTGCTGCTGCCACACAGTAGGTGGTCAGGTTGAGTTCACCCTGGCTCACCTCAACCCCAGTGCTAACTTCCCTTATATTAATCTTTTCCATATGGATTTTCAATCAACACCGCAAATTTAATTTGCCTAAAGCCAAACTCAGTTTTTTTCTACCCAAACTTGCAATTTGCCTCTTTTCTTGTGCTTCCCATGCTCCTAGTCACTCCATGTAGACATTTCTAGAGGCATTTTGAACTCATGCCTTTCCTCACCCGCCTGCCCAAGTCATTCGTCCAGTCCTGTGGGTTCCTCTTCTGAGCCCTGTGCCCACTCCCTTCTGCGCAATCCTAGCGCCTCCGCTTAGCTTGTCTACACATGTGCCCTCCAATCAATCGATCAGCTCACGAGTCTTCATGTTAAAATACATCCGGAACACTGTAGTCTCTTCCAAAGCCTGCCGTGGTCCTTGTCATCGGCGTAGTCTTGAGCTTTCCTGGGCTTGAACTGCTGCTCTTCCAGGGCCTCCCCTCGATCTTTCTTTGCATTACCCAGTGTGCAGTTCGTCATTTGTTCCGCAAGTCCGTCACGCAGCCCACGTCCCTGTCCCTAGCAGGGCCTGCTGGACGGGGAGAGCATTGCTGCAGCTCAGGTGGGTTGGCCTCGCCCAGCGCTCTGCTCCGCCAGCCCACTGTGCACATGTCATGTCTGCCTGAAACTCTGCCACCCGTCCAAATCAATAGCCCTCTTCCAAGCCTGCTTTTATGTGGCTTTTCAGTTCACGTTGGTTGTTTAAAAGTCTGTCTTCCTTATTGGATTAGATGCCTCGTGAGTGTTGAACTTGGACATTCATGTTTGTATCTTCTCTTGGCCTTGTTCATAAAGTATTAACTTAAATTTAATCCTGAAGTGTTGGCTTGGTATTTCTATAAAGTCTTATAATCAGATCTCCCTGATTTGAAAAAGAGATAGGAGGCAGCCTTCAATCACTGGGTCACACTTTTCAAGGAAGCGTTAACCAGTCCTCCATTTCCTTTTGTCTGCAGAAGACATGTGACAGTCATAACTTCTCAGAAGCAAAATGTAACTTTTAATTAAATTGAGAGAAAGGGAAATATCCACTTAGCTGCATGAAGGTTTTTTTATTTGTTCTCCCTATTATAAATGTCAGCTTGAGAGGTCATTTATGACAACTATAAATACTTTATGAAAATTTTAACTGATGTTGCAGCTTGATCCTCTGGAGAGGAACCAAGTTTCTTTGTTTTTAATGCTACTTCATATCTCCCAACATCCCCAACAATAAAACAAGAATAAAATGAAATATATATCTTTCTCTAAGACTTTCTATCTTTATTTTATTTTTTTCAAGATTTTATTTATTTATTTGTAGACAGTGGGGAAGGGATGGAGAAAGACCCAGACAGAAACCCAATGTGTGGTTGCCTCTCATGCACCCCCTACTGGGGACCTGGCCCACAACCCAGGCATGTGCCCTGACTGGGAATCAAACCAACGACCATTTGGTTCACAGGTCAGCACTCAATCCACTGAGCCACACTAGCCAGGGCTCATTGCCACTTTCTTATAGATTTTAGTGGCTTCTAGTGAAGGATCAGATTATTTACTATCAGTGACTTCAAAGCAACAGTCATTTTACATTTATACCTTTCTTGCATAATTCCCAAGCACAGATTTGTTAATTGCCTCCAGCACAACTGTCCCAAATAGAGATGCTGTTGCCCATTGAATGTGACATTATTGTTAACAAGACAACAGAGATCAAGGGAGCTGCAGTGGCCACTGAGTCATTTTAACCTTCAGCTTAATTAATGTTTTCATTTAGGAAATGAACGTAAACCTAGTCTGAACCAACACTAAACTGAATCTTGCAGTGTACCAACTGAATTTAAATCTCACATGGCATTTTTTAATATACCTTGGCTCTGTGAGATCAGGAAGGCAATATCACTTTCTCCGGTGACACAGAAAGTCAAGGTCGAAGATAAGAGAAGATATGCTCGGAGCCCCGTGAGATCCTCTGTTAACCAGGAAGGGAAGCAGCTCCCGCCCTTTCCCACCCCAGGCCCACCCCCATTCCCGCTGCACCAGGGTCCTTTGTCAAATTTCCTCTCCTCTGTAAGCAAATGTGACATTTTCTAACTTGACATTTGTACAAATGAATAAAAATGAATGAACAGGACATCAATGCATGTGTGAATAAATAAGTGTCTTGTTCCCAATGCTAAGAACTTTTTTGGAAGAAAATCTAGTATATTATTTTAGGTCAGTGGTGGGTAGGAATTTCTTTTTCCTGTGGGCCTAAGTTTCTCAGGTTTTCTTTTACACCTTGAAGATAGTGTGTTGTAAGGGTCTCCTCTATCTTCAGGGAAACACAGGGCTATTGTGCCTGACCCTGAGTTTATCCTAGAAGATCCAGGCAGGTGGCACTGGGCTGGGCTGGCCCGGCCGCCCCAGCAGCTCTGGGCGTCAGTGGGGAAGGCAGGGTGCTGTGAGTCTCCCACGGCCACTGCTCAGCAGGTAAGCGGCTGCCTCCTCTCACCGGGCTGGATTCCCTTATTCCTTTAACACAGACAGAAATGCAGCTGCTCTAGCTCTCGTGTGTTTGCCTTTTGCATGGGTTTTTTTTTCTGTATTTATACTTTTTTTCCTATTTTGATGAGCTATTTTATGTAAATGGGTACATTTATGTTATTTTTTTCTCTGCTAGTTATTTTTTTAGGTGTTCTCTATATCCTGTCTCTACCTTTCCCTTCAAAACCCCCTCAGAAAGGCTCACAGGAGAAGGGAAATGCTGCCTGTCCGCCCTGCGCCACGAGCAGACGGCTGTTGCCTCAGCTCCGCAGTCTCGGGGGCGGGGGCGGGCGGGGGCTGGGTTCCTCTGGCCAGGCGAAGTGTCAGGTCAGAGCCGGAGGGTTCGGGAGAGGGCGTCATCCAGGGACGCTCTCTGGCTCTCCTTTGTTTTATTGTCTTGATTTAGTTGTTGGCATATCTTCTCTCATTTATTTGTTAAGATCTTTGATATTGTCAAAGTTAACTTTCCTTTGTCTCTCATACAAGGCTGAAACCAGTTGATTGTACTGATTTGTTTTTAAGAACTGTATAATGAAACTGATAATGTCTGTTTTAATACCGCTATTCCTGCCTCTACATGCAGAAGTGTGTTTGTAAGTGTATTAACTATTCTGTGTGAGCATGTTACTGACATAAACTCACATGCTCATGTCATCAGACACTGGCACACAGCCTGGCCTGGCCTGGGGCTACCTAGCATTTTTTTCTTGACACTTAAAATGGAATTCTTTGGAGGAAAAGTAGCTTTTTATTTGACCCTAGTCAGAGAGAGCACTTCTCAAATATTTATGTAACTTGCAAGCAGATTCTGTTTTGTAAGTGGTTGAAACTGTATATCAACATTTGTACCCAAAATTAATTCATGTTTCTGTTTTAGTTTGTTAATCAAACTTGTCTCTTAATTTTTAAGTCAGTGGAAATTTACTGAGTTTTTTACACTTTAACTCCCTCATCCCTCATCCCCCATCAGATGGGATAAACGGAGGGGCAGGAAAATCAGCCCTCAGCCCGTCTCTCAAGGGAGACTAACATGGAAACCCCACACTGCGGTGGGAAGGAAGGACGGCAGGGGGTGGTGCACCTACAGGTGTGTGTTCTCGTTGTTTCTCGTCTTCGATTTGCACCCATCCTACCCGGTTTTTTCTTTCTTCACCCCCATCTTTATGCTACTCGGTTCAATAGCAGCGTGAGACACTCACTAGGTGGAGGTGGGGTGGGAAGGCCGTCCTCCCACGTGCCTCGGGGACCCCTGGAGAGGGGCAGTGGGCAGCACGGCCGCTCCCAGCTCCCTGCCTGCGGCCCTCAGGCTCCGCTCTGACTGCGGTGGGTTGGTTATGTTACGTCAGACAAGGGCACAGGGATCCTGGCTCCTGAGCCCTGGCCAGAGAGGTCCCAGCAGGCTCTGCTGCGCCGTTTTCTGTCCTGGCCCCGCGACTGCACGAGTGAGTGGCCTGTGCCAGCACCTATCGGGCATTTCTGGTAGCGATAACTGAAGACATCAGCCTCAGGTTTACCTCCGTATGTCAGTGCGAGCTGTTCCCACGGGGTTTGTCATTCTAAACATTGGGTTTTGTTTTCCTGTGTACTTAACGAAATTGACATTTTCTAAATTGCTTTTTCCTACACTGGCTGATTTTTGTAACTTTCCGCCTAATGCCCATTATCATTTCCTACGACTGTGTTGTCCCCTGTGACTGGTGAGTGCCGTCTGCCACACCTGCCGTCCCATTAATGTCCCTGCTCCCCTCATGCATAAAGATGAAGACAGGCGCTGACCCCTTACTACTGCACTTGACATTATAAACCAATTAGAGCAGCGAGCAGCTTGTTATTAGGACTCTTTGCCTAACACATGAGCTGGTCTTGCATTCTTACAACTGTGGTTTTTATCCAAGTCTAGTTTGCAATGAAAATTTTATCTGATTTCATCAGCCACTTTGCGAAGTTCAAACATATAACACCTGTGACACTCTCTTCATCCTTCCAGTCTACAAAGCCATGAATAAAATGTAGGCTATCCAGCCAGTGTTAGATTTCTTTAAGAAAATAAAACCACATGGCTGACAGGCTCTGATCTGTGCCTCTTTGTGAGATTTTGTAGGGACTGTCTCCTAACATTGTATTTTTTGTTCACAAGGGACTTTCGAATTTATGCCACAGGTAATCCTACCAGATACCAAGCTTTGCAGACGAGGAGAGGAAAGAAGGGGGAAGGGGGGAGAGGAGGAAGGGAGAGGAAAGGAGAAAGAGAAGTGCGTTCCCCGATGGCCTAGGCGGCTCCTTTCCGTGTGCCCCTCACCGATACCCAGGCCACAGCTGTCAGCATGTGTCCCACAGCTGGACACCCAGCACCATCTTCTCTGTCACAGCAAGTGAACGGCAATGGGAACTGGGGTGTCAGGGATGGGGATGACGAGGCTGACTTCCACCCTGAGTCCTACCCAGTCAGGGGACATGGAGGACATGAGGACTACCGGAAGCAGCAGCCCCATCAAACAGGGACTGTGGTACCTGCCTGGCCATCGTGGGGACCCCAGATGAATAAGGCACTTCTGCCCTTGGCGAGCTCACACTCTGGTGGGGAACTCTTGGAGCTGATGATGTAAAAACAGTAACACTGGCAAGGTCTTCCTGGTGGTTAACCATGTACTGTGGATGGCCACAGCCGAGTAGGAGAAGCTCCCTTCCTCACACATCAGAGCCCAAGTCCCAGGCTAGTGAGTTATCTTATGGTTTAAGACTTAGGGGCAGGGCACTTACAACCAGATGAAATGTGTGAGCCAGCCTTGGTGGGAGGTATGGGGGAGAGGAGCATAGAAAGACATTCTTGAGACAAGTAAAGAAGACAGCCACCACCTGGTGGCTGGTGTGGTTCGGTGGGTTGAAGCATCATCCTGTAACCAGGAGGTTGTGGGTTCGATTCCTGGTCAGGGCACATGCCTGGGTTGCAGGTTCAATCCCCGTTCCAGGCGCATAGGGTTTCTGGTCCAGGTGCATACAGGAGGCAACCAATCAATGTTTCCCTCTTCCATCAATGTTTCTTTCCCTTCTCTCTCTAAAAAAGCAGTGAAAAAATGTCCTCAGGTGAGGATTAGAAAAAGTAAAAAATAAAGAGACTTTTTAAATGTAAAGAAATTTAAATATTTTTTATAATAAGATATTGGTGAGAAGGTAAGAGTCAGCGACAGACATAAGGAGGAGCTACCGCACTTGATAGTTTCCGGGTTCACTGAGTTGCCCATCGTGACGTAGCTCTGAGCAACCTGATGCATCTAAATCCAGTCTCAAGAAGTACGTGAGGACTTCTTAACTCACCAGGTTGGTTACAATTGGATAATGAACGCTGCTACAGCTATAATAGTTGCAGAATTAAAATAGTTTCTTTTTCATCTTTATGATTTAAGTGAAATTTGATCAACAGTGTATGTTATTCATTTGATGTTCCTATTTTAAAAAATGAGAGAATTTTCCTCTTTGTTTTTAAGGCATGGGCACTTACAAAAAATAATAAGCAGACCAGTTATGAAAAATGAGTAGACTTCGTTAGAGTGAATAAGTGGAAAAGTCGTTTGCTATCATTTTATTTCATAATACTTTTAAATGATAAAACAAAAGTAATATTCTACTTCAATGTACTTAGTTTTCTTAATTATTGGATTCAGTAATTATCACTCTAGTTCACTTCTGTGTCTTCACTTGCGTCCCCTATATTTCTTAAACAGTGGTCTTAGTAACACACATAGAGTTGTTCTTTTAAGATTACATACTCGTTAAAAGTATATACAGTGTTACAAGTAAAAATGGTTAATTGAAAAAATTAAAACACGTTCTCCAAATCCCTACCCTAAAGCATTGTAAAACTCTCTTATGTATTTCTGTGTGTTCATAAAATTTTCAGTCGTGAATTAGAAACAAAACTTTAGAACTTTAAAGTCACAACCAGTATTAAGTCCCTTTTATTGGGATACGTTAGGTATAAGGTTGGGTGCTTGTGTAGATGGGGATCTCAGCAACTTTCAGGGTTGCTGGGAAAGGCTCTGTGCTCTGTGCCCCAGCGGGAGCGACCCCGCCCAGAGCTAAGCCCCGCCCAGAGCTAAGCCCCGCCCTACCGGCGGAGAAGCTGGGTGCGAAGTGAGCTGCTGCGGCGCTTACCGAGCACCTTCTGTAACACACTGCGCGCTCATGGCCTGACAGAGTCCATGCTGTTAGCGGAGGGGTCGGGACACGGCTTTCTTGAAAACCAATCAGCGTAGGTGCCAATGGAATGTACAAACTGTGGCCCAAGGACAGGTGTCATCTAGCAGAGTGGTCAGGGACAGTCACCGCTGTGGTTTCTAGACTGTTTCTAAAGCAGCTCAGACATCACCAGAAACGAAGTCCTAGAGCAGTGGCATGCCCAAGGCCACGTGAAGAATGGGTGGTAAAAACAGGACAGGCGTATCGTTCTCCTGAGTCCCAGTCAGCTCCCACCCCCCACAGAGGGGTAGCGCTTGGACTGAGCCCTGAGGGAGTGAGGTACAGAACCCCAGTAGATGGAGACTGGTGGAGGAAAAAAGGGAAGAGCCTTGGGGGCTTGAGAAATGAGAACAGGGCTTTGAGAATGGCTATGGAGAGTAACACCAGGGTTCGTGCAGGGAAGCAGGGCGAGAGAAGGTTGGGGTCAGGTGTGTGGTGCCGTGGGTGCCGTTCTAAATAAGGACTGTGGGCTTTCTTCCAAAGAAGTCAGGAAATCGCTTAGTGTCACCTTCATCTAGGTCAGGTACCAGTTCTAAGTGTTTCACGTCCAACGGAGAATTTGTGGGCTGATTTTTCAAGGCCCAGCTACATCCGTCCAGGCGAGCGTCAGATTGGCGTACTGATTAAATGTGGGCACCGGGAAAATCTTTCC
The DNA here is from genome assembly GCF_021234435.1 of Artibeus jamaicensis. Lineage (NCBI taxonomy): Eukaryota > Metazoa > Chordata > Mammalia > Chiroptera > Phyllostomidae > Artibeus > Artibeus jamaicensis. The sequence continues at coordinate 3,078,406 of NW_026521195.1, read as the reverse complement.
TATAAATCTCTCCATCGGGTACTGGGTCGTCGGTGGATCCAAGCAGCAGAGACCCCAGAAGGAAGAAACAAAGCACCCCTATTAGATGAGAACAACAGCCACAAAGCCTCCCCGAAAAATGAGTGGGGCCGTTCTTCCTCAGGGTCCAAACATCGGACTTAGTTGTCTTCATAGGATCTGATTTTCTGGGTTTTGTTTAGCTGGATTTTGAGGAATTCTGTAGCTTTGCTCTCAGGTCTCCGGAGAACAGGAGGCTGAACAGAGAACAGCAAGTGGAGAGGAGGTGTCATCAGGGAGCCGGTTGGTGGGCCCAGAGTAGACGCGCTGGCAGTGAGGAAAAGGTTCGGCGAGCAAAGGAGACAAACCCAGACGGCCACGAAAGAGAAGAGGATCAGACCCGGAGGCCACAGCCACTGAGAGCCGTTTGCGAGGGCAGCAGGGTCCTGGGGGTTGGACAGAAGGTGTCTGTTTCAGTGCAGCAACGTGCTGCTGGTTGCAGCCAGAGCCCCGCCCCGCACGAGCAGGTACACTGCACCTGGGGTTGGAGAGCCGAGACAACGTGGGCGGTCCCTTGGAGACCGTCCTGTGCAACATTATTAACCCCTGAACCACTCAATTACAATTTCTGCACCCTAGAAAAGCTGCTCATCCCAAACACCTTGTTCTAATTAAGCCAGAAACAGGCATAATTGTAACTGTGTATGTTGTCTCTCCCATTACCTTAGTATGTTGTGCAGCCTTCAATGCCAAGAAGCTAGTCCTTATCAGACCCACCCAAATGAAACTTTTCTTGTAGGAAGGACTCAACGCTGCCTGCCTCCCCAGCTCTCCATGCCTTGGATTCCGAACTCATTTGTCCACTAAACAGAACAGTCAGGGTTGTATGTTACGTGCCTGCGCATGCTCCAGTGGGTAACTTCTGGGGAAAATAAAGCAATGTGGTGCCTGACAATAACACCATCTTTGGCACCAAGTAGCTATGTGGCTTTACACAGTCATCCCGAGATCTCTTTATGGAGAATCATAAATGGTTTCACAAGGTCCCTGGTCACTCTCCAATTCTAAAAGGCCGGTGCTGAGCAGTGTTGGTCAGAAAGATCTTACTGGAGCCGACTAGTGTAGCTAGCAGGACTAGAATAGGTCCACGGGGAAACATTAGGAAGATGGCCAGGAAGGAATGGGCAGAGCGCTCCTCGCATCGTTGCAGCCACAAGTCAGGTGTGCCCGGGGTGCAGTTGGAGCCCAGCAGCTGGGTGGAGAATGCAGCTGAAGCAGAGCTCCCTGGCCACCAGGTCCCTTCTCCCCGGCCACAGGGCTCTTCCGTGCACTGGTGGCATTAAAGTGGAAAAAGTCTTATGCCCATGAAATGAACAGAAAACAAAATGTGGTCTCGGTGGCCCCCATTCCCCGAAGGAGGGTCTAGGGAAGAGTTTAAACAGAGTTTGCACAGGGGCAAACAGCAGATCTTGACAGCACCCACGCAGGTAAGAATGAAGGAGTGAAGGAGGTACCTGAGCTGGTGAGATGAGGGCCGACCTGGGACTCTGGCCGCGTGTCTTCCTGTGGTTGTGGGCAGTGCGGGTGAAGCGGCTGGGAGTCGCCCGTGGCGTCACCACGGGCAGGGGCTCCAGACCATAGGACAGAATGGCTCTGTGCCAGGTCCACACCCTGGAAGCAGCCTGCGGTGCAGCCCTCACTTCCCAGCACGGCACGCAGGCCCTCAAGGTGCACCAGTACAACACGTTCGGCCAAAGAAGGCTGTAGGTGGCTTGGTGTCCCTCTGGTTTGACTCACGGATCTTCTCTGTTTGTGTTGAGTCAAAACTAAGAAAATGTTGAGTGAAATCTTTCTCCAACCCCATCTGGACTGTGTGGTCTCGAACCTGTGAACCAGAACCCAGCGGTGGCTGCCACTGATGCAGACAGAGTCCTGGATGCAGGGCTCTGGAACGTGTGTTCTTTCTTAAGTCACACCATGAGTGCTTGTAAAGGTTGTTTTCCTTCTCCAGTGCCTCTTTCATTTGACGTTTGCTGTTTATTTCAGTCTTTAAAGAGCAATAATCAAAATTGTCTGATACGTGAACCTTACCCCTTATATTTCTCCTGCTTTTATCCCATCTGCTGTGCATTTGAGGGGTCAGGCTGGGTTTCCCATCATGCTCGCTGGGGCCGCAGCATCTTCTGGGGCCGCGGTGTCCGGGATCTCCCTCGGAAGCCGCTCCGCCCGGCTCCCATACCCCTGCCCCACACGTGTGCAGCTCTGCTCTCTAGTCCCTCGTCCCACAAGTCCCACCAGCCCGGTGTCCTACACACCAATCTTTTCTTCTCTACCCAGCGTTTGGGTTCAATTTCTCTATGTTGCAATTTGGAAAACACCACCCAGCAGAAGACGGGCCATGCACGTGTTACTCTTTTGCCCTCAGGATCACAGCCCCATTACCCCATGTCTGAAACACAACAAGTACACAGAGCAGTTTGTTTTGTAGTTCACGGAGAAGTGCAATATCCGCTCTTCCATTATGGCTGAAAGTGGAAGTTCATTAATTCATTTTTGTTATGGTAGCTTCTTATTTTTTCTTCAGTGGATTAGTATTTCTAGATGTTTGGGTGGTACATGTACAGAAAGGCCACATGGAATGTATTAAGCTTCTGGACCCTCGTTTGTTTTTTGTGCAGTTCTATAAATACTAACAGAATCAGCAGTAAACTTCATGATGTTCCTATTTTGAGCCCCATGCTACGAGAGAAGCTGGGGAACAGCATGCCAGCGTCACATAAGACCAGCAGAGAGACTTTTTTATAGCTTCAAAGAGTTTTCCGACCCTTTTGGAAGAGGAAGCAAGCGGTGGCTCCCGAAGGGGCGGTGGGTGACAAGCAGAGGGGATGGACTCTGGCCAATAACAGCACGATGCAGCCCCTCAGAGCCCTTTATACACCGAGTTATCTGACTCAGCCCTGCAAACAGTGCCATGAAACAGTTTCCTTTCCTCTTGCAAGTGAGAGAACAGAGGGCTGAGGAGACTGAATCAAGTCCAGGTGAGAGGCAGGTTTCAAACCTGGTCTGCTCAGTTGTGTCCCAGCCGAAGCGCCAAAGTGTTTACCATTGTCTAGAAATGGCTGCCTAGTAGTGACGGGAATCAGGGTAGATCTTAAAGAACAGATCAGATTTGCAAGAGTGAAAAGGCAGAGGTAAATAAAATGACCTCAAGGAAAGGTAGAGCCACCCTTGTTAGAGCAGGGTGTTAACAAAGCATAGTTAAAATTATCTCAGAGAGTCCGCTAACAACAAATTCTTCGGCCTGACCGGTAAGGGGCGAAACCGGCGTCAGGTGAGGAGTTACAAAGGAGAGCTCGATCGACCTGGGCGCGGAATCCAGACGCGCGAATCCAGTCGCACGGGTTCCAAACCCAGGATTGGACCTAGTGAGCGACCGAGCGGCCCACCGGGTGAGCGACTACAGAGGAGTCAGTGGGGAGGCGGTGGCAGCGAGTTGACTGTGGTTGCCCGGTTGCGCGCGGGTGAGGGAGTAAGTGGTCCGACCGGCGGCGGCGGCGGTGGCGGCGGCGGCGGCGGCGGCGGCGCCATTTCCCCGCTCTGACCATGCCCCCACATACAGCGTCACAACCCAGCGACCTGGGACTCCAAGGCGCCGCTTCTCTCACTTAAAGGGCCAGAACAGACCAAAAATGTCGCAGGGGGACCTCAAAGCCCCGGAGATAAATCTAAGTGACGAAGAAATAGCAAATCTCTCAGACGCACAGTTTAAAACACTGGTCATCAGCTTCCTCACAGATCTGGTGGACTATAGCCACAAATTAGAGAAACATATGAAGGCTAAATTAAGGGAAATGAATGGAATTCCACAGGAAACCCATAGAGATGAAAAAAAACTGGGACTCAAATCAATGGAGTGAACCAGAAGGAAGAAAAAAATGATCAATCAGAAAGGAATGAAGATATAAGAATTCAGAAAAATGAGGAGAAGCTTAGGAATCTCCAGGACATCTATAAACGCTCCAATATCCGAATTATAGGGGTACCAGAAGGGGGAAAGACACAACCACCAGTGGAAAAACTATTTGAACAAATAATAAAAGAAAATTTCCCCAATCTGGCAAAGGAAACAGACTTCCAAGAAATCCAAGAAGCCCAGAGAGTACCAAAAAAGTTGGACTCAAGAAGAAACACACCAAGGCATATCATAATTACATTAGCCAAAATTAAAACGAAGGAGAGAATCCTGGAAGCAGCAAGAGCTAAGGGGACAATCACCTACAAAGGAGTCCCCATCAGGCTGTCAGCAGATTTCTCAAAAGAGACCTTACAGGCAAGAAGGGGCTGGAAAGAAATATTCCAAGTCATGAAATCTAAAGACCTACAACCAAGATTGCTCTACCCAGCAAAACTTTCATTTAGAACGGAAGGACAGATAAGGTGCTTCTCAGATAAGACCAAATTCAAGGAGTTCATCATCACCAAGCCCTTATTATATGAAATGTTAAAGGGACTTATCTAAGAAAAAGAAGTTAAAGAAACATGAACAGTGAAAGGACAACAAACTCACAGTTATTAACAACCACACCTAAAACGAAAGCAAACTAAAAGGACAGCTAGATCAGGAGTGGAAACATAGAAATGAAGATCTCAAGGAGGGGTAGCAACAGGGGAGTGGGAGGAGGAGACGGGGGAGAGAAGGTACAGAAAACAAGTAGCATAGACAGTAGATAGAAAATAGATGGGGGGGGCAAGAATAGTATGGGAAATATAGAACCTAAAGGACTTGAGACACATGGACATAAGCTAAAGGGGGGGGTAATGGTGGGGTTGGGGGGCAGGGTGGAGGGGAATGAAGGGGGGGAATAGAACAACTGTAACAGCATAAACAATTCAAAAAAAATAAATTTTAAAAAAATTGTAAAAAATTATCTCAGAGAATAACCAGGTAGCCAGCTCTGCGTGTAGACAGTGGTTAAGAAAAGTGCTTCTAGCAGCCAGAGAGAAGACGGCCTGGTGGAGCGGAGGGAGAAGGTGGGAGGCCGCTGGAGACACATCCCATAGTGACTGATGGGAAGGGGGATCAGTGACATCATTGGCAAAGGGGGAGAGAAGGAATAAGAAAGTTAGTTCAAGTGATAAATAGATCAGAACTTGATTACAAAGTACATGGAGAATTACAGAAGGGAACGCGGCAAAGACCCAACCACACTTTGGGTTTTGAATGAGAACGAGGACACGAGGTGCCTGACAAAGACAGAAGAAGCGAGCATGGGAGGCGTGGTGGGTGCTGCCCGCTCTCCATTCCCTGCGCCGTGTCCCGAAGGGGCCTCGCGGGCACTTACCAGGACAGACTCGGGATTCCAGTGCAGGGGGCTTGGGGGAACTCGAAGTCTCCTCGGCGCCCCTGTACGGTGCCCGCTTTGGGCTCCGACCCCGGGTCCCTCCCAGGCAGCCCAGACTCGGTCTCTGGCTGCCTGCATTTATCACAGGCCCTTCCGACGCTCTTTCTCCTCCACAGAAGGGGATCCTGGAGCAGCAGCAGCGGGAGCGAAGCGATGACAGTTTCCGTGGCGTCTGCATGTTTTGCAGTGAGGAGTTCCTCGGGAACAGGTTTGCCACTATTCGTGTCTTTTACGCGACGGTTTTTCCTGTGAAAACCCATCTGCGCACCCGCCATGCTTGTGTGAGCCACGTTTGGGGGTTCGCTCGGGTCCCTTTCGTGGTGTCAGCAGTAATTTTTCAGTATGCCTGCCACCAAAGATGGACTGCAGTTGCTCTAAGCAGACCAGGGAAATGAATTTCTTAAATGCCAAAAGTAGATTTATGTTTAACATTGTAAAACTTTTTAAATCGGCCGGCAGGCAAGACTGTGTGAACAAACCACTACAGACACACTGTCCTGTATGAACTTGTTAACTAAACTTTTAGCACTTTGGCTGTTTTACTTTTGTTTAAAACAAAACAAACCAGCGCCGAATCGCTGCAATCCCAGGTTGAAGCAGGTCCGAGCTGTCTTGGGCAGCCTTCTCTTCCCTGTGTCTGTGACAAATCAGAAAAGTGGCACGGCACAGTGACAGGTCCGAGGCCAGACACCCGACTCCCCTGTGGAGTGTGGTCCTGCCCAGTGGCCGACAGGCCGGAACCCGCCCACATGGCCCCGCGCCTGTCTCGGTGTGGAGACCCCCATGTCACTCTCCTCAGCACTGTCGGTCTCCACTCCCCGGGGGCCGTGGCCGACCCTTTGTTCCCGGGCGGTTCGCACCTGACGCCCATCACTCCGCTTCCTCCCTAGATCTGTCCTGCTGAACCACATGTCCAGAGAACACGCTTTCAACATCGGACTGCCCGACAACATTGTCAACTGCAGCGAGTTTCTACGTACGTTACAGGAGAAGCTTGACAAGTAAGTCCTTGACGCACCACGACCTGGATCTTTGACTCTTGTGGACAGTTACAAGTTCATAGTCAGAAGTAACTGCAGAAATGGACTTTTTTCCATTCATGGAAAGTTCATGTTGGAGGACTTCGCGTCCTGTATGACAGTCCTCACTTGGTGCAGATCATATCGTTTGGTCTGTTCTTTAAATAAAAGCATCCCATGCATCGAACAACACACACACCCCATCAGTGTATTGAATGCGGTGTGATGAAGACACTCACCGTCCAGCCTAGAAGCAGAACACTAGTCATCGCTTGGTCCCCCCGGGTGCTCTTTCTCATGAGTATTCCCCAGAAACCTCTGTCCTCAGTTTTGGGTTCATAATTTCTTTACTTTTCACTATAACTACTTTACATATTTAGTGAGGTAGATGTACTGTCAAGTTGAGGTCTGTCACTCAACTGGATGTGAGGGAGGAGATGCCGCATGTGTTCTTCTGCCCTTTCCTGTTCCTCTGCATTTGTGAACCGTGACACTCCACCTGTCCCCAGGTGACATCCTGTGACCTTGGGTCCTGGAGCCCAGCGTGTAGAAATGAGGAAGGAAATTGTCAAGGTTGTCCAAATGCCTTTTAGAAATCTAGCCAACTTTACTTTCTGGGAAAGTGTCCAAGATTGCTTTTTTCTCAAAACCTATTTTTCTTTATTTAAATATAATCCTAAAGAATGTGGTGTCTCGGCCCACAGCATGTAGAGCAGTGACATTAAAAAGATGTATCGAGGGATGTAGATTAATTATAAAAACTTCTGACTTCGTATTCTGGTATCAACACTACATTAAAACAAATCCCTTCATTCTTTTATTGGAGAAGCCTTTGTTTGTAAAATAATGCCAGAATATCAATCATCATCAGCTTACCGCTCGCTCATAAATTGCTTACTTATAAAAGACCCCAGTTGGTTTCAATGGCATAAGAAAGTTTTGAAAGGTATTTAGTAGAGATGAAAAGAATTCGAAGTGGAAACACCTGATTTCAATCATTTGCAAGATTTTGTGTAGAAGGCAGATTAATTCTGTGTGACTTTACAGAGTAGAGGTCCAGTGACCATTGAGTAAAAGTCACAGGATGTCAACTGTCACACTTCACCTGAGAAGGACATTTCCTTTGTAATTGGTCGGAAACTGGCCATCACTGAGTGGTCAGGTAATGAATTCCTCCTCAGTGGAAGTGTTCAAGTAGAAGGTACTTGAGAATGATAGGGTGATAACTACCATTTATTGAGCACTTACTGTGTGCTGGGTATTTTATTTTTAATATATATACATGATGCAATATGCACATGTTTCTCTTCAGATATGCATAAATTATGTAGACATAAGTGTGTATAAGTTTTAAAAATTCTCTAAGATTTGGTATCATCTTCAGTTTAGAGGTCAGACAACAAGACGAGTAACACCACTGAGTCGCCCGGCCCGCAGGTGCCGGAGCTGGGCCTCGTGCCCTGCAAATCAGCTCCCAAGCCGTGGACCCCTCCTCACACGTGGCAGGTGCAGCTGGTGCTCGCTGTCATCACAATTCTGTCAGAACACGCCTGCATTTGCGTTTTAGCAGAGGCAGTTTGATTAGTAAACCATCAAATTAACGTGGGCTGTCTTTGCCACAGTTTGAACTAAACAGCCGACCCAGCCAACTTGAAAACACACGTGCGTCCCAGAAAGCCAGGGAAGCACAGTGGGCGGGGCTCTGACGAGGCTGCCCCAACCGCTGGAAGGCTCTGCGTGACCGAGCCGGGTGACCGTGGCTCAGTAAGGACAGAGCCGACTGAGCGCTGTGTCCCTGCCGCAGCCTGCAGTGCCTGTACTGCGAGAAGGTCTTCCGGGACAGGAACGCCCTGCGAGACCACATGAGGAAGAGGCGGCATCGGAGGGTCAACCCGAAGAACCGGGAGTACGACCGCTTCTACGTCATCAACTACTTGGTGAGCCTTTCTTCTCTAGACGCAGAACGGCGCCTCCCGCAGACCACACCCTGTCTGGGGGGCCTGCGCTGGGGCACCTGCAGGGCGCACAGGCCGGAGGGCACTGGGGGCGCGCCACACAGCAGCTGCCCTTGAAATGTTCCTCTGCAAACACAACTGCTCTGGTTTTGCCCTGCTTTGCCTGTTGTTCGCAGAGTAAAACTGTCTGTAGAACGCACAGTCACCCTGACTGAAAAAGTCCCTATGCACTGTCACCTCGAGGCCAGAGACGCCTATATTCCAGTTGAAAGCCATGCGCCTGCCTCTAGCTATGCGAGCTGCTACACTGGGTAATTCTTTTTAAAAAAGCAAACCAGCCTCTTCATTCCTCCCCTCTTTTCCAAGTAAAATATCATCTCCTTACCCACCCCCCCAAAATCATCTATACCGTCCTCTTGTGCCATTTTATTTTTAATGGACATTTTAGAGAAACAAAGCCACATAGGTCATTGCCCGAGGCAAGAGGACCTGCATGTGTTTGACCTGTGGGTGGAAGGACAAGGTCAGAGGTTAAGGACTTTTGATGTACTGAACGCTCTCCTTGCTCAGAAGCCTCAGCCTTCTGGGTGGCAGTCCCTGCCAGGGAGAGAGGCGTCCAGTTGGCGGCATGTGTTGTGAGGGGCGGTTGGAACCTACAAGGGGATCTGCGATGGACATCGTGACGACTGTGTGCCCCATCTGTAGGTTTTCAGGGGGTTTGCATAACAAATTAGGAAAGCTGCTACTTGTATAAAGAGAAGGATGAGTCACTGTGCAGTGGGGTTGGGAGACAGACGCGGAGCTCTCTTTCTGACACTTTGCTTGCAAATGGAAACGTTTCTTCTTACTGTAAATGAATTGGTACTCAAACCCATTGGCACAGAAGGCGTGATTGATTATAATCAGCCATTTTATCTATTGGGCAGAAACGAGCACATCCTGAATTACATGGAAATCTCTGCTCGAGGGTACAGTGTCTGTCTGTGCTAACTAGTCCATGCAGGGTTGGAATAAAACCGCCCCTGAAGCAAGTTGCGCATGTGTTTGAAGACGGATGCAGAGGAAGCCGCGGCAGGCCGAGGATTTTCTACAGTTCACCGAGGGCAAAGGTGCCCTCGAGCCCCTCTGTGGTCCTTTCAGGCCCCTCCATCAGTCGTTCCTGGGCCCTGGGGTGTGCCGGGTGTCTAGTCTGTTGATGGGGATGAGTCCCTAAGGACCTGTTTGCCTCCCCTCGCCTGCTCTCTTGTCACAAACTGGTACAGGAGCCAAGGCCCACACGAGGCTGCCTCTCGCCAGCCCTGCAAGAGCTCAGACCCAGGGTCTTCCCTCCTCAGCCCTGTGTGCTTTCCACCAAGGTAACTAGCCAGCAGCAAGAGTGATTTTTCTAAAAGCCTACAGTGTATTAATGATGGGTGAGCACTTTGGAAGTGATGCGAACTTCCCTTTGAAAGAGATTGAGGACACTAATAAAGTCTCTCTAGAGTGTAAGTGCCCTAAGTGAGAGGAGTGCGTACCAGAGGCACCAGCCCTGAGAACAGCCTAGGACACTGCCGTCGGGAACAGGCATGACAACACCTGGAGCGAGCCTGCGAAAGACTGTTCCGAATATTGATGGCATGGAGTCGGAGGAAAGTGGGGGCCCAGCGTTGCTCAGCAGCATTTCAGTCTCATCTCATACCCCATTAATGACAATCTTCAGTTGGAAGAATAACTGCTTCTAAAAGTTTACTTAAGCAATGAGTTTTTAAAACGAGAAAAAGCTGGCGTGCACGCGCAACTGCGGGCAGCAGGCAGGGCTCCGTGGCCTGACCCAGCGTGGGCGACTGCGCCTCCGCACCTCCCGGTCTCTCTGCAGCAGCACTCTGCAGGCATTCGAGGGCCGTCCAGGTACCAGATGCTGCCGGCCAGGTGGCAGATCTGAGTCACCGCTCTCGGAGTGTGTAGGCTGGGTGGGAGGCAGGCACATGAGCACCCTCCTGTGCACACCTGGTGAGGGGGTGCGGCGCCGGTGCTCAGGCCTCTGCCGCCGCAGCAGGCCCATGCTCCCTCGCCTCTGCTTCAGATGGGGTCTGCAGACCCGAGGTTGGGTGGGTGGTGGGGGGAAGTCCAGATGCTCCTGCAAGAGGCACTCTCATGGTCACCACACAGACAGACAGACAGACATGGGGCCAAAGGGCCAAGGCTGCTCTGGGCTCTCCTCTGCAATCAGCAAGCCGGCCGGTCCCCTCTCCTTCTCAGGCAGGGCCATCTCCGTGTTTAACCACACACACCAGCTTTTGAACACTAACGGGCTTGCAACTCCACTCAAGGCCCTTTGCACAGTCTCAGGGGTGTCCAACCATTTGCCGTCTCTGGCCCCACTGGAAGAAGAAGAGCTGTCTTAGGACATTGTGACATGTAATCGCCCAAAAATCTCATGTTTTAGGTAAATTTACTATTTTGTGTTGGGCCACATTCATAGCCATCCTGGGCCCCAGGCAGCCTGTGGGCCGCTGGTTGGACACCCCTTCGAGGTCATGTCCTTCGAGTGCTGGCTGTTGTCTCACAGAGGGGAGGTGCGGGCGGCAGCGGTGGTAGCAGTGGGGGCGGTCACCAGCAGCTTCACGATCACACGCTCTGACACCCCTGCTTCGGAGAGCAACCCACCGCCCGGCCTCCTCATCGCGGCTTCAGCGTGTGTCCCCGGGTGTGGGGTCACAAGCCCTGAGCTTTCTGAAGGGAGCTCTTTTATAGTGGTTTTATCATTCTTTGATTTTTTATTAAGTATACAGAGCCATTTTAACAAGTGGGCTCTTAACCTTTCGTTCTTAGCTTAGTGATAGTTCTCGCTAATGAAATGATTTCCATCCCAAACACTCTCTCTGACGGGTTTTTTGCATAAGTGCATGTGTCTGGGGGCGAGGGGGCTGGCAGAGAGGATCTTGTTTTCCCGTGTTTTTCCACCCACCCGTCGATTGCAGCCATCTGACGCAGGGGCTTGAGGGGGCGCTCCACACATCCCCACTGACGGGCCTTCCAGACTCTGTGTTCTCGTGGTCGCTGCTTTCCTGACATGACTCATTAGCAGGCGCAGCATCTTAATTAGAGTCCCGTGCTTTGCTTCTCTTCCCTCTGGGACCGGTTTCCGTGGCGAGTCGTAGACTTAACTGCACCAAAGCGGGGTGCTCTGGGAAAGTCGGGGCCGCTGTCACTCACAGGCCATGTGTTTCCTGGTGCACCGAGAACACAGAGCCCCATCTCCCTCTCGTGTGGTGCATGGGCACACGCTTCCATGTGGCACTGCAACTGAACACCGAGAAAGGTGCAGAACAAAGCTCTGAGTTTGGAACGTGGACAGTGTTACTTGTTGCTCTCGGCTACAAACATTTATTGACAACCGCTATTGCCCATGGCCTTGTCCAGCGAGACCAAGTAATGCATGAAGGATTTAATCCATAGCCAAGAGGTTCAACTGATGAGGGATGTGTTGGCCATGTGGGGGCCATTCTTGGGGTGCACGGTGAGGTGCGGACGCTTCATGACTCTGGGGAGGACATAACCAAGTCTGAGTTAACTGTCTCTGACAATGTCAGGAGAAATTTCCACACGTCTGGGTGATGCGACACTTAGCTGGTAGATAATGACAGCTCCCAGACTCCTTAGGAAGTTGATGATAGATTTTTTTCCTTCAAAATCAAAATGGCACTTGTAGCTCTTTTAATTAAATAATACCTTTGAGAAAAAATGTTCCCAACTGCAAGTGAACTTGGTTGTGTGTTTTCAGAAGAATGGTAGGGAATGGGACATGTGCCTTTATGGCAGAGTGTGTGGGCTGTGGACGTAGTCCAGCTGCTCAGAAGGGTGTCTGTCCGTGTCCCCACGCCCATCGCCTCTGGTGTTCCATGCGCTCCCACCGGCGCAGTGAGGAGGCCAAGGGAGAGGAGCAGACCCACCCAGTCAGCTCAGGAAATCCTTTTGATGCGGGGTCTAAATCAGCCTCAAATGTGTAGACTTTCTTTGTTACAATTCAGTTTTTAAAAATACCCTCCAGAGCCCACTGTGGGCTGGGCTCTAGAACCCTCCAGTGAGCAGAGGCCCTGTCCTCAGGGACACTGTAGGGGAGGGGACAGGTGGCACAAGAGAAAAGTGATGCCAGCAGTGGTCAGCACTTGGAAGAAAAGTCAGACGTCACAGAGGAGTGGAGACGTGAAGGGGGCTGTGGTTCCGGCACATCATCGTGACGCGCCAGCAGGGCAGGTGACGCTCCTGCCGAGCCAGGCAAGCACGTGAGGGAGCGTGTTCCTGGCAGGTGATGCAACGGGCTGAGCCTCTCAGTCATGTAAGCAAGCGTGTTATGGGCGGGCGATGCCACCAGGGTGGGGGAGCAGGTGGGCGTGAGCTTGCTGGACTGCAGCAGGACCAGTGGGGCTGACACGCCCCGAGCAGAGGTCGTGCGGTGTAGGGAGGAGGCATGGAGGCCATGCGGAGGTCCCAGGACCTCACCCGTGTGAGATGCCACGGGCGGGTTCACACTAACAGGGGAGGGACATGTCCTAGAGAAGAGTCACTGTGGCCGCTGCCTGGGAAACAGACTGCCGGGACCCCCAAGAGTCCAGTGGGGAGAATGTCTCAAAATCTCCATTGAGAAATATTGATTGGTTGGTTTTTTAAAAAGATCCCTAGCAGATTCTCATGGGCATCCAGGGTTCAGAAGCACTGACTTACTTAGATTTAAGAGGCTGGACCTTGAGAGGACCCTGCCGCTCCTCCAAGCAGAAGAGCACAGTGGAGGCATCTCGGGCTGCACGCGCCCTTCCTCCCGCCCCAGCAGCAGTTTTGACGCATCTTCTAGTGTTGTTCATATCTGCAGAGCGCGGGCCTGGTGGTTTGTTGTGTCTGTTCTCTCTCTCCCCACCCCGAACTCCTAACCTCTCTGTTTGTCCCACAAAGGAACTTGGAAAATCCTGGGAAGAAGTTCAGTCGGAAGACGATCGGGAGCTGCTGGACCATCAGGAAGAGTAAGACTTGCTGATGCTGCTCATTGATTAGTGCTTGAGGGCAGGGAACCAGTCCTTTAGTTCGGGGTCAAACGTCATTCCGAGGAACCAGAGAGAGGGAAGCAGAGCTGCTCTGTGGGTCACACCTCCCTGCGTGTAACACGGCCGGGACTGCTGCTCCTGCTAACCAGTGTGTGGTCGGCCGTGGGAGCCATTAGCTGGACACACAGAACACGTCACTCAGAGAAAAGTACCTTCCGGGGTGTCTTGCTAACCCAGTTAGTCCCCAGACCTTGCAGTGACATTACCTTTGGCCTCTGCGTGCTGCCTGTCACGGGGGCAGGGAAGGTGACTGAGCTGAAGCTAACCTTGTCCTGTGTTCACCCCAGCCACGACCAGCTTAAAGCATCTTGGCTCCTTGGCTGGGGACCACACGCCGGAGGAGGGCTCTCCCCGCCGGAAGGGCTCCCTGTTGCCCATCCTCTCATTCTCTCCCGAGACTTGGACTCTCCTACTCGGGAACCACAAGCACTTGTCCCTATATCAAAAAATAAATGCAAGGAGAGGAAGGGATGGTTGGTAATGCTGTTTGAGTTCTCTACCCGCCAGTCTGCCACCTGGTTTAACACCCACTTCGTTCACAATGACCTGCCCTCCCATGTGAGGGGCTTGGCGTGCCTTTGTGGGACACGCCAAGTGTTGTGGGGTGTCGTGCCATTCCTGACAGCCTCCTGCCCCACCCCCAGCCTCTCCCCTCTGCACGACCAACCTGCTCAGCTCAGAGACACTGTGCCACCCCACAGCACAGGGGCTGCTCGGAAGGAGCAGAGGCAAGGGGATGGCTGCACCCAATCACTCTTGCTGTTGACGCCATGGCACCACTGTGACGCTGCCGCCTTGGCCAAAGCATTGGCACAGGCGGGGGTCGGCAGGGCTTCCTCGGATGAGAGGCTATGAGTCACGTGAGGCGGGGCACAACACCCTCTTCGACAAAGGAACCCCCACGTGTGCCGCTTTCTGCCTGACACAGGGACTGGTCTGACTGGGAGGAACACCCCGTCTCGGCTGTCTGTCTGTTTTGTGAAAAGCAAGCAGAAACCATCGAGAAATTATGTGTCCACATGAAGGTGAGATGCTTCTGTTCATCTGAAGTTTGTTCAGTTCTGACAGGAAAGCCAATCATTGTGGCAGCCCCTCGTCCCATTACACTTCCGGTCCCTCCGGCGCACCCCATTCCTGAGAGTCCCACAGGCTCAGGCCGTGGGCTGGGCCTGGGGGAGCCGCTGGGTGGGGTCTCACAGACCACTCTGCTGCCACCCACCTTTGAGATGCTCCCGAGGTCCTTCCCCTGCGGGGAAGGGGACCCTGAAGCCAGGGGCAGCGCTTCTGTGCCACTGACTCAGGAGAGCCCAAGGCAGGCTGCCCTCCTCACAGCCTGGGGGACGGGGGCGTGCAGAAGGAGTGGGCACAGGGTGAGGTCTCCCTCCTTCAGTGACATGGACTTGGAGAGAAGACATCTGAGAGGGTTCCCAGTGTGTGCCCCTCTCTGGATGCACTGGCTGCTGCGATGGAGCTGGAAGTGAGCAGTTGGGAACCTGCTGTCATGCTGGTGTCTGTGAGAGAGGGCACTGTCACTCCCTACAGCTGCTGGGGAAGGGGCGGAACTGGTGGCTCCGGACACTTACGGCTCAGGGCTGGAGGGCTGATGACCGACATGTGCCCACCCCCCTGTGCCCCATGGGGCCCTCTGCTGCATGAGCCCCGTCTCTGCGCATCAGAGACTGCACTCTCCTGCAGTGGGTGTGGGCGGTGGCCCTGTGGAAGCAGAGGCTCGGGTTCCCGGAGCCAGGCTGCCCTGAGCGCATGTGTGGTGTCCAGGGTGGACATCTAGCTCCCAGCATCCTCGTGTCTGAGAACTGGAGGGAGACCCGGTACCCGCCCAGTGTAGGGGTTCCCTCTGTTGCGCCCTCGATGGCGCCCTCAGCCTCTGCTCAGTCACATGCCCTGATGGCTGCCGTGCGTCCTGGCGATCCTGCCTGAGGGGCCACACAGACTGCACTCTGTTCTCTGGGAGCCTGCAAGGTGTCCAGGGGACTGTCACGGGGAGGGAGGGAGGGAGGGAGGGAGGGAGGGAGGGAGGGATCAAGCCTCTGCAGCGTGAAACACGTTTCAGTTGGCATGTGGGAAGGCACGAGAAGAGAAACCTGCCGGCTGGCACAGTGCAGTAGGCGGTCTCCGGTGGAAGCAGAGTTTGTGAAGTGGCCTGTGCCGTGCAGCTCGGACCCTTGGGCCCAGACACAGGCCCGCAGGCCCACACGTCCCCAGCAGACAAGACACTGCAGTCGGCCCACTGTGGGCATGCGCATGGGCCGGCAGGACTTGGACGCTCAGCAGGCGGATGGTGGGGGGGGGGGGCGGTCAGGCTGCTGCGGCTTCTGAAGCAGGAGACGGTGAACTGGGGCTGAGCTGTGTTGTGCTCACACTCCAGTGAAAGATCCAACATGTGTGTGCTCACAGGTACCTCCATTCCTCCTTTTAGGACACGCACGAGTTCGATCTCCTCAAGATCAAGTCAGAACTTGGTAAGTCAGCATGGGCGCTGTGCTTCTGTGCACCATCCCAAAAGCACACCTGTGTTCGTGCCTGGGGCTCGCAGCCACCACAAGTTCAATTTCAAGTGCAGGCTTTGGTTTCATGCAGTCCTTCTTCCCTCCCCAACACACACACACACACACACACACACACGCTTCAAACAACATGCAAGTCAATGGCTACAGTCCCCACCAGAAAGGCAGACTGGCCACCCGGGCCTCGGGCGAACTGAGCGTTCCCAGGCGTGGGTGACGCAGACAGAAGTCCTGCGTTAGCTCCTACAGAGGCGTTCTCACTGTCCCGACGGTGGGGAGACTCGGGGCGTTACAGCACAAAGCACGGACTCACTGATGAACCCAAGACCACCCAAAGCCCGCTGTCCCGCCTCAGTGCAGACTGCAGCGTGTGCCCTGCACTTCCCTGCTCTTACGGACGCGTTTCTGTGTCGCCATGTGACGAGCTCAGCCGTCCAGAGCACATGCTGTGGAGCCATCAGGCCCATGCCACCTCCCACCTCCCGCTCACTTGCCTCCCACGTGACCCTGGACAGTGTCCTGATGCATGGGGGGGGGGGGGCGGTGATGCTACTACCTGTGGAACGGGATGTGGGGATGTGGGGACGAAAACTAGTCGTGGGTGGGAAGCAGTTAGAGCCATGCTGGCACGGGAGCCCCAGCCACTGCCGGCTGGTACTGCTTGTGTCTGTCATCACACTCTGTGACTGGCTGCGTCTTTGGGCTGGTGGGCAAAGGGAAGTGGCTCTTGATAAAAATTGTAACAGTGCAAAAAACGGGCCTGACCAGTTTGGGGCTGATTCTGTGCACTTCTGTTTTTCAGGGTTAAATTTCTATCAGCAAGTGAAGCTGGTCAACTTCATTCGAAGGCAGGTCCACCAGGGTCGCTGTTACGGCTGCCACACGAGGTTCCCCTCCAGAGCCGACCTGCGGGCCCACATGGAGGCGGCGAGGCACGCCGCCCTGCTTCCGGACGTGGCGACGTGGGACCAGCCGGAGTGAGTGCTGCCCGCACGCGCACATGCACGGCTGCGCCCCGGCGCCCCGCATTGACGCATGCTGATGGGAAACAGTGGGAACCTTCTAAACCTATTTTTGAAGTCATTCCGTGCCTTGTAAATGTAACCAGCTGTTCCAGGTTTTGTGATTTAGAGATATGTACATAAAGGGAGATAGAGAGATTTCTAGATTATATGTTATTAAAACATTGAAAGCATCTTTCCATATCTGATACACACCCATTGGATCAGTTTTAGTAGGTGTCAGATATCCCAGTCATGAGTACATCCCAGCTTGTTAGGTGCTTTTTGCTCCAATAAGCAGGGACACTGAATCACCACGTGCCTGCATATTTTTGCACGTCTATCTACTTACTGATGTAGGTAAACTCCAAGATACTGTCAGAGAGCATGTGACTGGTAGGGCTTTTGGCATGCATTTCGCGTGTTGGCACATCCAGCGTTAAGCAGCTGGTCCACAGGTGCCCTTGCCAGCCCAGCCTTTGGGGCTGGTTCTCACGTCACTCTGGACAACCTCAGTTAGGCAACCCCTGGGGCTGCTTGGAGGTCCCTCTGTTAAGGAATGTTACATCCAGTCCCCCCAAAACTCTAGCTGAAAGCTTCTGTTTTTCCTCTGTAAAACAAAAGGCTTTAGTTTTTCCACAAACCCCAGGTTTGAGAGAGACAGAGTCAGCCCTGGCTTGATCTCCTGCCTTGTTCCTGTAATTCTTCCTTCACGGGCTGAAATATTTGGAGGCCCTCAGCACAAACCACAAAGTGTGTCTGGACAAGGTACCAGAATAGCACACCGGAAGTCTCTGGAGAGCTGTCTTTGTTTTTGGTCTGCTAGAATGAAGAACCAGCAATGGTTAGGTTGAGAGAGAAAACACGGAGAGCAGTGGTTTTCACCAGACACAAAAGGAGTGGGTGTGAGGAAGTGCAGTTGAGCTTCCTTAGCCGGGGGAGGGGGACCTATTAGCAGGGGGGCTGGTGAGAATAGTGAGAGGGACGTGATTCTCAGCTTCTGGTGGGGAGGTATTCTCTCGCCAGAGCTGCCCAGGACTGGAGCCGGCTCCTTTTCGGACAGTGAGTCTCTTATTACGGTAGATAACTAGCGGGGACATCAGCAAGACCAGTGTCAGCCAGTAAAGGTCGCGCCGGAAGTAACCAGCAGCAGTCCCTTTACAGCCTCTGCAAACTGCCGCTGGGTGGTCGGCAGGGAGACCTGTGAAAGCACAGCGGTCACCTTCAGCTGCTGGAGCGCTGCCGGGCGATAGACACTGTGGTCATGCAGCCTCTCTGTGGTTGTTTTCAGGTACTACTTTCCCACCTATGAAAATGACAGTCTGCTGTGCACACTGTCCGACAGTGACAGCGACCTGCAGGCCCCAGAGCAGAAGGGAAGCATCCCCGTCATCAGTGAGGACACGTGCAGACTGCAGGCCCTGAGACAGAGCAGTGTCCTGAACCAGCTGCTGCTCCCTGGGGGCGTGAAGGGCCAGAGGGAGCCGCCGGGCGGGCCCCCGGGTCTTCTCACAGAAGATACTCGGGAAGGGGCGGTACAGGTGTGACCACCAGCACAGGAGCAGTCCTTGGCGAAATACACTTTAAAAAATAAAGTTTGGTTTGTTTTTTCAGAAAAGAAATGAGGACCTCTTGTGTTTTGGCTTGAAAGTTTTATTACGTAATCCTCGTAACTGAGCATTTCATGGGGCTCAGTGGTCTGTGACAGGACATGCAGATCACAAAGGGGGGAAACTTCCCAGCTGTTTCCAAAGCGGACTTCCACCAGCACGTCAGTCTCTTCCCCACAGGCTTTCTTCACCCAGTAAGTCAGAATTTGACAGATGTGAGCTTTGTTCAAGACACCAGGGAAGCTGGGGACACAGTGATGCAGCGAGGGGCCGCGTGGAGAGGAGCCTGGCCGGAGTTCCGGGCAGTGCACAGAGGGGGCGCTGTGGCAGCGCAGTCAGGGCCTTCTGCCTGGAGTTGCAGGCTCCCTGCAGAAATGGATGTTCACCAACTAACTTCACTTCCCCCAGTACGTGTATACACACGTACGCCTCGCTAACAGATAACCCCATTTTACATTATGACATCTAACAGAATTCCCAGTTTCTCAATATCATGTTCTCAGTTTGCCATACTCTCAAGAATGTCTTTTTACAACATTATCAGTTATAAGACAAATACTCTATGCCTCCTGATAAGATACAGTGAGGAAGGTAATACATCACTTTTGAGGATTTCTCCCAGAAATGTATAATGTGCACATAATGAGGGAATGGCAGTCTAAGCCAAGTCGGGAACAGTCTACAAAATAATTGTTCATTCTTCTAAGATCAAGGTCATGACCAGGCAAAGACTGAAATGCCGTTCCAAACTACAGAGGCGCCACAGCGTGTAATCCTGGGTTAGACCCCAGACTGGGGGAAAAGTGTTTTTCTTTTGGTGTGGAAGGTATTCAAAGGGTGGTTGCAAAACCTGAGTAAGGCCTATAGTAAATGGTACGATATTGGTGTTCATTTACAAATTTTGGTAATTTATCTGCAGAAGTAATACCAGTCCTCTCCCGCCAAGGGCATGGAACTGCTTAGTCTGCAGAAAGAGCGGTCCACACCTGTGAGGTTTAATCTGACTCTTTCCTGGAGCTGCAGATAATGAAAAGCCGCAGGATTAAACCTGGAGCTGGGATGAACTCTTAGGCCTTTTAACTGATACTTTGAAAAACTCAAGCACGTCTAATCCCTACTGATAACAATTTGCAAGATTGAGTGACATCACCAGAATACTAATTCATACTGAAAGCACTCACATTGTAAGAGGGTGCAGCCAGGGACACCTCCCCCCACTCCCCTGCCAAAGAAGGATTTGTAATGGGGTCCAGAACTCAGGGTGTCCAGGAAATATTAAAAATATGAGATGTCCTCACCCTCGCAAGTGTGAACTGGGGGATGGGACACAGGTAGCAGTGCCATTGAGAGTTGTTCTGCGGAGCAACAGTTTTGCAGATAACCTCAGGCATGTTCATTTAACGTATCTATAACTTTTAACGAGTTTCATGAATTTCTTAAATAGCTGTGGCCATGGGGGATGGGAGTGACTTCCACCCAGGATGTAACTGAGAGGCAACTCCCCCTGGCTTCAGCACCTGTGTGAGAGCTTGAAGAGGATTGGCTCCACGCCATGGGGCCATACCTGCCCGGACTTTACTATGTCAGTCAAGAAAGGCTCTGAGGGGCAGCCATGCCACCTGGGCATGGAGAAGGATCCTGGCAGAGTAAGAACTCCAGTGAGGAGATGGGGCTGTGCGGACCGATGTGCAGAGCAAGTCCACACCCACCGGGATGGGGTCAGGTCAGTAAGTGGCCCGAAGGGGAGGAGTGAAGTAGCCAAGATGCGGTAGGCTCTCCCTTTTCTTGTAAAAAAAAGCCATGACGCCGATGCCTCCAGCCCCAAGATATGTTTGTTTCCCTGTGTAACCCACACCCTGAGGACATGGGGAGCCCGGTCTTTGAGCATTAGCACACCTGTGACTCTGGGCTTGGTGACAGCTCCTCAAATAATCAGGCTTTACTCTGTCTGCTGCAAAACAAAAGGAGCAGGTACCATGATGGCTGCCCGAGCCATCCTGCACCCCTGTTGCAGGAGGAAAGGAGCCCAAGGGCTCCCAGAGCAGCACAAAGGCGAGAGAACGTCTGAAAAAGGAGGCCGGAGCCCTTGCCTCCACATGGCCCCCTCTAGACTCTCCAGCCACTCGGGCCTTGGCTGTGTAAACTCTGTAAATGGGCTTTTCTGTTACACACAGCGAACGCTTCCCAGCTAACACCAACGGGTTCCCAGTGGACGCAGAAGCAGGGCCCTCGTGGACCGGCCCCAGCCACACCTGCACACCTGTCCCACGTCCCCACCCTGTGCACCTGCAACTCCTGGGGCAACCTGGCCTCCTCCCCTTCCTGGAACAGGCCACACGGTGCCCCTTCTATGTTTTCACACGTGTTGGTCTCTGTTTATTCTTGCCCCGCCCTTTACACGAATGCCTCCTGGCCATCCAGACCTCAGTTTAACTATCTCCACTTAATAGTTCTGTCCACTGCATAGCTCTACACCAGTTTGTTTGCTACTATTGAGAATGAGGACACGCTGAGAAAATGTGCTCTAAAACATTTCACAGATTAGAGGTGGAGAATCAAAGTTCAGAGAAGCTCTGATGGGGACTGTGGCTCAACAGTATGTCACAGAAAGCAGATAACCTTGAAACATGTGTTTCAGCCCTGGCTGCTGTGGCTCGGTTGGTTGGAGCACCGTCCCACAGACCAAGGGCTTGTGGGTTCAACAGACCAGGGTCAGAGCGTGTACGAGAAAGCAATCCATGTTTCTCTCTCACACTGGTCCAGACTCAATAAACAAAGGCATTTTGTTAGCAGTAGAGGCTTTTGAGTCAAAAGGTCCTGGGTTCAAATCTTCACTCTAATATTTATTAGCGATGAGACTTAGAGTAAGTTAACTTCAATTTAAAGCTACAATCTTCTGATTGGAAAAATGGGACTAGTAATAGCTGCCTCATATGTTCGTAAAACACTGCTCAGCACATAGGAAAGGTTTTTTTTTTTTTTAATCCTCTCCAGAGGATATGTTTTTATTAACTTGAGAGAGAGAGAAACATCAGTGTGAGAGAGAAACATCCATCACTTGCCTCCCTGACATGACCTGACCGGGGACTGAACCCAAAACCTGGGTGTGTGCCCTGACCCGGAACTGAATCTGCCACCTACTGTGCCACCCGGCCAGGGCAGGAAAGTTTTAATGAAAATGAAAGCAGATTGATTTACTCCAGCAGCCTGTGGGCAGTATCAGGAACGTCCCCAGGACACGCTGAGCTGTCCCTGCGTCATCCTATAAAGCGCTTTGTCCGAGCCTGACCCTCCCTTTCCCATGCCCTCCTGTCTGTCCCTTCGCAAATTCTGCCTCCTCAAAGCCACCCTTGATATTCTTTTTAACTGGATGTCATCTGTATGAGAATACTCACATACATGGAGCTCGTCATGCAAATTTCTCTATGAATATGTCCAAAATCTTTCTGAATAAAGTCTTTTCAAGAACCCTACTCACACAAGCTGCTCCCACCGTGTTCTGTGACTGCGTCACATGACAGTTACACCTGGGCTGTGAGCGTCAGGCCCCCGAGCTTGAACCCCTTCCACGCGGACCAGGGCTGCTGGTGACGTGGGAGGCCCGAGCCCACTGATGCCCTGAGCGGGGCACACTCTGTGCGGAACAGCGGCCATCAAGCACGGACAATGCTGGTCTGCTGGGGAGTCTCGGGGGGTGCTGTTGTTTTCTAGCCAACTGTGACCTCACTGCTGGAATGATCCGTGGCCAGGCTCTGTCCTGGGTCCTAGGGCCAAATCCCCAACTTCACCTAAGACACCCCATGACGAAAGTGGATGATCAGAGAAACAAGGTAAAAAAAAAATGTTGCTACTAGTAATTCATCATTACTACTGGGAAAGAAATCCCAAGCCTGTGACCTGAGGTGCACAGCTCAGTGCCAACATCTTTGTAGGAAGCTGGTGCCTCCACTCCCCAGTGTGTTTGGAAATAACCATAGTACCTGATTCACGGGGTGTCATAAAAGCGAGATTCTAGATTTAAAGTACATAACACAGCACCCACAATGTACCCTATCAAAATGTCAACAGCCTTGTTTTACACAAATGAAAAAGAACACATTCTCTTAAGACACAAATGGCTCTTTCCTAAGAGCATGCATACCCGTCTGGACCAGGGACCCAACAGCCAAAACCACCTTGGAAGAGAAGAAAAAAGTTGAAGAATGCACACATTCTGATTTCAAACATACCCCAAAGCTACAGGAATCAAAAAAGTGTGGTACTGGCATGAAGACAGACGCCTACACCGACAAAACAAAGTAGAACTCTCAGGAATAACTCAGTTTCCAGAGTGTAGGAGACACTTAATAAATGCGCTGCCATCGCCGTCATCCCTGAGCCTGACTACGATCACCAGTTCTCCCCAGAGCACTCTGTATGTGCTCCGTACCGATGTCGGCCGCTGCACTCAGGCCCGCGTCTTTCCTTCTGCACAGACTTGGAGTTTGGCAAGTGTGGCCCAGGGATGAAGAGAGATGTGGTCCAACTGAAGATGTCACCACTGCATGCATCATGGGGCTCCATCGCTCAGAGATGGGTAGTGACTCCGGAGCCCCACTCAGAGACCCGCTCCAGGCGACGGCTGGTGGCTGCCTGACAGGACGTCCAGCCGCCATCTCTGGCCACAAGGAGGAACAGACTCAGTGATGAGCTATCCCTGGATCCTGCCAGGTTCAGGGCCACTTGGAGATTAAGTCATAGCCCTGGATGACCACCCATCCTGGGATTTCTCGGCCAGGGAGAAGGCTTTTGCACTTTTGCTGAGGATTTGTAGTGAGTCCCCAGGTGTCCAGAGCACTGGGGGGGGATCACTCTGGAAGACTGACCCCCAGCTGAAATGATCAGGGTTTTTTTCTGGTCATAGTTCGGTGCCAAGATCTTCCAGTGTTGTTTAGGGAAGCGGCACACATCACGTGTCACACCTAGGACTGCCACCAGGTCAGTGATGCACATTGGTAAAATGTTAAGTGCTCCTTGCCAGTTGCTACATAGGCACTGGCTGAGCTCCCTGAATACCTTCACTCCGCCCCAGACACTTGGCCCCGGGAAGCCCTGGTAGCCACCGAAGGGACAGCCCTGGAACTGGCCAAGTCTCCTACACGTCCAAGACTGCCCTCCTCCTCCCTCCACTGCTACCAGAACAGGCTTAGCCACCAGTACTGCTGGGAGAGGACTGTCACCTGGCCATCTGGCCCCAGGGATCACTTTGCATGACTCCCCTTGGTCATAGCCAGCCTCCTCAGCCCCTATGTCTCTGCTGCTTTCCCAGAGGAGATACCAAGAGTTTGGACTTGCTGAGATGGTCAGCAAGGGACTCCAGCATCACTTCACATTTTCACAAAAATACTACCACCAGGTGAACTGGACTTCACAAAGATGGACAGTGTTCCATCAGAAGGGAGGCAGCCCGTGGGCGCTTTCATCTACCCCATCAGCTCTCATTCACTGCCCTGGACCTGCCCAGCACTCTGGGCCTTGGGGGCCTGAGACCCTGGCTTCCTCCTAAGAGCATGTGTGCCTGTTGGTGGCTTCATTATTGCTCTAAAGCTTTAAACTAAGAAAATGTACCCCCCAAAACCTGGGAATTTTTGTCTTGATCCAAGAATGAACAGTTCTGTAAACTTCTCTCTTGGTCCAAGAATGCCCCCTGCTCGAATGTCGTCTAGGCGGTGTAGAATATTTTCACAGACCCTGGATGGTGATGGATGCCTTTGGAGCCTCCTCAGCGATAAGCTGCCTGATGACTGTGTGCTGTGGCGCTGTTGCTAGTGGCAGCCAGCCCGCGCCAGCCAGCAGGCTGGCCCTCCTTCCCTTCCAGGGGCTGGGCACTGGAAGTTGGAATCGCTGAGAGGCATTTCAGTCCTGCACTTCCAACCAGCACAAGCCCTGGGGAACCACTCAGGAGGTCCAAGCCACAGCTATTTCTCCAAATGAAGTTGGTGTCGGCCCAGCCCAGTGGCGAGCCTGTACAAAGGATGCTGCCATTTGTTATTTTGGTTGTTTTAAGGCTCTTTGGTATTTGGGCGAGCCTAGGGCCTGCGTGCAGGGAAAGGAGCAGGGTGTTCGGAAGGATACAGGGAGGGCGCTATCCTGTCCTTACATAACTTTGCCAAAAATCTCCATTACAAAGTCACTCTGTAGATGAATCACTTTTTAAAAGCACAAATAATCGTGGGGGGTGGGGTATGTTATCAGACTATTGGCGCCAACTGACACTGTATGAAATGTGTGACTGAGACAAAAATGCAACCGGCCTGCGCCCAGAGCTCCTCTGCCCCGGGGCCTGGCAGTGAACCGTGGGCTCTTGGAGCACGTGGTTCTCTGCCCCACGTGCAGAGAACCAGGTGGGCGTGGCCCTAGGAGAAAGGTATGCCTTGGGGAAGCCCTAGGACTAGGAACGCTGGCACCCGGTGAAGCTCAGGAAGAAAGCTGAAGGCAGAGGGGAGAAAACAAGGGACTTGGAACGATCGTTGCTGCGGGTGACGTCACCCTCATCTCCAGTTGGAGCAGAACGACCACGGAGTTCCAGTCACAAAAGGTGTACGGTCGTCCCCTTTCTCCGGGGGTTGGGGCAAACATTGTCCCAAGGTCCCCAGTGGGCGCCGGAAACTGCAGACAGCACCCTAGGCCTCACGACACTATGTTCTTCCTATACACACATATGGCAATACCGACGCTAAAGTTTAATTTATAAATTACGCCCAGTAAGAAAGTAACAAAAACCAATAATAATGTAGAACAATTATGATGACATATGCCATGAAAGTTGCGTGAGTGTGGCCTCTGAATACCTTATTGCACTGAACGCACCTTCCTTCGGCGATGACGTGAGATGACTGCGTGCCGAGGAACAGCAAGAAGCCAGGCGAGTGATGGGGGCGTCGTGATGTGGCCTGGTGTCGGGAGGCGCATACACCTGCCTGCGGTGACTCTGGATCTCGGAGCCGTGCCCCTGCGAGTGCTTGGAGGTCAGGAGCAGACGTCCATGGTTGGGAAATTTTGATATATTCCAGCCGTGGTTGACCTGGTGTAGCTGAAACCACGGAACCCGCGCACCTGCTGATAACAGAGACTGCCACGTGAGAGAGTCACACCTGGGGAGGGAAGTGATTGTAAGTGAATGGAGAGCGGCCTGCAAGCCTCAACCAATGGGCGTGGCTCTGGCGGGAGTCCTGCCTCTCCGCGGGAAGGGGGCGGGGCAAGGCCGCAGGGGCGTGGCTTCAGGGGCGGGGCCTTCACAGGCTGGGGAGCTGAGGCCTAACCTGTCTTCAGGCCCTGCAGACCCAGCCGGGTTCCAAGCACACTTGCAACGCCGCTGCCCCTTGGCCTCTTCTGCTGAGAGAGGTGAATGGACAAACTCGCCTTCATTAACTCGATTTTCACTGGCCCTTCTGAGAACCTGTTGCCCTCGGTGGACTTCGCGGTGCCATGACCCCACCAGACCTTTATCCTCCAGGTCTCAGGAGCTGGCCCCCACGCCCTTCCTAGGCTGGGATGCCAGGAATGCCCGCGTGGGCTGCAGCCACATTGCCCTCTGTCCCCCTGCGGGACAGTTGGCCTGCGTCTTCCTGGCGCTCAGGGGCAGCATGGCCAAGATGGTCGTATCTCTTCTCCCTGCTGGTCCCTGGACACAGTAGCCCAAAATGCCCAGGTGGAAGCCATAGCTTTTACAGTTGACCCTTGAGCCCCGCAGCATTAGGGGCCAAGTTTAAAATCCACTTACAACTTTTGACCCTATAACCTGCCCTTTGCATCTGCGGATTCAACCAACCTTGGTTTGGAAATTGTATTTTTCATGGACGGTCAGGGCTGTAAAAAACACTTTTTAATCTGAGGCTGGATGAATTCCAGGATGCAAACCCCACAGATACAAAGGGCCCACTCTACAAAAACTTGTACATGAATGCTTATAGCAGCATTATCCATGATAGCCAAAAAATGGAACACGCCAAATGTCAATGATCTGATGGGTGATTAAAGAAAATGTGATGTGTTCATGCAGTAGAATATTATTCAGCAATAAAAAGAAATGAAGTACTGGTCCATGCTACAACATGGATGAACCTTGAACTCATTATGATCATTGTAAGATCAGTGACGAAACACCACGTTATGATTCCATGCATATGAAGCACTTGGAATAGGGAATCTATAGAAACAGAAAGTAGATTTGTGGTTTCCAGTCACTAGGGAAACGAGATAAAATGGGAAGAGACTGCTAATGGGTTTGGGGCAATGAAAATGTCCTAAAATTTTTTGTTGTCAAATTCTGTGAATATATTAAGAACCATTGAGTTGTTTGCTTTAAATAAGTAAATCATATGGAATGTGAATTATTTCTCAATGAAGCTGTTAAAATAATAAAAATATTTCACACCCAAATAAACTTTGCTTGGTGTTGAGCTGTCTCTGAGAGGCACTGCCAGTTACAAGAAGGTGGTACGGTTTCTATCGCTTATTAAGTTGGGGCTTCTAAGGTTTTTCTTACGATGTTTGGAATTTCTTTTAGGTGAACTCCAGGAATTTGAGCAAACTGCTGTGGAAAAGTTAACGGTGTGAAGGAGATATCTATGGCTGTGGCCTTGGCAGTCAGGGTTCCCATGGGTAGGAGGGAACGTTTCTATTTACTGTAGCCAAGGAATTCACAGCTCCCTACCACTGCCAGTGTGTGAGCTGATCTATCCCGCCACCCATCCCCCCACCCACCCATCCATCCATCCATCCACTCATCCATCCACCCACCCATCCATCCACCCATCCACCCACCCATCCATCCACCCACTCATCCATCCACCCATCCATCCATCCACCCATCCACCCACCCATCCATCCACCCACTCATCCATCCACCCACCCATCCATCCACCCATTCACCCACCACCCACCCATGCATCCACCTATCCAGTTACCATTCACCAGTACCTGCTCTGTGTTAGACTCTATAATTGCTTGAAATACAGTAAAAAAAAAAACACAATATAGGGGTGAGGCAATCACATAAGAGGCCATTGCAGCACAATGTGATGTACCTGCTATGAATGAACAGAAGTCAATCCACTCAGTGCTCCCCCACCCAGTCCTCTTTCTACACAGAGACCTCCTCCAGGTTTCTGTCTTCCTCTTGCTCCCCAATAACCATTTCCCCTTTTCCAGCTAATTTTAAGATATATCCCTTTACTGAATAGTCAGAATATCAAATTCTTACCCTGCATAAAGATTGTAATAAAGTGCTCTTGGGATACTATCATTTAATATCAGTTCCTTGTTGCTATATTATAGATAGATGGCCATACTGTCAAGGTCATAGTCATGTGAATGCTCTAGAAACATTGTAGCAGGTAGATCAAGTTCATTGAAATAATTGAATTAATTACTTTCTCTTGTGAGACTTGGGATTTTTTCCCCCCTCATCACTCTGTGTAGAGAAAGTTTGGTTGCCTAGCCCTGTGCACCTGTCTCCATCACACGGCTGTTTCGGGTTTTCCTGTGCTCTTCTGGCAGTTGGGGCAGTTGTCAGCCATTCCTCCCCCACTGAGTTCAGTTCTGTTGGGAGACACTTGGAAGGAAGAGCGGCCTGCTGCTGGCTGAGTTACACTGGCCGCACCCTCACCTGTGGCGGCGCAGTTCCGCATTCCCTTTTACCACGTTTCAATCTCTATAGTAACAATTCGGTCTTTAAGTATTACACGTGTTTTGTTTTTGCTTTTGTTTTTACCATTTCCTTTGTTGTTGGGAACTGCTCTGCCTGGTTTCAGGAATTGTAACTACCCCCCATGGCTAAGGATGAGTGAGGGACCTCCGGATTACAAACCACAAAGGAGACAGAGCCTGTCTCTGGTAGCAAACGCTGCCTCAGCTTACTCCCCTGCCCCCAAAAGGATGGTCGATGTCCATGACAGGTAAGACTCCTCACACAGTGAGGGGCAACCTAAGCCAGACACAATCACTTGGGAGGCCATTATGGAAGGACTCAGGGGGCTGCGACAAATGAGGGAGGGATGGACCCTTGCCCCCCAGATATTCTGGCATAGCCTGAGTCCCCATGTCCTATGGGAGAAGTGCTTCCTGGCTCTAATCCACTTAAGTCTGAAAACACCTGTGGGGAGGTGGCGCAGCCCCTTGACAGCTAGAGCCGTATCCAGGGTAATCAGGCATAAGAAAAAATTCCTAAAAATCCTGTGAAACCTGCTTTGCTAAGAGTGCTTTCACTCATATGTTAAGGGTTCAAGCAGGAAATGAGTATGTCTCCCAAAGTTTCTGCAACCCCCTTTCCTGACAGACACTGACTCAGACTAAGACCTCAGATTTCTTTGAAATGTTATCCACTGTTTGATCCTTGCTGCTCTATATTCCTGTGTATCACAACCCAATAAAAGCCCCTGGAGGAAGGGGCTCCTGGCCTTTTTCCTCTGAGAAACTGGCCACCTCTCCTCCCCAAGCAGATCGTGTCTTGGTAGCATTTACTTTCATCTATGGCGGATGGGGGGACTTGAGGGCAACGTCGCCCTCACACTTTTTGTTGACTTACATAATCTTCCAATTTAAGGGAAATTTAAAATTTAATTCATACATCAGGAAAACCTGGGTGAGTTCTGAGAGTGTGAGCCCTTCGAACTAGGAGGTATGTTAGTTCTAGTTTTCTTTATCATAGCTCAGCACTGAAAATTTTGACACGAAGAGAATTTAAGAAATGCTGTATAAATGTAGATGCTGCTTTGAGAGAAGATGGAAAGGGCAATTGCACACTGTTGATTTATAGGAAAGAGTTTGTATTAATTTCTGCCAAAAGACCCTATTATAATGTTGGAACATATCTAAATTTTGTGGTTTCTTTTCAATCCGTGTTTTTCTAACTTTATTTTTTAATTACAGCTTACATTCAGTATTGTCCCAATCTCTGCATTATTTTAAAAAGTTATTGAGAATTACAGTTGTTTCTGCCTCCGCTGAGCTGTCTCCTCATATTGAAACTAATTAAAGCCAAAAAACACCCTAAAAACCTTAATTACTCAAGAAAGATTGTCTAATTTGATATTACTGTCACTAGAACTCAAATTATGTGACAATCCTGATTATAATGACACTGTTTTTATTGAAATGCAAGCAAGGAAAAGAAGTATGTGGGATAAATTTAGAATGTGCTGTGCATTGTGCAAATCTTTGTTTCATTTCTCTGCCAAACATCCCCAAACCATCAAGTGGGCCACACAGTAATGATTTAGTTCTGCTGTGCTTGATCTGTTTCCAGCTTTTAAATTTTACAGCTATCTGTTTTGTCACTAAGAAAGTGTATTTGTCAGTGAACGTATTTAACAGTTTTCGAGTTTGATGTGTGGCGTTCACACGTTTAGACTTACAGAATGTGGACCTCCGTTGCGCTCTGGCCCCAGGTTCCAAAAGGCTTCCGGAATACCTACCTCATTTCTTACCTTAAAAAAAAAAAAAGCAGGACTTCTTTTTTCTTTAGAAGAAGACAAATATTGAAAAGTCTACTTGCCACCCTAATCACACCCACTGCATTTCAACCTCAGCCTGCAAACACTTCCCCAGGTAACTGTATTTATTAATTTCTTATTTTATCTATAAATAAAACCATATATGAATATGGCTTCTTATCTACCTCCCTGTTTCCTTCTCTCTACAGAAATGCTGCCCGCTGTGTCTATCACACTAAACTTTTCTTTGTTCGTTTTACACATTCCGGAAATGTTTCCGTATCATCAGTGGCCTGTGCGGAAGTTTCTCAGGCTTTAAAAAGAGCTGCAGAGCATCCCGTTGTATGACTGTTCTTCACTAGCCCCATGTCAATAGAACCACTGGTTATTTCCAGTCCGTTACTATTGGAAACAAACGTGACGTCATCACGTTCCACACTTACCATTTTGCTTGGCTGCACGTAAGCTTGTGGGGAAAATTACAAGAAGTGAGAATGTGGCGTGAAAACGCAGGGCAGTGTTTCTCTGCTAGCACCCACCATCCCTGTGAGTCTCATTTTAACTTGTTCTTTATGATTTCTGGGGCTGTGGGACACTCCCGGGCTATGACACTGGATGGCGAGTTTGGCCCTAGACCCAAGTCCATATCGTCTGCATTCTGGGGATGGAGACCTCGCCTTCGATGGCAGGAAGTACAGACCACGTCACCCACGTCCTTTCCTCCTCATCACACTCTCCCTCACTGTGGGGACCCGCTGTGGCTCTCTGTCCCACTCCACGTCCCTTTCCTCTCTCTTCACCTAGGCTTCACCTGCGCCTCTGGCTTGGGCACCATCAGGCCAAAGGTGATGGGTGACCAGTCACAGGCAGAGGGGCTTAGTCCCAACAGGGGCTAAGTCAGTCCTTGTTCCACCCAGGTTCCACCCGGTTCCACCCAGGGCCTCCCGAGGTCCTGTGGGCCCCACCGGACTGGGCCATGTGGCCTCGTTCTCCTGGCTGTCTCTGCGTTACCTGCTCTGACCCACCGGCTGTGCCAGCGTGCTCCCGTGCAGGGCCTGGGCAGGTGCTCCCCTCCCCCCCCATCCTCTGGGAGGAACCGGCCTCCCTCCCGTCCCTGAACTCTGCTCCGGAGCAGCCCATTCACAGTGGAACCTTTCCTGAGCCCCACGGTCCCCTGTGCCCCACACTTGGCGCTTACCCCAGCAGGGAGCGTGCCTCTTTCACGCACAGGTGAGTCTCCAGCACCTTGCTCATGTGCACATTAACTGTTCTAGGAGTAGATTGATTGCATGTTTTAGGATCATGAGGTCTTCAGATCGCTGTTTTCATGGCAGCGTGGTCTCTGAGGCATTGTTATCACAGGTCTGTTTCTCGAATTGGGAAGAGGCGAGTTCCAGGTTTGACTGAACCCTGCATGTGGATGACCGTAAGGGACTCAGAGTGGACGGCCCTGCCCCTGTCTCCATGGAAAAGAAAAACCACTTTCTGGTTTCTGAGAAATCTTCACTCTGTGTGTGTCTGCACATGCGCACTGAGCAGATTCCCCATTCTCTCTCCATCTGTATGGATCGTGGGCCTTGGGTGCGTAACACCCAAGGTACCACTGGTCAGAGGAACACCTGTGGAACTCTGTCACCTCCTACAGCCCTGTGGCTGTGTGTCTGTCAAGAAACAGGCCATGTCCCTGACACACAACCCTCCACAGTGGGGCTGGCT
Organism: Artibeus jamaicensis; assembly: GCF_021234435.1. NCBI lineage: Eukaryota > Metazoa > Chordata > Mammalia > Chiroptera > Phyllostomidae > Artibeus > Artibeus jamaicensis. The sequence continues at coordinate 3,046,629 of NW_026521195.1, read as the reverse complement.
AACATTTCACGAACAGCACTCACTTTGTGCTCGCAACGAAGAGAAAAAAGTTTAATGGTTGCAATTACTAATGAAAATGAATAAAAAGATTGCATTGAGCAGTTGCTGTTCATGCATATAAACATGAGCCAGGAGACAGAGCCAGAAAGGAAAAGGCTCTGAAGATGGGCTGATTCCAGGACCCGATACCTGGGATATTGTCTTTTAAATTCTCTCTGTTCTTCTCCTCTTTCTCTCTCTTTCTCCCTCATTTTCTCTCTCTCTCTCTCTCTCTCTCTCTCTCAGTTGCAAAGTTTTTTTGCTGATTGACAATATATCATTACTTTCATCAAGCAGGGGAATATTTGGTTGGTTTGCCTGTAATTGTGAGTCCATTCAATCATGACCCACTTTCTAGACTGTGCCCGTAAACTACGGTCTGCGTGTAGTTTCTTCGTGGGGGCACGCCACAGGGTTTACTGCTTGCTAACGCTGTTACGCCTGTTGGTGCAATTCACTCATTATGTGTGATATTTTACCTTTATTACTGCAGAAACGATCATCAAAATTGTAATTAAAACAGTGAATTGAAGACTGCGTGAAATATATAACATAATAATCTCATACTTAGCTATAACTAATTATAACTCAATGTCATAGGCTCTTTTTAAATTGTCTGCTATTGTTCTTTATTGGGGCCAAAAGAAAGCATTTTGGCTGTCTGCCTAAGCAGTTCAGTATGGGTGATTAACAACGCCAAGTTCTATAGGAATATATGTGTATATACACACACACAATTTTCTTCATGCATCAGGCTAATGTTCAACCTTATCAATTAAAACCTGTTAGTGAAACTGCTCATTTGGGCAGGGAAGTACTGTAATGTCCTGAGGTTTAATAAGCAGTTTCTGGAAAGCTGCATTGCTAGTGTATGTAACCATTACTACAAGGTTGTTATTATTTGATTAGCTCGCTACAGAGGAGCCTTGGGCTGAGATTTTGCCAGGAATCACTGCATTTGAGGTTTCTCTCCTTAGCTGTGGGAGGAACTCGACAGCGCCCTCTGGAGGCCGACGCGGGGATGTTGCCCTGGTGTACTCCTAGGAAGAGAGGCTCACATGTGTTTAACCCCTTGGTGACTGCTTAAAAATGAATTTCCACAGCCCAATTTGGGAAGATAAAAAAAATGCTTTCCTTCCTTTATAACCTTAGAACTATCCATTAAATATGCAGAAGACATATAATCAGTTTCTTGAATAGTTAAAATAGGCGGCCAGTCCCTTTGGTGCCAGATTGTCAGGACGAGCACCCCCTCTTGCCTGTCATCTCTGTCCAGGCCTAGATGTGCCTGAGCAGGGACCCCGGAAGAACAAAGAAGGCGTCAGGAAAGATGCCTGAGTGGAGTTTGTGAGAAATGACTTTTATTTCAAATTGCTTAAATGACATAAAGGAGCCACTGAAGATTTGGGAAATACCAACCAGCACGAAGAAGAAGAAGAAGGTGTGAGGATGCGAAGCCTTCGGTAATTGTTTTAGCCAATAGCACTGTGGTGCACACCTTTGTGCGTTCACATCGTGTGGCTCCAATTAGTTCCTCAGGACGAATTCTCAGAGCTGACACCGTGGGGTTGAAGCTTACTGGCTACATCCCCCTCCAAAGGGGCCCCACCAATTTGTCCTCATGCCTGCAGTGTGGGACAGGCCAATGCCCCTGCATCTTCAGTCAGGTGCTAGGGGCACTGGCGGGGCCTCCTCGGCAGTCACATGACAGCCACATTCGTGTGAACAAGGCCCTGCTTCTCCAGAGCCTTGGAGAACAAGTCTTTGGAAAGTGATAATAGTCAAATTATGCACCAATCAGAACTCCTTCTTTACTTTGCTATGAGATAGGAGCAGCTCATAGCCCCTAAAAGGAAGTCAGAATGGTACTGAAATGGGGGAACAGGTGCTGGCTGGCCGTACCCAACACCTAAACACACACACGTATGCGAATGCACCCACATAACTTTATTAAAATGAGATACCAGTATTCCTGCTTTGATTCCTGCAAGATTCATTCTGCTCTGAATGATGCAAATCCAAAATGGTAGTGGCATAAACATGATAGCAATTTGTCTCTCTGTCATGTGCATGATGTTTGGAGACAGTTCACAGCTGGTATACATGGTACTCATTGTGTCAAGGATCAAGGCTCCTCTACCTTGTTGCTATACCATGCTCAGCACACACAAGTTGGACCTCATGGTTCAGGGTGGCTGCTTAGGTTCCAGCTATCTTGTCTGCATTCTAGCCAACAGGACATTTCCCAAATGTGGCGCATGATTCTCATGCTTTTGTCTCACTGGCCAGAACTTAAGACATATGACTGTATCTACTGGTAAGCCCCTGAGAAATACCTGTATTTCAGATGGCCATGTACCTGGCTTAAAATCAGGAGTTCTAGCATAAAGGAGAGTGGAAATTGAGACAATACTCCTGGTCTTTTCCAAACATGTTATTTTGGAACCTGTTTTCTCTTTTGTTAAAATATTCCCTATTTCTCAAGTGATTTTGATGACCCCTTGGTGGCCACAGCTATGTTGTCACAACCTTCCGTGTGTCTGTGTCTCCTGACCCCAAAGCACAGGGATAAACCTCGGATGACGTGAAGGACCCAGCATGTGCTTGGCACAGCTCAGCGGGATCCCACTGGTCAGCTGGTACACAGAGCTTCCAACCTGAGAGTCAAAAGAACTTGCAGCCACACATTTCAGCAGAGTGCAGCCTCATGGCCAAAGTTGGCTTCTTGCAGCCAGTTCTGACTTTCTATGATTTAAAATCCTAGAGGATCTTTGATTCATGGGAACATTTTACACCTGGCTTTAGGCAGATGTGAATATATGCACATTACCCCTGCCTGCACATCCATTTCCAGGCAGGAATAAACTACCCACTGCTGCCTTTTCCAGCAGGCATGTGATGTGGTGGTGAATGGGCCGTAAATTTCTGCAGGAGACAAAAATTCCACAGTAGGCAGTCACCGCGCCCTGCCACTGGGCTGCCTTCTCCTGTAACAAACACCGTCAATTTTGTTTATGGGGCTGGCAGGGAAGGTAGTGGTTGGCTCAAAGAATTTGGCTCATTAAGCCAGAATAAAGCAATTGAGAAAATTTTTAAAAAGGCTTAAGCACTGTGGAATAGAAACAATTTCTAAGCCTAGCCAAGGGTATGTTGGGAAGGCAGTAGGGTAGTACAATTTCTCTCATTATGATGGATCTATTTACCTTTTGTGCAGGCATTTTGTGGTTTAAGGGATCGTTGATCATTCCGTGGCAAATTGTCCTTGAATTCTAGAGTCTACAAAGCCTGCCCTAGATACACAGCAAAGAACGCAGCAGGGGAAAGGGGCGTACAATAAAAACGGCACCTAGCATACACTTTGTCGTGAGAAACAAATGAAACGATGAGTGACAAGTGATATTACAAACCTTGAACTGCTCCGCCCATGTTATTTTATCTCCTTTTTCCCATGTCTCCAGCCCAGGCGGTATTATTTAGGCAGGAGGAATCATATGTATTAGTCTGATATAATTCTTAGGTCCCAGGGAGTCCTGGACTATCAGTCCAAAGCCGCTCTCTTGGCCAGAGGGCCCAGGGCTGTTACCGCCCCCGTTCAGAGGGAGCATTAGTGAGTCATCGTGTGATTCCGCCCGTGTGCGTGGGTAGAAAGTTGTTGAGCTTGAACCTAGCACCAGCAATCAAGGGCATCTCCTGGGATACTTTTTCTCTAAGATTATAAAAGGGTAACAAGCATTGGGCCATGGACGTGTGACTTTGGTGCCTGGTAAACTCAATCGTCCTTGGCAACAGTAGTTGAGTTATATCGTAGTCCCAAATGGTTATCAATCGTCCTTGGCGACAGTAGTTGAGTTATATCGTAGTCCCAAAAGGTTTCTGATTTTGAACCTCCCCTTGGTTGGTGGCCACCTGGGGCTTGGCTGACCCAGGAAAATGCTGTGGTCCACAGAGAAGCCAGAAGAATCATTTTCCCCCCTAGTACAAAGAAAGGGGGTGCAGAATTCCTCTCTGAATCAGCTACTTACACTGCTGAGTAACAGCTCCGTTGGCGACCTGCTGCCGTGTGAGAAACTGCTACAACCACAGGGGCTCCGGGGCTCCTGGGGGCTGCGAGTCCCAGCACGGCCTCCTCAGCAGCCTCCCACTCTTAGGACACGGTTTCAGCTGTCGCTTTAAGATGTCAAACAGAGCAGCGCACGTGAGAAATGTTAGCTGGAAACCTCGAACTCATGCTCAACATCTTCATGAACTCAGACCCACCTGGCTCTGTGGAGCCGCTTTCAAACGGCTCCCTGCTTGGCAGGAGACGCAGGTGTTTGGGGAAATGTTAGAAGTGTATACATCGGAGCAGATGGGTTGTATCCAGAAAGTGCTCTCGTTGGGAGCATGGAATTGTGGTGTTATTGTGTGAATGAATACAAAGTAACAGGCCGGGCTGGGCGGCATCCAGGAGGTGGCCCTTGCAAGCCACTGGGCTTTGCAGACTCACTAACCTCTCTGTGTCTCATCCGCAGCAAAGAGGGATAATGGCATTTCTTATCAAGTCAGACTCCAGTGATGACTAAGTGAGATGATGCATGTGAATGACACACTAGAATGGCGCCTGGCACATACCAAGCACTCAATAAGTGTTATTTATGCACATAATTATTGTTTCTCGATCTCGTGTCTTCGCTCCACTCTGTGGGTTGATTCCACTCCCACGTAGATGGCTCCATTGCAAAATGTGCCTGTCAGAAGAGGGCTGAGTGGATCCGTCTCAACCAGGGGTGTCAGACTCACCTTCACCGGGGGCCTCATCAGCCTCGCTGTTGCCTTCTAAGGGCCGAATGTAACTTCAGGACTGCGTAGATGTATCTCCTCCTTAACAGCCAAGCCAGAGCTTGGTGCTGTGGATGGGCAGAAACAAGGTGCCGGGATGGATGAAACAGGTGGAGGGCCGGGTTCGGCCCATGGGCCTTGTGTTTGCCACCTGTGCTCTAAACTCATCACTGCTACAAGTTTTTTTAAATAAAAGAGCAGAGGGATCCTGTGACAATGGCGGTGGGTCACCCTGGCCCCGGAGGACCAGGATTACAGTGGGGCAGCTGTTCTGCTCACAGCCACTGCCACAACTCCACCAGGCGGTTTGTAAAATGATTCTTGTCAACTGCGTAAGAGGAGCTTATTTCTCACGGCTGATCTTGAAATGTGCCACCGCTGCTGTGAACAGCCAGGACAAGGAGAGGGAGGCGGGAGTTCTTAGATGAAGCTGAGGTTTCAGATGTTACTTGACCAACCAGTTTGAGTCTTATTTTCTTCCATTTCAAAACCGAGTCCCACGGGTCACAGGAGCGCCGTCCTGAAGTGGGGAGGGGCCTGGTGAGAAGAGCAGAGGTTCTTTCTCTCTGGCCTGGAGTCCGCCTGGCTCCTGTGCCCCCTCCACCTCAAAGGCCAGGGAGTGCTGGAACCAGGGACCACTTATCCCTTGGGAAGCCTGAACTGGTGATGCCAACAGAGAACATGGGAAGGGGAGGGGAGGGGGCTTGAAAATAACTGGTTAGCCTCAGAGGGAATTCCAGTTGACCTGTTTTGATTTGCTAAGAGAGCCCTTCAACCTTTCTCATCCACTGGCCACAGGTGTGCAGGCTGATGTCAGTAACCAGTTCATGGGGTGAGTGGCCCCCAAACCCACCATGTGGCATTTTCTTCTGCCTCCGTAGACATCTTGGGCGAGCGCCATCCATTTCTGGTTTGTTTACTTATTGAAAAAGCATTGATTTCCGGTTTAAAAGCCCCCGTCCTGATTACGTCCAAGGAGCCCTCCTACCCTGTGCCGCCTTCGGTGCTGAGCCCAGGCCCGGCCTGTGTCGCTGGGGCAGCGGGATAGAGGGCCGTCCTTCCCCCACCTGCCCCCTCCAGGGTCTGGCCGTCGAAGAGGACGGCTAGAGGGCGCGTCCTGCTCCACACCTGTGCCATTGCAAAGGCCCTTTGATATGGGGACAGTGCACACCCTGGGCTCTCTCTCCTGGTACCTGAGGACCCTGCCCCCTGCCCCCTGCCATTCAAGGGCCTGCTACCTCACTGGCTCAAGTACTCTACTTGCTGCCAGATTTCTTGCGCCTGCTGGTTAGGCCCTATCGCAGACCCCTTCCCAGGTTCTCTTCATCCCAACAGGTGTCCTTTGGGGCCTCTGTGATGTTGGTGTGGCCCCTGTGAGTGGAAGTGCTGCCTGCTTCCCTCGCCCTTCTCCTCCTGCCCTGGCAGCTCCACCCTGTTCCCACCACACACCCTTCCCACTTCTGCGTTCTTCAAATTCTGGGGGACACAGGTCGGGTCCCTGCACTGGCCTCTCCTCCCCCAAAGTCCTCACTCTAGGCTGACGGCACCCCAGTTACATTCTCTCTAACCTGTCTCCTTGCGAGTAACGCTTGGCCGCGTTGCACTCTGGATGCTTCTGTGACTTCTGCGTGCATGCTAAACTTCTGTAGAGAGGGGTCTTCACGTGCATCCTGCAGACGTTCACACAGGGCCTGGGAGGCCTTGGCGGTGCCCTTCCCGGGGACCAGGGAGCCCCGTCTGTTCGTGTGAACGGAGGGGGCTGGCAGGGGGCTGACGGTTCTCCAGGGCAGGAGGCTGTGTGCCAAAGAACTCTGGTAATTTGATCTCGGGGAGAGTGGGGTATTTGTTTCTCTGTTTTGAAATTTCAGACTTGTGGAACAGGTTTTTTAAAAACTGGAACATACATGAGCTCTTGTTGAAATCAGAAAGTGTTGCTTGGACCGAAGAGGAAGCTGGGTGGCGGGATCTTGGGCACTCTGCTGACTCAGATACGTGTGTGTCTATTTTCGTCGTACTGCTGAAATACTAGAAATAGTGACAAGTGCCTTACACCTTTGTGTCTTGCCACTCGTGGATCACGCCTTTGGAGGTGTGTCACCCGGGAGACGAAGAAAATGTCCCTATGGGAGACACATCTGCATTTCTAGATATTAACACTTATCTTAGCAAGGGCCCTGGGAATGCTGTGGCCGCCCTGCTCTCCTGGGCCCTGTGCGGTGCTCCCCCACGGAGCCTCTCTTTATCTCACTAGATGACCTTGATAGTCAGGCCCCATCCTCGGTGAGTGTTTTAAAGCTCTCTGTGAGAGAAGGTGACCTTCAAGTACAGCTCCACTCAGTCTAGCACGAGGCACAGCAGCTGCGCCCTGCAGGATAAGCAGCTTTGCAAACAGTGGTCCTGATTCATCATTAAGTTTTTCACAAGGAGGTAAAAATCGCCACTCCGAGCTAAGAAGAAGAGGTTGGCCGAATTTGCAGGCCACTCGTCTTAGTGCCTGGCGTGGCTGAGCGTCTCAGAGGTGAGAAGACACAGACGGACGGCGTCTGGAGGGGAGGAGTATCAGAAGTTGCTCGCAGACTGAGGAGTCAATGAGTCACAAAATGCACTTTACTCCCAGGGGCAAATCTTTCTAGTAAAACAGGAGGCATTGTTCGAAGACAAACGCACAGGTACCTAATGCACAATAATTATGACTTTTGATCTGCGTGCCGTTCACATCCCTTTGTCTAAGGTTCTGGCTGTAAATTCTTGAACAGGTGCAAACCTGGAATGAACTGTGCCATGGATTTCAGGAAGAAGAGATGAAGGGGACAACTTGGGAGGAGTCTGGCCCTGGGAGGGAGGGAGCAGTCCAGTGCTGCCCTCTGTCGGAAGGCTGCAAAACACACAGGGTGCGTTTGGTTTGTCTGTCAGGAATGTCTTCTCCAGCCAATATCTCCATTGCCTCCCCGGGGATAATCTGGCTGCTCGTTCATTGCGGAGACTTCTTTCAACAGAAGAGCAAGATAAATACAATAAGCTAAGCAATAAAGCTGAAAACAAAGTACATTAAAGCTCCTTTGGTATTTGCTGAATGCTTGTATCTGCCCCTACTCCCTCTTCCACCACCAAATCCATGTGTTGAAGCCCTAGCCCCAATTCGATGGTATTTAGTGCGGGGTCTTTGGGGGGTAATTAGGTCAGGAGGGTACAGCCTTCATGAAGGGGGTTAATGCCCTTATAAAAGAAGTGCTTTCTCTGGATCTTCTGAGATTGTCCTACAATTTTTATCCTCAGTTTTGTTGATGTGGCATATCACATTGACCTAGGTGGGCTGAACCATCCTTGCATCTGGAGATAAATGCCTCTCGATCGTGGTGTGGGATCTTTTTACTAGGCTATTGAATTTGGTGTGCTACTGTATGGTTGAGGATTTTTGCATTTAGCTGACACCTTGTTCTTAAACTTCCCAGCCTACAGAACTTCGAAGCATAAATGAGATCTAGTTCTGACCAATGAAATAAGAACAGGCCAGCTGGGAGAAATACTTACCTCCCTGATAAGAGCCCAACCTGCAGGACAAACGTCCCATTAGCCTCATCCCTCCCAGCTGATGCAGCCGGTACGGGTGCCTGGGTGGCCTCAAACCTAGCAGACACCTAATAACCATCAGGTATGAATTTTGCAGAGGGAATGGCCGAGCTGCTGACCTCCCATGGAAGAAACTAGCTCTGAACCTCTTGTTGCTCAGGGTTTCTGCTTCTGTGCTTGAATATTCTGTTACTTCTAGCTGAATGCATTTTGGCACTACAGACGGTCTCAAGTCTGAGTGGGAGGTAACCCTTCTTCACAGCACCCCCGAAGGCAGCATCGGAACTGGCCCTCCTGGCTTCCTTTCATCCTCCGAGCTGCTGCTGCTGCGATTGCCCAGTGACCTAACTGCTGTAAGGCTTAAGGGTCAGTAAGACTCGGGGCTGAGTCACCGCTGCCTGTATTTCCACCCTGGCGCGAGCTGCTAAGCATGTGGTTTCAACTGGTGCAGAATCCTCCACACCAGCATATAAAGTAAAATAATTTTCTTATGCCCTGCTTTGAGGCCTAACATTCTAGTAGAAGAGATTAACTTCCTCTGAGTCTTCAGGAGTACTTTCTTAAATGATATGTAGTCAGCGCCCTGCATCCACAGGTTCCACATTCTCAGGTCGAACATATTTTTGGCAGTTGCATTGCTGCTGACAAGCCCTGTGTAGTTAGCTTCCATCGCTCCTGAACACATCCAGACTTTTTTCTTGTCATCAGTCCCTAAACAGAGTGTTGCAACAACTATTTATATGGCGTTCACCATGTATCCGGTGTTGTAAGTAGCCTAGAGATGATGTAAAGTACACGGGAGAATGTGTGTAGGTGACCTGTAAATACAGTGCCACCTTATAGAAGGAACTGGAGCATCCTTGGACGCTGGCATCTGTGGGGGCCCCAGAACCAACCCCCCGCAGACACAGAGGGGCGGCCGTGTGTTCTTGCACAGAGACCAGCATCTCATCCTGTCGTGAACCCCCGTGTTAACTGAGATGGAAAACCACAAGATTAGGACAAGGAACAGGGTCTCAGACCCCCGTGGGCTGGTAGAGATCCATGAGGTGGCCGATGCATAGATGGAAAATCCGTGCACCAGAGAGGGCCGTGGTTTACCCAGAACCCCGGTTTCCAGACTTCCAGCCCAGCGGGTTTTATACTCTGCACCAACCCCCAAATTCAGTATGTAAACAGCTCACTTTAAACGCCTGCAGGGACCTTCCCCCAATCGCTCTGTCTGTGGGCTTGAAGCTTCATTTGAGTGGTAGGCATACTTTTTGCAGTTGGGTGGGAGTGGGGCAAGCAGGAGGGGCTGAAGGGCTGGAGCTGAAGCCTCTGTGGACCAGAAAGGGCCGCCCGTCCCTCCTCCTCCCACCTCCCAGCTCCCTCCCCCAGCAGGCCGAGCAGAGTTCGCTTTCTGGTCAAGGAGGACATGGCGACATTTGTTCGTCCATTTGTCAAATGTCTGTCTGCGCCTGTTGTGTTTCCAATAACATCACCCTCTAAAAGAATCTATTTCTGAGTTTTATAAACTTGATCACTGCTATATATGTTCATTACAGTTTCAGACACTTTGTTTCTGTGGGGTCTTCACGTTCAAGGGTTTGTTAAAGTGTCAGGTTACACTTTCCCGACGCACACCCACACTTCTGTCAAGCACGTAGGGGTGTATAAAGAAACGCACACAACATCACAACATCGGAAGAAACTCTGACTCTTTATTAAAAGCAAGTTTGTTGCCACATCCATAGTCACCAGTCTCCACTTTCGACACGCAGTTGTAAATACGGTCTGTCAAAAGAGCCACACTTGTGACTGTCTTCATGGTTGATTTTTAAAAACATTTTATTTATTTTTATTTTTAGACAGAGGGGAAGGGAGGGAGAGAGACAGAAACATCAGTGTGCGGTTGCCTCTCATGCGCCCCCTACTGGGGGCCTGGCCCGCAACTCAGGCCTGTGCCCTGACTGGGAACTGAATCGGTGACCCTTTAGTTCACAGCCCGCACTCAATCCACTGAACTACACCAACCGGGGCTTCATGGTTAATTTTGCAGACCTGCTGCCTCACACCTTTCTAGGCCATCAGCTGTGGAATGGTCCCTGTCCTCTTGCCCTCTGCTGGCAGAATTGAGACCTTCCTAAGGAACACACCCACTAGGCACCTTACAGTCACCAATGCCCCTCCTCTGTCCTGCTAATTCTGAGGGCCATTTGGCAAAAGCCTCCTTAACGATTGAAGGGGCTCAGGACAGGCCTCCCCAAGATGTGCCACTTTGGCGTGAAAACTACTCTCAGCTGAAGGTGATCAAGGCACGAGACATGAAGAACCCTTACCTCTCCCTAAGAAAGAATTTAAATTAGAGACTTTGCCCATAAGCGTATCACCAGGAACAGGAATAACTCTATAACCTCTCTCCAGGGCAAGGCAAACATCTCATTACTGAACATCCAGCATTCTTATCATCCTGAGAATGACCCCCTCCGCGCCCCCCCCAGGGGCCTTCTTACCTCGCCCTTGGCTCAGAGCGTCATGTGACTGCATTTTCAATTTCTCTCTCTCTCTCTCCCCTGTACATGGGCCCCCGATCTGCACGTCTGTAAGTACATCTGGTCACTTTCTCTCGTTCATCTGTCTTGGGTGGATTTGATGGAGACCAGCAGGAAGAACCTGGACAGGCAGAGGAAAGTGTCTGCCTCCCGAACGCAGTGTTTAAGCCGCTGATAAACATCTTGCTTGAGTCCCAGCTGTCCTTGGGATCCTGGGACCTGAAGGCCCCAGCTCTGAGGTCTGTCCGTTCTCAGGCGTCTCTCGTGTTGGTACCTGTTATTGGCACCTGTTATTAGCACTAGTTCCTGGCTGTGCCATTCTGCACGGGACTCAGTACCATTCAGCGGGCCCATCGGTGTGCACACACAAGGGTCTGTTTGGGTTGTTATCTGCTTGGTGTTTGCCTCGTTATCCCAGTGGCCCCTCAGCTCTGCCAGGCCTCCCACTTCACCGGTGTGGGATTCAGACAAGGCCTTGGGCTTGGACATGACACCCTCACACCTCCCCCAGACTTGCACAGGATGACAAGGGGCCCCCCAGTCCACCTGCAGTGGCCAGGAAGGAGCATACACCGGGTGATGGCAGCCCTTCCCTGGTGGGCCAGTGGAGGACAGTGAGCCAGCCCATCATCTCAGCCGTGTCCCCATTCTCCTGCTGCCTGTGGCCTCCAGGTGGATGTGATTAGGGTCCCTGACTGCTGACTGACACCCCCTGCGCTCTCCTCTCTTCCCATGCAGTTCTCCGAGTCCTGGGGTCGTCTCTGGAGTGACTGGATTTCTGCTTTCCCTGTTACATCTAAACTGAAAGCTGCGGGGTTGTCTCCTTGTTAGTCTGACGGCCTCCGAGAGAAAGGGTCTGACCAGCCCTCTGCGGGGGCGGTGGAGACCGGGGCCGGGCAGCGGGGCTCCCGGGAGCAGGGAGGCACCGCTGTGGTTCATGGTGGCACTTTTAAAGGAAGGCCAGTCAGCGTGACCACGGGCTTTGCTCCTGCCGCGTCGCACCGCATCCTGTTGTGGTCCCAGCGAATGACCACACGGAAATGTGCGAGCAGATACGAGCGGCCAGCGCGCCCCGCAGGGGACCAAGCGGGCGGGCAGCGCAGACGCGGAGGCGCGCTTCTTCCCATTCGCGACGCGGGCGTTTTCCGTGGTCTTATTAAAAACGGCCTTGTTTCTGGAGTCCGTGAAGTCGATCCTAAAGTGCATAAGAAAGATGAACAAGCACACAGTGGACAAAAGGTACAAACAGGCCATGCAAAGAAGAAAAAGGTGTTTTGTTTTGTTTTTTAAATTAAAACGGCCCTTACACATCTGAGAAGGGACCCAATATTGCTTGTATTAAAAGTGAGTTAGAAAGTATTTGCAAATGCCACTGCTCACCGGCTGATTGGCAAAACTCAAGAAGTTCGGGGCAGTCCTCTGGGGGTGGGGCGGGGGCAGCCCCCGGGGAGTCCTCTGAGATTCCCCAGGGAGGTTACAGGGGCAAACCCCTGTGGCTTAGTGGTTCTCCCTCCAGGGATCTCTAGACACTCAAAACATTGCACAATATTTAGTGTAGTATTTGTAAGAACCAAATAGTATAAACAATCCAAATATTCATCAACAAGGACTTGTCACATACAATCAAACAGATGGGGATGGGCTGAGGGAGTGGGGGGTGCTGGGTAGAGGGGAGCAAAGGGGGAAATGGGGGAAAACTGTAAGGGCATACTCAATAAAATATAATTTTGAAAAACAACAGAAAATAGAAACAGAGCAGCTGTTTTTTTTTTAAAGGAACACTCTAAAAATAAGACTGAGAACCAGAGGTTGGGTAGATGGATGCAGAGAAAGATGGTATGTATAGGATACAACCTTTTGTGTCCAAAAGGAGGAGAGAGAAGACTGTTGGCTTATTTTTGCCAAAAACAAAAGCTTTGGAAGGGTAAGTGAAAACTTAGTAAAGTTTTTAAAACTACTAAGGGTTATACAAATTATTATTTATCTTAGGGCGAGAAGAAGGGGCTGGGGGCTAGAGAGGCAGGTGGCCCTTCTCTAAAGATGCTGAACAATGCACATGTCTTATAGACTTAAAAAGTAATACCAAAATAAAATGGAAAGGGAAAGTAAAAGCAAACCCTGACAATGGAAATGAAAGAATTTCGAATGAGTCCAAGCTGACTGAGGGACCAAGTGCCTCTTCCTGTTGACCTCCCTCACCGCCCCCCGCCCCCCCCAGGCCCCGAGCTCTCCATCCCAAACTGCGGGGGCGGCCTGCGATTGGTGCAGCTTGCCTGCCTTTCCCGCTGAGCAGTCAGCTCCACAGGGTGGCCAGTGGGTTTGTTTGTTTGCTGAGGCATCCAGACAAGATAGCAGGGGTGTCCAACCCTTTGGCGTCTCTGGGCCGCACTGGAAGAAGAGTTGCCCTTCTCTCATGGGTGCTGAGATCACAAAAAAATCTGGTAATTTGAAGTGAATTTACAGTTTTGTGCCGGGCCATGTTCACAGCCATCCTGGGCTGCCTATGGCCCGCGGGACACAGGTTGGACTCCACTGGGTTTTGCACACGATAGCCAGTTATTTGCACACTCTAGTCGGTCATGCACAGCTGTCCAGTGAATGCAGCTCCTTGTGGGCAAGGAGCCTTGGTGGTGTCCATTTATCTCCATGCCCCAGAGCTGGTACTGGGCAAGCACAGGAACTGCTTACTGTATATGTTCACCTGCACCCAGCTGTGCTTAGCAGAACTGCAGCGACTTGTCTGTCCTCACTGTCGTTCATTCACGTCTGGCCAGTCGCCCTGGCCCCTGCTGTGGGTACTTATCTGCAGCTGGCTGAACGAAAGGAGTCGTGCTGATTAGTTTCATTAACAGCCAGGAGAATTGACATGAGCACACAGACCTGAGCCTGAAAAAGAGCAGCCCGCAGATGAATAAAACCTAAGGAGTAGGAATACACACTGGGCACTCGACCTCAGTACGGAAGTGGAAGCCAGCACCTTTAGCACCTGCTGAGCAGGTAGCACGTCCATTAAAGCGATGCACGAAGAACCATGTCGAGGGGTGTTGTAGACCGCTCTACCTGGTTCTAGGAATTGTATCTCGACCCCTTGTGGCTAAGGGCGAGGGACGACCTTTGGAGTGCCAGCCGCAGGAGACAAAGCTTGTCTCTGGTAGCAAACGCTGCCTCAGTTTCCTCCCTGCACCCAAAACTTGGTCAGAAGTCAATGATGGGTAAGACCCCTCACAGCAGGGGGCAACCTAAGCCAGACTCGATCACTTGGGAGGCCTTCATGGAAGGACTCGGGGGGCTGCGACAAAGAGCAATGGACTCTCGCCCCCCAGCTTTGACAAAGCTAGAGTCCCCATGTTCTCTGGGAGAAGCACTTCCTGGCTCTAATCACCTTAAGCCTGAATACTTGTTGGGGGACTCGCAGCTCCTTGCCCTGCTAGAGCATGTCCTGGGGAAATATCTGGCATCACAAAGACTTCATGATAAACCTGTGAAATCTGCTCTGCTAAAAGTGCTTTTATTCATATGTTAAGGGTTCAAGCTGAGAAACCCTAAAACTCTGTTCCTGACAGACACTGACTCAGACTAAGCCCTCAGATTTCTTTGAAATGTTATCTACTGTTTGATCCTTGCTGCCCTGTATTCCTGTGTATTACAACCCAATAAAAGGCCCTGGAGGAGGGGGCTCGAGGCCTTTTTCTCCTCAGAGAAACTGGCTGCTGCTGGCCTTTTCCCCCTAAGAAACTGGCCACTGCCCACGGCCTTTTTTCTCTGGGAAAATGACCACTTCTCCTCCCTGAGCAGATCACATCATGTCTCGGTCCTATTTACTCTCATCCGTGGTACACAGGGGGACTTGCAAGGAAAGTCGCCCCCACAGAGGGGAGGCACGGCTCCACAGAGAGCCCTCCATGAACCTGCAGGAGCAGAGGGGGGTGCCATCTCCTGTGGAGAGCGGCCCCCTCTGTCCATGGGGGCGGCGTCCTCTCCAGGGGGCCTTCGGGGGGTCAAGGTGCAGTAGCAAAGCAGGAAGCACGCTGTAGCGCCCGGGCCAGGGCGGAGGAGTGGGCCACCGCTGAGCGGTGCCTGCCACCACCAGGGCACAGGGGTGCTCGCAGCACCTGGCGGTGAAGGGCGTTATCAGAGCTTGGAGCCCAGCAGGAAGGAAATGACAGAGACGGTGGCTGCGGCTGAGCCCTGCCAGCTGCCTGTCCCTTGCAGGGACTGTGGTCAGGGTTGCAAGAGGAGCAGTGGGGACAGAGGAGGCCTTTCTGACCTCCTGGGCATTTTGCAACCAGGGCAGCAGGAAGTGGGGGTTGGCAGAGAATAGGGGGCTGGCAGCCGTGTATGCACTCTGGACTTCCCTTCTTCTTGCCAGCGCAGACCCCCCAGTGAGCGAGGACGCTGAAATGCATTTCTCCTGCCATTTCTTCTATAGTGTCTGCCCGCCAGCTCTATAACTTGGCATGTCACTGGAATCAGAGCCAGCCCTTGGTCAGCACAGAGCCGGCCTGGTCAGGTCCCAAACTGACCTGGCGCTTCTCCTCGGGGGAAGATTTGTAGCAGCACGAGGAGGCAGGGGTTTTACCTCGCTGGCCATGCCCCCAGATGCCCCAACCAGACTGGGAGTAAATGGAAGCATCACAGAGCTGAGCTCCATGGATCTTCTGGAAAACGCTTCTGAAGGTGTTTCCTTTGCTTCCCCTTCACCCATTTCCGTGACCAGCGAGCCATCCTGTCCCCCTCGCTCTCACTGAACTCTGAAGAGAGGCCCCTGAGCCTCTCACTAGAGAGGAAGCCTGCACTTCCCTGCTCCGGGCACACCCTGCTCTGCAGGTGGAAAGGCCCAAGTGTGAGCAAGAGCGGCAACTCAAGAACCGAAGTCAGGAGGCCGGTGCCCAGAGAAGGGAAATACCAGCCAGATCAGTGGGCGTGAAAAGGGCTGAGACGGGAGTCGGCCGACAGTGGGTTGGGAGAGCAGGGTGGACCCGGGGCCCTGCAAGGCCCTGCTGGGAGCTTGCAAGGGAGGATTCCAGGCCCCGCCCACCCCAGGGGCAGCATGACTCAGCACTTCCCGTCCGTATTATTGGGGCCACTTGGAGAGGCCCCACCCGGTGAGGCCGAGGGCTGTCTGAGGGGACTGCTCTCCTTTTGGCCCCTGGTTCATCCTAGGTCCATGTGGTACAAGCTGTCCCAGAAGGGATGTGTCATTTCATCCCAGCCTTTAGTGCCTTTTCATTTGATGTGTTAGTTTTCTCACCTTGGGCCAACAGCAGCTTTGGGCTGGTGCCAGCTGCTTGCATCTGAGATCACCTCGTCACGTAAGAGTCAAGAACCTTCCTGGTCGATCGCTAGGTGCTGAGCGTGTGCGAAGACCTTTGCTTGGACGTCCACGGGAATTCTCAGAAGTGGGCTGCCAGGTAGGTATTTGTCTCCATTTGCAGGTGGAAAAACTGAGACCCAGAGATGTCACTCAGCGATCGCAGGAGATTCTAGTTCAAGCCCATTTGTACAAGTGTCCGAGCCCTGGCCCTGCACCCTCTACCACCCAGCAGGGCCAGGAATGGTTCACTGAGCTTAGAAAAAACTTGCAAGGTGGTCACATGCTGGAGAAATGGAAAAGCAGCCAGTGGGCAAAGAACGTGATAGGAAGGGAAGCGTGGAGGCGTCAGTATTCGGAATGGAGAAGAAAAGAAGTCTGAGACCTACGTAGGGGACAAAGTGGGGACTGAAGAGGACTTAAGAGGAAGGGTTATGGTGACTCCTTGGGTGCCTGGCTGGGTGAACAGGAGAGAGTAGCCATGGGGCAGTTTACTGTGCAGCTTAACCTTCGGTCCCTTCCTCACACGGGTGGGCCTCTAAGGCCCTGGGATGCAGCCTCTTGATTTGCACCCTTAAATCTAGATTGTTCTTCCCAAGGGGGAGCCACACCCTCTTCAAGTTGCTGGCACAAAACCTGAGCCTGCCCCACCCACCCCTTCTGTTCCTTCCCTCTCACCGCTAGAGAAACCTTCCTGAAAAGAACCTCTGACAGCTTGTCACGCCCCCTCGAGCCTACTGTCACCTTGTCACAGCCTTTCAGCAACTTGACCGTTTTACCTTGGGACTGCCTTGCATACCCTCTCTCTAGAACCATCTCCCAATCCGGGTGCAGTTTCAGAAGGCTGGCTGGGGCCCGTCTGTCAAAGCGCAGGGATGTCACGCCCGCGCGTGAGGCCTCTGGTTCTCCCAAGCCACCAGGCAGGGCGGTCCCAGGTGGTCCTGGGCCACCCCCTCATCCAAAGGAAGGGCTGTCTTCGTGGGTGGTGGCTGTAGCACTGCCTGATGAGTCTCTTCTGGGGCTGCTCTGGCTGCCTGAGCAGCGGTGACTCCAGTGTGAAAAGATCCAATTTCAGCCCCTGGGTTCTTCCCCCCGTAAGGTCCCTTCTGCTTGACAGACACTCTCTCAGACACACCCGAACAGGGCTCCTGTACCAAGTCAGGGCTGCAGCAGTCTCAGTAAACTCAGCCGGCTCCCTGGGCCCTGCCCCTCTGGGACGAGCAGGCCGGGCCTCTTCGGTGCAGGGACGCCCCGCAGGACCTCCTGCTGCAGGCATGCCAGCGGGTTTGCCTTGTGAGACGGGGGCCTGTGGGAAACAGCTGCTGTGTCACTGAACTAGAGACCGTTACCCCCAGGAGGTGGTTCTGGGCCGTGGAACAGACAGAACCAGAGCTGGGGTCTCAGACCAGGGCTTTCTGGCCACGCCCTCTTTTCAACTTTGAGGGGCCTGTCTTTTTACAACCCCAAGCCACACTGAACAGACACAACCTGGGGCAGGTACAGGACTGGGAGCCTAATTCCTTCTGGCAGAAAAAGACCCCTCCTGACACACAGTTCTCTTCTGTTCACCCCAGAGCCCTGAAGCGCTGGGGGTGCTGGGGGGACTCCGGGATGGGCATGTGCCACCGGTGCCCCGGGCACTCTCAGCAGAAGCACCTGGATGGAGAGTTTGGTCAAAGATGAACTCCCTTCCTGTCCCAGGAGCCTTGCCCTGTTGCCCGGGGAAATCTGGGGGAGTCCTAAGCAGAATGAACAGCAACGAGGCCCTGGCTCGGCTGATTCCCCACTGCCTCTCTGTACACACTTACTCATCGCTGCCCGCCATGTCACCGCCATTTGCGGTGCCCAAGTGGGAGGGGAGATGAAAGGTGTTTAGTACAAACCGAGTGAGGAGGGTGTCAGAGATTCATTGCCTGTTTGCAGCTCGGGGCTCCAGGAGCGGCCTGGGCACCTGTGTGCTGGGTGTCTGAAACAGGTCTCTCCCAGCCGCCCGGCTCCTAGAGGTTGGCACCCCGTTCCTCAGCTAATAGGACAGATGTGTCACCCCCACCCTGCAGTCGGGGTGGGGGAAGGGCCCTTTCTCTGAGCCCCTGCAGCTCAGTGTTTTCCTGAGATGGTGCAATGGGTCAGGGTCACCAGGTCTTCCCTTGGTCCCTCTTTCTTCTCTCTTCCTCTAGATCCCTCCTTCTCACCTTCTCTCTGCCCCTGCTCACCTGTCCCCTTGTTCCTGGGGGCTCCCTGCTGCTCCCAGAATCCTGTGTTTCTGGTGGTGACCGGAAATGGGCCCTCATCATTCATGGCCTCGTGAGCCGGGCAAGCTTGCGTCTGAGCCTGAAGCTCGCAGCCCAGGCCTCGTCACCTGGAGATCATGCTCAGAGATCTGGGGCATGGCTTGAATGCTGGGTGCCATCGTGTGTTCCGAATGCAGAGTCTCAGTCCGTTAAGGGCAGGACTGTCACCGCAACCCAGGTCCCACTCCCCGGCTGCTACAAAAGCCAGTGCGTGAGAGGCAGGTGCTGATGGAAAAGAAAGTGGTTTTATCGAGATGCCGGCCACCTGGAAGGTGGGGGACCCATGTCACAAAGCCTGTCTCCCCATCTCAGTGGAGGCAGAGGTTTTCATAAGGAGGGAGTGGGGAACAGAGTAAAGAGATCAGGGCAGGGGGTCTCTTTGTGCAGATGACGAGCATAGTCCATTCTGATAAGGCAAGTGACGGTGAGGTGCGTGTCGTCCTGGTTTAGCCACCTGGCTTCATGTTATCTTGGCTTCACGTCATCCTGGCCCCACGGTTGAAGGTCAGCAACTCTCCCGGAGCCGGGAGGTTTGAAGGGCCGGGCCTGTTTCTTTTGAAGTTAGTTCCTGGGATTCTTGCACAAACATGCTGTTCACCCACCGGCCACACACTAGTCAGAGTCAGCACTTACAGAAATGGCGTCAAAAGAATGGTGGGGTGGGCTCCAATCCCCCACAGTTACAATCTTCCTCTGTGTCATGACAACAAAATCCAAACTGAGAACTCAGCCTAGGGGCCCTGCCTCCCCGTGTCCACCCGTGGCCCTCAGCGCCGGGCGTGCAGCAGAGTGAGGAGGACAAGCTCCTGTGCGGGTGTTTGGGGGAGGCCGCTCGGCCCCCAGGCCACCGAGGAGGTGTGAGCAGTTGTGTCTGGACTCCCAGCTCCGGTTCGCCTGCCCACCACCCCCATCCTCACATCTGTGGCACCCTCCGCCTTCTCGGGTTGCCACTGTGGGAGGTCATGTCTCGGGTGACAGGGGACTCTGGGGTCCTGACCTCCCAGCCTGCGTCTCTGAGTCTGGTGTCATTCTGACCACGGGCACAAGGGCTGCCTCCCTCCATCTAACTGGCTGGGAGCAGAAGGTCCCAGTCGCAAAGGCAGTGTTGGAACTGAAGACAGGAAAGGGGCTGCCCGGCGTCCCGTCTGGGCACTGAGATCTCCTGAATTGCCCTGCACGGGAGAACCCTGGTCCTGGGGGCTCTCGGACCCTTGGGGGACAAGCGCTTCCCCGGTCTGCTCCCGGCACAGGGGCACTTGTTCACAGATATTTACCCCGTTGGGGCCCTCCGCCCTCTAAATGCTCAATAAATAGGACCAAACCAACCAGAGATTCTTGCTCCCTGGAACAGTGTTGTGTGGGAGGGACAAGCACAGTCTTGTCGAAGAAGGAATCAGTCACCAGGCCGGCCCTGTACCCGAGTCTCCTGACTGGCTCAGTCCATGGGCAGGGTTGCCGTGGCATTTTGGACATCCCGTTTTCTATATTCATCAATTCTCACCACCAAACCTCAGGGACTGCAGCCTGGGATGTACCAGGCCCCGTAACTGTGACCCCTCCTCTCTGCATTCTTGGTCAGCCTCACCACACCGTGCCGGGCGGAACTGACCTCCATCTGCACTCACTCCTCGGCCTGCCCCAAACTGCCAGGCTCTGGGCCAGCTGTCGAGGACACAGCCATGAGTGAGACGCACGCCCCTGACCTGCGTGGTGCACAGAGGGGGCGGCTCCATGACAGTCTGACTCCAAACCGCAGGCTGCCTCCGAACACAGTGACAGCAAGAACCTGCCACGTGCCGGCCCTGCACCGCTTCGCTCACTGGTACGGGTGACATGACTCACTCGTGATCACACCACGTGTGGGCAGCCAGGCCCTGATAGGACACAAGGGGCTGGGCTCAGAGTCCAGGCTGCCTTCACGGAACCACACTGCCTGCCCACAGGACAGCAGGCGAGGATGGCAAAATACGATGGCCGTGCACCCCAGAATCGGACGAGGCCACAGGAGAGAAAACGCCTCTGGAAACAACTCAGAGGGGCTGCTTCCCTTGCCTCACGCAGGGGGCTCACAGACACCTGTGAGGCGCATCGGGGTGGGCGAGGGGTAATTTCAGCCAAAGGCCTGTGGGGACTGAGGCGGGCAAAGCGCTCTGCTTGATGGGCCCACAGGGTGTCATCTTTCAAGCAGTAAATGATCAGCTACTCTGAGCAAAACTGTAATAACAAATACATTTAAGAATATTTCACTTATTTTTGCTTATCAAAGGTGTACAATTTATTGAGTGACTGGGGATAGCACTGTAAGAACCCCTTCAATTCCAGGGATGGTAAGTTGTTGTGTAACACTGTGACTCTTAGACTCAATTCAATACGGTTACTTGTTTTGTTAAGTAAGAGTGTAGCGTGGCCCCTGCTCAGGGTTCACATCCCAGCCAAACGTTGCCCCCATCGAGGACCGTCTTCCTCCCAAGGGCAGGGACAGGTGGGTGCCTTTTAAAATTTTGCCGGAGCCAGAGACTATTCTCTGTAGGTCCAGCGGCCCTGGGTGCTGCGGTGCCCTGAGAATGTATTTATCAGGGCTCGCTCCGCACGGCACTTTCACAGGCCGGGTGGGTGGTGAACAGGGGAGCCCTCCATTGGATGGCCACATGCGGGTGGTGGTGATACAGGGTGCAGCCGGGGGGGGGGGGGGGCAAAAAAAGATTTGGAATGGTGTCCAGAATTCAAAGTGTATAGGAATATTGGAGAGACATATAGGATGTCCTCACCCCCCCCCCCCCCCCAGGGGGAAGAAAGAATGGAGCCAGGGCCATTGAGAGCTATTTTGCATAGCAACAGTTTTGGAGCTAACCTCTGGAGGAATGGTTATTTAACATATCTATAACCTTTAACTGGTTTCATAGATATGTTAAATAGCAGTGGTCAAGTTTGGAGCCAAGGAGAAGGTAGTGGACTGGGACTCAAGATGGAACTAGCAGGGTCTGAGGATGGAACTAGGAGGACTCAAGATGGGAACTAGGGGCTGCTCTCCGGAGTGAGAAAGACTGGGACTCAGGAGGATGGAACTAGGGGCTGCGCTCCTGAGTGAGAAGGCCTGTGTGAGAGCTTGAAAAAGACTGGCTCCAGGACATGAAGGGTCCCCGCTTGGCCAGATGAGAGAGAGCCACGCGGTTTCAGCAGAGTGAGGACCCCCCTCTTGGTGAGGTGAAAGAGGGAGCCACGTGGTTTTGGCAGGGTGCAGACCCCCTCTTTCCCAGGTGAAAGGGAAAAACCACGCAGCTTTGCCAGAATGGAGATCCCTGCAGTCAGGTGAAGAAGAAAGCCACATGCTTTTGGTGGAGTGCGGACTCCTGCAGCTTTGGTAGAAGAGGCCCACGCGGCTTTGGGGTGCCCCCTTTGGCCGCGGGGCCTGAAAAAGCAAGAGAGACTTTGACTGGAACTGGGTACAAAGAACTCTTGCCAGTGGACCATGAGAGGGTACCACAGCACTTTGGATTAACTCGAGATCCTGCCTGCACAGTGACACAGCTGACGGTGCCAGCGGCCTGGAAAAGGGACGCGTGCTCTTTTCCTGATTTACGGTACCCGGAGTTGGGACAGTGGGAGAAGGGAGCGCTCTGTGGGTGTAGGTGTATACCCTAAAGGACTTTGATATTTTAGTGGAGGCATTAGGCCTGAATAGCATTAAATAAACATTTTGTTTCCTTTTCACAAATCTCTGGCATTAAGAGATGTCTTTCCAATTGGCGGCGGACAGAAGGGCCCAGTAGATTTTAGTATTTTGTTTTCGGGAGGGGCCCCTGTTGTACAGCAGTTTTGGGCATCCCTAGGTGGGCCAAATATTGTATTGCCCCTCCCTCGGACCTCTTGTTGCTCGGTAACAGTGGCACAGGCTCCCCACCACGGTGCGCCCCCCAGACCAGACCCAACAGAGAGCCCCCCACGGGCCCCGGGCCTCCTGACCCTTCGCAATGGTTGTGGCGACATCAGGAGCTACTCACTCCAGGGCTTGTCCCCGCAGGAAGAGACGTCCCCAGGATCCAAGTCAGCAGGAGAGCAGACAGAGCCTCGGACAGGCTACCTCATGACGGCAGCCAGCTGCGACTGCACATGTGTCTGGTGCCACAGTGACCACCACCAGCTGGGGGCCGTCTGACACGTCACACACTCTGCAATGGCATTGCCCGGGGGTTTTGTTTTTCTGGCCTGATGCCATCTTTGAGAAATGTGTAAATCTGCAGCAGGTCAGGGGGGTCACTGGTGGGAAAGGCTGCACAATCTGACCACAGCCACGGACAGAAGCCCCAGCAGCCAGTAGAGGTTAAACTTGACCTTGGCAGCGACATAGTCTTTATCTGGTCAGTTTCGAGAACAGCTCTTTATAAAGTTGTAATGGATTCATGAATATGAACACTTACCCTTGAATGTGCCATTCCTCTTCAAAGGTTTTATTTTATCTTTATCAATGTTTTCCTTTGGGAAGTTCTCAAACAGTGGTGACTCATGAAGTCGCCTCCATAAAAAAAGGGAGTGTGAGCTCACAAAGGCGTGTCTTCATCATGAATGGCAGTTGAATGCGAGAAACGCAGTTGACAGCCCCGGGGCACGTGGCAGCCTCCTGCCTCCCGGTCCAGCGCAGCAGGGAGGAGAACCAACTGGGTGTTAGCGATATTCACCAGCAACAACTCAGAGGGGCAGTTTCCCTTGCCTCACATGGGTGTTCATAAATACCTGTCAGGATAATTCATAGCAAAGGTTTGCTGAGTGACTCATCGATTGTGGAGCAGGATGGCTGGGATGGATAAGGTGGAGCATCTGAGTGCTGCGTCCTGCGGATCAGAGCCATGGGGAAAAGTTTCTGGGGGCACACAGAGCTGGGAGGGGACCATTCTGGCTACAAGGTGGCTCTGAAGTCTGAAACGTAGCCCTGGTATTTCATCCTGCGTTGTAATATAACACCAGCGAACCACTTATTATGCACTCGCCTGTGTTCCTGAACTTGGGGGCCACCTGGAAAATGCTCAGGAAGGGCTTTCCAGGAAAAGATGCCTGACTTGAGTCTCAAATATGGAAGGCAGCTGGGCAGGTTGGAGGAAAGGGTCTGAGAGAAGGGTAGGTCTGGGGACCGGCAGCGATGCTGCTTGGCCTGCCTGGGTGCTCAGAAGAGGGGTTGGCTCGGCCGGCAGGGCAGGAGGGCAGGCGCCAGATCTGAGAGGCGATGGGAACCGTGCGACAGAGTACGACTTTCTATCACAGGCAGGCAGGCGCCCATCCAGGGTAACGAGCCAGGCAGTCGTGTGGTCGTTTGGTCAGAAAGCGTTTAGGCAGCGTCTGCTGCTGCGTCTCTGGCCTGAGCTGCCAGGATGAAGCAGACACCAGGAACGCGAAGCCTAGCAAAGGACAGTCTAAACAAGTGCGGGCAGCGGAAGTCACAGATTTTCTGTAACAACAACAATGACAGTACCTTACAGGTACTGAGCACCACGGGCAGGCCTGAGCACCACGGGCAGGCCTGTGCACCACGGGCAGGCCTGTGCACCACGGGCAGGCCTGAGCACCACGGGCAGGCCTGAGCACCACGGGCAGGCCTGTGCACCACGTGCAGGCCTGAGCACCACGTGCAGGCCTGAGCACCACGGGCAGGCCTGTGCACCACGGGCAGGCCTGAGCACCACGGGCAGGCCTGAGCACCACGTGCAGGCCTGTGCACCACGGGCAGGCCTGAGCACCACGGGCAGGCCTGTGCACCACGTGCAGGCCTGAGCACCACGTGCAGGCCTGAGCACCACGGGCAGGCCTGAGCACCACGGGCAGGCCTGAGCACCACGGGCAGGCCTGTGCACCACGTGCAGGCCTGAGCACCACGGGCAGGCCTGTGCACCACGGGCAGGCCTGAGCACCACGGGCAGGCCTGAGCACCACGTGCAGGCCTGAGCACCACGGGCAGGCCTGTGCACCACGGGCAGGCCTGAGCACCACGTGCAGGCCTGAGCACCACGTGCAGGCCTGAGCACCACGTGCAGGCCTGTGCACCACGGGCAGGCCTGTGCACCACGGGCAGGCCTGAGCACCACGGGCAGGCCTGTGCACCACGTGCAGGCCTGAGCACCACGCGCAGGCCTGTGCACCCCGAGGACAGAACTAGACGGCAAAGGCTAATTTGTTTCAGTGGCTGCGTAAGTGGAAACAGCTTGAGACCGAAGACACCTCCTGGACAAAAACAACTAGGCTGTGGAAACCAAGCCAACAAAACACCTTCAAAGAAATAAGAGGCACGGCCTACATATTTAGAAACAAATTAGCCCGTCACCACGAGGGTTGAGCACATTTTTTGTCCCCCCGTCCTTGACAGAGGGTGCTGTCGGCGGCCCATGTTTGGAGGGGGTCTGTGTTCGTGAGCCACCACCTTGGCCGGATGCAGGGTTGCCACCAGGGTCACCAGGGACAGGAAAACCGATGCTCCTCATTAGAAGACGTTCCAGTTACCAACACTCTGATGCCAATTAATGATCACAAACAACCCTGTTAAAGACCGCTAAGGGAAATAAAAACTCATCATCAGAAATGCCAAAGATGGAGAAAGAAAAAGAGGCTGGAAAAGGAAAAAAAAAGCCCTCGAACACTCGTTGGGAGTGGAAGGCAGGAAATTCTCTGGGAGATTCCCCAGGTGTCCTTGGGCAGCGGCACCCTGCTGGCACGGTCTACTCACTGAGCAGCAGATGACAGGACTGAGGACTTTGAAGGCATTTTCTTTCTGGGAACATAAGGGGGAACTTTTGAGGGTTGTAGGGGAACAGTTGGGGGATTGTTTTTGCTCGCGTCGCTTTTGAACACATATAAGAATGGCAGAAATTGCCAGGTGCCAGCACCGCCTGAAGGGCTCCTCACACAGAACAGCACCGGGAGGGACGCTCTCGGCCCCCAGGTCAAAGGCCCTCCGGTCACAGCTGACGTCCACGCTTCGAGCCGGGCCTTCATCCGTCCCCACAGTGCGTAGTCTAGAGGGAGGTGGTGCCGTGTGTTAACTATGTAACTCAGGAATCTCACCCACGTTCTTATTTTAAAAAATATATATTTATTTTTAGAGAGAGGGGAAGGGAGGGAGAGAGGGAGAGAAACATCCATGTGAGAGAAATATCGTTCGGTTGTTTCTTGTATGTGCCCCAACTCTAACCAAATCTGCAACCCATGCATGTGCCCTGACCAGGCATCGCACTGGTGACTTTTGCTTTGGGAGTGCTGCCCAACCCACTGAGCCACCCGGTCAGGGCTCACCCAGGTTCTTGAATCCTCTTGCCATTCCTGGTGTGGTGGCCTCGTCTGCCCTCAGGGCCACATCCAGAGGAAGCGAAAGACCATCTCTCCACTTGTGTTTCTCTCGGGAAGGAGAAATGCCCCTGTGGAAACCCTCAGCTCTCACACCTCGCAGGCCAGGATTGTGCCCCACGCCCAGGACCGGGCCGGCTGTGAAAGAGAGGAACCATCCTGCGGTCATCGTGAGCCAGCCCGCGAGGAGGGGGCTGGAAGTCTGGGCGGGACTGCAGCTCTGTGACTAAGGCAGTGCAACAGTCAGATGGCTCGGGGGTAGGCATTCAGTGGCATCTGCCATAAATTCAGTACAAAAGCCTGTCTTGAATGGAATGAAAAAAAATTTGCTAAATGTTATTTTAGTAAGTTTTCAGTCCTTCAGCAATATGTTTGATGGCCAGTTGTCTCTCCCTCTTTTAATAAAGATTAAGATTTTAAAGCTATTTAGTATAAATAGTTCACTGTGCTAAACGTGGTAGGTGTGGTCAGTTCAACATGGCTCAGGGTTTTGTGTCTTCTCAGAATTCTCTTGGCTGGGACGGTTCGCAGTTAGCACCGCTGATGGTGAATGAAATTTAGCAGCTCGCTCCTTCTCTGTCGTTTAGAGAAACGCTGACACGCCTCCACAGTGCCGGAGAATTCGCTGCCACTTCCCACTTCCTGCCTGTCCCATAAAGGACAGGCTGTGCCTCCCGTCGGCAGCTGCCTGGATGGGGGCTGGGCCCCCGAGAGATGCCGGGCTCAGGAGAGCAGGGCAGTGCCAGCCAGGAATGTAAGAAGTGGAGATGGGCTGGCCGGACTTAAGCACTGAGAAAGGGCATTGCTTTTGAAGTTGGCTGTCTCTTGGAACCTCGGGGCACAACTTCAGTGGAGTTTTAGGAAGTTCTCCTCCCAGAAGCAGAACCCCCGGGGTGGGGCCGCCCACACCGAGTCTCCACTCCCACAGCCCCGAGTCATTCTGTTCTCTCCACCCACTGGCTTTTTTGCTTATTCGTCTTGGGGGGGATGGAGGGAAGCGACAGCCACTTTTTGTTCATCCACAGTATGTCCTCTCTCTTCAAAAGAAGAGTCCAGACTCTGGACATCTCCCGGTTCTAATCGAGAGGGCCTGATTTACAAACCAGTCAACTCTGGCTCAGATGAAGAGTTTTGCACAAGGTTGCCCAGCAAGGAAGGGGCAGAGACGGCCTCTCAAGTCTCTGTCTGTCTGGATCTAAGACCCGGTGACCTTCCAACAAAACACGCGGCCACCGGTGAGATCTCTAGGGGCCACACTGATGGCTTGGTGACTCCGTCCAGACTTGGTCTCACAGGGGAGCCTGGTGGGGGCCTGGCCGTGGCCCCTCTCACTGACTCTCGGCTGAAACAGCTCCCCTTGCTGACCAATGTCTAAAATGCCATCATTTCTTTCTCTGGCTTAACACAAGGTGCGTCACATCATTGGACAGCCCCTTACGGGTTACTCAGGCCTTTCACGTAATGATCTCATTTTATTTCCATGACAGCCCAGTGACATAATAGGGCAGGGGTATTTTCCCCCAGGGACAGATAAGGAAATGAGGGTTCCCATGGGCGAGGGGACTTGCTCCAGAGGAGAGGACTGAACTCCTTGAGGAGCCTGTGGACTGGTCTCATCTCTGGGGGACTCCAGTATCATCTCCAAGTGGGCTGAGGGCAGGCAGCCACGGGCCACCTGGCGCTGAGCTTGCTTGCTAGCCTGGGGGCTTCATGAGGCCAGCTACCGACCTCATCCGGCTTTCTGCCTCGCAAGGGCAGAGGCACGCAGCCTGATGCATGCTTGTCAGAGGGACACGAGAGTGTCTGACACTGGGACGCCCTGCCCTGGGAAGTTGTGTGGACGCTAGAGTCTAAGACAACACAGAGAAATGGCTGCTCGCCAGGGTTAAAGGCTAACATTTATGGGGTATTACTATGGGCTGGATTCTGTTCTCATCCTCATTGAAACCAGGGCTCAGAGAGAAGTGAGGACCATTGCAGGAATCCATTGCAAGTTGTGTGTCTGGGATGTGACTCTGACGTTGGAGTCGTGCTGTCTAAGGGTTTCCTGGGTGAGATGGGAGTTTGGAGCACATCACCTCTCAAGTTTTCCTCAGCCCTGAGCTTCTCTGGTTTTTTGGCCAGAAGACTGGCTCTCCCTCCTGGAGAAAGCTGGGGGAGAGGGTGGCTGTTGGAGGCAGGAAGCAGGTCGGGGAAGAACCAGTTGATTTTGATTATGTGGGAAGAGCCAAATGAAAAGGGCTACTGATAATCTCATTCTTCAGGGAAAAGCTCTTCCGTATGTGCGTTGTTGTTGTGAGAAGCTTCAGGAACCTCTTGTCTGGCTGTGTATGCTGCGGCGTTTATGGCTGGCAGTCCTCACCCACCGCAGCCTCGGTCTACGGTGATGGCAGTACCGCAACTCCCTGGGACAAGCAACAGCCACTTTTTAAAGGCACCTCTGTCTTTGACTTGTCAAAAACTTCCTTAGAGCAAGTGTATGTGATTTCAAAACTGGACACCAAAAAGAAATGTCTCCTGTACAACAAAAAGAAAAGGATAAGCCAGACATATTTTAAGACCTAAGGAGTTCTAACTAAATTTGCCACCGACGCCTTTAGTAGAAAGAACCAACCAACAGGGATCTCAAATTTAGCATATTGCATCGTTGTCACTTCTGGCAATAAAACAAAACTTGCAAACATGTTAAGAAAGCCAAGTAACCTGAAACATAACAAGTGATCATCCATTTAAAAGGTTGTTTGGTTCAGTAACATTGCTAGCTGATAATACAATTCTGCTATTGCCTCAGAAATAGCAGAGAAGTCTAAGTCTGCCTAACAACCACCAGGCAGCCAACAACCTCGAGGTCAAGGAACACCGGAAAACACAACCCGTGACTCCTGGGAACAAGCAGTCATGTTCCCTGTGGCCAAGGTCAGCCAGGGACAGCCCTGAAATCAGATGAGCCTGTGTTTCAATCACGGGCTGTTTACCAACAGGACGGCCTTGGGGAAGTTGCAGAACCACTGTGGGCCCATCGCTTCCTCCATGAAGCGGCCAGAGTAATCTGTCCTCCATGTGCTGATGTGAGAAACACCGAGAGGTGTGGCAGGAACCTCGAGTTAAGTGTTAACACACACACCCCACACACACACACACAGGAAAAGTGGGAGGAAGCTTGGAGGGGGTGGATACATTTATGGGGTATATTTACAGCAGTTAAAACACACACACAATAACCTGGAACAGTGCCAGTGACGGAGTACAATTACGATAACTCAGTCTTGTCCTTTCCCCTGAAGCTGCTTTTTAGCCTGTACGAAAACTGCTCAGATACAGAGGGAATTCGCTGCCTCCTTGACTGGAAGTCCCTCATGGAATTGTCTGCCAGGGCCCCCCTGGACAGGTGTGGGGGTGGTTCCCTGCTGAAGGGAGGGGTGGGGGATCCTCAGCCCACGACCACTCATCAAGCTTTCTAATTTGCACAAAGGCATTACCCATGCTGGTGAAGTCCTGGTGTCTGATTCAGAGAGGATGAACTTGAACTTGGCCCCCTTTGTGTCTGATGGGGAAGCAGACAAGCATTCAAGAATCACAATGCACATGATAGATGCCCTTTTCGGGCAGGCACTACGGCAACACAGGAGATAGGCATTTAAACCAGATGGGCCGAGGGCCTGTGACTTAAAGGAGGGGGTTGTGGAAAAGGGTGTATCAGGCAGACGGATGGCCTTCAATTATTTACCCATTCATTCATTCATTCATTCAGGAGACGTAACCACTGCCGTGTTCCAGGACCGAAGCTACAGCAGTGAGTAAGACAAAATCTCCTCTAATAATTCTAACCTCGAGACAGTAACGATTGAGCTGGAAAAACACAAGCTAGAGCAGTGAGCTGTTGGAGAGCAGCACGGGCGTGCTGCTGGTGGGAGGGGTGGGGGGGCCCTGCCGTGGAGTGTGGGGGAGACCTCCTCGGGGAGGTGTCATTTAAGCTAAGAGCTGAAGGGTGGTGTGGGAGGCTCCAGAGATGAGCCTCACAGGGAGATGGAGGAGCTGTTACTGAGTCTTAAAAGGGGAATGAACTTTGTGTTCCTAGTTGGCAAAGAAGACTGGCGGGCCTGAGGTGCAAGGGGGATGAGCTGGAGAGGGAGGCAGTGCCAACCCCTTCCAGGGGCTGTGCGGGTGGGTTCGAATACCAAGTCTTATTTGTGTTCCTCGTCCTTGCACTGAAGTCCTCAATATGCCCCCCACCCCCAGGAAAGGCGAGAGCTCTTCTTGTGTGTGTCCACGAACTCAGACTCACATGAAACTTATTTTTGCCACATCTGAAAGTATATGCTGTGATGGTAACATTTGTTAGGTGGGGTGTTAAACTGAGCAGGCGACATCTTTAGGAGGGGGACGTCAGAGGCATCACTGGCTGTCGGGTTGTTAGCAAACACGTGACACTTATTTGAGCACGGGAGAACTTTGCCTCACAGTGCAGGAGGCGCATTGCTTGCCTTAAATCCCTTATCTGCCCTTCGCTCTTATCAGCAGAACCTCAGGGTTGATCCATCAACCAGCCCAACTGAAAGTGCGTGTCTTCTAGACTCCCTTGGGACAGTGGTCAGCACGCGACAAGTCTGGCCAACGTGATGCAGGCGGAATGCCCGAGCAAGGTGCTCTGTCCTGCATAAAAGGGCCAGGCCTGGGAGAAAGCCTTTTTGCCTGTTCACCTTTCCTCCTGGTACTTCTAGTCATTTGGTGACACAGTGTGGGGAGTCTCCTGATGTGTTCAAATATGTTGCAAAACCAGTATGTTGAGTTAAGGACCACTGTCTTTGGAGGCTGTCTTTCTGTATTTGTATTGCTCTGGAGGTAAACTGTAGACATAAAAACACGGTTAAGATGAGTCGATCAAAAGTACCTCTCAGAGTTCACTGTACGGAAAGTAACACTCCATTTGTGTAAGGTTGCTCCCTTTTCATGACCCAGAAAGATCTCATCAACAGGTATTTCTTAAACACCCATTTAACATATACCACCTATAATTACAAAGATATACTTCTTTCTGTGCCCTGAGGGATAGAGATGATGACAACAAGGTTCTCATTCTTAGGGACTTGACAATTTCATCTTAGGGATGGCAGACGTGTTTACAAATAAACAGAAAGCCTGTGTGTAGGTGACACAGTAGGCCCTGGGTGCACTTGCCCCAGAGAAGCGGCCACGAGTGGGTGCAGAGAAAAGGACTGTGCCCCAATGCAGGCAAAGCACACGTGTCGGCACCTGGCACCGCACAGTAAGCCTGGGTGCTGGGCTCCCAGCCTGGGAATTAGTGCCCCAACTGTTTCTGGAGGACGAGGAGCTTGGGTTGTAACAGGTATAGCTCTGTACTGATGCAGCCCCGGGTCATCTCACTCTGACACTGAGTCACAGTGTCAGCCACAACCACCAGACTCAGATCCACGGTCACCCAAAGGGAGAGGTCAAGGGGCCCAGTGGGAGCCCTGTCCACTGATCTGCATCCCTACCTGGTGTACTTGCCCTGTGCAGCTTACTTGCTGCTTCTGGATTAAACCAAGTGAAAGCAACCGGATACAGTGCCCTGGAATAGCGTCTTTGAACAGGTCCTGTGGCCTCTGAGGACAGGGTGAGCACCGTTTGGTGTTACAAAGGGTTTGAGGACTTGTGAGGAGGAAGAAACAATTCTGGCTGGGACTTGGTGAAGGAGGTGGCATATGACCTAGGTCCTGAGAGACAGGTGATGTTTTGTAAGGTGAAGATGGGAGGAAGGACATTGCAAGAACATGGGACAGCAGGAGTGATAAACTAAGGGGGAGGAGAGCAGGGCTGAGCAGGGCTGTGCTGCGTGGCTGTAGGACAGGCTGTGTTAGAGAAGGCAGTGACAGATGGGGCTGGAAAGGGCATCCAGGTCACACTGAGAGGATTGGCATTCAACAGATTGCTAAAGAGGACCAAGGAAGGTTGTTGAGCCACTATTAAAGCATATGAATCAGTAAATAAATCAGCAAAATAAATTGTACACAAAGAGTCGGTGACATCACTGGGAGATCCCTTAAAACGTCCCGGGTATGACTGAGGCCATGTGTGGTTGGAGACCAGGACTTGCACTGCCAAGTTTTATTGTAAAGTGATTGTTTGGGGCACCGGGGTGGTACTCAACAGAGAGGGGAACCACACATACACTTGAGGGTTTGAATTTGGACAGGTGAGAGAATAGCAGTTTTGTGAACATAGAGGGAAGACAAGAAAAGGGCTGAGAGGCACTGGAAGCTTCAGGGGCAAACGTGCTTACAGGCAACAAAAAATAGGAACTCAGGAGACAGGTGGAGTGGGGAGTGAGTCACCTACACGGAGGTGAGTCAGTGACTTTGGTTTGTCGTAAGCTTAGTAACACTAATGTAATAACAGGTCTTAAATATTGAATACATGACAGATTCAAGGAGGAAGGCAGAGATCTAGGAACACCTTGTGAGGCGGCGGCAACAAAACAAAACACAGAGATTACTGGCATTTATGGCTCTTGTCCGTTTTAGCAGCTGTTAAATTCCCAGAAGTTAATCCATATCTCGACATCCCCACTGGCAGTAGAACCTATGACACTGAACAGCCAGATCTTTCTAGCCTAGAAGCCGAGAAATACACGAACTGCCAGACTCAGCAGGTCCAGCATACCTTTTTGGGGAGGTGCAGGGCACAGAGCCTTGAACCACAATTCAATTACAGATACTGGTGTTCGCTAACCTAATTCAACAGCTACAACCACGGAAATGTCCCCGAGGCGGGGTATGGCTGTACCCGGGCAGAGGCCTCAGGGAGGTAGGGGAAAGGTAAAAGACGGGGACATCACGAGCTGCTGGAGAAAGAAGGGCCTACTGATGCCACAGCTTCCGCATGGAAGCTGACTGTCGTCATCAGGCACGCCCGCCCGGCAGCTCAACACTCCTAACAACTTCAAGTCCCTTCCACGCCCGCCCGCCCGGAAGCAGGGGCGGGGTCACGAGCAAGGAGGTGGGGCGCGGAAAGGCCCGTTGGGAGGAGCCAGGAGAGGACTCCTCCGGGACGGACTACACTTCCTAGAGTTCAGTGCGGCAACGAAGCCTCGCTCCCTGAGCGCGGCCGGGAGAACTGCGGCGTGGGATTGGTAGTCCGAGTCCTCCAGCCGCGCGAGGGAGACTCCAGTGGGGAGAGGCACGGGGATTGGCTAGTAGAGTTCGAGTCCCGCCCACTCTGATGACACTAGTCGGCGGTCTTGCTACTTAAGGCGCAGTGGCCTCGTCCGCCCCGCCTTAGCTCCAGCGCTAGAGAGAAACATGCATCGTTTCCGATCACAGCTCTTCACGGGGATTTCTGCAGCCACCAGCGCCCACTCTCATCCACGCCGCTTCTCGCCCCTGTTGTTATCCGAAGCCTCGCCTCTCAGCCGCCCGCCGCATAGACGCACAAGTAGAAAGTGCAGTTCCATCGGCTGATCCTCGCTAAGCTCCGAGTCTAGGCGGCACCGGGCGTCCCACGATGCCGAAGAACAAGAAGCGGAACACTGTCCACCGCGGTGGCGGTGCTGGCGGCGGCTCAGGGGCAGCGGCAGCGACGGCGGCGACAGCAAGTAAGGAGGTGTCCCCGGCGCCGGTATCCCGGTAGCCGGCGAGTCTGGCGAGCCTTTTTCCCTTGGGGCATGGTGGGAGTTGTAGTTCTTTCCCTCTCGATGTATGCGTCGGCAGGGCGCTGGGCCAGGCTAGCGAACTACAATTCCCGGCGTGCTCTGGTAGCCGCACCTCGCGCGATTTTGATCTGGCTTGCGAACCGAACTCTTGAGCTCTGGCGGTGGGGGCGGGGAGGGGGCGAATGGGTCCTCGGGCCGCAAAGTCGATTGGGGTCCGGGTGACGCGATCGTGGGCGGGAGGGGAACTGTCCTCAGAGTCAGAGAGCAGGGTCTGCTCTAGAGCTCTCCCTGACCGAAGATGGGACAGAACTCGGAGTTGCGACTGTGCTGTCATTGGTCGCTTCTGACCCTCCCCCCCTCCCCCAACGTGGAGTTCTCGGGAATGCTAAACGTTTGCCGGGTTTCGACGGGCTGTTCTGTCACGCGGCCTGGGCCTCGCGCGGTGTCAGGGTGACGCAGAGGTGCCCATGTGGCATCCCCTTCTGCTCCCCTCCTCGCCCCACGTGGCCCCCTGATCGAGTGCATGCTGTGGAGCGTGGGGGCCACTGTTCCAGACCAAGTTTTGCCCCCACCCCTAACTGGCACCTGTGGAAATCCCGAACCCCCGCTCCACGCTGACCAGTGAAGGCGACCTCCCCGGCCCCTGGGCAGAAACCACGTTCTCCTTTGTGCTATAGGTTCTCTGCTCTGAGCCCAGGATAGGAAGTGGTGGGGAGCTCAGGTTGCAAATAGCCAGAAGTTTGTGCCCTCATTGCAAAGTTGAAGCATTTCCACGATGGGTAGGTGCTTAACCCAATTCATCATTCTCCACTACTACTAATTACACAGTTAACACGAAAGGACTACTAAACTCATTTCATTTGATAATACTTCTGAGATTTTGAAGTTAAGTATTGGAGTATCCTCAGGCTATCACATCGGGAATAGTCACTGGGCATTTGTCAACACAGTTGCCACTCAGACCTTCTGAGGGATACACTGTTGTTCATCAGAAAGTGCACGCCAGTTTTCTTGTTACAGGTGATTGGAAACTGACATTTTACAAGCTTTGCTATAGGATTTCTAGCAGCAGGAAAACTTGTGGCCATGCACTAAGCTTTATGTGATTGATAATAGGAATAAACTCAGTTTTTTCCCTTTTTCTTTCTCTTGTTCTTTATGTTGGTTGGATGCTCTTGATGTTCCTGAAATTCATTCTTGACCTTCAAAATGTGAAATACATAGTTTGCTTTGGCATCTGGTTACTGTGTGTGAACTGGGGATTTCTTTACCTTCAGTTAACCTTTTGTTGATGAAATGCAGTAATAGCAAGCTAAAGCTATTTGAATATTGTAATGTTGCTAATGGCCTCCTTGGATCACAAACAGCCTGTACTCCCTGCTGAAGCTCCCTGCTGGTCGCCCTTCCTTCAGCTACTTACAGCAGTAACCTCAGGTGGCATTGGGAGCTGCCTTTTAATTTTCACCCTATTCCTGATTTTACCAGTATGGTAGCCGCTGCTGCCTTTTCTGTTGGTTTCAGCAGAAATGGTATATCTAACCACTGTATTTTAGCAAATATAAGAAATTGGAAAGTAATTTATTGATTAGCTTTTAAAACTATATGTGCTTTGAGTCTCTTTGAAGTTTACACTGGAACTTGCTAACTGTAATTTGGTTCCATGCAAATATACTTAACTACTTAACTCAATAAATAAATGAATAAATAATAGTTGAGTAGAAGAGATAGTAAATTGTCCAACACTTGTATTAAAAGCCACTTACCTTACCGGTCTTTTAAAAATGACATCTAGAAGAAATGGGATTCAGACAAGATCTTCACATGTACAACAAAAAGAACCACTTCTGTTACTCTGACGACTTTTCTATTTAAATTATTTTCTGAATTAGTGTTAGGGCTCTAGGAAGCTAATAAAATTGCTCTCTTATGCAGGTATGCATACTTGTAACAGTGCTTAATTTGAAGAAAAAATTTTTAGGAACAGCAAAACCTTGTTAGTAAGAAAGTCCTCTAAGAAATAAGGACTCTGGGTGTGGAGTTTCCCCTCTTCAATGGCACTTGGCATCACTTAGTGGGTGAGGGCGACTGAGACATGAGGCGTTCAGACAGGGTCTTTCTCTTAATTTCTTTTTTCAGTCTCTTTTCCCTTTAAGTCTTAGGAAATCATTGAAACTTAAAGGAGGGAGCCAAGTAAATCCTACATAGGAATATTCTTCTTGACAGCTTAGCAATAGACTGAATATGAAAAACAAAAACTTTAAATTGACTGATGAGTGATTGGTAGCACAGTAAAAGTCAGTTGGATGACAGCTGTTGCCATGACTTCAAGCCATGGGAACAAACACCGGGGCAGACGGGGAAACAGTGTGATGTTGTGGGTCTTTGTTTGTTTGTTCATTCTTGTCCTGAGCACCCTGCTGAAAAAGTTTGGGGACCTGCTTCCTTTTTATGCTTTGCTACTTTGATGGTGCAGTGTAGTCCCTGTAGACAGCAAACATGTTTGAAGGCTACTTCCTTTGTTAATATAAAAATCGCTTTCCTATTTTGATTTTTTTTAAAGGGCCACCCCCATTTTAAAATAACTCAACAGTAATGGACTTAAACTGACATGATTGAAAAAAAAAACTTACTGCAGTAAATGCCACAAATTTGTTGAGTATAGGGACATGGTGATATTTGACAGTCTTTGATTTTTTTTTTTTATCTTCACCCCAGGGATTTTTTTTCATTGCTTTTAACTAGTGATGTGAGAGAGAAGCACCGATTAGTTGCCTCCTGTATGCACCCAGACCAGGGATTGAACGCGCAATCTAAGCATGTGACCGGGAATCGAACCTGTAACCCTTTGGTTACAGATGATGTTCTAACTAACGGAGCCACACTGGCCAGGGCAGTCAGTGTTTTTACTGATAGGAAACTTGGGCTCAGAGGTAAATCAGGTGACTCCTGGTCACTTTTAGGTGGAACTTAGGACTTAGAAATTTTAACTCATTGCTCAATGTGTAATTTGTGTCTGGGGAATCCTGTTATTAATGAAATCCCTACAAAAAAAAACAGAGATGAGAAATGAGAGTGACTTAGAATATGGATTTATTAGTTCAGTTAATGAAGTTGACAGATTCTAGTTATAAACGGAGATCTCATTTTTCAGTAACAGCGCTGATATTTTTTTAAACCATTGCATATGTTAGAACCTTCCTTTTACAGGTAATTTGTCTAATGGGTTTTTTTGCTGCCAAATACCAGACCTTCCCTTTTAAGCCCTTTTTCTCCCCATTTGTGTGTAAAAACCTCTACCTCCGGCACCTCCTTCCAGTTCCCTTCACATGCGACATGCGACATGCGCAGCCTGAAGATGACCCCATGCGCCAGTTCCCGTTTCCAAAGCCCAGTCCTGTTGCTGGAAAGCATCTTGGTCTCGCGATGATCTGTGACATCAGACTTGGTTTCTGGGTCTGTTTCATTGCCTTCGTGAGTCGGAGTCGGGGTTTTTAAGTCGTTTTTTCATCCATAACACTGTTTTTTGTAAACTGGTGCTGCAGTTAGATGGTTGATGTATTTCTGAAGTTGATTGTATGTTGTAAATTGTTGCTGCTCTGAAGTACGTATTAGACAAATTGATTTTAATATCTCTAAAATAAGTACCTCATTTCTTCAATAGGTTTTGGGTGTCTGTGACTGGACTTCTCTTGAGTTGATGCTAAATTTCCCAGTTAAACATTTGCGTCTGTGGTGGCGACACCACTGACGTCCGCCTTTGCCTGTCTCCCTCCCAGGCCAGCACCGAAACGTGCAGCCATTTAGCGACGAGGACGCGTCCATCGAGACCATGAGCCACTGCAGTGGCTACAGCGACCCTTCCAGCTTTGCTGAGGATGGTATGACTTTTACATTTCGATCTGCAGCTTCCAGGCAGAGGGCGCTGTAGGGGATTCTTGTAGCCAGGGTGTATGGGACAGTTCCCTGTGCACCCTTTGTCTCCTGAACTGATGGCGGTTGGTGGGTTTCTGTTATTCCTCAGGACCAGAAGTCCTGGAGGAGGAAGGAAGTCAGGAGGACTTGGAGTACAAGCTGAAGGGACTCATCGACTTGACCCTGGATAAGAGGTGGGAAGTTGCGGAGACGCTCTGTGTCATCTGTGGATGTGTGCCACTCTCTGGGGTTACACTGTGGTGTTCTAAAAGCTGGATTTGTTCACTTTGGACATGGAGGTGTTTCTTGTGGATACAAAGGTGCCATAGAATGTAGATTAATGGATTCGGGTTAGTAATTTTTCCAACCTAATAGCACATAACTGTGTTTGATTATGTAGCAGAGATAGATTTGCTGAATTAAAAGTTAATCTTCAACTAGAAGGGACAGCTAAACTTCTCTTTAAGCTTCTTGTTCACTGACTGTGGTACGGACATGAAAAAATACCAAATTATTTCACTTCCTTGTAGCTCTAGAACTGACTTAAAACGCATGTAATTTAAAAGCCCAGAAGATGAAAACAAGAACTCTGTCTAGGCTTTTGTGGTGTTCAAACAGGTGTGCTTTTGCTGTAAACAGAGAAGGCGTTTGTGTAATGCAGGAGAGGCGTCTTGCACGTTGACACTGTAAGATACCGTGTAGTTTAAAGTTGTGGTTACTCAACTCTGTAAACAGAAAACTGCTGGGATGTAAAGCAGCTTAAAATCTTCTGTGTAATGAGGTGAATTATTATAGATGGAAATTGTATTACTGAAAAATGTTTAGAGCTTGATGACAGTTAGATTTATAAATCTATACACATAAAAAAATTGCGGGGAAGTAAGTTCAGCTTTTAGGAGGCCAGTGCCGTATCCATCAGGCCACCGGGGCTTCTGGAAATAAGCTAAGTTTTTGAAGTTGTTGACGGCACACTCCGACTGGGTCTTCTTTCGCTTTGTTTTACGTAGTGCGAAGACACGGCAGGCCGCGCTGGAAGGTCTCAGAAACGCACTGGCTTCAAAAATGCTTTATGAATTCCTTCTGGAGCGAAGGATGACTCTCACTGACAGCATCGAGCGCTGCCTGAGGAAAGGTAACTGGCCTGTGTTCGAGTCCCAGGCGCAGCACCAAGGCGGGGTGGGCTGCCTGCTTCTTGGTGTCGTTGTCTGCTGTGCCAGAGACCGGCTTGCCCTGTAGCTTTCCTGCTGCTGGGGACACGCCATGCTTGTAAGAACCCAAGGGCAGACTTGGGGGGGCTCTAATTTCATCGGAGTGGCAAACATCTGGAAACCAGGAAGGACTAGGGTGGTTGTCGTCCCTTCTTATACCTGAGCAGGTGATGGCCACTGTCACGTGTGTGATAAAGGTTTGAAAGCTTGTGTGCGATGTCAACAAAAAACATTACTCAAAAAGTTGTTTTCTTCATTTTTCTAAAATCGAAAAGGTATGATTTTTAGCTTATTTTCTCTTGTATCATACCTGTGGATGACATCATTTTTCAGGTTATCCCTTAGAATATTTGAACTCTAGAACTTTATAAATAGAGATTCTAGAATTATATTGTAATAATTGTAGAACTTTTCAGGATAAAGAAAGGCCTTAAAGATTAAGTTGAGCATTACCATACTTTCAATTTTAGAAACACCAAAATTCAAACAGTTTGGGGCTCGCACCTGAATAATTTTGCCAAGCGAGAACGTCCTGGAGTCCAGCCTGGTCTGTAGAACTCACTTAGTGCTGTAGTTTGGCGACTTTCAGCCTTTGTCATCCTCTGGCACTCGTAAACTGATGACTACAGTTCTGTGGCATGCCAAAAATGACCTTTTTTGCTGACCTGACAAAAAATCCATGTAATGTCGATTCATTCACACCGGACTGCTATTGTCGTGTTGGCTGCTGTCATTTGTGAATTGAACTGCCCAAGGGAGCAAAGGCCGGCGACTCTGACTCCGTA
Source organism: Artibeus jamaicensis (assembly GCF_021234435.1). Lineage (NCBI taxonomy): Eukaryota > Metazoa > Chordata > Mammalia > Chiroptera > Phyllostomidae > Artibeus > Artibeus jamaicensis. The sequence goes on along the minus strand of NW_026521195.1, from coordinate 3,007,184 downwards.
GTGTCAGGTAGTGAGTTAAATTCAGAACCGGCCCAAGTCCTTCAGTGTGTGCCATTCTCAAAAGCATTCATTCACATTTACTTTGACATCAATGCGTTTCTGTGGTTTTGAAGAGTGATTTAGTTTCATCTCTTCCTGGGGGGCTCCCTGAAGGTCGAGTTCACCCTGCGGCTGTGCACACCTGAAATGCTGGGGGGGTTGGGGGTGCATGCATCTGTGAGTGAGCACGATTTGGAAGGCCACAGCTGAGAAGCGCCGTAGTTTCTGCTCTGGTCCAGCCCTGCCCCGAGCTAGGTGTCCATCTCTGCTTTGCTGTGGAGGCAGTCTGCTTTGGCATCACTGGGTGGAGATCGCTTGGCCGAGAAGTGGCGGGTCTGGGATTCGAGCGAGGTCTTTAGTCACACTGGTCATGGCTCCCGTCACATCCTGGAGTGGGTTCTGTATGCGTATTGCGGGTTTCCTGTTCGGAAACAGAACAGACGTGGGGAACCACCTCGGCGCTCTGGTCCACTGCCGCGACTTCACGGCTGCTGCCGGCTTCTGTTCCAGGGAAGGGTGATGAGCAGCGTGCAGCGGCGGCCCTGGCGTCTGCACTCTGTGTCCAGCTTGGCCCCGGCATTGAGAGTGAAGAGGTTTTGAAGACGCTTGGACCGATCCTGAAGAAAATAATCTGCGACGGAACAGCCAGTGTGCAGGCCAGGCAGACTGTACGTCCCTGGCTGCTGAGTTCCCCGTGGGCTGGGCTAGGATGGGACTCGGGAGGCAGGAGTGTCAGGGATACTTGGGCAGCGAGAGGGATTAAGGATGCCCGGGGAGGGAAGGGACGAGGGAAATGATGAGAGCTCGCCCGTCCCAAATCCTGTCTTCAGGCAGGGATGCGCCGGTCAGAGCCGCATAAAGTCTGGCTAATGAAGTGCTTCTTTAGGTGAGAAGTTTGAGAGTAATTAGAGTATTTAAATTTTATGAGATTTCTGCTCCCGGTTGCTTATTTTTGGAAGCTGACTTTTTTTTGTATAGGTTTCCTTAATGGACTCTCTTAAAAGAAACGATTTTAAAAGCTTAAAAATCTATAGCAAACTTAATATTTTAAAGGTTTTCAACAGTAAGAGTGGTTTTCTTTACATCGAACATCCGAACTTCATGTCCACCTCTGAGTGGGAGTTAGAAACAGCCCGAGGGGCGGGCGGAGCAGGCAGAGGACTCGGGGTCTCCGGAGTCCTGCCGTGGGCCGGGGCAGAGACCCCGCGCCGCTTGCCTCTCCATCCCAGGGTCTCGCTCTCCCGTCAGGACCACACGCGGCCCCTGATTCGGTCACGCGGTTGACAGTGTCCCTCCTCACATTGAGAGAGAGCTTCAGGAAGGTGTGGGGTTGGGGAGAAGAGGGCAGACACTCACGTGCGCGTGTGTTCTCTGTTCTGTGCCCAGTGTGCCACTTGCTTCGGCGTGTGCTGCTTCATCGCCACCGATGACATCACAGTGAGTAGCAAGCCCGTGACCTCCGCTGCCCTCCAGTTTCTGCTGGCGGGTCACCTGACTCCCTCCTCTCCTGCACTAGGAGCTGTATGCCACCCTGGAGTGTTTGGAAAACATCTTCAGCAAGTCCTACCTCCAGGAGAAAGACGCCAACCTGGTTCGCAGCAGCCCGAACACTGGGCTGCACATCAGCTCGCTTCTGGCCTGGACGCTCCTGCTGACCATCTGCCCCATCAGCGAGGTGAAGAAAAAGCTAGAGATGTGTGTATTTTTTGAGTTTCCTGTTTTACGAAAGCATTCATGGTGTTGTCGTGCGTGCTCTCCCAGTAATGACTGACTGTTGCCCAGGCACTTCCGTAAACTGCCCGGCCTGCTGTCCTCCGAGGCCGTGGACCTGCGCATCGCCGCCGGGGAGTCGCTGGCACTGCTGTTCGAACTGGCCCGAGGGGTGGAGAGTGTAAGTGTCCGAGGACCCCAGGGGCTGCCCTTCGGTCACTGTTCTTGCTGCTGTGAAGGATGGGGCAGGAATGCGGAGCCCACCAGTTAGAAGCCCAGTGGTCGGTGGCCTGCTTCTTGGTGCCTGCAGCGGAGAACTGCTATCCTTTGTTGTCACAAGCCACCCGGGGCTGGGACAGCAGCACTGAAGTGAAGTTCGCTCCATGGAGTGGTCAGTGTCCCTAGAACTGAATGAAGTTCAGGGGCGCTCTGCTGTGCGGGGCGGGCTCTGCCTCTGGCTCATCTGCAGGGATTGTGGACGTGGGGCGTGTTCGAGTGCTCCGTGGTACATGGGAGACGAGCGGTGGTACATCGAATCAGCTCGGGTCCCGCTTCCCAGGGGTGTGGTCGCTGGGTTCACGTTTAAGCAGCACTGGGAAACACGTGGCCCAGGAGACGGGCCTGGGCCGCGCAGCTCCCTGCCCTGCCTGCCCCTGGCTCTGGGCACCGCCCTTGGCAGCCATGTTCCAGGCTTAGCACTGGGAGTCCAGTGTTGTAGGAACCCTGCGTCTCAGGCTGACGGGCCGTTTCGTCACCTGATGGTGGCCTCTGTTGGGAATCTTGGGTTACTTACTAGATGCTTTTTAATTTAAGGAGAAGGACTGTGTTTCCAGAATGAAACTTCTGTGATGAAATTATTTGACAGTAAATAATTTCAACGAGGATTTTAGCACACATTCTGGGTTGCCTTTGTCCTGCACTTCCCATCCTAGGCCTGTGTTAAAAAATGTTTGGGCTCCCCCTGGACGGGTGTCTCAGTTGGAGTGTCGCCCCGCACACCAGAAGGTTGTGGGTTTGATCCCTGGTCGGGATGTGTACGGGATCAACTGATACCTCTCTCCCCCTCCCTCTCCCTAAAAAAATCAATAAACATATTCTTGGGTGGGGATTAAAAGATGTTTAGGCTGTTAAACTTTGTATCTGGGAAGTGTCTATTCCTAGCACCCCAGTCTCCCCCCGCTGTCTTTGAAGGACAGCAGGTAGGGATGGAAAGCAGGTTGTTAATGCCACCAGCAACTAATGATTCTCCTGATGAGAGAAATTGGACTCCAGTGTGTACTGAGCTACTTAACGGCTCCCTGCCCTCAAAGCCCAGACCCCAGGTGCCCCCAAGTGTTTATATTGGGCCTAAGTCCTTGTCACAGACAAAGTTGAACTGGCTTTTGAAATAGAACGAAGAGTCTCATTTGCTGTTTTGGTGAAGGAAACGGGCTTTGTGGGAGGAGTGTGTGAGGGGTGTTCAGAAATGGAACCAGGTGCCCGTGGGTGCACAGGCGGGTGGGTTTACACACGGGCCCTTGTGGCGGCGAGCGTGCGGTGCGGAGGCTCCCAGAGCCTGCTGCTGACACGACCGGTCTGTGATCTTGTACCGCGGGCGCCAGCTGCGTGCTGAGTTGGCTGGTGCCGCTCTGGGCCAGCTTCCGTGCCTTCCCAGGTGCACTGCTCTCGTTGGCTCCAGGAGCGGCCGGGTGGCACCGGTAGCGCAGAGTCCAACGGCCTTCTCCTCACCAGGACTTCCTCTGTGACGACATGGACTCTCTGACTCAGATGCTCCGGTCCCTGGCCACAGACGGGAATAAACACCGGGCCAAAGTGGACAAGAGGAAGCAGCGCTCGGTGTTCAGAGACGTCCTACGGGCGGTGGAGGTGAGCCCCTCAGCCGGCCAGCGCTCGAGTGGGGTCGGGAGCTTCAGCCTGGACTGCACAGTTGACTGAACTTCACTTTTTACCAAAATAATTTTCTCATTTTTCATCCCAAGCGGCTTTTAATAGCAGAAATGAACGCTTCTGTGTTTTTTTTCAACATAAGACATTTTAATTCTGATGTGTAAAAGTGCTCTTTTATTAGGTTTGACAAGTCAAAAAATTTCCTAGTGATGGAAGTGCATTTCACTTGGGGCACCTGGCCATCCTTTAAGCAACAGTGGTTAGCACGCACCTACTTAGTGTGGTGTTTTTTTGTGAAGAGTAAATTACTGCCTACACCTTGCTACCTGCAGGTGCTGAAAACTAAAATACCAAAATCCAGCTTTTTAAGATTGCTTAAAATTGCTATCTGACGCTGGAATCCCTTCTGTAGTCCTCCAGCCTGCTACAGTTGGCCTGGCCAGTACTTGGATTTGGAAATCACGAGGGGTTGCAGTGCGTGATGCCTGTGTGCCGGGGGATAAAGGCAGCCTTACAGGGGACCACAGGCTTTGACTAAGTGTGTGTGTTCAGGTACAGATATTCCCTGAATTTGAAGGGCAGTTCTCGTTAATAAATACCTCACCAGAGAGTCAGTCATCCAACCTGACATGCTAATGAGTTGAGGATGGGCATTAAAACCCAGATGCTCAGCCCCGCCCAGAGTGGCAGGGGTGGGGGGAGGAGCCGGTTGGAGTTGGGGCAAGGCCAGGAGGGAGGTGCAGGGTCTTGCTCTGGCCGGAAGGGGAAGAGTGGATGCCTGGACTGGTTTGTTTCGAGGCCAGAGACAGTTTATGGGAGAAGCAACCAATGGGGAAAGGAGCGTTTGAAATGCGGGGAAGACGGGGCATCCGTGGTGTTCAGTGAAAGGGCAGCGGTTGGCTTTGAATCGGGTCTGATTTCGGAGTGGGGTGCCGAGGATGCAGATGGGTTCGGATGGTTCTGCACTGGTGTCTCTGGAATAAGGGCATCCTGCTGGTTGGTTGGTTTGTCTCTGTGCTGCTGTAGCAGGCCCAGGACTGAGGGCTCCTCACAGACTGGCCCCATCCCATCCGACCACCCGTGTCTCGGGCAGGGGACAGCCCGGCCCCCGGGAGGCCCGTCTGTGGAGTCTCAAGTGCATGTCCTTTCTGCTCCGCTGTGTGTGGTGTCTGCTGAGGGGGAGGGCGCTGGTCCTGCCCCACGAGTGCCACCTCCTGTTTTGTCCGCTCTCCCTGCGGCAAGGCCATGGGCTCTGCTCTGCCTGCCTCCCCCTCCGTGTCCACCACTCCTCCAGGAGGGGGCAGCCCAGGGTCTGACCCATTCTGCCGACTTCCCCATCCTTATAGGAAACCCTGTGCTGTGTGCCTGTTCGGTGGCCCTCGCCACTGCACCTGGGACCCTCCTGGTGTGATTGGACCACGTCTGGCACCTTAAGCTTGGGCGTCACCTCCCGCTTTCTCAGTTAACCTGCACTCAGGCTCCATCCCCTCTGGGCGGGTCTGTCCGCTGACCCCCTTGACCTTTCCTCCTTTTCTAGCCCATCAGTTCTGCCCCTGGCTGCTGGAGCATCTCTCTGTCCTGTCCTGTCCTGGGACCTCCTCTCCCCCATTCCCCTCCCCCTCAATTCTAGGCCCGTGTAGACTCTTGACCTTTACTTTCAGTTGGTGGGGTGCTGTTGAGATTTAAGAACTCAAGACGTGGTTTTGCCCTTAATGTGTATCCGACCCGGGTGCTGCCTCCGGGTCTGCTGCACCTGGAGAAACCTTCCACCCCGAGTTGGGCACCGCGCAGTTCTGCTGCGTCTCCACAACTTGCTGGGGGTAGACCATCCTGTTCACTTATCTCAACACGTATTATACGTCTTTTTAGAAACTGTGTTTATGGAGCATCTCCTTAGCCTTTTATTTCCTCTCACAATTTTGGTTTTTCTGTTGGCTAGGAACAGGATTTTCCAACAGAAACCGTTAAATTTGGCCCTGAGCGCATGTACATCGACTGCTGGGTGAAGAAGCACACCTACGACATGTTTAAGGAGGTTCTGGGCTCCGGCCTGCAGTACCACCTGCAGGTGAGCGCCGCCCGCCTGCCCACCACTGGGGGAGGCGGCATTCTGGGGGTAGCTCACAGATTGGCGTTGAAGTTAGTGGAATGTACAGAATGCTTTCAGCAGGATACAGGATAGCAAATTTACTTCTGAAGGTGGAATTAAGTAGAACTGAAACCAGCCCCTTGTGTCTGCATTGTGTCTGTGTGTGGAAATGGCTGCCAGCTCCCTCGGGTTCAGGGCACCGGCGCACAGCGGTCCCCTGATGAGAAACAGAGAACAGGGACCCAAATCCATACTCACACGCTCCTCATAACTCTGTCCTCGGGTTTCAGCGTGTGCGGGGGTGGGGCGGGGGCTGGTGTTTCATGCTGAGCCTCACTGCCTTCTTCTTTCCCCAAAGTCCAATGAATTCCTTCGCAATGTGTTTGAACTCGGACCCCCAGTGATGCTCGATGCGGCAGCGCTTAAAACGATGAAGATCTCTCGTTTCGAAAGGGTGGGTTTTATTCTTTGTTCTTAACAGACCTAAAGGCCCCAGTGCAGAGCACACCCAGAGCGGGTTCCGCTGTGTCTGGGGCATGCGTGAGTTCTTCAGGACTCGGACCCAGAACCGTGTACTGAAAGTGCAGGCAGTGCACTGCGTGGGGGTGGGGGTTGAGTGCAGGCTTTTTGCTCATATCCTGTTATCCTAACAGGAATTACATTTATTTTTAATTGGTATTAAAATAGAACCTCATGTTTTGTTTTTTATTTTACTTATTTTTAGAGAGGGGGAGGGGAGGGAGAGAAACATCAGTGTGTGGTTGCCTCTTGCCTGCCCCCCACCGGGGTCCTGGCCTGCAATCCAGGCATATTCCCTGACTAAGAATTGAACCAGCGACCCTTTGGTTCACAGGCCAGCAGTCAATCCACTGAGCCATACCAGCGAGGGCTTTTTTGGGGGGGGGTTTTTTGTCTGTTTGTTTTTTGACATGGTTGGACTTTTTTTTTTCCTGCATCAGTTTATGATGTGACTTTTCCTAGATCAGAATCAGTGTTGGTATACTTTTTTCCCACTGGAATTTTCTTAATATAAATAACCACTAATTTCCATTAACACATGTATGTATTAATTTCTCCCTCGTTCTTTTTATATGTGTGTTTTATAAGCATGTAAAGTATTTCTAGGGTTGAATTAGTTCATTTCTCTGCTTTGCAGTTTATATTTTTCTTTTAGAAAATTTTGTAAGACTGTCTTAAGCCTCTGTGAGTCACGGTCACGTCTCCCTTCCCTTCCTTTCAGCATTTACATAATTCCGCAGCCTTCAAAGCTCGGACCAAAGCTCGAAGCAAATGTCGTGATAAGAGGGCAGATGTCGGAGAGTTCTTCTAGATTTTCAGCATTCGAAGACTACTTTCTAATTTCCAGTTTCTTTTCTTTTGTAATTTCTAATGTATTTAAACTCTAGACGGTTTTTATCTTGGGTTGACATGGATAGCTTTTGTAGCAGGGGTTATATCACTTATAATTTAATGTATAATAGTGCAAATGATGAGTTCTAATGGTCTCTGTGAGTATCAGTAAACCATGAACAAAGTGTAATGTTTTCTATTTATGAAGAGAGCAACAATATGGTATTTCATGATAAGAAAACTATTAGCCAAGATGAAATATACTGTGGTTGTCAGATATATTGATTTAATGATACAGATATTACAACGTATTTAATTTAGGGTCTTAGACCAGTGAGACAGATACAATTTTGGGAGCTATTTCTTCTGGAAAAGCTGCTGTGGTTTTAGTTGGGTCACTTGGATCGACGAAGGGGATTCTGCCGTAAGACCTTGCAGCCGTGCCTCCGGCCACCCCGGGGGAGCCCGAGCACCGGCCAGGAAGGGCGCGAACCCCGACCTCTGAGGGCCGTAACACTAGTTCATCTGTTGTGAGACCTGTGCTCTTTGTTTGAAATAAAGATCTTTTCACACTAAAGCTGTTTCTTTTCTAACAGAAGACGCATTCATGGGTTTGAGATGCAGAGTCAAAATTGACAAAGTTGGGGGAGGGGGACAAAACTGTATATTCGGGAAGGTGGAGACAGATGGAAAAAAAAATGTAGCAGTATGTCATCAGGATTCTGGCTGCTGACTTTTAAGACATATGCTGCTTGGTTGCCCCACAAGGTGGTTCTTCACTTTTTGAAACGTCAGCCGCGAGCGTCCAGCCCGTAGCTTAGGGTGGCTATGAAAGCAGCACAGCATGAAATTTTCATTTATTAAAAACCTTTTTTAACTCGCTCGTCAGTTTTCGTTAGTGTTTGTATGTTGAATGTGTGGCCCAGAGACACTACATGGTTGGGCACGAGCATTTTGACCACGTGTTAGGATTTTTTAAACTCATTTGAAGTGACATTGCCCTGGCCACATCTGGAGTGCAGAGTTCACAGGCGTGCTGCTTGGGTATCGGGGCAGGAAGCAGTGACCAGATGCCTGTGGTGTGGAGGAGTGGATGCCCGAGAAGTCCCGGAGCCACCGAAGGTGTTTCCCAAATGAGCGTCCCTCTGTGGCCACTGACTTCTGCAGGGTGCGATGTCCCCTGCCCTGCAGAAGCGCACTGGGGGGGCCGGGGGGCCTCTGGACTAGCTGCCGCTGGGGGCAAGTCCACTGCTATACGGCAGCCTGGAGAACGGACTTGGAGTCCAGAGCTCAAGTTCACCTGTTGTCACTCGCAGTAGGCTGGAGCCATGGGAAAGAGACTGCAAGTAGTGTCTTTTTTTCTAAGTTTTCAATTTCATATGTGCATATTTTTCAATAAAAAGGAGTTTTTACTGAAGTGTGTGCACAAAGGTTACTCGTGCCTTGGGCGGAAGGATGGGAGCTCCCTGTCCCCTCTGCCCATCCTGGAGGCCGGTCAGCCCCTGGTGTCCCAGCCCTGGTTTCGGGTTCCTAAGGGGTATTTTTAGACCTGGCAGAGTCCTGTTCAGTAGGCGAAGGTGTTCCTTCCCTTTGGTTAAATCAGCATCATAGCGACCGTACTTCTGCGTTCACTCCTGAACTGGGTAGGTTACTGTGTTCACGCTTCCATTCTCAAAAACATTCTGCCCCGGAGTTCACTTGGTTTTATACATGGGTCACCGACTCTTCCCAAGTACGGCTGCAAAACCTTCCGGGCCATTTTCCACGTGGTCAGCCCAGCAGAGCCCGTCTCAGCGTAGGCCGATCTCATGCGAGTGTGCAGCTGTGCATTGAGACCCCTTCGGGGCTGGTTCTCCTCTAGGGCCGGGTTCCATGATTCCTAGACCCGTGTGGTAGAATTACATGACTTCCTTGTTAAAGAGAAACGTGTCCCAGTGAGTTCTGGGAGCAGGAGCACGGGAAGGCAGATGTTCTGAGATGACATGCCTGAGAGGCGGTTTGGCTTGGGATGTGAAATCCTAGGTAGAAAATCCGGAATTGGAAGGTGTTGTTCTGCTCCTGTGTTCAAAGTGTGACGTCTGATGCAATTTTACTGCATTGAAATTGTTTCACTTCTGCTTTGTTTCCCTGTTTCCTTCTGCACTTAGAGTTGTTCTAAAATGGCATGACACTGTGCTTTGCGCTCTAGCAAGCTGGAAAGTGTCTTTCAGTTTCTGACTGTAGATGCCACTCCCTCGTCCCTTTTGTTTGTTCTGGAAACTCCATGAGACGCTACAGCTGCTGGATAGAGCCCCTGGCCTTATTTATTTTTTTCCTTTGTGGGAGATTTCTGTGCATAGTCGTTCAGTCTTCCTGTTGCATTTTATTTCGGGCTAACCCGAACTTGCCTGCCTGCACTTCACTGCTGCCTGGACTCTGCAAGGTCCTCAGTCCCCTGGCTCGCCAAGGGGTCACCCACAGTCCCCCGAGGCAGGTGCCCGCCCCCCACTGCCTCCTTCCCACCATGGACACGGCAGGAGTCTCCGCCATGTTTCTTCCTGTGCTCATTCTTGTATCTTCCTCGTTTTTATTCCTATTCTGCCCGCTTACCAGGTTTGAGGAGGAAGAAGACATGAATGTGATCATGTGCAAATAATGTCCTTTTTATTCCTGAAATTGGTGGGTAGTTGCTAGGCCCGGTTACTGGGGATTCAACTTCAATGTATAAAAATCCTTGAGGGTTTTTGTTTTTTGAGTTTTCAAACATTTTTTATTATACCAGTAAAGAGTCACATTCTGCTTAAAAATCCCAGGGCATTTGTCAGAGATAAGCAAGGAGGGACAAAGAGAGATGAAGGAAGACACCAGCTTTCTCAAAAGTGGTAAATGACACATGGTGGACCAGTTCATTCCTTGAGTCTTGCTGGTTTGAAGGAATTTACAACGGCCCCTGCCACAGATGTCCTTTGTTTTGAGCCTCAAGTGTTAGTTTGGGGGGCAGTCTGCATCCGGGACCAGTGCCTTTGACGGCGTTTATGGAATTCCCGGGGAGTTGAATCAACTTGCAGTGAGGGTAGTAGCTGAAAGGGAAAGCAAGGAACCCTCGAAGATGTCCCCAGATTAACCTGTTCACGTCAGAACCCCTGTTTTCTTCTGTGACCCGAAACACTTTTTGATGTGGCCTTTCGGGTCTGTGACTGCTCAGACGAGGTGGCCTCTCTTGCTTCTGCTCCCTGGTGGATGTTGGGAGGTCTGACTGGTCGCAGCGAGTGCTCCCTCCCTGCTCAGAGTCCGGCTGAATTTGGACTGTGGTGTGAGAAGCTGCTTCGTCTCCCTTCTCTTCCCTGGGCCTGAAATCTAAGGATCAGGTAGTTTGGTGCAAGATAATTAAAATAACAGCTGACAAACTTTCACTTCTTTTAAGAAATTGGGCATTAGCTTTTAAATACATAATGTGCCTTTGAATTGGCCCTCGGGTACAGCTGAAGCTTTAAAATACGCCAGTTCTTTTCCCCCAACGTAGAGCGAGGTCCAAAGTGAGTATCAATGTAAAAGGAATTTTGTGGAGCGGACCTTTTACACTTGACGTGCCGTGTGTTTCGGGGATGACCAGTGTTCATCTAGTCACGGCACACCTGTCAGGGAGCCACCACAAAGAAAGGCTCCTGCATCAAACCCAGAGCTAAGCCTTTGGAAAGGAAATCGAGGACACCAAGCGCTCGTGTCCCCTGCAGTCGGCCTGCAGCCAGAGTCACCCCCTCACGCCAGCTTTGGAGCTGCTAGCAGCCCTGGGAATCCTCAGACTGGCCATTGTCCCTGTTGCAAAGTCGTGGCCTTCCTCTGGCCCCGCTGACTGTGGTCCTCTGGTTGTTTGTAGTCTCTGGCCAGCGTGTGGCCCCCGGGCGTCTGTCTCAGGGGCATGCCGGCAGCCTGGCGGGGCGCCTGCCAGCTGCATAGGCACAGCCGCCAAAGAAGGACAGGCACTCAGCCCAGCAAGAACCTCGTCAGCCCCCGAGCGGACCGAGGCATGCTGGGCGTTTCTCTTTCAAGAACAGTTTCAGTGATATATTTCCTGAAGCCCTTAGGCCCCATGAGAAAAGGCCAGGATTTGGCATCTTACACTGCTTGGCTACTTTCCCTCTAAATACACACCAGCAGTTTCACGCTGGGGGCTCTGGTCGCAGGAGGGAGGTGAAGAAATACCTCGGATTTCTAGAAAGTTTTATTGCAGTTGCTTCTGAATAGTTTCATTTTTCTTTTTGGGGGGACCTGGACGTCAAAGCCCACATTTCTGTAAGTAATTCGCTTGCTATTATTCTCCTGAGGCTGAATTCTTGGGGCTGGGAGGTTTTTTGTTGCATGTACTCTGTGATTTTAACTTTTAATAGAAATGATTTAGACTTGATTTGAAAGAGTGCTTCCCAACTGTGACGAGGCAGAAACTCTGAAATGGAATCAAAGAACAAATTACCATGACTCACTCCATAAAGCTTCCTATTAGATGTTTTTTTTATCCTTCCCCAAGGATATGTTGATGGCTTTTTAGAGAGCGAGGAAGGGGGATACAGAGAGAGAGACATCACTGGGTTACCTCCTGTACATGCCCCTGCTGGGATCGAACCCACGGTCCTGTCTGTGCAGGGGGTGTCCCTCTGACAACCAACCGAGCCACCTGGCCAGGGCTTTTTTTCCTTTTTCTTTTCTTTTTTGTTTAATTCAAGCTTCCTACTAGCTTTGCATTAAGCCCAGTTATAGCAATTCTAATATCGTGGCAAACAGTACTGTACGAGTGTGAGTTATTTCTGTGCTTTGATGCCAAGGACCTATGGGAAAAAAGAGCAAAGCCGTTTTTCATTGACAACTATCTTTATTTGTCAGCATATTTACTTACAGGTAGTCAAAGAACTCCTCAATGACAAAAAGAATGAGCTGTTAGCTTCGTCCTAAACCAGAGGAAAATGAAGTTTCTTTGTGTTTTCCTCCAGGCATTAGAGAGGGTTCCATTAAAAGGAAGCTGTTTCAGCCCTGGCTGGTGTGGCTCAGTGGGCTGAGCACCGAACTGCAAATCAAAACGTCACCAGTGGAATTCCAAGTCAGGGCACAGGCCTGGGTAGCGGGCCTGGGTAGCGGGCCAGGTCCCCGGTTGGGGGCCTGCGACAGGCAGCCAATCGTTGTTTCTCTCCTTCTATTTCTCCCACCCTTCCCCTCTTTGTGGGGGCAGGGGGGAAGGACCCTGCTTCAAACAGTCCTACTTAATGAGCAAACTTGCATTGCACACCAGAGTCGGGAAGGAGGGCGGTGGCATTGCCCTGCAGAATTCAGCAACGCTCTGGCTTCTCCAGCCCCTTCCCAGACGCCCTCACATGGAGCTGCCCCAGAGAGCAAGAACTGGGTGTCAAGCGTCGGGGCCACAGGATCTTGTATCCAGTTATTGGCAGAGTCATTTGCGGGATCTTGGCAGCCGTGAAGCACACACCCCTGACTCAGCTCTCTCTGCTGGCTCTTAGCTTTCATTGACATGCTTTGTAGTTCATCTGAAAACACACTGAGAGAACACCTTACCTCGAGACGTTTCCTTCTGGAGCACCTCATGGCTCACTCTGAGCTGTTGTTTCAGTGCTTTGGGATACAGTGTTGTACTGAGTCACCTTTGCAGTAGGTAGCAAGGCCAATAATTTGGAGATTTTGTTAGCTGCCCTGCTCTGACGTCAGTTTCTGTGGTTATGATTTTCCAGCTAGTCCTCGACTTGGTAAACGTGGACAAAGCCTCCGTGTGAGATTTAAGCACAGTAATTACATTCCTGAAGGGGAAGCTAAGGCTCAAGGGTACTAAACCAGAGATCCAAAAATACTAAACCACGCCACAGTCACCACGCCTAAAATAGCAGCCGCTTGGCATGGCAGTCCTCTGACGGGGCACACACAAACTTTATTCCTCATCAAACAGCAGCACGGGGGGGAATGAAGGACAAAGGGGTGATGAAATGGGCCACTTTTCTAGAAGAATCATTTAGAAATGTCACAGGACATCAGTCAGGAGCTTTGATTTTATGGTGCTCCTTTTTTTGTCACTTTAAATCTTTCCCTTAGGAATGCCCATGAGGTACTGAAATTTAGTAATATCAATATGTAAAGTGCTTCAGTAGTATCCTCTCTAAAACAATCAGGGGAGTATGTGTTCTTGGTCATTCTTTTCCTTTTTTAATTTTTTTCCACATTTTTTACTGATGTTCAAGTACAGTTGTCTCCATTTTCTTGGTAATTAACATTTCAGGATAATACCCTTTAAAAATTTTTAACTTTGAAAAAAAAACTGGTCCACGATTTACCAAACACACTGAATTTTTTGTTGAAGGTCTCGGGGACATGTTTTTTTTACGAGTGCTTGTACATCTTAGGTATTAGTGGGAAATTGCTGCATTTTAATGTTTTAGTTTATTTTTTAATAGGCTTTGATTTTTTAGGGTGCTTTACTAAGCAGCTTGATCCTTTTCTCAAATCTTCTATAGGTGTTCACGTGTTTTTTTTCTTGTCTAAACTTGGCTTCTCCTAACTCTATTTCTCTCCACTCCGGAGCTGGGTACTCAAGGACATTTTAAAAATGTTCACAGGAAGTAAAGAGGCGCTGCCAGAATCGGGTGCAAGTCCTGGGCCTCCAGCAGTACACACGGACAGACGCGTGCCTCGTGAGAACTCCTACCCTCAGATTAATTCTGTCAGCGAGCTTGCTATTAACTGCCTTGAATTCTTTGAAAAATAGTGATTTTAAAATCCTAAACAAAATATTGTAGGTGTTCCAGCCAAACAGAAGTCACTGGCTTCTAAACTGGGCACAGGGCACCAAAGACTAGGGGTGGCTCCAACCCTGCAGGGGTGTTCACCCCACTGGGGAAGTCAGAGATGTAGGCGGGTAAATGCTGTGAGATTTCCACACACACTGGCAGAAGGTCCGAGGTCCAGCAAGCGCAGGAAGGAAAGGCAGGTAGATTCCAGAGGAGGTGAGGCTTGAGCTGGGTGTTGAGTGAGGACAGGGGAGGAGGGGGAGGAGACAGGTGACTCGGGGGGAGGCGCAGCAAATCTGACACCATCTAAAGGTCATTTTCCTCATTTGTGGAAAGGACGGAGCTCAGAGCTTGGCTGGAGCTCTGAGAGTAATTGCAACTTGCCTTCCTAGAGCCTTTCTTTCACACAATTAATGCAAAGGCCACAAGGTCTCTGTCTGCTGGAGAAACATTTTAAAATAGACCTTTGAGTCCATCCAGGCTTTTCAGCATTGCTTCAACTTGGGCTGTCATTAGGGACTATTACTTTAAATGTAAACCTCATTTTAAAAGCAACTTATGACTTCGCCAAGATGGAGGAGTAGGTGGAAGCACTGTACCTTCTCACACAACCAAGTTTAAAAACAACAAAGTTTTAGCAACAGAAACGCAGTCAAACCACAGAAAATTGAACTATATGGAAGTCTGGCAACAGCGAACTCTTCGGCCAGGCCGGTAAGAGGGGCAGAGCCAGCAGCAGAGCAGGGTTAGGCAAGAAAGATCCACTGGATGGACCCGGGTGCAGGACCCAGGTGCACCAGCAGCCATGGGCGGATCCCAGGTGTGGAGTGGTGGGCGGATTCACTGAGGGCTGACCACAGTCACACATTCTAGCGCAAATAAACCGGTGAAGGAGCAAGCAGTGAGATGGACCGCGGGTAGGCCCCAGGGGCAGGAAGCGGCAGAGGGGACCGCTATTGTCCCTCTCTGACCCTGCCCCCACATACAGTGTCACAAAACAGTGACCTGGGTGGCCCCGCCCTGTGAACACCTAAGGCTCCGCTCCTCATACATAACAGGCACAAACAGATCAAAACATGGCTCAAGAACAACTCAGAGCCCCAGAGCCGATAAATCTAAGCGATGAATAGCCAAACTTTCAGATGCACAGTTTAAAACACTGGTGATCAGGATGCTCACAGAACTGGTGGATTTTAGCCACAAATTAGAGGAACATATGAAGGCTAAACTAATTGAAATGAATGGAAATACACAGGAAACCAATAGTAATGGAAAGAAAACTGCAACTCGAATCAAGGGAGTGGACCAGAAGGAGGAAAAAAATGACCAAAGAGAAAAGGATGAAGAAACAAGAATTCAAAAAAAAGGAGGAGAGGCTTAGGAACCTTCAGGACATCTTTAAACATTCCAACATCCGAATTATAGTGGTACCAGAAGGGGAAAAGGAACAGCCACAAGTAGAAAACTTATTCGAACAAATAATAAAGGAGAACTTCCCCAATATGGCAAAGAAATAGACTTCCAGGAAATCCAGGAAGCTCAGAGAGTCCCAAAGAATTTGGACCCAAGAAGGAACACACCAAGGCATATCATCATTACATTAGCCAAGATTAAAATGAAGGAGAGAATCCTAGAAGCAGCAAGAGCTAAGGGGACAGTCACCTACAAAGGAGTTCCCATCAGACTGTCAGCGGATTTCTCAAAAGAGACTTTACAGGCAAAAAGGAGCTGGAAAGAGGTATTCCAAGTCATGAAATCCAAAGACCTACATCCAAGATTGATCTATCCAGCAAAACTTTCATTTAGAATGAAAGGGCAGCAAAGTGCTTCTCAGATAAGATCAAATTCAAGGAGTTCATCATCACCAAGCCCTCATTACATGAAATGTTAAAGGGACTTACCTAAGAAAAAGAAGATAAAAAAGATGAACAGTGAAAGGACAGCAAACTCACAGTTATTAAGAACCACACCTGAAACAAAAGCAAACTAAGAGGACAGCTAGATCAGGAGCAGAACCATAGAAATGGAGATCACATGGAGGGTTAGCAACAGGGGAGTGGGAGGAGGAGAAGCACAGAGAAGGTACAGAGAATAAGTAGTATAGACAGTAGGTAGAAAATAGATAGCGGGAGGGCAAGAATAGTATGGGAAATATAGAATCTAAAGAACTTGAGACGCGTGGTCATAAACTAAAGGGGGGAACGATGGGGGAGGGGGTGTGCAGGGTGGAGGGGAATGAAGGGGGGAAATAGAACAATTGTAATGGCATAATCAATAAAAAATAATAAAAGCAACTTATGATGTAGGTGGCATGGGTCTAGGGATACCAGGGGGTGGGGAACACTGGAGATCCCGGAGTCTAGCTCCCAATGGCTGCAGGTTCCTCTCTGTAGCACCTCAGCTTGCCTGGACTTTGCCTTGAGTGCCCACTGCCCGCCTCCAGTGGCCCAAGAACACATTTGAGGTGGAGGCTCATGCAGCATATTGGGGGACAACATCAAAATCACAGCCCTGGATTGATGCCTCAGCTGAATAGAATGGATCCCAGTAATGTTCTCTTCTGCTCTCATGGCCCCAGGCTGATGATGAGCTTAATTTTATCTTTCTAGATGGTTAGGGTCTTCTTGCCCAATGGATTTGAGTTATATAGCCAGAATATGGACAATATGGTGTAAGAGAAATATTTTACCCCTGGCTGGGTGGCTTACTTGGTTGGAGTGTCATTTCCATATACCGAAAAGTTGTGGGTTCAATCCCTGGGTGGGGCACATACAGGAGGCAACTAATCAATGTTTTTCTCTCACATCAATGTTACTCTCTTTCTCTCTAAAAGAATGTATCGATAAACCTATTTTTCTTAAGGGGACATATTTTAAAATCAGTGACAAAATGAAAAGGGGGCTGAAGGAAAGTACAGGCAGAATGGAGAAGTGGGGGAGGAGGGAAGCGTGTGTGCAGATAAGCAGGGTGCACAGAGCAGTGCACAACTGTTCAAGCAAAGTGAAAGCAGTAGGTGCCAAGGTGTCCCCAGGAGGAACTGTTTTCTTCCGGTGAGTGAAGCCTGTCCAGGCCTTCGGTTGGAAATGTGGTAAGTGGGGGCTTCCCACAGGCTCTCATTCTTGGGGCGTGAGCCCCCTAGGCCGGCCTTGAGGGTGACACTGCTGTTTTCTTCCAGGGACAATGAATCGCTTCTCTGGGGACGCTGGCTCTCAAGACGCTGCTGAAGATAGAAAGCTTTACGTCGTGGATTCCATAAACGACTTGCACAAGCTACACCTCTGCCCCACCGAGTCCCAGCGCCTGTTCCGTACGTGCGCCCACCCAGGCCAGTGGCTCTGCTGCTGGGCCGCCTAAGAATAGCAGAGGCTCATCCGGGTGCGCGGGTGTGGGGAGGGCAAGTGGGCCTTGGAAACAACTGGGCCCCAGAGCTGCTGCTGATTATCAGGCCACATTTGCCTTCACGTTTGCCTCTGAATAGCACGCAGGCCGTGGGCCTTCTTGGATCCTAAGAGCTGCAGCCTTGTCCTCAAAGTTCTGAGAAGTCCCTGTGGAGTTTCTCTCCCTGGAAAGTTGGGGGAGGGGCTCTTGGGCCTTGTCCTATCCACAGGCAGGTCACGGCGGGAGCCCCCTTTCCCAGAGTGAATTGCTGAGACAGCGTTCCACACATTTATCTCAGTTTTAAAGAAAAATCATTAAACTGTTGTTGGTCAAGAAAGTCCAATTCATTTTCTAACAAGTGACAAACTGCCCCAATGAAAGAGCTAGGGAAAAAAAACAAAAACAGTAGGGCATGGGGGAAAGCAAAACAAAAAAATCTGCTGAATACGGACTGTGTATCTGGTCCCCCACATATTGTAGATGGTGCCCCATCTTTTCTAGCTTAAACGCTGACATTCAAACACAGGTGTTGGTGGCACACTCGGTCTTCGCTTCACGGGTGCTCTAGACTCGTGTGGCCCCGATTTTATATCTGTTCTGTTCTCTTCCTGAATCTTGTTTTTCTTTTTATTTTAAAGTGTAAGTTTTTCTTTAACCTGTTTTAATTGCAGCAGTCAGTCTCAGTAAAAGTAGGTGTTTGGGTGCCAGCTGATGGGGTTGCTCTGATTCAGAAGCAAAGGCTGTCAGTGGGAGGAGGGCGGTGATGTAGGGCGTGTGGGACACGGGACACGAGCCACCCGCCTGTCTGTGACCAAGCAGCACAGCCTGTGGGACAGCAGCAAAGTCGGAGAGAATAAAAACCGATCCAGGCCTCTCCAGTGCCCCAAGTTTCCGTTCTTGGTACTCAGTTTAACTTCCGGGGTTACTAGGCATGACCACGACATGCTTACCAGCCACGGTTTGGGTTGAAGCTGGCTGTTTTTACAAGCATAGCCGCACTCCCAGTTCAGGTATGAAAGAATCTTGTTTCCAGAGCATGTCCGTCCTGAAGACCCTTTTACCAAACTAAAGCCCACCGGGGCTGTTTTTTGTTCGAATGGGTCCAGGCTCAGCACGTGTTCCCCACAGTGACAGCAGTCTCCTGGGAGAGAGCCCGGCGCTGGGGTCCCACTGCCCACTGCCTTTCCTCCTGGGTCACGTTGGGAAAAGGGCGACAGAATCTCCACTCTGAACCTTGAACTTCTTTATCCCCTCCATCCCCACCCCCCAAAAAAACAATCCACATTCCTCAACTTCAGCGTTAACAAGATCCTCAAAGACCTTTTCAGATTGGGTAAGGAGCTAGCTTTGAATACCAATGTGGAAGAACATAAAGAATCCCCAAAGGGGGGCTCCGCGCAAATCAGGCCTGAGACCTCGCTTTGCGGAGTGACCAGAGGGAGCAGCACACCTCCGGGACTGTCCAGTTCTGCTACCGGCTGTGTGTGTGCTTTGTGATCGCGCTCTTTGTTTGTTTCCTGTTAGTGCCTGCGGAGAAAGTCCCAGGGGGCGGCGCCGCCGCGGGAAGTGGGAGCTATGGCCTGTTTTTCCTGGGGCTGATCGTGGTGCTGCTCCTCAGCCTGGCGCTCGTCTCCTTCGTGATCTTTCTAATAAGTGAGTACCACGCGCGGGCAGTCTCCCATCGCTCACATGGGCTTGCTTCATGGCCGATGTTTCGTTAGTCACCCTCTCCCACGCCCCACCGTGCCAGAAGTTCACAAGGACCTACATTAAATATTGCTAATGTTACCAAACAAGAGGTCCGAGGGAGGGGCAATACAATATTTGGCCCACCTAGAGATGCCAAAAGCTGCTATACAACAGGGGCCCCTCTGAAGGACAAAATACTAATATCTACTGGGCTCTTCTGTCTGCTGCCAATTGGAAAGACATCTCTCAATGCCAGAGATTTGTGAAAAGGAAACAAAATGTTTATTTAATGCTATTTAGGCTTAATGCCCCCACTAAAATATCAAAGTCCTTTAGGGCATACACCTACACCCACACAGCTCCCTTCTCCCACTGTCCCAACTCCGGGCACCGTAAATCAGGAAAAGAACACACATCTGTGTTTGAGGCCACTGGCGCCGTGAGCTGTATCACCATGTAGGCAGGATCTCTCGAGTTAATCCAGTCATGTGGCACCTTCTCACGGTCCACTGGCAAGAGTTCTTTCTACCAAATTCTAGTCAAAGTCTCTCCTACTTTTCAGGCCCTGCGGCCAAAGGGGGTACCCCAAAGCCGCATGGGCCTCTTCTACCAAAGCTGCAGGGGTTCACACTCCACCAAAAGCATGTGGCCTTCTTCTTCACCTGGCTGCAGGGATCTCCATTCTGGCAAAGCTGCGTGGTTTTTCCCTTTCACCTGGGAAAGAGGGGGTCCGCACCCTGCCAAAACCATGTGGCTCCCTCTTTCACCTCACCAAGAGGGGGTCCTCACTCTACTGAAATCACGTGGCTCTCTCCTACATGACTGCAGGGGTCCTCACTCTGCCCCAAACCGCGTGGCCCTCTCCTCACCTGGGCAGTTATCCCCTCATGTCTCAGAGCCCATCTCTTTCAAGCTCTCACACAGGCCTCCTCACTCAGGAGCGCAGCCCCTAGTTACATCTTGGGTCCCTGCCACTCCCTTCTCCCTGGCTCAAAACTTGGCCACAGCTATTTAACATATCTATGAAACCAGTTAAAGGTTATAGATATGTTAAATAATCATTCCAGAGGTTAGCTGCAAAACTGTTGCTAGGCAAAATAGCTCTCAATGGCCCTGGCTCTATTCATTCCTTCCCCCTGGGTGGGGGGTGAGGACATCCTGTATGTCTCTCCAATATTTCTATACACTTTGAATTCTGGACACCTTTCCAAATCTTTTTTTGGGCCCCCCTCTTGGCTGCACCCTGTATCACTACAACGCTTGAATTTCTCCCTTGAATAGCTGTCAAGTGGTAGGTAGTTTATTCTCATGAATTCTAGGTTTCCTTAATCCAATGCGTAGGCGTGGACTTTCCCATGAATTCAGGTCTGTCACATATAGTCACATTCGGTGTCCAACTCCTTCATGCGGATTACTCTTCTGAAGTGTTGTGCCAGCATCAGAGGGTGCCTCGCACACTGGCTGAGCCTCTGCTTCGTACACCCAGGCCCGGGAGCTCAGTTGGCTGCAGCCAAGGTTGTGTCTGGATGCACAGTCAGGGCGCATGCAAGGGTCAACCAGTGAGTGTGTAACTTAGTGGAGCAACAACTTGATCTCTCTCTCACTCCTTTCCACTCTAAAATTAATAAATAAAAGATTAAAAGACAAAGTGAAACAAAATATCATCCTGTCATGCCCCCTTGGGTAGTGACTAGTTAATAACCAGTTAAACTTTTGGGGCATTTTAGCCATGCCCACTGGCATGGCAGCAACCCAAAGAACTTCTTTCTTCGGTGCGTGGTGAGAGTATGAAGATGAAGGATGATGATGATGACGATGAAAAGACGCTGTGTGTTGGGTGCTCGCTCTGTCCCAGGCACCAGGCTGACTACTTGATGTCTGTTTGCTCAATGCTGAAACTCAGGCTTAGAGAGAATATTGAACACGCCCAAGGGCACACAGCTAACAAGTGCTGGATTGGGGCTCACAGACATCAGAGGCTAGGCACTTTAGTACCATTATTCTACCCCTCTGGTATGAAGAGGTTTTATTGTATATTTGCCTTAGTGTTTTCTGTTGAGGGCAAAGCTATACTAAGGAACAGAAGAAAGACTTGAATAAAGAAATATCTTTTTATTGGACAATTACTCTGTGCCAGACACATAAATTCATTAACTTAAATTCTTTCTCTACCCCTCAAGGTAGTGCCTAATATTTCAAATTTTACTGATGAAGGACCATGGTCCAGAGAGTTTATCTCTCCACATTTTCCCAGCAGAACTGGGGTTCAAGCCTGGCCCGTGGGGCTCCAGATGCACTCCACTGCCGGAGGTCACACAAGCTGGCATGAAGAGGTTGTGAAACTAAGTCACTCGATGGGTGATTTAATCCTCAGCAGTTGTCTCCCAGGCCTGTTGGCTGCATGGGCTGTCGGAGTCGGGGTTTGCCAAGGGGGCTTTTCAGGGCTCAGGCTGTGACCAAATGCAGGTCCAGCCAAGCTCATGAGACAGGTGCTGGTGAGAAGGAAAATGATTTATACAAGTGCCAGTCACCTGAGAACATGGGGGACTCTTGTCCCAAAGCCCATCTCCACATCTCAGTGCAGACAGAGGTTTTTATGGGGACAGAGAGGAGAACAGAACCAGGAGATCAAGAGAGGGTGTTGAAAAGGGGGCAGAGGCGTGCAGACGAGCACTGTCAAGAACATGGAAACTGGTCAAGCAATGGTCTGGTGTGCGGTCATCCTGCTTTCAGGGTTGAAGGTCAGCAAATCTCCCAGAGCTGGGATGCCTGAAAGTCGGAGTCTGTATCTGTTAAAGTTATTTCCCAGGGTTTTATACAAACATGCTGTTTATCTATAAGCTGCATATGAGTCAGAGTCCCCACTTACAGAAACAATGTCACAAGAATGGTGGGGTGGCTTCCAATCTCCCACGGGTACAATTCCGCATGGTTACAAGCTGAGCACCTACACAGGGCTCTGACGCTGGAAACCAATGTAACGTTCTGCTTTCCATTTTGAAGTTCAGACTGGAAACAAGATGGACAACATGTTGCAAAGACTGGCAGCAGAGGGAAAGGACATAGATGATCTCAAGAAACTCAACAGCATGATTGTAAAGCGACTCAACCAACTGGACTCAGGACAGAACTGAAGATATATGACCTTCCAAGAGCACCTGCTAACTCCATGTTTCTGCCGTGCCGGGCGTGTCTGAGGCTGGGAGCTGAGCCCAGCATTTCTGCAGAGGGTGGATTATCTGGATGGGGAGACCCCCTGGGGCCAACTTCCTGCTACAGGGATGTGAACCGCTCCAAGGCCAGGGAAGGGGTAGATAGGGGCCACAGGGACTCATTTTATGGCTAGGTCCTTCAAGTTTAATGGGATGAGGTGGGTGGCTGGCATGAAGGATGACCAATAAGAAGCAAGATAATTCAGCCCTATAACACAATGTCTCTGACAATGGTGTTCTGTCACCAGAACAGCGAGGTGTGCGTGCCTTCACACACTCCCACAGTGAAGGACAGCATCTGTGGTCAAGGGAACCAGACGACAGGCAATCTTTTTAATAAAAGAAATTCTGCTCGGGTGATTAAACTTGGACTCTTATTTCCCCAGGGATGGGCGATGGGCGGACTGCAGAGCTGGTTGCCTCCTGGTATTTATGCTGGTAGTCACGTGTGTATGGTGGGGAGGAGTCAAAGGGGAGGCCCAGTTTATTCCAACAGCATTTATGGAGCTTTCTGCAAACTGCCCACTGTGGAGAGGCTTACACTCCACTGGGGAGCAGAGATGTATCCTTATATATAAACAATGAAGCTTTGTTGGCTTTGTTTCTTATGGAGAAAAAAAAATCCTTCAGTACCGCGCTGATTAACTTGGAAGAAATCCGGTCCATCTGTGTCCAGATGAAAGTGCAGTAGGAGATGGTACATCTGGAATATTTGGAACCTGCCTGGTGTTGGCACGAAAGATGAGGCATACAGTTTGTAAGATGCAGTGTGGCCAAAAATGAGCTTTAAAAGCCCTGTAACACTAAATAGTTAATGAAATAAACACAAGATGTTTTACTTATCCATTTTCTTACTCAAAAAACACTTGTCCTGCGTTCTCCCATGCTTAAAATTGATAGCTAACACAGAATATTTTAAAATTGGCAGAAAATTAGTTTAGACACCCTGACGCAGAGCAATCTGTTTGCATGAAAACAATCTTTTTAAGCAACAAAAATGGGCTATCACAGCACCGTATTTCCACTTAGTCCAGGTGACATGCACACCAAAGCTCCTCCCTTTTTAGATTTAAAAATCTAAAATGTGGGTTTACTGGAAAATGCTTAGTGACATGTTGAGGGGACGTGGGAAAACAAACACTGGGATTCGCCGTGACACTGTTTCAGAAATCATACAGGAAAAGCCGATTTTTTTTCCTAGAATCTGTTGGTGCTTGTTACGTGTTTCGAAACATCTTTCTACCTGCACAGTGGATGCATCTCGTGCTCAGGAAGAAATGATCTTTATTCCAAGGAATGCGCGGTTCCTACAACAACACCGAGTTGTGTCTGACCCACCCTTCACCCCCCTTTGGGGTTCCACCTTCCCGGACCCACCCTGAGTGACTTGTGGGGCCCAGGCCTGGAGAACTCCTGTGGGCGTGTCCCGGGCATTTGCATCCACGAACAGCTTTTGTGGACGCAGCTTTCAAATACTGGCCGGCTGCATGTCACGCTTTTTTTCTTTTTTCTTTTGGTGGAAAAGGGAGGAGCTTTGGTGTGCATGTCACCTGGACTAAGTGGAAATACTGTGCTGTGATAGCCCATTTTTGTTGCTTAAAAAGATCGTTTTCATGCAAACAGATTGCTCTGCGTCAGGGTGTCTAAACTAATTTTCTGCCAGCTTGAAGGAAGGACCCCACTGAAATTCAGCAGAGGAGGAGCATCTTCAGAGGAGGCTGCTGACCTGCGTTCTCTCTGCATGAGTTTGCCTGGAAGCAGCTGGGACACGGAGGGGGAGTGTCGGGACTGTGAGCGAGCCTTCCACAGGGTCAGGAGGTGCATTTAAAAAGATATTTAATTTTAGAGACAGAGGAAGGGAGGGGCAGAGAGAGAAACATCGATGTGAAAAAGACACGCTGACTGGTTGCCTCTCATATGTGCCCAGCTGGGGACTGAACCCACGACCCAGGCATGTGCCCTGACCGGGAATTGAACCGGTGACTTTTTGCTTTGTGGGACGATGCCCACCTCACAGATCCACACGGGTCATGGCAGGAAGTGCATTTTTTTCCCATGAAAATAGGCTTTCTGGGTGCCCCTGTGTTCACATATTCTCATTTGAGGAAGACAAAGGCTTCTCAGAAAACCTTTCGGAAGGTAAGTCTAGTTTTTACGAAGAGGAAAAGGATTCTTGGAGAATGAAGGATTGAAAGGAAAACATGATTGAAAGGATGTTTAGCAACACAGAACGGAGTCCATTCCACGTGACAAGTGGGCGTTGAACCACAGGTGCTGGGCCCGGCAGTGAGTGCTGACACTCCCGAAAATTTGGGAGGAGACCGAGTCCATGGCCCGGCTCCACCCGGTGAAGGAGATGAGGGTGAGAGTAACAGCCTGTGGACCCCACTCTCAGAGAGGCTGACGTCACGGGTGGGGGGATGGGGACCCCTGGTTTTAAGGAGACACGGTGAGTCCGGGGCTGTTTGGAGGGGTGGCGGCACGGGGACTGAGTGGGTTTGGAGTGCAGTCGAGCGCAATTCCGGGCCCAGGCAGGAGTCCTCGAGTGGCCGTGACCTGTCTCCCTGGCGTTCCCAAGCCTTGGCTCACACCCCAGTTCAGGGAGCTGGTCAGCACTCCTGAAGGGCCCTGGGGGCTCCTTCGACAGCAGAGTGTGCGGAGGGAGGGCCTGCAGCAGGTGGGCAGACGACTGGAAGCACCGCCGGTGGTTTAATCAGGGCTCCTCGCGCTCGGACAGCCTCTGTTTCCCGGGCCCTGCAGTGACGACCTGACCGTAAACGTCGCTGCGGGTGGACCACAGGAGAATCCCACTCTGTCTCCGCCCTGCCCCGCACCCAGCAAGCTTCTTTAGCGTTGCTGCGTCGGCTTCGACTTCTGGGTGACCGTGAGGGGCACTGGGAAACGAGTTCTCCCAGATGCACACGCAGCAACGATGGAAAAGACGTCAGGCAGCTGGAAGGCACCACCTGGGACCTGCTTTCACACCTTTGTTCAGTACGGGTGACAGGAAACCCAGGGCCCCTCCGTTTGACCTGTAGGTGTCACAAAGGGAACCGTCTTCACTGTTTCCCCACTGACTTGAGCCGAACACTTTACTTGTAGCTCCCGGGTTTCACCTTGAGACCGCGTACACGTGTGGTGCAGGCTTTGCCCGTCTCCCCCGGGCACCCACGAGGCACCGGCGCCTGGCTCGGCCGCGGCTAGGCAGAGTTTCCGGGCTGATGGCACGTGGAGCACAGTGGCTCTCCGTGACAAGAGAGCAGGGACACCTGGTGGCAGCTGGTGGCTTCAGGGGAAGGAGGCCCATTCAAAGGAAGGAAGGAAGGAGGTGAGAGTCACAACGGAGCAGCTGTGATGCCGGAAGGAGAGGAAACAGCTGCTTCTGTCACAGCACAGCTGGGCGCTGCGTGGGAAGGGCTGCGGGGCTAGACGCTTCCCTAGTTGGTGGCGGACCCCACGGCAGGCGGGGGGCAGAGGCTTATCTGCCCAACCTGTTGTCTGGTCAGGGAGGTGGCTTTCCTCCCAGGACGTTTCCTCTGGCTCTTACCTTCTGGCCACCACGCTGGGCACCTAACCCACCTTACAGCTGGCCTTCCATTGTGTGTCACTCTTGTCTCCCCACTTTGGGGTGAGCTCCATGAAGGAAGCATGTCCTCCCGGTGAGAAGACACCGGGGACTGATACATTCCTTTCACCACATGGGCAGACACATCCCAACAGAGGCCACACAATATGATTGCCTGGTGCAGGCAGACCTCCCTGGAGGTGGGCGGAGAGGACCCTCGCAGGGCCAACCAGCTTGCCCGCCCTCGGGGTGGGCCGAGTAGAAGTCAGACTGCCAAGGCTTTTAATGTGCGGCCTTGGCAAATGAAAGCCCCACCATGAAGCCAAAAGACGCTTCTGCCATTTTGGTCGAGACCCAGGATGTTGGAAAAGGGCTTGTGGCAAGTTCAAGTGCTGCAGGCGCCCAGAGCCTCGCCCTCAGCTTTCTGACCAGCCTCCCCGAGGTCCTTGTCCCCAGGGATGGGGCGCCGAGGAACAACAGGGTCTTTTCCAGCCCTCCCTCTGATGGGCTCCCGGAAGCTTCTCTTCACGTAGGTAATGAGTCTCTCACGACAAAACCAATGTGTGTTTTCCAAAGTGATGAGTGCTGACCCAATGTCAAAGGAGGGTTTATTAAACCCACCCCGTCTTGGGTGTCCCAATGGGCAGATCCCCCTTTTCCTTCTTGAGTATGAAAGGAAGGAAATTGACCCAAATCAGGGGGCTCACCGCAGAGCCCTAGGATATTCAGTTCAGACGCCAGAGCCTCTTGCCCTAGGGCCACTGCGGTGACCGTCCCCTGTGTGAAGGCCACAGAGGACCCTGTTTCAGACCCCCTGGAACCACCTGTGCTGCGGAAGCCCTCCTGAATTCGCACTGCACCAGCACCCTTGTGTCGGCAGCCTTGTTCTCTACGAGCCCCTTCTGTTGACTGCTCCTCACAGGCCTCCTTCTCAGTGCAAGAACCCCCGCCCGTCCCCCCATGTCTCTCCCTCATGAGACCCAGGAAGCCCCTTGAGACAGCTGGGCACTGACTCCTCACCTCTTGGCCCCTCGTGGCGATTTGCAGGTGGCTCTTCTGGGTGAAGCTGATCTCCCGTGGTTTACAGGCGGTTCTCATTTCAAAGATGGAAACGATAAGCCGTGCAGGAGATGCAGTTGCAAGCCCTTGGGATGTTGTGGAGGTGGCATCCTCACCGCTGGCTGCTTCCACCCGCCAGGCCGAGCTGTGGGCCCCCACCAGGGTGTGCACGCAGCCAAGGGCAGAACCGCCGGTGTTCACGCTGAAGGCGCCTCGCCTCAGCAGTGACTTTGGACTGTCGTGGACTTCCAGCGAAAATAGAATGAAAAAAATGGCCCCTGTGTTCGGGAATGACTGCATGCTGTGCTTTTACTTGCTGCCTTTGCATTATTGATATCCCGGGGCATTCTCAACTCGACTCCCTGGAAGAGAAAGGAAACCACTTTGCCGACGCTTCCCGCAGGGAGTGCTGCTGTAAAGGACCGGCAGCTGGCCAGCCTCCCTCGTGGCCCAAGGGGGTCATTCCCCAGGCAGGAACACTGGCCAGAGGAGCCCAACAGTAGGCTCTGGAGAAAGAAACACAAGATTGGAGATCTAACAATTGCTGGTTTGATGAAAGAGAGAGCGGTGGTTCAGACCACACAACAACCCTGCCGTCCTGCCGGCCATGCTCAAGTTTCCTCTGTGAGCGACCAGTGAGGGACAGACAAGCTTAGCGAGGGCGGGCGACTGAGTCCTAGGCCTGCAGTTCCCTCGGTAACAGGCGCATCTTGCCCTGCAGTGGGCCCTGTCCGTTGTGAAAAGCACCTCGCCGTCTCGTCTCCCTTGGCCAGAGGCCCCCTGGGGAGGCTTGGGCACACTGCCCTGCACGTGTGTCTGATGGGCCATCGCAGGTTTGCTCGATGGGCCTCACACAGCGTCTCCCCTCTCGTGGACGTACATACATTTCACTCGTGGTCTGTATGATCTCTCACTGCACTGGCGCTTTCCCTTGTGGACAGACAGGCCACGGCCTCTTCCGTGGCTGACGTCCTGTCAGAGAAGGCAGTCAAACCCAGGGAACTTCCCACAAAGTCCAGGGTCAGGGAGAAACACATTTGACTGCTCAGGTGCTTCAGCAAGCCTGTGCTGTTTGGCCAGTTTCAAGACGTTTTTACAGGGCTTACCACTCTCGATCCTCAGGTTTAGTTGGACATCCTCACATTATTAAGATTCAATGGGCAAAGTTTGCAGAAACCCTTCAAAGAGCGTTGCCAAAAGCATTGCTCTTGGTTCTTTTAAATCTGAGGTCCACGCCCTTTGGGCCCATGAGCTGTTTCCTTCTGAGATGATTAACTCTGGGACACTCCAAGCATCTGGCTCCCACTTCTTTGGATCCACAGCTGATAACAGGAGACACACGTTAACACTGGGAAGGCCTCACTACTTCTACTGAAGGTCACCACGCTCTGGTCGAGCAATCCCTTTACAGTGCGCTCCGAGCAGCTGACAACCCAAACCGATGTTCTACAACCTGGAGACGATGTCGGCCGGCAGAGACGGCCTCGCTGGGAGGAGCCTGCCAGGTGCCGCTGGCGGCCTCGTGCTGCTCAGGTCCAGGGGTTTGACTCGGGTGCGCGCATCTCACCCTAACATGGTACCCAACCCTGACTAGGCCTGCACAGGGTCTGTCCAAAACGGAAGCAGGCAGCCTCTGCAGGAGACAGCTTTCCCGAGTTGACCAGATCGGGCCTGCACATCTCTTTTTCTCACTGTTAATTCTCACTCGTTTGCCTTTCCTAATCTATCCTGAAAGGAGGAAGCTGTTCTGGTGGTTGGTCTGTCCTCAAGAACTGGGATCTGCCCAAGATAATACCATCTCTGTTTCACCGCCCACAGGTTTGAGCCCCTGGCTTAGGGTGATCACATGGACTACGTTTGTTACCTTGTTTTCATCCTGTTCTGTATTCACGCTCTCCAGCTCTGCTCACCTTTGCTCCTTAGCCCCGGACGCGGGCCGCTTCCTGATCCACACGCCTTCCCTCTGGCAGGAGAGACGACAGACACCCAGAAGTCCTTCAGGTCACGGAGGGACGAAAGGCTGCTGACATCGGAAGGCCCGACTGCTGATCAGGGATGTTTTCAGAGGAAGAGCTGGTGGAAAGGGGGGCAATGGTACAATTTCGGCAGCGACATAACCCTTCGGGTCGAGCGAGAGCTCTGGGGGTGTTCTCGCACTGCATGTGCCCGCCCCACGTTTACTCCCCACCTCTGTGGCGGCAGCAGACCCTCCCCTTCACTTCCTCCCCCTCCGTGAGGTCCTCCTTGAACCTGTCCCATTCCATGTGTGCACATGTGGCTTGCACGGGCTCTGGACTGCAGTTCTTTCCTTTGCCCCAGTAAACCCTTTCGGAGGCGGGATACCCAGTGATTCTGTTTTTCCAGCCGACCGCCCACATGTCAGTACATGTACTGCCTAACGAACACACATCAGACTTGCAGTTTAATCCATCCGTGGGGGAACCCTTAGGATGACAAAGTTGCTTCAAAGGGGAATGCAGGCAACTGACCTGGACAGCAGCCAGTGAAAAAGGCGGTGGGGTGGGGGGAGGAAGAAACTCTTGGGATGAAATGGATACATTAGATAAGAAACTGGTTAAGATTCTGCCCCTAGCAGAGGTCATTTGCATTTTCATGGGAGATGATTTGCATCACTAGTAGAAACATTTGCATCTCTATTACAAAAGGAGGCTTGCGGCTTAGTTTTCTACAAGTTAACTTTTACCCTTAAAATAGTAGTGACCTGCTCTACTTGTCAACAAAGTTAACTGGTGTCTAAAGACCCTGGGGGCTTCTCTGATGGCGCCTTACCACGAGGAGGGCCACGAGAATTTCTTCTGCTGTACTGCCAACTTCTGGTTCTAACAGTGGAGTCTGGTGGTGCATGTGTGTAGTCATCAGAGGAGTCCACGCCTTGAAGGATGGAAAGTGTTTGGGACTCGCCTTAGGGGACCTCTAGTTTCCTGACCCCACTCCTTCCAGCTCTGGTCCTGGGTAGGTTCCCGTCCTTCACTCCTTCACCCTCCTCAACCCCGCCTGTCTGTGCACTGAGCACTCTGTAACTTAGCTGTGTAAGTGACTACCTCTCCCCACAGACTCCGGGCGTGGTTTCTTCTGTCCTCTGCGTGCTGGCCCTGCAGCTCGGCTCTGGTACATCCTACAGGTTCAGTAAATGCTGGTTAAGTAACAGCGTGAAGGAGGTGGGATCTGAGCCATGGTGTGAAAAAAACTATGGCGCGTGCAAGGTGGTGGGGGTGGAAAGAAGGATCAGCGCGTAGAACACGACATTCCACAGCGGGAGGAGGGGCTTCCGTGTGGGCGGGTTTTGGTGGATCCCAGGCCAGGTCAGGGCAGGAGCGGGCTGGCATCGAAAGCCCGGAGCACAGTGAGAGGCCAGGTGCAGGGAGCCTTCTGTGGGCAGTCTGCCTCCCGCGTCCTTGGGCTGTCCTTGCCATCACTTGTGGGTAGGACACACGCCCCCTCGGTTCGCAGGAATCAGAGGGTGAAGCAAGAACCGGGAAGCGCGGGTGCAAGAAGGAACAATGGTTCAGGGACAGGCGCCTCCCTGCAGAACCTCGCGGAGATTTTGCTCCTTTGAAAAAAGACTTCCTAGGTCTATTCAGGGGTGACAGGACGGCCTCCCTCGCCGGAGGAGACCCCTGACAGCTCCCCTGCCACTCGCGGGACCCATCTCTGGGTCCCGACCCAGCCGCCGAGCGCCCCAGGCTGTGCTCCAGGTGTCCGCGGGCGCGCGCCCCAGCGCGTTCCGGCCGAGGGCGGGGCGCGGGGCGGAGCAAGACGTGGCCCGTTGGGTCCCAGAACCCCGCCCGCCCGCCCGTTTCTCGGCCTGTGGCCCAGCGCCGCTGCCGGGCGCCTGCGACGCGAGCGTGGGGCGCGCCCGGGGACGACGCGGAGTCATGAGCCGCCAGGCCCTCAGCGCTGCGGCGCTGCTGCTGGCGCTGCTGGTGGAGGTAGGGGCCGGGCCGGGGCCGGGGCCGCGCCGCCCGGGGTACCAACCGGAGGAGCCGGGCGGCGCGAACAATGCGGGGGCCGAGCGGCGACGCCCGGGAGTCCCTCTGCGAGAACCCGAGGGGCCCGGCGGCCGAGCGCCGTGCTGCCGGGTCCTGCATTACTCACGGTGCTGGAAAGTGTAGGGACCCTGTTGACGGGGAGACTCCCCTGGCCTCTCTGCGGTGCCCGGGCGTCTCCCCTGTGTTCCCCACCCAACCCCGCCCCAGCCCCGAAGGGCGCTTATTTCTCTGGCGTCCAGCTCCTGCCCTGGGAGACCTAGGAGCGACCTTTCCGCCCTACCCTGCCTCTCTCCCGCCCCCGAGGGGGCCCGGATCGCGTCCTGGGGGCCTGGGAGGAGGGTGTCCTGGGCGCGGCGCAGGCGCACAGAGTCGGGGTGGGTGGGCCGCGGGAGGGTCGCTTGGCGAGCGCGGAGGTGTAGTTGTGAGAAAATGTCACGGGTGCTAGGAAATAGCGGGGTGCGGCAGGAGGGAACCTTCCTGCTCGTGCAGACGGCGCTCAGGGGCTTCGGGTGCTTGAGCAGCGTTCTCCGCGGAGCAGCTGCGGTGGGCGTGCGGCGGGAGCCCGGCGGGACCCTGGGGGAAGGAGGGAGGGTGGAAGCGCCTGGTAGCCGCAGCCCTTCTGGGAACCCGGCTGTCCCGGGCGGCGAGCGGCGTCCTCTGATGGGGGGTGGGGACACGCCCTCGCTGAAGCGGGTTCTTCAACACGTGAGCCGGTGGCACTCGGAGTGTCCAGTCTGAGCTAGGGCGCCTTCCACTCCGCTCACCTTCCTTGTTTTGAAGGAAGTTTGCATTTAATTAATGAAGTCAAGGCAAATTGATGATGAATAACTTACATTTCTTTCTGTCCTTTGTATTTCAGAGGGTTGTAAAACTGTTTAATAGTTTGGTGTTTGTGCTGGAAACCACTACTGTGCTGGTTTTCTGAAGTTGTTAAGAAATAAATGTTACAAGAGGTTGGGAGGGCAAGTCTCGCTCCCCTGAAAGGTAAATGGATGGAAATGTTTCTTGCCCCAGGCTGTGCGGTAGAAAGACCCTGAGTTTGTGTTCTTGATAAGGCTTGGAGTGTTAAGGTCTTTGTGGAGTGCCTCATCACTGGCATTCTTTCCATTTGCTCAGATATTTATCTATTTATCTATCCATCTTCACCAGAGGACTTGCTCATTGATTTTTAGAGAGAGGAGAAGGGAGGGCGAGAGAGAGGGAGAAAGACTTTATTGGTTGACTCTTGAAAGCACCCTGACTGGGGCTGGATTCACGACCCAGGCATGTGCCCTGAGGGGGGAATTGACCAGTCCGAGCCCCACTGGTCTGGGCTGTTCAGAATTTTAAAACTTTAGGAATAACTTCCTCTCCACGAGTCAGTGGACATAACGGAGAAATGAATCAGAGAGTGCCATTTACCACAAAAGACACGCACTGGATGCTACCCAGGCAATGCCCACCCCTGCCCCCTTTAAAAACCGAGCTGGATGAAAATGTCCAGCATCTGTTTGGTTCTGCTCCTGCCGGTCGTTGGTGTGCGTGGGGCTGTGCCCGGGGTATGTAGCCAAGGCCACTTTAGGGACTCAGATCTTCCCAAGATAGCTGTTTGGTTGCACCGGAATTGTCATCTTCACAGAGAGTTCACATCGCGTCTGGAAGGTTGACAGATCTTAAAAGCTGGACTGTCACAACATGAGCCCAGAGTGACAAAGCCAGTGCTTTTGCCACGTTGGTCGAACAGCTAGCTGATGGGTGATGTTTGTTTTCAATGGGCTGGTATGGAGGTAGCTTTTCCGCAATGATTTACCCTGAGGTGTCTCTGAGGAGTTCAGGAGATGTCTTTAAAATTCATCAGATGGAATTTTATACCTGAGATCCAGATCTAAACACCTCAGGCTGCGTTCCCGTTACACGGGTCGCTCTGAATTTCATCTCGAAGATGCTGTCATCACAACACCTTTGATGCTTTTGAAATCCTGAATCACACACACAGATGAACCGTTACAGCTGCTCAGTGTGCAGGGGTGCAAAGAGCTCCCTTGCGTTGGAGGGCGTAAAACGGGAGATATTTGATGGCTTCCGACAGCCAGCTGCAACCTGGGATATGTGTCTTTGTCTCTTTGTTCTGCCTGAGCTGGTTTCATTGTAGTTGCTGGTTGCTCATAAGCCACCTGGAATGAGGGGGCCCTGGGGACAGTGGTTAATTCACCCTGGCCTTCTAGCCCCCCCCGGGGTCACAACAGAGGGTACCTAAAAGCTGTTTGAGGAAGGACTGTCCCCCACTGCTTCATCCCTTTGTAGAAATTCACATACCTGTGAGACATAGAAAGTGCTTAAAAAATTTTTTTTTTCTCTGTCTGGCATTGTTCTGAACATTTAACAAATGTCACCTTGTTAATCCTCTTGGCAGTTCCATTTCTCCCCATGTTTATTTCACATGGGGAGCTGTAAAAGAACTTGTCCAGCAGGTCCGAGTGGGGGCTGGGCATGGGAGCCCAGGTTGGGGGCTCCGCCTCGAGTGCGGAGCTGTGGTCTCTCCCACTGCAGACACGGTGCAGGCCTGGACGCAGTTTGCACACCATACTTCTGGAGGCTGACGAAGGCTCTGGGTGGTATGCATCCCATACCACTGGGGAACCAGCCACCCCACCTTTAGCAGCTCGGTCCGTAGAGGGACCATAGAACTGAGCATCCAGTATGACACTTGGGAGAGTAAATGGGAGCTGTGCATCATTCTGCCTGCAGGCATCTACAGGGCTGTCAACCAGCCTTGAGCTCGTTTTGAAGCCCAGACAGGGCCTGAAGCAGGAATGGCCGCTGACAGCGCCCTCCCTCCCCAGGGACACTGCTTGGAGCTCATTACTGTGGTGCCCTTTCCTCTGTGTGAACTCAGAGCTTCCTGGGACTGGCAGGAGGAGCCAGCCACGCTCTTCGTTCTGCTCTCCCCTCCCCCAGTCAGTCTGTGCCAGCGGCCTGGGCCCCAAGCGTAGGCTGCGGAAAGGGGGACCTCAAAGCCCCTCTGGGTCATAAGGTTCTAGGCTTCTTCCCTGCCTTCGCTGGGCTGTGGCAGCTCCTCAGGAACAGAAGGAAAAGAGCTTTCAGCGCTGCCGGTGCTGTAGCCGAACTCGGGGAGCAGTGGGCCTGGGCGCAGGTGCCTCCCGAGGGCTTTGAGGTATGGCCACTGCAGCCTCCTTCTGGAGGTAGGTAGTGGATGCTTTTGTAATAGAGTTAGGTGATTCTTTTAAATTTAAGATTTTTGCATTTATGTTTTAAAAATTTTTTTTCTATTGATTCCAGAGAGAGGGAAGGGAGGGAGAGAAACATTGATTGGTTGCCTCCTGCATGCCCACAACCTGGGACTGAACCCACCACCCAGACATGTGCCCTGACTGGGAATTGAACTGGTGACCTCTCATCCTGCTGAACGACGCCCCACCAACTAAGCCACACTGGTCAGGGCTGTTCTAAGGGCTCTTTCCTTGCTAAAGTGAGCCCAGAAATGTGTACTGTACAACTTGGCGTACAGTTCTGCAGTGCAGAGGCTGGGGTTTGCTGCACCCATTCACAGGGGGGCTGAACTCCACTTGGTTATTTTATACAAGGACTGGTGTCGGGATCTTCTCGCTTCTCCCTGGAACGTGGAACCTTGAAGTAAGGCTGCAGTGTGTTTCAGACTTGTTCTGGGGGAAAGAACAGCCCTTCTTGGGCTGAAAAAAGCGGTGGTCTTCTCTTAGGGGTGGGAGGTGAGCATTATCTTTTAAAACTGGAGAAAGTAGGAAGATTACTAAGTGTTTTTATCAGGCCCTGGGTATGTTGACATCCAGGAGTCTCGAAATCAGAACCACGTCTGGTTCCGGAGGGACTTCTTTTTGTTTTGTGCCAAAAGATTTTCCTGCCCTGGGGTCCCAGTGACCGTGGCAGCCAGCTCCCCGCCCCCACCCCCACCCCCCACATGCCAGTTTTCAGAAATAAAGCTTCTCAACCCTCACAACCTGTTGGCGTCTCTGGGCCACACATTACATACTTTTTAACACGTAATCACAAAAAGCCCTCATCATGTTTTCAGTAAATTTACGATTTAGTGTTGGGCTGCATTCACAGCCATTCTGAGCCAAATGCGGCCTGCAGGCCAGGGGTTGGACACCCCGGCTTGAGAACTTTTAGAAGCTGGCCAACATGCAACTTGAACAAAAAAGAAGAGTGTGGGGAGTTTATCTCTGGAAGCTCAGTGGAGGCTGGGTGTCTGCTGACCGGAGGTGACCGTGACGACTGAGCAGGGCGGCGGGACTCTGCTCAAAAGTGGGGAAAACGTGGCTCCAGGTGCGGTGCCAGGAGGGCCACGGCCGTGGGCGCAGCTTCGCCGCTGTAACAGCTCTGTCTTCTTTGGGCTTCCTTGACTCTAGACGTACACCGGCTAGGCTAGTGCTCACTGGATTTAGCTAGCTGTGGATGGCGAGTAACTGTCCTGGTTATCTTTCCTCAGTGAGGCCGCCCAAATGTCACCCTCTCCATGAGCTGATCTTGACCACCCTGTGTAAAGCTCCAGCCCTGGCGGGTGCAGTTCAGTGGATTGAGCACCGGCCTGCAAACACTGAAAGGTTGTCAGTTCACTTTCCAGTCAAGGCATGTGCCTGGGTTGTGGGGTGTGTGAGTTGGGGGTGTGCGAGAGGCAACCAGTTGGTGTTTCTCTTGCACATGGATGTTTTTCTTCCTCCCTTTCTCCCTCCTTTCCCCTCTGTCTAAAAAAATAAGTAAACAAAAATCTTTGAAATCCCAGCCCAGTTCCCCTCCCAACCCCCTGCTCTGCCCAGTAGTTCCTTCCCTGCTGCCTCTCTTACCGACACAGTGTGATGGGATTTGCTCTCCATCGTCTAAGCACCCCAGGAGGGGCGGGGAGAGGGACAAAGGGTTTGCTCCCTTCCGTTCACCGAAATGCCCCCAGCTCCTAGCACTGTGCTTGAGATAGAGTGGCCCTCGTTTAATTTATTTCAGGAAGATTGACGATCGTAATTACATTGTCCCGGCTTTGTCATGTTCACTGTAGAGACAACATGGAGGCCCAGACCGAGAGCTGCACCCTGGCTTTGACCAGAACGCAGCCAAGCCTGGTGGTGGCCGCCGGTCCTCCCTAGAGTGTGTAAGCCAGCAGTCGCCAACCACTCGCAGTCCCCGGTGTCCCCCAAGTCCTCAGCCTCGTCTCCTGAGGGTTCTGTCGC
The DNA here is from genome assembly GCF_021234435.1 of Artibeus jamaicensis. Lineage (NCBI taxonomy): Eukaryota > Metazoa > Chordata > Mammalia > Chiroptera > Phyllostomidae > Artibeus > Artibeus jamaicensis. The sequence goes on along the minus strand of NW_026521195.1, from coordinate 2,971,237 downwards.
CTGTCTGGGCGAGCGCAGTGGAGTGACTCGGGCCCTGGGAGTTCTCTTGGGAGGGTGGTGCTCCCCAGCCACCTTTCCTCCCTTTCTCCCAGGCGTGGAAACCCTATGCAGAGATGTGCAGAGTGGACCCTGCCTTCGCTGGGAGGTGGGGCTCATTACCTGGGCCTGCCTGAATTTTTGGAGGTGGTATAATGTGGAGGGAGACAGGCAGCTTCGGAGCCAGGCAGACCCGTGTTTTCAGCTGATTCCAGTAGCCTCTTTTTGGTCATGTGGCTTGGCTTCCGGAAGTTCATTTGTCACACCAGGGCTGTCATGCCTGCCTGGCGGGAGACAGGTGCTCTCAGAGAGCCGCGTGAGTGTGGAGGTTTGTCAAATAGTAACTGTCTCTGTGCGATGGCTGCTGGCCTTACTACGTGTCCTTGGCATCTGACAGGACAGGCGTTTAAGACAGAACCCATTCCCAGAGGCAGAGCTAAGAGAACAGCCTCCAGAGGCAATTCCGCCTCCTTGGGATGAGAGGCATGTTTGCACAGAGCTTTTGACATCAGCCAACGTGCGTCTGCTCTCTCGCTGCGGGTTCTAAATCCAAAATGTACTTGTATTTTTCCGTGTCATTAGTCCATTAGGGCAGGGGTCGCCAACCCCCGGGGCGCGGACTGGTACCGGGCTGCCAGCGAAACTCACCTAAGCTCCGCCTCCTGTCTCCGTGAAAAAACTGGTCCCTGGTGTCAAAAAGATTGGGGACCGCCGCTCTAGCCGGCTGCCTTCCCAAGGGACGCGCGCCCAGCCAGCAAAGGGGAAGACCTCTGCGCTCGGGTTGGGTCCCGGGCCTTCCTTTCCTCCCCTTCGCCTGCTCCTTAACCTGCTTCCCAATGCTGCCCCTGCCCTCCCCTCCCCTTTGTCGACTGAACGTCCATTTTAATGATATTTGCTCAGCAGGCGTTTTCTCCTGCCGTGCGAAGGGGAAAGCCAGCCCCCTTCCTCTGGCTCGGTGACTCCTTCCTGCTCAGTGTGTCCTTGGGCGGAAGGAGTCAGGCCTGCCTTCCTCTGTTTTTGTGTACGTATTGTTTTGGGGGTGGAAATCGGCCTCTGAGATGTGCTTTGAGGAGCGCTTGGAGTCTGATCGGGCCCGGAGCGCGTGTCGCGTTGGAACTTTTCACGGGTCTATAGGAAGTCACAAAGGAAACCCGGGTCTATAGGAAGTCACTATAGGAAACCCGGCTTGCTGTCGATGCCGGGTTTCCGTGTCACAGGTTTCTAACCTTCCAGGGCACGGCTTGGGTCCCAGTGAAACTCTCTGCGGACTCTAGAGGTGATCACACAGCAAGCTCGGCAGGTAGGTTTAGTTTTTACAGCCTCCCGCTGGTCGGAGTGGGTGCCGCAGGCTGGGTGCTCGGTTGGGAAGACTCGGGGAAGAACGCGGCCAGGATTGACCAGTGAGGGCGCCCCGGGTGAGCAGCGGGACGTGGTGCTTTCTTCGGTAATTTGCCCACCTAACCGAGCGCTCAGAGTTTCACTGCTAGAACCTGCCCCTTCGCTTGTGGTCACGCTGTTCCACCCCCTGGGAACGCCCTGTCTCTCTGTGGTTCCCATCTCATTCTAGATACAGCCTTCTCCCAGAAGCCTGACCTGGTCCCTCCAGCCTGCGTAACCTCTGACTTTCAAACGTCAGAGTTAGCGTGTTGCATTCTCACTGGGGAATAATAGCTGGAAAGTGGAGATATTCCCAAAGAAACAGGTGTGGCACTCATAATTCACCCCTCAGAGCCTCCAGCAAGTCCCCAAAGCTGCCTGTGAACTCTGCTCAGGGTGGGGCCAGACACATTCTAGAACAGCTGTTATTAATGCAAGGACACACACGTGGACTTGATTTCCTCCTTGAAGTTTTCACCCTTCATTTGCATATTGGCACCAACCAATCCCTGCGGGCCTAGCCAGAATCCGTCACTTGCATGAGAGAATACACCTGTGGTTTTGCCTTTAGGAACCTGCTGTTTTTTGTTCTCCCTGGAGTGCAGCTGGGTTGCTGCCTGCATCTGCGTCTCCTGGGCTGCAGTTCCTTTTGCTCAAATATGGAATAAATGATTTTTATTCTGATTTACAGTCTAAAGTTAATTTTGACCGAAAGATTTTTCATAAGAAAAGCCGAACCTCCAGCTTTCCCTGTAACATTTCCTTATCTGAGAGCTGCTGTGGGTCAAAGAGCCCATGGCTGTGGGTGGCCGGTCGGAGCAGACGGTCCTTGACTCGGTCTTCAGGAAGGGCTTGAATGACTGGCACACTGGCTTCTGTGTGTTCAGAGATCTCCGTAAAGTTCCCTTCCTTCCGTTTTGGAGATTGCCCTGATTCTGGAACTCCCAAGAAGCTGGCGAGATTGGCTGGTATACAGAGACTTAAGTCTAAATTATAGATCCCTATTATTAAACTTCAGAGAAGAACAGGACTGCACTGTAAAATTAGCCAAAATGTCTTGCCAAGCCTTGGTGTTTATGTGGCATCACAGTTCAAAAAGAGCCAGGGAGGTCACCTGGCTGCCGCCCCTCAAAGTCCTCCCCCATGGTGGCTGGGAAGTCACCTGGGGAGCTCCTGGAAGTCTCTGGGTCTTTCTCCCCAGCCTCAGAGATGGGACAGGGTATGACCTGGGTGTTAGTGGCCTTAGGGCGAGGGCCTTGGAATACTGTTGAGTCCACCACTACTTCCTAGAGCCTTGTGCATCCTCACAGTCAACCCTGGGCTGCTAACTTCCAGCTCTGCAGGCCGGAGGTGCCTGGCCTTCTGCAGGGCTGGCAGTTGATTGGCAGTCAGCACCGTGTGGGTCCACAGATCCCCGCTCCTTTCTCATGCGGCTCACCATGCTGAGCTCTCTTCCTTTTACTGGTTCATTCATCTTCACACCAGAGGCTGCCTGGAGCCCCAGGTGCCCGAGGCATGCTGGGGAGGCTGCTGACTGCGGCTCTCAGGTATCTTTGGCTTCTGTCAGCCTCGGGAAGGAGGCCATAATCCTGCAGGCCCCCTGCAACCCGCACCCCCGGCTCCCTGAGGCCTCTTCTCCAGCATTCACGTCTGCTCTCAGTGGCCTTACTTCATTCAGGCTTTCACTGTCGCTTTGTTCTGGGCACGCTATGTTCATGATCCACCTTGCATTTTGGAATAACTTTAAATTTAGAGAAAAGTTGCCAGGCTAATAACAGAGTTCCTGCATACTTCCTACTCAGTTCACACCAATTTAACACCTTCTATTGCTGTGGGACATTTGCTAAAAAAGAAACCTACATTGAAGCGGTACTAGTAATTAGACTTTGGGCTTTATTTGAATTTCCCCAGTTTTCCTGCTAATATCTTTTTCTGTTCCAGAATCCAGCCTTGGATACCGTATTGAATTCATGCTCACAGTACTTCCTTTTTGTGAGAACTTCCTGCTTCCTGTCACGCGGCACGGCCTTTGTCTTTAAGCGTTCTCTTTGCGCAATCACTGGCAACTTTGTGAACTCCCTGGGAAGGATTCTGTATGCCTTTGTGGGCTAAGTTTTGAACACAGAGCCTTAACTCCCCTCCATCCCTGCCCCATACCTCCCCCCAATGACAGATCTGTTAGCTTAGAAGGCAGGCGACCTAAAACAGACAGGTGGGGGGCTTCTCTGGAGCCTAGACACTGAGCCAGAACAGGTGGCCTTCAGGCCCAGCTCCTCCCCCTCCCTGAGCTCTGTTGCAGGTGTAACCTGTCTGCTGGGTCTCCAACTAAAGTCACAGTCCTTTATTTTCTTAGTCATGCCAGGGTGTGAATGTACCTATGTTTATCTCTGGTGTGAATGCGGTTATGCACAGTGAGCCGGGGAGGCGGAGCAGGAGAGAATAAATTCTCCCTCTCCAGCCAGGGCACCTTTGGTTGTGCCCAAGCCTAACACCTGTTGGCCATGTGCTGCTTTGTGCTGGTGGGGGACACTGGGAGAAGCCACCCAGGACAGGCATGCGAGTTCTGGAGGGTGACGAATGACAGAACCAAAGTGATGTGGGTGTCCCGAGTGCTCCAGGGGTCTGCCCAGGCCCCATTCCGGATGTACGGTCATTTGTCTCCTGCTTGGTGGTGGGCGGGGGGGGGGGGGGAGAGCAGACTCCTCAGCACACAGCTCCGGGCCAGTCGAGCTCAAGGACAGATTGGAAGTTCATTTATTTTATGAGCCAAATGGAAATTTGTTGTCTTGCCAGGGAATTTAGCCAACATTTATACTGTTATTTCTGTGAGAAATGGGTCCTAGATTCTAAATCAGTAATTTAGATGCCGGCGTTGGAAATAGGGTCTATTTTTAAGTTGGGATATTTCTGTGTTAATTCATTAGTGTGCTTTTCAGTAGCTACTCCATCACACAGGAGGCGGTGCATGCCCAGTTTTACGTAATATATATAAAACGTCTATCCCTTGTTGACCCCGAGAAGAAGACTTCTACCAGAAAGGACTCCTTGTGGTTAAGTGGGCTCAAGTTCAAAACCAGAGTCGGGCAGCCATGGCTGGCAGAGGTCCCTCACCTCCCTGCATTTCAGGCAGCCAAGCCTGCTGCACTATGCTCTTGCGTCCCAGGCAGCCGTGATAAGAGAGGGCTCCTGGGGTCAAAATTCAACCAAATAGGACTGAGACTTTCCCCGCCCAATTGGAACTTTATCCATGGGCATCTTCATCACTAATCGGAGCGGCTTTTTTTCTGGCCAGTCAGGATGGTACTTTTTGGACCAACCGAATTGTGAGGTCCTCATTTGCATAGAAATGGGTCAACCAGGGAATGGGGAACTCTTCTGTAGAAGCCAAGTTCACCTCTGCCACTGCGAGTGCACTCGCAGTTTCCATGGAAGACTGTGCTTCCTCCCGTGACGTGGGAGCTGCATCACGGCTGCAGCGTGATGTGCAAAACGTGAGCCGAGCTGCAACACCTGGGCCTCCTCGCCAGGGACGCCTCCCAGCCGAGCTGTTTCACTGTGGAGCTGTTTTCACTGAATCAAGCCTCTCCCTTCACTGGGGACTTGTGTTGGTGTTGAATAGATGGCAGCGGCCTTCAGCTGACACCTATTGTTCTGTCTAGTTGCTTGTACAGTTGGTTTAGCTACCATTTATTGAGCCCACCTACTAGCTGCTGTTGTTCCAGGGCCATGGCTGGAAGGCGGAGTGCCCGGGACCTCTGTCCTCCAGTCCTTACCCTCTGTTAGGGAAGAACTTAAACTCCATCCCAGGCAGGGCCAGTGCAGGCTGTGGCTCTTGCTCCTGGAAGACCGGACTATCCAGGTGCGAATCATTTGGGGCCTGTGTTTCTCTTCCTTTCAGCCTCACGTTTGGCCACTTCACAGATCACTGGTTTTGCTTTACGTACGGGCTGAGGAGGGACAGTCGCGGGGGCGGGGGAGAGGGAGAGACTGAATTCAGTTGTTTGAAGCTTTGTTGTAAAGGGGCAAATACCAAGTGAACTGGCCTTAAGTTATGAGGATTTCATCGATGTTGACCTTGCTGCCTGTTGTCAGAGATGATGGATAATGAATTTGATGGTTTTAATCTTTTGAGCAAAATGAATGCATGGATATGGTTTAAGGAGTTGTAAAATGGAATGGGAGGGATTCTCCCACCCCCACCCCCCACCCTTAGATGCTCTCTGCGAGGGAGCCACTGTGGTTTCTTTTGCAGCGCTCTGGATTAAAAAAAAAATTCTACACCCAGGTACTTTGTTACAAGTACGCAGGTGGGATCATGTATACACAACATTCTGCATCCTTTTTCTCCTTTAATTTGTAAGAGATATTTCTTGGAAGTGTTTCCACAGCGGATTTCCCTGTAGAATTCCCGTGTTCTTTTGTATGAGTGATCGTGACTCATGAATCAGCTCTCTTTTCACGGACATTTAGTTCCTTTCTAACTTTTTTGCTGTTAAACACGATGCCCTGTGGAACTCTTGGGCAAGTGTCTGTCTTCCGCTCCTTTGCAAGTTGTATTGACAGATTGTTATGTTTGACATTAAACCACGAATGGTCACTGTTTACCGTGATCCTCAGCCAGGCTGCAGATTCGTGAGGCTTTGGATTGTGTGGGACTCATTGTGTGTGGCTTGGGTAGAGCATGGTAAGAAAGGCTCCTATTCCGATTTTGAGAAGGTGCTTGAGCATTATATTAGGAGAAGTCTCAAACCTGTTGTTCCTTTCGGGGTGTCGAGCTTATTCTTTGCACCTGTGTATTACTTTGGAGGCTAGACATGTCTGCTCGGGCTTGGAGACAGCCTGAGGGCTTAGCTCAGGCAGAGATGACAGTTCCAAGTAGGAAAGTGGTGACTGGCTGTCCACGGGCAGCTTGTGAAAGGGATGGCGTTTGTCAAGAGTACCTGCACCTTCTGGTTTGCGATAATAGACTTGGCAACATTTCATGTTCCAGAAACACTTTTACAGCATAAGATGGGCCAGGAGACATGGATTAGCAGGTGAAGTTCTCCACCACATTAGCTGGCGAAGAGCGGTGCCTCCCGGCCCAGGGTTGGGGGGGCAGCAAGGAGGGTGGGGAGGCAGGCTGTTGGGACTGAGCCAGGCTGGAGTTGGACCCCTGGGTCCTGCTGTGTGAGCGACCCTGCTTGGGGCTGCTCTTTCCCCAGGGGGGCACTCTCTGCCTCCTCCTTAGCCAGTGGAGAGGAGCTAAGGATGAAATGAAGGATGTGGAGAAAATGAAGGTGTGTGATTTGTCCTGGCCTCAGCCCGGTGCCTGGTGGAGCGGTAAGTGCTCAGGACTCACCACGTGGGTCTAGGGAGAATGCACTCTCCTGGGCGGTTTGAGGAAAGGGGGGCAGTGCTGTTTTTTGTGCTTTTACACACATTCCTTCTAAAATAAACTGCAGTGGGGAGGCTGTGGGCAACCTGTGGTCAGAAACCCTTATCTGCTTTTTGGCATTTTGCTTTTGAAGCTGACGTCCTTACTAATCTCTTTAGGTCTTTCTGTCCACAAAAGGTATGAAGTTGGTACTTTCTCCTGAGTCTAAAGGTGAAGTTTGGATCTGCTGGCAAAGATTTAGGCCTAACTGGAAAGGAGGGCCTTTTTTTCTAAATTTAAAATATGTGTATTGATTTTAGAGAGAGAGGAAGAGAGAGAGTAAAGAAACATCGATGCCAGAGAGATACATCGATTGGTTGCCTCCCATTTATGCCCTGACCAGAAATCTAACCTGCACCTTTTTGTGCACAGGACGACACTCAACCCACTGTGCTACCCGGCCAGGGGCAGGAGTGGTCTTTGAAGGATAGGTCTGTTACTCATTTGTGGGCACTGGGTGAGGAGGCCGGACACAGCCACCTAGCTGACCTCTCCCCATTCTCCTCACTTTCTGTGATAGCAACCCAGCAGGGTGCCAGAGTCACAGCCTAGGTGTTTGCAGAGCCGAGCAGGTGACCTCCGTCAGATGTGGCTCCCACACTCTGCAGTGACGCTGGAAGCCAAAGTTCCTGGATCCAGGCCTCCAGGAGTGTGTTGGAAGGTCTGGTCTCCCGCTCAGTGTTTTGGTTGGACTCGGGCCCATCTCAATACAATAGCAGGCGGATCATCCCCATCAGCGCCAGGCCCAGAACAGCAGCACTGCCATCCCCATCTGCCGCCACTGCGTTCAGACCCAGCTGATGACGAGCCTTTGAATGAATTTGTCCCATTAACGTTTTTGGCTGCATCCCATGCCTTCATTTGGTGTGTTCTGCCCCAGAGCTGCGCCTCTGAGACTTTTTAGCAGCTGAGACCTCTCTTCTGAGAAGGAAAGAGGCTGATGCCTGGCTTGCCCGCTGGCTGGGCTCGAGCTCCTCTGAGGTGTGTGTGGTTGTTCCTGACCCATTGGCCTTCCGAGCAGAGAGAACGGTCTTTGGGCAGACCTGCCTGGTGACCTGGCCCCTTACTGTGTTCAGGGAGAACCCGCAAATGATAGTGCTAAGAGGTGAGGGGTGCTCCAAGGCATGGCTCCTAATGACCCATAAAAGGTTATTTTGGGGAAGTGGGGGAGGCCTCTTTCATGGGGTCCCCGCTGTTTGCTTCTGGAGAGTGCAATAGTTACTGCAGTAACTGTCAAGTCTGGCCCCATGAGAGGTGTGGTGGGCGTACCGAGGAATGGGGACTACGGGTCATCGTGGCTTATGTTGTCCCCTTCTCTTCCCGATGAACCTATGTCTAATTTTACATTGGTAACTTATAAATACTATGGGTTTTAAATGATTGCATAAAATGAGCACTGTCTATGATGTTAAACTATTTATGCTTACAGTTTTAATTGCCGATTGCATATTTGTTGGTTAGTAGACCCTTCCTTGTGTATTACTTGTCTTGGACTTTGCTCACCTGTTCCTTTTTACTTAAATCCTACTTGGGTAATGTTCACTTTTGTGAACCAGTCATATTTCTTTAATTTAAATATCTTTTTATATTCACTTGCTGTAAGTGATCTGCTTTTTTAAGTAAAATTTCATAAAAATGTTAAAACAAAATGGTATGTGTTCCATACAGACAACTTGGAAACTGATCACCAAAATATACAATGAAAAAACAAATCACCTCTAATGTCACCAAGAAGAATTTATTGTCGGTATTTTGCTACCTATCTTTCCCTCTTATTTTCTCTCCCCTATGATGGATAATATACTCTCCATAAAATAATATACACTATTTTATGGGCTTTATTTTTCTTAGCAAAATGTTCTTTCTCATACTATTATTATTATTTTTTTAACAATCTGATCAGATTGTGCCTACTCCTATGTATTTTGGATGTATTATTATTGTTAACCAAACCCATACTTTGAAAATGTTGGCTATTTCCAGTTATTATTTCTTAATAACAGTTATCACAATTGTTACTATGATTTTCTAGGTGTCGTTGTGACAGCCCTGTTTTGGTTATGGGCGCTTCAAAGGCGTTATGATCCCCACTGACACGTTATCTTCCTGAGACGCTACAGTTGCATTCTGCACACACCATGTGCTGACTCGCTTCTCCTGCCCTCGGCCGCAGTGGGTGGCTGGGTTTTGATGGTTAAAGCCATGCCATTGTAATTTACATTTATTTGATTACTAGTGAACTTTATCTTTTAAAATAGGGGTTTTTTTGGCCTTATGTGTTTCTTCTTTGAAGAATTCTCCCACTTTATTTTGTCCTATTGGGATTTTAATCTTTTTCTTTTTAAATTATATAAACTCTATATTCTTTAAAGATAGTTAAGTAACCTTAGTATATTTCAATACTTTCTTCTATTATTTGCCTTTTAATTTTGGTTACTGGTTAATTTTTATGTCCTGTAGATGAGGGCTGTTTAAAAAAATTATTGTTTTTAAAAATTTTATTTATTTATCTTTAGTAGGGAAGGGAAGGAGAGAGGGAGCGAAACATCAATGTGTGGTTGCCTCTTGTGTGGTCCCTGCTGGGAACTGGCCTGCAACCCAGGCATGTGCCCTGACTGGGAATCAAACCATGGTCTTTTGGTTCCCAGGCCCGTGCTCAATCCACTGAGCCACACCAGCCGAAGAAGATGAGGGTTTTTACCTCCTTGAATTAGGGACCTTGAGGAAATTTGCTTCTGTGCTGTTCTTTTGTTGAAAACTAAAGCAGGTGAAGCAAAGGCACTTCATTCAGAGTAAGTTGTGAAAGCTCACAGGGTTTTCCCCGGGGATGTGCAGCTGGAACTAATTACGTCTCGTAGCCGGCCTGGCCCCAGAATCTTCCAAATGGCAGCAGACAGTGCTACATCCTGATGATTCATTAGGTGTGTTCCTCACATGGTTCCACCTGCCAGACACAGAGAGATCTTTTATTTGTTGTTCAAAGGAATTTCTCTGCTTTCTTGTCTTTGATAAATGATGCTTGTGAGACACCTCGGACTTTTATTTCTAAGACACTAAAGTTCCTTGCAGATGAGGTATTCCTGAAAAACAGATTGTTCATACTCCCAAGGATTAAATAATTGGCACCTAGGCAATTGACTAAAATTCCAACGCAGGACCTGGAAGCATGATCGTTGCTATTATTCGAAATTGGGATACCCTGAGATAATTACCTGTCACTCTCCCATAAACTTTTGCTGGGACTGCAATAAGACCTAGCCCTGCCCGCTGCCTCTGTCTTTGGTCCTGAGTGTCACCTCTGTCAGCTTCCAGTAGGCTCCCTTTGTTCAGGGTCTGTGTGGAGTGTGAATTCCCATTGGGCGGGAACTGGATGCCTAGACTCCTCCAGGGTCTCATGGCCATGTGTGAAGTTCAGCCCTGATGAACGTGAAAGCAGCAACCAGGTGCAGCGGGTGCTGCTGGAAAAGCCATTGGGCTCATCTTCCCGGGGTCTTCCCACCACTTACTGGCTCTGGTCAGACTGGCTGGTGGCACCCCCACAGTAAGTAAGGTGGGGAGCCCAAGGCCCCAGATGTTGGCAGGATTAGCTATGCTGGGGAAGTGCTGATTCTGCAGTTTGCTGTTCATTTAAAGACCCTTCCTTCACCTGCCCCTGAACAAAATGAGCAGGGGTGGAATTTCAATAAAACCCACTGTGCTTCAAACCTCTCAGACCCTAGCCCTTAACTCCCACATGTCCCGAAGTCACAGGTGACTCAGGTTCTCCTTGGACTTGTGCCGCTTGTGCGACGCCGGCACCCCGGGAAGCAGCGTTGCCCAGCCCCTCGAGGACAAAGATTCTAAGTGTGGAACACCTCACACTTACCTGTGTGGGTGTTTCCCGGAATCTCCCCGAAAAGGGCACACCCCCCAGTAAAAATGTTTAAAAAGTGAAGAAACAAAGGAAAAGCAATTTCAGGGTTTTGCCTTCACCCCTAAAAGTAGCCCCGCTTGCTCTGCAAAGGTTACTCCCATGGCTTCTCCAGAAGTGCCCCTCTACTGAGAAAGAAATTGTGTGTTTGCTAGGAGAGGTCGGGTCATCGGCTGCCTGCCGCTGTCCAAGGTTCCAGACGGTCAGCAGCCCCTCGGCAGAACAGAAACCGGACCAACCATGTTATCCAACAGGGGTGTCCTGGGCTCTCCTCTGTCGGGTATGGCTAGATGTAGAATGATTTACGTCAACATGAGGATTATATTGGGGATTGGCAAGGATTTGTTCCTCGGGGCTTATTTAGAGCCTGGCTAAATGTGGATAAACTATATTTGGACGGGCTTAACCACACTGATGCATAGCCCAGTGGTTGAATAGCAGGCCACCGGGATTCTTTCCTGAGCACCTTTGTGGTTTGATTTCTAGATTCCCTCAGGCGAACTGCTCCCGACGGTGGACGTTTTCCCACAGTCCCGAGTATTCTGCTTTGTTAACAGTTTGTACGCACACTGGGTGTTTCTACTCTTTGACTGCTTCAAGAAGCAGATGGCTATGTCTGTATGGCTCCTGTGTTACAGGTGGAAGGGATACTACACTCTCAGCACTGAGGGGCCGCTGATTGTCCAGCACCTTGGACAGTGCTGGTGATAAAGAATGCTCGGGAGCAATAGGCAGCCCCTGGCCTGGCCTCGCCTAACAAATAGGTTTTCTTTTTTCAGTAGATGGGCAATTCTTTTTTTATTTTTATTTTATATATATATTTTTTTCTCCTTCACCTGAGGACATTTTGTTTCATTGCTTTTAGAGAGAGAGGGAGAGAGAGAAGCATGGATGTGAGAGAGAAGCATTTATTAGTTGCTTCCTGTACTTGCCTGGACCAGGGGATCATATGCACTCAGAATGGGTATTGAGCCCGCAGCCTAGGTGTGCGCCCTGGTAGGGAATCGAACTCTCAACCTTTTCGTTATGGGACAGCGCTCCCACTGACTGAGCCAGGGCTCAGCAGCAGGGCACTTCTTAAGGAACCCCAGTAGTAATCTTTGTAGAGTGGGTAGGGCTACTTGTAGGGGTGGATAAAACCCTGAAATTGATTTTTTTTTTAGTTTATTCAGTTTTTAAACATTTTCTTGGAGACAGGTGTGCTCTTTCTTAGGGAGATTTTGGAAAACTACCACACGAATAAATGCAAGGTATTCCACATTTAGAATCTTTGTTCTCAAGGGGCTTGGCAATGTTGCTTCTGTTTAGATGACGGGATCACAGGGAACTGGGCCTTGGAAATCATTTGTTGCAGAGACAGAGATTTCCCCCGATGGATCGGAGCGAAGTAAACTGAAAACCTTCTGGAAAAGATTCTTTCTAGATACCATTGACAGCATGCATGCTTCACGGCAGGAGGTCCAAATGGCAACGTTAGCAGGAGTTTGGATGCAGTTGATTCCAACCCGTATGCAAGACTTTGAAGGGTCAAGGCTTCGGTGGGAGAGGGAAGTGCCCTGTGCCCGGAACAGCAGGGGAACTGGACGTAGAAGTGGAGCCTGAAGGGGGGACTTGGTTGCTGCAACCTCACGATTGCACTCGAATGAACGAGGAGGTGCGTCTTATGGCTGAGCAAATAAAGTGTTTTTTGATGTGGAACCCACCCCTGCTGAAAAGACTGTGAAGATGATTGAAATGACAACAAAGGACTTCACATATTATGTAAATTTAGTTTGTAGAGCAGCAGCTGGGTTTGGGAAGATTGATTCCACTTTTGAAAGAAGTTATGTTGTGGGTGAAATGCTATCAGACAGTATCACCTGCTACAGAGAAGAGTCGACAGGTATGGCAAACTTCATTGTTGTCTTATTTTAAGAAATTGCCAGTCACCTCAGCCTTCAGCAGCCACCACCCTGATTAGCAGCCACCAACACTGAGGCGAGGCCCTCCATCAGCAAAAAAACTGGGGTTTGCTGCAGGCTCAGATGGTGGCCAGCATATTTTAGCAATAAAGTATTTTGTAATTAAGGTTATGCCCACTATTTTTAAGGCATAATGCTATTGCACACTTAATAGACTACAGTGAAGTTCAAACATAACTTTTATATGTGCTACAAAACCACGACTTGGAAGTGGGAATTTTTAAGGAAGTGTTAAGGAAATGGTCTGGAATCGAACACTCACGATATCCGGGGTCTCGAAGCATAGCCATCATTTTCACGCTGATTCTGTCAGGGAGGGTCCGCGGAGAGGACAGTGGTCCCATCAGAGCAGAAAATCCTCTGTTGCCTGGCAACATAGCCATGGTAATGTTGGAACACGACGCATTGCTGGCCTGTCTGCGGTGACGCTGGAGTAAACAAACAAGCTGCACTGCCAGCCCTGTGAAAGGAGGTCACGTGCAGTGGCGGGCGGCACATCGTATTGATCGTGGTCGCGGGCGACTGTGTTTTGGTTCGGGTGTTTCCCGCCTGTCCATTTTATCGTCACTGTAGAGTTCACTGTGTCTACTTATTAAAACAAACACTGTCAGTGTGCCGTGTTGTCCCAGCAGCAGCCTCTTGCAGCTCATGTCTACTGTATTTCTTGTGCTTGATTTAATCTCCTGGTGTTTTGTAACTTGAGCATAGCCTGCGTGCAGAGTGTTTATAGAGTCCACAGCCGGGTGCAGTCATGTCCTGGCCTCACACTCACCACTCCTTCCCTGAGTCACCTGGACCCACTTCCAGTCCCGCAGCCTCCATTGAGGGTAAGCACCTTACACAGGTGTGCCATTCCTTATCCACTTTACTGTATTTTTACCGCACTCTTTCTCTGTTTAGGTATATTTAGATACATAAATACCAGTGTTACACTTGCCCACAGTATTCCACTCAGTAACAGGCTGCACAGGTTTGCAGCCTGGGAGCAGCAGGCTGGACCGTCCAGGTTCATGTGAGCGCACTGTGTGGTGTTCGCACAACAGCAAAGCCACCCAGGGATGCGTTTCTCAGCATAGGCCCCTGTGGAGTGGGCATCACGGGATTGCTTCTGCAGCCAGCACTGCCCCTTGGAAGGCGTGTCAGGCCCATTCTGAGATCTTCTCATTGGCCTCTCAGTTCTCCGCTGCGGGGACGCCCTGGTGTTGACTGAACCGGCCTGCTAGGAGTGGGCACGGACTCCATGTCCAGGGTTTGCTGTTAGGGAGGATGCCCCCCGCTGAGGAACTGTGGGGAATGATGATGATGAGTGAAGGGAAATGCTGTCCTGGGCTCCCAGATACCCCCCCCCCCCCCCCCCCCCGCTTTCCTTCCTGACCGCTGGGTATGTGAGTGTGGGGAGTGGTGTGCTGTGCCTTTATGACCCCGTTGTGGCGCCAGGACCCACCCCTGTGGATCACACCCACACCGATGCCTGTTCATGCCCCCCCCGGGCAGCCGAGCGAGGAGGAGGACCAGGCTGGGAGAACCTTCTGCGGAGTCTGCTAATGGCGGAGCAGGGAGCAGGTGTTGGGTGTCTCTGCCTGACACCCCGCCAACCATCCTATAGTCAGGGGACATGCAGTGGGGGGTTCCTCGGGGCAATGTGGCTTAGTCTAAGAGGAGAAACAAGGCCCTTAATGACTCTGAGCAAGACACTCATTCAGGGCCCCAGCATTTTTGTCTACAAAATGGTGTTCCTGATATTCTCAAACCAAGAAAAAAATCCTCAAAGGTAATATGGTCACGTTATTTTCTGTTACCTTAAGAGTTAGCAGGTGTGGGGTGGGGGGTATGTGTGTCTCAAAACACGTGGCTCCTTCCGATTAGGGAACTCTTTACTTAGAGGGAGACCCCACAGCTGCTGGCCCTGGGCGGGGCAGGTCTTCCTGTTCTGCATCTGGGGTGTCGCTGGCCCCCCACCTGGGCTCTGGGGGACTGAGTCTGGGCTGGGAGGGGAAAGGGGTGCCTTCAGACGTGAGTCCTGGTGGTCCCTGGGCTCTGGGCCAGCGTCACAGGAAGCTGCTCCTTGATATTGCAGATCTCGAGTTTCAAGGTTGAACAAGAAAGTGTGCCTGTCTTTGGAGGCGATGGAGAGACATTTAAAATGCCTCCTTGAAGACACACTGGTGAAATGAGTTGTCATTTGGGACAGAGACCTGAAATTGATCTTCCTTGTCAAAAGAAAGTGATTTCTTTGGCTGTCTGAACTACATTTCTAGAGCTGGGCAGGTGCTAACACTGTCTAAATGAAACTCATTTTCTGTTAATAAAACTGGGTCCCTTGGGGCTGCCTGAGTGTGCTTCTGAGTGTCTTAAACCACACATGCGCACACATGTGCGGACACACACACACACACACACACACGCCACCAGAGTTCCTTGCTCTTTTCATAAGGCGCCTCATTTAGCCAGCGCAGGACATAGCAATTGCACTCCCCTCTCCCTGGGTATATTCTGCTGTAGATTTGGGGTCTGTTTCTGACCTTCTTGCTGCTGTCAGGCAGCCTGGGACAGGTCGCAGCCCTGCCAGAAGGGTGGAGGAGGGAGCAGCCCCGACCCCGGGTGGGGTGGAGGGAGCGTGGGGAGCGTGGGGGAGGGGTGCTTGGACTAGACAATGAGCTCCTCCTGCCTTGCTCAGAGAAAGCTTTGTGGTCACCGCGCCTCTCTGGTTCCCTGCTGCTGGTAGCTTTGTGCTGTATTATTTTGAAGGTGTTTTATACACCTCAGGGGTCAATGAGCTAGATCCTAGTGGTAGGAACTTGTGAACTAAAAAGAATGCGGTGGCAGGAGTGGAATAATTTTAGAAAATTATCTTGTTCAGATAGGTCAGAGCAGTTCTGCTCAATGTTCTTACGCCACAGTTGGAGCCTTTGGCTCCACGTCACATGGGTGAGATAGTCAACCCACCAGGGTGGTGGCTTCACACCTGCCCTGCCTGACACTCTGGAATGTCAGTGTCTGACTTCCTTGGGAAGCACGGGGGCTCCCACTCTCTTTCCTTGCCCTCCCCCCACACTTTGTCACACCTTGGAGTGAGAGGGGACAGTGGATCCTGACTCAGGTGGCAGACATAGGTCCCCACAGCGGGATCTGTGATTTGAATGTGGCTTTTAGAATATTCTGAAATATAAAGATCCAGGGAAACAGCTTTCAAAAATGAAAATTGAGGGGGTTGGGTGGAAGTTTCTTTGGATATCTGAATACCATGCACATTTAAAAATGGGTGTCTTGCCCTGGCCAGGCGGCACAGTGGGCTGGAGCAGCATCCCATACGCCAAAAGGCTGCAGGTTCGATTCTTGGTCAAGGCTTGTGTAGGAGGCAGCCCATCAATGTTTCTATTCCACATTGACGCATCTCTCTCTCCCCCTCCCTATCTCTCTCAAATCAATTAAAAATATGTCCTCTGGTGAAGATAACAATTTAAAAAATACATGGTCTTTATGTTACCTTTTCAATAAGTCAGTTATGCTCAGTGCATTTAGGGATATGGAAGGCTAGAAAAATAACTAGGAAACAGATGTTTTCCTACTTTTTTTTCATTTAAAAAGGAAGAGATGGTCCCGAGGTGGTGTGGATCTCCCTCCTCCTTCCTCGCTCCCAGATGCCCTGCTTTTCATACCTTTGGCTTCGTCTTCTCTCCTTGCTTCTTTCTTTCCGTGGGACCTTCTCCACCATATGCAGCAGACGCGCGAGTGACCGGGGTTTTCTTTTTCTCTTTGCAGTGCACGGAGGCCAAAAAGCACTGCTGGTATTTTGAAGGACTCTACCCGACGTATTACATGTGAGTATCCGCACTGCCCTGGTGGCTCGATTCTGTGGACACACGTCGCTCTGGGAGTTGGAATTCTCTGATGGGACTGGGTGTGGGGCAGAGGAAGCCCTGTCCTGGGAGGCCTGCACCGTGGGTCCCTGATGCCTGCTCACCAGCGCGGATGTGGCTGCCCTAAGGACCCTCAGCCTGCTCGGGCCACTCATGCATGTGAGCTCACACGGGCTTGGTCAGTGGGGAAAGATGCGTGAGCAAGGCCAGAATGTGTTGCTTTGTATGGATTTGCCTGGGCTATGGGGGCAAGGGTTGGGGGAGGAGGAGTTTGACCTTGAGCTCAGCTTCCTTGACTGAGTGTGTGCGCATGTGTGGTCTCAGAGATCACCTGGCCCTGGGTCCCTGCCCCAGGCAGGTGTGGTCACAGCGTCTATGGCTCCTCCTGTGTCCTCAGGGCCTGCCAGCGCTGCTCTGATTAGGTGTTGCTGCATGTCCCCATTTGTATGTTTAATTTCAGCTGTGTGAGTCGCTGGCTACTCCTGAGCCACCTGCCCAGGTGGCCAGATTACCTTCCCAGGCTGTCAATGATTATTTTTGACTGTGTTTTAAAGTCCCACAGGTTTTGCGTGGAATACCCCAAACCAGTTTTCCCCTCAAGACTGTTATTTTTAGTATCGAGTTTGGCAAAACATGAGATTTTTCAGGAATGCATCTAATATCTCAGCAGAAACACTGTCCTAGTAGGTAGGAAAATTGGACTGGAAATACATAACAGTAGCCAAGAGGGTGCTGTATGCACGGGCTGGTCTGGGTGTGTCTCTTACCGGTCATTCTGGGGGCGTTTCCCACTCGAAGAGACTGGTGCAGCCGGAGGAAGGGAGCTCTGGGCACCGGGCCGCTTCCCGGCCTGGGTGTTGGATGGATAAGCGGGGACCCATCCCCAGTGCCCCACACAGCGGGAGCCCTTTCCCCGCGCCCTAGCTTCTGACTCCTTATTAGTCATTTTAATATTAACATGGGCGATTAATACTTCTGTTACAGACTTGTCTGCCAAGTAATTCATCAATATTTGTTAGGAAACAAAATAATGGTACCAAAGGATACTTCTAAATAACTCAGAAGAAATTATGGCCTGAAAGTTTAACCAAAAAGCTTATTTTTCACATGAGTTCCCTGATAAAATAATTGAAACACGATTGATTCTGTGAGTCTTTTTCACAAATTGCTTGGGAAGCCGTGAGAGGGAGTGTTTTTTGCCCCCCCCCCCCCCGCCTCCGTTCTCTGCCACTTCTGTTTCTGACCCTCCCCCCAATATGCCCTGTTACAAACACAAACTCGGGGATTCCCGGCCAAAGGCATAATTTTGCTTCACACAAACCAGGACCTCCACTGGGTAGTGAAACAAGGTAAAAATTGAGGCACACTTAACTTTTCTCAGGAAAAAAAAAATACAGGCCTAGGGGAAAAATACAAATTTGGATGTATAATAAGATTATCTTTGGAAAATAGACATTTCCTCTCTTTCGACTAGAAATAGCAAAATGCTCCGTAATGTCTTTTCTTTCCCCATTGCTTGCTTAATTAGCATACATTCCAACACTGTCGTGAAAAAAAAAAAACATTTCTAAGCCAGCGGCATCTAAAAATGACTGCTTTGTAAGTGTTCTGGCTAATTCAGTGGCCGAGAAAACACTATGTTTGGTCTCTAATTAGTGCAGAAACAAAACAGATATAATTTCTGGGGCTTAAGCCAACATGACCCAGCAAAAAACCTGTCATGACATTAGCTGCAAGTCTCCCTCCTCCCCCCCGAAACAGAAAAGGTGTCCCGCTCAAGTGCGCAGGGCCCCAGAGAGCTCCCAGCAGCTCCACTCCCTTCGCCGAGGAGCGCAGTGAGGCCTCTGTCAGGCCCGGAGGGGCCCAAAGGTTGGCTTTATTATTTCAAGAAAGGTAAAAATGCAACTGCAACAGAGAAAAAAGGTTTGTGCAGTGTATGGAGAAAGGTGCTGTGACTGATCAAACGTGTCAAAGTGGTTTGTGAAGTTTCTTGGTCCTGTTGACATTTTGGCCAAATAATTCTTTGCTGTGGGGCTGCCTTATGCATTGGAAGGTGTTTAGCAGCACCTTTGGCCTCTACCCCCTCGAGGCCAATAGCAGGAGACAGCCGACAGACTCAAAATATCCAGATCAGTGAATTTATTGGTGAAAATGGGAAACGTGTCTTTTCTTTTATGGAAAAAACCATACGGCTGTTTTGGCTGACCAACATTCACCCCGGATCGCACTGAGGAGAGAGCGCCCAGCTTGCACACCTGCCGTGGCGACTTCGGTCTTCCCGCTCAGGGCGAACTCCGCTTCTCTCCCCAGAAATCCCAGCGGTACCATGGTGGCTCCCCTTGCCACTGCGTGTTCTTGAATTTCGTTCTCACATTACAGTTATCGAGCTAACAGAGGCTGCAGTTTTGTAAGACAATTAGGTTTCGGCTGTGGCTACCCAGACATACAAAATTACTCTCACCTGTGCTGATGTCGGCGTGCCAAGTGGTAGCGCGCTCTCTGCCCCCTCCCTCCAGGTGCTGGGCTTTCTTTAGTCTGTTATCTTACCAGTGTTGAGCGGGAAGACTGCATTTGTGCCCCCATACACAAAATAGTCTCCTTATGTTTTCGATTTTATCTAATTATTTACAGAGATGGGAAGGGAGGGAGAAAGAGAAAGAAAAGCATCAGTGTGTGAGAGATAATTGACTGGTTGCCTGTTGTAGGCTCCTATCCAGGGGCCTGGTCCACCACCCAGGCATGTGCCCTGACTGGGAATCGAACTGGCGACCTTTTGGTTTGCAGGCTAGTGCTCAATCCACTAGACAGGGCTTGTCTCCGTATTTTTGAAGAAAAAGGCCTTTTGGAGCTCAAGCAGAGAAGCAACACACAATTCAAATCTTTCTCCTGTTATTTTTTCTTTCCTCCTCCCCTTCACTGTCCCTCTCTCCTGGCTCCCTTCTCCCTTTCCGAAGCTGTTAATTAAGTGCCGTGGTTCAGGGCTGCTAGGTATCTCCTCTTAGTGACAGTGCGATTTAAAAATAGCAGGGTGGTCACATGCCTCCCTCTCACCCCAATCCACTTTCTTCGCCTTCCTTCTCTGTTCTCCACCTGCCTAGTCCCCTGCCTAGTTCCCCCGGCTTAGATCCACGTGACCTTGGGGACAGCAGCACAGCCTGGGGCGCTGGCGGCTCAGGGCTGCCCAGAGCTGAAGCCGCTGCTCTCTGCTCCCCATTTCCTTCACATTCGGATGGTGCTGCCGGCCGAGGGGCCGTGTGTCAGAGACAGGTCCGAATGCAGCTGTAGGTCCCGGAGCTGGGCTTTGATGCCTTGGGCAGGGCCCCCGCACCTGCAGAGGGGGCGGTGGGTCAGGGCCCCCTGCTCTCACCAGCTGCCGGCTTGATGGGTCTCCTGGTCTTTTGCCTTAGTTGTCCCCTTACAAAGTAGATGTGGTCATGGGAGCCACCAGTGTCTGTTGCGGGGAGGGTGCATTCCTGTTCACCCATCACTAACGTCTGCAGTCTTGTGGCCTGGAGGGGGCTGGTAGGTCTGAGTCCAGAGATGGACGGGTGGGAACCGTGGCTCTAGACTCAGGGACTGCTTCCCAGAGGGGCAGGAGGACCGGACGCAGGTGTCTCCCCACCGGGTCTGCCTTTGATTCGCAGAGGGCCCCTTCCCAGTGTGTCTCCAGTATCGAGACATCAGGGGCCCCCTTGGTGCCTAAGTGGGCACCCCCATGACCATGACCAACCCCATCATGGGCAGTGGGAGCCTCTCAATCAGGAACAGTGTCTCCCCTGTCTCCGGAGCCTGCCCCCATTTTCCGATTGGCAGCCCCCCGAGGCTCAGCAGTGGAGCACGGGCTTTCTGACAGCCAGGGATGCGGCCTTTTGAGACTGTGACTCCTTTGTGTGACTTGAAGTGAGCCAGAGGAAGCTGGCGACTCAGAGGTGCCCGGTTCCTGTTCTTTCTGAGTAGAGTCCGGTCATTGCGCCTAGAAGATGGAGGGTAGGTGAGAAGGCGGCTGGGTCTCCCTCACTGGACGCAAGGAACTTGACTTACCTTAAATGTGAGAAGAACCCAGGCGCCCTCTGGGGAGCCGGCGGGGGCCGGGGGAGAGCTTGGACCCTGAGCTGGGCCTTGCTTTATCTGTACTTTCTCCACCCACCAACACTAAGAAAATCTCAGGACCGTCTGGACCTGGTTTTACCAAGGACACAGCCGATGGTGGGAGGTATGTAGCCATTTGCTGGGGGCTCGTGCATGACAGGGTCACATCCCTGACGCCGCCTGGATGGAGCCAAGGGCCCAGGGCAGCTGGGTGCCGCTGGGTGCTCTGTTTGGGCACTCATTGTACTTCTGAGTTCGGACCTACATGCTGTAGAAGGAGAGGTGGTGGGGAACCTTGGAAGTCGGCAGCCCAGAGACTTGGGGGAGCTGACACATAGAGAGGACAGATGGGAACGGATGCATGGAAAACATTTGCTCAAATGTAAAAGGGAGACAGGATGTGTGAATTAATGACAGGGTTAGTGGACACACCCAGCAGGGTCTTGCCTTAATTTCTCCAGTGTCTGTTGACTTCCACACCACCAGTAAGGGGTGGGGAGTAAGCGTGTGTAGATGGTTGGGGGTGAGGGTGAGGGAACAGGCCACCCTGCATAATCTCCTGCCCCTGGCTCAGCCCTCCTTTCCGGCTGGGCAGTCTGTCCCCAGGTCAATTCCAGACCCTATTCTCAAGTCTCCCACTGGAGTGTGAAGCATCTTGTATCAAGTACTTGCCTTACCCTGCTTGATTGTGTCTTTCTGAGCTCCCTTGTCTGCTGTGAATAATTAATGGGGTGTCTTGGTGAAGTGCTGCCAAGGGTCGGAGCAAGGTCCCGGAAGCAGGCTCCGTAGCAGAGTCAGGGTCTGGCCAGGCTGCGGCCCTGCCTGCCAGTGTCGGAGAAGCCATGACTGTCTCTGATGGCAGACCTGGGCCAGTGCATTTCCCTCCGCCAAGGTCAGCTTACCTTGGGGATGTGCAGGGCTGGAAAGAGGGGAGTGAGCCAGCTGAGCACAGCCTCTGGGGAGGGGAGGCGTCTGGTCTGGGGGCAGATACTCTGGAGCAGAATGTCTCTTCTCTCTGCACTGTTTGAATTAGTGAAGATTCCTGGTGTAAGCTGGAGGTGCTTTCTTGTTCCCAGAACAGGGAGAAAGGTTTTGCTGGTAAGGGTTGCTTAGGGACTCTGCCCGCCTGCTGCATCTGGATGTTTGGGTGCCCCCAACTTCATGTGTTCAGTTCTGACCCCCCAAAGATGGTAGTGTTAGCAGCTAATGCTCTTACAGAGTCTCCCTTGCTGCTTCTGTCATGGGAGCTCATGGAGAGAAGGTACTGGCAATGGACCAGAAAGAGACCGCTTAGGGGAGGCGATCCTGACCTTGGACTTCCAGCCTCCAGAACTGTGAGACATAAACTTCTCTTGTTTATAAGCTGCCCAGCTGCTGGTGTTTTTGTAGCAGCCAGAGCAGACTAAGACAGTCCCTAAAATGCTATCTTTCCAGATATATATTCTGTAACTAGATTCTTTCCCTTTCCCTTGTAAATGTTCTTGTAAATTAGCGTGTGAGACAACCCGGTTGTGTTTCGTAGTGACGCGTTTCCCGGGAGGGCCCAGAGTCCCGCCTGTTCCCCTGTTGTCGCTGTGCTTTCAGGTGGGGCCAGCTCCCTGTCGTTTGCTTTTACCATCGAAGGCCCACAGTTTCTTCTCTGTTACTGTGACGTTTAAAGTGGCATTCTTCAACCGTGTTTAAGCATCCCCTTGGCAGCCAGGATGGTGTGGTCAGGCTGTTAGACTCTTAAAAACTCCACTTAGTGAGTGGAGAGACCAGGCCTTACCTCCTTGCTTGTCTGGCCCTGGAAGCTCTGTCTCCAACCTCACGGGACTGTCAGGCCATATTCCCATCCCCAGTCCTGTCGGAGACTGCGCCCTGTGTCCGAGCCTGCCTGTGGCAGGACGGCTGGGTGTCTGCCACTCCTCACTCGGGGCCCCTCCCCAGCAGGCACTGTCCTGATTTCACACACAGGCACGAGTGGAAAGTGGGGTGCTTTGACTTTCACTGACTGCATCTGTCTCAGCTCCTTCTCTTTGGGCTGCCAGACAGACTGCGGTCAGTGGGGCTAGTTTGGTGATATGCAGTGGTGGCGTTGTGTCCTTTGCCCCAAGCCCTGTCTAGGTCTGGTGGCCGGTGGGGCCCTTCCCATGCCGGATGCTGACCAGCCCACGCCCTCTCTCCACAGATGCCGCCCCTACGAGGACTGCTGTGGCTCCCGGTGCTGCGTGCGGGCCCTGTCCATCCAGCGGCTCTGGTACTTTTGGTAGGTCACACACCCTTCCTGTCTGGAGGGCCCCCCCCCACCCTGAAGGGGGCTCTGCCCACAGCCAGACTGTCACCACCATGGTGGCATCACCTTCACTGGGGTCACTGTCTCTGGGAAGGCCTCTGTTGGCAAGCAGGCAGGTGTGGTTGGCTTCCCGGTGGTATTTCTGCTCCCTGACGGGCAGGAGCTGTTTCCACCGCCGCAGACCGGGGACCAGGGACAAAACAGATGTTTCTGGGTGGTGAGCGGGACGGCAGCTCCTTGTCAGTTTCTAGAATGACGCTGAATCGGGGAATCCCCAAGTCCTACGGTCAAGTTTCTGCTGCCTTGAAGGCTTCCCCCAGCCCTTGGTGGCAGCTGAGTCCTGACTCCTGACTCCTCCACCCCCAGCTCTCCTGATTGAGGCTGGAAGACCTGTCTGGAGTCTGTAAACCTGTGCGATGAGGGGGACAAGGGAACAATGCTAACAGTGTCCACGGAGAAGGGGGGTGCCTGAGTCTCTATTTACAGGAGGGATCCCCAGTGGCTCACTGCTAGGGGGTGTGTCCGACAGTTTGTTTGACTGTGTACAATGGAGCTGTGGCTTCTGACCCAGCGATGGCTGAGCACGTGGACACAGCCATCCTTGCACCCTGCCACCTGCCCCATGGCGTAGGAATGCCATCGAGGGAGACACTCTGGAGTGTTCGAATGCCAATTGCTTCTGGACATGAGCATCTTTGGCCTCTTGGATTCTGACGGCACTGACCTCCGATGGCCTGAGGGCTTTCACCGAGTGTGTTGCGGGAGCCACTCGAACTTTTCAGTGGGGTTTTGTCTTTCCCCCTCGACACCCGTCCCCGAGGTTTGCTTAGGGAAACCACCCATAAGCAGGGACTCCACATGTCACATGTCTTTGCTAGGAGAGACCCCTTACATTGTTCCCATCACCGCCTCTGTCCTGGGGCATTGGTGGGGGGCTTGACTCATTGTCACATTGGACCCTGGCCCAGCCTCCCTGGGAGCTGGCTCGGGTGTCCCCCGCCACCATGTCACTGCTTGTGGTGAGCCATCCTGAGCAGGGACGTGCTGGTGGCTTCTGCCCTGCTCACAGGTGTGACTGTCTAAAACTGTAATTGAAGGTGACGTTTCTCCAGCCTCGGATTTCCTGACTGTAAACACATCTGTAGACACATGCTTCAGGGCCAAGGGGTCTGGCACCAAGGCCGGGAAGGGGTGGCGCCTCGGCACTTTGGGTAGCTGCCCACACACTGTGCTCAGGATTTTCCTCCGTGGGACCCTGTGGTTGAAGGAGGTTGGGCTGCCCAGGCACAAATCCTGAAAGGGCTCAGGACGGTGTCAGGTCGGTCTAATGCACTGGCTGAGTAATCGGGAGATGGGGGGGCTGTTCCAGAAAAACAAAAAAAGTTGCCAAAGTTCAGGTATTATGTGATTAAAAGGAAAAAAAAGATAGAGAGTCCTGGAGAACTAGGAGGCCTGGGCCCCAGGCAGCTCCGTCCCAGGAGGGTCTCCCCCAGCCTGTAGCAGGTGCTACTGAGCTGCTGGCCAGGGTCCCTGATCAGGGTTGGGGCACCTTGCAGATCCCAGAGAATGAAGGCAGGTCCCAGGAGTTTGGAGTGCCAGACGCCAGAGGACCCTGTCGGAGTGCTGGTGTTGAGACGCCGGGCTCTAAAACCGAGCGGGGGCCCCGGTCCCCCTGCCGAGGTCAGAGGATGCTTAGCTCTGCTCCGTGTGCTCCTCCATCACCACCGTTGTCATCAGCGTGTGCCAGCGTCCCCTGAGAGGCCCTTACGCGGTCAGGCCCCCCAAGGAGACAGATGTCTGAACAGAAGTACCCGTGGGACGTGTGCACCTGTGCCCTGGAAGCGGCGTGGAGCCTCGATGTCGGGCTCACTGGGAAAAGGTGCCGACACAAAGGGGCCTGCGCACGGCAGGGACAGGGACGCGGGAAGAATGGGTCTGACCGAGAGCATGCTGGGAAACCCGCGTGGAGGTGTGTGTGTGGGGGGCCCAGAGGAGGGGTCCGCGGAGCTGGATGTGGAGTGAAGGAGGGGCTGCTCTCCAGCCTGGCTCCCACCCGACTTCTGGGGACTCCTGTCTCCTCCCTCAAAAACTGAAGTCCTGAAGGAGAGGGCTTCAGGAAGTCCCTGCCTGCTCTGGACTCTGCAGTGACCGTGAACCGGCAAGGTCTGAACCGGGTCATCAGACCACCTTCCACAGCAGCAACGGCACAGACTTCCTAAGCCCCGGAGAGGTCTCCAAACCCATCCAGCAGAGAAGGGGAGACGCGTAGAAAACCTTCCACTGGGAGCTCCGATCTGCTCTTCTCCCTGTCCCCAAGTCCCCTCACTTACACCGGCTCTGCCCCCTGCCCCTCTCCCCGCCAGCTTCTCTCTGAACTGAGATAGCCTCAGACTCCTGTTTCAATAAGGAAGGAGTCTGCCTCTGGTTGTCACCGGAGCCGACCTTGGCCTCCAGCCATGTGCCTCGGTTCCATCCTTGCCGAGTACTCACTCGCTGTGGATCGGTCTGAGGTGTCCGGTGCAACATCCTTTCTATTGGTCTGGAGGGGACAGGGGGTGCATTTGACAGCCTGACCAACACCTTGGTTTTTCTCATGGGAAAGACCAAGACCTCACGGTGCTTCTGCATTTCCCATCTGGGGATGGGGGTCAGTCTACTGGGAGTGAGTTGCCGAGTTATGTGAGAAGGCAGACCCCGAGGGCACCCAAGCCCTGCGCTGCTTTAAGTTCTGGCTCCGATGTGACAGCTGGAGGCAACCTGACTGTAGTGCGGTCACTGAGCCCGCCCGAGGGCAGTCAGGTTGCAGAGACGGAGCTGTTCTCTCTGATGCTCGGCACCTCACTCGGAGATTTCAGGCCTTGCAGCGGCTGCACGGCCGGGTTCCTTTGGCTCCCAGGAGGGCACCCCTGCCAGCCTGCCACCTCCACTGCCCTTCCCCTGCAGTGGCTGCTGGCCTCTCTGGGCCTCCCGCTCACCTGGCCTTCTGGCCAGACACCCAGACTGCCGATCCACCCAGAAAGCTCCTTCCCCAGCCCTTCAACTCGCCTCTTTCTTTGCATTCTTCTGACTCAGCTCGCACACTGCTTTGAGGGAGAAGAAGCTGTTTTGATCTTCCTGACTGTGGCAGACAGGCTTGTAAGAATCCTTGTTGCCCTACGCAGAACACTTAAAGATGGCCACAGTGGGCATTGACTGACCATGAGCACACAGCCCTACAGCTGCGCCCCTGGTTTTCCCTCTTAGCTGTTATGACCAGCACCATAAATAAGTCCTTTCAAACTGGGTTGATCACTGTGCTCCTCCCTGTGTTCCCTTCCGTAAGACAGCAGGTGCTAGGAGCTCAGCAGGTGTTGAAGTCACCTGGGGAACAAAGCGGGTTAGAAGACAGACAAGATGTCACGATGGGAGCCCTTTCCTGGTCCTCTCCCAGTCTCTCATCCCAGTCAACATCCCTGGTTGTCCAGTAAATACGTATTGACAAACAGACTGACCCTAACATCTTGCTAAGTCTCAAAGGCTTTTGCGCCCACTCTTTTAAATTTTGTTCGTGTGTGGACAGGTGCCTTTGACGATGACGTGACCAGCCCTTCAGTGTGCTCATTCTTCACAAGGAAGGCAGTGTGCGGCCCACACACGGTGTGGCATATCACGGGAGGTTCTGGATGGTTCCATCACACAAACTCATGTATGGGCAGGAGTTTCTCTTTCACGTCTCTGCAGGGAGGACAGCCCGGCCCTTCTCTGAAAGACTCCCCAGTTTGCAGAAACACAGATGCTGTCTGAGGTGAAGGTGACGGCAGTCGCTCCTTCGTCCATCAATCACATCTGGAGTGCCAGGGGTGTGGCGAGTCGCTGAGGGTCCTCGGATGAGCCTAACGATTCCTGTCCTTGCAGCAGTCCACTCTGCTGTCCCGCAGTCGCAGGGGTCGTGGGAGGGGAGCGCTCGGCCGTTCCCAGAGCCTGGATCGCAGACCTGCGGCTTTCCTATCGCATGGATTGTCCATGTGCCTGTAGCTTTCTTGTGACTGCGCTTCCCGTGGGAAGGGCACCGCCTGACGTCTCTGTGTGGATGTGCACGCACCGGCCGAGAGCAGCCTGCTAGGAGGGACAGTGTGCTGTGCACCACCGTCACTCCCGCCGTAAAGAACGGGGCACGGGGAGACGGAGCGAAGCGAAGGCTGGGTCGGCCTGGGGTTCTGGCAACACGGAAAAGGCAATTCCCGTTTAGGTGGCAGTGTCGCGTGGAGGTCAGGGCAGTGGCGGGGAAGCGACGCCACAGTCCTGCGAAGCCAGCTCGCCCTGTGTGGCTCTCTGAGACAGAGCCCTCACCTGGCTTCTGAGTGCGGGTGGACTCTGCCCAGTGGCACCCCCAGGTTGGCAGCCAAGGGTCTCCCTTTGGACATCCACCCAGGGATGTCCTGGAGCAAACAGCCAGGGCAGGACCAGCCTGCCCGAGAGCAGGGGGCTCAGCACGCTGCTCCCTGTGTCTGAGCGGCCGCAGGCGCCTCACCACTGTCTCTCGCCAGGTTCCTCCTGATGATGGGCGTCCTCTTCTGCTGCGGCGCTGGCTTCTTCATCCGGAGGCGCATGTACCCCCCGCCGCTGATCGAGGAGCCGGCCTTCAATGTATCCTACACCAGGCAGCCCCCAAACCCCGCGCCAGGTCAGCCAGCCCTCGGTCCCCGACCCTCCCTGCTGTGCATGCGTTCCCTGTAAGTGTTCGAGGAGGGGACTCCTCTAGAATGTGCTGGAAGACAGAATTCAGGCCACGTTTCTGTGTTTTCTTTCTCTAACTGGGCCATCCACCATAGTCCTCAGTTTGAAGGGCTGGTTCATCTGTCAAATGTTCCACCCCTTGTGAGTAAGATGAGGAGGCGGGCCCTTGGCTCTGGGCTCTTCCAGCCCTGTGTGCAAAGTCCCCACCACACCGAATCCCAGACCAGCTGACTGTGCCCCTCCTCGTCACTATGTTGCTGTCGCCTGCGACCACCTCTTTTTTGACTAGCCGGTCAAACGAGCGAGCTCCCAGTTGCGCTCAGTGCAGAGTCTGCTGCCACACAGCGGGCTCTCACGCCGCTCTGGCAGAGCTCTGTGGCAGCAGGCGGTGGGTTTTCTCTGCCATGCTCACACTGGCTCCTCTGCCTTTCAGGAGCCCAGCCGCCAGGGCTGCCCTACTACACCGACCCCGGAGGACCAGGGATGAACCCTGCTGGCAATCCCATGCCGATGGCTTTCCAGGTCCAGCCCAACTCGCCGCACGGAAGCATGGCCTACCCCCCACCCCCTTCCTACTGCAACACGCCCCCGCCCCCATACGAGCAGGTGGTGAAGGCCAAGTAGTGGGGATGCGCCCGGAGCCTGCCTGGGTGATGGTGCAGGGGAGACAGGGAGAAGCTTTTCCAGCCTGCCTTTCCTGTCCCCATCGGCAGTCGCTTCTGGAATGGTCTCGTGAGCCACCGAGGGCCAATCCTTCTCTGATGTCTTCGGGCGGGTGCAGCGTCCTCCCAGGTGCCCCGTAGATGCCTGGTGTTTGCATTCGTCCCGTGTCCTTCTGTTTTGATGTTGTCTGTGCTCTGGCCGAGTGTGGGCGGACTCCGAGGGTTGGCACCTTAGGGTGGCATGCCCAGGTCCTCAGGACGGGGACTAAGAGGAGGAGGCCAGCGAGGGCCGGTGTTTGTGCTCAGGTGAGGACACGGGGGAGGCTCCGCCCACCAGCCAGGAAGCCTTGAAAAGGGGCCTCATAGGCTCAGCTGCTGCAGCCCCTCGTCCTGTCTGTCTTCCTCTTCAAGAAGCTGCTAGAGAGACGTTCGGTGGACAAGAAGCCTCTGTGCACCTTCCTGTCTCCATCACTTCCCAGAGATGAGAGCCACGCCCCTTCTGCGCGGCTGGGTCTGGGAGCACTGGGCACAGCTGTCCCCGCAGGGTGATGTGGGCCCAGAGCCAGG
Organism: Artibeus jamaicensis; assembly: GCF_021234435.1. Classification (NCBI taxonomy): domain Eukaryota; kingdom Metazoa; phylum Chordata; class Mammalia; order Chiroptera; family Phyllostomidae; genus Artibeus; species Artibeus jamaicensis. Next base: position 2,942,368 of record NW_026521195.1, on the reverse strand, counting down.
CCAAGGTGTGGTCTGCAGTGACCTGATGGTCCCTAAGGAAGGTCCTGTATGTTCGCAGGAAATTGCTCCTTGTCTCACACTGGAACATGAATTTTAGGAGCTCTTGGTCTGACTTGGGGAAAAAGAATGTTCCCCTCTTTTTAGTGCTTTTATAGAAGTTTGTGTAGAGTCCTGTCCTTTGAGGTGTGACTTGAGTAAGTGTCTTAACTGAATGTTAGCAGCTCAAGGTTTCTGATCGGGACCTGTGGTCTCCACACCCACCCCCAGTCAGATCTGGCCATGGGCTTTGATAAAGGACACTTCCCAAGCAGAAGTCACATCAACCCCTTAGTGAGAGGCATCTGACCATCGGCAGGTGGGTGTCGGGCTCTGAAGAGGAGCTTGCTAAGAAAAAGGACTGCAGGCAGATCTCAAAAAGCACCGAACAGACTTCACTGACGACTTCATCAACATTCGAATAAAGAAGACATGGTTGGAGATGCAAACCCTGGCTCAGAAACCTCTGTCAGCCTGGGATCTTGCGAGCCGTCCCCAGGGTGTTTGACAGTGAGCCGGGTCCTGTTCCGCTGCATAGCTAGTAATATCGACAGCACAGCACTCACACCCAGATGGAGACCTGCCTGGTCAGGCACAGGGAGGGCAAAGCAGTGTAGCCGAGATGTGTGGACCGCTGTGTGGGTGGCGGTCGGACTGCGGGGTAAGGGGTGGTGGGAGCCTTCTTTTTGAAATGAATTAAGGGAGCATCTTGAGAAATTGTTACTTGTTCCACTGGAGCATCAGGGCGTCTCACTGGAATGGGTCCTGGGTGTTTGCCGTGCCCCAGACAGGGAGTCTGGTGTCCCTGGTCTTCCTGGGTGCCCTGCGGGCCAGTGGTGAGGAGGCCAGTGGGGAGTTCTGTAGGAGGTGCCTGGGGCCCAACCAGCGCCCTGGGGGCACAGTCAGTGGGCGTGGCTTTGACCCCCTGGTGTGGCCTGTGGACTCCTGGCCCTCACCCTTGCCACCCCCAGGCCCTTGTGTGAAATGAGCTGACAAAGCACAACATTTGCTGTTTACAACCGACAACAATACATGGGTCTAAATTTTAGTTCCTCTTCCCCCATGCCATTTGTTTTGCATTTTTTATTGCAGTGTCTCCCTTTGCTTTTTTTTTGTTTTTAATTAAATAATGAGCATACTCAGAGCTGCCCCGGCACTGGACCAGGTGTGGCTGAAGTGGCGCCACGTGGCCGTGACAAAACCTTGTGTATCTTTTTGACAGCAAGTGGTCTTAAGAGACTGGATGACTCCGGTCACACCCAGCAATTTTATACTCCCATGTCTGTGTCAGGCACGTTTTGTCGTCCCCGGCACCTGGGGGACAGCCCTGCTCCAGAGAACCCTGACCTGCCAGTGGAGCTCCTCACGCCATGGGGGGGCGGGGGCGGGCAGAGTCCCGTGTCCTCAGTGGTTGGGAGGAAACTCAGAGCAGACTCGGGCGTGCTTCTCCTCCGCAACACGTGGCTCACTTCTCCTTTGCGTTCTCTTTGGTAGGGTCCTGTTTCCTAGGTGTGCGAAATAAAAGTAAATTTGGACGTGTGCTTTGACTGTTTTGCTGGAGAGTGGGAAAGAGAGCAGAGTGCAACCCCTTGGAGGAAGTGCCGTCAGTGGGCTGCACCTGCAGCCGGTGGAGGTGGGGTGGGGTGGGAGAACGGGAAATTACATTCCGCTGTCAGAGACCGAGGAAGTTGTGGTTCACCAACACATCTGAAAAATCCAGCTAAGAGAAAACTGCCCGAAGCGAGTGGGGAGTGAGAAGCATTAAGTACATAAAACCACAGCTGACGGAGACACTAGACAGCCAGGGGCCTGGATCTGCTTCCACAGCCTTCAGTTTAAACAGTAGCTCTGCTCGGTCAGAAACTAGACCTGTCTCCCGGGCCTGTGGAATGATGTATCTGCTATGGTGAGTGGCATTTTAGGTGAATCAGTAACGGACGTAATGTTTAAACTGAAGCATTTTGTAACATGGCATCTGAAGACAGGATGGGGAGTCAGCCGGAAGCGGTCGGGCAGCTTGCTCGTGGCCAAGTCGGCTCTGGGGTACACATCTTACTTGTACAGCCCCCTGAGCGTCAGCTTCCCCTGCAAAACTGAAGCAGGGTCGTTTAGGAGTCCAAGGCCATGACCCAAGTGTCACCTTTTATCTGCCTTCCTAACGTGGAACTTCAGAGAATCCACAACGGCCCTTGAGGCTCAGAAGTGCAAGAACAGAAATTCTGAGTGGCGGCTGAACTAGGAGAAAACGGATCTGGGAGGGTGGAAGATGAATTTGTACAGAAAAGCCCACTGGGGAGGGGAGAGCTGATAGAGAAACTCCACACTGAAGCTCAGCAGGTACGTTGGACAGGAGTGGCCGTGGGTGCAGGTGCCAGGGCGAGGAACCCGCAGGTGCTCTGCATACAGACCACCTGGCGGCAGCGCCGTACCCCACCATCTCCCACCTGAGCCCCCGGGGTGGAAGAGTCTGGCAGCAGGAATCCATGCACCTGAGGCTGCTTTCCCCGGGACAGGCACCCTGTGTGGTGAGAGGCTAGGGCGTGAGCTGCTGATAGCATTATTTAATTTTGAAAAGTGGTCGGGGGTGTCAGAACCAGGTCCTCCTGGATAGCGCACCCTGTGCTTCCAGCTTGAGTGTTTAAGTTCCAGCTGTGTCCTGGGTCTGGTTCACGCGCGTGTGTGTTTTTGTTATTCAAACAAACCCTGTTCTTTGTCTAGACTCCCAGTCTGGAATTTGCAGACTGCATCTCCATGGTACTCGTATTTCTTGTACACTGCTAGTTCTTGTGCATGGAGAAGTGTGATCGGACTCGGGTCCTTGTTTCGTTAGGAAGGAATAGGTCAGAGGTGATGGCGTGTATTTCTAGCAGGAGACCACGCTGTCTCCGCATGTCCAGGCGGTCGTGCTGGTCACTGCTGGGTGCACTGTGGATTGGGGGCAGAGCAGTAGCATTTACATTCTATTGTGCCTCTATTGTAGATAGAAGCACCAGGAACCATGCTTGTCTGACATGGTCTAACACAGGACTATAAAGCTCACACGCATGACGTAATGCAGAGTCAGCACATCTGAGCTGTCCCTGTCCACCAAGCTTCAGATGATGTGTGGTCACGTCCCTGCCCATTGGAATAGGCAGTGGCGTGACCACACATCTTCCTCCACTACCCTCATCCTTCAGCGACCATGGGAAGTGGTTCCATTTGATCCTTGACCTGGAACTAGCCAATGCCACTGCCATAAATTCGGGTCTGGTGGCATCTGTGCCCCACAACTTAGCTGCTGTATGATCTCGGGCAGTCCTCCCTACCCTGAGCTGCCTCACAGGTAGAGAAATTTGGCAGGGAAGCCTCCGCACAGGCTAATATATAATATACATTATATATATATTATATATATTATTTATATATATATATATATATATAAATAATATATTTTTCCCCCGTCACAACACACAGGCTTTTGTAAGAGCTGGATGAAATTACTGACTGCAATATGCTTATCAAGTACTTCACACAGGGCCCAGCTCATAACTGGTAGATATTGTCGCTATACAGGAGAAATGACATGCTTGTAAGAGATTAAACTTGTTAAATGTGGGAGCGCCCAGAATGAAGAATGTTGGGAGTCTTGGTGGCTGTCTCCCATGAGGAGGCCACTGGGAATGTTCCCGATGATTCAGTGCTGATTTTGAATTAAATACCGCAGCTCCCTGGCAGAGCTGGTCATCCGTGGGTGGGTTCAGCTGAAGCTCAGCATCTAAGTGGGAGGGGCCAGCAGATCCCTGAAGGAGCTGATTCCAGAAAAAAACAGGTGTGGGACTGGAGCTGCAAACATCTCACGAGAGCTGCCTTCCCTGGGGGTGGGGCTGGCCCGCTTCTCTGTGGCAGTGCCACCTACAGAGGCATCCAGGCCACTGCCAGACCCTTTCCCCCGGAGCCAGCTGAGGTCAGCTACTGCTTCGCTATGGTGCTCCAACTGGATTATTTCATCTCACCCTCCCTGGCCCTGGGCTGTGGGACAGGCAGCACCCAGGGTCTCTGGGCAGTGGCAGGAGGTTTGGTCAAGGGTGGTTTAGACATTAGTCAGGTCTGTAGAGGCCTCTGTCTGCATTCCTCGAGCTTCTTTTCTGGACAGAGCTCTGGTCTTCGGCCCAGAGGACACTAGATCTGATTGAAGGTCAGAGTGCCACCTAGTGAGAATGGCCACCCAGCTCCCTTCCACCGCCATTCCTTCCTGCCACCTGCAGCCATAGACTGGGGATCGGCTGGGTAGGCGCTTCCTGCCCCTGCCCAGCGCTTCCCCAATGGAGAGATCCAGCCGGTGGACAGGAATTTCCAACCCACTGAGTCCCCACCCTGCCCCTCTGCGAGGCTTCACGCAGCACGGAGCCGCTAGTGGATGGACCCTCTCAGGTGAAAGGGAGGAAAATGAAAGTCAGCAAACAGGATGAGCCCATTCAGAGAAATCAAACCAAAAAGCAAGCTGCATGTGGCTGGGAAAACACGCATGAGACAGGGACTGGTCTCCCCTGTGTTTGCAACTATGTGGGCCCTGGATGCTGTCTTGCCAGACACTGCAACCACCCCCCTGCCCACTCCCCATCCAGACCAGTGGAACTGGGCGGAGAACTGAGGGTGTGTTTTCCTTCCATGTGGGGCCCCCAGAGCAGCAGCGGCAGCATCGCCCCAGGACTTGGTAGGATACACTCTCTGTCAGACACTAGCCCAGGAATCCGTGCTCAAACTGCCCTCCAAGGGACCACTGAGCGGCTGCTCCCGTTCTCCCTTTCTCCTGGCAACATTCACACTTTCTCTTCTTGCTTCCCATCCCCACACCTCCTCCTCTGCCATCTCTGCTTGGCAGCTGCTGCCTCCCCAAGAACCTTGTCTGTCCGTGCCCACCCATCACCATCTGTGCCCATCTGTGGACCTGGGGTGGACGTGGACCACCCCAGCGCACCACTGGTCTGCGGCGCAGGCCCCAGCTCCCATCCCTCCATCCGTTTTCTGCCCCAGGTCAGGGTTTCAAAATGCCCAATGGGCCACAGGCACGATTTACAACCAGGCCATTGCTTTTCTGAACTTGAAGTGTTTTCTCAATCCAAGATCTCTCACCGTGGCCCGTGTCCTTCCTCGCTTGTGTAACAAACAGAGAGCTCCTTTCAGGTGCTGTCTGTACCCTGGGCGGGTGCTGCATGGGCCCCCAGGCTGCCGAATCTCCTGGCCGGTCCCTGGTGTTTCTCGTCTCTGCTCCCAGCATCTCCTCCCTCCCATGGGCCCAGGCGTCCCTGTCTGTTCATCTTCTACACTGACTGCCAGCAACTCTTGCCGGCTCCAGCTCCAGGACAGTCTAGAATGTGACTGCCCCTCACTGCCTCCCCTCCTGCTAGCTGCCCAGGTGGGCCCCCAGCCCCCCACCCCACATCTACCCAGCAGCCCCCCAAGTGATTCCTCCTTTGCTCAGAACCCCCCAGTGGCTCCCTATTTCGCCCAGAGTAACAGCTGTCTTCCTCGGGAGGGCCGGAGGCCTGGCCTTCCTCATCACCCCAGTCCCCCCAGGTGCTCCCACCCTCCTTGACCATGAGTGGAAAGCCCTGGTCCCAGTGCTCTCTCCACACAGGCCCACGTGGCCAACCTCCTTGCTGCCTCCAAGTCCTGTTTCAAACAGTGGCCTGTGCTCTTTGCACCACTGCCGCTCCCTCTTCTGCTTCATCGTTTCCCGTATCGGTCGTTACCGGAGGGGAGAGAGTGGGTTATGAGGCCTCTCTGGGCCATGCTGACACCTCAGCAGGGTGAGGATCTCAGTTTCCGTCACTGACTCCAGTGTGGTGGGGTCTCCCTAGAAGAGCAGGCGCCCCCGTTCCCGACCCCAGGCTCTGTCTGTCTTCCACAGCATCCCTGATTGGAAGCCCAACTTGCCCACATGTGTTCTTCAGCCTGGAACCCAACACCTCACTCCCTGTGGATACGTGTTCAGGTGCCGGGGGAACTTGGCACGTGACATGGGGGTCTCTGCTCCCAGAGACCACCTGTGGTCCTGTCCCCATGACGCACCCAGCCTGTGCCACACTGGAGGCCCATGAAAGGAAGGGTCCCTCAAAGCTGTATAAGTGTTCAGGGAACCTGGACTTTGATCTTGGAATCACTGCTTCTGTGAACTTAGCAAATGAAGGAGCAGGAGATGTGAACTTAAAAATTACAAGCAGTATACGCAATGGCAGTGAATGGCCAGAGGGGCCCTCCCGGCCTTGAGGGCGGTGGGAAGTACCGATGGCAGAGACTGGAAGGGCCCCTCTTCCGTCCTGTTCCTCCTCCTAGTCCCACGCTCCGGGCCAGGTCACAGGGCCTCTTCCAGGTCTCGGCTCCTTCCCTGCTGTCATGGGGCAGATGCCATGAGGCATCACCATGAAATGGTCTTGACCGACAAAACCCGAGAACCCGCAGACCTTTCCTCCCTTCAAGCTTTAAGGTTTGGGGACATGTTAACGTGCAGACACGCTCTGGAGGACGGAGAGGCACCCAAGAAACTGTGGTGAGATGTTCTGAGGCCCCCTGTGTAGACCTGTGAAGCCCTGACCCTGACCTCCCGGATGTCCTGTGCCCTTCGATGTCCATGTCTCTCCTTGGCCCTCGGAGACCGAGAGCTGGAGCCAGCGTTACCCAGCAGCCCCCGGGATGTGCGAGTGCCAGGGGAATGTAGTCACACACCGCACACCTGTTAGCATCTGGTGGGTGGGTAGGAAGGTGTCTACCCAGCTGGCTTATACCAACTTGCAGGTAAAATCTCTGCTACTTATTCCACATGTGTTGTCTCTCCCCTGGGTGTGGTTCAGAGACAGGCCTAACAAGGGGTTTTCTACATGCAGTGAGACACCCAGGGAGTGAAGTGTCACCCTCCAATTTCTGGTTTAGGACATGTGGTCAGAACGAGGGCTTCTGTGAGGCGCCCCCTCTGGCCAATACAGGCTGTCCTGGAGGCCTTGGGGGAGAGGAGACAGCTGGCAAAGCTTTGGGCCTCAGCCTTCGGGAGGTGTGGCAAGGTGGGCAGGCCACAGTGGGCGCCCTGCTGTGCGTGGTCTGGATGAGGGGTGGCAAGCAGGGGTGCCTGGTCTCTATGGGCTGGGACCTCAGGTGGTGAGCTTTTCTGCCGAACAGCTGCTGTCCCCCACAGCTTGTTCAGGACAGCACGCCCACCTGCAGGTAACAGGTGAGACACGCAGGAGCAGGCCCAGAAAGTCCCTTAAAATACAACCGTGAGGATTTATTTCCATGGAAGTCACCAACCCCACTTGGAAGAAAATAGTCACAACTCAGGAATAGAGCATCTGATCGGGAGCCGTCATTTAGAAACGAAGGTCCCGTGTCGGTGTGTGACCCCCTAAAGGGAGGCTCTGCAATGCCCTGGGGCTTCCCCGTGGACAGAGACCTGTCCCCTGCACAGGCAGCCTGGCTCCCGCAGAGGGGGACTGGAGGGCCGACCAATGCTCGGACAAGGACCAGGCCGCCAGAGACCCCGCGTGTCCTCCAGGACCTGTGCCTCCACTCGCGGGATGAGAAGCCCTAGGTCATCCCATGATGAGAAAACTTCCAAAAACTGGAATCGTGATGGAATCATTGGATGTGGGCTCATCCAGATTCCCGTTTTTAAAATAAAAATGTCATTACCATCAATTTCTCAGTGAGAACAGCATGTTCCCCGTGTGAGTGACGACTAGTGCTTTCATATTTAATACACTTACCAAGTGTGAAATGTGTGTCGCCCGATAGTGGACCAAATGGAAGGGCTGTATTAACCCCAAACTTACACTCTTTGGTAACTCACCAGGTTTTGACATAACTGTAACTGCAGGGACACAGGAACAGCTGAGTATTTCTCTGCTTATCACCCTTCTGGAATTTTATTCACTGAACTTGAAACAACACTGTGTAACGCTTAGGAGAGGGAGGTGCCGTCTGCTTCAGTAACACGGAGTCTGGAACTGCCACCGCGGGGTCGCTGCTCTGGCTTGGTGGTGTTAAACCTAGAGAAAGCTCTCCTTGAGGTTGTCCTGAAGTCCACTCCCCGGGGCACCGGCCCTGCACCTGTGAGGGGCCACACACACAGCCTGCGCCCTCCATGAGGGCGGGAGCTCCACTCGCTTCTTCAAAACACGAGGTGAGTGCAAAACAGAGGCGGTCCACCACCCCGGGTGGGCTTGGCCCTCCAGCCAGTCCCTCCCCGTGTGACCTGGCCGGGGCCCACCGAGGTGTGAACAAGTGTGATCACAGGGCATCGCCCCACGGACTTCGTGACTGTGGCCTGCCTGCCGTGCGGATGCGGTGACAACCCCCATGAAGGTTATGTACAGAGAGGGGCTGTGAGTGTGCCCGCACGGTCAGCCCCACTGTGGGCGCAGGGGGCTTCCTGTTTAGCACGCTCGCACCTGTGGACGACACACACCAGGAGACATGCAACGCTGCGGAGAACTGGGTGAGGGTTCGTGTTCCACACCAGCCAGGGGCTCCGTGACAGCCGTAGGGGGTGGGGGGAGGCCGCTGTCACTCAGGCTCTGACTCAGGGGCCGGGAGGGGCTGCTGCTCCTCTGTCCTCCTCTCAGGACACGCAGTTGGTTCTCCGTCCGGCGCTGAGCGGTCTGCTGGCTTTTGGTCCAGACGGGTCTCTCGGTCTGTTTACACCTTTTTGTCCCACTGTGAAGACGCAAGTTCAAATGCCGGAAACCGAGCGGTCTCCGGTTCCAGGATGTCAGAGAGGAAGTGGATGGCGCCAGCCATGCCTGCAAGGTCAAAGGGGGCCCTTCAGGAGCGGGAGCGACACTGGGTGCCCTCTGCCACCTCCTTCAGGGGGAGGGGGAAGGTCTGGGGAAGGAGTGGGGGGCTTCAGCAACAGCTTCACAGAAATCACCGCAACCCGCACCTGAGCACCAGCAGGGAAGGGCGCCACTTCACTCACTTATTTTGAAACGTTGCTTTCTGGGCTTTAATACTGTATTTTGACACTTTGAGAAGGTATTACAGAACCACTACCAGAGAAGCTCCCTAGTGCTGCTCTTGAGATAGTCCAAATTACAAAACTTCCTCTCTCAGAGCCTTCACATTCCGGCCCAAACAAAAAGTCGCATTTATATCTTCCCTAGGTTTTAAGAGTGTTATTTAGAAGTGAACTTTATTTGCTTTGGTCCCACAGTGAGGCACGGAAGCTTCTGAAAGCCAGGGGCACGGTGCCTCCGCGAGGCAGGCCGCTCCCGCCCCAGGCCCTGTTCTCCCCTCAATCAGAACAATGCCTCCCAGCTGGGTTTTGACTGGTTCGAGGTTTTCTTTTGCTGTAAAATCCACATGAAACATGCCGTCTCTGCTGTACTTCTCCGGGTCCCGACAGTGGCACGCACCTGCGGAGACCAGCACCTACAGGGATGTGGAGCACTTCCGGCACCACCCCAGGAGGCCCTGTGAGTACCCCTCCAGGCTACCCTGCCGCCGTCCCCACCACGGGCCATCTGCCTGCGTCGGACGTCACATGAATGGAACCACACAGGACACAAGAAGGTTGTCATGTCCGGCTTCTTCCCTCAATGTTTCTGCGATTTGTTCCTGCTCTGTGTTGGCCGGTAACTGTTTCCTGGCGAGGCCGGTTCCCGGGCTTCCCTGCAAGTTTCTGTTTGAAGCAGGGGTGCCAGCAGCTCAGGGACATGTGTCAGAACCCGCTGGAGAGAGACAGGGACCATAAACCCCTCTGGAGGGGCCCTGGAGCGCCCGTGCTGAAATGACCCTACTCTGGTGGGGGGGGGGCAGAGCCCCTTGATGGAGGAAACGCCCCCAGAAGGGTCAGAGGTCAGACTGCGCACAAAGTCCAGGCAGACACTTCACATCATCCCGACAGCGAAACCGACAGTCAGTACAAAAAGGAAAACTATAGGCTAATATCCTGATGACTATAGATGTAAAAACCCTCAACAAAATGTTAATACAATTCTGCAATTTATAAAAATAACTGTACCTCAGGACTAAGTGAGGTCAACTTCAGATACGAGGCTGGCTAATGTTTGAAAAATCAATCCAGACTAAAAATCTATCATATTAATTGTCTAGAGAAGAAAAATCACATGATCTTATCAACTGATGCAAACAAGCATTCAATAAAATTCAACATCTGTGTAATATGTGATTTTAAAAAATCCAATCATTTATTCCTTCTGAAGTTTATTTTGGAATTAGGGTAAGATGTGGCTCCAAAGGAATGAAAAGTGACTGATTCATCCTGACACCATCTCATCGCTGTCCTCAGATTCCTGTGCCTTATGTCACAATGACCCAGTTCTCCCCCACCTCCCCCGCACGCACCAGGAACGTGGGAGTGGACCGTCTCTGTGTAAACGTCCTCGTGGGCTCCGAACTGTGTCCTCCACGCTGTGCCCGAGGCAGGCTGTCAGTTAACGCCGTGTTTGTTCGTTCCCTGTCACTGCTCGTGTTTTTCGGAACTTTCTGATTACTTTTCCCAACTATTAACATTTTTAAATTCTTTATATAAGTAATTAGAGATGTGCAACTGACAAGCTTCCTGTGACCAGATCAACAGTTAACACGCAGCATTGCAGAGCAAGGGCAGAGGAGGAAGCCCATCATCTCTTCTGTTACCAGGGGCAGACATTCTACGTTCTGTCTGCACAGCCACCTCACGAGAGACCCAAATGTACCTGGGAGACATTCACAGCAGCACAGGACAGGTATAGTAAAGAGACTCACTGCGATTTTCAGCAACAAACTACTCTGAATTATCCACAGCTGTGGAGGGAAAGGAGCGGGCACTGGGACACAGATGCACCCACCCAGGGGTGGACTTCTCCCTCCCTTACCTTCAAAGAGAGAGTAGGGTCTGTCGGGGATGCGGCACCCGTGGGCTCCATACTCAAGACACCACTCTGCAAACTAAGAAGAAAACAGTTGTTCTTTTGACGACTGGAGACTCCACTTCGTGGGAAGGCAACCGATGAGTCACCACAGTGAACTCGCCAAGAGCCGCAGGGAGGGAGTTCTGGGCAATGGGGAGGTCAGGAGCCTGTGCTCTGGGCTGGGCCACTGGGCCCCCTGCTCAGCTGGTGGGCCTATCACCAAGCTCATCCCTGAGCTGAGACCGCTGGTAAGGGGTTGCCGTGCAGATTTTGGGGGAAGGGTGTCCTCAGTGGGAGGACCAGTGAACACAGAGGGAGCAGCAGGCCTGCTCTGTTGCCCGCTGTGGGAGGCAGGCGGCTGGCTGCAGAGCCCTGTGCTGGGCTAGAGAGAGCAGAAGGGGAGGAGAGGTGGGTGGGGAAGCTGGCAGGTGAGGGCTGCCAACTCAGGAGCCGGCGGGCCTGACTCCCAGGGCAGTGGAAAGGGGCCAGGTCAGGCTGTGCCTGAGGAGCAGATGAAGCCACAGAGCTGGAGCAGTAGCTGGAGAGGACAAGGGGCCAGCTGTGGGCTCTGCCCGACCCGGGGAGCCCAGATGCTGCTGGGATAGGGACGGCCTTACCTTGCAAGCCCGGTAGAGGTACTTCTTGTCCTGGGTGAGGCGGTAGAGGGAGAGGAAGGAGTAGCCGTTTCCAGCTGTGCCGTGGCAGATCCCGTAGCCCTTGCGCAGCAAGCCGCGCTGCCAGATCACGTCGCTGCACTCCATGGCGTCCTTCAGGTATTTCTCCTCCTTAAACACCTGGGCGACGAGAAGCAAAGCAGTGTTGAGATGCTATTCTCAGAGAAGAGTTGGCAAACACTTCCCGTCTGGTTAGGAAACCTGAACTGGCCCCGGGGAGAAGAACGCACCACCAGTGGCCCCTGCTGCAGCCCCTGTGGTCTCCATCTGTCTATCTCCTGAGCCGCCCTCCTCCCAGCTCACGACTCTGCAGAGGTCATGCTGACAGGTCAATTTTAACCAGTTAAAATGCCCACCCAGGTCGAACTGAGGTGCTGGCAGTGAGCAGGGGACCCGGGCACCGCTGCCAGGACAGGGCACCGACCTTGTGAGCCTGCATCAGCATGTGCATGACGCCCGGGGCCCCGTGGCACCAGTGCACCAGCCGGTCTGTCTCATTGCTCAGCGATGACGGGTAGTTCCCAGACCGGAACCGCTTGTGGCGCACGTAGTCGATACTGGGCTTCACCATGTCTGCCAGGGTTTCCTGGTCCACTTTTGCCGCTGGCTTTACACAAAGAAAGAGAAAACATTAAGTATGTTTTTTCTATTTTTTTTTAAACCCTCTGCTTTGTGGCCAGTTGCAACACAGAAGCGAAGCTCGAGCATCGCGATCCAAAGGAGGAGCCATGCTTCACTTCTGCAGGCACGGTCGCGTCGGCCTTTCAGCTCCACGCTCCCCGCGGACGGACTATTTTACGATGTGGCCACCGTGCCAGCATCTCGAGGGGCCTCGCTGACCTGCATCAGCATGTAGTAAATCCCCGCCATGCCGTGCGCCGCTCCGACATACTGCTTCCGGTGCCACTGGTACAGGAGGGGACAGCGCTCCATCTTCCTCTCCTCCCGAGACAGGGCCTTGCCCGACTCGACAATAGCAGTGACGACCTGCAGGGACAGTGGGACAGCAGCCATTGAAACACAGGTGTCCTGTCTTAGTCTAACAAGCACTAACAGTGTGGAGCATAATAAATACAAGCAGCGGAAAGTCAGACAACAACCTCGGAGTAGAAAAAGACACTAAGAAGTCAGACCATGAAACCAAAAGTTCTTTGTATCAACAGTTTACGAGAATCTAGAAACGCTTCCTCTAAAAATACTCTAGACTCTTAGTGGCTTTGCAGCTGCTGGACGATCCCTCGAAGCCCAGCAGGCTCCTGTGGGAGCCGGGAGGACAGTGGCAACATGAACACTCGGCTGCGTGTGCAGCACTTCACTGATCAGGGCAGAACTGTACTGTGATGCATCTGTGGCGCAGACCCTGGCTGGCTCCCAACACCAAATCCCTTCCTACTTTTGGAAACCAAGGTCCAAGTTTTAGCTGGGCAGTGACCTCTGAGCCCCAGACGGCTGGACATGGTCACCCAAGTTCTGTAAGGGGGAAGGAAGCGGCTCATCCTCCGCTTCCTTGCCTGTCCCTGGGCGCAGGTGCTCACCCAGCTTTGGTCCCACCAACAAGGGCATGCCCCTGGGACACAGCAGCATGAGGCGGAGGGTCCCTTGCCATACTCCCAGGACTGCTGCCAGCTCAGACAGCCCATGAAAGAGAAACAAACACGCCATCTTCCTGGAGCTGTGGTGGTCTGATTCTAGTAAAGGCAGTTGATGGATACAGGCCTAAGAGTATTTTTGAAAAATCCCCGGAGAGGACGACATGGAGCTACTGATTAACTTGATGAGATGCTTTAAGGAGCTCCTGTTGCTTTGGAGCCGAGGGCAGCCTGTGCTGTGACTGTGCCCACACGCAGAGCTGGGGGGACGCCCCGGGGGCCACTGGGGCCCCACCGTACCTCTTTGATCACTGAGTCGCACACGGCGCCCGGCCCGATCTCCGTGTTCAGGTAGAGTAAGGCATACAGGTACCCGGCCCGTCCGTAGAGCAGCTCGTCGGGAAGGTCCGAGTCTCGGCCGACAACGGCTCTCTGGAGCTGCAAGAGTCTGCCCAAGGAGAAAAATCTGTTTTCCTGGACAACGTCCAGCACACTGCTTCCCGGAACTGTGCATAATCCCGTTCCTGTAGGAGTTATCTGCCATGGGTTTTTAATTTAAAACTGATTTTTAAAAATATATTAAAAGAAAAACCCAAACAGGAAACAAAAACTTTTCTACTTAATTTCTCTCTCAGGTACAATGAATAACAAAACATCTTTGTGAGAAGACACTCAATTTTGAAACCCAGCATTAGAAGAAAGTGACTTAAAGTCCAAATGAAGAGGCAGTAAGATGTGGCCAGTGCATGGGAACTAGGTTGAGTCGTCCCGTCTTCCAACAAACGTGAACAGGCTGGCAGCGTGAGCCGTAGGCCAGCGCGCCTCGGGAGTGAGCCCCGGCGCCTGCTTCCTTGGAAGGAATGGAAAGCAGCAGGTGTGGCTGACCGTTGACCCCTCCTAACTGTTCATAACAACTGAACCTGATAATGAGCTAATTTTCAGGCACTGAGGGCAGCCAAACATTACTTGAGAAAATGATGAAAGTAACACAGAGAAACAGGTGCGCCCCTCCCCCCCCAAGTTAAGGCAAACGCAGGTTGGGCTGGAAGGGAGCACAGGGTCCCACCACTCTGCTCATGATGAACACAGAGGACTCTTCCCTGCCTGGAGAGATCTGCTTGTAAGAAACACTAATTCTGACAGATCTACCTCTCGAACACCTCTCTGCAGCAAGATCCCCAGCTGCGAACTTGCACTCACTTGGAGATGCATTCCCGGGACTCGCCGTCACTTTTGAGTTTGTGATAGACCACGGCCCCCACGGCGAGCGGCCCGGCGTCCCCACAGAGGAAAGTGACCCTGCGGCCATTCAGGTTCCGAAGTGTTCTCTTCACGTAGTCCAGGGACCGGAGCAGGTAGGCCTGGTCGCTCGTGACCCGGTGCAGCTGCAGGTATAACAGAGCTATGCCTGGAAACCCCCCCAAGAATTCCATTGTTACCTTTTCTTTATGATTATATGAAAACCTACATAGAGACCTACATTTCTGAAGGGGAACATGAAAGAAATTACACAGAAGATTTTTGTTTTTAGTTCTGCTTGTGAACTTATTGCGTAACTAAGTTTCCAAACTGATGTTGAAAGTACTGTGATTTCTGTCCACATTCTAGCGGGATTTTCCTGTTGTGTTTTCTTCTTCCATTGACAGAATGTGATTTCCTTTTTCCCCTATATTATGTATACAACTGTTGAACTTTCTTCTTAAATTTGAATTAGATGGATTTTCTGGATCAACTATGGATGACTCTCTAGAAGAGGAAAGTCATTAGGTAGCTTTCCTGGTTTGTAAAATTCCAACGGCAGCCTCTTCTAGTGATGACCAGTGAATTTAATACAAACCATATTAACACATTTCCGCCCCAGGCCAGATTCCCCTGATTCTCCCATCCTCAATGTTTTGGGAGTACCCAGCGCATTCCCTCCTTACCCACCACATCCGCCAGCGCCACTGAGCCCTCGGCTTCTGCCTGTGATCCCACCCCCTCTTCTGTTCTGTGATGCTTTTAAAAAAGTCTACAGCCTCTGTTCCAGGAACACTTGCCGTACCTTTTCTCTCCGCCTGGACCAGCACTCCTGGCCTACTTCGCACTCAGACACGCCCCCAGAGTTCCCTGTCTGAGGTTGGGTTTCTCTGGGGAATGACCATTTGTTGCCCTGGAAGGGCAAGAAGGGCAGCTTTCCCCGCCCGGGGGCTTTGGCCTCCTGCACCTGCTACTCTACCGAAGCTCTGCACTGTCCTTGCAGGCGCTGCTCGGTTTTCAACCCACTGTTATTTGTGTGCTGGCTCTAGCGTCATTTTGTGAAAGGGATGAGCAGTAGGTGCTTCATTCACTCTTCTTATACTGTTTTAGGAGAAAAAACAGGGAGGCGCGGGTCTAACTAGATTCCATTCCACTCCCAAACGCCAGAGCCACAGTTATTATTTTAAAGCATTCAAACCAAATGCCTCCATGATGGCTCTATCAGTGATTCCCAAAAGGTGACAACAAATGGAGATTTAAAAAAACAAAAACAAAAACTGACTCTTAGCATCCTCTCCGAGTTCTTGACACAATCAATCCTAGCTGATTGCAGCGCTCTCCCACGAGTCTGCTGCGGCGCCAACTCAGGGCCTAATGCCACAGAGTAAAGCCACTTTCACAACGAGAGATGCTTTCCGTGGAAGACTTTTCAGGGGAAAACTGTCTCCTCATAACTGTGTTGTTTTCCCTTTCAAAATATCTTTATTCTTTGTATTTTATTTCAAGGTAGCCAAAATTTTACACTTCAGATAAAATTCTTTGGCTCTGTAGGTGAACTAGCACCATGTCTGGACTGAAAAGTTTGAAAGTTTCACTTTTAAGGTCACTATGTCAATGTTGTATTCATCACAGGCAGAAAGTATGAACATGTGTCTAAACGGCAGTAAAAAGATCGGGGCCCCCCGTCCGTAAACCCGGCGTCCACTCATGTGCCTCACCGCACCCTCGTGTCTGTGCTGTCCTTTCACTGAACTCTAAAGATTTACCAAGAAAAGGCTATACATTTATACCTGAACTGCCATTAGTAGTAATCGCACTGCAGCCGAATCCCTCAAAACAAGGTCTGTCTGTGTTTCTTTAATGTTCCCCAAACAGCTTTTACCACGTTCTGGCTACATGGTAGAACAATGAGAATGTAACGATTAGCGAAAGGAGGGCTACTTTTCAAATTAAGGCTTTTCACGTGAAGTGTTATCACTGGTTGCTTGTTCAATTGTCATCAAAATAAAAATCTTTACATGAACAAATGGGTCAAATGAGCACAGGCAATAGGTTAAACAGTTATATATAACGGACTACAGAAATCATGTAGCTGGAACTTGTCGCAAAGATCAAAGCAAGACAAGCAAACAAACAAAAAGACACTGGCTCTCGGGCAAGTCTGCTCTTCTGACATATTTTTACAGACAGTCATATGTTTCCTCAAATACACAAAAATACGACGTAGTACTTTAGTAAAGTTCAAACTTCCAGGCAGAATTTCTTTGGAAATGAAATTCCAAAGCATCTCATCTATGAAGATGGCCTGAAGGGTATAAAACTTTACCGTTTCATAAGAGAAAGCACTTTCAAACCTAAGCCCTACGTTTCATGTAACCCGACAATGAACAAGACCGATCACGTGCGTGCGCACCCTCACCCGTCCAGCCGGTGTAGGCGGAGCAATCGTGCGGGTCAGCTGTCTTCAGCCCTTCTTCCATCTGCTGCAGAAGGTCTTTGATTTTGGTCTGGATCCGCCGTGTGAGGCTCTGGATGATCTGAAAACCGAGAGCAGGCAGCGATGTAAACTGTACGAGAACAGCACAGCGCAGTAGAAAGCGCTTGACAGTCTAGGTGGTGAAAACCGACGGACAGAAATCACACTGTGCCACCTGTCTCAATGCTTCCTAGTTTGCGGTGTTACCTTGATCTTGCAAGTAAGTTGTAAAACGAGATGATAATGCCCCAAACAGACAACAGGTCTAAAGCAGGATCTCAAAAAATCCGTTTCAGAAATGGAAGGGAAAGGACATTATAAAAAATGTCCTTTGACTGTAGAAGCATTTTAACTTCCATTCATTAAAGAAGGTAAGAAAGGTAGTGTAAAAGTTGATGACAAAAACTCACAGACACAGCAGCATGGTGGCTGCCGGAGGGAAGATGGGCAGAGGGAGGAAAAGGGGGTCAAATACCCGGTGAAGGACGGGGACTGGACTTTGGGTGGTGAACACACAAGACAATATACGGGTGATGTAAGACATAATCACACACTTGAAATCTGTGTAACCTATTAACCAATGTCATCCCAATAAATTTAAAAAGTTAATGACAAAAGGGAAGTACTTGTAATATAAAACATTATGAATTAAAAAGACCATAACGATATCAAAATATACCTAAAATTATCAATGTACCTGGTAACAAGAAAAAAATAAAATGACGAGCATATGCAAAAATGGTCAATCACTTAGCAAGTGACACAATGTAGGTAAGTACAAGTTCCATGGTTTGTCTGTTGGATGAATAAATAATAAAGGATTTAAAACTAGTACGTACCAATCCTGCTAAGCGCTAAGGAAGCAGTATTCTGACCTGTGGCTGGTAGTCTCTTCCAAGGGGAATTTGCCTACGTTCGTAAGCATGAATATGTTCAGAGTTTTCTGTCTCATGCTTTCTGAAAAATCTAGTTGTAGTACCAACTGCTGAGGTGTGTTAAAATCCCTCATCATGAATGCAGACTTGTCTACTGTGTATTTCTTCCTTTAATTCTGTACTTTTCCCCCCTTTCCTGTGCTTTACAGTTCTGTCCGCAGGTGTAGACCAGCGCACCCTGTTGTGTGTCCCTCACCGACTGACTCCTTATCATGATGAAAAGGCCCCTCTGTGGGACGGTAGAGAAAACACCCATGTAATTGGAAAAAAAAAAAAAAAGAATTCATTGCATCCTGTAAATAAAAAGTCCAAGGAACAAAACAAAAAGGCTTTTATGTTACCGTGTGTTTAGGGCTTCCAGGGCAGATTTCACTGAAATTTGGGGTCGTGGGTGAAGACAAACCTCAGAAAATAAGTTAGCAGTGTATGAGGTGTGAGAACTCCGGGTAGGTTACCTGGCGCTGGAGGAATCAGTTTACGTTTCACTGGAGGTGAGGCCCTGGAACTGGAGGCCAAAGGGTTTATCTTCTTCTCGGGAAGAAGAAGATACCTTCTCAAGTAATAAGATTCTGGAGACTTAGAGGAAAGTGCGCCCAGCGACACTTTTTCAGAGGGGAGGGGAGGGGGGTCCTTTTCCCCTGGTTTGAAAAAACCTTCCTGACCAATTTCATTTTCTTACATGGAAGTGAAGTCACATCCTGAGGGTGGTTGGGACTTGGACATACCTTTCTGGGGCACAGTTCAACCTATAATACCCTCATTTTCATGAAATTTCATGATTTGTTTTTGTTTCATCAAACAAATGCACACCTTGATATTATCTATCTTAACTACATTTTAAGACTATTTTTAAGATGAAAAATGTGCTAACTGGTCAGTCATAATGTATCTGTAGAGAAGACAGATAAAATTCGTGTTCATTTTATCTTGTGATTTTTCACAACTAAGAAGCGTTCTTTCTGCCTTTTAAAATCACAATTCCCCTCTTGTTCATGTTCAAGACCAGCACAATTTCCACCTCCCCTTTCCTTGGGCAGTAACCACAGCCACCGGCATGGGCCCCCACCTGGCGTGTTCTAGTTGTTTAACTACATAGGAGAACACAAGTCCCATCGGATATCTGTGTTTTAATTTTCTTTTAGATGAATCAGTTTGGTACAGGGTTGAGGTCAAAATCTCATTGACCAGATCCAAAGGGTAAAAAGAAGAAAACGCAATTTCAGAATGTGTTTATCTCAGTCTGTGAGGTAGAAAACGGAACTCCGCTGCCCTGGTCTTTATTGTTCCAGTGGAGACTTCCTCGGGGTCAGGAGTTTTTCTCAGGAGCCTCTCACCAACCTCCTTACTGTAAGGGTAACATCGAGATAGTAACTCATAGTAAGTACGAATGATGGATTTTTTAATGCTTGCCAACATTTAGTATAACATTTTTATTATAAAAAAATTGAACTCTAAATAAAAATATAACAGGTACGTGGAAAGAGAAAACATGGAGAGAGACAGCAACACTGACACGTGCATTCTAAACCCTGCGTTTTCAAGGGGAAGGAGCGGGTAAACTTGCTGGGGGGGGGTCTACCGGGTACCATAAAGGTAGTTGGCCAGGCCATTCACAGCTCTGTTTATCTAATTCGATGACTAACAGCCACGGGACTGATAACCGCATCTAAGAACATGCAGGGTTGGAGAACTCACTTGCCTACGATTCAGACCAAGGGCTCTTTCAAAACGGCCTTCTTAGTTTTGGCCAACTTGTACCTCTTGGGATAGAAAGCACATGCAGAACCAGGGCGGGGAAGTGGTAACCGTGTAGCTTCACCAAACACAAAAACGGTTGTGCTGACGTTCATTTCATCCTTTATTTCCACCATCAACATCTATAAAGGACACCTTGTTCTAAATGGAGTCAGGAGGCCATTGGGAAAAAGATCCCATTCGCACATTCATTCATTGCAACCCGTATTACAAGCAGGGAGAGGGAAGGCAGGGATACTTTAAACAAAGGCCAGCATTCTTCATATTGGAATTTCGTCTCCTGCTTGTGAAAAGAGGACGATCTCCTCCAGCCCCAACAACAGCACTAACCACAACCTTGACCTCGTTCTCCAACGAACTTCTGTTCAAAACCACCGCTGCCATTTTCCTCCTGAAACCTAAAAAAGGCTGCCCTTCCATTGCGGCGTTTCCCCGAGAGCGGCGCTCCGGGACCCGGCGCGGCGGGCCGGGGTCTCCCTTTAAGAGAGTGCGTCTGTCTTCGCACTTGCATGCTGCTGGCTACATTCTGCACGTCCCTAACTGCAAGGCCGCTGCTTTCCCCCAAATTAAACTCAACTTTTTGCGCCTGCCTCTATTTACCTGTTTGTTAGGTCTGCACCACTCTTTCCCTACCAAGTTGACTGTTTTGCAGACATCCCCTTTCCAACGCCTGGGCACACGGACGAGGACACTCAAAACGTCAATACTGCTCGTGAGCAAGGTTTTCTTGAGGTCAATTCCCAGGGGAGCGGCCCAGGGGCTAGGCCTGATGACACCACCGGACTCTGGAAAGCTAAGGGCAGGTTTCCAGCAGGTCTGTTTTGCTCCTGCATTGGCTAAATTGGTTCGAGGGCATAGACTGTCATCAGATCTGCTTTATCAACCGCCACTAGAGCCCGCAGAGCCACTTCCAAGTGCCCGAAACGGAGCGCTCCATCTGGGCACTTCACAGGCACGGAGGCACCGAACACGAGCAAGGTGGCAAGCATGGGAGCAGCGCCCAGTCCTCCGAGGAAGGACCCTGCTGGGCACCAGCGACGGGCGTGCTAGCAGGTGCGCGCGCCCAGACTCCTCGCAGGCGGGGACAAAGGGCGCACCCCAGGGGCGGCGCACGGGTGACGCCACGCCCCCAATGGGCGGGGAGGGTAACGTCAGCCGGTCGATGGGCGGGGCGGGTGGACACTACCACCGCTTGCACTCCCCCCCAGCTGGCGCGGCCCTGGGCCGGGCCGAAGTTGGCCGCCGACTCACCTTCCCATCCTCGTGGAAAGGGAGGCCGAGCTCGTCGGGGGAGGGCGCGGGGCGAGCACAACCCGTCTCCTCCGTCGCAGCGGTGGAGGCCGCGGCCTCGTAGTCCGGGAAGGGGTTGGGGAACGCGCGCTCCTCCATCTCTGTCTCCCCGCTCAGGTGCAACTTGAGTCTCTTCGACATGGTTTCGCCCATCGCCGCCGCGCGCTACCCCCAGCGCCGGGGCCGCGCGGTACGGCGCGCGCGCGGGGACAAACCTTTTGCGCGGCGTTTCCCCGAGAGCGGCGCTCCGGGACCCGGCGCGGCGGGCCGGGGTCTCCCTTTAAGAGAGCCGCGAGCTGGGAGGGCGAGCGGGGCCTCGGGGTGCGCAGGAGCCTCTCCGCGGGGCCTGTGGGGCCGCGGGCGGCGGGCACATCTGGGCGCAGCTGGTGCGCTCCACGTGGTGCCCGCCCGGCAGGACGCCGCCCGGGCAGCCGAGCCCGCGGGAGCCCTCGGCGGCTCAGAGCCCAGTCACGGCCGACCGCCCGGTCCCTTCGCTGCCCGCTTCGGCCTGCTCTGGGCGACGCTCTCGGCAGGCCGGAGCCTGGGTCCCGAAGCGCCTCCTGCGGCCGAGCCCCTTCTACGATTCTCGAGAGAAAACCGGGCGACCGTGCGGGGCAGGTTCCCGTTGGGAAACCTGGAGAGAGAATTTGCTGTCATTCAAGGTGTCTGCGGTCCCCAGACGCGCCGTCATCCACCTGCATTCTCTCCAGCCGGGCGGGGCCGCCGCCGCCCTCGGCCCTCCGAAGCGCTAAGCCCCGGCACAGCAGCAGCTCTTTGTTCAATAATAAGGGCGGAAAAAAAGAACCTCTAAAAAAAAATTGCAAAATAGCCCCAACACTGCGAAGATTGTGTAGTGCCTCCCGGGGGGAGCGGAGCAGTCCCTCCTATTCATCACAGTTGGGAGGGGGTGTCGAGGGGGAGGAGCCACCGGCCTTTTTTTTTTGGTCTTATGTTCTATTTTCATGAAATCCCTTTGTTTTGAATAAATGGGTATATTGGTTACAAGACAAAATTGGAAAGCATACTTAATCATCCAAATGTTGAATTGGCCGAAAGATTTCTTCGGCCAATTTCTTTTTTCTTAATTCCCGTGCCCAGGAGCATACCGTTTGTGAAAAGAGGACAGGGACAAATGTCTGCTTTTATGTAAACACAACATGCCTAATTTAACAGCCTTTATTGGTGCTCTTTGTTCTTGTTTCGTTAATTGTTTGAAGCCAAATCGATACAATGATTTCTCCTCGTGGAAAAAATCTTATTTTACGCCCCCCCTATTTCATCACTGATTGAATGCCAGATGGTACTAAGCGATGACAAAATAGATTAAAAAGATAGTTTCTGCCTTCAGATTCCGAGGTAGTGGGTGAGAAAGGTAAGGATTACAGCACCGTGTGGGATGGATGCTTTTCTGGAGCCAAGTAAGGGATACACTGGAATAACAAAAAATAGCTCCAGCGCAGGGGAGCGTCCATCCTCTGAAGGCCTGGCTCCCCATCCACCTGCCCCTCTTAGTGCCTGGCCCACTGCCCTGGGCGTGCAGGTGAGACACCTCTCCTTACCCCAGGGAATGACCTTGTAGGGGAAGAACATTTTGGAGGAGTGACCTAGCATAATATCCTCTTGATACAGGGTGCAGCCAAGGGGGGCCCCCCAAAAAAGATTTGGAATGGTGTCCAGAATTCAAAGTGTATAGGAATATTGGAGAGACATATAAGATGTCCTCACCACCCCCTCCCAAGGGGGAAGAGACAAATAGAGCTAGGGCCATTGAGAGCTGTTTTGCATAGCAACAGTTTTGCAGCTAACCTCTAGAATGATTACTTAACATATCTATAACCTTTAACTAGTTTCACAGATATGTTAAATAGCTGTGGCTAAGTTTTGAGCAAGGGGAGAAGGGAGTGGCTTCGACCCAGGAGGTAACTAGGGGCTGGGCCCCTGAGTGAGAGTGCCTGTGTGAGAGCTTGGAAAAGATGGGCTCCAGGACATGAGGCGATAACTGCCCAGGTGAAAAGGAAAATCACGCAGCTTTGCCAGAATGGAGGTCCCTGCAGCCAGGCGAAGAAGAAAGACAACATACTTTTGGTGGAGTGTGAACCCCTGCAGCTTTGGTAGAAGAGGCCCACTCGGCTTTGGGGTGCTTCCTTTGGCTGCGTGGCCTGGAAAGCAGGAGAGACTTTGACTGGAACTGGGTACAAAGAACTCTTGCCAGTGGACCATGAGAGGGTACCACAGTACTTTGGATTAACGAGAGATCCTGCCTGACATAGCTGACGATACCAGTGGCCTAAAGCATAGACGTGTGCTCTTGTCCTGATTTACGGTATCCGGAGTTGGGACAGTGGGGAAGGGAGCACTGTGTGAGTGTAGGTGTGTACCCTAAAGGACTTTGATATTTCAGTAGAGGCGTTAGGCCTGAATAGCATTAAATAAACATTTCGTTTCCTTTTCACAAATCTCTGGCATTGAGAGATGTCTTTCCAATTGGCGGCAGACAGAAGAGCCCAGTAGATATTAGTATTTTGTCCTTGGAAGGGGCCCCTGTTGTGTAGCAGTTTTTGGCATCCCTAGGTGGGCCAAATATTGTATTGCCCCCCCCCCCCCCCCCCCCCCGGACCTCTTGTTCGGTAACACTCTGAGTTACAACAGGATATCTGCTAGGGAGGCCCTGCTTCATTCTTTGCCCTGGGGATCCTCTTTCTCCCACCCTCAGTGAAGGAAATTTCCTCACTGTTTTCACATTTTCATGCCCTGGATGCTCACCTGCCTTAGGAGTGTTAAACAAAAAACCTTCCCAGCCAAAAAGCTTTTCTGAAAATAAAAAAAATAAAAAAATAAAAGGGTTTATTCAGCCACATGCTAGCCAGCCAAAGGCTGGGGTCGGGGGTATGCTGTCGGAACCAGCAGCAGCGGGGCTGGGTGGAGAGGCCACGTGACTACCATCCTGTAGGTGACAGGGCTCTATTGTACAATAAGTTTGGGGAAGAAAGAGACTAAGTTTTTAAAAAAGAATTTTACATGAGCTACAGATGAGGGGGCGGGGAAGGATCAAAGAAGAAATCAATAGGCAAATAAAACACACCTTGAGACAAATGAACGTGGAAATACAACCCTGGCTGGTATGGCTCACTTGGTTGGAGCATTGTCCTGTAAACTAAAAAGTCACAGGTTTTTTAAGGCACATGCCTAGGTTGCACGTTCCGTCTCTGGCCCTGGTTGGGGCCCACGTGAGAGGCAACCAGTGGGCATTTCTCTCTCATTGATGTTTCTCTCCCTTTCATTCTCCCCCCTTTCCCCTCGCTCTAAAAATCAATAATTATGTCCTCTGGTGAAGATAAAAAAGAAAGAAAGAAAAGAAAATGGAAGGACAACATACCAGACTTTAAGGAATGCAACCCAAGAGTTCTTAGAGGGAAGTTGATAGTGATAAATGCCTCTCACTAGATCTCAAAAATGATCTACCTAACTTTACACTTCAAGAAACTAGAAAAAGGAGAACACATAAAGCCAGAGTTAGCAGATGAAGGGAACAGCAGAGGTCCTGGCCTACGTTTCGCCCACATCTAGTGTGTCTGGGAAGTGCCACTGTCTCTCTCTCATTTTTCTTGAGAGGCCAGAGAATCCAGAGGCCTGTAAGTCCTGAAGGGCTTGGATGAACTGAGGGGACTCGAACCTCTCAACAGCCCAGAGCTTCAGCAAGGGCCCCTGGGGGCCAGCAGGTGTTTGCGCGGGAGAGGGGACTGGGGCTGAGCTAGGAGTTCTGAGCACTGGTGGATTCTCCACAGTAAAGAGATACCCTCCTGACAGA
Source organism: Artibeus jamaicensis (assembly GCF_021234435.1). Classification (NCBI taxonomy): domain Eukaryota; kingdom Metazoa; phylum Chordata; class Mammalia; order Chiroptera; family Phyllostomidae; genus Artibeus; species Artibeus jamaicensis. The sequence goes on along the minus strand of NW_026521195.1, from coordinate 2,917,680 downwards.
GGCGAGGAGGTGTGGACCGAGCTGGAGACGCGGGAAACACAGAAAGGCGTGGGAACCCCGTGTGTAGGGACTGGTCCCTCCTGGGCCCAGGCCCTAAGGGGTGGACCGCCTCAGGGGAATTTACAAGCAATCATAAAAATGGCTAAAGTCCACGTGCTTTTTGTTGTCACAGTTCCCCAGAAACTGAACGTGACCTCTGTGGTAAGAGACTCCTCCGCCTACACGCAGCACTGTGGAGAGGCAGCGAGGGCGTGGCCTGGGTGGGGAGGGAAGAGCATGGCGGGAAAGAGGTTGCGTTACGGGTCAGCAAAACATTCGTGTGGTCATTTAATTGCGTTTCTTCCCCGTGACCCACCACACCATGAGGGCCGGTGTTGTGTTTGTGCAGATGATTACTTGAGTGGCCTCGCACAGGGCGGGGCACATAGTAGGCATTCAAAATATTTCAGGAATGAGTGAGTGAGTGAGTGAACGAAGGAGAAGTCCCATCTGGAAGGGACTTTGGAGAATGAGGTTCAGCTGACTTAGCTGTACATGACTTTTTAACCTGCTGCTGCAGAATCCAAGTGAATAGCCCTACCTAATCGAACATGGGAGGTCGCTAATATCTGAATGACTCTGGCGGTGACAGTCCCATTTGAAGAGGCACAGGGATACGCCCAGAGGCAGCAGGGTGGTTGAGGGCGGAGCTGGGCTTGGAAAGCAGTTCTCTGACTTGCTCCATCTCGCCCAGCTTCCTGCTTTCCCAGATGAGGAAACCAAGGCCCACGGAGGTGAAATAATTTTCATGGGGCTGGACAACTAGTCGACATGAAAACAAAATCGTAGTGAAGGCCTTTCCAAGAAACACAGCCGTATTTCCTTCCATTGTTGTCCTGTGGTTCTTTCATTCCAGTCCTAGGCAGATTCCGCAGTGGCTGTGGCAATGCGCTTTCCCACCAAGATGTTCACTGGGAAAAGAAAATTGAATGGAGGGCCTTCATTTGTGTGGCGATGGAGAGGCTGCGGGTCTTATTGGCTACCCACAATCTCTTAGGAAAGTTCGGTTGCCGTTGCCGCCCAGTAAAAACCACTTCATGTCCTTTGCACACAGGTGTTCGGAATAGAAGCCCAGGGCTGGGAGGACTTGGTGTGAGCCTGCCCCTGACCTGCGTTCCCCAGAACCAGGAACTGGAGCTGGGAAGGGTGACGGGTGGACCAGCTGGGCAGTGGCGGGGAGGGGGCAGGGATATCCAGGGCCTTGGAGCCGCCTCCGGGTTTTAACCCCACTGCACAGAAAAACCCATCATTGCTTGATTTCCCCTGTGTGTTGGCACTGGGCACGGCTCAGAGCCTCGGTGACAGAGCAGGAGAGCCAAGGCCTTTAATTGTCCTTAGCAGGCACTCTAGTTGTTTGCAGCCGGAATACTGAAACAAAAAAAAAATTATCTGTCTGAATGAAGTCATCTCATGAAAAGGGGTTCTGGAGTGCTGGAAATGACGGCTTTGGAAGAGCAAAAGCTTATGGGAAATTGTGTTAGGTGGGGCTATTCACTCGGATTCTGCAGCAGCAGGTGAACAAAACAGAAACAAAAACAACTGCAGGCTTTAAAAAGATAACCTATGGCTTGGCCTTGACCACTTTACCTGTGTGTAAATGTGACAGCTGTCTCTGCCCATCTGATTGCCTCTCCCATTTGCAGTATTTCCAAACAGAATAGATTTTACTTCGAACAGCATGCCAACCTCACCTCTGGTGGCACATGGTTTGTTGCTCAAAATATCCGCTGCCCCCCAAACACTGTGGTGCGACAATATTTCATAGAGAAATACTGCGTGGGCTTGGTTTGGTTTTACCCAAGCCTCTCACCATTACACCCCAAGTTACAATTCTAGTCCCTCGTCTGTAAGAGTTCTTCAGGGCTCCCGAAGCAGTTGCCAGTTCATTGTCTTGTTTGGTCCTCAGCAAAACCCCTAGTTTTTCAGCCTTGTGGAGGTGGGGACTAGGGACACGGCTGGTTCGTGGAGGAAGCTGAGCTGGCACCGGGCTGTGGCCCAGGTCACATCGGCGACGCACCAACCGGGTCTATGGGACCCCTTGACCGTGGCCCACACCTGCAGTAAGTCTGCTGCTACAACACACAGCTTGCACACCTGCAAGGGAAAAAATGGAAGAGCGCGGCAAAGGGGTGGCTCACTGCCTGCAAGGACACAGGCCACCAGGAACATGGCCACATGCTGTCACACGCATTCAAAACTTTCAGCAGGCTCTGTCCCTTTCGTCCCGGGTTCCTCCCCTGTCTCAGATGAAGTCACAGGGTTTGGGGGGTTTTATTGCCTCCACTCCACGTGTGAAAGACTCTAGTTTCCAAACTGTGGCAAGACACCTGGGAAGCCACTGCCGGTGGGGAGGCGTGTGTGTGTGTGTGTGTGTGTGTGTGTGTGTGTGTGTGTGTCGGGGGAGGGGGGAACCCTCTGCTCAAACTCTTCATCCTGGAGCTCACCACGGAGGCCCAGGAGGGGGCAGCACTTGTATGACTCCAGGAAGTCACTTACAAGAAGAGGTGGGGCTGGAATTCAGCTTCTTCTCCTTGGAGTTTAGGCCTGAGTTTACGACTTGCTGCCATTTCGGAATCTAGGATTAAGCAGTCTGACCCTTGGTGTTGTGCATACCACAGTCCACCAGCAGAGGGCACCATTTACCTGCTGGTGTTTCTAAGAACTTGGGTGTCTGGTCCAGGCATTATTAAGAGGGCATGAATATTGAATAAAATACAATACAAGGATCTTGCATCCACAGATTGTAAGTATTTAAAGGCGTTGGCTTTTTGAAAGAATATGAAACATTCTGCTGCAGTCTAATGTGCAAACAGACGCACCTGCTGCAGGGGACCCTCGTGGAAAAAACAGACTGAGACCAGAGTCGGCGCTGGCTGAGTGCAAGGATGCCCCTGGATAGCTCCGCCCGTGTGGTTATCCAGGCGCAGAAACGCACCGCCGTTGGGTCTGAGACGAGAAGAGGTGGCAAGAACTGGACTCGTTCCCTTTCGGAACAATCCACTGCCCTCACGTTATGGCGTTGAAACGAACACACGTGGTTCTGTGCAGCGCTAGCGGGTCAGTGCTGCAGGCGGAGCGGGTGAGACTGGGCGATGACGAGGCTGCCGGGTGGGGCTGCGGTGGGAACGAAACACACGCGGTGGAAGTCAGCGCCGACCCGAGAAGGATAAACAGAAGGAGCAGCACTTGTCTCCCAGTGAGGTCCTTCGGCCACGAGGCTGGGTCGGAGACAGCCAGTCCCCTGGACTTGGGGTCAGGATAAAAGCAGAGGCCGGGCACCTGGAACGTGGGCCCCTACTTGGTCCTTGACCCAGGTGGGCCACGACTGGGCGAGGTGTGCAACTCGGACGTGAACAACGTCGGTGTTCAGCGGTCAGAGGTTTGGTCCCCTGACCCCCGTTGTGGGAACTCGAGAACATGTGGCCGAGAGTTGCCAGTGAGGCGTCAGAACTTGGGGGGCAGCTTTTTCCATCGCGCCCTTGGGCGGAAGCTTCACGTGAAACAAGTAAGTGAGTAAACAGGCCAGTGGGCTGCCATTCTCACTGGTTGCCGCTGGGTGCGCTCGGCGTCCGCAGGCCGACGTTAGAACTGACAGCAAAGCAGGGCACGTGGCCCAAGGTTGGGAGGCTGTCGCAGCGGAAACGTGTACTCAGGGCGGGAAGCACTAGATGGGCTTTCCCCACCAGAGGAGCTTCCACCAAAAGCCAGGGCTTTTCGTTCACCTTTTCATCTGAAAAAAAAAAATCACTTTGAAGGCATCTTTACTGTCCTTCCCAGGCACTGCCCACGTCAGGGAGCTGGGTTAACGCCTGGTGATAGGCGGCTACACCTTTGAAGCCACTGTTGCATCTCTGAGATTTTTTTTTGATGTATGGGGGAAATTGGAATGTGAAAGCTTCACACTGTTGTATTTCTGAAGTCCCGCTATGAAGTGGGGGGTCTGTTGTGAATATGGCCTCGAGGAGGGCTGAGCAGCCCCGGGCGGCCACCAGGAGGACGCGGTCTGCGGGAGTCCCTGAGATCTCTGAGAGGTGGGCTGGGTCAGGGCCCACAGGCCCTGGGGGCAGGACTCGGGGACCTGGTGGGGCAGTGACAGTTGCTTTACCCTCGGGCGGGAGGGAGCCTCCAGGAACACACGGAATTTCATGGGCCTCGTGCGGGAACACCAGCTTCGGAAAAGAACACTTGGAGAATGTAGTGGGGACACTGCCATTGGCCAGATCCCAGCGTGGCTTAAAAATCTTCCGCAGAAAGCCCAGCAAACTGGAATAGCAAAGCTGCCTTCCAGAGGCTGAAGGTCAGCAAGGTTTGAAGCTGGGCTGGAACCACAGTGGGTGGAAAGGGGAGAGGAGCAGGAGCGAAGCCAGAAACTCTCCTTTCTTCCCCGTGTCCCTCTTCCCCGTGTCCCTCTGCTCCGTCCTGACAGCCCCTCCAGGCAGCCTTGCTTTCTGTCACTACCATCGTCGCTGTCCAGGTGAACTGCCGAAAGCCCTCCCCTCCCAGCCCGCATCCCCCTGCCCCGTCTCTCCTGCACCTGCCCCATCTGCCCCAGCTCTTCAGGGCTCTTCCTGGGGCAAGACATTCCCAGGCTTTCTATTCCTCACACCCCTCCTCCGGGCAACCTGAAAAGTGGGTGTTTCAGCTTAGTTGTCAAGCAAGAGTGGCCCCTGCCCCCTGAGTCCTCATGCGTGAGACCAGTCCCCCAAGGCCCTTCCTCTGTGGCTACAGATCTGTGCCCCTTTCTTGCCTCTTCCATTCTGCACCTGGGGGGCAAACATCACTGGAGAATCAAGGTGCCCTCCACAGTGCCCCAGGAAGGGGAGCCGGGCTAGGCAGCTGTTGTCAGGTGACAGGAGCTGGCACCTGAATGGAGACGATGTTTTTCTGCTGGGCCTTAGGTCTCTCCACACTTGCCTTGGCTCCACCCTGCGACCTTGCTTTGCTCCTGATCCCTGACTTTGGGCTTCACCTTCCTCACCCCCTGTCTTTACTCACGTTGTTATTTCTGCTGGGATGCTCTGCCCAGCACCCAACAAATTCTCCAGTCAAGAGTCCATCTTCTCAGACCTCAAGTAACGGGAGCTCACTGGCTTCCGGCAGGAGACTAGGAAGGACCCATGGAAGATAAACATGGGCAATAGCTCTGGAGGGTGGCCGCCAAAGAAGACCATCCCCCAGTTTCTAGGGACTCTTCCACTCACGTCTGTGTTCATGGCAACGAGCTGAGAAAGTGTTCTGAATGGTGCCTGCTTGCCCTAATCCGCAGGGAGGTGGGGCGGAGCCGGTGGGCACTCACACTGCCCTCTGTCGGCAGTTCTGGGTAGTGCTGCTGGAACTCCTTCCAGGCCTGGAAACTCCAGGTCCAACCAGAAGCGTGGACAACGTGGGCTGCAGACGGTCTCCGCACTTGTCTCCCCACACTGTGGCCAGGCATGGAGAGATCTCTCCACGCAAGCATGGATGAGTGACTCTTTCCTTGCACCTGTGCCTGACCCCCTGCAAGGAAACATGCCACACACTCTGGTGTTCCCAGCAGCCACGCCTCCGCACGCCCTGACCTGTGCCTCCTGGGCCGCAGATGCAGTGATTCCAGTGCCCCACTTGGGTCTTCGCATCCAGCCCTTTGCTGGCCCCACAAGGGTTCTCCGAGGAGTTCACACCCTCCGCCAAAGGCTGTCAGCAGTACCACCGCCTGCTCTGCTATTTGTCTGCAGTAAACAAAGTCGGGATTTTCAGCTGGGCACGTGGCCCCTGGAACAGACTGCATTCCCCAGGGCCCCCGCCACGGCGAGGTGAGGCGTGGGTGTGCGTCATACCGATGGGATGCAAGTGAAGCCCGGACTCGACTTCCGAGAAGTGTTCTTATGGGCACACGCCTTTCCTGCCTTTGTCTCCCTCCCGCCTGGAATGTGGCTGTTGGGACTGGAATTAGAAGGAGCATCTTAGATTAAGGGGCGGGAGCTGCGTGCTGAGCAGGGCAGGTACAACGGGAGGGAAAAGGCAGGGGCCCCTCCTTGATGGCTGATTCAACATTTTATTTAAATTAAAAGAAAATCTCTAAGTTTTTTTTAATTGTGTTTTTTCTACATGCATCATTTTTATAATAAAAAAAGAAAATGGGCCTATTTAAAATTTCACTTTCTCTTTTAAGAGTTCCACTATTTTCTCATACCAAAGAAAATAAATAAAATAATTGCTAATGTAATTATTAAAATATTCCACTATTTTGACTTTAAAAAAACAAAGGTATTGGAATGCCGGTAGCAGAGGTTAGATTTATGCCCCCCAGTGTTTTCCTCTTTAACTATTTCAGTCTTTCACGGAGCCTCACGTGTGACTGGCCCTGCTGCTCCGGGAAGATCTGGACTCCCTGGCGGTTTCCCTTCACTGCAGCCTTGGGGAGCGCAGGAGGCGAGGTCAGCAGGCCTGCGAAGCGTGGGGCTGGTAGGGGGAGAAAATACCCAATTCTTTCCCCTGTGCCTGCTTGTTGGGGAGCTGATAAACACTTTTCATGGAGAGAGAAGGTGATCGGTGGGCCTTTTACTCACTCGCCATCAAACTTAGACAAAAACAATGGGCATGTGAAGTGCTTTGCCTTGCCTTGGCTGGTGTGGCTCAGTGGACTGAGTGCATGCCTGTGAACCAGGGGGTTGCCTGATCGATTCCCAGTCAGGGCACATGCCTGGGTTGCAGGCCAGTTCGCCAGTAGGGGGCATGGGAGAGGCAGCCACAGACTGATGTTTCTCTCCCTCTCTTTCTCCCTCCCTGCTCCTCTCTCTAAAAATAAATGAATAAAAATCTCTTTTAAAAAAGTGCTTTCCCTTCTTCCCATCTTGGGGCACGGCCCTGGGCGGATGTGGCTCAGAGCCTGGCCAAGCGCTCCCCCCCTCTCGGGGGTGGGGGGGCAGTGGGTCTGGGAGACTGACTGACGACACGCTGGCCCCCGAGTTCCGGGGCTGAAACCATTTGCAACCACCAGGGCGGCGGACAGTGGCCTGGTTCTAGCAGTGGGTGGGCAGCGTGGGCGGCCTCCTGTTTTTCCCATCTTAGTGAGACGTGGAGAGGGCCCTTTGCCTGGTCCTCCTCCGCGAGCCCGGAACAGGGGTCCTGTTCAGAAAGGAGGCGGCTCCGCTGTCACACCCGGTGGAAAAACCAGAACGAAGTGGCTCTGACTGTTCCCGCTCTGCCCCGCTGGTGTTCTGATATCCCCAGATGCAAGTTTCGGCAGACCCAACACAGAATTCTGCCTCGGCTGTAAACAATACGCAGGATTCTGTTCTCCCCAGGCAGAGGTACTCACAGGACAAACTCTCCTTCCCTCGTCTCCAATTACACGACAGATATTATGTAACATGCAGACTGTCAGGCCAGTGGCCAGGTGGTTTGTCGCCTGCCAAAGCTCACAACCTACGGGGAGACTGGGACCTGAGGGGACCCAGGCAAGAGCTGTGCAGGCAGAAGTCAGTGGGAGCGTGGCTAAGGAAGAGGGTAGTTCGGCGTGCTGGAGGCCGTTCGCCTCTGTGCTGTGGCAGTGAACCCTACAGGATGGATGGCGATGAAGGTCATCCCGGGCAGAGCCAGCAGCCGCTGGGGCTGAGCAGCCAGGCAGGCGGTGGTGAGAGGTGGCACTGGTGATGGCAGACATTGCCACACGCATCTAGAAACCAGCCTGGGGAGACTTTCTAGAGAGCTTCAAACCCCATGGCCAGTATTCTGGACGCAAAGGACAGCTGCGTGCAGATTCTGGAAGACAAAAGTAGCAGGTGAGCATCTGTGTGTCAGAAGAAGACGTAAACCACAGAGGCCACCAAGGAGCACAAGCCCCCGAGTCACGCTGGTGATGTGGGGGGAGCTATGGAAGGAAGGAAAGGGAGTCGGGGGACAGCCTGTGCTGGCTCAGGAAGGACAGGGCGGGGCGAGGTGGCCTGGGGGGGCCATGCTTTCTGCCTAATTGTGCACGGAGTTTTCTGGAAGGAGGCTGGCAGTCAGTGGACTTGGCAGTCTCGGGCACGTTCCCTGAGGAAGGAATTTATAATCCGTCTGGAGCTGGATATGTATCAAAATCAGAGCCAGCCTTCTGGTAGAAGAGGCCGGGTGTGATTTCCTAGACTGAAGGGGGAGACCTCCAGGTGGGGGCCAGCACAATAGAAGGGGGCGGCGCCCACCTGTTCCCTTGACTGTGAAACCCAGAACTCCCAGGACCAAAGAAAATACTAACAGCTCCGAGGGTAACATGAACAATAATCAGGACAAAGTCCCACCACCCAGCGGTGGTATTTTACATACTGAACGCCTGGTGTGGCCCCCGGGGCATTGAAAATGTTGCTACTTTAGGGGGGAAGCCCCCTAAAGTAGGTCCCACGTTAGCCCTTCAGCTGATGGGCTCCACGGGGCGTGTGTTTGTGGGGGGGGCACCGGGTCTCGAGCTCTTGCTGCTTTTGCACGATCAGTGTGAGTATCAACCCTGTGGAATGTACACCTTTATTCTGCACTTATGAGTTGGCATTTACTAAGGAAGAACGCTCTTCTCCTTTATTTGTCTTATGCTGGCGTGAGCTCGAGAACTCCTCCTGGGGTCTGCGGGCAATCACTTGTTCCGATCCATGCGCATTCGGCTGTTCACCTTGTTACAGGCTCTCGGGCACACCTCCCGCCCTGCGAGCAATTTTTCAACCTTGGGCTTTTTATGGCCTTTGCCTGGAATGAGGGTAGTTTGCAACGCAGTCTTTTCCACTCAGGAGGTTCTCCATGTTTATGTAATTTTACACTTTTAGCCCATGTTCTCCTGAAGAGTTTGTGCCCGCGGATTACTGACACGGCCGATGATCTGGATGTCTGCCTAGGAAACTTCCTCTGCGGGGCTGACATTTCTAAACTCCACTCAATGTTGCTATCAGGCCAGGTACTGATACTCCACTGATGGCCACCTGGGCCAAACCCAACTGTCCCCAGCCCCCGTCTTCATGGTGTCTAAATTGTCCAGCTGACAAGGTAGGGGCACACACAGAGGAAATGTGCTCGTTCCTGCATTTTGTTCTGATTGTGTCATTTGTTTCTTTTCCCTTACTATGTCGTCCTTGCTGGCAATCGAACATGGACGAGCATACAAAGTAACCCTTCCTGTCACTCAGGGGTGTGGGCTCCTCTCGGACCCTCGTTCTCCAGCTCTTCCCCACCAGCCTGCCCCTGTCACGTGCCACGGTTTGGAGTTGAGCCCTGGCTTCCTCGAGTGTTCCTGTCACACGCAGCCCGCCCGGTGCCGAGTGAAGCGTGCATGCCCGGTGGCGGCTGGGGTTGCTGCCGCACCGGTTGTGGACATTAGGCCAGGTCAGCCCACAGCGACAGGCTGAACCACGGGGTGGACACCCCGCTGCTCTCATAGGTGCACAGCAGAGGGAGGTGGCGAGTGCACACAGCGGCAGCCCCGTCTCTCCCACGTGCTTGAGGACAGGCGTGCAAGACGTCCCCGTGTGACCGGAGGGAGCCAAGAAGGGAGCAAGTGCTGCTGGAGGTGACGCGGCTGCCCTGACATCAAGCCCTACCCGGAAAGACTCGGCCACCGTCTTTTCCCAGAATACCCTGCAATTCCGTCACGGGTCGTCGGTGGCACCCTCTCTGCTCTTTATAAAGGAGGAAGGCGAGGCCCAGCATGGCGCGGTGACTGTCCTTCCCCCACACCGGGGGGTCGGGATTCCAACCCATTTGTGTGCACGGCCCAGGGTCCCCTCCCCAGGGAAGGTGTTCTTGAAGGAGAGAAAGGTGGACAGGAGAGCTGGGAGGCCAGAGGTTTGCACAGGTGCGGCGGATGGAGACGACAGGGAAAGAGGAAAAGGAGGGAGCCCAGGTGGCACCCAAAACTTGCAAGAATTCTGTATCTTCTTTTCCTGAAATGGTGTCTCCACTGCAGGCTCAGGTGTGTGACTGCAGAGCCGTCAGCGGGAGCCCCCTCAGTGGCGGTGGAGGGGCTCCAGCGAGACACGGGCCAGCCTTTGCAGTGCCCCCATCTCTGCGGGCAGAGCCACCTGGCTCTCTTGTCACCTTGCCGAGACCCTCTGGCCTTCAGAAAACCAGCTAAGCCTTGTGCCAGAAGGCCAGCTGGAACCCCGGGGCTTGGGTCTAGCACCCCCTGGATGCCAAAGGCTTAGCGCTGTCCCTGGAAGTCGGTGGCCCAAGGCCCGCTCTGCGTCTGGCTCGCCCCTCTGCTCCACCCTCCTCATTTCGGGGCCAAGCGAGGGAGAAGGTGGGGAGGGCAGGCAGGCGGGGGGGCGGGGCAGGCCGGGGCAGCCAGCGCTGTTCGTTCTTCTGGACTCTGCTCATGGTGCTGCTGCTGCTGCTGCTGCCACCGCTCAGGTATCACCTTCCCCAGAGCTTTGTTGGTCCTGCAAGATCAATACATTCCTTCCCAAAACTTCAAGGAGCTGTATGTTCTTTGTTCCCTACCTGGAGGGAGAGAGTCTCACTTTACACAACCCTATGCATTGCAGTGGGGTCCGCTGGTGGCTTGTGGCCTTCCTAATGGGAGGGGACAGGCTGGGGCACGGGGTGTTCTATAGAGTGTTTTCTGTGAATTGACAGCGTAGCTGCGCTTGTGTGTCGAAAGGTCTGGTTTTCCTGGAGGGGCGTCCTTTAGAAATGATAAAGCACGTTTCCATGGAATCGCTGCAGAGTTTCACAGAGGACGAGACGCACCCCTGACTACCTGGTGTCTCTTTCTTATAAGTTTGTAAATCCCCACAAAGAGCTAGTGTGAAACCCACCGCCCGGGAAGTGCTTCCTCGGGTCCAGCGCAAGTCAGTGCCTTTCCTTCTTCCAAGGACGAAAACAGCATTTGCCTTCTTCGAGAAGCTCGGGGCCGAGCGCTGCCTGGACTGAGCCCCTCCGCAGCCTCCTGCCCCCCCACCCCACCCCAGCAGCAGCATCACCTTTACCGCAGGGGTGAGGGGAGAGAGGAGCATGTCCCCAGGGGACACCGAGCTTCGACGGCTCAGCAGGACCCGCTGGGGGACCCTGCTCCCTCCGCACAAAGCTGTGCAGGACCAGCCACTCACACAGGGCGGCCTCGCAGCAGGACTCACTGCAGGGCTCTGCACGGACGCCCGCTCGGACGGGACCGGGAACAGTGTCAGTAAGAGTGTCCCCTGCGGTCTCTGTGACGTGGGGACACTGTTACCGACATCCTGGCCTTGGCAGGATGCATGAAGACACAGGCCCCGTGTCCGGCCCAGGACAGAGGCTCAGTGGATGCCCACAATGTGGAGGGAGGCGGCAGCCGAACTCACATTTCTTTTCCTGCACCCCGAACCCTCCAAACAGGCCCCTGTGGGTGCTTCTGTTTTTAGAGACAAGTTGTCTGCGTGGTACCCTTAGGGGCCCTCTGGTGCAACACCTAATTTGGGGTGTACCCGGGGTCGTACGCTGCAGGGAGTGTCTGGGCCGGCTGAGCACCTGGAACGCGGAGGAGAAGGTGCGCTCTCTGTCTGCCTGCGAGAGGAAGCCACACTCACTCACGGATTCCCACCTTCACCATCTGGCAACACCCCCCCCCCCCCCCGCTCCTCCCCTTGCGCACCCTCATCAGTCCTTCCACCCTCTGTCTTGCCTGACGGGAGCCGTGATGGGACCGCCAGTGACTTTCAACTCCCGACCCAGCAGACTTCTCCGTGTGGCGTGCTCTGGCTCTTCCCCACCCATGACACCTCCTCTCCCTCACTCCCTGCCCGGTTGCCTCGGTGGTTTAGAGAGCGGCAGGGATTCCTTGGTCTCTGGAGGGTGGGCCGCTCCCCCCCCCCCGCCCCCAGCCCAACAGGCCCAAACCAACTGCCCTGCAGCGGCTCTGGACTCCTGTTGCCCTGGACCAGGGCTCTGGAGCATGATCTACACCAGGCCCCTGGACTCCCTACGCAGAGATCCTGGGCTCCTTTGGCCTCCTCCATCTCCTCAGCCTTCTGACCCCTCCCCTGGAACTCCTGTGAGCTTGTGTGACAATGACCACGGAGCCGACTGATAAGGGTGGGGCCGGGGAGAGGGCCTGGCGCCATAGGCGAGGTTGAGGCGCTGCACCGGCTCTGGGCTCCCTACCTGCAGGTACCCTGGAAGTGAGGACGCTAAACCCCTTTTGGTTTAAGGCTTGCAAGTCTCAGGGTCCAGTTGTTTTCTGACAAACGGGGAGGTCTGACGGAGAGGAAGTCGCTCCCGGTGGCCAAGTGCTGCTTGGAAGCTGGCAGGGCTCTGGAGGAGTGGGTGACCCCTCGGACCTGCCAGGCCCTCGGGGGTGGCAGGGAGCTTCGCCCTGGCCCTGGGAGGGCGAGTGGTCTTGCTCCTGGGGTGTATTCTTTTGCGTGGGGGCGGCTGAGCGCCACCCTGGCAGGCAACAGTGTCCAAAAGCTGTCCGGGCCGTGACGGATTCTGGCAAGAGGCTTTGGGTCCCTCCTGCCACCCACTCCTGCTAATGGCTCTGCTGGGAAACTCCAGAGATGCACTTTCCAGGGCCGTCCAGGAAGCACACTGAGCCCCTGCCGGCGAGGCCCCAGGGCTGCCGCTCGGGTTTCTGCCCGTGGGTGGCTGGGTCAGGATGGCCCCCTGGACTTCTCTCACCCAGAGCCAGGACTTGGGAGTGGGAGGAGGCTGTGAGGGTGGATGGGAACAGAGTGGGGGGAGGGCGGGGGGGCAGCGGTCCTGGTGGGACGGGGCCTGAGGGGGCCAACTGGGGAGCAAGCCTGGGGCGGAAGGAGCAGCCCCGTCAGGAGGGTGTGTGGTTTGGCGCCAGCCAGTGGATACTCTGCAAGTGAGAATATGGGCGTGAAAATGCCCCAGAGACAGGGAAGCAGGGGAAATGCTGTGAAAAATACATGCCATATAAAAATGTTAAAGTCATGTTTCATCAACGGTAATGTGTACTGCATGTCGTAAACATGATGAGGAAATTGAAAATGAGAGTCCAAATGAACTTCTGTAAGTCAGCCAAAAGGAGACAGACACCCTAATAAAAAAGGTCAAACAAAATTTGAATGGGTAATAAAATAAGAAAATAAAGACTTTTATTTGATATTTATTTATGCTCATTCTATTTTATATAAAATAGGCATTTTATACGTAAATATAAAAGTGAAAAAGATGCCCATTTTCACTAGGAAAATGCGAAAGCCTCAAACAAAGAAAGCCAAAGCAAAAACAAGCCAAACATTTAAGTTTTGCAAATTATAAAATTTGACAATAGTAAGAATTGTCAGGGGTATGAGGAAATGGGTCCTCATAGTCTTCTGGCAATTTGACAGTCTCTTAAACGGAATGTGCCATCATTTGGCAAAGCAATTTCCTATTGCAGACAGAGAGACAGACAGAGAGGGCACGCGCCTTGCAAGAGAACACAGCAGCGCACGTGCAAAATCTTGTTCACAGCAAAAGGTCTGTCCACGGGAAGACAGTTGCCTTAACAGAAGCTGTGGTGGCACCACAGAGAACTAGGCAATATTGAGGTAGAATAAGCTAGATTTCCATGTCGTAATAGAGAGACGTCTCTGAAAAATGTTGCCAAGGGAAAAGAGCAGGCTACAGAATCATAAAAAGAGTAACTACCCCTCCCCACCAAAAAAAAATCCATCACCACCTGCAGTATTTTAGTTTTTAAAAAGAAGGATGAATTCATGTAAGCACGCTCCATGGATACAAGTGTTAATGGCTACACATGGGTACTGCACCGAGACTGAGGACAGGGGGAGAGAGACGGGAATTGCCCGCTGTGGACCAGGTGGGCCGCGGGGAGGAAATGGGGGAGGTGGTCCCCGCACAGGTCAGGAAAGGGCAGCTCCTGAGGGCCGGTGTCAGCGAGCACTGGGCTGGCCATCGCATTTGGCTAGCTATTCCCTCCTAGCTGTCCCTCGGGTAGTTGAGATGCCCACTCCACAGCGCCAGGGGAAAGGCACCGGGAGCTTCCCCGTTCTGGCTCTCGGTGAGAGGTGGGGTGTCACCAGAAGAGGGGCGAGGTGGGTGACGGCAGGGACTGGGTTAGGGACTGAGGTGAGGGCAGGGACCATGACCGCACACAGATTAGGGAACCAGGACTGCTCCGGGCACCAGGGAGTGACAATGAAGGTGGCACGACCCCTGATTCACGGAGCCCCTTTCTCGGAGGGAAAACTCTGTACAAGGGGACGTCCCCTTGCACGGGATGGGTGAGGGTCAGGGTGCAGAGGCCCATGATGCCCTGACAAGGGGCATTTGCCCACCTGAGGTCCAGAGGGGCTTCTGGAGGAGTGACAGCGGCTCTGGGGAGGCAGAGGGGAAGAGCCCTACACGCGGAGGCGGGGGTGGCAGGAGGGACAGCAGGAGCCACTCAGCAGCGCTTGGGCAGGGCAGTGTGAGGGAGAGGGAGCAGTGGCGAGCACGGAAAGGCGGGTCGGGAGGGCTCTGGAACCTGGATGTCACCGCCATGGGCGACCCAGAGGGTGAAGCGGGGAGAGCTGGGGTCAGGGCTGGGTCTTAGATATATCTCCTCGGCAGTGGTGGAGCAGGGGTCGAATGGGAGGGACCATCTTTGAGGGTGACTAGTGGGTGGGTGAGCCCAGGGGTCCAAGGAGAGACGATAGAAAGTCTGGACTTGCTTAGAGCTTGTGAAGAAGAGGGAGAGGAAGCCTGGGCTTTGTCAGACGAGGCTGGACATGGCGAGACCGTTCTGGGAGGTGGCCGCCACGGGACCCTTGAGCTAGATGCCGCTCGGCTGGGCCGGAACAGAGACTTCCTCCCAGGACCCCCCCAGAAACTGTGCGACAGCTCCCAGAGGTGCCCCAGACAGCTGGGTTCCTGGCGGGGCCAGGGCCCCTCCCCGGGCGAGCCTGTACGGCGCGCTCTCCCGGAACGGGGCTCAGACCGGCTCCAGCGGGAGCTGCTGAACTCGAACATGTGTGAGGAAGCCCTTCCCAACACTCTCCTGCTCCAATGCACTTTAAAAAACACACTGCAGAACCTCCTGTTGCTGGTGCTTGTAGCCAATCCACTGAAAAATATTGTTTGGTTTCTTAAGCTTTAAAATGTTATGTATTGAAACTTGGACCCATAATGGCCAAGATGGGCCGGTATCTCATTTAAGGAACCGAGATCGCAACGGAAACTCCGGGTAACACACTGGGGCATTCACGACTCCCAGGGGGGTGCTCTGTCCTTGGTCTTTGGAGATGGGGCCTTTAGGGGGCAGTAAGGGTCAGCTGAGGTCCTCGGGGTGGGGCCCGGTGCAGGCGTCAGCGTCCTCGCGGGAAGAGGCAGCAGACAGCGCCCTCTCCCTTGCTCTAGGCCGTGTGGGTAAGCTGCAGCCGGGAGGTGGCTCCCAGCATCCAGCAGGCCACAGGGCGCCCTTGGGCTTCTCGGGCCCAGGACCGTGAGAACCAGCGTGTGCTGTTTCAGCCGCCCAGGCGGTGGTGTTTTCTTCGGGCCGCCGAGCTGACCGAGACGCCCACTCTCCCGCGTTCTGCTGTCCCACGCTGTGAGCCCGCCCTCGGGCGTCCCAGAACCTGCGTGCTCAGCCCACAGCGTCCCCTGTCCACCACATCCTCCCTGCCCGCCACGGGGCCCGACTGCCTCCTCCCGCCATCCACCGCTTTCCTGGGAGACACTTTCCCAGAGGATTTTGTGCCGGGGGAGAGCTCGGGAGGACGAGAAAGCAAAGCGCAGAATGGCCGGGAGGGGAAACCTGCGCACGGAGGTGCGTTACACCTCACCCCCAGATAACTGCAGAAGTAGCGTGTGTTTGTTACGAACGTCCAGACAGCACGGAGGTACAGAAAATAAAAAGAAGAATCGGCTCCTCGCCGCTGTGCGGTTTCACATGTCAGCCCTTGCGCACCCCAGTCTCCCCCGTGAACGGGGAGGCAGCACCATTTCCAGACGGTTTTCAGGTTGTGCCCCGGTGAGCACACGTGTGTGCTCACAAATGTGAGCTTTTTGGGGAAACAAAAAATAGTGTTCAGCAATTCGGCTTTATTGTATTTAAAACTGTGTTATGGGGACACATCTCTGTGATATGGCCTATGGCTTTATCCTGCTCTTTTAAACAACCGCATGGCATTCCATACTACGATGCCTCATGACTTATTTAATAATTCCCCTTTGGATGAACATTAAAAACTTCCCATTTTCCCCGTATTGCCTGTCACGTTTCAGAGAACAGTCTTCATTCTTAGGTATTTGTGCAGTTGTTGGGGCGCTGGCTCAGTCGGCGCAGGCTACCCAGACAAAATGCCGTAGACCGGGCCGCTTCAGCCACAGAAATGTGTTTCCCACGCGTCTGGCAGCTGGGAGGCTGAGGTCGGGGTGTCCGGGGGTCCGGGTCCTGGCAGGAGCTCCCCTCCGGCGTGCAAAGGGCTGCTTGCTTCCCGCGGCAAGTGAGCTTGGGTCCCTTTCCCCCCTTACAAGGGCACGAGTCCCACCTGGGGGCCCCACCCTCACGACCTCCCGTCGCCCTGCTGGCCTTCCAAAGGCCCCGCCTCCTACTGACGTCACACGGGGGGGCAGGGCCCCACAGTACGCTCCGGGGGTGGCACGTTCAGTCAACACCAACATTTCAGTAGGCTATTCGTTCAAGGAAAATTGGCACGTTGAAGGCTGTATGTGTTTATATGCAGAAGAAAGCGAAGATATCTTGTGGCACTTTATATCCCCACCAAAGTGCGTGGTGAAAAGGGATTATCGTTTTGTTTAATTGGCCTTTTCTTGGTCGTTTGTCAAGCATACATATGTTTGTATGTGGTATTAGTCACTTGTATTTTTCCACGATTTGTCCATTTATGCACTTACAAAGTTTTAGCAGTGTGTTTACCTTCTTTCATGGATCCAGTGGAATTCTTCATATTTTAAAACATTAATCTTCGATGTATTTCAAAGTGTTTCCTTTATATGAATTTGGTGCTTTTTTTTTTTCTTTTGCTGTGTTTCATTTTTTTCTTCAAAAATCTAAAAAAAGGAGCCATTCCAATCCCTTTCCAGACCCTCCATTCTCGGGAAGCTTCTCTCTTCTCGCAGAGCCGAGGTACTCCGACGAGATGTGGCCCCCAACAGTCTCTTCCAACCGCAGCCCCTTTGCACGGAGCTTCAGCTGGAATGATGGGGGCAGACGGGGAGATGGGGTGCTGCTGAGCTCGCCGAGGTCAGGGGGTGCCCTTGGGAGCCATGGCCTCCCCTTGAGGACGGTGGTGAAGGGTCCCGGCAGCCATGGCCCCGGGACACTCTCTGTGTTTGCCTCGTTTGCTGGGACTGGACCTCCTGAATGTGGGGCTAGGCCCCCCATCAAAGGTGCTGGGCTTCGAGGGGCCAAATCCCTTCCCAGGGGGCCTTGCACCACCAGGTGTGGAGGCTCCGGACACCGGGACATCGGGGCAGCCTGGGGGCCCTGGGCAGGGCGCCAAAATGTCCTGGTTTGCCTCTTCCTCCAGGACCTCGTTCCCCCAAAGTCCTGCCCCTGCAGGACTTAGGCTTCACTCTCGGCTCTGCCTCTGCACAGAGGGGATCACTGGTCTTCTGAAGGAGTGCCGCCAACTGAGCTGTGAGATTCCTGGGTGTGAGTCAACACTGCCCGCCTTGGGGGTGGCCGGGAGCCTGCAGAGCCCTACCCCAACTCCTGCTCTCACCAACCCCCACCCTGTGTGAACACACCAGGAGGCCACCGTGGGGACAGCTGGGGGAGAGAGCAGTGGGTGGAGGGCTGGGCTTCTTTTCCTCTGGGGTCCGAGTCTACTGGGGTGTCAGAGAAGTCGAGAGCCCGGTGGATGACCCCACAGTCCCCCAGGTGCTAGTTCTCCTGGAAAATAAGGTCAGCGAGCCCCACCCAGATTCTCCAGCCCTCTCCACCCCCCACCCCCGGGGCCATCCAGGGGCTCAGTGGTGAGGCGACACCGGGCCCCTGGAAGCTGTTCTCGCCTCCTCAGAGGCATCGTCTACGTCCTCAGGAAGTTCACTT
This sequence comes from Artibeus jamaicensis, assembly GCF_021234435.1. NCBI lineage: Eukaryota > Metazoa > Chordata > Mammalia > Chiroptera > Phyllostomidae > Artibeus > Artibeus jamaicensis. Next base: position 2,899,697 of record NW_026521195.1, on the reverse strand, counting down.
TTTCTCAGTAGTTGAGATGAGATTGAATCCCTGAGGTCTTGCCCTTACGGCTGGTACCAAGGAGAAAACCCTTCCCACTGTTTATCCGGCCGAGCACTGTGGTGTGGAACCTGGGCTTTTACCCTGCATCTGCCTGGGCCTCAGCAGAGCAGTTCCTGCAGCACGTTGAAGGGTCAGTGGGGAAGGGGCTAGGTAAGAGTGCCCAGGACCCCCCGAGAGTCGCTGTGGACAGGGCAAGCCTTCCAGAGGCAAGGGAGGCGGAGGGTGACGGCCAGTGGCCGAGTCTGCAGTCCTCGCACACGAGGGTGCGGTTCGTGAATCCCTCAGCAGCATCCTGAGGCATCTCAGCAGGACTCTGGCTGGAGTGGTGTTCTCAGGAGACGCGACCTTCGGGGCAGCGTGGAGCAGGAGGAACTATGGAGGAAGTCTGGGAAGAGGGACCGGAGGGGGGTGTGGTGAAATGACCGTGGGGTCCAGACCTTGAGTCAGGATGTGCCGGGGGGGAGCGCAGCCCCGGAGTGGCCCTCGAGTGGCCCTCGAGTGGAAAGGAACCTGTGTCCTCACCCCACTCACACACGGGAACCTCCAGACCTTCGCTGTGGCCAGGCCACTGGGGTGGGGGCGGTGATAGTGGGGTTCGGTAGGGGGGCAGGGTAGATTTGGGGGCTTCCTACTTTCTGCCCAATTTTGCACTTTTTGAACCTGAAACTGCTCTAAAAATAAAGTTTATTAATGAATGTTAAAAAGTCAGAAAAGCACATCTACAGATATGATCAATAACAAATACCAACATTGTTAGCCAAGAATACACTGTAATTCTTACAAGGTACATATGAGTAAAGAACAATGAGTAATATACATCTAATTGTTTAATACTCAACATACAATCAACATGTTCTGATCCCACGTGTAAACTGTATAAAAGAGGACCTTGCTTTTCGTTTGTACGAATGTTGCATCCTCACAGCAAACATTCGCAGGGTTAAAATGTACCACGTCTAGAGGCTGCGTAGCTACTGCTTGTTTCAAAACAAAAGGAAGTTACTGCTGCCTGTTAAGCCACTGAGTTACACCGTCACCTCTAACCCAAGGGGTCTCTCTATTTCCAAGAGATGGTATTATACAGCAAGTTTACTTTATAGCCAAGTTAGGCCAAAAGGTTTTCTTTTTAAAAAAGAATAAAAGCAAGTACATGTAGAAATGTGTCTGCCAGGCGCCAGGGTGCGGATTCTCAGTACTTCTGTGGGTAGCCTTGCGTCCATAAATGGCTCATTTTCATCCTGGGTATAATTTATGAAAGGGTATAAAAACTGCTTCTTAAGGCAAGAATCCTCATTTTTTTAGTAGCCATTCAACTGCTTAGGGAATCCTCTTGACGTCTGCTGTTTGGTGAGTTGCCGTGCCCTTTCACCCTAGAGATAAAGGGGGCCTGGCTGCCAGAGGGAGGCCAACTGGGGGTGGCACAAGCGGCAGGAACGCTCTCTGTCTTTACTTTACACCAGTCCATTGTTTGACAGAGAAAGTGGGAGAAAGGAATCTGTTCTCGAGCTCCTGCCTTTTCATCGGCCCGCTGTACCCTTTCCTCTCCGATGCTTGGGCGGCTCTCCCGGGATCTGCCACTGTGCAGGTCCCTGGCACTCAGGAAGGATGCTGAGGTCTTTGTGGCTCAGTGTGCTTTCCGTCCTGAGGCCCCTGCGTGAACAGAATTTGCTTGCAAACCCACACACCTGTGGTGGGTCCCCAGGTGCTGGTTCTTAGCCTTGGCCGCACCTGGGAAGGACTCTGGGAGCTCAAAAAAGTGCAAAATCTGGGATTTGCACCCAGACATTGGTACTGAAGTGTTCTGAGGCATAGCTTGTCTCAGGATTGTGCAAATCTGCCCGTGACTTCACTGCATCGGGACACGGGAGTAGCCACATCCCTAGGGCCTCGCAGGTTCTCTAGTCCATGTTGCTCAATGCATAGCCATGGCGAACAGACGAGTAAAACCATTCGCACCAACTGCATGTTGATCATAAAAATACCAATTAACATAATTTGCAACCAAATGCTGTTACTGCTTTTTGTACACCTCGAGGGTCATAGTAGCAGAGGGGTGGAGGGTGGTACACAGTTGGATCTCTTAGTGATAACAGACACTAATTCTCTTCCAATAACAGCCCCTCAAAGACTTAACAGAACCTGCTTCACACCCAGACGAAGCTAAATGTGCTTTCCCATCTCCCCCTTTTAGAAATAGAAAAGTATAATGCTCATTTTCATCAGGACAACGGCCTAAGCTTAGGTCTGCAATAACATTGGCACAGAGAGAGAGAGAGGCTTTGCTCCTCCTTCAGTGAAACCCTTCCTGAAAACAAAGATTTCAGTTTCAAATTTTGATTCTCTTGTAGCCTCTCTAAAGTATACTAGTTCCTTTTGTAGAAGAAAAGGACTTCTAAAAGGTATCTGACAAAGTTTAGTGCTACAGAAAAGGATAATATTTCTCCCCAAAGTTACAAAAATAGATTTACGGAACACACCCCGTCTGACTAGTACCGAGGTGCATGTCCCCCCGCCCCCCAGTGTGTGGCTCAGGGAGGGAGGCAGGTTTCCGGCCAGTTACAGCCCCAGGGGAGAAATGACCACTCCGTGACCATGTGCTTCTGCAAAGGAAGAATGCTGAGTGGACCTTCTGCCCCCTGGCTTCAGCTGACCCTCTAAGTGAGCGGCTCATTGGCTGCCAGAGGGGACAGCACGTCTAACTGGCTTCTTGGAAATGCACTCAGCCCAAGGGCTGAGCAAGGCTCAGATAAGAGAGGTGCTGGAGACCAGGAATTCGAGGCTGTTGGCGTAGTAGAGACTGCAAATTGTCCCACCCATTGCCTCTGGAGATCTTTACTGCGTGTGGCCTGTTTTATTCTGTCCTGACGTGGGGGCATAGAGCAGACACCCAGCCTTGAATGGCCAAGGGTAACCTTGGAGGTGAGAGTTTTAACTGCTTGCCATTCGACTCCCATGGGGAGCCCCTGAGATTTTGGTTAAATCTGTCTGAGGGGACCCCGGCCCTTTTCCCTTCAAACTCACCAGGTGACTCCAGCGGGCAGTGAGGTGAGGACCTTGGGTCACCGTGACCTGTAAGCCTTGTATGATGCTCGTGCAGCCTGAGGCCCGTGGCCAGTGAGTCCTGTGTGGTTGCCCATCAGCCGAGGGCCGATTCGCACCACAGCTTTCCTTCACCCCCTGGTCCCCAGAAGAGCCTGGGGGAACCTGGGAGAGTCCCGGGGCCTGGGCTGCCCCTGAGACACCTGGCTCGAACTTTGTGGTGTGGACCCAGGGCAGCTGAGCTGGAGGACCGGCACCCCATGGGCTTGCTGGTGCAATCTGTGGTTCCCTTCCGTCTGAGTGACGAACTTTCAACAGGTACCTAAGCTGTGAAGATTCATCTCCACTTTACCTCATGAGTAAATACAGGAGTATTTTTCATGGAGCATGGTCCTAGGGCCGCCTTAAGGATTATTTGAGAGCCTGTCGCACGGGCTGTCAGCATCCAGCTCCTTCAGCCCCTGACTCCACATCTCCAGGCCGGGGCTGAGGTTGGGCAGTGGGTGCAGCTGCAGGGACCCACCGAGGGCGAATCAGAGGACCGGCGGCTACCAGCATGGGTGCAGGACGGAGGGTGAGCTTTGAAACCTGGCCCATCAGGGCCATTGGATGCAAACCCTGCCTCCTGGGACCCCCCTCCTGACCAGCCACAGGAATCTTCTCCTCGAACCCCCCCCCCCCAGGAGCTCTGCTCTTTCAGGCTCGGAAGCATCGACAAGCCCCCGTACCTCCCTGAGCAGATGGGGTGAGAAACGCAACCTTGAGAACTTGGCAACTAGATTTCACGCAGGAAAACCGAAATCCAAAGGAGAAGCAGCTTGAATGGTTTTTGCTGTTTTATTATGTTATAGTAAACTGTTTCAAATTACAAAAATACTAGGATTTAACTGCTACAATACGACTGGGGACAGGCACCCTCCCTTGCCGATCACCTGTGTTTTGGCAAATAAAAGTGACAGTGGAATGTGAATTGTTGTTCCCCAGAGCCGAATAAACATCTGACTAAAACATTGACTTTCTCTAGTGAACTAAGAATAAGTGATTTAATGACAATGGCATCAAACTGCAGATTCTCAGAAATGTTGTCTAACGTCCTCAGAGATGTCACTGAGCATTTTAAAATCCCTGGTGGGGACACCACATGCCCAAGGGGGACCTGGGGACCAAGGCCCGGGATATCCCAGGGTAAAGGGGCAGCCTGGGGACCTGACTCAGCCGCTGCAATTCCCACCGCCGCCACCGGGAGCGCACTTTCTGCCTCCTCCTGCCTGAGACCCCGGCCCCTTTCGGCCCCACTCAGAGTCGTTGACGAACCCGGGGTCTCCTCAGGAGCAGCCTGTCTGCCTGCCTGCCCTCTGCTGTCCCAGGGCCCTGCTGACGCGGTCCATCTAGCACTTGTCACATTGCTCTACGTTCAGTATTTGTGAGTCTGTTTGCTTTGCTCTACAGTCAGTGCCTGGGAATCAGGGATGATGTTTGATTCCCTTTTGTGCCTTCAGTACCTTTGCTGGGCTGGCTGGTGTAGGTGAGGACATGGTGGAAGGGGCTTGACTAGCGTGTGTATTTCCACTGAGACGAGATACGAGGTGGCGGAACACACCCATGGGCCAGAAAGGTCTCGGCAGTGTTTCCTCCTGGGTGGACGGGGGGAAGGGGGGTGGCGAAGCGTGTGCAGAACGCCACCACTGCTAGGTCAGGTTGAAGGGACACGCAGATTGGAAAGAACGTTAGCGTCCCCCGGGTCCTCCTCCAATGATAGAGATATCTTTTTTTAAGAAGAAAAAAATATTTCTTTTCTTCTAATACGCCCCTAGATGTTGCAAAGGCAGTGTCTTCAATTTCAAACTCAAGTGTCTCACTTGCCACTTGAATTCCACCCTCTACATAATGTCATCTTTACTGTCACCTGTAAAGTGTGCCCACCGTGGCTGTAAGTAGTTGCCTGATCCTTTTATTGACACAGGACAATGGGTGGGGGTGGGGGGGCTTTGGGGACAGCTTACCAAGAAAGAATAAAGTACCTTCTGAGCAAAAAAAAAAAAAAACCTTCTGAAGTGAAATAAAAAGAAAATTATCTTCTATGAGTAGCCTAAACTAATTTTTGGGGGAGGGAAAGGTTAAATGAGTTTTAAGCACAGCTTCATCTCTGCAGCCCGTGGATTACGAACTTGCCCCCGGTCCTCAAAGGACTTGATGAACTTCCCGAGACTCAGATCTGGGGGGATGGGCTCTTGTCTGAGCTTCTGCATCTCGGTTAAAGGCTGCCGTTCTGAGGGCAGCCGCCTGGGCTGTCCTTTATCTTTTGCCGTACCGTCTGGTCTGGTGGGTGGAGACACCAGACTGGGTTTCCAAACCAGTGGAATGCAAAAATAAACAAGGAAATCTTGATGCTTACAGGTAGGAAACACTGGCCAACCAGTAGAGAGTAAGTACCGAGGAGATGTTGGTACAAAAGTCAGTCCGATGAGGAATTCTAACCCTTCTGGTCCCTCTTGGCCCAGAATGGGGTCCAAGTGGCTTATCTCTGCACCTGCCAGGACTGGACGCCACGACCGTCGGGCCTGCTCGGGTCACGGAGGCCTTCTCGTCTGGGCTGCCTGGCAGTGGAAGAGCCTGGAAGCAGAGCCAGCGCGTCTGTCGAGTGTCAGCTGGAAGACTGGCCCTTGCTTCTCGGTCCCGGTTGGGCCCCGTGCACTCAGGGCAGCCATCGTGACACTTGGACAAGCTTCCTCCTCATTGGAAACGCCAGTTCAGAACCAACAATGACAACCAAACCCTGAAAGGTCCCCAAGCAATAACACTCTGTATAGATGTAGTTTTTTCCCCCTCAAATATACCTCATTGTAAAGTGAACTTCAGTCCGATGGGCAACATTCTTTCCTGGACGCCTTGTACCAGAGCCTCCCAGTCTGAAGACAGAGGGATGTCCCTGCGGCTTCCCAAAGTGCACTGGAGTAGGGGCACTTCCCGGTTGAAAGATGAGTTGATCAGAGCAGATATGGCTAAACCAGTCCAGAGGTCCAGGACTCGCGTGGGCACACAGTGGGGATGGGTGTGGCGGTGCCACTGGTCCTGGGGCTGAGGAGCCTGCGGTTGTTACTGTTGCTGCTCCCTCCACGGTCATGCTCCTATAAATTCACTGCTCGGGGCGCCGGCCCTCAGGTAGTCTGCATTTTCAGCTGTCGGCCCCTTAAAGACGCCATTGGACTTGGGAAAGAAGTCCTGCTGGTAGTCGGGGTTGTCCAGGCTAATTTGGTGGCTGCCTTTCTGCACCCAGAGAGTGGGGCCGTCGGGGACACCGTTGATGGTGGGAGGAGGGGCAGCGTTGAGATACTCGGGGTTGCCCACGGCGTTGCTGTGGGGGTTCTGGTAGTGAGGGTCTCGGCCCGGAGCCAGGTTTAGGGGCTGATTGTGGTAGACGGGGTTCTGGACAGAGCCCGCTGGCCTTTTGGGAACCACCTGGTTTATGTATTCTGAAATGGAAAGGACGTCAGAGAGCGTCAGCAAAGGGTCCTGCAGGCAGCCCCTCGTGGCTTGTTCTGAAGCCTGAGAACCTGACAGGGGGGCAGGGGACCTGGGGAGGGGACTGTGCTGCTCTGGCTGCAAAGCAAGTCATGTCCTGGTCTGTACCTCTCAAAGCAGTGGGTACACTTATCTTTCACCCGCTCCTGCCTTGGGGGGGTGTGTGTGCAGGCAGGTGGGGGGTGTGTCTGGGAAAAAGCGTAGAGCAGAAAAACCCATGGTTCGTAGGCAAGAGTGGATGGAGCGGAGAAAACAGAGACCAAATCTGCCCCTCACACACGCACACCTGCACACAAGCATGCCTGTGCACACACAGCCACACACACTGCTCACACACTCACATACTCACGCATCCTCTCACACACGTGCATCTGAGTGGTTTGCTTCAAAGTCTAGAGAACCAGCAGGTTCGTTCTAACACCAAAGCTCCAACCCAGCACCTGGACACGCCGTGTGCTCACCGCCCACGCCCCACGTGCTGGGCTCGGTTGGCTCTGTCGTGTGCCGTTTACCTGCCTCTCCCTCCCTGCTCTGTGTCTGTGTCTGAAAATGTGCCACCGTCTCCACCTCACAGTCGGCCTGGAGGAAGCCACCGGCCAGGACACTGGGGCTGGAGGCTGCCGAGCATGACCGACTCCAGGGCAAGCCACTGACCTGGCGCTGGGAAGAATGTGCCATTGATGTCCTCAGTCAAGGCGCCGGTGGGGTCGGAGCTGTACCGCTGCAAGAAGCTCTCTTCCTTCAGGGGGCAGCTCTGCTAGGGGGTGGGAGGCAAGGTCACGGTAGTCAGGACCCCTCAGACGGTGGCGTGTGAGGCCACCTGAGGCCCAGTCACAGTGTCGGCTCTGACTCAGCAGGTTGGGGGCAGGGCCTGAGGCTGCGCAGTCCTAACACTGACCGCTGGGCGAGGCCCCCACCAGGGACGCCCCACGGCCCGCCTGCAAGGGCCTCTGGCCTGTGCTCTGCGATATGGCAGCCGCGGCCGCACCTGTGAGGATCTGGACGCATGTTACCTTTAATTGTAATTAATGAATATGTGGGGGTAAGCAGCAGCGTGTGGCCTGTAGTGTCCACACCGGTCGGGGAGCATCTAGGTCGAGGCTCCCCGCCCTTGAGCACTGGCGTCATCTAAAGGGCGTCTGGGGCAGGGGCCCTGAGACTTGCACTTGTCATCGACGGCCAGGTGAGGCCGGGGCTGCTGGTCCCTGAGCCGCATTCTGCATTGCTCTGCAGGGAAGTAAGACCTCACTGTGGCCCGCGGGGAGGCGGTCAAGGAGCCAGGCAGGGAAGAAACCACACAGAGAGGAAGCTCAGCCTTCTCTGGGGGAGTCTGGGCATTTTCCTTTCTCTTTTTTTATCCTTACCCAAGGAGGACATTTTTTTTCATTGCTCTTAGAAAGAGAGGAACGGAGAGAGAGAAACATTGATGCAAGAGAGAAATACTGATCAATTGCCTCCCATATGCTATAGACTGTGGATTGAACCCACAACCTAGGTAAGTACTGGGACTGGGAATTGAACCCATAACCCCTCGGCCACGGGATGACACTCCAACCAAGTGCGCCACACTGGCCAGGGCCATCTGGGCACTGTTCTGCGTGTAACAGAGCCGCGCCGAAGCACTGTCGCCGAGTTCTGGTTTCCCGGGTTCCATACGTACCCCGTTCCTGTCGACACAAGCCGCGGTGGAGCTGTTGCTGGTGGCACTCTGGAAAGGAAGCGAAGGTGTTCATTGGACGCTGCACGTCTCGCCCACTTCGCTGAGCGCGCGAGGAGCGTCTCACGGAGTGGAGGCATGCGCAGGTGCTTAATGTCGTCTGGACCCATTAGCTTTAGGACAGCCAGGCTTAGTTTCGATCAGTCCTACCCCTGAGAGAGCCTCAGAAGGCTCCGACCCAGCCGTCGAGATGCCGTGGAAAAGTTGCCGCACCGAATGGATTCGTCCCGAGTCTGGCTGTGCCATTTAGTGAGAATGAACCTCTCGGGCTCGGGGCGAGTTCCACTAGACGGGGACCATTTTCCCGGAAACCCCGTGAGAAAGAGTGAAGCTTCTTACCATGGAGCTCAGGAGAGGCGCCCGGGAGGTGGAGGGGCTGTGGAAGAAGGCCTGCTGGGGGATGAGGTACTCGTCGGCGTCCACCACGTCCTCCATGTCCTCTTCGTCCATCAGGGCGCGGTAGAAGTTGGAGTCCGTAGGGCTGGGCAGGTGCATTCTCTCGTCCCCCTGGGGCAGAGGTTTGAGACCGTCAGTAAGGCCCAGAGGGCTGTCACTGGCTTTCTGGCTGGGGGTGGGGGACAGGGGTCTCTGCTGGCAGGCGCCTGTGTGTTTGCCATGTTAGTCATCACTGTACAGTCGCTCCGCTCTTCCTCCCTCCCCTGACCTGGAAGTAAACATTAAAAATTCCTCGCTGTGCAAAAGCCCCCGAACGAAGTGCGAACAGCTCAGGAGGGAAAGGAAAGGCAGGAGGCAACAGTGTGCACTGAGTGTGCATGGGGCTCTTAGTTGCTATGGTATCGGGATTTACAGTAATATACAGGTGGGTGGAAGTCCGTGTGCAGTCCTGGATCCACGGAGCAGTCCTTGAGGTGCTGAGCTGTGGGTTTTGCTCGAGCATCTCACTGCGTCTTGAACAGTGCCCGCGAGCTTGGTTCGGTTAGCCTGGCATGAGGGAGCACAGTGACAAGCTGCACTCCCCGATGTGCGAGCAGACAGAGATCGGGTACCTGGATGACGAGGTAGCGCTGGGGGTCCCGGGCCATCTTGGAGAATTCGTGAATCAGCTCCCGGAACTTGGGGCGGCTGTCTGCGTCTATCATCCAGCCTGGAGAGGGGGTGAAGGGAAAACGGGGCGATGAGAAGCCTGAGAGTGCCGTGATGAGGGCGTCGCTGAAAGCCAGCTTTTGCAATGAGGCCCTCTTAGACGAATGTGTGCCAAGGAAACCTGAGCTTGGCGAAGGACCCTCCAGCCTGGGCCAGGGAGCACTGACCTGTCTAGAGCCCCTCACGCCAGGACAGGTGTGGATCTGAGGGGCACTCTCCCCCCGGCTTTCTCTGCGCTTGCTCTTCTGAGAGCCGGCGCGCCAGTGCCATTCCCTCCAGTGACCCGGTGGCCTTGTTATGCTCATGGCTTCTCGTGACCTGTTCTGAGGGTCTGGGCTCTGGCGTCAAGCCATCCTGAGACAGCCAGCCTCACCTAAGGTCACTCGGCAAGCTTGCAAGTTTGAAACTGGATTCCGTTTAGGGAAATTTAGGGACTTTCTTTAAGAACCTCGGGACTTGGGATTTCCCCTCCCTGGTGCTGCCCTTGGAGCACGTACCCAGGAGTCACGAGTGACAGGGTGGGGAGCGGCGGGTGTTCAGGGCCCTCCCTAGGGGGACACTCTTGGTTAGCTGTGTGGGTGCGTTCCAGCACACTGCCACCCAGGCCTGCATTAACAAGCAGGAGCAGCAGCTGCGAGCTGGAAATCCTCCTGCCTCTCAGGGTTCATCTTTATTTCCTCTCAGTGGGATGTCAGGCTATTTTAGGCCGGACTGTGGGGTGACCTCACACAAGTCACAACCCCCTTGGAATCCCAGCTTGCTCAGCCCCCCGAGCAAGGAAGGTAAAATAGGAGACCTGCAGTTCAAAGTTCGAAGAGGCACTAACATTTACACTGACTTTGCTTCCTGGGCTGTCCCTGTGGTCCCTTCTCGTGTAAACGCTCAGCACACATGTCCTGTCACCTCCAGGGCCCCCTGGGCGGGGGCTTCTGGGGCGGTCCCAGCGTCAACTAAGCCACACACTCTGACCTGGATTAACATGTTTACTTGCCTCATGTAAACCGGCCATTTGGAAGATTCAAATCACAGCAGAAATGTTGATTCTATTGGCCTCATGTGGTTACTCATTATTAGGCCTTTAAAAACATTCCGTCTCTCTGGTAACGAAATGTAGGCTGGCTTTTCCCGGGAGCAACTCACACTCCAGTATTTCGGTGTCAGGGCTTACGGAGGACTTTGACTTTGTTTATTTGCTTCCAACCATGGGAAGATGCCAGGTCACAGCGCTCAGTGAGTCAGGCTAGGGCTTCTTGAGAAATGTTTGAGGGGACAGTGACAGATGTCTCTGGACCTGAGCGCTCGCCACAGAGAATGTGACAGCAGCCCTGACTGATGTGGCTCAGTGGATTGAGTGCAGGCCTGCAAACCAAAGGGTCACAGGTTCTATTCCCAGTCAGGGCACAAGCCTGGATTGCAGGCCAGGTCTCCAGTGGGGGTGCATGAGAGGCAACCACACACTGATGTTTCTCTTTCTCTCTTTTCTCTCCCTTCCTCTCTCTCTGAGAATAAATAAATAAAATCTTTAAAAAAGATAAAACACAAACAAACAAAAAGAGAAAAGAATGTGACGGCATTTTGCAGGGTTAGAATCTAAGGTCTCCATTGTTGGCTAAGGGCAGCAATGCCTTTCCGGGCCCAGCGAGGCTGGCTGAAGGCCAGTTACGCAAGGGCGGTGGCCATGGCTGTCACTCACACTTGACCATGATCATGTAGACGTCGATGGTGCAGATGGGTGGCTGTGGGAGGCGCTCCCCTTTCTCCAGGACGGTTGAGATTTCACTCGCCGGGATTCCGTCGTAAGGCTTGGACCCAAAGGTCATCAGCTCCCAAACAGTGACCCCTGTGGGGATGAAGTTGTGACTCTGTGAGTCAATAATCACAGCCCCTCGTCCTTAGTCTTCATGTGGATGCCGCTCCTAAGGTTTAAAACACCTATGTTCCTGTGGTCTTGGGCAGCCGGCGCGAGTACAGGGAGCCTCAGTTTACCTCTCTGTAAAGTGGGACGATGAGAGTGTGTATCTCCTAACATGGCTGTGAGGGTCAGATAAGGTGACAGGATGGAAACGTTCGGTCAACGCCAGGCACACCGCCAGTGGCCAATAGACTCTGTATCAACGACGAAGACCACACGGCCATGGGGATGACACAAATGTTATTGACACAGTGGGGAGGGGACACCCCAGACAGCTGTGGACTGGGAAGGGGAAACACGGGTATGACAGACAAGGGTAGCAATTGGGTGTTTGAACAAGAGAAATATTGGAAACAGAAATTCCCCTCTACCCTTTTGGCAAACACAATACCCTGTACTTTTTTTTCAAAGTCAAACATCATATTAAGAAATAAATCAGAGCAACACTAATTCTAGAGGGGGTGTGGTTTTCAGACCACGCCCCAGCCTCGCGGTCTCTCCGCTCTGAGCCTCTGTGCGCCCGGAACCCTGTGCTCTGGAAACAGACCGACGCCCTGGGGGCCTGACCCCACCTGGACGGGCAGGTGCCCTGAGATGCCACTAGAGACGACCGCAGTGGGACTGGGCCGGGCCCCCAGACTCCACACACAGGGATCAGACCCAGGCTAGGCCGGGTCCCCAGTGGGCCCGACGACCCCCTTTTCTCAGAGCTGGTTTCTGGGTACAGATCGTCACAATCTGATGGCCATTCAGATTGAACTGGCCATTCAGTTCCAGAGGCCATTCCCGAGCCAGTGCCTGAACTGACACACAAAATGCAGGGCTGGGACGGGGAGAGGCGCGATGGCCAGGGGCAGGAGGGAGGTTCTTTGGTCCTGGCTGCTACCCAGTCGATACGGACTTGGTGCAAGAAAGGCGACCTCCTCCCCGGATGGATGGGTCCGCGAATTCCCATCGACACGGTCCGAGCGCTGTGTCTCCGTGAGCACGTGCACCCCCTGGGGAAGGCTTCCCAGGACGGGAACAAATGGTGAAGGGATGAGCACGCATCCGGCTGTGGTTGGGAGTGGGGCTGGGAGGTGGTACGAATGCTCTGTCTTCCACCTGCTCAGGGGGGCACACAGGTCCCCCGTTTATTAAAACACTTTGCCTTGACCGGACACCAGAGAGTGGGGTAACAGCATATGCTCTTTCCACTCACAACTCAGGCTCATGATCTAACAGTTTCAGCGTGCAGTGGATTTCGATCACTGACGACTCGATTTCCAGCAAAAGGAAAAATGTACAGCCACTGCCATGATGCTGAATTTCTGATTCTGGCAGCAATCATTCCAAGGCATTAAGTTGCTGAAATTCACTAACTGGATTTCAGTTACTGGACAAACATGGACCTAGTGTGAGCTGTGGGTGGGCAGAGGTGGGGTGCGGGGCGGGGAGTGGGATGTGCACAGGGAGGCAGCTCTGGAGGCTGGAAAGGGGGGAAGCACCAGAGCATCATGCACCAGGCCATCGATCCCGGCTAGGAGCTCGGGTTCCATTGGGAACATTTGGGGAAACCATAGAAGGGTGTCATGTGGAGAAGGACAAGCCTGATGCAGTTAGAAATATATTCTGCCTGCTTGGGACTAGATGAGAGCAGGCAAAGCAGGAAGCGGGGAGACCCCGGGGCTCCTGCTGTAGTCTGACTGAGGGGGACAGGCGGCTCCGGCTGGTGGGGTGTCAATGAAGAGGACCCAGGGCAGGGTCCTGGACGCAGGGAGAAGCCCTTCTTTCCACCTGTCTTGAGGGGTAGACCCATCTAGAAAGGGACTGAAAATAAAAAGGCATCAGAAGAGCTTAATTTCCTTATCTTGTTCGCTAATCCCAATCCGCTCAGCTCAGGAGTCCCTGCGAAAATTCACTGATTCTTTCACACAGACCTCTGCCTTTGTGGTGCCGGCCTTCTCATCGAAGAGACAGATGAGACCCAGGACGTTAAAAAAACGACTTTGGAGACACGAGGAAGTTCATGATGCTGTGAAAAAACATGCTCAGTGGACGCTGCCCGGAATGATTTTGTTTTTGTGACGACGACTAGATTCCTCTGGGAAATTCCTTTCAATATTGTTCTCCCCAAATACACATTTCTGTGGAGGTGGGGTGACTCCTCCCGTTCACCCCCATTGCTTCCATAGCTGGGGACAGACTGACAAGTCACAAGTGGGCACGACACTTTCAGCAGATGGCTGGGTGACTTGTGAGGCCGTGGTCTGGTCACACGCTAAACGTGCCCAGGGGGGCTGGAGAAGGGGAAAGCAGTGGGGGACAGAGCTCAGGCTCATGCAGGGATGGTGGGATCCGCAGGGGGTGGGGCATGAGGCAGGTGGGGTCACAGGGGGTAGGATTCAGGGGGGGGTGTGTTCAGAGAGAGTGGCATTTTCAGGGGGTGGGATTTGTAGGGGGAATGAACGAAGTCTGGAAGCCATGAGGACCTCCTGTTTCTGCTGTCTTCCAAAACATCTTCCTGGGGGCCCTTCGGTCAAGCCGTTCTCTCTGAGACGCAGAGCTCAGAACCCTTCCCTCCATGGAGCGCTGGCCATGAGTCCGTCAGCACCCACCCCCACATCTCCCTTCCCTGTGGAGCCTTCTTTGCTGCCTCATTGCTGTTCCCTTCAGATTCACGGCAAGAGGCGGAGTCCGGTTTGATCCCGCAGATGCAGGCATTTCCCAAACCAAGTTGTCTCTCTCCCCCCACTGTCCTCCCCCGACCCTCGACAAGTTCCCCGATGTCCGGTGGTGTTTAGTGTGGCATTTAGACTCAATTTCCTGTGTCATGTTTTTTTAGCATAGTAGACACACAGCAGCTGTTCTGTTGCTGTTAGTCATTGTCTCAGAAGAAAACGCTGGGGAGGCAGAGTGCAAAATGTAGCTCAGCAAACAATATGAGCCAGCACGGCCCCTGGACAAGGTCACCCGCTTCTTGACCCGGACTCACCGTAGCTCCAGACATCACTTTGGTGGGTATAAATTCGGTGTAAAATAGACTCCAAAGCCATCCACTTGATGGGCACCTTGGGATTGTGAGAGACAACGTGAGAGTCAACTATGAGCTTCCCTCTGCTGAGGAACATTAAGTCACGCTGGGACAGATGATGAGTGACTCTGTGGGGAAGCCAGGTCACCCTGCCCCCCGTCCCCTGGCCAAGTGCTCTCCCAGCAGGAGGAGCAGTTGGGCTGTCCTGTTAGGGCCCCCGAGCTGGCAGCCGAGGGCCTCTGGTCGGGGTGTGTCCTGCAGAGCTGGGGGTGCGTGTTGGCAGCTGGGGACCTGGTCCTGCCCTATGGTCCAGTCCGCCCCGTGTGTGTGGGTGCCTGCTGGGGCCACGCAGGCCAGAGTGAAACTGAAGAGGGGTATGGCTGATCCAGAGCATTCTGGAAGGCCTAACAGGAGACCTCTGTGCCTCTCTGCTCGAGGAGAGACCCCTGGAGAGCCCCAAAACCTGTGCGAGAGGGGGGAGCATGCTCCACCACGCTGGTACCCTCGGGGTGTCTGGGAACGCCTCGGAGCTCTCCGCATTTCGGACGTGTTCTCAGCAGCAGCGGCCACCTACCAGCTGCACTCTTCCCAGAGGTCTCTCTGAAGGGGGCGTTCTCCCGCCGGGGGCGGCTGAAACCTCACCTCTGCTACCCGGACATGGAGCTGAGCTCACCGCTACTGCTTTTGATTCCCCGGGTGCTTCAGAAACATCCTTACTCTCTCGCCTGGCAAATCCTCGTCCTAAGCCACCTGCCTGGCTTGCACGGACAGCAGACCCTGGCTAGACCCAGGTGTCACTGAGAACGTCCTGAGGATGTCCCCTATGTCAGCCAGTCAGTCAGCGGTGGGAACATGCCGGTCCGAGCCGGGCCCTTACTTTGCCCCCCTCTGCGTGGTACTCTTTCTCCTCTGCACCCAGCAGTTTGGCCAGCCCGAAGTCCGTGATCTTGACGTGCTGTGGCGTCTTCACCAGGACGTTCCTGGCCGCCAAGTCCCGGTGCACCAGGCGCCGGTCCTCCAGGTAGTTCATGCCCTGAAACACAGGGCCACGCGGTGAGCAACACGAGCTGCCGACTCACTGACCCCTCCCCAGCCTCGTGACACCCGAGTTGCAACCCCGGAGGGACTGAGCAGGGGAGGACAGTCACGGAGCAGGAGCTGCCCACTGGGCTGCCACCTGGCTGGCTGCCTGGCCCTGTGCTGAATGGAGCTGAGCCATGTGGCAGGCGGACAGAGGCTTCCCAGTGGTGTCCTGCAGACTCGCTCCCAGTTCAGCTGCCCCTCCCAGTCACACTGCCGATGCAGAAGGTCTGTCCAGTTTTATTCTCTCTCTATCTCTCATTTGTAAATGGAAGAAGCCACATGGCTACCGAATTGGCTTCTACAAGGCGCCATGCCCTGCGCCCTCTGCGGCAGTCAGAATCCCTGCTGTAAGAGAAAGTGAGAAACACAGCTGAGAGGCCCCTAGCACAGCACCCGGCCCACAGCGAATTCCCGGGCAGCAGCCCCGAAATCCTCCAGCTGGCAGGTGGGGCCCTCCTGGCCTCCTCTCCTACTTGCCTGAAGCCTGTCTCCCTTCATCCTACCGAGCTCCAGGCTGTCGATGTGGCTGGCAGCCCTCCCCTCTGTGCAGGGCCAGGTGGCAGGAGGGACAAGCTGTGGGGGAGGGGCTTGGCCCTGCAGACCCCTCCCTCTCACCCACCCAGGCACCCCAGGACAGGGGACGTCTCCCCTCCTTTAGGGCCGATACACGGAAACTCTCCAGCACAGAGAAGGCGCCGCAGGAATGGCGCCCAAAGAGCATGAGAAGGATGCACGTGGGTTTTACCGGCTCCCTGTTACTCACTCCCTTGTCTGCGGCCGTGGCTGGGGCTTGTCTGCTCCGCTTTGGTGCAACAGTAGGGACAAAATCCCACCCCCCAATTTTCTGGCAAAATTCTTTGCTTTCTTTCACATAGATATGAGATGAAAATTATTAGTTAGCTTGTCACAGCAGAGTGATATTTTAAAAATGTTCTTTTTGGAGCAAAACTAGCCATCCTAGCCCACTTGAGTCAGTCACTCAGGGCTGTTTATGAAGTTTATCAGGATTTTCTTCAGGAAAAAGTGACGGATTCCCCCATCTCCCTTCTCTGTGGTATTGTCCAGAAAGGTCCTGAATGAGCGTTTAAGATGCTGTTGGACTTAAATGCTCCCCTTCCTAAGAGTTCTCAGGTGCCAGGAAAGAAGGTGAATGGGGCTCAGGTCCGCTCAGGAGGCAGCCAGTGCAGGTCTTCTCTGGACCAGCACGTCCACCCTGGGGGTAACTATTCAGGGGTGGAAGCCGAGAAAATGCACCTGAACGGAGGGCTGACTTGCTGCTCTCTGTCCCCTCCCTGGGGAGCCCCCCTTCCCCGGGCCCCTTCCACGGGCTCAGGCTCCTCCCTTTTGAGCCCTGGGGCCCTACGGTGATGTGTGCTGGCCCCCCTTCCCGTCTCTTAAGAAAGGGGAATTTCTCCATTTTTAAATATGATGGACTCACCCATTCAAAAAGGGTTAGTTATGCTTGGCCCCTTGCCTGGCTGGGCACAGAGTCTGTATTCCCTCAGTGTGCTCTCCTCTATCTTCCTCCTCCTCCCTCTCCCTCCGTCCCCTCCTTTCTCTGTCCCCGTTGCTCACTCACTGCCGCAGTGCAAGTTTCCTGCAGACAGCTCCGTGGGAGCTGCACTGCACGTACGGGTAGCAGCAACCCGCCGAGTCCCTGCGTGCGGAAACCTGTCACTCTGTCCCTTTATTTAAAGTTCACGGTGTTTTGGTGAGTGGGTTGAACCCACAAGGGGGGCTTCAGAGGGTATTTCCGGCTGCACTTCGTTATCCTCACTCACGTCCATTCTGCCTCTGTGGAGGCCCAGCAGAGAAGCTGGTACAATACTGGACACGTTTCTCACAAAGTTTGCTGAAGAATGAATGAACGAATAAATGATAATAGCAGCTGGCAGTTTGGAACACTCTGGATGTGCCAGGCATTTTAAGCCTGTTCTAGAAGGTTCTGGAAGTCCTGGCAACCATATGGCCGCCCTGAGAGCTGACCCAGAAAGTCCAGGGACTGAGATGCTTCACAGACCGAGTCCTCTGAGTCCCCAAGACCAACATTGGGACCTTGTCCTGAATTTCCTGCTGGGGTCTCCAAGGGAAGCTGGCCTGCTGGCCCAAAGGCTACTTGGGATGTGAAAAAAACAACCCCAACCAAACCGAAACAAGGACTAACTGCCCAGCCTGCTGGCCCCGTGCCGCTGAGCAAGTTCATGTGCAAACCTAATAAATGGAGCCGAGTTCCACCCCGCCCCATTCCTCGCCCGCAGGCCCTTAAAGGACCAGAGCAAGTTGACTGAATTGTGATGTTTTCTCAGAAGCAGGCTTGGGAAAGGGGCGGGAAGGGCAGTTTCCAGATTCTGGAGCCACAGGGAACCAGCCAGAGAGCTTTGAATCCCAGAGATAATTCTGGGACTCGGAGATTAGACTCTTTGAACTTAGATAAGACTATGTTCTTGGGTCTCTGTCCCACACTCCAGAGGCACTTTGAAAGGCCACCTCAGGGCCGGCAGGCTTACACTTTAACCAGTCTCCAACGATAAGAGCCGAGCGAGACAGTGCTCGTGAACTCCCAGGGGCTCCGGGCAGACGCCGCGGGAAGCCCTATCGGCAGCGCCTCTGTGGGGCCCTGTGGGAAACTCATTTCCTGATTGCAGATCCTGACTCCAGTTTAGGTCGGCGCATTTATCTTTGTTAATTACTGCAGGACGGCGAGGATGAAAGTTGAAACACCAAGGTTAAAGGGACTCGGACCCAACAACCTAGAACCTGAATACACAGCCCCAGGAAAGGCTTTCCAGGACAGGGAAGATTCTGGCAGGGTGGCTGTGCCGGACACGTGCAGAGTCTGTTCCCTGGGAGGCTGCCACATCCTGTGACACCTGGGAGGAGTCCAGAGTGGGATAGACCCCCACGTGGAAAAGCACCGGTGCACACCAACACCTCGGATGGGCAAGTGGCAGAAAGCAGGATGCAGACAGCGTACCCCACGGCTGAGCCCTGTCTTCAGAGGAGGCAGGACGGTGTATGCATGTCCTCCTGGGGACTGAGATCGTGTGGCACAGACGTCCTACCGTGCGGGGATAGGACGCCACCTGGGCACTGGCCTGTGGGCTCGACCTGGAGCTGAGAGGTCAAGTGAGGGTGAAGGATAAGAAGCAGGGCTGCCTGGCGTCAAATTTTGGGTGTGCTGCTGGCCAGCCTGGGGCCATGGCCAGATCCTTAGATGCCCCATGCCGCAGTTTCCCCATAGTAAAGTGGACTTGGAGAAGAAATTCTTTGAACTCTTATCTTTTGGGAAGCTGATCCTCATTCAGTTTTATCTTGCAGATTGAACTGAGCAGAGTTTGGTGCTGATAAGGCTGTGGTCGGAGAAAGACAGCCAGACACACATTGCCTTTTCAGACTGTCCCCTGCTTGGACGTCTCTCTTCACACCTCACCAGGGCCTGCTCCCAAGGCTCTTAACCTTCCATCTCTTGTCTGGAAGCCCAGCTCTGTGAGGTCTTCATCCGGGTCGGGCCCAGAAGGGGCGGGGAACGCTAGCTGAGCCACAGCCTAGTCAGCTTATCTATCACAGAACTTCGCAATAAGGTGACTGCGGTGTCTGCAGGGACCTGTGTGACACCATAGAACTGTTTTCCAAACTTCAGTGACGAGAAGTTCTGCTTGGATTAGAACGTTGTACAACGTGGATGTGCCACGGAAGATATTTTGGGATTTACTAGCTGGCTGGCAGAGCCAGAAAGAGTTGGATACACTCTCTGAAGTCCCTAAGTCACTTCGCGTAAGTGACAGACACCCATGACCTTGTGAGCCAGGAGTTTAGCAACCTACGACCTTTCTGACGGGCAGGCGGGTAGGTGACGCCTCTGCAAACTCCTGAGAGCAAGGTTGTAAGGTGGCGGACAGAAGCCATTTCTACCGAAAGCAGCAGGGGCGTGACTTCCTTCTGTACCCCAAATCCTGCCCCCTCTTCCTCCCTCCGCCAGTTCTATTCTTCTCCCCCTTTTGCCCGGCTGAGACCATTTTTATTTGTCCTCTTGGCAGTGTAGCCAGGACAATCAGCCAGCTTCCCCATGATATTTAGACAACTTCCCAAGACGGCCCCTGCCCTGGTGAAGCAACAGAGGACCTTTACAAGTCAATAAATCCCACCTCGCACAGGCCAGGAGTGCAGTGCCTGGCCAGCCACTGAGTGTTTCTGGGTAGTTCGTTTCCCTGAAACCTTTTACAAAGAACATTGTTTAATACTCAGATGAATAGTCCCGAACCCAAGAGCCACTTTCTCTCTTCCCAGCTGAGAAAAAGCCCTCGTTTTCTCGAGGGCTTTCCCAGCCCTGCTGGGCACAGACGCTGTGCACTGCGGCTATTGGAACGTGCGACTCCCAGGAAAGTGCGCGGGTCACTGGACCAAGGTGGAACAGGCCCCTGGGGGAGGACTTCAGCGCAAAGCGATGCTCCACAGGGCACAAGCTGCGGAACGGGGGCGGGGGAGGGCTTACATAAGAGGCAGACATTGCGAGTGACATCCTATAGAGAGAGAACCAGCCTGGAAAACGTTTAGGCCCAGGACACGCAGCTCTGGACCTGCGGTGCCTCCCACTCGACTGGACCTAATGTAGGGGGTGGGGGGCTGAGTCCGTCCCTGCTGTGGGCGCTGCCATTTTTAGGAGACGCTGCTCTAAGTAGGTGCAGAACTAGCCAGAAACCACGTTTTCAGTCAGATTTTGGTCATCACACCCACCCGCCCACTCTGGCTACCACCTGGGGAGAGACATGGAGGAAGGGGCCATCGGTGAGCACCGGATGCGTGGCAGGTGTCCTCCCGGCACCTGGGTGGAAGGGTGGCAGAATCCCACTACAGCCAAGAGACTTGGCGCAAAAACACGGAGCCGCCTGCCCGATACCCGCTGGTGCATATGTGCCGGAACCGAGATTTAAATCTGCACGCAGCCAGCCCACCTCCTGGAGTCCTGAGCCCACTTCTGCCTCGGGTGCTGCGACCCATCACGTGACAAGTGACTTTTGGGATCCACACGAGATACTTAGAGACAAGCACTAACCAGCTGGTGGGTGCACCTTAGGATCCGGGGCGTGGGGTGCCACCAGGGATCCGCTCACAGAGCCCCCCTCCCAGGGCGGGTAGGTGGGCACAAGTCACTGCAAACAAGAAAACACACATCTTCCTGGGGAGCGTTCTGTGCTACAAGGAAAATAAATCAAGGTTCTCGAGACAGCCTGGGAAGGCAGCCGTGGCCTGCGCTTTCCTGCCGTGGAGGGTCAGGGACCAGACAGAGCTAGGGAGGAATTTTTGGGGTGGGGAGTCAGGACATGACTAGACCCTGAGGAGTAGTTCTCGGTTCACTCAAGCCCACTAGGGACTAGCCCCCTCCTCCCCTGCACAGCCCTGGTTGTGGGCTGAATAGTGTCCCCCAAATTCCATGTCTACCCACAACTTCAGAGGGTGACCTTATTTGAACATAAGGTTTCACACATTGAATTAAAGATCTTGAGATGAACTCATCCTGGATTCAGGGATGGCTGCTGTCTTTCAGAAGAAAGGAGAGGGCGGTCCAGACACACATGGGGACGACTCCACCCGAGGTGACATGGCAGAAGCACCTGTCACCCCCCTCTGCCCTCCACACCAGGCCTTGCACCCAGCACCTGCCCTGCCCATGAAGCCACCGGGCTCCCAGTCCTTCTAGGCTCAGTTTCGTGTGCGCACCTTGTTACCGAGTCCCACGCGGGACAGATGTCTCCACTCCTACAAGTTACCGAAGAACCCCAGACAAATAAAAGCCCTAATACCCAACCATCCTGAGCACCCAATGAAGAGAAAACTGTGAAAATGTGGTGGATAATGAGATTTTCGATGCACAGTGGGACAGGCCCTGATTGGATGCAGAAGACAATTCAGTTTCATTCAAAAGAAAGTGTGGCTCTCGCTAACAACCGCATGCCCCCAGAGCTAAGGGCTCCGGTGGCCCTCAGAGGCTGCGGGGTCCGGCGTCTGTGCTGTGCACCCTCCTAGACAGGTGCCCCCCGGACATACCTTGGCAATCTGCACACACCAGTTGAGCAGGTACTGGGAGCCGATGTTGTCCTTGTGCTCGCGGACGTAGTCCAGTAGGCAGCCGAAGGGCATGAGCTGGGTGATGAGCTGCACGGTGGAGGTCAGACAGATGCCCAGAAGGCGGCACACATGGGGGTGGTCCACGCTGGCCATGACGTAGGCTTCCTGTGAGGGCGAGAGCAGGGCAGCATCAGTGAGGCTCCCCGAGGGGCTGGAGGGAGCGGTCAGCAGACTCCACTCCAGGTCAAAAAGCATGAGCATGATTTTAAGTTTGCAAATGTGTCCACGGAGGGGTGGGGAAGCTGACCCATGACACGGAGAGGGACATTTCTACAGGGCCTGTTATGTAGCAGGCTGTGAAACCACCAGGTACTTTGCAGAGCCGGTACCTGCCTTGGGGTGCACGCAGATTCCCCTTTCCAGAGAGCCCCTGGCAGCGTTTGCCACCAGCAAAACACTGGTTGAGAAAGAGACCCTAGGTCCCGGAGTGTGGGCAGTGCTGAAGGCATCAGATGAATCCCTCCGCCTCAAGGCTAAGAGGCTGCCAGTCAAAATGCTGTCAGGGACCCCTCATTAGGCATAGGCACCACACAGGTGTGACGGGAGGCGCTCCAGCTGAGGCCACCTGAGCCAGCAGGTGGTGAGGGAGGCCTCCAGTCTCAGCAGAGCACTCTGTGGAAACTGCTGTGGTCTTTGGGCTGCCTCTGTCAAGTGGAGCTGGAAAAGCCCTTTCTGGGTGCCCGTCCTCCGGCTTTGGAAGGGACAGAGGGCATTGAGTCTACCGGGGAGGCAGACTCAGCTGGCTGCCTAAGACTCACTGTGAAGGCAGTCAGGGAGTGGGGGGGGGGTCTGTGAGGCCCCTGCCTGAGTGTTAGCGCAGGACCATGCTACTCTGCAAAAGGCACCCCTGCCCTGCTGAAGTTGGCTGGCCCACAGGCAGGAGCCCAGGACACAGGCCAGCAAACAGAGACTTAGCTTGGACCCTCTGCTATTCCTGGGCAGAGGAAGCTGCTTTATTTACCACCCTGCACACAGCGAGGCTCACTCTTCTGCCTGAGAGAGCACCATGGGGTCCTCCTGGATTTCCACCCCTCCGTCCTGCTTCTTTCCTTTAAAATGCAAAGGGCAGTGGCTTTCTCTGGGGGCTGTTAAAGGGACCACATGATCTGCAGGAGACAGTCCAGGGGCTCCTCTGTGCCTCTCAGCTGCTCCTGCAGGGAGCGGGCAGCTGGGCTCTTTGTACAAGTGAAGGCCTCAATCCCCCTTTCCCTGGTCTCACTGTCCCTGGGGTTAGCCTGGGGGCCTTGCGTTTGGGCCCCTCTGATCCTCCTGTCCAGTTGCATCAACCCTCCCTCAGCCACCCCCACCTCTACCCCCACCCCAGGGGACAAGCTGGGTCTCCTCCCCTGCCTCCCTTACTCCTCCTCTCAGGGGGCCTCCCTGACCCCCAATCTGAGTTAAACTTCCCAGCATCTCTCACTTTTCCTTGGAGGAGCAGGCTGGGCACAGCCTAGAAACTCTAAGTTAAGTTACAGATGCAAACTCTCCAGCCTCCTCGAGCTGCAGGGAGGTGAGGCCCAGCGATCTGTGGGAACCCAGGGCTTCCGAGCATTGCCCATGAGACACACTGACACATCTGTGTGATCCTGAACACCGCCCCCCCCCCCGCCAAGCTCTCTGGGGCCTGCACAGCCGCTCCAGGGCCACGCCCAGAGCCCCACCCGGACCGCAGGGCCAGACGCTGGTTATTTATTGCCTCGATTTCCCCTGCTTGTGCTGACTCAGCGAGCGCGGTCAGCACTTTGGCGGGAGCGCCTGGCTCTTGCTTTCTCTTTCCCCTCCAGCAGGGCCTGCCCGACGTGCAGGCACCGCGCTGCCTTGGAAACGGCAGGGCGGAGCGGCCCTGAAATCTGGCAAAGCCAGAAGCCCCAAGCAGAGCAGAGACCGTGCGCCGTCCACGAACAACACCAGAGAGGCTGCAGGTGTTAGCGGCGGGCCTTCCGCTTGGATGCCTTCCTGAGTGGTTAGGCTCTCTCCTTGCATGTACGGTCTGTACTTCTTTTTATTTAATTTATTAAAAATTTAATCTTCACCCGAGGAATGTTTATTGATTTTAGAGAGAGACAGAGAGAGAGAGAGACAGAGACGGAGAGGCATCATCGTGAGAGAGGAACATGGGCCGGCTGCCTCCACAGAGGCCCAGACCAGGGATTGAACCCACACACTAGGTCTGTGCCTTGACTGGGAATCAAACCTGCAACCTTTTGGTGTACGAGACAACACTCCAATCAGCCAAGCCACCCAGCCAGGGCAGAGTCTGAATGTCTTTTATCTTGGAAACCTAACATCACCATTAAAGAGTAGATGCTTCATACTTAGGGACATCCGAATACCCCTTCACCTTTGAGAAGGGCTCTTTTTGAAAAGTCAGGACTGGCGAGGGCCTGCGAATACCTTTCCCTGGAGGCCGTTTTGTGCCTAACGAGGGCACTGAGGCCCAGTGAAGTGAATGGCTGGCCTGAGACCCCGATTCCTAGTGGGATAGCTGGGCACATGGGCCAGCAGACTCTGGCCAAGTGCTGTGGCTGAAGCTCTACCAGAAAACTCTGGACGCTATGCCACACACAGCACGTATGTGAGTCTGTTTTGCTTTCTCTTTCCACGGCCTGCTCTAGGTTTACACTGGAAAGCCCATGGAAAAATTAATAGGCCCTGGGATTGCCAGAGAAGCACAAATCATGCCCTCCCCCGAGTCTGGGAACTGGGACAACCATAACACCGAAGCACTCCTCTGGCGGCCCCTGCTCTCTCAAGATCTGGTCGAGCTTCGGGAACATATTGTATTCATTGTGGCGGGGGGAGAATTCTGCCGCTGGAGCAGTCTGAGCAGCCCATCTGTTGTGGGGCCAGCGAGGACTGGACCGGGACCTGGGAATCAGGGAACGGAGCGCGGCTGTGGGTGTCGGGCCACACAGAGCCTGGCGCCCCGCCAGGTCCCCGATTGCAGTAGAAGCTGATGGAGCAACAGAACCGGGCCACCACTTCCGCCGCACCCCCCACCCTCTGGGCACAATGGGGCCGAGACTGGGTCACGTGTCCTGTTCACCGTGCGCAGAAGTTAAAGTGAGCTTTGTTCTGGGCTGTTTATTTTGGAGTCCCAGAGGTTCAGTGACCCACGCCAAGCATGCCTGGTATTTGCAGCGATCTCTGCACTGGCCGCAGCCCGGACAGGAGCGGGCGAAGCCCGCACTCTGAGGCCCGGAGGGCAGGTGCCCAGCTCACATGGCACAGGCCTCTCTGGGGCCTGGGGACCCTGAAAGTCTGCTACTTTGTCCCAGCTGCCAAAATGAATTTTGGTTCCTTTCTTCTTGCTTGTTTTCCCTATTTGAGAACTATTTCTTGTTAAGAGTTGGGAGGAAGGACTCCACTGGAGGTTAAACCCCTTCCGCAGAGGTGTGTCAGACCGAAGGGTAAAGAGCAGGCACCTCATGTTTTTGAAACTTGACCAGTTAGCGGAGCCATGGAGGGTAAGGTCAGCTGAGGCCACGGGTGCTGGGTCTCAGAGCCTGATGGAGTGTGGACAAGACAGCGGTCAGGCAAGCGGAACCATTCAGAGGTTTGCATGAAGGTGCCCAGCCCCAGGGAGGGAATTGGGGGCCTTTATCTTCTATCTCTCTGCCCCCAGAAAAGCAGACTTCCTCCAGTTTCAGGGGTCCTGGGGGGCCCCCTTTTCAGTGAAAACTGCTTCCTTCCAAAGGCACAGCTCTCATCTTCAAAATCGCCCTTATTGTGCATTGTAAATATCGCTGAAACTCACATTTCAATGGCATTTTGTGCCATTTCTTAGAATGCCTTGAGTGGGTGCGCCATGACTGAGGTGAGCAAACTCAGCAGGAGTTCGGAGCTGTCAGGGACGGCCCTGCACAGATGTGTCCTCCGTTCTGCTTCTCGTGGCCACACTAACCGGGGCTGACGTTGCATTAATAGGACTTCACATTAATTAGTGAACCGTGACAATGAAAGCCAGTTTTGTTTGATAAGGACACCGTCAGCATGGGAGGCTTTTGGCTGCGCTGTGTGAATGTGTCAGGTCTCACTAAGAGGTGGACCGGGGCTGATCTGCCCCTCGGTAATAGGACGGCCCTGGGGAATCCACTGTTTCCAAACACACCGAGCAAGGTCCCTGTTGGCTTGGCTGACTGTGTTCTGTGGGTTAGAGACCTGAGTGGGGACACCACATCTGACCTTCGTCCTCCTTGGCTGTAAGATGGATGGACTGTCCTATGTGATTGAGTCCTTTTCCTTGGACTCTGTTTCCTGAACCCCCTGCCAAGCCCTGTCACCTCCTCCTTCACAGGCTCTGCCTTGGGACAAGAGCAAGAGGGTCCATCGACGCCCAGGAGGCAGAGGCCTGTGACCCACAAAGCCCTGGAGGGCCTGGCTGGTGTAGCTCAGTGGATTGAGCGTGGGCCTGCAAACCAGAGGATTATGGTTCGATTTCCAGTCAGGACACATGCCTGGGTTGCAGGCTGGTTCCCAGCAGGGGACACATGAGAGGCAACCATACATTGATATTTCTCTCCCTCTCTCCTTCCCTTCCCCTCTAAAGATAAATAAATAAAATCTTAAAAAAAAAGCCCTGGGGGGTAGTCCACTGGGGCTACCTGAGCCTCTGCTTAGTGGCCGCTGCCAACCTCCAGGATGGCCGCTTGCAGCTCACTGAGAGTCTGCAGCACCTCACTGCCTAGGCAGGGGCCAGAGAAGGTGGAGAAAGTTTAAGAGAACCGAAAGCATGGATGAAAAGGAGGCCGCATGCTGAACCGGACACGCGGAGGGGGGAGGCCTGCGTGGTGGGTTCGAAAGTAACCACCGAGGATGGACTGAATGCACAAGTCCCTAACTGCCAGGGAGTCACAACGGTGGGCAGCCCCACAGCTTCCCTGGCAGAGGTCAGCCTTCACCTCGGGGGGGCTGTCCCTCGTCTCAAAATCCCCTTTTCTGGATCCCTCAGGGCACAGTCTCCCACCAGAACGGGACAGGGGCCCCTCACTGCTATCCTGTTGCCCAAGCAGCACCTCTACATGCTGCAGATGGTAACGAACTCTCCTGCACCAGAGGATAAAGGAAGCATGTAAAGAAGTGTAATGTGTCTCTTCGTTTTACTTCGTATCCGATCCCTGAGATTTCCTGGCTCTGTTCCCCCCTCCCCCTCACTAAGCCACCACCAGTGGACTTCATGTAACTGCCCTTTAGGTCTCCTCCTTTCATTCTAACGTATAAGATAAGTTGCCAAACTGCCCTTCTCTGGTGCATTTTCTCAGTCCCTTGAGAATTTTGCTTCCTGGCAACCGTCGTCAGTTTAGTTCAGACAAACTCAAAATAATTCTCTGCAGCTTTGGACACTTTTTACGTCCACAAAAGTAAAAACATAATAATCTGTGGGATGTTCCTGAGGCCCCTCCGTCAAGCAACAATCTGCAGAGCTGAAGAAGGACAGTGAAATTATTTGGGGAGAAAACACAGACGGTGGGTGACCGACCGTTCATAAAGTTCCCAGAGCACCATATCATTAGTTCTAGGTACCTTTAAAAAGTCATGTCAAAGATTAGCTACCTCATGGAGCCAAGTGATCACACATTTCACAGCCACAAGTGGCTGGGGTGGGCCGGAATCCCACCCCACCCCTGTGACACCTCCATTTCTTCGTTGACAAAGTGTTGAGCCTCAACCTAGGCCAGAGCGCACCAGGCGCGACTGCGTGTATGAAGCAGCCAGTACGCAGACTGGCCCCTGGTCGTTGCCTAGCGACTGTGAGTGTCCATCCTTGTTGGAGAGATAACAGAATGGAAAAGGCGAGTCTTCTTCATAAGAGAAGGCCTGAGAGGAACTTACGCCAACTACAGTATAAAAAGGACAGGAAAGGTGGCCCTTTAGTTTAGAAAGTGGTGATGAGGAAAGTCTAACACAGCAACAAGCTGCCAGCCACCAGGAAGCGGCTCCTGACACCCAGGCCCATGGATGACTTGAGACCCAAGCAGAGACTCACATCGAGAATCTCCTTGTTGGCTTTCGGAGATGTGGCTTCTCTCAATTCCTTGATGGCCACGGGGATTTTGACCTTCTCGCCTTCGGGGATCCAGAGCCCCTACGAGGGAGAGAGAGGGAAGACATGAACTGGGAGTTGTTAGGCTGTGCCCCGTGGGACTTCGCTAGTGACACTGTCCTCTAGGGGCCGGGACCAGGAGCTCAGCCCTGCACGCCAAGGCCACCAGTGCGGAGGGTTACCACAGCACAGCGGCCCTTTATCTATCACATCCCACGGATCAGAGCAGTTAGATAAATGCCCGAAGCTCGTGACAATGATACCATCAGCATGTGTCACTTCTCCCAGAACTCTCAGACACCGGGTCTAATGGAAATTGGGCTTCATGCAAAGAGGGTCTAGAGAACAGAATGAATTAAGGAGGGGCTGTTCTGACCTGGGCTTTATTCAGATGCTGGCTGTCCTCAAGACCCCTCTGTGCTATCCACCCCTCTAAGAGGTCATGGCCACCCTCTATGGAAATGTCTGTGTCCAAGAGTCCCAGGACCACTTATTTGTCACCATGACTATAAAAGAGTTCCTCTCAACAACTTGGGAGAAATGTTGGAATTTCCCAACCCCTCAGTGACATGAACAGCCGGTGACATAAGCAAAGGGCAGCCCAGGACTCCGGGCTGCTCACCCAGAGCGGGGGGGGGGGGGGGGGAACCCACACGAGTAGGGGTGGGGCTGCGGCCCCAAAGCCCGGGAAGTGTTGGTGCTGTGTCTCTGGCGGCCTCACCTTGTACACGGTGCCGAATGCGCCGGAGCCCAGCACCTTGATTTTTTTGAATTCTGTCTCCTTTAAGATCCGCAGGAGCGCTTGGTTGGGCGCTTCTCCGCTGGGCGTAAGGGGCTCCACGAGCTGGAAGAGACAAGTGTGAGTGAACGTGGGTGGGGTCAGGTGGGGCCAGACACGCGGGGTGGTCAGGCTCCAGCACAGAGAACCCTCCCCGGCCACCTTCTCTGAAGCCCTTTGTAAAAGCCCCAGGTGTCCCTGCACGGAGCCGCCTGGTTCCACAAGTGCAATTCCTATCTTTCTTTCTAGGCCAGTTGGTTGAATTGGGAACATTTGGGGGAGACACATGTTTATGTGGGGGGTTATTTTGGTTGCCTGCCAGGGCCCGTAACACCCAAGCCCATGATGCCACAGTGGCAGGGGGTCTCTCCTCCTGGGAGTGGCTTCTGACACTGCTGGTCACAGGTGCCAGGTGAGGACCGTCCTAGAGAATGACAGAGTCAGGAATAACACCGTTGGACGTAGAGATCAGAAAGGGACAGCCACCGGTGTGGACAAGGGCATTTTCCAAAGTTACTTCTCCTCGACCACAGCGCCCTCCTGGGAAGTCAGGATGTGACTGGGCACGAGGCTTTCCCCTGAGCAAGGACGACACGGGGACGGCCCTTTTCCCAGGACTCCATGTGCCCGTGCTGTGCGACTTATCCCAGAAACACATGCGTTTCACAGCGGAGGAGTGCCAACGTGCCACCCACTGCGTAATGGGATGTGCAGACAGGAAGCCTAAAGATAGTGACAAACATGAAATCCAAAATGTCCACTTGTCTGCACAGGAGAGTCCTTCTTCCTGTCTGGGGTAGTGGGCGTTCCTGGAAGGAGCGGGGGCGGGGCACGGGGGTCAGGGGCCAGGGGCGGGGCGCCGGGGTTGGGCACACTCACCTCGCGTTCCTGGAGCAGCCTCCGCAGCGTGCGCTTCCGGACGATGTGGCGCCTGCGCAGAAACAGGCCCACGCCAATGGCCACCACCACCACCAGGAGGAGGCCACCCACGATCCCCGTGGCGATGGATGGAATATTGGGCCTAGAACGAGGTGCAGACACATGGGAAGATCAGATTTGCTGACAGATTTGCTGACATTTGCATGTTCCGTATTTCCTGCGTGCCTGGATAGACTGACATTATTTAACACTCTCAGAAAGTGGAGTACTGTGCAGCTTCTAAAGGGGGAAGCAAATCTAAGGATTCCGGGCAGCATTTCTAGCTTCTGCCCCCACCCCCACTGGCCGGCTTCTTTGCAGTTTTTAAATGGAGGTGTTAGCTGGACCATTCCACACAATGGTTATATTTTAATCTGTTAAGAAAACACTAATTCAAAAAGTAGCTCAGACCCTTGCCAGTGTGGCTCAGTGGGTTAGAGCATTGTCTTGCACACCAGAAGGTCACCGGTTTGATTCCTAGTCAGGGTGCACACCTAGGTTGCAGGTTCCATCCCCGGTTGGGGTGCGTACGGGAGACAACTAATCGATGTTTCTCTTTCTCTCTTTCCCTTCCTCTCTCTAAAATTAATAAACATATCTAACTCCCCCACCCCCAAGTAACTCAGACTTCAACAACGGTTTTCATGTGAATCTGCGTGAATCTCTGGAGGATCTTGGGCACAGGAAGCAGAGCACACTGCCCTGTGAGACACCCATTGTCCGCTGGCCAGGCTGGGCGAGGGGGCCTCGCACAGGTGCTGAGGCTCCTCCAAGAGTCCTTGGCTTTCCAGATGGGCCACAGCCACAGGAAAGGCTTTAGCACTGGGCTCAGAGGCGGTTATACCGCTATCGGGTTTCACACTGAAAGCCTCGCGGTCACAGATGAGGGCCGTCACCTCGCAGCCTGAAACTCTCGGACGAGCTCGTGCCTGATTTTGGAGAGAACAAAATCTCAAAGCTCTGGTTCTAAAGCTCACTGGGGAGACAGCTGTCTCAAGGAGTCAGTTCTGCATTTACAGTACACAGTTATTATTTGTACATATCTATGCCATTTTAGCTCCTGGCAAACTTCATCTTTTCAGGTAGAAATTTTAACAAGCATTGAAGATGAATTAGTAGCATTACTTGCATGTAAAAAAGTGGGACATTGTTCTTACAAATTTCTCGTAAGTGGGTCAAATTTACTTCATGAAAATGACATGAATGGTCACTTTCCTCTTAGTAAGAGCCACCTCCGGCACCATACCATCTCGCCAGCCCATGCAGCTGGCGTTACTGGGTTTTTACTATTTTGAAGGGAACACTGAAAGATACATAAACGGTTACAGAGTATGTGTTCCCCTTGGATGTAGGGAGGGCGAGGCAATGGGAAGTGAATGAAAAAGCATCCACGTGTCCAAGACGAGCCACCGCCTGGTCCCAGGTGGGGAGGTGACGGCAGTCCTCGTTAGGAAGATGCTCATTGTGGTTTGGGGAGGAGGAGAAAGTTATCTGATCCTTCTTATACTCGCTGAAGAGGCAGGCACAGGAGGAGATCTTACTTCGGAGACACTGCCTGCATTCTTGTCTTGAATGTTTCCCCTTATGGCAGAAGGGGTCCCTTATCATTGCTAATTCAGGGGGCAGAGTGGGGGGAGTCAGCTGACATGGAGAGAGGGATTCTGTAGACATGACTGGAAGCTTGGATAGTGTTGGGGGCTATCGGGACGGCAAACAGGGGTCTAATTCTGATTCCCCTCTGGACATTATAATCAATAATTCCACTCTTTGCTGCGGAGGCTGCACGGGGTGCCCTGTTCTGCTGGTCTCAGTGGCACATTTCAAACGGCGACGGCAAACTAACCCGAATGGAAATGCTGATGGGGGGCTCGCAGACAAAAGGCAGCCTGGGAGGGGGGAAATCTCCTGAGGTGGGAGTTTTGTCACTGAAGCACAGAAAGGTCCCTGATGCACAGGTTTGTGACAGGCCGATGGGGTCAGGGAGGAAGAGAAGCCAGAAGAAGAGAAGGGCCCAACCACACAGGTGCGACAAAAAGTCCCAAGGAGGGTACAAAGAAGGAAGTACCGGGCGGGGAGCAGGGGCCCAGTGGGACCAGCGCTGGGGTGCTGTGCTGGCCCGAGGGGAGGCCCTGACAGGGTGGGGAGCGGTCAGTGAGGCCGCCGAGCACTGGGCTGCTCTGCTGTCGCCCGCTAGACACGAAGAAGCCTCACTTACGTATGTGCGCAGCCTTCCAGACCTGGTCCCACACAGCTGCAGGGACGGAAAGAGAAATACACGTTTTGATCGTTCTCTTTGAGCATTATTTTTCTTGCAGACTTGTTACGAAATCATAAGACAGTCCTATTTTTCACTAACTCACAAGGCCATCCTGCTCTCACCTATCCTCTTAACACAAGAGGAAGCTGCTGTGCAAGTGGTTCAGTAGGACGCCCAAGGTCAGACACGAGTGACTACGGCGGGCAACCTGTGTGCTTGCCTGCCTCTCAGCATCATTAGCTCTCACTGTCTAGTACAAGGTCAAGTTCCTCTCAGCTCATTAAAGCCACGGTGCACCTCAGCTCGGGGGCGGTGGTTCATCACTTGTTTACTGAGCAGCATTGCAGACTGTGTGATCTTCTATGGATTCCAGAATGACAATAAAGATTCCCTGGTGAACCCCAGGCCCCTGGGAAAACGGGCACCTTGGGAGACCTGGCGGGACTGCACCTCATTCCCCTGTCACTTGCTCTGTCTGGTCTGGGCATGCAGACACTGCAGGACAGAGTCCTGTCAGGATAAACTGCGGGAAGCCAAGAGGCATCCCCACTGCCCACCAGCATGTTCTCACCGTGGCCACAACCACGAGGACCCTCAGAACCAATCGACTTCAACACAGAGCTCTCCACGCACCGCCTGGAAATTCTGGAGATGGTGTCCATCTATACATTGGCAAGATAGGAAACCTTTTGCTCTTGAGCGTTTTCTTTTCGGGGGCGGCAGCGTCACTCACCCGTAGGTACAGTTCGGGTGGCACAGGTGACAGACGTGCTGGGCGTCCGTGAACTTCCAGATCAGCGTGTTGTTCTCGCCTATGACCCCGGCCGGGCAGGTGCTGACGCAGTGAGGGCCGTCCATGTAGTGGGCACACTGCACGCACCTGTCCGGCCCCTGTGCCGAGGGGGAGACACGCGTTCATGTGGGTCTCTCCTTCTCTCCAAAGGGGAGCACCTCGGACCTTAAACACTTTCCGTGAAGAAAAGCCGAACGATGCCAAAGTTCTTAGGGCAGAGAGCGCGCTTGTGTGCGGTTGTGCTTGCTGGATGGGGCGACTGGAAACAGCTTAGCATAGAGCCTTGCTGACTTGAAACACACATGATACATAAAAACATAAAAGACACCACGCTGCATAGTTTATGATTTTTGCTAGTGCTTCGTGGGCCCCTGGCCTGGTCAGAACGGTCTTGGCCGGCCTTCATGGGCCTGTGCAGCCCTGCTGGCTGGCTGACTTTCTCCCACAGCACAGTGGGGGCTAAAGGGACGCTCGTGAGAAGCAGACTCGCCGAGGAGAGTTTACAAAAGCCCACGCCCGTGCTGCTCCGTGAGAGGACGGTGGCGAGTAAGGGCAGTGGTGGCTGCCTCATCCGTGGTGGGACGTGGGGTGTTCCACCCCGCCATGCTGACTTCTCACCTACACTCTATAAAACGGCATCACTGAACCTGCAGCGATGACACTGAGTTGTGAAGAGGTCTGCTAGGCCTGTCTTTAAGAATTCCCCGGGAGTGACCCACTCACATCACAGAAGAATGTGATGGTGTTTGATGAAGCGCCTCCGGCAGTGCCGACAGGCGGGAGAGGCAGTGGGAACGGCAGAAGCCGGCCCAGCCACCGGAGGCTCCCGTGTTCTGAGGGACAGCAGTCGGCGTGACGTTGGAGGGTGGAGGCGGGGGCCGGGGGAGCAGGAGAGGCGGGTGCTCAGGCCGGAGGGTTGTGTAAGGACTTTCCCACTCAGTCACAGTCCCTGGGACCCAGTGTGACTGCCTCTCGTCTGGGAAGAGGGCTCAGGTGGCTGTCCTCAGCAGCTACCGGCCACATCGGGCCGGCCTCATGGGTCTACAGCTCTTAAGGCTTTCCCTGGTGACATGCGGGTAACTCGAAACGCGCTCCTTACGTGTCCTGTGCAGGTCACGTTCATGGGCTGCGGCAGGCACTCCGGATGGCACTGTATGCACTGGGAATTCTCCTCAAACTCCCTGGGTTCGCTGCGGGGGGGATGGGGGGAGAGGGAAGAGTTCAGAGTCAACTCGGGCGTCCGGCGGCAGAATGCTGGCGGCTTCCAACTGTTGAACTGGTCTCCCTGACAGTGCAGCTGACACAAGTCACCTCTCTCAGGAAAGCCGCAACAGTTCTGGGGAAAAGTCAAGTGGTCAGGACCTGGGACCCTTCTGCAAGCTGCACTGCTCAGTGTTGCTTGAACACAGGACAGAAAGTAACCAGGGGATGTAACTCCTCTCAGTGTAGGTGGACACCCCAGGAATGGCACGGCAGGAAGGACAGATGGAGCAGTCCTGGCCTTGGCCCTGCACACGGCTCGTGGCGGCTCTGTTTGTCCTGGGAACTCCGCTCAGCTTAGAAAATTATAAGGTAGATCCAGAAAGAGAGTCCGTAAATTATTACATTCGATTCAGTATTGAAAAGAGTTTGTTGATTTTCTTTTGTGATTAACAGGTGGCAATAGACAAAAAACAAAGGAAAAGGAAAAAAAAGGAAAAGACTCAAACCGAATGACTATAAACCCATTAAAATGATCAGATCCTAAGTCTTATCTTCTTCGTCAAACAAAGGGATTAGGAAATAGTGCCTCACCCCTCCAGAATGTTGCATTTCTCCACACACTCCTTGTTATTGCTGACGTTTCGGCAAGATATGCAGTCCCCAGGTCCTGGGCCCCAACACCCCTCGGGCGAGCACAGCGGGTTGCAGACGTGACCTTGGGCCCCTGAGAAGACAGCACAGTGGCCAGTGCGGAATAGTGACCAGAGAAACTCGCTGAGACAACATTTGTAGATGAGGTGCTGAGCTCTCTGGGCGCGTCCCCGGGCTGACGGCAGGGTACCTTTCCCCCAGGGTGCGGGGGCGCTTGGACTAGAGCTGGGCGGTGCGCTGCTGACCCATGCCACAGCCGATGCTGAAACAGCAGGGGAGCTGTGGGCGAGGTCGCTTGCCTCGTGCTAGGTTGGCAGAGGGCCATATGCTGCACACACGGAATTCCCTGTCATTCTCTCAGCCTCTCCAGGCTGTGGGAATCCTCGTTCTCTCCATTTCACAAGTCAGGGAGGCGGAGCCTAAAGGGAGGCAGGAAACCGACCAAGGTCTGCGAGCAGGGGTGTGAGCTCAGATCTGCCTTGGCCAGGGCCAGGCCTCAGCACGCGGGGACCTGTCCCCAGCACAAGGGGATGGCACTGGACTGTGGCTTTAAACGCAGGATGAGAAATGTCAGCGCGAAACGCGGGCTCTGCCGCGTGCACGCACGAGTGTACGAGTGTGTCTGTGTGTTAGCCTCAGCCATGAGAGACCAAAACGAGCAGGCAGGAGCCCATACCTGAAAGGTAACCTAATTCCAAGTTTGGTTCTGTACAGTCCAAACAATAGACAACCTACAGCACCAGGCAAATCTGCCCTACAAGATGAGAATGAGTTAGAAGCAAATCTGATGAACCTCACAGGGCAAAGTCACAGCTGGGAGTACATGGCTTTCCTTTCGTTGGCTTCTTTAGGGAGGGAAAAAAGTAATGTAAATTTTGCAAATGGCCCCGCACTATTCTGCCTCAAAATAAGAGACGTATCATCGATTCGCAACTAGACCTAAGTGGTGACTCACGGCATTCTGCACTGTCTTTGTTCTTCTCGATCTTGATTTTCTGATTCGAGGTCCCAAAGAGCCTTTTCCAGTTCACCGTGTCTGCGTAGCACAGGTGACGGTTCCCTGTGATGACCACATCGCCATCGCTGACCTCCTTCAGCGAGCGCAGACCCAAGGACGTGATGTTCAGCCCAACCACCGCGAAAGAAAACCGGCCACTAAGTTGGAGAGAAGAAAACTAACATTGTAAAAAAAAAAAAAACAAAACAACCAAATTACAAAACCATAACACCACTAAAAGATTTATTTTGTTTTTTTTCTGGACCACTTTAGCTGTACTGCTTTCTATGGCCAAAGGTATGTACTGTAACTTTTGAAATTTCCAAGCGTCTTTTCAAGTTCCTCCTGGGAGAAGCTGATTCCTTGTTCCTTCATTATCTTTAATCCCAGGGGCTGACTAAAGACTGAACAAAAGTCTTCATGTCATTATTTTATTTACTGCATGTTGACTTTGCCTGGGGATCGAGAACATGTTTTAACCTCTCAAACAACCAGGCTTCGCAAGTCACAGGTTCATGATCGGGCAGGTCCCTGTAGTGTCTTTGTGATACTTGCCTATGTGCATCTGATTTTTAAACAAAAGCACTAGGAAGGGTGCCCCAGGCGGCTGGGCCCACTTACTGCTGCTTCGTCCTGCCGCGTATGATTTCCAGGTTCGCAAACGCGTGCAGGTCCGTCCTGTTTTCTGGCCAGGCCTGAATCAGCAGAGACCCTGGGAGACAGAGGGGAGGCTCAGACGCATGCTGCTTATAGGAGCCACATGAGCAGGGCATGTGAGCATTGGACCTGATGCTTTTTATCGTCTTCGCTGAGTGTGTGCACACACGTGTAAATGCCGGCCAAGGCTTCAGGGTACTTCCTGCCCCTGCCACAGAGTCCCGGCCACCCACCCCACCCCGAGGGCCATCCTGGTGGGTCGCCCACAGCAGGCCTGGCTGGGCCCCATATTTGATGATTCCAAGCAGGCCCCTGATACCGAGGGTAGCTGTGTATCGAATGTTATCACAAACATGGACGCGGACATAATTTTCTTACTTAATTCAAATCCTCAAAACAGTCTTGTTATTTAGGTTGAATTATTCCCTTTTTAAGAATGAAGGAAGCAGGGCTTTGATGGGAGTCACACACCCGAGTGGCCTGCCAGGGGGAGCAGGGATGTGGAGGTCCCTCCCCAGGTTATCCCCTTCTCCCTCCACTCAGGGAAGTCACTGGGCCATGGGCACAGCTGGCCTGGGGTGGGGACGACAGGTTAATTGCATTCATACATAAAAGTCATCCATGGCCTGCATCTTTGTGTGTTGCGTTTGCCCCTCACGTGCAGGGGACACTAGATTGTTGGAAAACAGGGGACACTAGTTCAAGAACTCAGGAGTCACTCTGAGAGGATTTCAGAGGAATGGCGTCCTGCCAAAGACGAAAACAGGGCCACACGCTGTCTGCAAGCCCTGCTTCCCCTCTAGGGCCCCGCGAGTGCCGGGCGGTGCCCACCTGTGATCTCCTTTACAGTCTTGAGAATGTCCAGCTCCTTGGGGTCCAGAGGCTGCGTGTGTGTGAAGGAGTCGCTGAAACGAGTCACAGAAGGGTTATCTGTCACCTGCCTCTACCTTTCAGCAACGCTGAGCGCTTGCAGCCCGAGACGCAGCCTGTGACTCACCCCTTAAAAGCTACCGGCAGGATGTGGAGGTCCCCGCTGATGGACGTGCAGTTCCGGAAGTATTTGATGTTTGTGGCGTTTATGGAGAGGGTGTCCTTGAACTCTCCGGTGCCTATTCCGTTACAGACTGTGGAGACAAGGCTGGCGTTAGTCCCGCTCACGGGTGCCGACTTACGCCCGGCTCTAGTGGGAGCGAGTGGGAGCCTGAGAACCATCCCACCAGACAGACTGCCAGCCCTTCACTCAACAGACACTGACGGAGGGAAGAAGGGGGGCGGCCGGCGGGTGGCTCTTCGTGAACGAAGAGCACAGAGATGGGACATTCTAATGCAACCTGAGAGGCTTGATCGAATGCTGGGTGGAAATTCAGCAACAAGTGACTTCCTGGGATTGTGGGGAGAAGTGCAGATTCCCCCAAACACTGGAGAAGGGCAGTGAGCGGACAGCCGTAGGGGTGGGAAAGGGGATGAGATCGGTAATCCTCACCAGGTGCCGGGGGGGAAGCACACACACACACGTGTACACACGTCACAGAGACATGGAGGCACTGTGGCAACGCAGGGAAGCTCGGGGAGTGTACGGGAAGGGCGCATGCGTGCTCCGTGTGTGAGTCATGTGCTGTTTCGAGGTATTTCCAAATTTATGAAATAAAAAATAAAGGGTAAGGACTGATGACATGGCCCGGACGGTACCCCCAGGCTACAGCACAGTTGTAAAGGGAAGAACAGATTTCTGAGCCTGGAGAAAGGGATTGACTCAAATCATTCCTAAGGGCTGCGAGGAGCTGGCGGGCGCAGAAGAACCTGTCCCCCCGCCCCCCGTCCCGCGGGCTGGGCTCCTACCTTTGCGACAGGGCCCTTCGCACTTTTTACATTTGCGGACGCCGTCTTCCTCCACCTCATAGCTGTCCGAGCCGCAGGCCCGGACACATGACCCGTGGTCGGTCACCACGTAGTTACCTGCAGGAGGGACAAGGAGAGGCAGGTGGTGACAGGGGCACCAGGTGGCTCGGGTGTGCGTGTCCCTCCTGAAATGGGGCTGACGACAAGGGCCACTCGTTCTCTCATCGTGTTTAGTTTAAGCACAAAGAATAAAAGGCTGCAAACTGAAAAGCAGGCAAGTTCAAGAGTTTTAATAGCTTTCCAGAGTGTGATGTGGAAAATAGAGCTATTTCATCGCAGGCAGGTGACAGATGTGTGGGAGAGAAAACACTGTGCTCACTCCTAAGCTTAGAACTTGTTTTTACAGCTTTTTCAAAAAGTTATCTATACAGGTTTTACTCTCAGGACTCATGGTTAAAGCTCGGCTACTTATTAAAAACACGTGCCCCTAAACAAAGACCACACTCTTCCATCAACACTGCTACCCTTGAGGTCCCGTTTCACTCCCGGGGCCCCCGCTGGCCCTGCATGGCGCCCTGTGGCCGGCGGGGCACTCGGGCCAGCTGGACACACCGGTCCTTGCCTCGCCTGCCCTTGCCCTCGCAGTAACCTATTCGTGTCGATTGCACACAAGTATTAATATTCTCAGGGGCTGTCTGAGCTCCTGCTTCGGCCTTGTAGATCCTCGAACACAGCTCCCAGACGTCCGTCATCTTTCTTGCGAATCGTCTGTCTTTGTTCTCTTGGGCTCCGTGTGCTTTCCTGGGCTTCCAGCCACGTCTTAACCCTTCTCTCAGAGAGTGTACCCGTGTCACAACCGTGACCATTTTTTCTTTGTCACTTGCCTTGCAATGGCTTATCATTCTATTTGTGTTATTTTTTTCTGCACAGAATTTAAAACTTTTCATCTCTGCTCATCTATCTGGTAGGGCAAACTCTCCCTTGGTTGTTGTTTTCAGAAGTTTTTTTCTTTGTTCATTTCCCCTCTGAGAAATCAAGATCGGTCTCTAAAGCTTGTTCGTTAGACAACCCTGTGCTTTTTCTGTGAGGACGTGATCGGTGTCAACATTACTGCAAATGCT
The DNA here is from genome assembly GCF_021234435.1 of Artibeus jamaicensis. Lineage (NCBI taxonomy): Eukaryota > Metazoa > Chordata > Mammalia > Chiroptera > Phyllostomidae > Artibeus > Artibeus jamaicensis. The sequence continues at coordinate 2,860,882 of NW_026521195.1, read as the reverse complement.
GTTGCCACCAGTGCACGGCAAATACAGGTGAGCAAAACCCAGTAATCAAACCAAAACCAACAAACAAACAAACAAACAAACACCCCATACAGTTCTCCTAAGTGCACAACTTTCACCAGAATTCTTTCCACTCAGGAAGGCAGGTCTCCCGACACACTCCCTAATACAGGTTATTAAACACCTGTTTGGAGCAAGAGCCGGACAGTGAAGGACCCAACGGCCATGGGTTTGCACCTATTGGACAGCTGAATGCTCTGGACTCCTCCAGCTGGACCTTGGTTCCGGGGGCCGCACCACAGGGCTGTGTCCTGCCCTGGCCGCCCCAGCACGAGGCACCCAGTGAGCAGAGCGGCAGCCACCGCTGTCACCTGTGGCAGCGACTTACTCCTCATCTGCCCCTGACAGGCCGGGGACACGCCCGGCCATGCGGCAAACACATCAACCCGCCACGGGGCCTCACGGGCTCCCTCAGGGACTCGGGGAATTGTGGCCTGATTGTGAAAGGGTGACGGACTCACGGGGACACTTCTTCACACAGGTGGCTCCAAAGCTGTATTTCCCGTCTGGGTTGACGTCCACCTGGTACGTGGTGGGGTTGTACAGCATGAGTGGCGGGCAGGTGTCCTTGCACGTGGCTTCATCCCGGAACTTCCGGCACACCTGTGCGAGAGGGAATGCGAATGGGGACCTGATACGAGGCGGAGCCAGAGCCGCCACCAGAGGAACAGCCTGGCCTGTCTTCTGCCTCGAACCTTTGTGATGTTCGGCAGGCACCACAGCTCTGGGTGGGGCCCAACGCAGCACAGGACTATTAGCAAGGGTGACAAGGACGGAGATGTTATGACCACTCGGCTGAAAATTAGAAACACGGTTTAAAATTAGTGTCCCTATGTTCGCTCTTCTGCACAACCCCAACGCCTTCCTGCCACGGACGTCACTGTCCCCTTCCCTGTCTCGCAAACACTCCTCGCCTTGGTCTCCCCGTTGGAACACTGTTTGGGCTTCTGCCTGAATCGGTGCTTCCCGAATTGGTGCTTGTTTTTTGACCCGAAATAAATGCTTGTTGCCTCTCCCTTTGAAACCGTATATTTTTAGCTTGATGCTTGTCATGGGGGGATGACACGCAGGGGTAAACTGAGGAAGGGCCTCAGTTACTGTTCAGGTATTTGGTTGCAGCAGAAAAATCTAGTGAAGTGTTTTCAGGAGCCTCAGAAAGACCTTTCTCCTAAAAGCACGGTTTTTCTTAAATACACTGTCTGAACGATGATTGATTATGCCGATAGGAAAATACGTGTCTTTATTATCTGACGAAACGACAGAGGAGTTCATCCACTGGGGCGGGAACTAAAGAGGGGCATTATTTTTAAACTGTTTACCCGGGGTTTTCTTTACCAGAACACCTGAGGCCACCTGAGAGTTGATCGCCACACCGCAGAGGACCCTGAGCAGAGACATGCCACTCGAAAGGACCAGCCTGATGCCTCACGTGCCCGAGTCAAAACACGGGCGGTGGCTGCGGCCCTTGGAACTCAAAAACCTCTCCCTCCCCAGCTCCAGCGACCTTGGGATTCCACTGCAGGCTTGTCCAGAAGCCACGAAGATCTTGCCAGCATCCTCGGCGCTGACCCCAGGACTCCCCAGGGGCAGCCCATCGGGCACCCACAGCCCGCTGGGACAGCCAGTCTCCTGGGGACGCCCCCTGCAGCCACAGGGACCAAAACAAGAGCTTTAAGACCCCAGGTGTGTGAGGGGATGCAGGCAGGCGGCCCCTGAGCCGTGGGGGAAATGGCGGGGCCACTGGGGCCGAAGACCCCTCTCGAGATCTCTGTGCGGCGGGATGGGCCTCCCCTTGCCTCTGTCTGTGTCTCAGGGCCCCTGCGGTATCAGCTCCCTGCGCTCGTAAGGAGAGGTCGGTTAAAGAGTAAAGGGTGTGACGACCATGGCCACAAACGCTGTATGGCAAATAACTCGTACTTAGTCTCTGGTGCTCATTCCGTGCCCAGGGCCACCTGCGTTCCGTCATTTAGACCTCATAACACCCAGGTACTCTATTACCTGTCACTGTCAGGGGAGGACACCAATGCACAGAGAGGCTGTAGAACTTGCCCAAGGTCCCAAAGTTAGTGGGGAAGGCAGGACAATAACAGGGGCTCTGTCCCCTGCTGAGGGGCAATGCCCCTGTCTGTCAGGACAAGTGTTAATCTGCACATCACAACCCCTGGAGGCCGCCCAGTGTGGCTGGGGCTGGGGGGAGGGAGCAGCACCTGGCGACCGAGGGCTCGCCACCAGGGGGAGGGGGCTGGCAGGAAGGGGGTCTCACCAGACAGTCGCTCTCGCGGGGCCCCGTGCAGCCGGACGCGCACTGGTTGTGGCAGCAGTCGCTGGGGGATTTGCCACGGCAGCGCCCCGAACACTGCTCTGCGCAGATGATTTTGGTCACTGGAAAGGAGCAGAAGTCGCAGGTGAGTGGAAGAGCCAGGGTGACAGGGAGTCACGCCCCAGGCACCGCGGAGGGCACTTGCCCACCGTGGGTGAGGCAGTGACCGGAAGGAGACACTTAGTGACTCCGCCTGTGGCTTGTTCAAGTCCCCAGACAGGCCTGTTGGGCCAGATTCCATCAAACTGTGACTTTTCTTTCTGGTACCTCTGCTTTTTTTTAATCCCATTTGTTTTCAATCACTTAGGAGAACTGACCAGGTCAAGCCTGGACATTAAGACCTGCTAAATAATTAAATACTTGTCAGAATTAACTGAGTTTCTGGGTGATACAAAAGCACATACAAATGACAAAAATGCCAGCCAGGAAACAGGGTTTAAAGGGACGTGGCGGCCACGTCATTGTGGCCAGGCGAGGCTGTCCGTCACGGACAGGCGGTCAGCTATCGAGCTGCCCTGTCCTGGGCCCCTTGGCCATTGGTGCTCCAGCACTCGGCGTCCTGCAGGAAGACCCTTCTGAAAAAGCTGCTCATACGTCTGCGTAGATGGGTCCGCAGTGGGGGGGTGGCCAGACTAGCCTTGTGTCCCCAGGAAGACCTGCCAAACGCGCTGACCAGCGGGAGTGGCCGGCAGCTGCGGCTGAGGTTCTCTTGTTCATGACTGACCGGCCGGAGGGCCCAGAATAGCCGGCCCGGCTTGTTCGCCTCCGGGGGACTGGCAGCACCAGCCATCCACAGGTCTGCTCAGGTCTGGCCCTGAGATCGAGGTGCCTCTCGGAGCCCCTGGTGGGAAAGCACCTGAGTTCAAGGGGAGGGGCCCCTGCGTGTGTCTGAAGGGCTGCGCACACTCACGTTTCTGGCAGTTCTCCTTTCCCGCACCCCAGCAGCTTCCGTTGGGGCAGCTCGGGTCACACTTCTGGCCTGAAACAGAAGAGTGGCCGATCAACCCACGTTTCGGTGACAGGGACACATGAAGACAGACAGGTGACCCCCTCCCTGGGCCCGGGAGCCAAGCGGCGTTCCAGAAATGAGGAGTAGCTTTCACGCTTCTTATTCTCTGTCCCTCTGTTTGCTGGGTCTGTTTGTGGGGTGATGGGAAAGACTCTCATAAGGAAAAAAAAGTGGAACCACGGGCTGCGTTGATTTCCACGTCAGCCTCGGAAACTGAGGCAGAGAGAGGTTATTGACTTCACGGCCCACAGGACTGGGATTTAAATGGATCTAGGTCCAGACGTCAAGTCTGCTTGGGCGTGGGGAATTTTCCAGCACCTCCCTCAATGCTGAGAGTATCTACCCTGGGGGGGGGTCGGCATGCACCCCCTGCAGCCCTGCAGTGTCCACTCGTGGGGTGGGGGGTGGGTCAGGCATCCTGGGGGGTTGGGGTCCAGTAACTAAAAGCCCCCGGACTCTTAGGCGGAGAGAGGCACAGACCCCTGTTCAAAGGGCCACTCGTCCTCTGTGGGCCTCGCTTGGCTGATGACCTAAAACCTCAGCTATTGATTTGCACAGGACTGTCTGAAAACATTCCCGACAAATCGATCGGTTTTACAGTTTTCATAATCAGTGATCGACCACAAGTTACAGCTGCAGAGGTGTTTGATCTTGTTCGCTGCAGTTTGCTTTTATCAGCATTGGGAAATCTGAAGGTTCCAGGGTCCTATCTATGGACAGAAAGCAGGCGGACCACCTGCTTTGGTAACAAGGGGTCTGCCCCCCAGTGATGACACAATCACCTCAAGGAGCTAGTACGTGCCCCACAGTCTCCCACAGTTGGGAAGAATTTCGTTTCTGGAAGAACTCAGATGTTAAACGGTGAAGAGCTGATGCTACACCGAGGGACTATCGACCCTGGACACCCCGTGAGTATGACCGACACTTCTCACAACCGCCCCCAGGGGTGAAGGGCATGAACACCATGCTGGTGCACCTCAGAATCGGGCAAGACGGTGAGGCTGGACCCTAAGCGGACAGGGCTTGAAGGGAGAGCGGCCGAGGCAGACAGGCTGAGAGAGAAAGAAGCACAGAGAAGAAATGGCCCATGTGACACGGAAGAATGTTCAAAGTGACTATGTCTGTGTAGAGCTACCGCATTATTTTTACTTTTTATCTTTACCATAGTTTTCAAATTTCTATTATATACCGGTGAGAGGTTTACACAGGAAAAGTAGTGAGGATGACAATGCTCAACAGAGTCTCTCTGACAGAGAGGAAGACATGTGCCGGCCAGTGAATTCATGTCCTGCCTCTAGTCCTGCTCTGTCTCAGACAGGTCTCTTGCAGGGGGAAGATCCCCTGTCCACTGCCCCTTCTTGCCCTCGGTGCATGGGACCCCCTGCTCATGCGGCCTTCTCTCCCAGCCCCCACCCGGCGGCCCTGCCCTGCCCTGGCAACTACTCACAGCTGCCGGAAGGGCTGTTCTGAAAGTCCGTGGACATGTTGCCCAGGAAGTTGTCGTCCACGATGTCCTGCCACTGGATGGTGTCCACGCTGCAGAGGCTGGGGTTGTTGCTGAATCGCACAGCACCGTGCAGGATTTCTGCGTGAGAAAGGACCCCCAGTGAGCCTGCGGCATCTCTGCTGAGCTCACATGAGGTAGGCCTGTGTTTTTTCCAGGTTGCCTTCTGCTAGAAAGATTCCAGCGAGCACAGGAGCACCATCCCCACTCCCCACCCCTGGACTTCAGTGGGGGCAGGTGGGAAATGAATTTGGAACTGAGCATAGAGGAGTTAGGATTTCCCCTGGGCCTTTGAACCACAAACAAGCAGAATGTAGAACTTCGGTGGGGAAGGGAGTGCCTGCCTGAGTCGGTAGGCACAGCACAATGATGGGCATGTGGTGAAATGCTCATTCCCAGGCGGCTGATCCAGGCTGCCCTGGAATGACCGTAGGATATTGATTTGAAGGGGCAGATGGGGAACAAAGGGTGATGGCAATCGTCAACACGGTAGGGGGGAAATGCCAGGTGCGGTGGTGATGCTCGTGGTGACTTTGAAGCCATTCAGGGGGATGGGGTGTGACAGTGACCAGGATCAAGAAGAATCTGTGTGTATGATGATATGATGGGGCAAACACCAGGGATACAAAGGATGTACAGGACTGAAGGAGTATTTCCAAGGAAGAAGTGACAGGACATGAAAAATCAGGGGTGATGAAGAAGTGGCAAAGCCAGAGCAAAGGGTGAGTACGGCAGCAGCAGCATGAAATGTACCAGGAACTGAATGAATTAAGTGCACAAAATACTGTAGCCAGTGCTGTGGAGTCAGCAATTAAGTGCACAAAATACTGTAGCCAGTGCTGTGGAGTCAGCAAGACTGAGCCTGCTCTGCTGGCTTCTGTCTGAGGATGGGCACGGGAGGACAGGCAGGGCGCACAGCTGGCGGGCACGTGCCCACAGAAGGGCACAGCACGTGATTTACGTGCATTATCTGAATCCTCGCAATGGCCCTGTGACTGCCACACACCAAATGCAGGTGCATAAGTAGTGCCTGGCATCCTGCAGGCAGGGATGGAGGCACCTGCGCACCAAGCAACAATGTAGAAAAGGAAGGGTTCTCCCTGGAAAGACCTCGGAGGCTGTCGGAGAGACTGGTGCTTCCGGGGGCGTGGACAGGTGTGGACATGGTGGGGTACTGTGGGTGTCAGGCAGACAAGATGGGGCAGGGATGGAGGCTGGGCTGGGGGGCAGTTTCTTTAGTGGAGGGAGGAGAATAAAAGAATCAGAAAGGTGGGCTGGGAGCTGGGAAGGGCCAGATTGTGGAGCTCCGGATGCCCAGCCAGAGGTGCAGTGGGTCCATCCGGTGAAAGCATTCTCTTGGGAGGGGGCCAGAGTCGAGTGCATGAGCGCTTTACGGCAGGTGGGAACTGAAACTGCAGAAGAGGGGTGTCAAGGGTGCCGTGACAATTTGGGCAACAGACCACGGCGCCAAGATGGAGGGTGGAGGTGGGGCCTCACGGGATGCCTGCCCTCGGCATGTGCGGGAAGGAAAGGGAGGTGGCGAGGCGCTGGGGACTCAGGGGTCCCCGCCGGGCGGCCGTGAAGAGAAAGAGGTGATCCTGAGGCGGTTGTTCTTGTGTATTTACTTCCAACGAGGGGTGACTCTCCCTCTGTGGCTGGCACTGGGCTAATCACCAATGTCAAATAATTGACCCTGAGGAATTATTTAATAACATTAATTTGAATTTATACAACATCAGTGCCAATGACAGAAATAGTGCCAACAGTAGAAATAGGGCGTAAGTGCTTTCTCCACAGTAATTCACTCAACTGTCTCAACAACCCTAGGATGGGTGTCGCCACGGTCACCTGCATTTTGCTGATGAGGGGACTGAGACACATAGGGAACCCACTGCAGGGTGTCTGGCTGGTGAGGGGTGGAGCCGGGGCTCTGAGGAAAAGGCATGGTGTTCAGTGACGTTATCGATTTAACTCACCCGGGACTGTCCCTGCCTCACAGTGAAAGCACAATCGTTGTCATGTTCAATTTAAAAAACCCAACTTCCCACCTGTTGGGTCACCTTCCATCACGTCCTGCCACAAGACCCACACTTGTGTCCCGGACACAAGAGCTCGATCTTCCCCTGCGATGCCTTCATCCCTTGCCCAACTCCAACGTGGCTCTCCACTCGTGTCCCTTACACCTGCGGCCCAGGTAATGAGACTGGTGGTTTATTCTCTTCCCTGGGTACAAAAATTCTGGTCATACCCTCTTTTCCCCAGACCCTTTGCCATTTCTTACTGACTCTTGGGACATTTCCCCGTGGACATGGGGTGACAGGCCCCTGGGTTCCACCTTCCCTTCCCGTCTCATTGTTCACCGCCTTTCCCAGCGACTTCCACCTGCCGCATCTTGCACGCGGCTGACACGCAGTGCGCTTGTGTTGGGTGAAGGGGAGTCTCCCTGAGTGGAGGTGAGGAAGCGGGTGGCCCTCCGCGTGCCCAGCCTCCCCGGGCCCGGCTCTCACCCTGCAGGTTGCGCATGGGCAGCTCCCGCAGCCCCGTGCGGTTGGGCCCGTAGTTGGACAAGACGGACAAGGCGTGGGTGTTCTCCAGGAGCACGTTTCCTCTGATGATCTGCAGGTTTTCCAGAGGGATCTTCTCCGCCACGTTGAGGGCGATGAGGACGTAGCCGGCAACCTCCTGGATGGTCTGCGGAGATGAAACAGGAACGTGCTGTTTCTCCCGGAGGAACTCAAGAACGCCAGGTCTCCGCTGGGCCCCCGGAGCCCAGGACACCCCGCTGAACTACACACACATGGGGTTGACAAGTGCCAAGCCCGTTGGTGGCCACACTGAGGGACGGAAGGTGACAGGGCTGTCGGTCATTCCCGCACGTGCCCCTTGAGCCTGCAGGTGGGAAGGAAGGATGCTGGCGCTCTGCTGCAGCGCTGCGACTCTGGTTCTGCTCAGTGTTCACCACACCCACGTGAGGATGGGAACGCCTTATTAATTTATTTTGTGCCTGTCTTGCCTGTTTTCTCATTAAGAAAATAAACAAAGAAAAAAATCATAAGGAAGCCAATCAAATCTGAAGTTCAATTACTGTCAAACTCTGCAGCCTACAGAGCTGGCTCCTCCTGGCTGGCGAGAGCCCGCTGGGAGCTGCTAGGGACAGTGGTGGGCATTGACTGACCAGCCATGGTGGGGCTGTGTACACCAAGAGAATGGGAAATGCCAAAGCAAGTTTTTTTTTAAAATTAAGAGCCAGTCTACCAGGATACCATGGCTGAAGCCATGGTTAACGAGAGTCCTACTGGCATCTATGGTGACAGGAAAATGCCAGCCTGGCCCATTTCTCTTTGATACTTTTTTAGGCCTTGACACTTTCTGGTAGAGTGGCCTTCTCATTAAACCTGCATCTAGGGCTCCGCAGGACTCGGAACTGCCACAGCAGCAGCAAACCCGCGTCCAGTCCGTTCTGTCCAGGTCTTTCTCTACCTCCCTTTACCTCTCTGACACTTGGGTAAGATGAGTGGATTCACTGAACCGACCTTCAGGAAGGAAAGGTCGTAGTTCCTTTGCATGTAGGTGATTTCCAGGTTTCCCAGGACCACCTGGCAGTTGTTTAGCATCCTCTGGAGGCTCAGGAAGTGGTCGTCTAAAGTGCCCAGCTGCGTCAGCTTGTTGTTGGTCCCCTGGCAAACTGCAAAGAGAGAAAAAGACCCCATGAAATGCCCAGGAAGGAAGCGAAACTGAAATGGGCAAAATTCACAAACTTCCACCGACTCTGTACTTCAGCGACGCACAGGATTAGTTTTTTCTGATCAAGGCAAATGCGATAAAACATGTCCAAGTTTTATAAGGCGCAGTTTATAATTAGGGAGAGCTCGCTTCTGTACTGCATGAACTTGTTTAAACAGGTTACAAATTCAAGGAGACCCAGATGGAATTCCATAAAAATCTCTAAGACAAAATAGCCTGTAAGTGCTTCAGTAGGCAAAATAAATACATATCATAAACCCTATAAAAATAATATAATTACAATGTTGAGTTAATAACGATGGGATGAACACTTTACTTTGCAAAAAGAGAGCAGGCTGCATTATAGGTGTCCAAAGCCTGTTTACAAACATTATGTACCCTGGGCACTCTCTTCTGACCACAGCATCGTCCTGTCGAAAGTCCACAATGAGAGTGTCGATTAAAACCCAAATGGCTGGAGATGGAAAATACTCTTCTAAACGATTGCCTCAGAAAACAAACGGGAGGTCTAATTCCACAAGACTTAGTAGATAACAAAAGGAAAATACACTTAAAAACGGACACAGCTCCGGAGAAACGCACAGCCCTGCTGTCTACTCTCCCTCCGCATGAGGCCTGCAAAGCGGGGCTGCCCCGTCGGCACAGCCTGGGTGCCCTCAGCTCCCTCACATTTGAAGGTATCAAAGTTAATGCAAGAAAACACAGACAACTAGGGGACCAAGTTAGCCACGTGGTAGTCTGTATTTCAAAGTGAAGGAGAGGATTATAATAAAGCCACATTTACAGACCCAGCTCTTTAAAAGACAGGTTCTGGCAGGCATCTCAAAACACAAAGAAGCTGGGGGCTTTGAAGCAGGAGCTTGCTTCGGGACTACACTTTGAACCAAGGTGATCATCAGAGTGAAGAAATAGGGCCTCTGGCTTTGGAGTGTGATCCAGAACCGGCTGAGTTCTTCCCAGTCTGCAAAGGCAGGACCGTGATCTGTAACCAGGTGGCTGAGTGCAAAGACAAGGCCAAAGTCAACAGGCAGGGACTTTCTTCAGGAGCTCTTTCTAAATTCCCTTGCTCTTTTACAGGCTTCTCTGGTCCCTCCTCACGGGAGCTGTGTGACGAGCACCGTCCGATGCTTGCCTTGGCTTCTCAGTGTCGCGGTGCCGCAGAGCGAGAGTTTGGACGCTGCGGAAGCAGCCCCCCGCATTCACACCGACATCGGGGGTGAAGCAATCCGCACCTCCTCTCCCACCCTGTGGGGCTCTCTGTCTCCTGCCCTGCCAGGGTCTCATTCTAATTCAGTGGTGGAGAAAACTCTCGCACTGGAGCTCTGCCAGTCGGCAAGATGGAACCCCGGGTGGGCTGGCTCCAGGGGCGGAATGGCTTTAATTCTTCCACCCTCAACGTGGGAGCAGCCCGGCGTCTCCAGGCTGCTTCCACCCCGGAGTCCAGGCTGCTTCGATCTCAGCCTCAGGTGGGAGCCATTGCATCCAGTTGGTGGCAAGGTGTGCAGACGGGGCCAGACAGATTTCCCAATTCCGAGGTCCTTACAAATGCCACCGCAGATGTGGGCACAGGGCTGTGACAGTAACCTGTGATCTCCCCACCACTACACCTGGAAACAGACCCTGCTGTCCTGGCCAGGAGACTGTGCTCTCTAAATGTCAACCTAACAAATGGGCTACGGTCTCGGTCATCACAGTGTGGGTCACGCCCTCACACCAGCTGGCTGGACAGTGTGGACTAGAACTTGGGGTTGTGGCACGTTTCAGAAGAGGCTCCTTCAGCACACAGAGCGATGAAAATGACAGTCGTTGCTCTCATCTGAAATGATCAAGGATGTCTGCTTGTTCATTCCTCTCAGCTGAACCAAAGGATGATTATTATTAAATCAACCGGGAAGCAACTGGTGGCAGTAAACAATGAAAACGTGCCATTTAAGTTTAGCCTATTTTATGGGTTGTTTATTTATTTAAAGATCCTATTCATTTACCCTTAGAGAGAGGGGAAGGGAGGGAGAAAGAGAGGGAGAGAGTATCCCTGTGTGAGAGATACACCGACTGGTGGCCTCTCGCACGCCCCCAACTGGGGAACCTGGCCTACAACCCAGGCATGTGCCCTGACTGAGAATCAAACCAGCAACCTCTTAGTTCCAAGGCCAGCACTCAGTCTACTGAGCCACACCAGCCAGGGCTAGCCTGTTTTATTACAGAAAAAAAAATAATTTCAAGAAGACTATACTTGTGCATGCATGCATTCATTCAAAAAGTGATGAATGAGCACCTGAAAGTATTCATTTGATGAACATCCATCATGAATCATCATGGTTTACGATTAGCAGTAATTACTTTGATATTGAGAAAAAAGATCCTATGTTTGGAATATAATAGCAACACTACTCGTTATTGATGTGAGTGTGAATTCAGAAAACATTTCGGGAAGCCACTGGACAGCTTGTGCAAATAAATAAATATGCTTAAACTTCACCCATGTCAGGGTGATTCCAGGTTGGAAACCCTATTTGAGGAAACAGACATAAATATTTAAAGAAGCATCATGCAAAATGTTGACCATTATTTATTTATGTTTTTAATAATGGCAAAAGAGTTGCAAAGGCCCCCGAATGCCCCACTGTCTAGCAGGTCTGTTCTTGGAGAAGAAGCAAGCAGCTGATGTCTATCCACGTCAGCCTAAGGCAAGCCCGCCTCGATCCTCTTTCCAGAGGGAAGTACAGAAGTGTCCAAAGAAGTCATTAGGAGGCTTTCTCCTACCGTCTGCCCCAAAGGGGACAGCAGCATCCAAGGGAAATATAGGGTGAGGGTCGCCATAAGCTGATTGAACAGTGTAATCTTGGTTCCATGTTTATAACCAACATCTCATGTCAGAGGAAAAAAGCAATGAGAACACTTCAACGTGAGACCACTGAATCAGAAAACTTATTTTAAAAAAAGTAAAAATCACAGACCCATTGGAAGATTTAAGAGGAAACTTGGAAGAGTGAGAGCCTCTTACCTCACCCAAGAGAACATTTCAGTTCAGCCTCTTCCTCATTAGGTGACCTTGACTTTCTTCCCACAGCTCTCTGCACCACTTCCCTCCAACAGAGACATGGTGAAAATGATACGCGCCTCCCAGAGTTGCCCTGAAGGCTGGGTGAAGAAGGTGACTTTGGTGAAATCAACTACTGAGACAGGCGACGGCAATGTAACACAGGGTGCATGTGGACGGGTGTCAGGGGACGTCTGTGGGTGCGCACCTGCCGTAAGGTGTTGTCTGGTGTGGGGGTGTTTGGATATGCAGGTAGGCTTAGTCAAATGTCCAGAGTTAAGCAGAGTCACGTTCATCGAGAGAGAGAGGGAGAGAGAAACACATTGTACTTCAAGAATGTCCTTAAAACATGCATTTAGGATTGGGTGGTTATGCAATTTTTCAAAGAGAGAGTTAATATTGCTTTAGTGCTACACATTCGACAGTTGAAAGTGTTTGTGTGCAGCTCCTCACCAAATGCTAGTGACGTGCTTTGCATCTGAAGACAAATTTGACTGAGTCAAGGGCAGCGGCGGGCCCCAGGAGGAAGCCCCTGCCCAGCAACTTAGCTTTTCTTCCTCAAATTTGTGGAGGAAGATCTGTAACTGCAGAGAAAAGATGCGAGAGGTGCACTGCAAACAAGCTTTGGTGACATTTCACTCTGTTCGCCGTATCACATATCGACCCATTTCCCTCTGATGCATTTCAAAGGGAGGGACGGGTCCCAGTACAGCTCACCTGGCCTGCTGTGGCCTCTAGTTCAATACTCGTTTGCAGTTGCTGCTGAGGTCACATCCCCTCATGGCGACATAATCAGTCTGAAGTGTGGCGTTGCACGAGCGGTCCCCAGTGCACACCTGTGTGCAGCCTACCCTCCTCCCAGGACACAGAGTCACACCGTCACCCCAGGCAGCTCCTCACGCACCTCCCCGGACAATCCCTGCCCCACAAACCAGCACTCCTTCCGGTTCACACTCAGAACAGTCTTGCTGGGCTTAGAACTCCGTGTGCGTGGGGGGCTTAGAACTCTGTGTGCGTGGGACGCCGCAATGTTGCCCTTTGGGCTGATTGCACAGTGCAGTGTTTTGTGGACTCTCCCACCTTGATGAGTTGCCTTCCACTTTGAGTGACAGATCCAGGCAAGTGTTTCATGGCAAGTTATCAGGAGCCCTGCAATTTATCTGAACTGAGAATAGGCGCAGTCTGCCTCCCTTTAGTCTCAAAATGCCCCTTCTTTTATGAGGAGAGTCTGTCCTTCTGCTATGTCTTTATGGGGGGAGACACCCCTCTTTGCCCACATGCCTGGGCAAAACTGCGTTGCTGGTGGAGACACAACATTGAAACAAGTTTCTCCAGATTTTCCCAAATCCACTCAGACGCCTTTGGAATTGCCTGAGTGAATGTGTAATTGTTTTAATTTGCTGTTTTCTCTATTCCATGTTGGCGGCTGCCAAGGCCGTGGGGGCTCTGTCAACCTTTCTCCGGGGCCTCCCGAGTTGCCTTGGCCCATTTTTCACAAGCACCTCGTTTTGAAGCAGATATCACACATTTAAAAAAATTCATCCTTATAGTTTTGTCATTCTCAAATTTTTCTTTTTTTGGCATTTAAAAAAATTTAATTATTCTTCAAGTACAGTTTTTCTGTCTTTTACTCCCATCCCAGCCCCCCACCCTTTGGCTTTTTAAAAATTTCTCAAATTTTCAATACTGACCATATATGACTTTACACACCGAGGATAAAATTTACAAAAATCTGTGACGCACAAGGGCAGAAGATGGGTATTTCAATAAAATACAGGTTTTTAGAAAAGAAACAAAATGGAGAAATGATCATGTACAGCTATTAAGAGCCTCAAAGTCTTGCATTATTCATGATCAGAGGCTTAGTGGAAGCACTTTAAAAATTAGACACAACTGACAAATAATGAAGCGCTATATACGGAATGTGTCAGGCAGGCGGGCGATGAGCCTGTGGTTTATTCACGTCGTGACTGTTCAGAGTCGTTGCTTACGGCCACTGCCAGAAAGCGCCAGGCATGGCACAGAGATGGTTTCCAGATCTATAAATATATGCTTTAATGTGTTGGTTTTGGGAAACATGGAGTAAATCCATCCCTTTGACAAGTGTTATAAAATGTGAGGGTAGTACCAGACTAGCCTATAAAACCCACACAAGAGTTGGTAAGAATAGAAAAGTAGACACTCACTGGTCGAGTCATAATGAAGTTATTAGGAAAACAATAAAGGTAAGTAGAAAGGAGCATTTAGATTTTCTTGGTGAGTCAAAGGCTTTGCCAAGTGGGATAAGATTCATGATAATTGTGGAGATTTTCCCTAACTTTACATTTTTTCAGTCGTTCCTCATTGATCACATTTGATTTCATAACTAATGAAGAGTTCTTAGCCTGTAGGCCTCCAAAGATAGCCGCTGAGCTGCATTTGTAGCTAAGCTGCAACTTGGAAACACACATGGAATACTCTGAAGTCCTCCCAAGTATTTGGTAACTTGCCCTGCGATTATAATATGCCTACTGGACTGAACTGGCCAAGCCTTAGCGTGTCCAACACAGCTGCAGGCGAAAGTAACTCTAATTAAGTTAACAAGCAGAGGATTTGAAAATAACATCTCTTTTATTTTTGACTTAGGGGCCAGAACACCCAAATCGCTTGATTTCCACCCCCAGGTTCTCTCCTAGCCATGAAAACAAGCCCAAGCCAAGTTTATGATTTAAAAAAAATTTACACCAAGAAGAGCAGGGGGTGCTTTGCATGCTCTGTCCACTCTCTCGGGTGTGAACCGGGGTGTCTGAAACCAGACGGCCCAGTTCTGTGAGAAACCATGAAATGTGAGTCCAGGGATCACCTGGCATCTCTCTATCAGTGCGATGTATCATGACGGGATGGTCTCCAGCCGGTTGTCTCAACTCTCTGGGTCTCACTGGTTAGAACGGGACCAGCCCGGGGCATCTAGCGGGGCAGGTGCGAGCCAGAGTGAGATCGTGGGCCTGGAAGTGCTTCACGGACCGCCAATCTCCCTCCCGCAGCCAACAAAACTTGACACCTATTGCTGCCTGTGTGTCTTCAGTGATGCTAGCAAACGACCCCCACTCCCCAAGGACTTTCCAAACTTTAAATGGACTCAGCAGACTTGGGCGTTGTGTTGAGATTTGGGGTGCGTTAAAAGTCTAAAATAAAATATTTGCGAACCACACGATCGCGGTTCGATTCCCAGTCAGGGCACATGCCTGGGTTGCAGGCAGGTTCCCTGCAGGCCAGTTCCCAGCAGGGGACGCACAAAAGGCAACCATACATTGATGTTTCTCTCCCTCTCTCCTTCCCCCCCTTCCCCTCTAAAGATAAATAAATAATAAAATATTTAAAAAAATAAAATACATCACTTTTTGCCATTGTAGTCCAATGAAACATTCTAACTACAGAAATTTAAGATCTTAAACCACAGACCTGGCAATCCATTCCATTTTTTATAGGTAGTTGAATGGCTAATAAATCAGAAATGAATCGGACCTCTTATTGGGTGGTCAGAAACTGATTCAGACTAAAAAAGATCTCGGAGAGTACCACCTCTTCCTCTTTTTATTCATTCAGGCCCAAAAATCTCCTTGAGCACCTACTAGGTGCTTAGCAATGTCTTTCGGCCCGGCAGCCCCGGTTGCCAGCCGTCCGGATTTTAAGCACAAGGACAGCACTGAACAAAGACTCATGGCTATGTCAGGTTCCACGGATTCCGACACACATGTGGCCGGAATATTCCTTGACTGAATATTGACGTGGAGCGGGGTGCCCCAGAGGAAGACAGAACACTGGGTTCAGTGTGCGCACTTTGCATGCGGAAATACAAACAGCACGAACAGCGCCTGATTTTTCCTTCCTGGAGCTATGACGAAGCGCCTCCGCTCTGGCCTGGGTCCTGTTTCCCTAATCTCCTCGAGGGGACCGCTGCTGACTCACGTCCAGGGACTCTCTTCACACATGGGCATACTTTTGAGATGAATAACAGCACTTCCCTTCCAGAAGTCTGCTGGCCGAGCCACCGAGGCCTCCGTTGCTGCCACTGCCACACCAAGGCTTCCGATCTGTGTCATCCCCGACGTGAGCCCTGGACCAGCCAGTGCGCAGGCAGGAGCAGCACTCGCTGATGCTCCCCTGCACCCCAGGAGCGTAGAGCACTCTCTCCAGGGGGCTCCTGCTGAAAACCGCCTGCCCCCTGCTGGGCAAGAGGTCACCCCAGGAGGCCCCACTGCACTCCCGCTGGGTTTGCCCGCCTCACCAGGTGGCTGGCACTACGAAAGCTAGAAGACCTGAAAGAATGGGGCAGCCCGGGGTGGGGGAGGGGTTGGCGAAGATGCGGGAAACGTGGAAGTCCAAAATGGGGTTAGAGTCCGAGGCCACTGACTGAATGCCCGGGTCAAGTCCCGACTGAAGTTGGACACAGATGGCCTGCAGTTGCCGCCCCCTCTCACCTCCAACATAACCGCACCCACGGAGAGCTGGTGGCAGCGAGGACGAGCCCACGCTCCCACATCCCCATAGCCCTCTTGCCGCTCTGCTCTTCCTAGACATGCCTTCTGTTCTACGTCGTTCCCAGCAAGGTGACGTGGAGGCGAAGGGAGGCAGTGCCAACCAGACTTCCTCCCCGGGCGCGGTCCCCACCCGGCTCACACTCGTTCGTCCTGCGCTCTCCTGAGGCGCACGTGAGTCACTCCCCAAGGATGCAGCCTGAATGATGTTCCCCACGCTGGGCTGTTTACTCGCGGAGGGAGTTGTCCCTCTCGAAGTCATCTGGATGCCACCTGGGGCTGGAAACCACCACGGCGAGGGGGCGTCATCAGGTGCCACTGTGGCTGCCGAGGAAGGCTCCTTCCACATGTGCCCTGACAGCCGTACGAGGGCCACGTTTGTTCACTTACTCAGCTGAGACATCATCAATAAGGCAGCACAGCGTCGGCTGCCAAGAATGAATCAGAAGTACTCACTGCCCCGAGGGACCGTGTTGGCCCTTCGGGGAGAGTAATTCACACATGAAATAACCCCAGCACATACCAGAGCCATGCAAGGGACGTGCTCAAGGACCACGAAGCAGACAGGGGAGAAATCACCAAACCCCAGGTGTCCTGGACGGGGACTGCATATTTCCCCTTACTGAGTGAACGGAGGCCTGACAGTCCCCACTCCGAGTCAAAGAATAGTTGCCGTAAGTGCCAGCCTGGGTGACTTTAGTATGCATCGTCCCGTGGTTTGCCAACTCAAAAAAGAAGTTGTCTTCCAATTCTCAGGTTTGTTCCCTGCCTCCCCTCCTCTGGGTCACTGCCCATATTCTAATTTGGGGGTACAAGTCACCCTTTAGGAGTTTCTCGATAGGTACCTAGAAGAGTCGCTTCCCAGCCACTCTTTCTATAGGACAAAATTCTCATTGTTGGCAATGGGCAATAAAGAACTCTCCAGTGTCTCTCTGCAGACCGACTCTGTTCGGGTTCTACCTGGCACTGCATGTCCACTCCCCACCCAAGATGGTTTCAATGTCCTTTAAAATTTTCTTCTATTATTACCCATCTTAAAAAAATAGTTTCTATTCCACAGTTGTATTTTAAGGCTGTGTCTCTAAATAGACACACATTTAAGTTGGTTTACCCATGTGCATTAGAAAAAACCCACGCACACCCCCAAAATCACAACCTCCAAACTAATGACACCACCAAACAGCTAAGCGAGGACCCTGGTCACCTCCCCTCGGCACACCTCCTTGGGAAGGCCCCGCCCGGTCCCTCAGCCGGCCAGGGTCCCGCCCAGCCTCTGCTGTGCAGGGGCTTCCGAGCCCTCTTCAGAACCACAGGAGAGCCCGGGATGACCTGCAGGGAGCTCACAGAGGACTTCGGAGGCTTCCGTCGGGGGAACCCCTAGGAGCAAGGGCAGATCTGGAGTCTCCCGAGCATTAAACATGGAACTATCTGTTCCTGCAGGAGCTGGAAAGTGCAGTGAGGCCGCTGGAGGTGGGAGGAAGGCCCGCGGCTCACCGGGGTGCTTGGGAAACAAACGGGTTTGGAAACCGGGAGGCAGTCAGCGGAAGTGACAAAGCTGACCCGCCTGAGATTCCTTTTTTCTAAAAAATATTTTATGTATTTATTTTTGGAGTGAGGGAAAGGGAGAAAGAAATAGAGGGAGAGCCTGATGTAAGAGAGAAACATTGATTGGTTGCCTCCAGTTCGCCCCCGACTGGGGACTTGAATCCACAGCCCAGGCACATGCCCTGACCTGGAATGGAACCGGAGACCCCTTGATTTGTGGGACCACTCCTGACCAACTGAGCCACATGGATCTGTTTTTTTGTTTTTTAAAGATTTTCTTTATTTGGCACACCTGCCTGAGATTTCTAAGCTGCTCCCCAGCCTCAGCTTGCACGGTGCTCCCTCAGGCTGAGCGCCTGCCCTGTGTGGGGGCATCGTGTCCCTTCACTGCTGTGGACGCGTGCACAGCAGCGGAAAGAAGAGAAACAATCTCCCTAGAGTTTTGAGAGGCTTGATGTCTTTCAAGTCCCAGAAACATGTCAGGTCCTCGGCACAACTGCTCACACCATCACTTCACGGTTTTGTCAGGTAGGATGTGAAAAGTAAAAACAGAAAAAAGAAGCGGAAACCAACATGTTTTTCTGATTACAGAACAACGAACGAACTGTTCCGGGCACCCATCAGGGCCGTGCAGTCACAAGGGCTGGGCGAGAACTCCGGTTCCCTCCCCTCCCAGGCCACTTCTCGATCTTGGGGTCTCTTTCCTTCTTCTAGAACACAGGGACTTCCAACTCCAGGGAGGACCCAGTGAGGTGGGAGAGTCCGTGGCCAAAGCACCTGACACATGGCAGACCCTTCATAAATGCCGCTGGGACTCACATCTGAACTGAACCTGGACCGGGTCCCAGTGGGATGAGCTGCTTCCTTCCTCCCAAGCACGCTTGAGGCCGAGCCCTCTGCCCGCCCGCTCACTCTGTTGTTGTGTGCGGCCTGGCGAGCAGCCCTGAGCTCCTGCTGCTACGGGAAGGACAGCTGGAGGGGACCGCAGCCAGGCCGCTTGCCCTGGTCACAGGGACAGACCCAGGGCTCCAAAGGTGTCCAGACCCATTTCTGACCAGGCAGCCTGAGCTGGGCACTCACAACAGAGGCGGCCACATCTATCGTGTGCCTTTTAGGAGAATTCCCTTTAGAGAGCTCGCAGCTCACTGCTCAGAACATTCTCTACCACCATGACTTTTCATTTAGCAAAAGGCCTTCTTGACTCTTTGTGGTGGTTTTGTAAGTGTAGCTGGATTTGTTGGCTGTGTGTGCACGCGCATTTTTATTTTATGCTTGTTTTTAAATGGACATTTTCCCCTCACTTACTCCTACTTAATTTAAATATTCTCCTAGCCCTGGCTGGTGTGGCTCTGTGGAATGAGTACCAGCCTGCGAACCAAAGGGTCGCTGGTTTGATCCCCAGTCAGGGCACATGCCTGGGTTGCGGGTCAGGTCCCCAGTAGGGGGTGTGTGAGAGGCAACGACACACTGATGTTTCTCTCCCTCTCTTTCTCCTTCCCTTCCCCTCCCTAAAAATAAATAAAATCTTCTTTAAAAAAAGAAAGTTCCTTTGCTATTCACTTTAAGAGAAAGTATTCTCTTTAAGTTTCATTTGAAAATGGGAAAAGGAAGTGGCAGTTCAAGAGGGCGTACCTTGCCTGTGGGGGCGGCCTGGCCCTCTCGGTCCCTGGTTAGTGCTGCAACCCAACGCCCACTTCCCGGGGTCACTGAGCAGGAAAGACTGACTCAGACCTCACTAACAACCGCTAAGTGAACTCAGGGGCCACGCAGGCCAAGTTCCTGCCACTGAAGAATCTCAATTTGGCGCAGATACTACTGTTTCTAGAACGCCTTAGCCCCAGTGGGGAGAGCTATCAATTAAAAGTAACAGTTCTCGTAGGTAACCCCTTGCTATTATTAGGTGGAAGAAGAAGAGATGGTGGTACCAGCCAGAGCTGGCCAGTCATGGCAGGTCTCAAGTCCAGGAAAGAGCCTGCAGCCTCCTCTTTGACACTCCAGGACAGGGTGGGTCAACTTGTTCTGCAAAGAGCAGGGAATAAGTATGTCGGGTTTGCGGGCCCTGTGGTCTCTGTCCCACCCTCTCCACTCAGCTGCATGAGTGCAGAACCCGCTGAGATGGGAGCATGCGAATAGGCAGGACGCTGTCGTGTGCCAGTAAAACTTTATTGACAAAAACAGGCAGCAGCTGGATATGGCTGGTGTGCTGGACTTTGCCAACCTCTGCCAACCTTTGTCTTTTGAGGAAGACCTAACAGGTGGTCAGGAGTCACAGGTGGTCTAGGCATACGATGGTCTGACTTGGGATTTTTTCTGCTTACTATGATGGAAAAGCAATGCACATTTGGAAGAAATCGTGCTTTGGAGTTTGAGATATGAACTTCTCCCAGGTGAGGGGCACGAGGTACAGACTCTTGGGTGCTGCCGGGCAGCGGCAGACACGGCTCCCAGGCAGCCCCACCATCGTGAGGGCAAACAGCCGACGAGCTACAGCGCACTGTGTTGCCCACAGTTTGGGAGGTTGCGTTCTGAGTCTGGTTATGGTCCGTCAGGCCAGGCTACAGTGTTCAGCGGGCTAGGTGTAGGCTACGCATTTTTTTACTCATGATATCTTCAACTTAACAGTGCTGTGTATTAGGACGGACGTAAGTCCATCGTAAGTTGATGAGTATCTGTACATGATTAGAAGTCCCTCTCTCCTGCCCTTTCTAAAAGATACAGCAGGTTAAAGCGATTCGTTCTCCCTCAAGGCCAAACTACAGAAGGGTTTTCTCAGGGTTAAGTCCTCCCATTTCATCATCAGCTCAATGGAGGCATCAGAGACAAGGTCCTGGGAACAGACAGGAAGTGCGGGGCCAGGACAGTTACCGGTGTTAGTGTGGTTTTGTGTCTGGGGAGCTGCAGCTCTGTGCTAGGTGTCACTAACATTTAGAATTGGATCGACCACCCCAGGTGTCCCCACTCTCTCCAGGAACCCTGGCTTCCCACCTCCACAACAAAGGGCCATCCGGTCAGCGTGCCTGGTTCCAGACTGAGAGTTCCCATCGCTCAGAATGTGTGGCACAGCTTGGCTCGTCCCGACAGCTTGGTCAGATTCCTGCCTCACCTTGACCTGAAGCTAGTCCACAGCTCGCTGTCTCCGGCTTGACACAGACGCAGCTTCCTTCCCTCCCTTGTGGCCCTGTAGGTGTCTGACCTCAGTGACAGCGTCTCCCTGTTCCTGCACCTCTGCCCTCTCTTGTTGAAAGCCCACGTGTGTGGATGCTTGCAGGGCGGCGGCCTCTTCCAGGAAGATGCCCCATGCGGCTCCCGTTCCTGGCTTCCTCGACCCAGGGGCCATCCCTTCGAGACTTGCCTTCGCTTGTGGTTGGCCTGGAGAACCATTCTGTTTTCTCACAGGGCGTTTTGTCTCTTTAACGAATAATAGGTCATCGGGAAACGACGGCACACATTGTGTTTTCCTTTGGTGTCCCTTTAGTTTATTACCCATGAGATGGTCAAGGAGCAATAAAAGATAAATAAATGATGCTGAGTCACCGAAGTACAGGCATAAACATCATCTATAAGTTTTCAGCAGCCTTGGCTCACTTTTTTTCACAGTATAATAACTCATGCAGCCGTTGAGCAATGGAAATGGTATCCCCACTGTGTCTATTAATAGCAGGGCTGACGGTAAATTCCTGGATGAGAAGATATTTTTCCTTGCTTGGTCTCCCTTCGGTATTAGTTTCTATGGCTTCCTACCGGCCTCATAGCATCAGATTTCCTGCGGGCTGGAGTGCAGATTCGAGACTCTGTCGTTGGAAGCCCATTTCTCCGACTGAATGCATTTGGGATTTAAACGGAGTGATGTCTTCCAAAAACAGGAATCCATTGGAATCACAGACAGGAAAACATATCACATGGCCCTCCTGGCTTCATTATTAATTATTTTTCAAGACAGCACTTAAAAATAAGTCACACAGGGCTTCACAAAACACGTTTCCTATCGTCTTTTGAAAAAACTGCAACTGTCAACCTTTCTCTTATGTTTTTGTTTTGCGTCCGGAAAAGATCGGGTTTCTCCTCTTCATTAACCTTGCTTTTCTGGCCTCACGTTCAAGGGTGACAATGATGGTGAGCTGGTTCCATTAGGACAGTAATTCTAGGCCAAAGCGTCCTGGTGAGGATTGCCTTATATCTCAGCAAGAAACGATTTGCTTTTGTCCCTCTTGGGGACACTCAGAGATCATCTCCACAAGCCACTGAGGCTGCTTTGGATCATCACAAAGTGCAGGTACAGGGAAGTGAAGGCAGGACATGGTGTGAGGGGAGGGAGGCTCCCCCCGTTGCCTGAGATCGCATGTCCAGGAGACAACTGGCCAGTGAGGCAGAGGAGGGGTGTGATGATGAGACTGGCTCCAAGTCACTGGGGTCTGGAAAGTCACTGCGCACGGGGGCTGCCTACCCCACTAACCATCTCAGCACCGCGTCCAGGCTCCACAGTTCTCTCTGGGAGATGGGAAACGTGCCTTCACCCCCGTGCTTGCCTCAGCTTCCCCGGCTGTCCCCTTTGATCTGACAGAACACGCCAACAAGATCAAGTCATCCCTGGCAATCTGGGGCTCTGCGTGTCCCCGCACGGCCAGGGCGTGTGAGGACGGGGTCCAAGGAATGGCTGGGAGACCCAGGCCCGGTGCAGTGGGCCTCCGTCAGTAGGCTGGTCATCTGTCATCAAAAGCACTTTTCGTGTTTGTTTTTTGGCTTTCTAAGCTGACAATCTGGTTACTGAGGCCAGGAAGGGGAGAAGTGAAAAAACTGTAATGTATGTTTTATGTCTTAACTGAACTCCTCCTTAAGCTGTGTATTCTGGCCCGCTGCCCAACTCTGGAAGGGTGGGGTGGGAGCCCCTTCCAGGGAACCCACTCCTGCGTTCTGCAGTGGCTACTCAGACCAGATCTTTTTTTTTTCCCATGAAGCTGAGAAAATCTTCTACACAAGGATTTCTTTGTAAGTCTCAATCAACTTTCACAATAATTTGTGCTTCTAGTTTAAGAGATGCAGATGCTGTGTGGGTGGCGGCAAGGGGGAGGGTGGGGCTAAAGGATGAAGGAGTAAGGTTAGAGTCGTCTCCCCTCTGGGAAACGTGGTAATGCTTTCTTTCATGGAAAAAGCACATCGATCTGCGGGATGACTAAGACATGTAGATGGTTCGTAGAACAAATTGGGGAAGCCATGGCTGTGGGGTTTGGGGGAGGCCAGACTGGGTCATCGCCTTCCTCCTAAAGAGACTCAGACCTTTGGGACGGGGTTATCTGGAATTCACACTTGAAAACAGCCCAAAAGTTGGGGAGCAGAACCAAGTCTTTCGGGTGAATGCCAGCTCCATTTGCTAAAGAAATACGAAACCCCAAATATCCAGGAACAATGAGGAGTAAGTATTGCTGTGCCAAGAAAGAAAACTCACTAATTAGACAATAAAGTCATTTTCACTGGGGAATGGTTTTTGCCATTAGAAATACATTTGCCCTTTTTTCCTCCCTAAGTCTATTCACTGAGCAATTTGTGTCGATTTGAGGTTGAATGGAGGTGTTTGGGTTTGGCTGAATGTTTGTGGCTAATTCATGAGATAGTTTTTAAGTACATTTTAAACCCAGACCCCACAATACTTTACATATAATGAATGCTGTATTCATTATACGCTCATCATTTACAGATAAAATAACATGTACAAAATGCTTTATGGTTTAGACTCGCAAATACTCTAGGCTTTCTAATTCATGTCTACCTAATACTTAAGCTATTAAAAAAAGTCAGCCTACAAGGGAAATCACTGAGAAGGAAGCCCACGAGTAGGAGGCACTTTGTCACTTCTGAGTGGTTAATCAGAGCCGGCTCAAGGCCTGTGTCCCTTTGTCCTCCCTACAGTGGGTGCTCACCTTCCCAGGGTGCACCAGGGCCCAGTGTGCAGCGGTGGCCCCCAGGGCAGGACACGGCCCTGTTCAGCATGGGAGTTGCGGTTCCGGAGGCCCACCTTTGAACCAGCTCCGTGGGTGCTGGTGGTCTCCCCTCAGATTACTCCTTCTCGCTGACCCTCCCTTTCCTCATCTGTACCGTGAGGCTAAAAGCACCCCCACCATGGGATCATCATAAGGATTGAAATTGTTAATATCTGTAAAACAGTGTCTGTGTGGGTCATGTAAGCTGTTGCTATCATCATCATCATCACCATCCCCACTGTCATCGTCATCACTGTTGTCATGTTAGTGCTGGTGTGTCCCAGGAAACATGCAGGATCCAGGGACACGGCCAGATGGGACCACACTATTCCTGACTCACGAAGCCTACAGTCCAGTTCTCTACTTGGGCTTGAGTCGACTAAGGGCACTGCCCTCGGAGTTCAGTATCTCCAGTCCAGACCCATGTACCACGACAGTGGGGAGTTCGCAACGATCCCGAGACCCGTGGTACTCACATGGAGTCCCCTGCAGTTCCCAACCATGGGCTGCAGCCAAAACATATCATAAACAACACTATAATTGCAGAGCTTAAATTTGCAACTGTGAAAAATCTGAAAACCTAACAACAGAGTGGAACCACGCCCTGGGGCCTTGGCCCACACCTTACGGCGTGTTCTGCACCCCAGCTCAGTGATTTAGTTAACTTCCAGCCTCCTGGGCCTTTGCAAAAACTTGGTAGAGATTTGAAACACGCGGATCCCAAGAAGACATGCTGAAACAAAGCTTTTTGGTTTGATGGACGTGGTGCAGGGTGTCACAGGGACACTCGTGCCAATAGCACAGGGGAGACAGCAACAAGTCTGGACATTTTAAAGCCGTGGCTGGTCTACCAGTGAAGTCTTTCCCTGTGACCTAAATGATACCTTTCTTGTGCATACCTCTATTTCTTTCACGTTCTTTCCCCAGTTAAACTTTAGAACTATACACATGCACACAGACACATGCGCCTGGATCTACAACTGAGGTTCCACGTCTGAGCTGGAACCTCAGTTCCAGCTGCTCTAGTTTTTCATTACCTTTCCTCTCTCTTGGGTGCCTCCTTGTCTCCTGCAGCCTCCCTCTCCAAAGCTGCATCTTGGGTCTCTGCTGCCACTCACATCGGTGAGACACGGCAGCTCCGAATTCCTCTGGCGAAGCCTCGGGAGACACAGCACATGCTCCATATGAGAGGAGGTGCCCCAGGACAGCACCCATATGGTGTGTGTACACACACGGGCTCTGAAACACTTTGCAAGGAGGTACTTCAAGTATGAAGAGATGCATTTCCCCACAGATGCTCCACTAAAGTAAAGACCAAACACGTGTGCGAGACATACGCCCTTTCTGGGACTTACACTCTGGAGCAGAAAGAATGACTGTGAGTAAAATTTAAACATAAATCTTTTCATTGCTTCAACAGATATCTACGTGCCAAAGAATGCCGCTTTTATCCCTTAGCTTTCAGAATAAAATGTCACTATCATTCAGTGAGACTGACTAGGTCACACCAAGAAGGGTCTCTAGCCACACATCACATTTTTTCCAGACAAGAAATTTAAGGCACAACCTGGCAAAATGGAGAAACCAGGGGGAATCATTCTCAATGTCTTTTGGAGCAAGCCAGTAAACAGAATCGGTGACTTGGTCTTGTGAGATGTGCTAATCACAGACTGGCCTGGTGATCCGTCCAAAAGAACCCAGCATGGGGAGTATTTTCACGTGGCCTTTGCAGGGCAGGTACCCTGCTGAAGTCTCTTTGTTACCCTGGTACGTCCTTGTCCACTCACTAGTATTTCCCACAGGCAGGACCCGGTGCTCTGGCCTGGACCCAAAGGAACTCCGCCAGAGGCAGAGACAGAAGGGGACACACTGTCACAGAAGTTAAAGTGCTTGCTCAAACTGCTAAGTTTCAGCTAAGAGAGTTTAGGGGGCACACACATACACAAAGCTTCCTAAAGGATGTGATGCTGAGCTGGTCTGCAAAGAATAACTTGCAGAGGGGAAGAGGGTGGAAAGAGACAGAAGGGAGACGGCAGAAGTGGAGGGAGCAGGGGGACACAAGCACGCTTGCTGATGTGGTGGGATCCCAGGTTGGGGAAAGCTGCTCTGCAGACCCGGATTTGGGGGGAGGGGCCTCACAGAGGGCTGGGTGGGCGGAGCCACAGTGACTGGACGGCTGTGGCAGCAGGCTGGGTGAGACTGTAGATAGGAGCTGCTAGGGGAGAGTGGATGTTTTCAAAGGGTGGGGGTGGCTGAGATCCAGGCCCTCCAGGAGAGAGGCTGAGCACTAGGAGGAAAAGGGGGGCAGTGAGGGAAATGTGGGTGTTGGAGGGCTTAAAGGGGAAGCCTTCTGGTTTATTGGCAGATCTCACAGGGCTCTAGGGAAGAATCTTTCAGTGGGTTATAAGCTAGTTTCACAAAGAACACCTAAATTGTCATCATTTCTTTCAGATCCACCCTCAAAATCTTTTTTGGATGATAAATAACCTCTACTGTGAATTGAAGAGTCTCTAATGCTCTGGATTGACTTTCGAAAAACCAAATAGACAGTGTGTCTACTTAATTTTTAAAAATCTCGTTGTGGTAAGGCACTTCACACGAGATCTGTGCTCACGACCGTTCTGCAGTGCAGAGGACAGCGCGACTTGAAGGCATCGGGCAGCCAAGAGCCGCACGCACAGAGCAGGCCTTGCCAGGATGCTCCGTCCCCAGTCTAGGCCACCTGTCACTCCAGGGTGGCCAGTGCACTTGTCAGATAACAGAGTCAGTTGCAGCCAGCACCTGACTGCGTCACTGAAATGCCTTTTTTATCTCCCTCTGGGGAAGTTCTCCTGATCCTAAGTTCAATTAACTGAAGCTATGCAGGAAAGCTTGGTAACCTAAAACAAAAGGCGCAAGCCACCCATTAGGACACAGAGTGTTGTATTCTTCCAGTCTGTTTTCAGTGGGGACTCTCCGACCCAGGGGTTCCATGGACAGAGAGAGCAACTGCACTGTGAGCTGGGCAGCAGACAGCGAGGACAGCAGAGCTACAGGTAGCCTGTCTCACACCCGCTGGTTGTCAGCACAGATGAAATCTCTAGAGTGGGGGGACCTTTTGTCTTCCTCTCCAGGAAAAGGCAAAGGTGCTGGAGACATTTGTCTAATGGCGGAGCCAGGAGCTGGGAGAAAAGGCAAGGCCTGCTGCCACACTGAGTCTGATATGCTCAGTTCTGAGAGGAGCGGTCGGGTCTGTCCGCTCCCCCTTTGGTTGAAATGCCTTCTGCAAGGGCAGAGCAAGGCAGGAAGGAGCCGCCTCCCCCGGCCAATGCCTGCTGAAGAAGAGTCCCCTTTGGTCTCAGACTCTCCTCCCCCAAATCTACTCATGGCAGCCCCCACCTAAGCACCCAAAGTTTGGGTTGTCTGGGTTTCCCAACAAGGATGGAGGGATGAATTTTTGTGTTCATGTTCCACTGGGGGCGTCATCACCACACACAGCCCAAGACGGTGCCCGGGGTCATGATGGTGGGACCTGGTCCATGGAACCTTCCCCGCTTTCAAAACACATGACCTCTCACTAGAAGACTCAGTTATCTCTTCCCTTCTTTGCCCTGGAAACCAGTCCAGCGAAGTCCTGACTTGCAACGAACGGGCAATTCACTCTACCAGAAAACAGTTATCTAATCGCCCAAAAATGACACCTGGCCGGTTTCTCACCAACATGCCCCTGGACTCATTTCCATCAACCACTCTTCCTGCAAGCAGTATAAATAATGCTGTTTAAGTCTGAAGGCATTATCACCAATGGAAAATACAGTAGGATGACACAGCCTGGTGAGTGGCCGCTGGTCTAGAGGAGTGTTTGAAAACCTGCTGACCATGGTCCGAGGATGACGGATGAGCTCATGCATCACTTGTCAGAGTTTACTGCACCCTGACCTGACCCAGGCCCTGGAATTGCTCCTGGAGACTTGGACCAAAGGTCTCTGCACAGAGTGGATGCTCCGAGAAGGCAGGCAGACAGACTCGCGATGCTGCAGGTGTGTGCTCCCCGCACCAGCACGGACCGGCTGATTCAAAGGGAGAATGAGCCGCTGCCTTTTCAGATGGGTGATTCCCACATAAATGGTCTCCTGTGTGCATTCTTTCCTGTACAAGGGGAAGGACTTGCACATGGAAGAAGGGAGAGATGACTGGTCCAACCAACAAAGGGCCGCGATGAGATTGCTCAACAGCCATGCAGGGAGTGACGTTATTCCCACAGCACACCGGAAAACGGGGACTCGCACTGAATGAGCTGGCCTTGGCCATCCCGTGTGCAGATGGACACGCCAAGCAGGAGGGCGGGGCCCCGGCTTTGGAGAGCATGTTGGAGCTCATCCTGCCCTGGCCCTCTGCCGGGGAGGATGGCCCCTGAACTCACTGAGAGCCGCACCGCTGTGTGAGACAGACACCAAGAAAGAACGGCCTGAACTGGCTCCGCGCTCCATCCATGCTCGCAAGGAACAAAAGGTCCCCCATGTGCATCTAGACCCCCAGTCAGAGCCCCGACCTTGGCGATATTTGTCCTCCAGGAGCACTTCCGACACCTCTGACTTCCTAATGAAAACAGGAATTCCTGGGGAGTTTGCTAAACGGCAGATTCAGGGGTGCCAGGGGCGTGAGGTGCTGCATTTCTAACAAGCTCCAGGAGGAGGTGGTGCGGGAAGGGTATAGCCTCAGAGCGGCCGTGGACTGCAATGGAGAGTTCTCCCCACGGGGGAGGCCGTCAAAGGTTGCAAGGAGAGATCAAGGAGACAGGAGAACCAGGGTGGGGTCCCCCAGCCAGGTGACAAAAGCAGACACCACGTCATCAAATGTGCCAAAGGGTTAGGCAGAGAAGAGGAAAGGCATGAGCTAGACTTAGCTACAGAGCGAGTGTAGAGGCAAGTTCTTCGAACCTTTCCCAGACGTGTTTCAGTGGCGTGGCTAGAAGAGATAGATACTATATTCTGAAGACATTCGAATGTTGTCCAGAAGGAGAAAATGCTCAGTGGTATTTCTTCTCACCACATTTGCTGAGATACAACCACCTCTGGTCACACTAGAATTCCAGTTTCCGAGAATGAAACGTTCTTTGGAGAGGTACGACTTCAGAGCCAACGTGATTTCCCCCGAGTTTCCCCGACGTTGTGGCGGTGTAATCGACACATAAAAGTGGTATATTCTTAGGGTATATCATGGGGTGATTTCATATGTGGACATGCTGGGACATGATCACCACAGCCAAGTTCACAAACACATCCGCCCCCTCGCCTAGTTACCATTTTTAATGAGGACAATTAAGAGCCACTCTCCTGCAGGTTTCAAGTGCACAGCACAGCCTTGTGCACAGCGGTCACGTTACGTGATGCGAAGCCTCCCGAGGCAGGCAGGTCACGTCCCATCGCATCGAGGAAAGGGAGAGTCTGAGTCACCTCTGGGTCTGTCACCTCACCGGCTTCCGCCTCGTGGGAAAAGGACTCACAGACCGTTCAATGTACGGAGTGCAGAGAAAAAAAAAAAAAACTACTCAAAGCCTTTTGAAACGCTTGGAATTTTTTGGCATTCATATTCTTATCAGATCGGACAATATTATAAACCTAAGTTCTTCATAATGACACATTTCTTTCTTGCGTTGACAAACACATGGACACTCCTCATCACTATGGGGAGCCCTGGCTGGTGTGGTTCAGTGCATTGAGTGCCAGCCTGCAAACCAAAGGGTCGCTGGTTTGATTCCCAGTCAGGGCACATGCCTGGGTTGGGGGCCAGGTCCTTAGTAGGGGGCATGTGAGAGGCAACCACACATTGATTTTCTCCCTCTCTTTCTCCTTTCCTTCTCCTCTCTCTAAAAATAAGGAAAGAACATCTTTAGAAAAATAAATAATAATACATTAAAAAAAATAAAACGAGCGATGGGGAGAGGGCAGTGACGTCAGGCTTGCTGGACCCCCACGGACCCTCATTCCTTTCTCCTTGACTTCAGAGCAAAGGCAGGAGGGATGTGCTAAAAACACAGCGTCCCTGAAGTGCACTTGTAAATAAATGTAGCTTTCTGGTTTGCCTTCTTTGAGTGATGTAGCCTTCACCCCATGCTCCTGCCAGTTTGGCAGGAAGAAGACGTCTATGGGGGCGATTTGGCCTTTTGGTCTGTCACATGCAGCTACTCCCGGAGGCCTTCCCAAGGACCCGCCAGGTTACAGCCCTCCTTGAATTCCCCAGGCCACCTGTCCCCTGCTGTGACTGACTGGCTGACCGCCCCGTCTGTATGCCTGGTGGATATGACATTCTGGAGGGCGGCGGGGTGTCTGCGGGACTAGCTGGTCATGATGGGAGGGGCTGCATGGGTGGGAAGCACCAACCCAGCCTCTCAAACAGCAGGAGGGGCCTGTGGGGGGGTGACCTGCCCCTCCCACTCTGAGCTTTAGGATGGTTCTCGGTGATCTGCTGGGCTGAGCAGAAATGATTCCAGCCTTTCTGCCTAAAACCTGAAGGGGTGACTTCCTAGAAAGCACTTTACGAAGACGAAGGATTCAGGAACCAGAATTTAACTTGCGCCGCAGACCTCTGGTGCTGGCCGAACTCTGAAACTACCATCGCAACGCCACTCTGATGCGGGACACCTAGATGCCGGGGGGTGGTACCTGCCCCACTCAGATGCCTTTCTTGGTTGACTGGGGCCCGGGTCCGCCCAGGCCTCTGCCTCTGTCTCCCTGGCACAGGCACTGAGGTCCTTCTGCCTGCAAAATCCAACGTGTCAGCGACCTTGCGTGGGTGTTCTATGGCCTGGCCCCTACTAGTTCCAGGGACCACCACAGAGACCCCCGTGGGGACCGTCAGGGGGAAGGTTTCCTGTTCCCACTTGGGGGTGGGGGATGGGTGCCCTGCAGACTCCTGTGGATGGCTGAGAACACGGGGCCGGCCTGTCTCTGAGGGGTCTGCTGCGATCCCTCCATCACTTCATGTGACTCCTCCAAGGGCAGGGCAGAGCGGAGCTTGGATCTCTCCACCCTCGGGCCCAGCCCGGGCTCCCGGCTGGCCTCACTCTCCTGGGATCAGACATCCCCGGGCTGCAGCAGGCACGGCCAAAGCCCTTCTGCTTGAACAAGCTGCCTTGTCTGCGTTTTGCAGCTTCACTGTAATGTCCTCCCTGCACGTGGGAGTCAGCAAGTGCGGGTTGAACCAGAGGAGCTGCCCCTCCCATCTAGGCTGTTCCATCTTTTTTGGGCGCTGATGCTACGTCCGTTCACGGGTTCATTGCACTAACACTTCCCGATCGAGCAAGAACGCCTTTAACCACACCAGCGGTGGAGTTCTGAGCACAGTGCGGGCACAGAGGTCTCCCCTGCCGGCCTCAGAGCAGGAGCAGAGAGGGCGGGAGGCCTGGGGGCTCCCCAAGCTGGCAAGCAGGGTTCTACCTACACAGTCATTCAGATGGAGAATGTGCATGACTTTCTGGAGTTCACACTGCCAAGGTCATCTTTTCTAGCATGATCAAGATGTATTTTCAGGTGTCACACAAGTCAAGTTACAACAAGGACCATGGACCAACCTGCTCTGCCCCCCTGTTCCACGCTGAGTCGGGTGATAGAGAACACCGGACCCTTGCTCAGGCGCACTTGTGTTTCAGAATCTGGAGACTTGCCCAGGTTAGCAGGAGAGTGCTCTGGATGTGTGTGTGTGCCTCTTCCAAATGTGCCCTACTGCTGTGGAAAATATAAAACCACAGCAATGCACGACCTACACACCAGAGTCTCCAGGAGCTTTGAAACCTCTGCCACTGAGGCAGTGCCCAGACCCGGGACATGAGGACCTTCGTTCCCAGCTCCTTGGTGGCCCCAGCACCCCTGTAGGAAGGGCCCGTGTCCTGCTTCCAGTTGGTGGGCATTTGGCCTTGAACTCACACAAAAACATTCCAGAGCTCACACAAAGCCCTGCTTCTTATCAGATCCCCTTGGGCTCACGGTCAAGGCCGTGTGTTCAGGTACGTGTGTGTCAGACTGGACTTGTGTGAAATCAGAGAAGCTGGATTCCAAGCTGCATGTTTGGATTGATAATGAACAGAACTGAGGCTGTCCCGAGGGTCACCAAACAACCATGGGGGGTGTGGGAGGAGCTTTGCTTGTCTACAGGGCACAACCTGCACAATCGTACACGCCCGAGACATCACGCTTGTGGAGAGAAACCAAAACCAAAACTACCTTCTGCAGACACACAGTGTTTTCGACTTGGGCAGGGAAGCGGAAGGAACCCGCCTGGCGCCCGGCAATCTGACTGGGCATCGAGTGGACAGGGTGGCCACGGCTCCTGGGTGCTCCCTGTATGTCACTCCGTCACCACACCCCTAGATGAGCCAGCACCGCCAGCCTGTGTCACTGGCAGTCAGACGCTCAGGGAATGAGCTGGCCTCATCTTTGCACTTCCTGGTCAACTGAAGGCTGGAAACAAACTCTTTTTCCAGCTCGACATTTGAAGAAGTCTCGGAGTGTGTGAGCACCCCTGCTCTGCCTGGTCCTATTGAGTTTGGTCCTGTTATCGCCCTCTTTTTACTCTCAAAAGTGTGCTGGTTTGGAGGGAAAATTGTGCGAGTCTACCAGGCAAAATCTGGTCTTCTTTTGGTAACTATCACAGGATCCCCCACGGTCAGGTGGCCACCTGTGGTGGAAGACCAAGGCCGGGATCCGGCCTCTGGTGGCCCCCGTGTGACCGTGAGGCTGGGTGGTGTCATTTACAAAGTGCACAGGACTGAGGGTGAGGGGACAGAGGCCAGGGCTGGGACAGTGCCACTAAGCGCCCATGTGACCTTGGCTACATACAGAAGCCCCATGGATGGCACCATCACAGCCTCTAGAAGGCTTGTCACAATGTCCCATTTCAAAAAGGTTCCCATCCATTGTTTCCGATTTTTCTGCGCGAACAGGCTCCCTCTTCCCGAGAGGCTGCTCCTGCCCAGACGCGGGGTGTGACTCCCTCCCGGTTGGGAAGCGAGGCGGGCCGCCTCCTCGCTGCCCCGCTGCCCCGTCTGCCTCGGAGCCTGCCAGGGAGCCCCACCGGCCTCATTCTGAGGCCACGTCTAGACGATGCTAAAGCCCTTGATTGAAAGTGACAGCCCCCAGCTAATCATCTGTTTGTTCTGACCCCAAATTACCGGGTTCGGGCCGAGGAGCCCTCCCACCAGCTGCTGCAGCCTCTTGGCCACTGTGCTGTCAGGTTGGCCCGGACTCTGTCACCTGCCATGCGAGGCTCTTTGCCGGCTGCACCCCCGAACACGGAGACCCTGGGACCAGCAGCAGCCGGCAAAACAACCCGACCAAACTGTGTCCGGAGATGGTGCTGAGAGCCACGTGAATTTCCAAGAGCCGCAGAATTGAGAACTCACTTTGTGAAGGCTTTTCCCAATTACGGGGTGGGGGGGTGGTCAGAGCGCAGCGTCCAGTCTCGTGGTTACTGTGCGGGGGTTCTCCAAACCAAGGAGGGGTCTGTAAAGGGCAGTGGTTCGGCATCAGGCGGAACAGTCTTTGCAGCCTCGTTTCCTGTGAGTCGTGTGCCCTGGGCAGCTGAGGGTGTTTCTAGGGGGGCTTGAGAGCCCAGGGGCTGCAGCTGAGCTGCCTGGAAGGTCCGGTTCCAGTTCTGTCTTGGGTTAAGCTGACACCCCAGCCCAGCCCTGATCCCGGGTCCCTACAAGGGTTAAATGGGATCATGTGGACAAAGGCACCCAGCACAATGCCTGGCACAGAGCCATGCCCTTGACCTCCTGCCTGTTTTAAAAACATTCCCTTTTCTTGACACCGTCCCAAGCCCTCCCTATGTGGAGTCTGCGTGGTCTCCACTGGGTGGGCTGCTAATGCAGACGTGCGGGTCTCACCCAGAAGAACTCCCAGGTACAAAGGAGCCCATAGACTTCTCAGGTTAACACTTGTCTACTTTGATCTTATCTCCATTTAACTTATTTAACTGAACTCATTCACTCCTGAAGTAAAGCCAGCTCACTTCCACTTCCATTCCAGGGCCTCGTGTCTAATGAAGGATGTTATTCACAGTGCTTTCCGTCTCATCGTTCAGTCCACATTTTGGGCCACTTTAACCCTCCGAACCCACTCACGGCCGCATTTTATTCAAAACAGCTGCTCGGTCCTGCCCGGAGCCTGTCTGCATCAGTGGTAACAACAGGCTCAGGAAACTGAAATCCAAGGTGTGAGGGGGGAAAAAAAATCCAGCAAGCAAGCAAGATGAAACCTGCCTAGTTCACAGCTGCTCCGAAACCGGTTCCCATGGATTGCAATCATACCCTGGTTGATTGAGCCCCAAACCACAAACTCTCTGAAGAATGGAGCACAAACACTTCAGTTCTAGGGCACGCCGCCGTCAGCCGCAAGCCCAGCGGAGCCGGAGGACTCGGAGGGCGGCCTGCGGGAGCAGGCCCCACGTGGTGCCCGGCCCAGCTGGCAGGGCTCCTTGGGAAGAGTGCAGTCAGCTGCCTGCTAGCATTCAGCGATTCCAAATCCAATTTCTATGGTTTCTGAATCAGTTCCTGGGGGATAAATGGAAGGGGGGAAGCAACAATGATGCTTCCAAGAATAAAAGCCGCGGACGTCTGGAAACCCCCCAAAACTCCACTCACAAGGAGGAAGCTTTTCTGAAGGCACTCGAACCCCCTTCATTTCTGCCGGCTGTCAATGGAAAGTGAAACCACCCCCTTCTTGGCCTGGAAAGGCTCCTCCAGCCACCTCACACCTGGGCCCAAGATCTGCCAGGGGCCAGCTGGTCACTGTGCAGAGCCTGCGGGCTGGTCGCCAGCAAGAGGCAGGGGAAAGGGAAGCGGGGCTGCAGTTGGTCCCAAATCAAGTCTGAAAAACAGTATGTGAAATTTGGCTTCCAGATATGAACACACAGCAACGTGGCGACCCAGGGACGATGGGGTTGAGAGTGGCCAGGGCCCTCGACCCTGTTTGTGAAGACATTATCTCTCAGGCACTTCTAGGCTAGGGCTATATTACTAATTGAGCTATAAATAGATTAATCATCTTAAAACATTTAAGACTCAAAACAAAACCTGTAAGTCACTGAAGTTGGTGCCACCTGGGGTGTGCCCAGCCTCTGCCCGCCGCCCAGGGCAGGGGCCTCCTTCAGGGGGTGGCCCAGGGCAGGGAGGGCTGTGCTGGCTGAAGGCCTGTCCCTGGAAACCCACGTAGGTGTGGCTGCTGAGAACCGGGGCGCCCCCTGGTCTCGTTTCCACTGGGGTTGCTGGCGGTCAGTCTTCTCTCACTTTGGCTACATCCCTAGGAAAGTTTAAAACTTCTCTTTGGAAATTCTCGTAAGATTCATATGGAATCTTCTCCATCTCCCTCCCTCCCTCACAGCGTCTCATGATGCTACTATCACACCTTTTTGCAATATACGTGTGTATCAAGGTATCTCAGCATCTTCTATCTTGGTGTGTTCCCAAACACTCTTTCGCCTTTGGTGAGCTAGAGAACGGTGCCCGGAAGTCGCGTGTTGCAAAAGCACACACCGTCCTTCGAGGGGACCCGGTTTCCTCTCCCTGCCGCACTGCACTGGAAAGCCATTCTGGGGCTCACTCAAAAGCAACGTGGCTTTATGTCTGCTTTTGTTGTTGGAAATGCCTTGCCAAGAAACCCCTGCCCACAGCCCAAAGCCCGAAGGATCCATAGACTCTGTCCTTAGAGGTGAACGTTTGCACCTAAACCAGGAGGAAGTATCCCTTTAAGGTCTCAGATGGAATGAAGCCTGTCTGCAAAGGTAATATCTGACTAATGATGACTCATATGGGAAAGAGAGGAAGGCTTTGAGGTGCGGTTTCATGGCCTGTCTTGTCTTGCTCTGTGCGTGGTCTCTCCCAGAAGGGTCACTCACAGCCTGTCCACAACAAGCAGGATGCTTTGAGCCTTGGGTTTTTTTTTTTTTTTGAAGAGGGCCACGAGGCTGCACCCGAGGGGCCAAATCAGCCCGAAGTAGCAGTTTCCTGGAAACACACCCCAATAGCCCACCTTCGACGCCTCTCAATATCCCTTACACATTTTCTGATGGCAATAGCATCCCAAGTTAACTGCAGTAAAATTTGATACTTGGAAAGAGTGAGCCATCCTCGATACCTTTTGTTTGGATTACATCAATATTTTATGTGGAAAGAGACTTTAAGTAACTTTGCAGATGGCAGGATGGAATCCTCGGTGCACATTTCTAACTTCCAAGGCTGCGGAATTTACTGCCTGATAAGGCAGCCTGTTCATCGCTCCGGGCTTGGCGTTTCTCCTGCTTGAAGGCGCCCCCCCCACCCCCAGTCTCCTGCTATCACGTTACTCTATTTTTTTTAAAGGCTGTATTTATTTATTTTTAGACAGAGGGGAAGGGATATAGAGAGGGAGATAAACATCGACTGGTTGCTTCTTGCATGCGCCCCAATCAGGACTGAACCCGTAACTCAGGTACATGCCCCGACAGGGAATCGAACCAGCAACCCTCCGCTTTGGGGATCGACGCCCACCCAATGGAGCCACACTGGGTCAGGGCCACTTTCCTCCACTTTTAATGAGCACTGACCATCGTTGGAAACTTCCTTGTTATTGGTATGTTTACTTCTGCACCTTCTGTCAGGTTTCCAGTAAAACGTAAGGCCCAGGAGAGCAGGAAGCTCGCCCAGCTGTGTTCCCACTGCCAAGGCCACGGCCAGGACGTGCCAGGCACTCAGCCCATTTGTTAAGTTTGAGTAATTCTCAGCCTCAGGAAGTCAGAGGTCAAACCTTGGTACCGTTTCACTTCCACTCACTCATTGTCCCGTGTTCCGCCACCTGGAGTCTGGCAGATTAAATCTTGTTCTGGTTTTAAACGACAGCCTTTTAAAAATCTGAGGACAGCTGCCTGCCTGCAACTCGGTTTCCCTGTCTCCTGTCACGACGCAGTGGTCTCAGCTCCTACCTGGCACTCACGTCTCCCAGACGGCTACTTCCCTGACTTACTGCAGTTTCTCACTTTCTTCAAGGGCAGCTCTTAAAACCCTCACAGGTCTCTGCCCAGAGAGTTGGCCCCCAGAAACCAGCCATGAAGACTTGCCCCTGTGCCTCAAAGGATGCTGGGTTCACTGCAACCCTTTTGGGAAATGATGCAGACATTCGGCAACAGTGGACGAGACAGCCCAAGGCTCCTTCAAACACCAAGGTGAAGGGAAGCCGAGAGAGTGGGGAGATGGGCCTTGATGAAGGCCCATCATGCTGTCGTGGAAAGGAGAAGACAGAGGGGCCCTCTAGAACATGACTACGGATGAATTATGAGCTCTAAATTATGACTGAGAACATGATTCTATTTTTGTGGGGGTTTATCACATATATCTCTCCGTATATACCGGTACTGAGACAGATGGGGGATGGATGGTTATATGTAATGAGTGTCAACAAAATTGGGGGAAAGCTATAAACTTGTTACTTCTCAGCTATGAGGGTGATGGATTTATAGGGATTTTCATTTTGAATAAAGTACATATAATATCACACTGATTATGCCACTCTCCAGGCGGTCCAGCCCAGGAGATGCAGATCAGAGCTGCTCGCTCTTTGGCCCCAGAACCCAGACATCTGCCCAGAAATTCCTGAGGCGCTCCCAGGGTGTCTCAGGTGTAGTGAGTGTGCATTAGTTTTCAGGGTGGGGGATGGGAGCAGCCCCAGGCGGGCCTCCCAGGAAGCCTCTGTCAACCACGAGTGCTGGGCTGTGCCCTGGTGCTCCAGACCCGCCCCTCACTGAAGGGTCCACGTGTGGCCGATGTCGTGGCTTGTGGCCTTTCGAGGCTCCCAGAATTCATAGACCAGATCAGGGTCAGAGAATTCTGCATTTGGAGTGAATCTCACTGCAGCAAAGAATCACCTTTCAGAAGTTCTGCCAATTAGAGAGAATACAACTTTTGTTGCAACTTCACCTTTGAATGATAATAAACTGAAGTGGAAACACAGATCACCCCAAGAGAGCCAGTGGGATCCAGTAACAAGATGTTTCGTTATGGGCTGTTCCTTGTTTATTGACAATTTCACGCATACTGTGACATAGTATAACCATTTTATGTGAGTTTTTAAAAATCCTCAACTGAGAACACGTTTTTACAGATTTTAAAGAGAGAGGACGGGGTGGGGGGGGGAGAGAGAGAGAGAGAGACATCGATGTGAGAGAGAAGCATCGATCGGTTGCCTCTCCTACGTGTCCTGACCAGGAATCAAGCCCACAGCCTTTCAGAGCGAGAGACGATGTTCCAACCAGCTGCACCACCCGGCCAGGGCCATTTACATGGACTTTAAAATATTTTTCTTAGTGCGCAAACCATGCGTTGCACGAGCAGGCCTGCCTTTTCAGCCGTTTGTTGCCAGTCACGGAGGAGGGCAACACAGAGTGCATGTACCCCCCAGATAATGTTTGGGCGCCCGAGCAAACCCCGCCTTCCAGCCCCGCGTGCAGACGCCCCTGCATCCCCAAGCCTGCAGCCTCCAGAATTTGGAAGCCACAGGTGTCACTCTGACGCTTTGCAGATGCTCTGTCCGCAGCACGTCGCTGAGACATGTCAAGGGGCGGACAGAGTACGACTCGACTGGTTGCTCCCTCCCGGTGGCATCTGCCCCTCACGTAGGATCCTTGTTTCTGGGCCTCCTGCCCGTATTTCACGTGAAGTTCATTAAACATGAACACCTAAAAATAGGTTTTTTAAAATATCACCTAACCCCACAGGTTAGGCTCTAGAAAACAAAACAAAATGGCTGGAAGAAAAAGGTCTCTATTACGTAATTAACCAACCCTAGTGGGCATTCTTCCTTACGAGGGAATAACGTCCTTCCAGGGGTCATTTGCTCGGCCTGGGCTTGCCAGTGGGAACAGGAGAGAACATAGGCCTAATGTCAGACAGAAAAGAGTGGAGAGGAAAAGGAAGTGAGGGGCAGGCGAGAGAAACATCTGCTGTTACAACATGACCCATTTTGTGTAAACAGTGAGAATACTTGAGTTTCAATAAACCAGACGCTGTTAAATTATGCTTATTGTTACCATTTTTTCCCTGACAGAACAGTCTGACTTCTCTTGCACTGCAGTTTCGCTGGGAAAGGCGTGAAGTTAGAAATACATGTATGCAGCTCCTGGTTCGTCTGGGTTCACCCTGCCCACCCTGAAGCAAACTCAAGAATTCTCGAGTTATGAGAGCTGAAGACAACTCCCTGGGCGAAAAGGTAGTGTCCCTACTCCCAGATTTTTAACAAGATCACCAAACACATTTAAAAACAACAACTGATTTTAAAACTCACATTTTACAGCACAGGTTTCGGGGAATCAGTATTAAAGTGCTGCATTAAGCAAGCGTACGTGTGGATGGGATGCAGCAAGAACACTAGAGTTTGGGGAAGCCACGTTGTGTGTGGACTCTGGTGTGAAATAACTCATGTGGACGGTTTTACTTGATGTCTCCACATCAGGGTGAGTCTTCCTCGGGCCTGGGAGGGAGGACGCACCAACAGGGCCTTCCTGTTCCCACAGAGCTGAGTGTGAAGGGCGTGTGACTGGGGGCAAATGAGCTGTCCCTGGAGGGCTCAACGCCCAAGGAGACTGCACTGATTTCACGTGGAAGGAGCAGGGGAAACTCACGATGAAGTGTGGAGATCCTGCTCCACATGGAAGGCAAGAGATGGTATGGAGTTGGGGGAAGGGGGCGGGACCCGCACTTGGAGTCAGGAGGAGGCAGGAACCACAGCCTGGGCCAGGGCTCAGGTTACTCTGCCTTGTGCTGTGGGCAGGGGGGGATGAGGCGTCCACTCTGTCTCTGCCAGCCGAGGACTAGCACGAGGACCTGGCTTGATGCTGCTCCCAGACCCTCGGACCAGCCGTGGTGGGGCTGTCCCCGAAGCCCAGGCAGCTTGGCCTCCCGACCTGGGTGCAGGGACGTCCGGGGACCCTGTGTACCCCTGGAACGCCTGCTTTACCAAGTTCTTGAATTCTGCTGTTTTCAGGACAGAACCCAGAAATCCGAGTGTCAGTGCTTCTAATCTCACATATAAACCTTTTGTTGCGTCTTCTTGCCATTCAGAGGAGGGAATAAATCAGGCTTTCAAAACCTACTCCGCACACAGAGTATTTATTCTAAATTATGTCATCACTATCAAATAGATTTTTTTTTTTTTTACCAAGAGAGCTAAGTGAAAGTTATATATTTGGAATAATGTTCCACAGAAATGAACTCGAAGATAAAATCAGGATGCTTCTTCTGTTCTGCACACGCTCTAGTTGGATACGTCCTGGGAGGGCCCTGGATGTTGTCGCCTGTTGGTGTCGGTGCGGGTGGCCAAGGCTCCCCCCGACATGCTCCCCAAGTGGAGCTCCTGGTTCCTTCCCTCTGTGGGTCCTTGAGGAGGGAGCTGCCTCCAAGAAG
Source organism: Artibeus jamaicensis (assembly GCF_021234435.1). Classification (NCBI taxonomy): domain Eukaryota; kingdom Metazoa; phylum Chordata; class Mammalia; order Chiroptera; family Phyllostomidae; genus Artibeus; species Artibeus jamaicensis. The sequence continues at coordinate 2,820,763 of NW_026521195.1, read as the reverse complement.
AAGAGGAAACAACTCACGTCTCCCTGCCGCACACCGGAGCCACTACACCCGAATTCTCCAACCCCCCCTGGCTTTACGGAGGGAGAGCTGACGACTCTAATTGTCTGTGTTTACAGCGTACAATGTGATGAGCTCATACGCGCTCACATTGTAAAGTGATTACCAAGATCAAGATAATTAACATAGCAATCACCTCATGCAGTGAGCTCCGTGTGTGTGTGTGTGTGTGTGTGTGTGTGTGGTGAGCACACAAGGCCTGCTCACAGCCACCGCCAAGTGCACAGTGCGCCCCATCATCCGATGCAGCCACCACGCTGCATACTGGGTCCCCGAACTCACTCATCTGACACCCGAGAGTTCGTACCCTTTGACCCACGCCTCCCCAAGACCCGCACTCTCTGTGATCGTAGACGACACCTCCAGTGCTCCTTCATAAGGACGTGAGGGCACACCCCGCTCTCCTGACACTAGAAAACCATTTTTTAAACTTAGGGCCGACCTGCAGGACCACTGAGAACGAGAAACAAAGTCACAGCGAGAGCACTGGTTTCCCGGGAGGGCGGCAGCGGGCAGGCCCAGCTCGATTTCCCTCCTCAGCCGGAGCCACCCCCAGAAGTGCCTGTCCCTCTCCCCCCACAACCCTGCTGCCACTGGACTCATTGTTCCCGCCTAGAATTTGACGTCAGGGGAGAAGGCTAAACATAAGCAATAAAGGCAAAGATGCAACAGCCACCGACTCATCGGATAATTACAGATATTGGGTATATTTCGAATACTAAAACCAACAGCAAACACCCATTGTCCAAGGAATTTTTAAAGGGATGCATACTGCATCCTTGCAGTATGCATCGACCATATTAATCAAAAGAAGTTGTTGTGAATTACTAACACTTCCTTCACTGAAAAGGTTGCTAACCCACACTTCCCTCCTTTACTTCCTGTGGAGTAGCTTTCTGAGAGCAGCTGATCTGCATTAGAGCGAATGAAGCCAAAGTACAAACAATAAATGACTCGAAATCGCTTTCCCTGACAGGCTGCCTGCTTCCTCCTTCACTGGAAAGTGACAGGAAAAAAAAAGCTCATTAACATGGATATCAAATGCTGCGCTGTGGTAGTTACTGGGCTGAGCCCGGCCTCCCTGCAGGGGTTGGGGACCTGGGGGCAGTGAGGAAGGTGGGCCATCACCCCACACAGACAGGCCAGCAAAGGGGGCTTCATCGTGATCCAACACACTGCCCCTCCTCACTGGGGGTGTAAGCCGTTGCTAACCACTGCGGACACTCAGTGCCCACTGGGTTCTGAGGACTTTGCACGTCCTCCCACCCCCTAAGCAAGCTCCTCGTGTTGGCCCTAGCTGTTCTTGATTTAGAGAAAGATGAGGGTTAAGAAAGCGGCCTCGCTAGGTCATATAGCCCATAAGCAACTGGGGTGGATTTGAAGCCGGCCTGTCTCAGCATCCAGTGTGATTTCAAGTCTCCATCCGCTCAGGCATCTCTCGTCCCCAGCAGCCGTGGCAGAGGAGCTGCGGACGGGTGGATGAGGGCTCCAACCCCAAACCCGTGTGACTATTCCTAAATCACGTTCCGCATGTTTAGGTTCAATTCTGAAGGTGTGAAGAGAAAGAGACAGGTCCCAGAATGTCGAAGGTCTTCTACAGGATGTGAGCATACAGACGCGTGCCTTTGGAAGAACATATATGTGCTGGGGCCCAAGTTCGCCTGATGGTATTCCCCGCTCGGACCTGGATCCCCTCTCCCCACCCCCCCCGATTCCTTCCCAGAGCGCTCCACCTGCATAGCTCCATCCACACCAACTTTCTTCCTTCGATGGAGTTGCAAAGGAAAGAGGCCAGCCTTCAGCTGTGTCTTTGAATGGGACACTGCAGGTTTGCAAATGTGGGATTGATTTGGTGATCATCTTGACAAAAACGCAGTAGGGGGTGATAGCAATAGACTTGTTTTAAGACATATTTAAGAAAAGTATGGACTTCTGCAATGAGGAGATCTCATTAACTAAACCATAATTTTAATTAGTAAATTAGTCTTCCTTCCTTCCAAAATCAAGCCAACAAGATCCCTTTCCGTACATTAAGCACACAATTCAGACAGAGCTCATGGAGGGCAGGTATGTAAGGGCTTGTCCAGACCTGGCAACCATGACCAACTTAATGACACTTTCTGGCTGTGCAGTGGAAGGTTTCACAAGGAATCAGAGCCTTAGCTGGGATTGTTATTTAGCAGTTCAGCTTGTGAAGATGCTGGGTGCTGAGAGAGTCCTTAGAGAGAAGCATTCTTGAGGCTCATGCGCCCAGGAGCTGCGAACCGTGGAAGCCTCGTGAAACTTCAGAGGCTCTGCAGGAGCTCACCATCTCCGCGCACAAAACACAGAACAGACCCTAAGAACGCTGATGCGGAAAGGTACTTGTGACCCACTGGGGGACTCTTTTCCTTATACTCTCCATCTTCCCAAACTTCCTAATTTCTTCAAAGGAAGAGAAACCAGGACAGAAGTATTAAGAATCCACAAAGTATGTGACCTTTCTATTACACGGTCCAGGATTTTCCTTCCGACGGGAAGGAATGCAACTTCTGCAGGGGTTGGCTGTCCACCCTCCCCCACCATGCTCTAAACAAAATGTGATTTCACAGTTTATTCTTGCTGAGTATGCCAGCCACCAGCTGCATGGCTATCTCAGGAAAACTTTTGTCGGGATTATTATTATTATCATTAGTATTAATTATTATTATTAAGGAGCAGTTTAAGGTCGTAACAAAATTGGGGGGAAGGTATGGGGGTATCCCACATGCCCGCTGTGCCTGCACGCACAGAGCCTCTCCCATTATCAGCACCCCCACTGGGGCGGTTATTTGTCCCAAGTGATGAACCCCCACTGACATGTCATAAGCCCCCAAACGCCACTGTTCACGTTTAGGGTTCCCTTTGGTGCCGGATGCATCCTATAGGTTCAGACAAATGTATAATGACTCACATCCGCCACTGTGGTATCGTACAGAATCATTCCGCTGCCCTGGAAATGCCTTGCACGCCTTCTGCTCCCCCAGCCACAGTTTTGCTTTTTCCAGAATGCCATACAGTTGGAAACTGTAGCCTGTTCTAATGGGCTCCTTTCACTTAGTAACTCGTATATAGGATTCCACTGTGCCTTTTCATGGTTTGACAGCTCATTTTAGCATTGACTACGATTCCGTTGTCTGGATGGACCTCAGTTTACTTACCCATCACCTACTGAAGGGCATCTTGGTGGCTTCAAAGTTTTGGCAGCTATGAAAAAAGCTGCTCTAAACATCTGTGTGTGGCATTTTGTACAGATATGTCCTTTATGTAAACACCAAGGAGCACAGAGGAATTTCTTGAATAATTTTTTCAAGGCTTCATTTAAGACACAAAGATGAAATGGAAAAGCTATGAGAAAGGACATGAGCCACCATAGCGGGACCGAAGTGGTTCAGTCCAAGGGAGCCCCTGGAAATGCAGCAGGCGGTGGAGACAGTGGGCAGGGAAACCTGTTCTAACTTTCAGAAAGGGAAAGATGATGAGGATGAATACCCATTTCAGGGAACAGATGCAGTTATTACGAGATGTATGCACCTTTTATAGACAGAGGGCCCGTTACTCCCACCTTCAGGGAGTGCAGAAACTGCAGATTCTGTGTGGTTAACTTGTTTCCTCTGGGGCACCATGACAAAGTTCACAGGCCAGGCGGTCGGTCACTGAGGGCACTGGCTACACAGACACAATGTAATTGGCAAGTTTCCCTTAAAAGGACAGAGCGAAGGCTGAGAGGACGCCACTGACTCCTGCAGGGTCCACAAAGCCTGCTGACAGCGGGCTGATTTCTAAGTAGATGAGGGTTGTACTTTTCCTTCAAGATGAGCTACATAGAGCCAGAGGACGCGCAGTGAAACCACGCCAAGCGGAGCAGTGTCTGCCGAATGGCAGAATCAGATCTCGGATGACGTCTAGAAGCCGGAATGAAGATGTGTGGATAGCAGCATTAATTTTAAAAAAGACAAGTGGCATGTGCTCTAATTAGGTCCCACACCCGGCTCTACAAGGGAGAGGGCAGGAGCAGGGGCGGGTCACAGGTCTTGTTGGCACCTGCCACTCTGGGCTGCTCTGCTCAGGAAGTACCAGGTCCCCTTTCGGGCAGCCTGAGCTGACTTGTCACTAGGTCAAAGTGATGGGAACTGTCAGCTGCTGGCAGGGAGGGGCTGCTCAGGCTTGGGAGGAAGAGAATCAGCTGTCTTTGAACTGAGTTAAAAATGTTAGTGTGTGGCAGCAGAGGGGCGAAACAAAAGCAGGGCAGGGACACAGGGCCTGTGAGCACACTGATGGCTCCACAGAAGAGCAGGCCACCTGCCACTCAGGTGGGTCGCCGTGCTGAACACAGTCCTCTTCCCGACAGGACTGTGAGTCTGCTGGATGGCTCAGTGCGCTCCCCGCCTTGTGCATCTCAGGGAAATGAAGACGAGACCAGAGCCGCACGATGCCGCCTGCCCCTGCCAGTAACAGCTGTAAACGCACACTGAACGCAACCGTGCTAGCTCTGGGATTAGAAAAAAGTCATCAGTCCACCCTCTCCTTTCAAAGATGTTCCAGTTACTCTATTAGGTTGAGAATGGAGGCCTTTTGTCTTTTTTTTCTGATTCCACATCTGTTCGTGGAAGTTGGCAGACGCCCTGGGAGCAGTTGTGAAACCCATGCTTTGCTTTCTCACATGTCAAACTCGGGGACAGGGTGCAGAACTGTCCGCAGGGGGACGCCTGGCTCCTCTCCCCCCAGCCCGCTGAGATTGCTCTCAAAGGGAGGAACACGGCTGGGTGACAGCGGGCAGCCCTCTTGAAGGTGGCCCAGGCAGCGCGGGGCCTGCAGGGCCTGACTGAGGGCGCGCAGATCCCTTTTCCTGACCCAACGTCATGGAACAACCACTGGAAACTGAACCACTTAGTACGTAGCACCCGGACAACCGTAGCCAAGGAGAAGCCGCTGGTTCCTGCACAGCTTCGCCCTTCAGCACTCTCTGGGAGAGGGACGCCCTCCACTTTTCCAGAGAGGGGCCCCGAGTTGAATTCTGATTGGCAGGGCCAGCCCTGCTATAAATAGAACCAAGAGTTGAAGTCTAGAAGGCACCGGGCCGGGAGCCTGCATTAGCAAACTGGCACGTTCAAGGGAGAACACTCACCGACCCACTCAGTCATGCGGAGGCACTGGGAGGCTTTTAAAAGTGGTATTTGTGCCCTGACTGGCGTGGCTCCGTTGGCTGGAGCACCATCCCACAAAGTGAAACGTTGCTGGTTTGATCCCTGGTCGGGGCACCTGAGAGGCCACCTGTGGATGTTTCTCTCTCACATCCACGTTCCTTTCCCTTTGTTTCCCCTCCCTTCTCTTCTTTTTAGAAAATAAATATAAATATAAATATAAATATAAATATAAATATAAATATACACTATGTGCGGAGAGTCTGAAGTGACCACCCTGGGGTTGGCACTGGTGTTTAAAGGCTCTTCAGGAGGTTTGGCCAGCACCGAGCACCCTTGAACCAGGGCTGGCAAGGGGCATGACTTCCGGTCTGAGCACAGCTGCCCGGCTGCTACCTGCAACCACGTGGCTGGGAGCTCCCCTCTGTTGGGTGTTACACTGGCTTCGGATTTAAACGAGGTCGCCTCTGTGGACGTGTGTGCCCTGTGGTCAGGAAGCTGGAGGTGAGCCCCGAGGGGCATCTGACCCCTGTGCTCTTGGTGTTCTCTGCTGACTTGGCCTTCCCACACAGGGATTCTGCTTCTCTAAATGGTTCGTTTTCCTCGTGTTTGTTCACAGTCCCTTTCAGAGAAACTGCAGGCTTAGCATTGCTTCTTGCTCTCAGACCGTGTTATTAAGCTGGAGTTCCAGGACGAGACATTACAATGTTTTAGTATCTATTTTCTGAATTTCAGGGCAACGGTGAGAAAATTTCACGAAGCAAAGGCTGAGGTGGGGCCTGGGGCTCCCTTTTGTGCTTCAACGGCCGCAAACTGAGTCTCTGCTTTTCCTTGTGTAAAACCTTGAGAGATGAGCTTCGCTGTCTCCTCTCTGATCAGAGGACACTACTTTGTGTGTGTGTGTGTGTGTGTATCTCTGGGTATCCATGTGTGTCTCTTAATGTGACCCTTTGAGTTGGGTAGTAATTCTCCCATTGCACAGACCGGGAAACTGGGGTGCTGAGGCGAACCTGGCCTAAACTCCCACCACTGCGCTGGGCAGGGCCCAGCAGGGCATCCCCAAACTGCTTTAGAAAAACGTACCAGAGAGGAGATGGGTACCACCCACAGCTGCCGCCAGGACTGGGCATGCGTCACGTGGCAGCGCTAACCTGATCCTTACAACAGGCCCTGCGCCCTTCTGCTTCAGAGAAGAGGCTATGGAGTTTTAGGAGGGTGGGGCGAACAGCGGACAGGTAAAAGACCTGTTGTCCCCATCAGGTGGACCCACGTGTTGAAAGGCCTGAACCTGTGAGGAGGGGAGTGGGGAGCTTAAGAAAGGGTGTGTACTAATTTTGGATATAAACTGGGGGGCAGGCCCCGGGTTGTGCTCCTGTGAGGCAGATCCTGGAGAGAGAGCTTCATTGGCTTCGCAGGGAATCTACCTGGGCCGCTGCTTTCTTTGAACAATGAGCATTTTTTCTCTTTCACCGGAAGGAATGGAAGCCGGAGATGACAAACTGGAGCCAAGACTACTGGGGCTTAGTGGCACCAGGGGGCATCCGGGGAAGGACTTGGAGCTGCTTCTGCCTGGCCGTGTGCTGTGGGAGTTGACTCCAGCAGAAGGCCTGCGCCCCAAGTCCTCCAAAGCCTCCAAAGCAGGTTCCCAAGTCTGGGTGTCCCCCCAAGACTGTGTTTTTGTCGCTGAAGTGAGAGTCAATGACTTTGCATCACTGGGAGTCATGGTTTTGAACGGTCCGCAGTGCCTCTGCTAAGTCCGTGGGGGCCTTTTTGGCATTTGGAAGATGTCTGCTTCCTCTGACGAAGGGCAGGGCCCACCCGGGGCCCACAGGAGGAACCCACCTAAAGCGTTTCCGTCTTCTCATCCTGCTTCCAACACCACCTGGAGCCTGGAGCATCAGCGAGAAGTGACGTTAGAAAGGAAAGTGTCAGGATGCACTGGAGGCCACCCCTGTGTCCGTTACAGAGCCTCGCAGCCACCCTGACCTCCGTGCTGGCCTCGGACCTGAGGATTCCCCGAGCACCGGTCTACCCACAGTCCCACAGGAGGGCCTTGAAAACCTCTGTGTGACTGGGCTGAGGATGCAACAGGCCAGTCTCTCCTCCAATGATCACCGTGGCAGCAGGAGGGCCCATGCCGCCGGGGCCCGTGGCATGCTCCGGAAGCAGCACTGTGCAAACCTCACCGGCGTGGCACTCGGACCAGGCAGCTGGCTCTCACGGCCGACTGGGGGCCTCTCTCCCGAGGATACGGGCTGGGTGCTGGGCCAGGCCAGTTCCTTTTTCTCCTCCCCAGTCCATGGAAACTTGCTTCTGAGATGAATTTCTTCCAAGTGAGTAAATGCTACCACCAGATGTCAGCCCGTCAAGCAGGCCCGCTGAGGAAACGCTTCTCTGTAATGGGGAAAACACAGCGTCCGTGGACCAATGAACAGTCTGTACAATAGGCTGTGTTTCTTCTTTGTCTTGCATGCCTCTCGTTGGCTGCGCTGTCAGCTGGTGGGTGCACGTCCTGGCCCCGTATGGTTTCGCCATCATCTGCCATTTAACTGAGTTTTCTGAAGCCAGCTGCTTCGCATCCGCCCGCACCTCCACACTCCTGTTTCCTGCTCAGCAACTCCCTGCGCTTCCAGGAACTTACAGCGAGATGGGAATGCCACGCCGCCAGCAAAGCATGGACTGAACTCAGAATCACTCAATAGGAAACACTAAACGGCACCACCTAAGAGAAATCCGGACCAGGGAGCCCTTGGAGAGCAGACACAAATGCCTTCATGCCCCTAAAGTAAGAAAACTCTGAAATGCAGAAACAAAACTAAACTAAACTAAACAAGGCAAACCCCAGACTCTAGCAGAAAGTTTCCATCCAAATCAGGATGGGCATAAATGCAGTCTCCTCCCCCAGACATTGCTCCTTCACTATTGATTGGCAACAGCTGTGGGAGAAATGACTGTTTGCAGGAGAGACAACTGGGCACTCCCCGAAAGGACCAGGACCAGCAGGGCGGAGTGCACGCTCCCCACCGCCGTGAACATCGCTCTCGCTGTGCTGGTCAGGGACAGGGACTCAGGTGCCTGGTCAGGAGCTGTGGAAAGGGTGTCTGAACTCGGCTACGACACTCCCCTCTGTGATTTACTGTTAACCGTCTGTCACCAAGTTTTGGCTAGAAACCAGCCAGGCTAGTGACCGCAAAACCAAGTGGAGAGAAAATAACCAACACAAAACCGCCTCCACTTTAGAAGCACAGGACTATGACTTCTGTAAGTTCGGACAAGGAGACTAGAAGGCAAGATGTGACAAGAGTGTGGGACAGGCCTGACCCCGGAGGAGGGCTCATAGGCACCAATGGGGAGGGGGACCCACTGGGCCATTGGGCTCCTCTTGTCTCTGCACATCCATGGAGGAGATCAAGACACACTTAAGCTAACTGGTTCTTCACAGCCCCATGTAAGTTTGGGTTCTTTATATTGAAATGAAAAGGCAGGGCGTCTCCCACCGGCAACGCACACACGCCCGGGCTCAGGGCCACAGACCAGGACTGTGGGCGAGGTGGCGGCCTCGTTTGGGGTATGATTCCCACAAACTGCCCGTTAAAACACGTTTCTGAGGCAACTGGAGGAACGTCCATGAGACTGGTTGTTAGCGGACATAAAAGATCCGTGGTGGAGTTGTTAGGCCCTGACGGCCTGGAGATGATCGCGCCTGGAGAAACACTGGCGTTTGGGGGGATCACGCGGGTGGGCGGGGTGGGGGTGCGCTGCTGCAGCCGGGACGGGACCCCCTTCAAGGTATCCCAGAGGTGGGTGGGCGGTAGGGGAAGGGGAAATAATCTGGAAGCGTCTTACAACTTCTGCATGTAACTAGCAGTAAAATGTTTTTATTGAAAAATCCATCTCGGGGTGCCTTCCCTCCTAGATGGGTTCTGGAGGACGCCTCCCCGTGTCCTCCAAGATGCCCGTGACACATGCTCACTGCATGTTTCTGGCCAATAGGCCCAGGGCCACCAAACGCCCACCAGTGGTGCAGGCCACATGGAGGACAAGGCGCAATGACACACCCAACGGAGGCTGTTTCATACATCGGGCAGTTTGGAAAGCTCTCGATGATGAAGTTTCCCTCCCAAGGGGCCCGAGGGGGCGTTTTCATATCATGGAATTAAAATCCAGACAGATACACAAAAACACAGGGACAGAAGGCAGTGACGGAGGGAGTGAAAGATGGAGGGAAAGCAGGAGGGAGGCAGGACCGGCTGACTTCCGGGACTGGACGCTTCCATGTTACCAGGGACGGGAGGGAGACACGAGTCGAGTTCACTGGCCAAGGACTTTCATTCCGAAAGGAAGCCAGTGTCAGCATTAGAGACGGGGGGGGGGTTAGAGTGCAGCGGGGTCCCCATCAGCAGTGAGGAGGAGGAGTGTGCCGGTACCCGCCCAGGTAATCACGGGGAGTCGGGATGATGGCGAGGGCCGCGTGGCCACAGGTGCTCCCTGTAATTTGTTCTAATACACAGTTCAGTGCAGGCATTTAATTGGCAAGGGCAGATGCCTGTCGGCTGACTTGACAATCACTCAGAAATTACTGCTGTGTTATCTGAACAACCAGAGGTGGGACAGGGGCCCTGCACAGGGAGAGTGGCGTGTGGGGACAGCAGACAGTGAAGGTAGCTTCGGTCAAAGGCGTTAGGGAAACCCGTGTGCACTCATAGAAACATCCTGGGAATGATGCCTGCTGCAGTTTTGCAGTTTCACAGATTGGATTTTGGGCTCTGTCACGGGGCCCCTTGTGCCAAGGGGGAGCCTCATGCCACTTTCTGAGTTGGGGCAGGTGGGAATGGAATGCAGAGTCCGACCTGGGTCTCCTCTCCTTGCTGATGACCACCCTGCTCCTTTCTGGGTCCCCCTGGCTTCACCGGGCCGTTTATCTGATGGGACATGAGTGGGCCCCGGGCAGGTGTGGCGGAGGGTGGGCCTCTTACTCCACTGCATTCTGTCAGGGTTTGAGGAAGATCACACTGCCATCTGTCACCTCCTCTGTGGGCCCACCTCAGTCACCTGAGAGAACACACCTCCTTTTCTTTCTATTACAGGATTAAGAAGATCCAAAGCTACTTCGATCGGCTACTTTGGTGGCTATGACACAATTCTAAGGGCATATTACTAAGTGAAGGAAGCCAGCTGAGGATGGAGCAGAGGCCTTTGCAGAGCAGGGATGGGAATGTCCCCGTGCTCACCTGCACAGGTTCCTGTAAGCCCTGACTCATGGTCCTGTCCTTGGTGAGATCACGGCCTGGGCAAGGGCCGGGCTTAAACGGGGCTCATGGGTGTTCACCCACTGACACACCCCAGGGGAGGGGAAGCCTTCTGTGCGTCACGGAATCACAGTGAACACAGTTCTCCCTCCCAGTCTGGCCTCGGGATTAACGCCCCTCATAAAGCTGTCCATCTCTGGTGTCACGAAAACATGGTGCCATACCTTTGAAATGCCTCACAGGCTCTGGGTGCAGACCCCCTTTTTCCTTAAGGCTCCTTCTTTGGTGGGGGCACAGGATGGGACTCCCTCCCACAGACCTCCTGCAACTGGGGGTCGGGAATAAGGGCCGACCGACTGTCTAAACACAGGGGCTGTGAGCACGAGCTCAGAGCCCCGATTGCAGAAAACCACTGAGAATCTCCTTAGAATGAGGATGAAGCGCTGGCACAAAGGGCCGCGCTGGGCACCACGGCAGCCTGCCGAGTGCGCCTCGCTGGTGGAGCCCGGCCAGATCTGAGCATCTGCGGTCACATGGAAATTGCACACTCAGGGCGGTGTGGGGAGAGGGGGGGGACCCGGGAATATTTCCCCTTGTTTCAAGTGGGCAGTGGAAGTAGTGAAAGCTAAGTAAACTCTGGCTGTTAGATAATGGGCCATTATGACTCTGGACGACTTCCTGAATGGCCCTGAAAACAGGGGCTGCTCATTTCCTGCCTGGAGAAAAGAGAAATATTAGGGTAGTGGCGAGCGAGAATGCAAGCCTGCAGGGGACGTGGGCAGAGCGGGGGAGCGGGGAGCAGGGAGGGGGGGAGGCGGCCAGACTGACACTGATTCACGGCCGGAGAGGGAAAACAAAAGGAAGAGAAAAATGTTCTGTTCTTTCGTGGGCCATCAAGCCCCACACCCCGCATGTCTTTCCCACCAGGGCTGCCAACCACTGGCCCGCCCACAGCTGCCTCTGTCCCTGGCCACCCCCATGGGAGCAGAAGCCGGGTGGCCTGGGGAGCTGGGACCTGGGTGACTGTGAGTGCGGTAGGCAAGGGCCTGAAATGAACGCGGCAAAAGGAAGGGTAGAGGGATGGAGGCGTCCAGGAGGGCAAAGGCTCCCCCCAGCTCCCGTGGACACAGAGGCTCTGCTGGGGTTGGCGGGCCCCTGGGGGCTGCGGGAACTCGGGGCTCGGGGAGGCCAGGGCTTGGCTTCCCATCCTCCGCACGGGACTTTCCTGAGGAGGTGAAACAATCCCGCTCTTCTGGATTACCACACGTTGTCTTTTCTTCATTTATTTTTTTGGCGCATCTGACAACCTGTTTCTATGGGTTTTAAAGCTCATCGAAATGAGCAAAATAATCTAACAAGCAAAACCAAAACAGACTCATAGAACGGAGAAGAATAGACTGAGAGCCATTGGAAGGGAGGGGGGTGGGGGACTGGGTGAAAAAGGTGAAGGAAATAAACAAAAAACAAAACAAAGCACCCAAACCCCCAAATCTCACAGACACAGCCAAGAGCATGGTGATGACCAGAGAGCAGGAAGGTGGGGGGGGGTGGAAGAGGGGGAAGGGGGATAAATGGCGAAGGAAGGGGACTTGACCTTGGGCGGTGGACACACAACGCAGTACACAGATGGCGCATCACCGGGCTGTACACGTGGGACCTATGTAACTATTAACCAGTGTCGCCCCAATAAACATTTAAAAGAAAAACTTGAATTATCTAGAGTGCGGGAGATAATATATAATATATAATGAGTATTATATAACGTATAATATATAATGAGTATTAGATATCGCTATTGAACCTAGATAATGTTGCCTATTATAAAAATTACTCAGATGCTGGCATTATGACTTTGTAACCTACATTTCATGGAACCACAATCATTCATTATCATCCTTTTCTGTTTATTTAGCAATGTGGACTATGAGTAAGTCAGTAATTGACAAACGAATACATCGTTTTTCATGGTTTAACTTTGGTTGAAATATAGTGAGCACTAATAGTTGAGGATTATGTTTATGTACTTAATAAAAGCACATAAAAAGTTAAGCAAAGTCATTAGGAGCATTCTGGGCAGAAGCCCTTGACTGCACTGAGCAGCGGTGTGACCCTGAGCAAACTATGCGGACTCTCTGAGCTTCACTTTCCTCGGCTGCAACCTGCAGACATGGCGAGGCGATTCAGAGAGCAGGTAATCCATGAAAATCACTCAGCGTGGCACGGGGCCCAGGACGTGGCGAGAACTGGGCAAACCGCAGCCATCATAATTCCATCGACAATGGTTTTAAAGTACGTGTGAGACGTAAAGGAAGTGGAAGAGGGTCATCTGCCCCGAGGGCTGGGGCGACGTCCCCACACCCGTTGTGGCGATTATCAAATGTAGGGCGACCTGGGTCATGGATGAAGCCTCGGGCAACACAGACACAGGATCAGCTCCTGCTGTGTCCACTGGGCCTAATGGGCCTGTTCTCTTGATTTTAGAATGAAAAGCTATGTTGTGAGAATTCACAGATGTGGTGTGTGAAGACCTGAGCAACAAACCGGACTCCGCCAACCACCCAGATGGGCCGGGGTGACTGCGAGCTCCAGACGAGAGCCCAGCAGAGTTCCGCCCTGGAGCCCCCGGGACCCGGGCCCGGAAAGAGTGCGGTGACATGTGTGTTGTTGTCATGCATGGCATTGGTGAAAATTGGGGACAACACCACAGTTTGGGCTCTTATTTCATCATAATACACTCAAGCAACTATTTCACAGGTGTGTTTGTTAAGCCAGCGGGCTTGCTTGGCCTTGACCTTGTTATTCGTAAGTTCCCTAGTTCTGTTCCCTTCATCACGGTCCATGTGTGGGGACCCTGGTCTTGCTAACCTGGGTCTCCTAACCTCTCTCATTCTTGTACTGAAAACGCCGGGTGCTCCCTGAACCCGCATGCTCACCCCCAGCATGACATCTGTTCACCGACGTGAGCAACACACAGAAACAGAGGACTTCACTTCCCAGTATATTCAAATATTAATGACCGTCTGCATTATATCAGTTCACATATTCGTAAAACACAGGTTTGATCCACTGAGTGGCAATTTGGGGGTGGTGGGGAGAAGAGATTCCCCTTCCTTGGGCTTCACTCATCAGCAGTAGACCCACTTGAGGTCCCCGCTCTGCCTGGAGCTAATTCAGAACTCGGGATGTATACATACAGTGTGCCTCGCCAGGTCGTTCCTTTTGTGACCCTGAACGTAGGTTTCTGTGCTCCCATAAGAGGCACCTACCATGTGTCATTCTCATTAATGCATTCACCAAAGACAGTGCCCCGCAGAGGGCTCTGGACTGTCAGCACAGGCCCCTGCTACAGTCCCAGACAGTGCTGGGGGCTCTGGGGAGTGAAGGAAATGCACAGAAAACCCCTCACTGGAGTCCAAGGCCGACTGAGTATATGCACTCTAAGGAAGTGAACGTAATGTTTTAAAGGCACGTCAGAGACACATGCCTCTGCTGTCTGTGATGCTCCTGCAGGTAAGACCACTAGACTCACCCTGGCTGGTGTGGCTCAGTGGACTGAGCGCCAGCCTGTGACCCAAAGGGTTGCTGGTTCTGTTCTCAGTCAGGGCACATGCCTGAGTTGCAGGCCAGGTCCCCAGTAGGGAGTGTGTGAGAAGCAATTACACATTGATGTTTCTATTCTTCTCTCTCATCCTCCCTTCCCCTCCCTCTGAAAATAAATCAATAAAATCCTACTAGAAAAAAGGCCACTCGACTCAAGTCTCCAGGGAAGTGGGTATGAATGACGGTGCTGTGAGTGGGACTGTGCCATCAGAGGCGTTCCAGTCCCATGCTCTGGCACCTGTGATGTGACTTTGCTTGGGCATTGGACTTTTGAAGATGTAATCGAGTTAGAAGGAGGTCACACTGCATGAGGGTGTCTTTGTCGGAAGAGGGAGATTTGGACACAGACACACAGAGAGGGGACTAGCACATGAGGACGGAGAGCCAGACACTTGGCGGAAGGCTGTGTGATGAGAGATGCGGAGATGGGAGCGATGCATCTACACGGCGCAGCAGGGTGGCCGGCAACACCGGGAGCTGGGAAGAGGTGAGGACGGATTCTCCCCTACAGGTTTCAGGGAGCGTATGGCCCTGCTGACACCTCGACTTCGGACTTCTGACCTCCAGACCTGTGAGAGAATGCATTCCTGTTGGTTTAAGCCAGCCTCTTGGTTGTAATTTGTTATGTCAGGTCCAGGGAGCTAATGCACTCTGACTGCCTGCCGACACCAGACACCTTACGAAGTCACCTCCGGCAGAGGCGACTTCAGGCAGAGGCGACTTCCGGAGCGGCACGGAAGAGTGGCGTGTTGCATTTGTAGATGGAGGGACTGACAGTCTGGGGGGGGCGTGGAAATTTGAGCCCTGGACAATGAACCTTCACAAAACACATCCTTGTTTGAGGCTCTGGAGGAAATCACAGTGGAATTCTGCACTGGGTGGCTCTGTGCACACACGATCTCTTAGACTTGTTGCCACAAGCTGAGTTTACATAAGCTTTCTATATACATCTCCAAAAGGCCATCAATTCATAGGTAGGAGACAGAGGGAATGAAAGGGAAGCAAAGATCCTTATAAGGAAAATTTGGGGGAGGGGAAGGGGCAGAAGGGAGAGGAGGAGAATGTGTATTAATATGAGAATTCGTCTTCCATAAACACACACACAGGTTGAAGAGTCTCTCCTCACAGAGGTGCTAAGAATGACCCAACATCACACATGTGATGTTGCAACAGTTTTGTAATCTGGACTCTGCCACTTTGTAACTATCTTGCAATATCTTTGGGTTAATACTGTGCCTATGGCCTGTTTCTTATTCTGTACAGCATTGTGCATGCCCCCGACTGGTGTTTCAAACTGTGGTTCTCAACCCAGCTGGGTGCGGGGGCGTCATCTCAGTGGGCCGAAACCAACCTACCAAAGAAGACACAGGAAAACAAACAGACTAGAAAGAAGAAAAGAAACTGGACAATTTCTGAGTGATATTGTAAAAATGGAGATTATTTCATGGAACTGACACACAGCCATATGTATATGGCATGCTTTTCAAATGCAATTCTTTAGTCAGATCAAAATTGTTTGGAAGCCACTGAACTTCATGTTATCTTGGAACCTTCCTCATGGCTACTTTTTGTGAGGCTATGATTGGCTTAAAAATCTCTTACACAGGAAATAAGAAAATACAAACAGAATTTTCTAGAGAGAGACAAACAGATTGCAAATTAACATAAACTTTGCTACTGCAAATAACGTTGTTATCCATTCTCCTTCCAACAGGCATTGGTGAACTGTGCAGAAACAGCTCCTCCTGTTCCAGGTTCATGGGTAATTTGGTCACTGTCTGCTCGCCGAGGGGAAGAATCACTCCCCCCACTCCCTGGGGCCCACTGAGGAGTCCACCTCTGCACGGGAGAGGGCAGCTGAGGGCAGGTGAGCTCAGGTACTGTGGCTCTGTTTCTCCTAGACCACGGCTTCCTGAGGACCTGGCCTTCGTCAGAGTCTGTAACACATGCAAAGCAGAAAGCTGGAGCCGGTCCAACAAGACTGCTTCGTGCCGGTGGGAGGAGTGACCGTGCAAAGATGGCCCCTCCTGCGCTCAGCTAGCAGACGAGGAAGGAGACTGTCTGCAGAACCAGGCGCCTGGCCGTGTGTCCCAGGCCCATACCACGTCAGAAGGAAGTGCTCTTTCTGCTGCAAGAGCCCGTGGCTGATAAGCGCCCGGTTAATCATTCATTCCCACTCCCTCTCTGCAGGGAGCCCGGCCAAAGCCACTTTCAAAATGAAATCACTGTTGCTATACAGCAGCAAAGTCTCCACCTGCAGAACGGCGGGGCTGGGCCTGACGGTGGCAATCAGGTGTCCTTGTTCAGCATTTGAAACCCAGGATTGTGCTTTTATTCTTTGCTGTGCACCTTCTTGTGGGGGTCGGGGGGTATGAGTTTCTAAGTGAGTAATGGCTGGAAACAGAGTCACCAGCAGCACCTCAACCTCCCGATGACTAACTGTGGTCACTGGGTCACCCTTTGGTCATAGGTCAACAGGGAGCAGTGTCACACCTCTGTCCCCGCATCCAGGACGTTCACTGAGAACAAAACCAAAAGAATGAGTTTCCGGTTGCTTAGCGTCCAGGCAGGCAGCGACTCTTCCACCAAAGGAGCAACAACATCAGAGGCCAGAATAGGACCCTCGACTGAATCCTCACACATCACATAAATATTAACTCCAAATGGGGCACAGAGAAAGTCTAAAGCACAAAACTGTTGAACTTTCGGAAGAAAAACAGAAGACAAGTTCATCATTTTTTAGACTTTGGCGAGAAGTTCTTCAACACGACACCAAAAGCACAATCCATAAAAAAGAAAGAAGGGGATAAATGGGACTTCACAATAAAAGCCTTTGCTCAGCCAGAGGCCGCGTTAAAGGGTCAAAGGTGGAGGCGGGGAGCGAATATCGCAGTCCATGCTCCCGACAAAGGACTTGTGTAAAGAATACAGGAAAAACCCCAAACACAGAAACGCTCACTTCTGCTTTGCTGAGATACCTGGGCGGGAGCGTAGGGATGTTTTAGTACCAACTACTGGGGTTTTTTCCTCTCTGGTCTCAAATTTTAAGGCATCATGTCGCAATCGAAGGTAAGAAACAAGCATAAACTCTAAGGGGGGGCATCAAGCGACTGTGTAATGGGGATAAATAACATTTAGTGCAATATTTTTTAAAAACCAAGTTATGTAGGAACACACAGGCTAAAACGAACATCGGCATTTAACTGCAGGTGGGATCCGATGCCTCCCTTCTCACCGCCCTCCTCTCGGTCTTGCAGGACGAACAAGGCGAAGACCCAGCTCTGGGGGCAGTCGGTGGCAGACACAGTCCTGACTCCTTCCGTTCCCTTTCCTGAATCATTCTCAGCCCTCACGCTCCTTCCAACCCCGGTGTCAATGGCACCGCTCCCAGACCTGTCCTTCCGTCTCCTTCCCCGAGCAGCCTCGCTCTCTGGACCGGCTGCCTCCTGTCACTCCTTAGGAGCAGCGGCCCCTGCCCCATCCCCACCGTCTGTTCTTTCTCCCCTGTGTGGCTGCAGCCCCTCTGTGGGGACTTCTAACCTGCCAGGCCCTGGATGTTGGCGCCCCGTCTCCCACCTCAGGCTGTCTTCGTTGTGTGCAGGGTCTCCGGCTTGGCTGGTTCCAGCAGGGGCCACACTGCCCCCTGTCCCCAGGCCTGCCCGTCACTCGGGAATGACAGAAGAACTCCTGAGGACCGAACTGATCCTCTTTTCTCCCCTTCGAAACCAAAACGGAACATAAGGAGGCTGCCTGGTGCCTGGGGGTGGGCAGAGGCGAGGGATGGGGTCTGGGACCCTCCTGCCGTGCTCCATGCCGCACAAGGCTGTGGGGGCCACCTGGAGCCTCCTCATTTCTTACCCGCTTCTCTGGGGAGAAGGAGCAGGTGATGGACAGGTGCTCTGGGGCCCGGAGACCTAGTACCGCCTATAGGCTGCCCAAACCTCCGTCCCCCGGAGCAGGAGAGGGGACCTATTACGGCATCCCAGCTCTCAACCCACCAGGCCCCCATCGGCAGTGACCGAACTGGACCCATGTGGTGCCCACACATAAAAATTTTCTGTGGATGTGGAAAGACACGTGACAGGTGAGGAGACAGCCCTTCTCGGGGTGTAGGGAGCAGGGGGAGGAAGGAGGAAGCTCAGGGACTCCTGACAAGATGTTCTTTGGTGTTAAAAAGAACAAGGCAAAAAAGGGTCTTTCTGAGATGTGCCTGGGGGCTCTGGAGACAGTGGGTACCAGCAGGGGTGGCCGTGCAGGTGGACCCTCTGGGCTCCAGGGAAGGTTTGGGACACGGAGGGCAACAGCTCCATGCGCCCTCCCAACCTGGGCCCCTCCTTGGCCCCCCATGTGCTCAGAGGCAACAGCACATCAGGAACGAGGATACACCGTGAAGGGGAAGATGGGGAAGCTCCCGAGTTTCCATAAGGCCATGAGAACGCCGGGTCAGACAGGGCCTCTGCCCAGGGAGGGAAGCTGGGCAAACGTGCACTTTACCCCAAGACCGAGGTGCCACCCTCCTCCGCTCCCCCACACCCAGTGTCCTCATCTCACAGCCCATTGCGACGGCCTGGGCAACCCCCACAGCTGGGCGAAGCTCTGCCGGCCAAACCTGCCAGAGCCCGACGGCGTCAGAGCCCACGCTGCGCCCCGGCCCCAGGACAGTGCCCAGCTCTCTGTCTGTGCCTTCGTTTAGAAGGAAAGCCCAGTCTGTGTCTGGAAGAGGACCTGACCAAGGTTTCCTTTTTATGAACACACAACCATTGGCAGCACCGAGAGGTCTGTGTGGCCCCCCAGAAGTCGCCCTCACTCTGGAGGGACCAGGAGGCCCTGCTCTGGCCCAATTCCCAGGCCTCCAACTGACTGGGAGCTGTCAGGCTGTGCGCCACCCTTGCCTGGGCCGCTCTGGGTCAGTTCCTCGGGACTCACCGTTTCTGTCACTCGTCACGTCACAGTCATGCCAGAGAGTGTTAAATCAGAAGCAGCGTGGTTGGGCCCGTGAAGGGGCGCACGTACAAATGTGTCTTTTCACTGTTAGAAGAAAAACAACACACACACCGAATTTGAGTTCCTACTTTCTATGTCAACGACAAGATCAAGATCGGGAAAGGTGGTGACGAAACCGCACTGCCACGTAAGCCGTGCAAACTGCGTGCTGTCAGTGATCCGCTCCGTCAGCCCCCACCGGGGACAGGGTCTCACGCATGCGCTCCAATGGCACCGGCCTCTGCTGGGATACCCGAGTCTTGCTCGCAAAGACGTCTTGCAGTATTGCGCCTTTGATTAAAGACCCTTAACACATTTTCTCAGGTTTGAAGGGTACTTAACCTTTGATACCATTTCTGTTGGTCTGTCCCATGGTCAGAATTATGTTTTAACTGAGAATGTCAGCAAGGTGTGCCACCCGAGAAACAAATGAAGCTCATGTACAGTTGGGACTGGAAACACTTGCAGCCGACAAAACGGCGAGAAGAGAATGTCGTAATAAACAGTGGCTTCAAGGGGGTATTTTCCTGTCCAATGTCCCCTTTCTTCCCAGTTGCTAATGGGTACGTGCTGCGCTGGACAAGGGGACAGGACAATTAATCGAGGTAAACAGGCTTGGACATTGCCAGTTGAATGGAAATTGTCACGCAATGTGCTGGTCTTTTTTACAAGAACTATTCAGCGGTTCTCGGAGGCCCCCCCACCCATTGAAAGCCAGCCTGTCTAATTTAACGGTCTTTTTAGCTCAGCAAATTCTGATCTGGAGGGTTGATTTGCATGGATTTTTGTACAATCCTATTTACAAACCAACTGAAAAGAAGAGAGTTCCAGGCCCAGAGCACATCGTGTAGCCCAGAGTGTGCCAGAGAAGGCAGCTGTGGCGCGCTGTGACAGCCGCGTCCTCGCTGCTGTGGTGGGCTCTGCCCCCCTCAGCGTCCAGGGCTTGGGGACCGAGCCTCAGGTAGCCCACTGTGCTCAAGTTCAAGAAGAAGCGTCCCCAAGATTCGGGAGGGGCTCAGGTGTGTGTCAGGCTGTGATGTGAGTGCGACCCAGTGTGGGGAAAACTCCAGTGGCAAGTTTGTTCCAAAGCACATTGGGTTTCTCATTGTTTTTTGGCCTGTGGGCCTGTCCTTGTCAAGTTCATGTCCCAGTGAGCGTGCTCTAAAATTTCCTGTGAGCCATTTCTGTTATAAAAGCCCTGAGACAAGAATTTCTGTCGTCATGTCTATAGCTCAGGTGATAAAATGACCTGTGTATGAAGGGCTCAGAGCCCAAGAAACACACTGCAAGGGAGGGGGCGGGAGCTCGTTCCTCCTGAGACGGGGGAGGAGGACCCAGACCAGGGAGGCCAGGGCTGGCGGCTGGTGTCCTCTGGTTGGCAGAATGATTTGCCACCTTGGTTTCCTATAGCTCTGTCCCTATGGCATCGACGTGCAACTCCCTTTGGAAGAAGGGAGACTAGACCCTCTTGCCCCTGATGTAACAGCTGGATGATGGCCCAGCTGCCTCACTTGCCCTGACCTCCTGTCTGGTGGCCTCCCCACCTCCGAGGGCATAGCCAGAGTCCACAAGCTGGGAGAAGCCCCCCACCACGCTGGCACCTGATCTCGGATTTCCCAAGCTCCAGAATGACAAGAAATAAATTTCTGTTATTAGCTTAAAAAAACTAAGAAAATGACAAAGCGATATTTTGAGTATTATGAGATTTTTTTTAGGTTGTTCTTCTATTGATTTCTCATTAAGGTGACCCATTGGTAAGAAGCTTCACCAAAAAGCATGCCTAAAGTAGGTTTTGGAAACACTTTACATTCTCAAGGTTCTAATTCTGGATGAAAATGTTGTACTGAAACACCCTCCTGAAGGAAAGGCTTCACTTGGTAATCAGAATGATAGGTTAGTGATCGTTCCTTAGTTACCTTAAAAAACTAATTATGATTTTGTGAGCTCCTGAGCATACAAATCATGACTCTATTTTTTTTTTTTTGCCTCAGTGGGTAGGTCCATTTGTAGAAGTTTACAATAAAAAACATGCATGCACCAATGTCTGATGTTCTTTAATAATACTGTTCACCTGCACCACATCCCAGCGTTCGGGGGTCCTGTGCATGCCTTTCTGTCAGAGGTGCAGGGTGTGGCTCACTCCCACTGCCCCTAAGAAAAGGCTATTTTAACTCTATCTAAGAAATAATTATTTCAATTCTAAAGGGACAGAGAGGCAAATAGTACTGTGATTATAATTTGCTTAAATTATTTATTTCTTGTTAAGGACATGCAAGCCTCTAAGAAAAGTATATGTTATAATTATTTGACTAAGTGCTAGAGCAAACAGAATATTTGCCTTTTTAAAAAATATGAAGCAGATAACATCTGACCAGGTGGGGAAAACCAAGGCTGAGGTAGGTGTGGGTGTCTCTGTATAATTAACAGGGCAGCAAAGAACAGGGAAGGGACTGAAAGACTCTGAACTGAATGGCAGGTTCTGTTCCTTGGTTTCTCATGGGAAAAACGGGACAGAGTAGATAGCTTTGCCCCTAACAGCAGCTAAGAGTCCATGATGTCACCTAAAGTCAAAACTGAGTTCCCACTCGAACTTTGCAAGATAATACACATTTCATTTCCCTATAGGCCACGTGCAACACCTGGGCAGGTGCCAGGTCTCGGTCAGGGCGTCCGGGTAAGTGTTCGCATCAGTGCATGTCCACGCTAGGCGCTGCACCAGTCTTAGCCCTTGCACAAGTGTTTGGGCAGAAGTCTGCTGCACACGCTGAGCTAAAGCCTTGCAGGGAGTATTTGCTCTTATTCTCACCAAAAATCCCACTGGCAGGGCACTCATACCCACCTCACCGACGAGGGAGCAGGCTAAACGGGGAGCTGCTCCGGCCGCCCAGCGGCTTGGCAGAGCACACGGGTCTGTTGTGGGCGCAACCATGGCCTCGTGCTGCCCCCCAGCCTCGAGTCACCCCTTCCTTGATGCTGGGCTTGTTTGAAACCAGGGAAGTCCTTTAGCATTTGGAAACATCACAGATAATTAAATGGTTACATAACAAAAAAACCCACGAGAAAGTTAGGTATGTGCATTCCTCCTCCAAGGGAGGAGAGACAGAGATGAAACCGGTCAGGTCGGCGGTGAGGGTGTGTCTTCGCCCGCAAGGGGACTCAGCAAAGCCCAAGTCTTATCTGAAAGCGATGAGACGCTAATGCAGGACTCTTCAGTCTAACTATCAGGGAATGTTCTGGGTGGAGAAATGAACTGAACTGTAGCCACGAGTCTAAAAAAGAGGAACGATGATGAAGTCCTCGGTTTTTAATGTTTTAGAAAGTGGCAAACACACAAGGGAAGAGAGCGCTTGGAGGTGCCCGGAGAGTCCTGCCATCTTTGTGGCCGTACCATAGTCTTCTGGGGGGCCCCTTACGGACCACGAAAGGGGAGCAGGCAGCAGACTGGTCAGCGCTTACCGAAACACAACTCAGCAATGGGCTGTGGTCGCAGAACGACTGAAGAACCCTTCCTCGTCCGACCAGCCCCAATGGGTAAATGAGCCAATGCGAACTGTTCTTCTCCAGTGGCTGCCCTTGCAAGGGAAAGTCACTTCCTGAATCAGGGAAAGCACCCCCAGCATCAACAGTGACAGCAGCCAAACACACCACGTGCCACACACGCCCCAGCCCTCTCCTGTGACACTGTTACTAGCTCCATGGTCCCCACAGGCACTTGCAGGTGCAGATAGCTTAAGAACCCCACTAACACCCCATGGCTGGGAAGTGAGAGGGCTGAGATGCGCACCTTGCCCATCTGGCTCCCATGAATGAGCTTTTCCACGGTGATCCACACCACAGGTCAAGTGCTGGTACTCACCGGGACGGGGTTGCACTGAAGTCTGTCAAATTCCTTAGAGAAGGAGAAAGTCCCCAATTGTTTTGCTAATAATGGTCATGACACGCACAGTGATGTCATGCAAATGAAGGTGAAGTTAGCATCGGAACCCTTTTCCACAGTGTACACCTTCCACATCCCTGTGGGTCCCTTGCAACACGAGAGCTGCGTCCCAAGTCCAGGTCCGGAGCTGTGGTCACGTGTGTGCACGGGATTGGGGAGTGGTCCTGCAGGGAATCGCTCAGATCTGGCCGATGGCAGACCTGTCGAGGTTGCCCCGCTCTGTCTTCCCTGTGGCCCTTTGGAAACCAACGTGAGAAGACAGCGTGCTTCGGTACTGCCTCGTTCTGTTTATGCGGGACACTCTCAGGGCCTTGCCCAGAAAACCGTGCTGCTTGTCTTTGAAGAGATCAGCTACATTCTGAAATGTCTTCATCCATGTGACCTCAAGGTGCTGAGTGGGTTTTCACCAAGCAAGTTTCGTGGGCACTTTTTTTCTCTCTCACATGCAATTTGGGGAGACTCGTGTGACCCTGTGCTGATTTGAAATGAAGATGCCACATTTATTAGTCCTGAGGCGGACACATGTCTATGGGGAGTCCTTGAGAGCCACACATGTGCGCACACATATTGGTAAAACTGTTTAGCAAGAGATGACTGCGTCTCTTGGAAGTGACAGGGAGAGCGGGCCAGCCCGTGAACTCCCCTACCTCAGCCCCAGCAAAGAGGATGGGGCGTGACAGACAGAACGACCTGGGCCTCTATTTTAATGAACCTGGGCTCTCTGTCTTCAATTCTCTTTTCAGAAAGAACCCAAGAATGCCTTTCCTGTATTTCTTGGTGATTCTGAACTTGAAAAAGTAAAGAAGAAGAGGCAAAAGACAGTGGTAAGAAGTCAAAGGCCAGCGGAAGCTGGTTTCTTTCTTCTCACCCCGAAAGCTGTCACAAAAAAATCCACAAGGCCAGTTTTGGAAGTTAGCCTATGTGTTTATATCTTTTATGAATTTTCCACTACTGCATAAATTAATGGTGTTCTTCCTGCTTTTGAACATAACACAGATTCTCCAAATTCCTTCCTGCTTTCTTCGTAACAGTGCTGGGAGCTGCCTGCACAGTGTTCGATCAGTGACAGAGCTGAGCGTCGGGCAGCTCCTTCTAGGTCTCAGGGCCAGGGCCGAGATGCTGACGGGTGACAGAAGGGTGACATGGGGACCTGGGGCTCGTCTCCATGCCACCTGCTGCTCAAAGACATTGGCCTGGACTCACTTGCTCCCAGCTACTGAAACAACAGCGGGATGTGTACACCCCTGTTGCTATGGACTGAAGCAAAACTTTATGAAGCTGGGATTAAGTAAGATTCTTCTGGGAAGAAAGCCCATCAGCTTTTCTCATTCTTTTTCTTTTCTTCACCTCTTTCTCCTCCCGCAAGATGAGTGGGAGGGAGTGAGAAGCATCTCACAGCCACCCCCTTAGTCTGCCTAAGGGTTGGATTAGCGAACAGGAGGAGAGCCCGGGCGAGGACGTGTGCTTTCTTCTTGCCCACGTTTGCACAGGCACTTCTGAAACCAGCGCCGGCTGTGAGTTACGACAGAGGCGGATCACTTGCAAGCTGATGTCCACCTGGGCCTCCGTGGTCTGGTCTGCAAAAGGAGACCTCTGGACTGGGGACTGCAGAGTCCCACACTGACATGTGCAGCTCAAAGTTTTTCAAGGGGCTGATGCCACTTGCATTGGTGTGTGTGTTTCTGTGTGTGTGTGTGTGTGTGTGTGTGAGAATCTTGGAATTCTAGACGGAAATTAGGTAAGAAGTTTGACATGTTGGTCCCTGCCCCGCTCTAGCTTCTGAAGTCAGACAACTGTGCTCTATTTTGGGTGGCAGAGGCTGTGCCAGAGCAGGCAAGTTGGTGATTCTTTTAAATACTCTTAAGAGAATAAGTCAATGGTATCAGGAGACTCCAAAGAAAAAACCTTTAGTTAGCAAAACCCGTGAAATCAGAAATCTCCCAGAAATCAGGGAAGGTTCGGTGCACTGGGAAAGGCAGGGGGCCTGGGGCCTCCCTGCTCAAAAAGACAGAGCACATGCCCTTCTGTCTGTCTCGGCTGCAGCCTGAGAAGGGAGAAAACATGACCTGAGAGAATGGTGGGCTGAGGCACGGAGCATTGTTCTCCTTTGAAATGATTTGAATCCTGGTTTTTAAAGTATACTCGTGTTTGCGTGCTTTTCGAGGTGGGTGTTAAAACAATCACACAGCCTGCGCTGCTCTCTATGGAATCCCAAGATCCTTCAGGTCATGTCTCATATGGCATATGATGTTTTCCTGAAAGGTTTCTGAGAGTAGATATCAGCAAGTCAGGCAACGAGATTTCATGTGTGCGTGGATGAGAGAGAGAGAGAGAGATCGAGAGAGAGAATGTGTGGCTGTGGGTGTAATCGAACCTCCCTGGCTCCTGGAGGTGGCAGGTACCATCTTTTGGCGGTGGCCTGTAAATATTTTGCCCTCACAACCAGGGAAGTCCAATCAGACATCCAGGCGCCACTGCCTCTACCCAGCCTTGCTGACGGTGGTCTAAGACGGGAATTCCGGTCCGAAAAGCCACTGAGGCTGTTCAGTGTTCACCCGCAGGCACGCTCACTGAGGAGGTGCCTTGGCCTTTGGGAACCCATCGCACCATGTGTAGTGACAGACACTCAGTGTGAGCTCAGCCCCGAGCCCAGCAAGGATCACCCATCTGTACATCCAAGTTTAGGACCTGCCCTGTCTGTAGCTCAGCAAACCAGAGGAGAGATGCCTCTGTGAGATACTAGCAGTGATTCGTTACAGTGGCTTCTGAACTACTTTGCTTCTAGAATTCTTGGCTTGACTTGGTATTTACTCAGCACTGAGCTTTCCCTGGTTTGGGGGCTGGACTCTCTGGCGAGCAGACACCAGACTGGGAGACCTGGGCCTGGTCCAGTCTGGTCCGGTCTGCTCGGTTACACCACCTCCCAGAGCACGCTTCCCAAAGAACACTTCTTTGTGTTAAAAGAAGTGCTACAAAGGTTGGAGAATAAGAGAATGCATGGCAGTGACTCACTTGCTATTCATTGCCACAATATTCTGACCACAACATTCATTCTTCTGTTATCAGTTTTGTGCCTTTCTAACATGCAGGCTATAGCTCTCCAAAGTCAAATGGATCATGGGGATTTGCCAATGTTACTATATTTCTGAAGGTGAGAACAACACCTGTGCAGAGGTAAAAGAGTCTTTCCAAATTGAGGGACAAGGTTGACTTGAGAAAAAGAGAGGCAAGACAGGAGCACGGCGTGCGTGCGGGGGGATCCTCTGTGCTCAGGAAACCGTCTCAGCACCGTGTACAGACATCGCTTCTGCACAGTGCTTTAATCAGGTCACCATTGTGAGGGGGAAATATGCTGGGAATAATCCACTGCTACCTACTATCAAACTATAGTACAAAGCCATAGTGATCCAAACAATATGGTACTGGCATATAAACAGACATGTAGATCAATGGAACAGAACAGAGAGCCCAGAAATAAACCCATGCCTTTATAATCGATTAATATTTGGTATGGACAAAGGAGGCAAGAACATAGAATGTGGTAAAAATAGTCTATTCAATAAATGATTTTGGGGAAATTGGACATTATATGCAAAAAAAAAAGTGAAACTAGACCACCTTCTTGCACCACACATAAGAATAAATAAACTCAAAATGGGTTAAAGACTTAAATGTTAAATCTGAAACCACAAAAGTACTAGAAGAAAATAAAAGCAGTAAGATCTTGGACATTTCTTTAGCACTATTTTTTCTGCTATAGCACCTCAGGCAAGGGAAACAAAGGAAAAAATAAACAAATGGGACTATACCAAAGTAAAAAGGTTTTGCATGGCAAAAAAAAAAAAAGACAATTCACTGATACTTCTGGTAACAGGTTAATGTCCAAAATTTGTAAAGAACTTACAAAATCCAACACCAAAAGACAAACAATCCAATTAAAAAATGGGCAAAGGGCCTGAATAGACACTTTTCCAAAGAGGACATACAGATGACCAATACATATGAAAAGATGCTAAATGTTGCTAATCATCAGAGAAATGTAAATTAAGACCACAATGAGAGAGTACCTCACACCTGTGAAAATGGCCATTTTTAATAAATCAGCAAACAACAAGTGCTGGGGAAGATGTGAGGAAAATACAACCCTCATGCACTGTTGGTGGGAATGCGGACTGGAGCAGCCACTGTGGAAAACAGTATGAAGATATCTCAAACATTTAAAAATGTCCTAAGAATCCTAAAACATCAATATCAAAGAACCTATGCACCACAATGTTCATAGCAGCACAATTTACAATAGCCAAGAGTTGGAAGCAACCTAGGTGCCCATCAGTAAATGAATGGATCCAAAAATTGTGGTACATATACACAATGGAATTCTATGCTGCAGAGAGAAAGAAGGAGCTACTACCCTTTGCAACAACATGGATGGAACTGGAAAGCATTATGCTGAGTGAAATAGGCCAGGTGCTGAAAGACAAATACCATATGATCTCACCTTTAACAGGAAGCTAAACAACAAAACAAACAAGTAAGCAGAAAAAAAAAACCCCAAAAAACAAAGACACTGAAATAGAGAACAAGGGGATAGTGACCAGAGGGGAGAAGGAAGGGAAGTTAAGGGGAAAAAGGGGGGAGGGATTTGGAGGAACAAATAGGAAGGACACAGGGAGGAGAACTAAGGGGGGGGGGAGGAAATGGGAGGGAGGTGGGGAGCAAGGGGCAGGGGAGGCTGGGATGGGAAAAATAGACAAAAAACTGTACTTGAAAAATAACTAGATAAAATTAAAAAAAAATAAAAAAATAAAAATGAACTGTCTTATGACCCAGCAATTCTACTTCTTGGAATATATCTGAAGAAACCCGAAACACCAATCAGAAAGAATGTATGCACCCCTATATTCACTGCAGCATTACCTATAGTAGCCAAGATTTGGAAGCAGCTGAATTGCCCATCAGTAGATGAATGGATAAAAAAGCTATGGAACATTTACACAGTGGGCTAGTACTTGGCCATAAAAGGAAAGGATATCTTACCCTTCGCAACAGCATGGATGGACCTGGAGAGTATTATGTTAAGTGAAATAAGCCACTCAGAGAAAGACAAGTACCGTATTGTTTCCCTCATATGTGGAATCTAGTGAATAAAATAAACTAACAAACAAAACAGAAACAGACGACGGATACAGAGGACAGCCTGACAACTGTCAGGGTCAAGGAGAGGGGACTGGGTGAGAAAGGTGAAGGGATTAAGCAAAGACCACCCAGCTACAGACAACAGTGTGGTGATGACCAGAGGGAAAGGGGGGAGGGGGAGGTAGAAGAGAGTGAAGGGGGGATAAATGGTGGTGGGAAGAGACTTGACTTGGGGCACTGTACACACTATACAGACAATGTATTACAGAATTGTACATCTGAACCCTATATAGTTTTATTAACTAATATCACCCCCACTACGTGTGATAAAAAATAAAAACGAAGCAAAACCAAAGACGTGTTAGTGGAGAGGACAGGCAGGGAACCATGGTTCCTGTCCCCTAATGCCCCCGACACCTTCTGGTGATGCCTTGAGCCACTGCTGGCTGTGGTGACAGCCCTCCCCGAGCCGGGCTCAACAGGTCTGCAGTGCGGTTCACGGTGCCACTGTCCCAAGCTCTGTCCTGTTCCTTCTGCAACAAGAGCCTCTCAGTAAATACCCTCAGCAATGGGAAACTGGCTGTCCGTCTTTAACGGCTTGTCAGCTTTTGCTTTGTCCTCTTCATCTTAAAATAGCACTGATCTTTCTAAGGCTACAGAGGTGTCTGTGGTCACCCAGACACTTCCAGTGAGTAAAGCACCCTCCCGGAATGAGCAGTTGGAGGCTTTGGGAAGCGCGGTGAGTCTCTGGCCTGCCCTGATTCCCATGCACACAGGAGTCAGCGGCAAAGGTTACTCCTCGCCCACCCTCCACCTCCCGAGGGGTCTTCCTCAGAGCATCTAAGCGTTGAGACGTTAAAAGCCCAGGATGCAGCAAGACCAAGGAAGTCCAGAGTTGCATTTCTGAGAAGGCAGAGGGGAAATCTCCATGTGGCCCTCTCATTTATGAAGGATCAAGCCAGCACCAAGCAATGTCACCTTCCAGATCACTTTTAGGGAAACTTCTGTAAGCCCCCAGAATGCTTATTTAAAATGCTTCTGGATAAATAGTTTGAAACCATTCATTGTAGGACTTCCAATGCCTTTGTACTTGGTGTGTGGTATGGCACGTGAGGCACGCTTTTCGTGGGGGTCATGCTGACCAGGCCATGCCGGGACACGCCTGTCTCCTGGGGCCACTGGTGTGTGGGGGTATTTGCTGTCATGCAAATGACCTGGCCGACTAGGCTTGTGCCTTCTCTTCCCAGCCTTTGCCCCCTGAGCTTTCCTTTGCCGTCGAGCTAGAGGCGAGCTCTGGTCAATGGGAAGAGCCGCCTCTGGGTTGCTAAGCAGCCTTTCTCTCGCTAGGTCATTTCTCCAGTGTCTCTTCTTGCGGCTGCCCAGATGTTTACACCCCTTGTGGATGTAGAAGAGCTTCCAGTTTCAAAGGAGGTTTAAAAATTAAGGAAAAATTGGTTTTCCTTAGAAGTAAGGACAGTAGAATTCAAATGACAAAAATCTACTAAACTAGCCTTTGTTTCTCGTTTTGGATGTTTAACTCTACGAGGGCTGTGTGTGGAGGTGAAAGGAGTAGAAAAACAGGAAAATCCTGCAGCACCGGCAAAGAACCCTAAGAACAACTGCCCGAAGTTAGGTCTCTGTTTAGTTCAAGAAGAGCAATTGGAATTTACAACCCAGAACGAGAGGAGGATCAGCTCCCATCCTGACGGGCCCTGGTCTGACCCATCCTGGGCTCTGCTCTCTGATAACTCATCCTCGTGCATCGCTCTGTCCACTCGCTTTTCCCGGAGCTGCGGTCAGCACATCCGTCTGGGTGGGCACGAGCCTGGCTGAGGCTGCGTGGTCCAGCCCGCCCACCAGTCTGAGGACAGCCCCTGTGTGTGCCGGGGGCCAAGCATGCTGAGAGGGTCTCAAGGGAAGAGAATATTTTCTATAAGTGTAGGTTTAGCCTTCACTAAAAAAAACCCTCTTATTTTTTTGCTCATTTCTGTCCCCACACCTGGTCTTTTCATCTCCAACACACACGTTCAAGCCCTCCACAGCTGCCCCCTGCCCCCAGTCGCCCGGAGAATTCCAAACTGCCTCGGCACATGCGGCTGCATTTGAACTGAGGGACAAAACGAAGCAAAGGCCCAGGTCTTGATGACTTCAGCAGGGAAGAGGTTTCAAGCTGGATCAAGGAGGAAGCGAGGGGGAGAGAAAATTGGCCCAGGGTCGAAAAGGATGGAAAGGAGAGGAGGTGAATGGAGCCAGTCCTCCTTGTTTCTGGGCAGAGATGTTTCCATTCATCTTACTGCTGGAAACCCGATCCCGTCTGTTCTTTCCATTGGACCCCCGGCTAGGGATGGTGGAGGTGTGACGTGGGGCTTTGGAGCAAAGGACTCTGGCAGCTCCCAGTTTTGGGCTCGGGTTTGGGCTCTGTGAGTGTGGGGAAGTCACTCTGCCTCTCCGGTCCTCCTTCTCACGACGGTGAAAGAGCGAAAACCATGACGTCTCTCCAGCAGACTAATTTCAAATGAGGGCACGAGGGGTGTAAAGCCCAGTTCCTAGCACAGAAAAAGTCCCCACAATGTAGAGAGATTCTTCTCATCTGAGCCAGGAGGGCTCCACGAACTTTGTATTAAAAGCACACTTTCAAATTCAGAGCACAGTGATACATTATAAGGAGCTTCTCAAAGATGCCCTAAGTGAGATATTTCCAAAGAACTGGGGAGAAAGAAGGCAACTGGGAATTCAGAACAATATCCCCCCTACAACACGTCCGTGTAAAACAATGTGAACGCACAGTAATGCATGGCTGTCTGCCTGCCCGCCAGACACGCTCCAGGTGGCACACACAGAATGGAAAGGAGTACCGCCAAACTATCCTTAGAAGCTCGTGCTCAGTTTTCCATGCAAATGGGCAGTGATGATGGAGAAAACACATGTCCACTCAAGCAATAAGGCATCGAGCAACGATAATCCACAGTCACTTGTAAGTTGTATCCAGAACTATGATCTTAGCTTGAGGGTAGAGAAGGGGTCCTTGGGGCAGGGAGTCCTCCACTTTTCAGTTGCACCTTCCACCTCCTTGCATCCCCCTCCAACTATTATTCACACGCCTTTGAAGCCAGAGCGCAGATGCAAGAGACAGTGTGTCCAAGTGCCCAGCCATGTCTCTGAAGATGAATCTTAAATCAGAAATGGAGTTTCCTTCTCCTCCACGTCTTAGGAGCTGCCAGGGCTGGGGCTGGGACCAAGTTCTAGAACGGTCCCTCCCTCCCTCCCCACCCTCGCACCTCTGCTTCCAGCCTCCCAGCTCCCTTGCTCTGAAGCCCAGATTTTTGAGTTTTCGTTGGTTCCTTGGCCTATCTCCTCTCCTGGGTAATGGGGGTCACTTAGCATCCCCCCGCCCAGGTCTGTCCTCTCTCCTGGAACTGAGAGTAGAGTTTACAGTCCCTCCTCCCCCCCATCCTGGCCTAGAATGACAATGAGTACAGACTGGGCCCTGGATCTGCTGAGGGAGACTGTCCAAGCCACTCACCCCCAATAGCCGGACCCCATTAGTGACTTGGGTGTTTTCGATGCTTCAGTAGATTCCCTCCTCGGGGGGCCGCATAAAACGTGTCTGTCCTTATAAACTGCCTGGTCGGTTAAGGAGGTTAGATCATAGCTAGTCTACCTTTTCTCAGTCTCCTGGCTAAGTTCCATT
Organism: Artibeus jamaicensis; assembly: GCF_021234435.1. Classification (NCBI taxonomy): domain Eukaryota; kingdom Metazoa; phylum Chordata; class Mammalia; order Chiroptera; family Phyllostomidae; genus Artibeus; species Artibeus jamaicensis. The sequence continues at coordinate 2,788,948 of NW_026521195.1, read as the reverse complement.
TGTCTTGGTTCCAAAAATCCACATATGGAAAATGGAGTTTCACAGAGAGAGATGTTTATATTTACACAGTGATTTATATATGACATCCTTAGAGACCATTGTCCATGGGAGGGGAAGGTTTGTCTCTCATACAGTCGGGCTGGCTGAGGAAGTGCACATTCAGAGCAGTAAGGGAGAGCCGTGTTATAAAAGCAGAGCCGTGTGCCTCCTCGGCCTCTGTGGTTGGAAGTGTGCAGGGAAACAGGAGAGTTGTCCTGACAGAGACGCGGCTGAGGTTGTGTGTATCGGGTCTCATGGAAAGCAGCTGAAAAGAGTGGGAAGCAAAGCCAGCCCCACTTGGATGACTGCTTTCCTTTCTGTGGGTGGGCTGGTGTGCAAGGGGCCGCAGCCTCCCCAGGCCTGGGGCCTGGGAGACACACTGCACACGCCCCCTGCGCAAAAGGCAGAATCCCCATTCACACAAGAGGCCACCACCCCATGTGGCTGGCTCAAGGCAGCAAGCAAAATCCCCCAGATTCACTGGACATGATTCACGGAGTGGCACCTTGTTTTCTACTCAAACACAGCTGGCGGAAGGGTGGTCGCTGAGAGCCCCCTGCATGGGGCTTGGGCGATGGTGTGCACCTTGTTCCAACAGCACAAGGAGCCTCGCCCAAGCCCTAGTCCTCTTAGTGAGGGTGTCTCTGGAAGACAGACGTGTGGCTGCAGTTGACTCACAGTCCATTTGGCCTGTCCGTGCAGCACAGTTGAAAATGGCCATTTGCTGAGCTCCTATGCTACACCAACCAAGCAGACCCAGCATTTGCAAGGCTCACGTGGTCGCAGTTGGTAACTGGCAGAGCTGGGACTGAGCCCGGGCCTCCTGGCTGCAAAGCCCAGGCCTCTCTCTCCCTCTAGGACACGCAGCAGCCTGAGTTCCCAAATCCTACTTGTCTACTTTCCAGAGAGAACAGGCCCAGATAATCTTCCAGATTTTGGTGTCGACCCTCAACCAGCCTGCTGCCCCTAACCACTGAAGGCTCCCCAAACGGGGTGAGAAGTTATAAAGTGATTTTTGGAAAGAAGGCAAAATAGCGAGCAATAAGTACAGGGGGCTGTACTTATGAAAGGATATTTGTTAGAGTTTGGGTTCTAGAAGTAATCTGCTATTCTACAGACAAAGCGGGGTGGAAAAGATACTAAGAAAAGGTCAATTTACAAAGTGGATTTTCTTAAATCCACACCCAAAGATATGTTTATTGATTTTAGAGAGGAGAGGAGAGAGGGACATCAATGTGAGGGAGAAACCAATAGGTTGCCTCCCCTGTGCGTTCCAACTGGGGTCAGACCTGCAACCCTTCGGTGTTCAGGACGATGCTCCAACCGACTGAGCCACCCGGCCAGGGCTGCCAAGGCTGTTCTCTGCCGGCACTTACTACACTCTCCTTGCGGAATGTGGGGCCTTAGAAAGCAGCCTCCCTTGTGAAACTCATTCACTGTGAGACTGCAGTCCCTTCGTTTCTTGCATAACACCTCAAGGAAATCACCCAAAAGAGGAAAATGATTTTGGGTAGAACTACCAAAGCCCTCGTGGAAACCAAACTATCGGGGACCCATGCAAACTGGCCCAAGAGAACAGCCTCTGGACAAACCGGAGTCCGATGTTTTAAGGAAATAAAACCCTATGAATTTACATGACACTGTTGTGACAGGAAGTACGTCCAGCTCTCACCTGGAAAGGTGAGAAAACTCCAAAGAAGAGACGCGAATTAGAGTTACGTTTCTTTTGTGGTGTGGGGGGACCCCTGCCAGTCTCTGCCCAGGGTGCCGACAGCAGCCTGCGCTCCTGGGCCCAGGCCCAGCTGGGCCGGAGGTGAACACCGGCCTCTGTGTCTCCAGCCCCGCCTCCACTCCGACGTTATCTGGGTCAACTACATGTCCAGTGTCCACTCAGCACATCTCCGTGAGAACACAGTTTTCTCCCAGTGATGATGTAATGGATCAGCAATCTTGCAAAACTCTGATTATTCATGCATTCATGCAAATACTTATTTAACAAATGTGGACGGAGCACCTACGAGAAACTAAGTAGTTTCACATTATCACATTATGGTAAGCGTGCTGTAACACAGGGCATAGGAATAAACACTTTTAGGAGAAGGTCGGCGGTGGCCAGCAGTTCGAGGAAGGGAGGGATGAACAGGTGGAGCACAGGGGACTTTTAGGGCCCTGACACCATTTTGTGTGACACTGTAACAGGGGGACACATGACATTATTATGCATTTGTCAGAACCGATACAACACCAAGAGTGAGCCTTGGGCTTGACTTAGTAACAACTACCAATATGGGCTCATCAGTTGAGATAAAGGTGCCATGCTAAGGCAGGGTGTTAATGCAAGGGGGCCTGTTGGTACGGGAGCAAGGCAGAGGGGGGTACAGCAACTCTCTGTACCTTCTGCTCAGTCTTTCTGTGACCCAAAAAGTGCTCCGCCTGCCACGGAGGGGACAGACAAGATTAGTGAGGACTTGCTTTATGGTCTTTGTGGCTGGAAGACTTGGACCCCAGAATTTCAGAGTGACATTTAATCCTTTGTTCAATTCAGTCTCTTGCATTAGTGTTCACGGGACTCCCACATCCACCCACAAATCTGAACCCCCAGGAGGCCACACCAAGCCCAACAGAGAAACGAAGGGCAGACAAGCCCGTTCTTCCTGATTTCTTCAGCCCCGCCACCGCTGCCCACCTTATTCTTCCTGATTTTCATTTTTTGGCTAGAGCCCTTTGGGCACATATTTTTGAGCTGACTAAATCAATGTTTACCAAGTTAGATTCTTAACTGAGATGTTATGTTTAATATTCTGCTTTCCCGGGTTGGGTTAATAACAAAACCACCTTTTGCTTTTAAGCAACTTTGCTCATGTATTTTAAAACAAGACATTGGTTTAGTGAAGAGGACATCTCAGCTTCCAGGTCACGGATCTCTGCAGTGTTCATGAAGTAGGGTTCCCACGAAACACAGTCCCGAGGTGGGAGGACACCTCCTGGCCTCTCCGGGACGCCATCAGCCCTCCACGGCTACTGACCGAGTGGACTCCAGAGAGCAGACCTCAGGATCACCAACATTTCCAGCTCCACCCTCACCGGGCATCAGAAAATCAAATACAGAAGATGTTCCATTAAGTGACTTGACCCAACCACAGAGAAGGGCAGCATTTTGCACCCATGTGTCGGTGCCAAATGAAGTCCAATAAAATGCTAAAGTGTACCCACACCCACCGCACACGTACTCCTCTCAAACTTCAGTTCTGTGCTAACCCACACCCTTAGAGTTTTTGGTAGCGCCTGAGGAGGAGTAGGTGGTTTGTTTAACAGGGTTACAGAGAAGTGCGAGCCACAGACCTCAGTGTACATGAAAGGGCTGCTCTGAAATCCTGAGTTTTGTTCATTTGTGAGATGCTTGTAGTAAGAGCTGCTTCAGGGCCGGGAGCCCACCCTCCTAGCAAGCACCAGCAGCAACCCCTCCACAGAGAGACTGTGAACGGCCCATCCCGACTAAGCTCCAAGGCTTCCAGGGTGAGGCACTCTCGAACAGCTACTTCCATCTTAGGACTGTTCTGGCTGCTGCTGAAGTTCTCTCTTGGGTCACTCTGCAACTTGTCTCTCTCTAACTTCACGGCCCTTTTGTCTCAGTTCTGGACTCCGGAGACAGCAGAGTAAGTCGACCTTCCTTTTCCAGATGACAGCATCTCAGACACTTAAGCACAGTAGTCAGAGAGCCCCTCAGCCTGTCCACAGTGCTCAGCGCCCCCCACGCTTTCAACTGCTCTCTGCATGGATTCTGACCCTCTGCCCTCCTGGCCCCACGCCACTCCACACAGTCCAGCTCGCTGTGGTTCCTTTAAAATGTGCCCTGAATTACACACTCCAGGCCACATGCCTCCTGAGCAGCACGGGGCATGGCCAGATGACTACCTTCTGAATTCAGGACACTGTACTTTTATTAACGAACTCGGCCCTCCGTGTGACGCTGTTGTTGGCTCATATTGAACTTGTAGCCAACTGAAACACCCAAGTCTTTTTCACACTTATGCAATTTGTGCCTTTTCATCCCCTCAGTCACTCAACAAATATCGCCTTCAAGAAAATTGTTTCCACACCAAGAGCTGACGGTTTTCCATCCGAGGATCGGGCGACAGACCGACCGAGGGAACACGGACTTCTGACCTGCAGCTGAACCTGACATTAAAACTTTCCGTGCTGATTCAGAGAGTTGGCCAACGTGCCTGGCAGTTAGTTGTGGCAGGCACAACCACCGCGTGGAGTTCTGGCGGCAGGTGAAAGGGGAGCCGCAGCAGACGCGTGAGGTCAAGTTCCATTCTGGCCATCTCCCATGTTCAAAGCACTCTGTGCAGTGACAAGGCCGAGGGGGTTTTCTGCAAACGAGTTGGATCCTGACTATCACTGGTTTGAAAATTAGTGGAGATGGATTTTCAGGTCCAAAATGTGGATCTTAGGGATGATATAAAAGCTCTGGTCGCTGCTTCCCGACTATGACATCAAACAAGCCCTTTAATTTGCCAGGTGCCACCCTACATGTAAACATAGGATGATTTTATTTAAATGCTGAAAATACTCATGAGCTTCCCATAAAACTCTTAAACTGCCCAAATTGCTAGAGAATCACAAGACGCCTTTATTCGAGCTGCCCGGGCCTAGCTGGCTTCCCACGTTTTGTGAGTCACTTGTTGGTGGCCAAGGACCTCAGTCAGCTTTCGGGTTTGTTTCAGGGTGTTGGGGAGTAAACCCATCATGAAGGGCGAACACACACTCCGAGCGGAGGGGCCCAGCAGGGTACGGAAGAGGGCTCTGAGGCTCCCGGAAGCTGTCCGCCGTACACTCAGGTGTGCTGAGCACCGGGCTGAGCAAATGTGAGCTCACGAAGCTAAAGAAACTGCCTGTAAGTTGGTGGAAAACTAAGAGAAAATGCATGTAGCCAAGAGTTAAGCCCTCAAACCCAACTGAGTTCAAGAGGACGCTCTGTCTGTGGCAGTGACCTGGTGTCTGTCTCAGGTGGAGGGCGTGCAGGGGCGGGGACTGTGGGGAGGAGAGGAAAAGGCGAGACAGAGGAAGCTGGTGACTAGGCCGGGCATGTTGTGCAGTTAGGAGGGAAGTAACACGTGTACCGCTGTGCACACATTCTGTTACACACAACTACGGTTCCTGAATACTGCCCATGGGCTGCAGGAGTGGATGCCCACGTGCGCAGGTGTGCACTGACTTCAGATGTTTTGTTTTGAACTGCAGGTAAACAGGGCTACCTAAAAAAAAAAAATTCAGGAGCTGCTAATGTGACCAGATTGGCATTTTGAGACATTTTGGAGTGTTCCCATCTGCATATGGCCAACCGGAGAGCTGGTGATGGCACCCGTAAGCCCATCTCAGATGGTACAGAGCGGATTCTCGGGGAATGGGGCCAGGGTCAGGATGTTTCCCAGCTTCCTGGGCCATTTCCGAGATGGCTCTGGGGACACCGTGGGGGGGGATATCTAAGGCAGAGCAGGGAGAAGGAAGCAGTTACGACCATCCTCATGAACGACAGCGGGGGCAGCCCCGAGACGGCCACGCCGGGAATCCCCAGGACAGGGCTGGTGAAGTGGGGGGACCGGACGGGTGGGACAGCCCTGGGGTGTGTGAGAAGAGACTGATTCGTCAGAGTGAGGTGGCGGGAGGTGTATGTGGACAAGCTGATCTGGGCGTGTTACGGGGCTGCCGTTCAGTCTCCAAGAGGCTCGGAAACAAGGGTACAAGTGTGTGGCAGGGTGGGTGGCGGTACTCCCACCCGTGGGTCAGAGGAGGCCTTCACCAGGGACGGGGAGCAGAGCACCGAGGACCAGGACAGGGGAGGGCTGAGGATGGAGTGGGGAGGATCCTGGAGGGAAAACGGAAGGGCCGTCGCCACGAGGAAATACAAGGACCCGCAGCCAGGCTGTAAGGAGTGTCACTCTCAATGCCCTGGGCACCGACAGACACCGGGCTGCAGCCTGGCGTCTTCAGATGAAGTGTCCGCAGGTTTGGGACGACAGGCACCCTGCGTCTGTGTTGAACACTGAGCGTACTGTCGTCTGACCCACCTAGAGTGAGGCGGGAACCCTTCCCTCTCCCTGAGCCCCGGTCCCCACGGGGAAGCCAGGACCATGCATGTGGCACTAGAGGAGTGTCCTGTGTGGCTAAATGCAAGCCCTCTCTGTGCAGAGCCACGCCACTCCTGCTGGACAAACACGGCCCTTCCTCTGTCTTTAAAATGGTTCTCAGTCCTCCCGGGAGGCTTTCTATCCTGCACCCGCCAGAGGGAGGGCCACACAGGGGTAAATGCTGAGGAATCTGCTCAAGGTCATCTAAGGTTGAGCTGGGGGTGGAGCTAGCACGGCCAGGTCCTTGCTACTGGCCAGAGCCTGGATCCTTGGCCCAGGGGACCTGCGGCGCGCGGGTTGGGCGTCTGAGGGAGAGAAGTGTGCGGTGCCAGGTGTAACTGGCAACGTTCAGTGCTTCCAGAACAGGGGTGGGATGGGGTGAGGGGTCCAGGGTGGAGGAGGAACAGGACAGGTGGCCTGGAAGACGACCCTCCCTCGTCCCCAGCCGACAGCAGTCCCAGACACAGACTGCCCTGGGCAACCCAGAGGGAGGGAGCGAGCGAACCTGTCCTTTTGGCAACTTGGGGGGAAAGAAAGCTCTTTCTTAGAGACTGAGATCGGCGCAGTCCCTGGGGAATCTAGTTTGTCTGCTTCGGACAAAACCAGTTCATTGTGGCACAGATCAGTTAAGAGCAAAAAGAAAAAACAAAAAAGAGTATGAGTTCATGTGAATCACCTGAAGGGAACGGCCGGGAATCAAATGTCCTCCTCGGAAATGTGCCACCCCACTGAGGTTACCTGGGGCACCAGCTGGGCTGGGGACAGGAGTGGGCAAGCCCACCGGGCGGGGAGGTTGGAATTCTCGGACTCCCGTTCTGCCAGCCTTTGAATTTTAATTGTCACCTCTGCTTTCTGGCCCTGGTCAGCCAACAATTAATTACGTGAGCCACGTCCCTCCCAACCCGCCCAGGAACGGAGATGGCCGGCTGACAGTGCCGGTTCTAGATGGAAAGCCGTGTAAACTGAGCTCCCAGTGGACACGGGTGCTGTTCTGGCAGAAAACACGCTCTGCAGGGAGGCAGCTCCAGGGACGCTCAGGACTGAAAAACTTCAGACACGGCCACCAGACACCCCGTCGCAGAATGGTCTAGACAAGATGCCTCGGGCCAACCGAAGCCTGGGGTGTGCCGCGGCTGGGCCAGGCGCGGGCCTCTGGGGCCGAGACCACACTCTGGGCCCGCTGACAGCGACTTCGGCTGCGTGGTTGGTCTCGTTTCCAGAGACGCATCTCTCCCTCCCTGTGGTCACTTGAGAAGTGAATTCCTGCCGGACTCGGGCCGTGAAGTCTTATTTACTCCAACGCCGAGTTGTGCCATAGAGGCATGTCAGGGAACCACAGGGATTTTCCTTAAATAAGCAATATACTCATTAAACTGGTCATAATTAAAATGCTCTGCCCTGAAGAATGTGCACCCGGCCGCGTTTGCTCCCTCACCCGGGAAAGGCAGGTTCACTCTGGGAGGTAGAAAGCTGAAACCACAGCTTCCTCCTCGGACGTGTCTCCCTGGGGGGTTGGAGGGCACTGCTTTAGAGATGGGAGAGGGGAGCCCCCGAGGCTGGGAACCAGGTTTTCCCGCCTCGTCCTCTCTCCCTGCCACGACTTCCCTCTGTCCTGGAGATCTCGAGAGAGCTGGGCTGCTGGGGTGACCCAGAAACAAGAAGTCGGGAGGAGTCGAGAGCTCTCACCTGCCGTTTTCCAGAACAGCTCCCCCACTTCTGTCTGCTGCTCGACACAGCGCAGGCCACAGGCCCCAGCGTCCCCAAGGCAGCCGCTGACGCCCCACAGGCCTGCCTGTCCATAGGCCCTGTCTGCCAGGTGCTCCTGGGCCACTTACGGGGACTATCACATGCAGAAGCCAGGCTGGCACATCCCTGCTGCCAATGCACTTCTCTACCTGGCTGCCCCTTTCCTTCATCTCGGGGACCCACACACCTGAGTTCGACAATCGCCCTGAGGTTTCTGGGGACAGCGGCGTTCAGGTGGCTTTGAGTGGGACACACTAGTGTGGGGCAGGATGACTCTCACTCCCGTTATTACCCGGATGATGGATGGGTTCTGAAGGTACTGAAGGTCTGACGTCTGGACTGTGGACACTCCGAGTTTATCATTTTATACATTAGAATCCTGCCCGCTCCCGGCTGGCCTGCTCCTGACACCAGCCTGGCTGGACCCGGGGTTTGGCTCCTGCAGCCCCTGGAGGGTGATGCTGGGTGACTATGGGTGGGGACAGCAAGAGGCCTTGGTGGTTGCTGACGAGGGGAGGGTCTGAGGGAGGAAGAGGAGAGGAGAAAGTGAGGACCTGATGCTAAGGAATGCCCCACCCCATTGTGAAAAACTAATTAGGAAAGAGGCCGCGGATGCCCTTCTCTAGAGCTAGAGTTTAAATCTGATGCCGGCTCGAATCCGCAGGTGGGCCCGGGTCTAACCTCCCAGGGCGGGTGCTGCAGGAGGCCCCTGCAGCTGGGGTCTTCACGGAGCCACGATGCGATTTGGGTTATAAACCTGGGGCACAGCTTCCTCTGGGGATGTCAATGATCACCGTTCCGACGGCCAGTCTCTAAAGATCGTATCCTAACATGTAATGCGCATGGGACTCCTGCTTCTACTCATCTGAGTGTGAAAGGTCACATAATATCATACTAGGAAAACGCAATCACTTCATGCTGCTACAGCGTACTACCGAAAGTAAATACTGCTTCCACGTACTCCAAAGGGCTGAAAACACGTAACATTTGGACTTTGAGTTTTGGCCCTGTCGCTGCTGTCCCCGTGGGCTCCGTCAGTCTGCAGGGCAGCTGTCCCTTTAGAGAGAAGGAAGCTAGCCGCTCCTAGCAGTGGACACAGCAGTGTCCTTCAGCCTGGAGTCTCCTCTCCCCTCCTCTGGGAGCCACCCACAGACCGAGGTCCCAGATGTAGGCTGTGATCCCCACTCCGCACTGACTGCCCTGAGGTCACCTGACCGCGTCCCCTCGGGACACCGGTGCCCCGTTCTGTAAAGGCCGCGGGATGTCTGAACCAGCCCTGCCCACACGAATCACTCCCAGCTACTAAACATGTCTTCTGATGAAGAAAAGAACGTCAAACTGCCTTTCAGACTTCTTATTCTTGTCAAACCGTGAGTGTGAGTGTGTGTGTAACTGTTGGTACTTGTCGAATATCTCGTATCACGAACAAGACCACGCCTGTTTACTTTAAAACTCGTGGGGAGTGAAGTGGGTAAGTCTTAAGCACAACACACACTCAGAACAGGGTGTTTTTTTAAATGTTAAATATAGATGAAGTCTTGCGGAAAGGTGTGCTGGCTCGAATGGACGGGGTGAGCAAGTGGGAAAGGCGATGTGACCCCTGTGAAGTCTGAATGCAGAGAACGAAGCTAAGCTTTGGGTCCCGAGGACACAGCGGAGACCGCTCGCCCTGAACGGCCACGCGGTGTGCAGAGGGTCAGGCGTCTTCACAGATAAGGACCACAAAAGGCAACGTGTTTGGGGTTGATTTAAATGTGTGTTGCCCTCTATGTTTCCCAGACGCCCCTGCAGCAGCCCGAGGACAGCCGGCCTCGGCGAGTGCTGGCAGAAAAGATTTAACCGTGGCGGCTCCACGTCCAGGCGGCAGCTCCACGTCCAGGCGGCAGCGTCTGCTGTTGCGGTGTTTCTGCTTTGTGGTGTAAGTCCAACACCCAGCCCATCACGCGGCAGACGCCCCTTCCACTCGGGACAGTGGACAGTGTCCCCTCGGCGGGGCAGGCAGCCGGGGAGCCACTTGAGAAAGGGAACGGGGGAGCCTTGCGGGGCTGGGTGTGTGGTAGGCTCATCCTGTCATTTGGGTTAAGGGCCTGGATTTCCTTCAGTGACAGACGGTGCCTGCTGGATGTACAGCTTCTTCCTGAGACCCTCCGGCACTTTACACTGTTGGAATTCTTACTCATTCAAAAGAAGAAAGTTTGTTCTAGGCCATTTCGTTTGTCTTTCTGTGTGTCTGAATTCTGAGTCCGCTGCAACGGGGCTTTGCTCGACCGTGCTGGGGACAGAGCCACATAGTGACCGCAAACGCCTGCCCTGATCTGCAGGCTGCCACTCAGTGCCACCTGCATTCCTGGGCTGAGGAGTCTGACCCTGATCCCGCCCAAGGCCACACGTCCATGAGAAACGCAGCCCCAGGTGAGTCCCGTCTGTCCATAAACTACTCTACTGGCTCCACGAAAATCTGTGAACAAAAACACAAACAGACAAAACCACCGGAAAGGCAGCGTGGAAGGTTCTGCCATGGAACAAAGTTGGATTTTTGTATCTCCAAAGGTAAACGGCAGTCAGGGTCAAGGTCACCCAAAGGCCATGGGGCAGTGTTTACCTAAACTTTGCTGACTTCATCAGTGCTCACAACTCACATTCCATGCAGGGCCCTGACCAGCTCACACTGCTTGTCACCTACTAGCCACATGGTGCCCCAGTGTCAGGCGTGTGTCCCTCTTTATGATCTGAAAGCTGGAGACGAGCTAGGACGGCAGGAGCTAAATATTTTTGCTCATCATCCCTGTCAGCAAAAGATATGTTAAAGATGTCCCCTCAATAATTGATCCCTTACTTCATTATAATGCACACAGACAGTATACTGCTCCTCGATGGGATATTTTCCTAGCTAATGAGTATGTTAATACAGTTTTGAGTAACTATTTTCTAGCCATGTGGTCATATGTGCTTGGGTCATAAAACACACAGGTTTTGTCTTCGAACCCTTCTATCACCATGCAACTGTGTGTGTGTGCTGAGAACAGCTGAGGTCCGCTCTCTCGGCCAAGTCCGAGGATGCAGTACAGTCTCACTAACCACAGTCACGGAGCCGCCCACCAGATCACCAGAAATTATTCACCCTCTACCTGAGAGTCCACACCTTTGACCAACGTCTCCCACTTCCCTCGACCGCCCAGCTCCTGGCGACCACAACTCTACTATTTTTACAAGCTCAACCTTATTGTTGTTATTATTTTTTAAAGATTCTACACATAAATGAGATTATACAGTATTTATTATTCTCTGCCTGGTTTATTGCACTTTCGATAACATCCTCCAGGTCCATCCACATTGCCACAATGGCAGGAATTCCTTCTTTGTATAGCTGAACGATATTTCAATGTGTCACATTTTCTCTATCTAGTCATCTGTCTACCCCACTTAGGTTGTTTCTGTATCTGGGCTGTTGTGAATCCTGATGTAGTGGATGTGGGAGGCCGGGTTTCTCTTTGAGATACTGATTAATTCGGTTTGGATAAATACCCAGAAGTGGGACTACTGGATTATACGATGGTTTTATTTTTAATTTTTTGAGAAACTTTCACACTGTTTTCCGTAAAGGCTGCACCAATTCTCATTCCCACCAAGTACATAAGAGTTCTCTTTTGTCCACATCCTCGCCAACACTTCTCTTGCCCTTTTGAGGGCTGGTAGGTAGCCATTCTGACAGGTGTGAGGTGATACCTCATTGTGGTCCTAATTTGCATTTCCCTGATGTGGGCACCTTTTCCTTACCGGTTAACCATTTGTGTGTCTTCCCTGAAAAAAATATCTATTTGGATTCTTTGCCAGTGACTTAATTGAATTATTTGTTCTTTGTTTTTTGTTATTGAGTTGTATGATTCTTTATATATTTTGGCAATGACCCCTTTCTCACATATATGGCTGCACACAGATAAATTTGACGCCAATTTCAATTTTGTAAAAGCAGCCAGTCAAATCCAGTACAGAAATACATTTTTCATTTGAAAATCATTTTGGCTGAGTGCATTAGGTTTCTTTTCGAGCCTTTCTCACTAAGAAGTTTTTCTGCACAGGAACACGGCAGGAGGGCATAGCCCTGCATGCTGAAATCCGCCATGACCAGGTGTTCCAGGAGGTACCCCAAGGAGGTTCCCCAGAGCTGGCAGGCATACTGTGACTGCGGTGACGACCAAGCCAGGAGCTGGGACCACGGCCTTGCCAAGGCCCTTTCTGCAGCTGGGGGCTCAGAGCTGGTTTTCCCACTGAGTGGTGGCAGCCCCCGCCGGCCAGTGCAGTTGCTAAGAGGTCCCCCTCTCTTACGTGGCTGCATCACTGTGACCTCTCTGGAGGTCCGTCTCTGTGGACGGGCTCTATTGTGTTTGTACCTGTCATAAGACGTCTCAACTACTTGCAGGAAATAGACCAATTATAAGTAAGTACACACGCGAGGCAGACCCTGTGTCGTTCGGTCCTTCTTCTACTTACCCAAACAAGGCTTCCTTTCCCAGTGCCCTTCTACAAACCAAGAATAAGGACTGGCTAATAAGAGGGGACGCACTTGCCCAGCAGCCATTATTCCTCTTTCCCCTTCACTCTTGTAAGAGAAGCACACTTATCTACCATGTCCTCCAACAGACGTGTTCGGTATACAATACTGTCCCAACCCTTTTCAAAGGGACAGTTTCGGCTCGCTATCCCTAAAAACTAGTACTCTGGGGAGCGGATCATAGCCACTATTTGAGAGACTGTCCCTGCAACTGCCGCCCATGTGGAGTTCGGGGTCTTACAAACGTCCTTTGATGAAAGGGCTCTGCGGTCCGATAAACCTGAGTGGTTGTGGGTTGTCAGTATGAGTCGGGCCTGCTCGTAGTGGGAGTTTCCAGACACTTTGAGGGGGAATGTGCACAGGAAGTCATGTTGTGGATGCCGAGTTTTCAGAGCTTAATGGACCACAGAATGCTGTTTTATTTTGGAGAACATCTGTTACCACGAGCGTGTGTCTGGGGCACAGAGCTGGGAACCGCTGGTGGAAGACGCACTCGGCCAAGCGCTGCCCGTGACAACGGTGCTGAATGTTGGCCCCACGCCGCTGAGAAGCCACAGCAAGTGTGGGGACCGCTTCCCTGTGGCTCTCTGAGAGTGAGGAACCGGATCTCGCTCGATATACTGGAGGCAGATTTATGCGTCCATCGTTCCTCCCCTTGGCCAGAGGAGAAAGGCCCGAAAGCCGATTAAATCTGTGTTTGTCTAGATGCTTATTCTTTCAATCTATGAAAGCCAACTGTTCAGAGGAGGAAAGGGTTTGGGCCTGAGATGAGAGGGCTGGAAGGGAGGAGACTGGGAGATGCTTGGCAGTTTTCAGCAAACACGCAGCACATTTCTGGGCCCTCATGGTGCACATGTTCTGTGCGTGGTCCGTCCAGCCCTGGCGTGTGGACACGTGCGTCACCAAACATTTTCCAGAAGCCAGGCTGGTAAACAAGTAGGAAGAAAAAGCTAAAATTTAAATATTCAGGGTCTGGCACAAATAATATCCCTTTTATTACAAAGCTTTTTATTGCAGAATCATAAGCATGTGATTCTCCAACAGAACAACATTCCACTCAAGCTCACCCTACGGCATGTGAGGTACGATGTTCAAATTAAAACTAGAAATGACCGCACTCATGTTAGGACCTCACCAGATACACTCCAGCAGGCCTGACTTCTGCTGGGCCCTGCATATCATTCAATGCAATAGACTTTTCGTTTCAATGTGTGTAATTAATTGGAAAACACATTAAGATGATTTTTAACCTATTTTTCTTGTACCAAGTCTCCAAAAGTCCAGTGTGCATTTTAACACTCACAGCACACCTCGGTTTGGATGCACCACATTTCGAGGGCCTGCAGCCACCAAATGTGGCTCATGGTGACCACAGCGGATGGCCACGGTCTAGATGCAACACCTTCGATGACGACGATGTCAGGAGAAATAAAATCGTTCCTATTTATTGAGCACTTTCTACATGTCAGGCCACCTCCTTGAGTCCCCCCTATCGATCTACGCATGAGGTGGTCTTTGAGAGGGAGGAAACTGAGGCACCAGGAGGAGCCCCCGATACAGGGCACAGCCACTAAGGGTTGGTGCCAATGCTGGGGCTCTGCGGCGCCCCCTGGGAACACCGTCCGGAATCCTCCCTTGAGGCTGTTGTTCTTAGACCTGTAAGTAGATGGGGAAACTTGGGTCCTTTATAGGAAAAACATATACGAATTCAAATTAAGTTCAATCAGTTATGTAGCTGGGTGTCATTGCACTGAATTTGACGAAAATGTGTCTCATTTATAAAACATTCCTGGTTTCTCAATCAGTTTTACGCAGAGGAAACGTGCATTGTGTGCGTGTTAGGCACAGCACTAGCTGACAGACAGGACAAAGCAAACCTCTAAAATCCTACTTAATGGAGTCAAACATGCGAAAACATCTGCTTCATCGTTTTCAAACATTTTGTCGAGGTCTCCGACCCCATGCCCATTGTTTTGATCTTTTCACCTGGCGGGGCGGGGGCCATGATTAGAATTTTGTGGATCTTAAAGCTTAAGCAATTTGGGGGGCTCTTTTTCAGAAAGCTGGGCACGGGACCGGGGAGGGTGCCCGATCCAGCAGGGGGCTCATCACATGTTTTGGGGGGCATCCGTATGAGCACATGACTCACAAGGACTGTGCCAACTGCACCGACACCCTTGCTCTGCGGCAACAACGAGGAGCCCGTGGACCTCGAGATTCTTCTTCTATGAAATGAGGGGGTTGGACTGAGGGCTCTCCCAGTTCTGAGCTCATTTATTCACTCAGCAAATACATCTGGAACACCCAGGCACTCTTGCAGGTGTGACTCCGCACTTCAAGAAATTGTATTTTATGATAAATTATGGGGCAAAAAGTGTTGAGATCAAACTCCCAGCCACAATTTGTTTTGCGAGCTGGCCTCTGATTCCAGTGAAACCCTCGGTCACCTGCCCTGCGCAAACGCCAAGGCGGCACCCCACAGAACTGCAGCTGCTCTGAGGTTTGAGCTGCTCCCCTCAGGCACGGCTAAAGGCGTCCTGACTTTGCAGGAGGTTTGGGGTGCCTGGCGGGTGGTGCCCCAACTGTGACGCGTGCTCTCCCTGGCGGGAAGGTGCACTCATGTAAAACCTCGGCACAAACCCCATTGTTTCCGAGACCCGGGAAGCAGAAATGGGCGTCCTTCACCACTGGCTGCCGCGCTCCACGCTACTGAGCACATTTTCCCCGTGGGCAGACAGGCTGGTGTCAGGGAAAGGAGCGCTCAGAATGCAGTGGCTGCCTATCTCCCACAAAGCCAGGCTAGAACAAGCTGGTTTTTCTTCTGGTTCGGAGGGAGGGGTGTGGTGGACGATTCCTTAACCTCATGCCACCCCGGCACTGGCCAGAGAAGGAAAAAGAAGGAAAAGGAAGGAAAAAGAGGAGTCTGTGTTTTATGTCCGATGTACATGGTCTGTCCCAGCAGGGAGGGAGCCAGCCAGCCCTAACTCCAAGGCCTCGCTGGCTCCTTGGTAAGCAAGTTGATGGGTAGGGACAATTAAGGCGTCTTCACATGACTCTTGCTTTCACTTGGTAAGTGTTCAGGTTGGACAAGCTGGTGCAGGTGAACTTGGAATGCTGGCCCCAGTGCACCTCATCAGGAATGCCAACCTCCCTGCTAGTTGTTACACTTGGGGCACCTACAAAACCCAGGCCAAGGGCTGATTAACTCCAAATGAAAGGCATAATGAATCAGAGTGCATGCCAGGGTAACGCGAAGACAACAGAGGCGTCGGAGCTGACTGTGGGGGACAGGGCCCAGCCGGGGGTCTCTCTTCCCCAGCACTACAGCCATTTGGGGTTGGGGGTCATGCTTGGTGGTGGGGGCCATCCTGGGCATGCAAGAATGTTTGCAGCAACTCTGGCTTCTACCCAGTAACAAACCCTAGTGTGAGAACCAGAAATTACTCCCAACGTTGCCCGATGTCCTGGGGCGGTGAGGTGTGGGGAGCAGCACGCATAATCATCCCCAGCTAAGAACCACTGGCCTAGCTCTCCATGTTCCTGAAGTCACAACTTGGTCTGTGACTCCAGTCCCAGGCCGTACTGTGGGTCCTCACTCTGAGGGTGGCAAACACCATGCCTGGAGCAGACAACCATTGAATGACAGTTTGGAGGACAGACACCACTTGATTTGGAACAAGCAGAACACGTGCTAATAGAGCGCTGGGCTTTCCATTTCTAAGGGGGCCCATTTATCATGCCGAACATGTGAATGGGATAGTCTGTTTTCAGAACAACACACAGAGACTCACAGACAGCTCCTACACCCCAGTAAAGTCACGGGCAAGGCTGGTTTCCATTCCCTGAGGTGAGACGGGAAGGAACCCTTTGGGAAGCCTTTCGGAGCAAAGTCAAGTCCATGCTCCTCTCCAGACCCACCTGTGGCAGGGAAGTCTGGCCTGCCGACATTACTGTGCTTTGATAATTCCTTCCACTTCCCTTTATGGTGGGGCTTCTGGTTTAAAGATTCAAAAGGGCCACCTAGTAGATGGTTCCAAACTTTCGATGGTTGTAACTCCCTCACGTGCTTATGTAGAGCGCACCGTCTGGTCCCCCTTGCAAAGGAGACTGCCACCCTGTCCCTGCCCCTCGGAAAGATGAGTCAAAAACAGTGCAAATCGTGCCTGGTGTTGAAAAGCACATGCTTCTTGGGATAGGAGTCATGGAGTTAAACAAACGTTGCTTTCCCTGTCCTTGAAATTCAATTTCATTCGATTAGGGATTCCTCAGTGGGGGCCCGTGGTCTCACCCTTGCGCCACCCTTGGGCCTGGCGGGACACACGGACAGATAGGACGTGACTCCTGCCTCTGGCCACTGGATTGTCACAACTTCCCGGTGCAGAGCAAGTGCCCTGTGCCCAGCGCTTCTTGAGGTTACAGTCCATAGTTACTTCCCAGACAAACGAGAGTCAAACCTACTTTTCTTTGATGTAATATGTAAGAGTTGTCATGGTTACAACCTTTGATGAGGCACTTAAAATCGCTTCATCGTATTCCATGCAAAAAATAATTAGCTTTCTCTTCATTACGACAGGGACTCTGAAGGTCATATATTACTCTGAGCTGCCCGCCAATTTCTACTAATTTGAATTTTTGAAATAAAATAGAAATCTGCACCCCCGAGGTACTTGGATGACGGTGAAGACTGCAGAGAATTCTTTGACCCTTGCCCAGGGAGCTGACCACGATTGTATGGAGTAGGATGTGCTCTTCCTTGATAGTCCAATTTTAATCCAACTACTAATTCCTTAAAAATACTTTAAAGCCAATGCATGCTCCTCACCTCAGAGGTGAATTCCAGGAAAAGTGAAATACGTAAGAAGCACTCGCCACCCTCCTTGAGACATGCTTGTTCCCTGTGCTTCGGAAGGTGAGGAAGGCCCATGAGAAATTTTGTGGACTGAGACCCCTCCCTCTGACCCCATTGTTTGCTGGTTTAGACAAACTTTCCCCACTTTTTGCAAGGCACTCACACTAGTCAGTGAATACAGATGCGTTTGGCTTTTGGGCGTTTACATGAGATGCAATCACATGTCAGGTATGTTCAGTCCATGCCGTCGGTACTTATTTAGAGCCCACCTGGGCCAGCGGCTGAATGACCACATGGCATCTTTTTGCCATGGAGCTCACAACCCAGCAAGAAAGCCATACCGGACCTGGAACCATGGCCACGCCATTTAGCGCGCCGCGGCAGACGTGTGGGTGCCTCAGCTCGTTCCGTGCCGTGCCTCACGGGGAACTGCCGAGCACAGCTGGTGACTCTGACATCAGGTGTACATCAGGCCCCGGCTGCACTCACTCAGGGCTGTCCCTTGATGTCAATGGTCCCGAGTGGTCTCCCTAACTCGGAGGAAGAAGACTGGGAGGTTGTTGGGATTTCCATCATGGAAACGGAGATTTCCAAGTGGAAGCAAATGTACTTTTCTCACACAGCTCATGCTAGTCCTAGATGAGCAGCAAATGTCTTCTGCTTGGGGACCGCAGCCCCCACCTGATGCTTGCAGAGGAATTCTAACGTTCCATGACCTCTTCCCCAGTTAGCTGCGTACAGTGTACACAAGGGTGACTGCATTTCTCATGCTCCCATAAACAACATCGGATAAACATCCAGTGCCTATTTTTTTGTTAACCTGAGACTTTCTGGGAAAAGGCACGCTGTCCCCAAAACACGGCATGTTTTATAAGTAGGCCCTGGAAAATGGAAGCGAAGAACGTCTCTCCCCATTTATGCGGTCATGAGATGACAAAACGGAGTGAAAACCAGTTTAGGGGAGCGCTTTTAAATGTGACTTTGCAGTACGTCAAACCAGTTCTGAAATACAGCAGCAGTGGTGGGTAAGATACACAGCGAAGGTCTAATCTACCCACTTTTGAATTACTGAAGCTTCGACCCCATGAAAATCTGTCCATGTTTATCCAATGGAGGACTTAAATAATTGTTCAAATCTTCCAAGTGCACCTTTTTCTCAAGTATCTCTGAATCCCCCCTGAATTTAGCCGTCGGTCTCAGGATCAATATTTCTTTGAAGAAAGGCAGGATACATCACAGTGGTCCTTCAGAAAGTTTACAGGCAAATTCACCTTCTACATTTTCCTGGGCTCAGACCAAAACAAAACAAAACTTCTGACCTCCACACGGCCAGATTCCAAGCTTGATGCAGAAAACTCAGCACACACGTGGGTAAATATAAAACAATAGCTTTCTTTTCTCTGCTTAATTTTGTTAAGATACAAGTGACTCTTTAAAATAATATCATCATTAGGTGTGACTTACACACACACACAGTGATCGTGACTTATTCCTACAACATGGTTCCAACTCTCCATAAGTTCAAAAGAATTTAGCTTATATTCAAAAAGGATACACAAGATTTTAAAATCTTATTTAAAAAGCCCTGGTTCGTGTGGCTCAGTGGATTGAGCACGGGCCCGTGAACCAAAGGGCCGCTAGTTTGATTCCCAGTCAGGGCACATGCCTGGGTTGCAGGCGAGGCCCCCAGTGGGGGACATGTGAGAGGCAACCGCACATTGATGTTTCTCTTCCACTCTTTCTCCTTCCCTTCCCCTCTCTCTAAAAATAAATAAATAAAATATTTAAAAAAATAAAATCTTATTGAAAAAAACCTTACAAAGCTCTCAGGTCTTCCCCCCCAGTGCACCTGTGGTTATGAGAAGACAATTTCAGGGCAGTATCATAAGTGTTCCCCTCCTGATCAGTAACCTCCTTGAGTGGGAGACAGGAACCAAAAACATATTCGCATCCCAGAAGCAAGCTCAGGCGGTGACACATAGTAGGTGCTCAATAAAAGGGTGTAGGACAAGCCACCCACTCAGCAGCAGGCACTACCTGTGGGTCTGCATGGGTCTGAGCTCTTCCTCAGTAGGGTGCTGCCCGCCGGGGCCGGGGCACCAGGCAGGGCGTGCTTCCTCCCCTCCCCTGTCCTACCCAGGTCACCCTACTGCCTGGCTGAAGACCTTGGACTCACGTTAGCAGTCTGCAAACCAGGCAAGTGTCCCCTGCAGTCCACAAGGACACTCTGGGGAGTGGGACACAACAAACATTGCTTTGTGGGCTGTGCCCTTTCCTAAGGCCAACCCTCCAGAGGGTTCCAGGTCATCATCTCCTCCGCTGCCTTCACAGTCACCCTTCCTGCCTATCGTCCCCAGTGTGTGCTTCAGCCTTGGTGCACACCCACCGAGGTGCCACACAAAGGGACAGCAGAGTGCCCAGCTCAGCACCGTACCACTGCCGTCCAACGGGGAGGGAGCAGCACCTGGTGCACCTGCTGCCCCGCCCCATCTCCTGTCCTCGAATCCACCCACCCACCAGGGAACCGGCTTTCAGAACCGGCATGGATCTGTTCGGGAAAGTATTAACAGTACTTTTGATCAGGAAAAAAAGTTGGAGGAAGGTGCATCTGAGCTGACTGGTGGCTGTACCACCTGACTGAAAAGATCTCTCTCCACCAGTACACAAACTTGGAACTGAGAAGCTGGTGCAGATTTCCAGAACTAATCCTGTTCTCTGTGAGCACGGAAGACGGAGACTTGTTGTCGACTGCATCCCCCTGCCCCACCCCATCACTAGATCAACAGGGGAAATGAGGCAATTCTCCCATGATTATTCAAATGAGACGAAGTGTGTCAACAGTTCTGAGAAAGCTGGGATGCGCCCTGCTAAGCCAGGCGCTCTGCTGAAGGTTCGCACTTGTGCTTTGTCGCTAATCACGCCGACGACGAGCGACATTCCAGTTTGAAGTGCTCACGAACCTCGTGGGGATGTGCGGACTGGGACCGAGCTGGCTCCGGACTACAGGTGCCTGTGCGCAGAGGCCGCATTCCCTACGCGTCCTGCCTCCCAGCAGCTTTTGGGCCCTAGGTGCGCAGGAAACACCTACTGCTTGCCTACGGGGTTGAACTAAACTGAGAAATGACAGTGAAATGCACACCTGCAGTTCTGCCCAATCAGACTGACCTACCAAAACAAATGGGCCTCCCACTGGTACTGCCGCCAGAGTCCAGGGCTGTGCAAGGCCACCTGTGTGAGTGTCACTGGCCGGCTCAGGAAACTCCCCCAAGAGGATCTGCGGAATGAGGGCATGTTTGCCAAGTGGGTGGGGAGCCAGCTGCCCCGTGGGGTTGACGTCGTCTTCTCTAGTCCCAGGGTGGGTCTGCAGACAGTCCCACAAGAGCCTGGCCCTTGAGCCTGGGAGGCGACAAGGAAGGAAGCATGTCTACACCCCCAGTGATGCTGTCTTTCTACAAGGATCACTTCATGCCTGTGGATGAGGCTTTCCATAGAGGGACCTGGGTATGTGGTAAGGAGGAGGGAGATGCCACTTGGCTGCTGCCCTTTCTCAACCCTGTTTTTAAAGTAATTTGTAATCAATGTTGAGTGAATTGAGGTAACAGTAGAGTCTCCCTTTGAGTTGGAGGAATCTTTCTGCCATCTACACCAAAAGGAAGAATAGACGTACTGCCTTGATTTTGAAGTCTGACACTCTTTGAGATCTTGAATTTTCTAATGAAATATTGGCCTTGCATCTAGGTGTCTGCCACTTCTCTCTAGCGACCATGCGTCAAGGATTTAGAACTTTGATTACAATTCACCCGACACCCAGGAACGTGTGCAGATCAAAAATGAATTCGTCACCAAGTGACCACCTCTGCAGGGTCCGCGTCTGCACCGAGAAGTGTGCCAGTGCCAGCGTTCCGGAAGTGCCCCATCTCAAGCACCTTTCCTTAAAGTGAAGGAGGCCAGAGTCCAAACAGATGACGATGACACACAACTGGTGAAGTGGACACACAGACACCTAACCGTGGGTGACTGGAACAGAACATAAAGGCAGCACATGCAAATTAGTCCAGCGACAGCAGGAGGGCCTGGCTTCGTGGAATCGGTCACTCAGTCTCTCTCTGTTTCTCTGTTTGTCTACCTGGGCTCCCTCTCCTCCCTCGACCCCTTCCCCCCTCCTGCCTCTGAGGCCTCCAAACGTTAAAAACGAAATCATTTCATTAAAAAAAAATTAACTCCTAAACAGTATTGTGGAGGCTACGATTTCTGTAATATCACCTCACTAGCTAATGAAAATGGTGAGTGTTTAGCCTAGGTTAATATTAGATAAGATGTCAAGCTAAATATTTAAAACTTGGCTACTAAGACGTTACCATGGAAACGGAGGGTGCACAGGACCTCCCTGACTCTGTTTCGCAACTTCCTGTAAATCTGTGATTCTTTAAAAATAAAGAGTTAGCTACAAAAGCTTTGCTATCGCAGCAAACCATGATTCATATTTACACAAGGTGGTCAGTATTTTGTTTTTAGTGGTTTTTTTTTCCTAAGAACTGCAACAATTAAAAAAGTCTTCCTGACTTCTCTAGGAAGTAAAAGGATACTATTGGGAGAAATAAGATCAAAGTATTACGTTCACACAAATACTTGCTCTAAAACGTGTTTCGAAAGTTTTTGGAAATGCTATCTAGGGGCCATACGGTTAACATCCTCAACCCTTCCTTCCTAACCAGGTATTTTTTTCTCCCCTTCTTAAATTAAAAAAAAAAAAAGTTCACTGTAAAGTTAATGTGCAAAGAAAATAAATGTTTGCCTCGTAAAGCCCCACATACCAGGAACGAGAGGCACTTCCCTGTGTGTCCTCCGTGTTTTAAAATGGCCCCACCGGTCACATCCCGAGGCCCTGACATTGTGTTCCCAAGACACTCAGGGGTGGAGAAGCCCAGCCCGAAGTTCAGGCCCCCTTCCAAGTCTCTCATAAATCTGCACCCTCTTTAAAGCAACTATGCTACCAGCAATGCTTGTGAGGTGAATTATCGTCTTCGAACTGTTAGCTTTTCCATTTTTGGTGTTTTGTGCAGCAAAAGCCATTCGGTTTTACTCATGGATTTAAAAAAGCTTTAAAAATAACTTTTACAGGCTGCTGGTGGGAAACAGCAAGACTCTAGCACACGTTAATTCATAACCAGGCTGTCGCTTTGGCAATTCGAAATGATGGACAGGCAGACAGGTGGACGGTGCATTTTCATGGTTCCGTATACACACCTGCAGGCCTGCATGTCATGAGCCGGGGGACGTACGGGAAACCCCAAGGCTGACCGGAGGCTGGAGTACAAGGCAAAGATGGCGGTCCCTTGGGGTCAGGGTGCAGCGCTCAAAGCCCATCATGGACGCACTGCCCCTTGCCTGAAACAGCTCAGTTCAGCTCAGACCGAACAACACCAGGGTGGGGTGTCGATCAGTTCTTTTCCCTGTTTAGGAAGCCTAACTGCTGCGGAAGGGGCCGAGGGCTGTGGCAGGGTGCTGGTCCTCCTCCGGGTGGGACGGCCCTGGTGTCCAGAGGACCATGAGGACAGAAGCAGCCTGGGGAGGCGCACGGCCATCACTGCCACGCGTGCTTCAGGGGCAAAGGGGAAAAAGGACGAGTGGGAGAAGACACGCCAGACGTGGGGCCTTTGCCGCAGCCACGTAAAGTCCTGCTGTGAACACGACCTGGGAGTGTTGCAGCTCCCCAACGAGGTGAAGAGCATTTTAAAGACAGGCCCAGGCTCTGCAGGAAAGAACAGTGGCCTGATGAGGGAAAGGAAGGCCCCCTGTGGAAGGACGGCAGTGCGGGGGGCAGTTGGTGTGCTCTGGGGGTCCTGCCACAGGGCTGAGCCAGGCTGAGCAGCACTGCTCCAGTCCTGAGGCCCCCACAGGCGCCTGAGCACATGGTGGGCAGCTGGGACAGAAGGGGTGGCCACTAGAGGCCCAGGCTCCCCAGTCAGAGACCAGGGCCCAGCGTGCCTAAGGGGGCGAGACCTAGGGTGACAGAAATGTGCCAAAGCCCAGGTTCTGCACGTACAACAGGAATTGTAAAGATTGTGTGGGGGCGGGGGCGGTTAGAGGTCACAATGCAAGTCAGCCGTCCGAGGGTGATAACATCAAGCACTTTTGGAACCCGTCCGGGGACGGCCCTGTGCTCCGTCCTCTGTCCAACCATCTCTCCCTCCCTCCCCTCCTCTCTGCAGCCCCACGTGATGAGCACTGCGATCATCTTCGTTCTGCAGATGGAAATCAGGACTCAGGTGCTTACTCACCTGGCCAGCATCACCCTGCAGCCAAGGTGGGGCCTGGGTCCCCTCCCTGTACCTCCTTGAGCATGTAGAGGAGGGACAAGCCTCAGTCACTAACTCTGGTGTCAAAAGGGCTCACACACGCAGGTCTTGACATGTTTGGGTACATTTTTTGTTCGTTTTGTGTATTTGTATTTTATCCCCTGTGCACATATTTTCCTACTTATAGAAAATTTAACAGTACATAGATGCTACAGATAAAGTTATTATTGCCCTTTCTAGAAGCAAAAAGCCATGCTATCCACCTCCTGTTAGTGATGACCAGTACTGGAATCACTGGTCTGTTGCATTCTGTAGTCTGCTGTGACAACGTGCAGATCGGGAGGCCATTCATAGACACGATGGTTTTGGACCCCTGTAGAACCAGAGGGAGCTCTCAAACACCCACCCAGGGGCAGCGACCTCTGTGTGAAGAGCGCAGTCACTCCAAGAGCCCTGGCCATCAGCACAGGTGGCTTTTTGACCTCTGGCTCGGTGAGTCCTGTCTGCCCCACAAGTCCAGTCAAGTCCTGGCTGAGAAAGTGTCACCTTTCCTTCTCTGAGTCAAGAATGCCTGGACGTTCCCTGCATTTTTAATGAATGACAAACACATTCCACTTTATAGCCAGAGAAAATACAAAGAGACAGAGATTCCCTGGGAGAGCTTTGATGTCACGGGTGCTCCAGTTGCAAGGAGCCTGGGCACCACCTAGTTTATTTGATGGAAGCTAAAACGAGGAAGAGAGATTCCGACCCATTTTATCTCCTGTTGTAACCAACGACAGGTATCAGGAAAAGAGTTACATTCAGCTATGCCCTAAGAAAAACGCCTTTAGCAACAGCACTTTGCAAAATATGAGACATGCATGTGCACACTTGTGTTAGAAATAACTATAAAGACTGACTTTGATACTTTCTAACTTTAAAACAATATATGGTATATTTTTGCAGTCATCTGTCAAACCTCTCCTTCTCGGTGGAAGGTTATTCATAGCAGCTTGTAAATAAGAAAGGGAGGAAAAGAGCGAAGTGAGGAAGGGAGAAAGAATAGACTGAGGCAATGTATTAGTCTCACTCATAAATGGTTCCATGCATAACGCGTAATAGAGCACCAGGAAATGGCAGCAGAGAGAAAGACATCAGGAAGTAACTATAAGGTGGAGTACCGTCCCGATACATACGCCAAGGTTGTGGGTTCCATCCCTGATCAGGGCATGTACAGGAATCTGCCAATGAATGCATCAATAAGTAGAACAACAAATCTCTCTCTCTCTCTAAAAATCAATAAATAGGAAAAGATAAAAAGAAGTAACTATAAAAATAAAGTTTCTGACTATCTATTAACTTTGCAGCAAATCGAAGCCAAGAAAAAGTTCCGAAATTCATCAGATTTCAAAGCCCCTTAGAGTCAATACCTTAAAAACCAACAGGTGCTATGGTAATTCTTCAACAGCCACCATTTTTCTTTCTGTCATTCATATGGACTTAACCAAAAGCAGAGGAAATGGAGGTGTTTTGCTTGTACAAGAGATAATAATTGTTTCACCATCTAATACTATATTAAAATACATGTTGGTAACCCCCCCCAAAACCAAAACAAAACTATTTTTCAAGTTAGTATCAGGAAAAACTTGAAATAGTTTGCCTAACTGACCTTGCTCAGAACAGCTTTACTCAGCTGTGGTGGCTCACGATTCAAGGTAATGAACTAGGAGACACTGACAAGAGCCCTTCCTACAGCTTTCAGATGGTCAGCATTGCTGAGAGAAAAGCCAACTCAGGTTCTTCTTGAAGAACTTTTTCAAATCCTGTTTACAACGATGAGACATTTTCTGGGCACACTCACTGGCCCTTAAGGACTTGCGCTGATTCAATAAGTGATTGGCTCTTACTGCAGACACTAAAAATACTGACGAATACACCAGCAGGGGCAATGAAGCGAAACTCTGCACAGTGTTCCCACTTTCATTTTGAGTTTGTCATCCTGGAGAGGCCGTACACAGTGCATGAGCTTTCTCCAAAGCCAGGAGTGAACGAGGGAAATGTGAGCATACGGTCACAAGGACACCGTGCACAATTGCTAAGGCAGTCAGGACATCACCAGCATGTCACGTGCATCGCGGGGAGCCTTCAGGTGCCACATCTCCGCCTTTCCGACGGAACCCTTCACAAATGCTCTTCCGACAAGGGCTAAGGAAACAGAGGTGTGGAGGCTCTCTACTTCCTTCCCCGTGAGGGTGGGCGGGCGGGGGTCCCAGGGAGCTCGGCCCCCACAGCCTCTCGTTAGCCCTCCTTACCAACCTGCCTGTTCGTTTCCATGTCGACTGCACACACACACAGGTGCATCTGCGGGGTGCTCAGTGGTGAACCAGGAAGTGCAGATTACGTCACAAGTGGAAGTGGCTCAAGGAACTGGAGAGACATTTTCCAAGTTCAATGTGATTCAGCGTGTAATCACTGTGTCTACAACTACGCAGACCTTTGCTTCCTTTCTCTGTTTGCTTTCTGCGCTTGGAGTTAAATAAAGGATGTGAAGTAGTTATTTTTGTTATTCCTAACAAGTTTTGGGGTCAAATCATGCTATTGGGGAGAATGTTAAAACTATCAACATTTCTTTTTATACAGACTCTAATGATTAATGTTGAGTTGTCACTTAAAAAAAACACCAAAGGACCATTTTGATTTTTAAGTGTAAAATGTGTTACTTCTCTGGCATTTTACTTTTGACATTGTATCTTTTCTCATGGGCACTTAGAGAAATGAAGAAGGAAATGCTAAGGCCCTGGCATCCACTCTATAAGACGTTCCAATTTATGAAGGCACAAGCCACGACAGGCTGGCTGCAGGGCACCAGGCCCACCAGTATCTCTCGTCCTTCTCCCTTTGCCTGGAGACTGGGCAGAAATCTCATTCTCTGAGGTCCAGCTCAACGCTCTCTTTGCGAGGAAGTCTCCCCCACCCCCATCACAGAGATAGAATTAGCTCCTTTTCTGGGCTCCCACTGAAATCCCAAACCACATGTACTGTAAGTTGCATCACAGAGAGCTGTTCATAAGCCTCTCCCCAGCTCAATCCCCCAGACACGTGAGTCCCTTACGGACCAGCACATGGTTTTGTTCCCTCGGCAGAGCCAGAGCCCAGCAGGAGGTGGGCAGGTAGAGCATCCAGGCTTCACCAGCCTGGGCCTGCGACTCCTGGGCCCTCTGTGGTCACAGACCGTGGGTCCCATCCCCCCGAGGATCCCATTCGGAGGTCCGGGTTGGGGCTCTAAGAATGTGTACTCTATGAAGATCAAGGTGCTCCTGTTGCTATCTTAGGAAACACACTGTAAGAACTGCTGTAGCAGACTTTTCATCGATCAACTCAATTAAAAAGATGCAATTCTGAGGCTGATTCACTAATGAAATACAACCTGTTCTTGGATCTTGAGGAAGCTGGTGCAAATGAGCAAGATCCCAATGCGAGTCAGAGAACAAAGACATAGTTTCTCCTCCACCATGAGCTACACACACCACTTGATGCACTCAACAGCTCAGACTTCTAACCACAGTGGGTGCTGCTCCACCCCACGATTCACCAGGTCTGGGGTGCGGCAAGGCCCCCTCTCTTTCAGAAGCACTTCAGGTGAGTCTAAGGTCTGTGCAAGGTTCAAAAGCCACTGCCTGAAACAGAAAACACGGTCACCTCCTAGTCTTTGTCTTTTGGCCACTGATGTGTAAAGCCAAGTAATCAAATAAGAAACGGTGATTCCCATCTGACAATCTGCAGCAACAGACAAATGTGATTCCCAGTATGCTTGCATGCACACAGTGTATTGGTCAGTTGCTGATCACTGCAGTGAATCAGTGAATCGGGCTGCTAACCAGAGCTGCCTAGTCCAGAAAGCAGCTGGGAATCCAGGCCCCGCCTGGCTCAGTGTGGGTGTTGACAGAAACATGTGACAGGCCGGAGGCGGGGCATTCTATAGCCAAAGACAACACCTGCAATGGAAATAGCTAATAAAACAATAATTCAAGGTCACACTGCTCTCTTGGCCTCTAGACCCACACGTTCTAGTGCCTTCTGGGCTTTTCCATCGGAGCCCTTCAAATCCCCCCGGCCCACCCCAGTGCACCTGAAGCATTCATAGCCTCCACAGGGGAATCTGTGTCTCCCCAGGCTTCCATGTCAGAGGCCTGCGTGTCCTCCTGGGGCTCTACCTAGTACCCTCGCTACGCATACTTAGCAATGAGTCCTACCTCCAGGTCAGCAGAACGCGTCGCTGGTTCTGCGTTCCCATTGCTCCTGCTCCCCATCTCTGCACACCTGCCCAGAGCTCCCTGCTTCCACCACACCCTGACAGTCCATTCCCCACACTGTGGCCGGAGTCGGCTTTCTGAAGTGCCAGACACACCCCACCGGTTCCCAGCCTAGAACCCCACGCTGATCCTCCTCCCCCACCGGGACAGCGGAGCTCCCCGTGAGCTCTGCCCTCGCCACCTCTCCCTTGTCTTCCCATCACTGCATGGAATTCCCAGCTTCTTAGGGCTGTTCCAGGCACTTCTCTTGGAATGTCCTCCCCGTCGTACTTTTCCGGGGAAATGCCCCGCACTCTCTGCAGGCCCCCGTGAGGAACCCCTTCCGTGTGGGGCTCTACCCGGCCCCTTCCCCAGATGGAATTAAAGGCAAAGGCTAGCACCAGAAGACGTCTCTGTCCCGTACAGAATTCTGTCGCTGCCCCTGTGCAAGTTTCACACCTGTTATCTGTAGATCTCTCTTCCCCTAATTGACTGCCAGACACTTGAGACAAGCACCACGGGTGACTCATCCCTGCAGCTCAAAATGTGGACAGGACAGCCCAAGTCACTTACTGTGGTTGGAACATAAAGGGAAAAATGCAAACAAAAGCCTAAGTTGTAATAGGTCGACATGCTTGCTCTTATACTGAAGGACAAACAGCAGTGGTTAACTGATGTAATTATTTATACTAAATCAAGGCCATGTGCAGGCCCAGTAGTGACAGGGTGCAATTGTGGGTGTATTTAGTCCTGGGGACAGGCATTCTCATCTAGCCATCAGTCCCCTAAATTGCATTTCGAGGCTCCTGTTAATGAGACCTTCCAGATATAGTTGGAAAGGAGGCTTTGACTCTGGGTCTTCGTGTGAGGACCTGCCAGGATAGGACGTAATGTGGAACCCGGAAGGAAATTCTACCCTCTTGTGCTAGCCGGCACACTCGACTCTCTTAAGCAAGCTGCTGAAACTTGGTAGGAGTGAAATTTATTTTGAGCATATGCAATTCAGGGCTGCTTAGTCAACAGGGTCGGACATCTGACATTGTGCCTTCGTGCCTTCAGAGACCGAAGTGTCAAGTCCCGCACGTAGCTTCTAACCAGGCTAAGACAACAAGCCGCCTCTGCACACTGGCTCTGAACCACCTCTCCTGCTCCCGTGGGCTCAGGGAACTTTCTGGACTCCTGAATTGAGTGTGTCTACCTAAATGTGTAAGAAGAAAGCTGGACTTAATGACTCTGAAAAAGTGAAAATTTCAGTCAAACTGATACTTTGACATAGGCTTAAAACCTGAATCCTGCCCTGGATGGTGTTGCTCAGTGGATTGAGTGCCAGCCTGCAAACCAAAGGGGTCACTGGTTTGATTCCCAGTCAAGGCATATGCCTGGGTTTCGGGCCAGGTCTCCAGTAAGGGACACTCAAGAGGCAACCACACATTGATATTTTTCTCCCTCCCTTCTCCTCTCTCTAAAAATAAATGAATGGAATCTTTTAAAAACAAAAACAAAAACCTGGATCCTTGCTCAAACTCAAACTAAGTTGCTTATGCCCATGGCCGGATGGCAGACCACCCTCAAATGTTGTGGAAGAGCCAACTGTTGGAATTTTCTTAGAAAAGGCAACCTTTTAGGAGGAAGATGAAAAAGAAGGTGTGAGCAGAAGCTCAGACGTCGAATGGGAACGACCTTCGAGAATAAGCTTTATAGTCTATCCCATTTGTGCTCGTGGTTCAAGAATAAACCAGTCCTCATCACCCAAGACCAAAAAAAGGTTTCTTAGCATATTTTCAAACGTCCACAAGTGACAGAAGAAAACAAAGTGAAATTCGTTCAGTAGAGATCTGAGGAGCCCAATCTAGTTTCTTTGTATTTCCAGGGAAATAATGCATGGGGCGGCAGCCACATTCTAGAACTAGAACTTCAACCTTTTCTCAAAAGGTAGTCCTACGAGTAAAACCTGACTTGGAGGAAGCCCATTTCCACCGCACCGCGCAGAAACTGAAATGCAGCCACAAATACACAAACACAACTTTCACGGCAACCCATGTGGCGAGGGCCATGTGATTTCCTAGGTGGGTCCTCCCACAAGCTGAGTGTCCCCAGCATTTGCACTCCATGTCCCATGTCAGGGCCTGGAGTACCCACGTGGGGCTGTCTTCCCTTACACACCCATAATTATCCATTTGATATTAGAGCTGGCTCTCCGCTCTTATTGAAAAAGTTTGATGCCAGCTGCTGGTCCTGGAGCTCAGATCAAAGGAAAAACAAAGAGTATTTTCTTTTGAAACAGGGCGTAATGCTTCATCTAGACTGATACTACCTCTGAAAACATTTCCGAACAGGTACTGCTCTCACGGGGACTGTCTAATGAAGGCGGTATAAGGGATCTTGGGAATCGGCTCCTACCAGCTGCAGAGTGAGTTTTGGAAACACCATGGACTGTGAAACTGAACATCTGAAGGCAGACGTGACAGGCAGCCATCATGAGAGTGTTCAGAAGAGGGGCCAGGGCAGGCTCCCGGGGCGGAGGGTCCCTGCCCTCCCCCACTACCACCGGGTCTCCTCCTTTCCATTTTGCCAGCGCAAGGGGCTGGCTCAGCACCCCTCCAGCTCTCTCCGAGCTCTCTGTTCATTTGGTGGCCCAGTGGCCTCCAGAAATGGCAGCCAGATCGACTTCTGGGTGACAGTGAGCAGGGGTCCAGACCTGAGCAGGCAGCCATTCGTTCCAAGTTCACACCAGGGACTCTGCTGGGGGGCCCAGTACCCGGTCCTGTTCCTCCCCACCCCCAGCCTCTGACATTGTTGCTCTCCCAAAACCAGAACTCACGCCAGGCAGTGGAGTTGGGTGTTTGAGGGAGGGCTGGGGCTGAGAACCCTTGTTCCGCTTCTTCCAGTGGCTGGAAAGTCAGTTTACTTCTCTGTACCTCAGTTTCTCCACACAGGAGAGTACCCGTGTCACACGCTTGCTGTCAGGGTTGGAAGGACGAAGAGGACACGCCAAAGCACATCTGACAGTAGTGCCTCACGCAAGCAGCACGGGAGAAATTCTATCTCAGGACCAAAATACTCTCTCTCAAGTGAGTTGCATTTCTGGAACAAAACTGAGTGAATTTGTTTGATGTGGGTGTTTAACACTTTTTGTAAATAGAGCTCATCATATATTTTTAATAATTCCCCCCTTAAATTTTGGTCTTTTTATGTCACTTTCACCGAATGACATTTGCTTGCCTAGTCTCCTTTTTTTTTTTTTTCCAGGAACATTCTGTTTTAAGCAAATACAGGACTAACAGGCAACTTAAGTAGCATTTATATATTTTTTCCAAAACAAATCTCCAAGCACTAACAGCCATGTTCACAAGAGTAACAGCCACAAGCTGGGGATGATTCTGGGGAAGAGTGATGCTTACAGTGCTTGCAGAGTTGAGTTTAAGGCAGGGACGCGGGTCCCCTGCAGCAGGAAGTGAGGGCTACACCTGCCTAGGACGCCCCCATCTTCAGCTGGTCAGGACCCTCAAGGCTCACAGCGAAGGAGGACAAGCTTTCACCGAAAAGACATCCACTCGTCCTGAAATCACTCCCACCTCCTCTTTCCCGGATTTTGCAAGATGCTTACAACTCCAGATGTTCCAAAAGGGCTCTTTATTTGCCAGTTGGTCTTTCCGGAGTCTTTACCAATCTCTCCTCTGTGCCAACAATTCCCACACCTGGCCGCCCCACCGAATCATCTGAGGGGTTTTGAAAAAACAGGGAGGGATGGCTGGGTGTCACCTGAGACCAAGGCCACTGAGTGCCTGGGGGAGGGGGAGGCTGACATCGGTCTGTATTTGATGAGGTTGGGTTTGGTTTAAAACGCCAAGTGATTCTAATTCACAACAAAGTTTGGGACCGGCGGCTCCAAGCCCTAACACTCCCCCAGCCTCCCGCTCAGCACCAACCCCCGACTGCCCAGGCCCATGACATCATCAGCGAGTACAGACCTGACTCCTGGAACCCGGGCTTCTCGATTTGGAAATTGTGCAATTAAACCTCCCAAGGCATGTTTCTCACGTTAAGTGGGTTGATGGTCCGTGGTCACGAAGCCAAACTCGATCACGTTGGCTCTGGACATTTGGGGCACGTGAACCAAGGACATCAATCCTCTTTTTTTTTAAAATAATAAATTTAATATTTTGGTTGGCCCAGTGTCAAAATCTTCAGAAAGCTAAAAGAAAGATCCCCAAGAGAAAATCTTGGCACTTTGAGGAGGGAAGTTTTTTGTAAGCCCTATTTTGGAAAAAAACAAAAAAACAAAAAAACGGCGGGGAGGGACCGGATCGCTAGGGAGTTGGGCACCAGCTGTCCCTCAGCCGCCGGTCGCACCTCTCTGTCCTGCTCCGCCCCGAAGCCCGGAGACGCGACCGGAGGGCTGCAGGCGGGAGGTAAATCTCGGGAGTTACCGAAGCGAACACCAGACCCCACGGGCTCAAGGGCGGCTGGGCGGGAGGGGGCTCGGGGATCTGCACCCTAGGGTAGGGTCTGACCCCACCGCCTCTGCCGAAGAGAACACGAAGTCCCTTGCAGGTAGCTACAGGTAGTTAGCGACGGAGACGAGCACTCCGGGCCTCGGGATCCTGGGCTGCAGCCCAGAGGAAGGACCCGCGAGTCAGGGGAAGACGCACGGTGCAGGGCAGCCCGGGAAGTCCCCGAAGGGTGGCAGGGGATCTCGCAGTCCTTCCCGAAGCCCCCGGGCGCACTCGCCCGGACGCCAGCCGGCCCCGCGTGGGAGGGCAGGAAAGTGAAGAAAGTTGCGGGCGCTCCGGGGCGTCCCGCATCCCGATCCCCCAGCCCGCAGTTCCCTCCTCGGGCCGCCGCACGCTCGCGCGGCTCAGAAACGCCGCGCCGCGTCCCTCCCACGGTCCCGGCCAGAGGCGCAGCCGTCCTCGGGGCAGCCGGAGCGCTGGGCGCGGGGCCGCGGGCACGCCCTTACCTTTCTTTTCCTCCAGCGCCAGCCCCGCCGGGAAGTGCGCCGCCAGTAGCACCAGGAGCGCGGCTCCCACCGTCCCGGAGGGTCGCATCGCTGCCCCTAGAAGCTCGCTCCGGGTCTTTGCAATTAGTCCGGGAAGGAGTCTGGCGGCCGTGCGCGCGGGAGGTGGCGGAGGCGGCGAGGCGGGGACTCCGGAGGTGGCCTGTGGTCCGGTCTGGGAGGCGGCGGCCGCCGGGACTGGCTAGGCGCACTGGCTCGGGACTTGGGCTGCCCTGGCCGCGGGCGTGCGCACCGAGCCGGGGGCGGAGGCTGCTGCGGGCGCGCCGAGCCGGGGGCTGCCCGGACGTCTAGCTCGCGGGGCGGGGAGGCTGGGCTGGAAGGAGGAGGGACCAGTCGGAGGAGGAGGGATCGGGAGGAGCAGAAAGCGAGGAGGAGGGAAGAGAAACGGGCAGCTGGCTCCGCGGGCAGGCAGGCCGACAGAGGCTCGGAGACGGCGGACAGCGGTGGCCCCCGAGGGCCCAGGCGCCCTGGTGAGGGCGAGGAGGGACGAACGGCGAGCGGGAGCCTAGCGGGCGCCCCCGGTTCATGCCCGAGATGGCGTTCCCTGCGCTGTCCTTGAAGACCCGGCCCGCCAACTGGCCATGCTCTCCTGGTGACCCAGCCTGCGTCCAGCCAGATTTGTGCCAGGGTTGCCATTTCCCAATTCAACTTGCAGAACAAAGTGGTACCAGCTCCGGGCGAATTCGCCAAGCCTTAGGCCCAAGGTCGGATAATGGCACGGTTGGGGGAAGCACCCCTTAATCCTCTCCTAGCTCCCGCGCAGCACCCCGGAACCTTAGTGGGGACAGAGGACGGCCTGGCAGCCAAGTTGTCCCTCGCTGAGCCTGTGTGACAGAAGCGCCAGGCGGCTGAATCGGAGCTCTCCAGTCCAAAGGACCCTTCACATCCCATCAAGCATCCTCGAAATCGTCTGAGATGTGGTCGCCCGACTCCTGGCACAAAGCCGGGCCTTGGGGAATGTTAACGGAATGAATGCATGAGAACTCAGGCAGCCCACGGCCCTCTGAGGCCAGGAACCAGCCGAGGGTACTTGAAAAGCAAACGCGTGCTGTCAATTATTTCTCACAAGTCAAGGGCTTAGAATGCAGGCCTGACACCAGCCTGTGGAGGTGCTTCCACAGAAAAGCCAGGCGCCCCACTCCCCTGAGACAGCCCCATGTGACTGAGTCAGGAGCAGCCCCTGGGAGGTTCGCCAAGGACTGGGTGGGAAGAAAGTAGGCTTTCTTGGGGCTGCAGGATTGTTAGCTAAATAACTTCCACAGAGTCACTCCTTCCCTGCTGGACAGATGTTCTCGGCCCCGTTCTACACCCCGATCCCCAAGTGTTCTCATAAGGTCACCTACCAACATCGAGACTGGTCGGTCTGGTCTCCCCGGGGTTTAAGCAGAGTAAGTGGAATTCAAGTGTGTGTACCCAGTCTGGTCCTGGGAGGAAAGGAACACCTTTTCTCCTTCCTTTCCCGCAGGTGCCAGGCCCAGGGCCCCTCAGCATCCCTAGAACTGCCCCTTTTCCTCTGCATTTAGAGTCATTTGCGTTACTGTGTTTGAACACATTGGGACAACCACTGAACTCCCTGCCACCACCCCCAAGCTCATTCTACCCCCGAGTGAAGAAGGCTGTGAAGACTCCGGAGGCCGTGTGCTGGTTCCCTCCCCGGGTCCCAAATGAGGTGCCAGGAAACCTGTCACAAGTCACAAACTGAAACCGAGCTACAGTCGGGGAAGGTGAGCCAGAAATACAACAGTGGGACGTAGCAGGAGCTGGGAGAGAGTCTTACGACTGGGTCCCATGCCCCTCCCTGACAAGACCTCACTTTGGTTTGCCAGCCTTCTATCGAGCAAGTCCCGTGGGTGGCACAGACCATGTTGTCCATTTGGTAACACACCAACCGATCGAAGCTGCAACTAACTGTACAGACCACGTGGGAATCTCTGCCCTGCATTCCGCAAGACCAGGCAGTGTGTGAAGACTCCTCACTGCCCGCCTTTCGGGACGCAGCGTCCTCTCCAGCGCTGTTTTGTGACAGGCGCCCACCCCACACGAGGTTGACCTCAAAGAATGCGGGGGTGGGCGAGCTCAGCATCTCCTGGGGTACCCTTGCAAAGCTCGGGCTCCTCTGAGCTTGCGACACAGGAGTGACAGTCAGGATAACTTGGCACTTCTTGGCAGCTACGTGGCGTTTACACATAACTGTGGTACTTGTTAAGCACAAGACTGTATGCGCGAGCTCAGGACAATGATGAATTGAGGGACAGAGCTTTGCCCAGACTGGGCCCTGCATAGATGGTGGCCAGGCACATCCCAGACCACGTCTGGGGCAAAGGCCACTGCCACAGGGACAGCAAGGGCAGCCCTGACTCAGGGCTACTAAGCACCATCAGATCCGACCCCCTATGAGCCAGGCTACACGTTTGTCTGGTTTTTATGGAAAGATGATGCCTTGGCTTGGGAAGTTCACATACATAACCCTCCCTAGTCCCAAAACACACTCGATAGTCATGAGGCAAATCTTGAACCCAAGTCCCAGCCACATTCTTCGCCACACAGAGTGCAACTTTCCCAAACATGAGACAGATAGACTTTGGGTCTTCAAATTCTATCTCAGGGTATTGAGGCAACTTTTTAGAGGAGACGCAACCAAAATTTTTAGTTAGCCAAAAAGTCCCGGACAAAGCATCCACACACACCGTGTTAACATGGACATACGGGGGCTGCTGGTATTTCCCGTATTAGAGCTCACGTGGCATCTCAGTGTTCTCAGTGCAGGCTCTTCATACTCTTGGCATTTTTCCTCCTCCAATGAGCAGCTTCCCTCTTAGACGAGGCTTCTGAGTATTTTAA
Source organism: Artibeus jamaicensis (assembly GCF_021234435.1). Taxonomy (NCBI): domain Eukaryota; kingdom Metazoa; phylum Chordata; class Mammalia; order Chiroptera; family Phyllostomidae; genus Artibeus; species Artibeus jamaicensis. The sequence continues at coordinate 2,753,197 of NW_026521195.1, read as the reverse complement.
TATGAGTTTAATCCCTTCTAGAAGGAACATGGCGGCAAAGCCCCTGAGGAAGGGGAGGAGAAACCAGGACTGGGGCAGGGTGAAGATAGGATCCTTCCCACATTCACGTCTGTCTTAGGCAGGAGGCTTCTGACCACCTGTTTCCTCCGGCCGCTGAGGTCAAAGCAGGAATGGGTGAAGAAAAACATCAAAGGGGTGGATTTCAGAATCATAAAACTTTTACAAACTGCCGGAACTGTCTCAAAGTGGAATGGGCTGCCTCCGCGTGGAATGGGTTTCTCACCCTTAGATCTGTGTTCAGGAGTAGTAAGTGGGAGCGAGGGGAGGCTGAAGAAAGGACTGAATTCAGTCCCTCCCGACCCTAAAATTCCCTAAGAACATGCATGTCTAAAACAGGCTTCTGCTTCAGAGGACATGCATGCACCCGCTCTTCTGGGGATATTTTAGGAAGCCGCAACAATGTGCTAACCGCATCGCCCCTGGGCAGCACAGCTAGGGGGCTGCAGGGGGGCTGCAGGGAGACTTACTCTTTAACAGGAGTCACCTATTTCTGTACGCTAAGGGTCAGTGACTTCCGTAGGCTTTTTTGCTGAGATGTGGGGCTGCTCCTCCTGCTGGTGGGCGCGCTCGGTTTTCTCCACGGCTTCCTCTCTCTCTTTGGGTCACTCGATTTGCAGAGACCTGCCTCGGCCCAGTGTGGAGGAAGCAGCTTCTCTTTCAGGAATAATGTTGCTGACGTACAGCCGCTTTGGTGTTCACCTGTCATTAGAATTCTTGTTAGTAGTTATGTCATTAGGCTGTTTCATTATCTCTGGGGCTGAGGATTGCGAAATGCCTACCAAGCAGGATGGCGGTTTGGAAAGCCGGGTTCTGGCTCTGCTTGCTGTTCGCTCGTTGCTTTGCACAGGGGTGTTGAAGGAAGTTTCTGCACAACGCTTGGCCCACGATGCAGGCTTCAAACCGAGGGGAAATAACTTTGTCCGAGGTGTTGCTGCTTGCCTCGGGCTTACAGTTGGAACTGGAAACAGGAGCCTCAAAGTCACAACTGGTGGCCTGCAGACCAAGTTCAGGATACAGATGTGATTGTGTGGAGCCCATTCAATATTTATTTTAATGGAATTAGTGGCGACATTTAAAAACAAAGAGATTTCATATTGAAAATGTGGATCCTGGTTTTTCTTGAAAAATGGGAAGTGTTGGCCAGTTGGGTCCACTTTCACAGGCCTGGGTGGGCGATAACTGTCCCCTTCAGAGAGGATGTCAAGTCTCTTGCTCATGTCAACACCACCAAACCTGATCCTCCAGTTCCTGGGGCCGGCGCAGCTGCTGAAGGCATTGCAGCCTCTCCCTTCCTGGCTCAGAAATGCCACCACCTCTTTAAGCCTCTGGCTCTCCTCTGGCCCTTACGTTCCTTTCTCCAGTTCGTTCTGGCTCATCTTGTGGGTGCCTGTATGTATTTGCTGATAGGTTTTGGTCTGGTGGTCAAGTACACTCCATACCATGATAGACCTCACTTGAAATGCGTATATTTCAAATATGGAATATTATAAAAACACAAGAGTTTATCACAGCTTATAATCAGAGCTTATCATTATTGTGGTTGACATTATGTAAACACATCCAACTAAAAATTATTAGGGGCGATGACAGTCCTGCTGTAGAAGAAAGAAGGACCTCCCCTTCGATTTATGGTACATGTGCAATGACCGTGAACTCAAGCTGGCTGGCCTTGGAGAGAATCAGGAGTAGGAAGTGGAGGGTAAGGAGGTTGAACTAGGAATCATTTCACTTCCCAAGCAGCAAGTTTTGCCTGGCTTACTTGCCTATATAAAATGTAATAATTGATAGAATGTGCAGTTTATTAGGGAACAACTCAAGAGGTATTTTGAGGCATTCGAGCTACTTACAATTTAATTATTATAATTTTCTCTCATCTCATGTAATAAAGGTCATGTGGCAAAGACCTCGTGCCAGGCTTATGTCCTTGAACAGGAACGCAGGCACTCTGCACACTGAGAGATAACTGTGTGACCTTACGTTTGTTCACGAAGAATATAGATGCAGAGAATATTTTGGAAGTCTTAAAATGTTCTCTCATGTTTTATATGAGAATTTTTTCCATTTTAAAAATTTAACTGATACCATGTGCAAAGAATTCGAATGGCCAGTAAAACTACTGCCTTAAAAGAATTGTCTTGGAGTAACAGGGGGCCATAGAAGGAAAGAAATCGTTTTTGAGGAGAGGTCCGGAAGCTCGGCTCAAAGTGACGTTTATAGGTGGTGGGGGGTCTGCAAGGGGGTGGGGGGAGTGTGTTGCAGGTGGAACAGTGATGAACAGAGCTAGAGAAATCCAAACTAAATTGCTTTCCTACTCCTACAGTTGATCAGAGGATCAGAAATTGCCGCCGTGGTTCGTTTTGTGGCCTGAGCTGCCAGAAAGAAGGGGGAGGGACATCAGAGATGGGCCCTGCTATGGCAGGTGACAGCCATGCCCTAGAGAGTGGCTTCCTCCTCCTCCTTCTGGGCCAGGGCAACAGGGAGTGGCCCCTTCAGCTGGATGCAGAGGTGACATTTGTGTGATGGACGTAAAGAGTGAGAGAGACACGCCTTTGTTGGGCAGCCCCAGTTCCCCGGTTGCTTCTTGCTCCATCATACACCTGAATGTATACAAGAAGGTATTCCATCCCTACTTAAGTATTTACATTATATATTTTATGAATACTTTGTATTAAATTATGTATTTCACATTTGATATATAGGCACTCATGCATTATAGTTTTCTAAAACATATATTTGTATAACATATACATGCACATATATTTATTACTCGTATACATATACATATTTAAAAGACAGGAATGACCAAATGAACAGGGATTGAAAAATTGCCAAGAACTCAATGTGACCTTGAGCATGCTCTACATTTTTAATCTTTCCAACTGAAAGCTTTGGTTTTTTTCCTCTGCAAATTGTCCTAAGTGCTTGTCATGTCAGGTTGTTATGACTTGAAACAGCACAGGTGAAGCACCTGGTGGGTCGCCCTGGACATAGTGGCCGAGTGCCTTCGTTTCGGGGGCCACGGGCTGCGCCTGCAATGTGCCTTCCTTTCCTTGGAGACCCGTGGACAGACTGGGCAGTGGAGCCCAGTGCACGGCTCAGCCCTGAGCCCTCCGAGGGGCCCAGCAGGTTCCTGTGGTTACGAGTATCCTTCAGTTGAGTCCTCATGGTCATGTGAATGATCTAAACATATAATGAATCTCTCAACACCGCAGAAAAAAGAAGACCCCTTCACCTCCCATGGCTCGAGTCAGCAACTCTTCTCTGAGGTTTCTCATGAGAAGCTTTAAGAACCAGTGCTCTTCCTCACACTCAAAAGAGCTGCTATTTGTCATAGCAGCTGCAGAGAAGGAAAGGGCAGTGAAGGGCCCAAAGCAGCTGGCACTGCAGCCCAGGCACACATGGCCCATGGATGGACTGGCTAACAGGGACCCTGGTGTGTGCCCTCAATGGGCACTGCTGGCTCAGGCCGGAGAGGCTTTGCACAGCCCGCACCTCCGCATAATAGCTCCCCGTTGCCTTTAGTTTAAGGTCGTTTTGAGGCCCACTTCACTGCATGTAGGGTGGGGGTGGGGAGAAGGCTCAGGCTCCAGATTGATACTGTGGTTTCAGGCTGGGAAGATGACAGCAGGGTTTTGAGGCCAAGTGCAAGCTGGGTGTGGGGAGGCCCCAGGCGCTGTCTGAGCCCTTGAAGAGTCAAGAGGCAGGTGCTCAGGGACCGGCCCTGGGTGAACAGATTACCCGGGGTTGACACTGGTTTCTCCTGACTGCAGGAAGCTGGCACTGCCTCTCGGCCCCCACCTTGGGACTCTGTGCTTGGTGAGGTGTTTGTATCTGATAGGGGGGCCGACTGGATCACCAGGCCCTTTATGGGACTTTGCTAATAAGGATTTGTCCGTAACCCCTTCTTTTTCCTCTTTTAACCCCACCTTCCCCAACCTGAACTTGTGTGTGTGTTTGTTTTGTAATCTTTCACATTTAAAGGAGGATTGAGTTTCCTCAATTTCTTAATTGAGGAATATTGGTGGATTTTCTTACCCCTCCTTTTCTGAGACTTGGAGACGTCTCTAAAGTTCGCTTTTCAGACCCTGGGTTAGATTGCATGCAGTGTCTTTGCTCAGTACCTGCCTCAGAAGAGGGAAGCTTGGGAGGGAAGTCTTCAGGGAAACTGGCTGGTGGGGGCAGGGGAAGTTTCCCTTTCTGTTGGCAGCAGGAAATGGAGCAGGGGTTTTCGCTCCCAGCCCCACCAGGGAGGCCTGACTCTCCACTGTCAAGGTCATGTCCTGAGGTGAGTGGCTCCACAGCCGAGCCCCGAGGTGTCCAAGCAGTGCTTTGTACAGTAACCTCCTCAGACGCCCCACGTGATGCAGGAGCCTCACGGAGCATCTCTGGGCGCTGGGCGCGGCTCGCCGTCCTCGGTGCACAGGGCTGGACGGTGGCAGACGGCCCGAGCACGCAGGCGTTGTGGGGTGAGTGCCCTGCAGAGTGACGGGGGACAGAGGATCGGAGTGATCAGTGCAGGTGTGGGCACACACAGGGCCACAGACGGAAGCTGACAAGCTCAGGAGAGGTGTGCCAGGAAGTCTCACACACTCGGAGTCCCAAAGTCACCTCCTAGGATGGTCCGAAACCAAAACTTCTGAACTGAAAGTGAGTCACGGGGGGGAGTCCTGTCCCAGGCCTGCAGCCTCCTCGACTAAGAGCAGTCTCGACCTTAAGGAAGCCTGTCTGTTGTCCTTTGCATCTAAGATAACAGGCCTCGGGTTGTCTGAGGAATTTCGTTTTGTCCAGACCCCTCAGGACACAACCTTGCATCAGAGCGTGAGGCCACGGGGCCCCTGGTTGTCACCTTGCTCCCCGCACACAGTCTGTATGTGACATAAATGTTCATTATTAACTTCCCTGGCACCCATCTATGCAAGAGAAGTGTGGCTCTGTCTCTTTATTTCTCTCTTTATCCAATCCCAGAGATTTCCCTGCTTCGCTTTCTCCCCCCTCCCTAATCCATCACCAGTGGACTTCTTGTGACCCTCCTGACACCTCCTCCTTTGACTGTGACATCTAAAATAAACAAGACGCAGCACTGCCATTCTCAGAGTGTGTCCTCATCTCTTGGGAGGTTGCTTCCCAGCAGTTGTCATCGGGTTGGCTCGAATCAGCTCGTAACGATTCTTATGGGTTTGGATGCTTCTTCCATCGATACCCGTTAAACGAGATGGTGAGTGGTGGCTCGCTGAGAGGGGCCGGTTGAGTGACCCTCTCAGGGGGGTCACTCACCCTGAGGCAGAGAGGCAGGGGGTCAGGCAGGGTCTGGAAGCGGTGGCTCAGCGGGCTGAGTGGAGTCCCAGAATGAAAAGTCACCGGTTCCACTCCAGGTCAGGGTTCCTACCTAGGTTTCGGGCCAGATTTCTGGTTAGGGGGTGTGTGAGGGGCAAGCTGTCGATATTTCTCTCCCTCTCTCCCTCCCTTCCCCCTCTGTAAAAATAAATCAATAAATAAAATATTAAAAAGCAAACAAACAAACAGTGAGCCTGTTCATTTAGGTAGCAGCCAGGAGCCAGCGTGGCTGGCGGGAGGTGGGGAGGGGGGTGGGGGATGCAGGGAGGCCATCGCTTGTGTTCGGCTTCTGCTGACAACTGGACAGGGAGGAAATGGAGAAGTCACCACCGCACCGTCGACCTCAGTTCTGCCCAGATCCCTCCCGTGGCTGTGTGCACATTGGAATGAAAGCAGGTGAGAGGCGGTTTTAACAGTCCCGGTGAGACGGGGGGCCTGGCGTGGTGCTGTGGGGGTGCTGGGGTCAGACTCCAGGTGCACTTTGAAGGAAGAGCCACCACGAAGGACAAGGCACTGCAGGTGGGGTGTGGGAGAGGGTCCTCAGGACACAGAGAGCAATGGGGGAGGGGTGTGTGAAAGGGGGGACGCAAGAGTCTGGTGCGGACTCGCCATGTTTCTGCTGAAGACAGGGCACAAGTGGTTGGACTTGAGTTTGACCTTCAGGAGAAAGGTCAGGCAGGAGGTAACCCGTGGGATCAGCAGTGTATGTAGTAGAGATGCTACTTAAGATCAAATGGGATCCTGCAGGGGTTAGAAGAGAATATAAAGAGCAAGAAGTGGTTGGAGCTCTGAGATCTGGGGCCTCTGAGGGGAAGAGACCCAGGAGAGAAGGAGGGAGAAGCAAAGCAGGCAGAGGAGGAGTCTAGCCTCGCCATCCTGGAGGCCAGTGGACAACTGGTTTCAAGAGCAAGGCCCATGAGTCACATCAAAGCTGCAGACCCACCTCTGGAAAAAATCCATGTCTCCCGGGTGCTTACCAGGAAGAAGTGTCACTGCAGGGGTGGGGGAAGGGGGCAAGTGCTAGAAGCTACTGGGACAAGGTGGACACAAGCCACCGCCTATTGCTGGAACAAAGATGGTGTGTGTCACCATCTAAATACCTGACCACAAGGTTCCCCTGTATCAGAAGCAAATGAGACCTAGCCGCTGGCATCTGGCTGGACACTGGTTGAATCCTCACCGCCCCTCCCTTCTCCCTCGAGCTTTTCCCAGAGGCAAGGCCCTCTCCTGGGCTTTCTGTCCATCCGAGTCAGTCATCCCTGATCAGAGGACATTGTGTTGCAAACAGCTATACCCAGGACACCTGGGACAGAGCAGCAGGGTGACTCACCCTCCTGGGAGTCTGCTATGCACCCGTAAAAACCCTTCTACTCTTTCCCTTGCCGCTGCCACCTCACCTGATGGCAGTGTCCCGCCTCAAATAAAAGGCCTTCCTTGGACCTTTTTGGCTCCCTGTCCCTCCTCAGCCACCTCGGCTACCTAACAGCCAGAATCTCCCTGGAGTGGGGTTTTAGTTGGAATTTTCTTAAATATGTATTAATATTTAGGAAGTACTGACATCTTTCAAATGTTTTCTCTACCTCTTTAAAGGTTAAATCGTCACAATCAGAAGAATAATGTCTTCCCAGGTCTCTGCTCTCCTTGTCCCCCTCATATACCACCTAGGCAGAGGACACGAAGGGCCAGTCCTGCTGGGGGGTGTCTGTGGAGGCCGACAGGAGAGTGGTGCCGCCCCAGGGGGGGATGCCGGTGCCCCTGGGCTGGCAGCAAGAAATGTCCAAACCTGTGGAGAGTCTCTGAAGGCCTTGCTTTGAGCCAGCCTGACGGCGTTTGCCGGGGAGCAAGATCTCAAATGCTCTAGAGAATGACAGTGTGTTTTAAGTGCATGTGAAATGAAGGGGGGAACTAAGGAAGAAGACCTGGAGGGGGAAGAAGGCCACGCGGGGAACTGGATGGTTACCAAGATCAAGCGCTCTCACAAAGGGTTGCTAGCCCTCAGGGGTATTGCGGTGCCTGGTCAAAGGCTTGCTAGCCTAGAAGCACAGGAACAGAGGCCAGGGCTGGCCCGAAACCTTTCACCAAGTCGTTACTGGCCTGGGGCAGTTAGGAATTTAAGACTGGATCGCCCAGAGAGGTCACTTTCCATAGAGCCCCTCTATGCCGCTCCCTGCCTCCCAGCCTTAGGAGCTGGGAAGGCGGGGGAGGGGAAAGGAGAACCGTGTGTACTGAGACTTGCCTTGTGATGAGGTAAGAGTCTAAGGGACCCTCGAGACAAGACACGGGCTTGGGATACTCTCAAGTATTTAAGTATTAGAGATATGGTGGGCTGTTTGTGTCCATTTAATTTATTAACTTATTTTAAACTTTGAGAACTTGACACGTTCACATAGTTTACAATGAAAGAGGTTTAAAAATGTGCCGAGTGGTGTCAGCTTCAGAAATATCCAAACCTGTAAGAATTTTTATGAGTTCCTTTGAGCCGAACCAACCACGGGTGCTGGGAAGCAACGTCCCGAGGGACTGAGAAATGCTCCGGACAATGGCAGTGCTGCGCCTTTTTCAGACGTCACAGTTGGAGGAGGCCTAGGGGGGTGCCATGAAATCCACTGGCTGCAGATTAGGGAGGTGGAAGGGAGCAAAGCTGGGGAACACTCTGGGGTTGGGTAAAGAGTAAAATGAAGGACACACACTTTGACATTGGTGGGTCCAGAATAGTTGACGGTTAGCAACTCGTAACCATCACACTCAGGGGACCTCTGGTCTCTGCTCTGGCGTGGTGGTAGTGCCACAGGCGTTGGGGGGTGGGGGGGAAGGAAATTACTCTGGGGTTCCCATACAGGATAATGGTGTGTTACCCGATGTGTTATTGTACATGCAAAGAAGGGACCAGGGACAGGCTCAGTGATGGTGAAGACTGGCCTTTGTCAAGGAAGTTACAGGCTTGGGAAGCAACTGCCTGCTCCGACTTGGTGGCAGTCAGGAATTTTTGTGATAAGATCATCCTGTGCCGCTACTTTCGGTTTTCGAGGCTTCCACGCAGGCCTCGCTTGAGCTTGTCAGGTTTAGAGAGTGGCCCCTTTTGGTCCCCCGTGGAAAGCGCCCGCCCCACGCCAGGTGCTCCCAGCCAGCCAGCTCTCCTCCACAGAGGTGACAAGCTCACCAGTTCCTTGGGGGTTCTTCAGATACACTGGGCATATTTACGGTCCTCTTCTCGCACGTAAATATGGAAACACAGACTTAATAATACATCATGGGTTCATTCCAGGCCAGTATTTAATGGTCCCAGTTCTTCATTCTTGCCATAGTATATGGTCTTTCCTTTTATGGACGTGCTAAAACTTATTACCTAGTTCCCGGGGAAGGACATTCCGAGTGTTTTCTGACATGAATAACCTATAGTACTGATCACAGATATTTGCAAGTGGAATTTCCAAGTGCTTTGTTTCTGATGTTAAAAAGTTTTATTCTCTTTTTTAAGATGTACACTTTAGAATTTAAGGTATAATTTACAATGATAAAAAAATGCATGTATTCAGTGTTTTTTCTGTGGTATAAATCTGTATTTATCTATTGTCTAAGGGTGTGGGCCTTTTTCTTTTCATGTACTTAATGGCCATTTGTGAAGTACCTGCCTTAAATCTTTTGCCAATTAGAAAATATTACGAACTTGATCGAGGCATAATTTATGTATAATAAACTGTGTCTGCTTAAAGTGTGTGATTCCATGTGTCGCCACCGTAAGCCCCTGTGAGACCACCACAGTGAAGGTACCAGACATTTTCATGCCCCCCAAAGTTTCTCATGCTCCTTTGCAGACCCCCTTCCTCTGCTCCTTGCCCCGAGACACTACTGATGGACTTCATGTCGCTAGACCCCAGTTTGTTTCCCAGAGTTTCAGAGGGACTTGGGTTCGTGTGGAATTGCACAGGAGGCGGCTGCTGCGTCTGGCATTTCCCCTCCAACTGTCTGGCCATTCATTCGTGTTGCTGTGTTTATCAGTAGTTCGTCCTTTTTCTAATTGCTGGGTTTGTACTCCATTGCATGCCTATGCCATGTTTCATTCATGCCAGTTGTCGGACGTGGGATTGTTTCCAATTCTTGGCTATTATTGACGTCAGTACAAGTGCTGTGAACACTCATGTCCGAGTCGTGGTGTGGACAGGGGCTCCTACTTCCTGTGAATAAGTAAGTGCCTAGGAGCCAAATCGCGCAGCTGAAGCGCAGACGCACATTTTACTGTCCTTCATCCCTCCTTGGCTGCCGTATCATGACTATCGAAGGATAGGTAAGGATTTTAAGGTAAATCAGGTGTTATTTAGACAGTTGACTAGAGAGTTATCATCATTCAAAGCACTCAAATACTGCTCATACTAACCGCTCTTCCACAGTGAAGTCTATAATGTGCCTAAAGCTAAGAAAGGAAAGAAACTGGGGACAGAGTATAGGTGGGGAGGAGAAAAATAACTGGTATGTGAGGATTGAGGAGGGGGGAGATAAGGACCAGATTAGGTTCCTGTCTTCCTCAAATGGGTAGGTAGGTTCCTTCCTCAACATTGGGGCTGCTAAAAAATCATAATTGAGGTGATTAGTTTATATATAAACATATTCAATTTGAACTGCCTTTAAAATATTCAAATACCAATGCCAAGCAGACGATTGGTAAATCAAATCTGAAGCTCCAAAGTATTGTGAAGGATGGAAAATGAAAGCTTAGGAGTCATAGACCTGTCAATAATATTTAAAGCCATAGGAATGGATGAGTTTACCTACTGGGAGAGAGAGAGCTGAGTGAAGCATGAATGAAAAGGAGAAAATATTACCTTCACCTTGAAAACACCCACATTTACCGCCCAAGTGGAGGAGAACCAAGTGGCAGGTGAGGCTGGGACGGAGCAGAACTGAAGGTAAGAGGAAGACCAGGAGAAGGTAGTGGGGGTGCTGAGGAGTAAACACTGATTCACAAAAGAGACAACGGTCAGACTGTCAGATGTTGCTGAGAAGCCAGGCACAATAAAAAAAATAAATATGGTCCACTGGACTGGGGAATGTCAAAGTTGTTGGACACATAAGTAAGAGCTTTTTGGGGGAAAGTGGTGGTGGTGGGGCATGTTGAAGCCAGATCTGAGTGGGCTGAAGGATGACTCAGATCCTGTTTTCAAAGGACTCTTGACTTTTGATTCTTTTAGAATCCCACGTCTGCCCTTTGAACTGGGTCTCCCTGTCTTGACTCTCAGAGTTGACTCAGCCCCAATCTGCATGACCTTCCTCCCTTCCTAATTAGTCCCTTCAGAACCCAGTTCCTGGTCCATGCCCGTGCAGCACCCAGGTAATGTGTGAGCTACTCCGTAAGTGGAGGTAATTGAAGCTTTACCCGTCTAAGTAATGAGATGTGGGCCTTTGGCTCAAGTCCCAATATTACCTCTAGTTGCATAAAATTGGAAAGTTGCTTAACTTCAGTTTCCTCATCAGTGAAGTGAGGACTCATCATCGTGAGGATTACCCTTCCTGGCACATGGTGGTTTCTCAACAAATGGTGATAACCTTCCACCAAATTTTCTGTCCTTTCAAAATACAACATTCCTTTAGTCATCTTTCTAAGTGTTTTTAACATGACATATTGTCATCAAGGAATGTAGATACTTCCCTGGTGACATTTCTTGATTCACCCATCATGTACTTATCAAGCACCTTTCAGGCAATAAGCAACAGAGGCAGACTTTGGGCAGTCAGCGACGAACAGGAAGAACATGGCTGTTTGCCACGAGGAGCTCAAAATCCAGGGCAGCAGGTAGACAAAGGTAACAAGAGTCAAGTCATAAATAACGTCAGTATAAATTGTGACAGGTGCTGGGAAGCAGGCAGAAAGTGTGCTGAGAAACTGATTGATGAGTTAGACCTGCCTCCAGCAGAGCAACTAGAGATGGTGATGTGTCAGCTGCCACCTGAAGCACTCGGAGGAACCAAGGAATTCTGCCATTCTTGAGATTCGTCGACAGACCGGGTTGTAACCTGGTGATCTCCAAGGAACTGGTGAGGTGTGCTGGTGTCTTAGCCTCTGAGCCGAGTCCATGTCTAGGTGGCTGAACGTTTATGAATGTTTATTAACTGAGTACTTTTCCTTCTCCATCACCACCGTTCAGTCGGTCGAGTCAATCACCTTTCAATGTTTGCTATTTCTAATCTGTTTGTGGGATGAGAAACCTTAGAATCATGCTGGTTGGAAAGACATAACGATGAAAATGGAATTGGCTCTGGAGGCGGCCTCTCCCGTGAATAAAATACCTGAACCTCACAGCCTAAACTTCACCCCAGCTCATCAAGTTGCAGGGTGGGGGCACTTCTGCTCCTGGGTTCTTGGCTAAGTTCTGACCAGTGAGGTTCAGGGCAAGTGACCTCTGGACACATGAGGTGATGCTACTGCAACCCCAAGCAATGAGGGTAGGTTCCCTTTGTAAATTAGGTGCCCAGTTCAATCTGCTTTGTGTCCTTTGCGCAGAAGGATTAACTGTAAACCCATGAGGGTGCCTAGACAAGGAGACTGACTCGTTCCTGCTCCAATTTTGTGGTTCCCTGTCTACTGATGGCTGTCACTTGCACTGCATAATAAGGCATTCCCTCATCAGGACCGCTATCTTTGCACTCCTGGGACAGAAGGTTTAACTTAGGAGACTTGTGTTTGGAGTAAGAAATACGTCAAGAGGAATAGATAGGTACCTCCCTCCCAGATCAAGCTGATGGCTGCTCACTGAGAGCTTCTTTAGAAACATAGAGCTACCTTCCATGTATTTGAAGTTGAGGTTGATTAGGCACACAGAAGAGAGAAAAGGAGAAGTGTAGGTACATCACCCTCCCTTCTGGGGTTACACTGCTTCATCTGGGATTCATATTCCCCGCCTCCAAGAGAGCTTGACATTGGGAAGTGAGTAGAAGGGCAAGTGAATCCTAACCTGACTTTCTGTCTTTAAAGATAGATGCGAATTATTCTGTTCCTTGTTCCTCTGCTACGATATCTTGCATGCAGGACAATTTTTTCTTATTTCTGGATTGTTTCCCTGACTTCAAGAATAGCTGCCCTGATTCAGGTAGCTCCAAGTCAGGGGCCATGAGAGAGAGAATCAAATGATGGATTCAATTTGGAGATTTTATCTTTGCTATTAACATGCTTTCCTCCATTGTGTAGCTGATTACAAAATATAGCTTCCTCTTCAGAAGATGAAGAGTTCAGGCCCAGAGTGGGCTCAAGTGTTAGAGGTCAAATTTGCAGAAACCACGTAGGAAGGTAGTATTTACATATCCTTTTTGTTAAAGCTTCCTCGAGCGACAACCTAAGGCGAGCTCTGAGGAAGAGGGCTGAGGGGCTGGCAAAGCTCAGAGAGCCTTCCCCACTGCACACCAATTTTGGTGACAAATGATTGATAGGCGGTGGGTGTGATTAAAAGCCCAGGAGGGTCACCAGCAGGCCCAGTGACAATGGGTGGTCCTGAGACTCATTGACTGCATAACTTTGAGCAAGTCACATCATTTATTCTTGGCCCTACTTTCCTCATTTTAAAAATGAGCTTGCACTCTAGTAATTACTAGGGACTCTTCCAAGTCAGAAATGCTGTTTTTGTGGATACATAGGACGTTTCAAAGATCAGTCTAAATCTACAGGGAACCAATGGAAGTCCTCAAGGTCCATTTATGTGTTTTTATGCAGGGATGTGGAGGTCCCCACAGTTTTGAGTAGTTAGAGAATGAGGTAGATCAGAGGTGGTGTGCACGGTGGCTGCAGGAAAACGTTACCTGCTGCTGTTATGTCTGTGATGGAAGTGACTGTAATTCCAGGTATAATATTTCATATAAAATCATAACAATTCAGATGCAGACTCAATGGAAACAGGACGCCTTCAAACACAGGAAAAAGATTGGAAAGAAATGGCATGCACTCTTATGAAAACATACTTATATATGGATGATGACATTAGGAAGTGTTATTTCTTTTTCCTACTTGTCTGCATTTTTATGTTATTCTTTGAGTATTAACTATGTTATGATCCGTAGAGCAAGCCCTGTTTTATTTTGAACTATTTGTACCTGAACCCCAGGTGAACTTCTTTTAGACCCAACAATAATAGTGGTGAAATTATTAGGGCATGCTGGCTGATTTAATGAATCTTGAGAAATGCTTCCTACTTATATGTTACGTATTAAATTTCTTTGCAAAAACTTACTTTTCACAGAAAACTCTGAGGCCAAGGCAGCCCTCAGTTTTGTAGTCTCCTCAGAAATGCCTTAAATTGACCGCCATAGGCCCCAGTGGTCACGAGCAGAGAAAGTAGGGGACGTGTTCTATTTAGCAGAATGAGGAAATATCAGCCTTCTGGGAAATAAATGCTCTATACTTAGAAAACTCAGCAGTAGAAATGACTGGGTGGAACGTTGGCACCAGGCATCGCACACACTCGTTCTTTTGTAGAGTGAGAAATTGGACAGAGAGGCAGCTTTTTCTACCGATGAAAGGGTCATTAAACTCTCATCTTCCTTTGAAAGTCCTCATGTTTTTGTTATTTACACTGGTTCTTATTCAATACTTCTCTCGCTCTATATTTCAGACAAAGTCAGTTCTTTTGTTCTGTTTTTAGTTCTAACCCCTTTCCCTGCCCAAATGTGAAGAACAGGTTTCACGGCCAGTGTATGACTGTGAGCTGCAAGCCCACCAAGGTCTTCTCGCGCCCTCGGTCCCGCCGGGGAAAAGGGTTCTCTCTCTGGAAATGGGAAGGGAATGGGCGCCCTCGCCAGCTTCCCCATGGGACTCCCGTGATGGGAGCCAGCAGCGGGGAGTCTGCTATCTGCTTCCACCCACCCGCGGAGCCTCTGGGCTCTTCCTACAGGTGCAGCTGTTATCCAGCTGGTGTCATTTCTGCTCCTGCCACCACTGGTTCCCACTGGCTCCTAGCAGCATGAGTCCCCATAGGGTCTGGGACTACAAATACTCCAGAGAGAACATCCGGTGCTCTGGTCATTTGGAACCTGGTAGGGTTCTCTGTAGGATCTCCCTCCCTTTCACTCTAAGTCATCTGTGAGTTCCAGGCTGCTCACAAGGGCCATCTCAGCCCAGGCCACACAGAGCCATGGGGTGACGAACACCTTGCTATCATGTGCTTTTAATGAATACCACTTCGTTCATTCATTCATTCATTTATTCGTTCATTCAATTGTTTGCTGGATGTCAGTAACGTGTCAGTCAGACTCCATGCTGGGTAGGAGGGATTTCCAAAGGAATTTAAAAATTGGCTGAGCCTCCCAGGAGAAGACTGGTATGAAAGATCCCACCTCAAAGCAAAGCAAAGCTAACCATTAAATTCATTAGGCAACACCAGAAATGTGGTTGAGCAAACCATAGAGTGCAGAGGCAGCGAAGATGAATCCCTTCTGGATACAGTGGAGGGGAGCGTTCAGCCCTACTTTTGGGATGGGGTTGGAAAGAGAGGAAGAAGAGCATGCTCAAAAGCAAGGATGTTTGAGCAGTCCGCAAGATTTTCAGTGTCCTTAGACCACAGGTTTCTGGGGACAAAGAAACTGCAGGAGCTGGCACTGGAGAGGAAGACAAGGATCCTGTTGTGACAGGTGTGACACATCCTGTGCTAAGGAATTTGTGTCTATGCTCTGAGGACTGACCCTGAAAGAAAGAAAAGAGAAACACTGTCTCTAATACAGAAGTGTAATTCTAAACGGGAATTCTCTGGCAGGGTGGAGGGTGGGCAGCCACTGTAAGGTGGTTGGGTTGGTGTATTGAAATTCCTGGTAGCTTTGGAAGTCCTGGGCAAATGTCCTGGGGTGGGCTACATTCTTTCAGAGGAAGGGGGACTGAGGGCCAGCAGGACCTGTGACACAGCCAGGGAGATGGGGGACTCAGTGAAGCCCAGGAAGCAACAGTGGAGATGGCTGGGACACGTAAAGTTTGACATCCAGCTGACACGTGCTTGTTCTTGAGCACACTTGGGTGCCCTCGGGGCCTCCCGGGATTAATTGGGCAGAGGTGAGTAGGGATGTGGAGGTAGCTGAGATATGGAGCCATTGGGCTTTGCCTGTAAATTCTATCTGCAGGTGGGTAAACATTGGGGGAAAATCTGAAGTTTTGTTCTGAGGTCTAGACACAGTAGGTTATGTAACTGCTTAAAGTGATATTTTATTTCTTCCTGACAAAGAAAGTAAAACTCAGGCTGCCTGAGCAATGTCCCCAGCGTCCCACGTCCTGCCCGTCTGGGAGAGAACCCCAGCATCTTGGATCGATTTCCAATTCTGTCTCCTGAGCCAGAAGTGGTGGCATCTCCCCGGGAGCCCAGCCGTCACTGAGATGGCAGAGTTCAAACATTGCCCTATTGACATAAACAACAAGTTTCTACAATAACATTTGTGTGAAAATGTGGTTTTTAGCAACTGGGCACTTTAGGGTGAGACAGGTCCCTGTCTCTATTCCCACTCCACTCTGTTTATTTTTTGAAACCATAAACAATAGGAAAGCACAGAAGTTCCGAAACACAGATGCATTCACACACACATGCCAGGCAAGACAGCACGAGGTTCTCATAGACTGTGCTCAGCCATGGGATGCGCAGTCTGAGCTGAGTCCTCCACAAACATCATCGCCTATGATCTTTAAAATGATATCCATTTTATGTGGTGTGTGGGCACTTTTGCCATCATACATGGCTTGTGTTATTAACTTGTGAAAGTGGCTTAAACTGTATTTCACTGTCATAAAAATGACATTAAGTGCCTACATGTGCCATGTGTCATGCCAGATGCAGGGAAGCGCCATGGAGCTAATAATGCAGGCACTGCCCGTGAGCCATTCCCATGCAGCCTCTGTGTGAGCCAACGTCCCGCCAGGTGATAGTGGAAAAAGGAAAAGCCACCAAATGAGCCAGATTAAAGGTATCCCAACAGGTGACCTGGTGGAAATATGTGGATGTGCTCCTTTCTCCTCTCTTCACTCGGAACCTGCACTTCTCACCAGGTACTCACTGTGCACTTACCAGTTCCCGAGGGGCTGGGGACCTCTTGAAATCTCCCTCTTCCACAAGAACTCACACAGAGAGGTGTGCAGTCGGGGGTCAATGGCTGTGCCGCTGAGAGCAAGATCTACGCATGCCTAATGTGTTTTTTATTCCTTTGGTGGGGCATTATTTTTAAATTTATATGTTATTGTTTATGATGTTACAGTTGTCCCAATTTCTCCCCCCTTGCCCCACTCTACCCAGCTCCCCCCTCCCTCTGGCAATCCCCACACTGTTGTCCATGTCTACAGGTCGTGCATATGTGTTCTTTGATCTCTTCAGCTTCTTTTGACCAGTTCGTGTCCCCCCTCCCCTCTGAATGCTGTCTGTTCCATGTGTCCATGCCTCTGATTCTATTTTGTTCATTAGATTCCACATATGTAAGTGAGAACATATGGTATTTGTCTTTCACTCACTGGCTTATTGCATTTAAGATAATAGTCTCCAGGTCCATCTATGCTGTCACTAAAGGTAAGAGTTCCTTTTTTTTTTTTTTACTGCTGTGTACTATTCCATTGTGCAAATATACCACAGCTTTTTTATCCACTCATCTGCTGATGGGCACGTGGGCGGTTTCCAGATCTTGGTGTGAGGTCCATGGAACAACAAAAATTCCAAGGGCCACTTTGTGCTTATTGGTGGTGGCGGTATTTCCTGGGTTCTGTTGTGCATTTCGGTGTCCCCCAAAGAACCCTGAGGACTTCCTCTCCTTTTACACAATCAAGACAGCTGCTGTCATTTGCAACCTAATAAGCTGTTTAAACGTAAAATGTGATTAGCATAAACTATACCCCGCTAAGCCTATAGAATAGCAAGATCAATCCACAGCCATCTGTTTAGACTGGGAAGAATGTGGCCATCATGGAAACAGACCACCTGGCCAGTGGCAAGTCCCCTGAAGTGGGAGGGGCTTCAGTGGGAACCGTGTGACCATATGTCAGGGTAGCTAGGATTGTGGGCAAGATTGGGCTGGCGAATGCCAACTCCATGACTTCATGATGGCCAATTATGTTATCACTCAATTAAGCTATGTAAATCGATAGTGACAGGCACAGTCAACTGTACAAATATTAGACATGGATTCAGCGAAAGATGTAGTTCTTGTATCCCTGATAATACGAGAGTTGTTGGTGGGGCACCAGCCGCAGACTGAAAATACATGAGTTGCTTGTGCAGAGATGAAGATAAGATAGCACATCAATATCTGCTTCCTCATGATGGAGAAAATTTCCAACGAATCATAGAAGTTAATCATCCCAACACTCTCATCCATAAACAACTCCAATAGCATCTTTAACAAAGATGTCAATCAAGAAAATGATCGTTGGGATAATGGAAAATGAATTGAGCAAGGTTTTATTTATTGAAAATGTTCTCCCTTAAGACGAATGCCCTCTTGGTCACCAAGTCCACACTATGTCACTTAAGGTTTTCGCCTTTCACAGGGTCATGTCAGTGAGTCATCAAAACTAACCAAAGTGAGTTTTATCGTGAAAAGTCTGACCTGAAACCATGTTGACCACACCACGCTTTTCCCAGGCAGAACTTGTAAAATTACTGAGAAATGCATATTTTCAAAAACAGTATTGTAAATGCTTCATCGCCCCTGGACTGCCTTATTCCGTCTGGGGCTCAGGAAGCGTCAGCTTCTCCCTCCTCTTGTCAGGGACACCCTGGTCCTCTGCCGAAGTCGCTCCTTGGGCCCCTGCCCTCCCACCACACCATGACCCCTGCAAGGTCACGCACTGCTCTTTCACTAAGCCTTTGTTTGGTGTTTTGGTTGTTGCTGAAGATTAAAAATAACACATATCCACAATTAAAATATCATGTAAGTATAAGAAAAAGAAAGTTAAAAAATGTTTCTCTAATTCCATTAATGACAAGAAGCCATTCTTTGTGAGGAGGTGCATATTTTTCTAAATATTTGTTAATGTATAGCTGCAGATATATAGAAAAATGGCAGAAGTCATTTTAGAAAAAATAGAATGTACTTACATATGCTGTCTCAAAATAAATTGCATTACATTTCATTTTATTTGAATGTAAAAGAAACTAAATTTGAATATAAAAGTGAAATTTATTTTTTAATTAAAATTATAAACAATCTCTTTAAATTTAGAAAAAGATTGTAAAAACTTTTAAAGAGCAAACTGATTATTTGGGTTAGCCAAATGTTTCAACATTGGGATTTAGTTATTTATTCTTTTACAATCCCCAATTTTTGTTTATAGTATTATCTAAATTAAATATATTATCTAAATTAAATACTATGTTTATAGTATTATCTAAATTAAATAAAATTTTTATTTTGAGATCACTATAGATTCATGTCTACAAAGAAATGTAGTGAGTAATACAGACAGAACTGGTCTGCCCTTCACCCAGCTTCGTCAAAGATAACATCTTGCATACACACAATATCACAAGCAGGAAATCAGCAGGGAGGTGACCCCTCAATCTCCTTCAGATTTCACCAGTTTCGTATGCACATGAGTGTGTGCATGTGTATGCTCAGTTCTGTGGAATTTGATCACGTGTGTGGATTTACATAACTACACCCGCCATCAAGGTGCAGAATAGTTCCAACATGTATCCCTCACACCTCATGCCAAGAATCTATTCTCTGTCCTTGTGATTTTTGTCATTTCAAGACTGTTACATACAGGAATCCACCCATTGTGAAAACTGTTGATACTGGCTCTTTCACTCCCCACAACCCCCTCGACATCCATCCCGGCAGCTGCGTGTGTCCAGAGCCAACTCCGTTCCATCACTGAATTGTATTCCTTAATGCCGATGCACCCCAGTTTGTCTGGCCTGTCCTCCCGTGAAAGGCGCTCGGATTGTTTGCAGTTTTGGGTAACCGCCAGTGGGCCTGCTGCACGTTCAGGTGTCTCAGTGAACACAGCTTTCCATCTCTCTGGGGTAAACGCCCGAGAATGCCATGGCCGGGTTGTACGGTTAGCACAGGTTTACTTTTGTGAGAGCCCGCCCTTCTCTAGATTGGCCGTGCCATTATGATTCTTGCTCCTGGTGCCGGAGTGGCCCCATTTCTTGTCGTCCTTGCAAGCCTTTGGTGTTCTGCATCTGCTTCTCGTATGCCCATGGCCATGACACTCTCGTCTTTTCTTATCACCACCATTTACTACAATTATTTCTTCCTGTAGTTATATACTTAAGTAGATTGGATACTCAGCACCAATGTGTATGATATGTAGGTTGGTGAATGGATTTTTTAAAGCACTTCTGTGGTGTGCCTTGTGTTTAAGGATCTTATTTAAAAAATCTTGTTGGTGTAATGGCCTCTAGACTCTTCCATGGTCTAGAATATTTTTGGCCTTTATATTTGAAGGATATACAAAGGCCACTTGAGTGTGTCACCGTTCTGGTGGCATTGGTCCATTGTCTCTTAGCATTTCTGGTTATTGTAGATAATATGACCCTCCCCTCAAAATGTAACTCCTTTTGCGTACCTGGATCCTTCCATGATTCCTTACCCTTGAAGTACACTAATTTCACTGGCTGTGTCTTGCTGTGCATTTTCCAGAATGTGTTTATTCTGAGCCAAACTGCATAGTTAAATATTTCTTTATTTCAGAGAAGCTTTGCTGTACCACCAATATTTTCTGTTACCTTTTTCTGTTCTGTTCTTAATAAACAACACTCCATTTGCCCCTGGCAGGCTCTCCGCTGGAGCCAATGGAAAAGGCTGGCTGTTGACACAGTGTCTCTCCCCCAATATTCCGTGGTGTTGAAATGGTCTTCGTGAGGACATTCTACTGTTCCCATGGCCTCGCTGCACCTGGCACCTGTTACTACAACATGGAGGCAGATGCCTCCTGATTGGGGCTTTCGGTGGAGTCCTCAGTTCCATCCCACCACGTGTGGGTCCAGCTGTGCAGACTCCGCAGGTTCAGAAATTACTCTCTGACTCGTAAAGATGGTATTTTCCCCTGTACTTTTCATCTTGATTTGGATGTTTCTGAAGGGTCTGAGGTAGGGGAATAGAGCAGAATGCCCAGTATGTTCTTCTTTAACAGAAAGTACCCTTGACCTCACCTTCACCTTGCTCTCCTGCTGCAGGTGGAGTGTTGACCTAGTGTTGGGTAATCCTTATTGAATTATTGAACAGATGAATAATGTTCTGTACTGGGCAGGAGTCACAGAAAACTATCGTGGCTGCAGTCAGCTGGGAGAACTAACCAAGAAGGACTCTGACCACGCTGAAGAACTCGTTTGCCATTTTCCACCATTTCCTGAATTGGCCATCCACAACTCAGGTATATGAATCATAACTAATCCATTCTTGCTGGGTAAATTGCTGAAATAAAAGAATCATTGTAGCCTAGTAATTTTGGTTGCAAGAATATAGCTATTTTCATTAAGCTTATAGGGTCTGCCACATTTTCATTGTTGCAATTACTATTAAATGTCATGGCAAGAAGAAATAAAAGAACTTCCCGAATAATCTTTGGGTTTTGTCCCTGACCCTGTTCTCTGTGTTTAATACAGGTCCAGGCACCTAAGATAGGATACCAGAGCCCCAATTTTATGAGAATACTGGTAAAATCATAGTCAGTTATTGCAAAGGTTAAAATTCTGAAATCCTTCCTGTCTGAGGTGCATCTATTCAAGTAAGTCTCTATTGCACTGAACAAACACTAACCAAAAGAACAAGTGAAATAGGGAACTGCTTTTGCACACTGTTTGCAGAAATCAAAGAGGTTCAGTCATCAGATGTGGGAACCATCTATTAAAGTTACAAAAGGCATTCCCTGTGAACCAGTAATTTAACGACTAGATTTAGACCTGACAGAAAGGCATGCCCACGTGCTCCAAAAGGCATAGGCAAAGTATTTGTGGCAACATTGTTTGTAATAGCTCCAAATTGGGCACAAGCAAGTGCTCATGGCGGCGAGTAGACCGGGTCAATGAACTGTGGCGACCCCATGAGAAAATGCTCCCGGTGCGCTGGCCAGTGAGGACTGTTTGCGAGGCTGCCTCTTGCCGTTTTTTCCAAACCAGCTGCCGGGCGTTTGGCTTTTGCTTCCACCCACTGAGCTGCTGGGGCGCACTTCTGCAGGTGCTGCCAGGCCCGCTCCTCCGTGACTTTCCTGTAGACACTGTTCTTTCTTAGGAGAGATTGTGGTAGATTTGTCCTTCTTCAGCCTGATACCGTCTCAATTTCGTTTCATCGATAGTCCTCCACGACCCGCCATGCTCTTCATTCTCACTAGTTTTTAGGGACCTTTCAAGCGTGGGAGTGCAGGAACTAGACGATATCTCCGGCTGACTCACAAATCACGAGAATGTCAAACAGTAATTAAACACACAAACAAAATAATGACCAAAAGTAAAAATAAAAAAGTTGGACAATATTTTCGGTTTATATGGGAAAATGTGTTTGTTATTCACACTAACAAGGATCAAAGAAGGTCTCCAAATTTAAGTGTGGGAAATTTGGCCAGCGGAAAATACTTTTAATAGGCAAACCTTGAATGCTGGTCAGCATTGTTCTTTATAAATAAAATTGTATTTAAAAGACCAATGAGAAGTCTCTTATGCTCAGTGTGATGATATAATAGCTGGTGTGTTAGAGATGAAAGTGCTGCACTCACCCATTATAGGTGCCATGCAAAGTAGCACAATGCTTCTTGCATTTAGTTCAGCAGCACCTATCATGGACAAAGATAACAGACAGACGTATGTACTGACAGACAAACTCACCTTCTGATCAGAGCTCTACTTTTGGAGATTTAAGCTGAAGACTTTATTTAAAAGCAAAAAGAGGATTATTGTAGTACTTATATGACAGCAAAAATTTGGCATTAACCTCCGTATTCACAAAAAATTAAAGTGAAAATAAATGAAAAGATGCTGAACTTAAGATAATTGTAGCATTTATGAAACATGGAAATTCTCGACATAATAGAAAAAAATCCATATTCAATTTCTATAGCAAGAGATAGCCTGTAGGAGTTATATTCTTTTTCTGCAACAGAAAAATGGAACTAGTTTGGCATATTAGGTAGTGGCATCAGTTTGAACAACAATTAAAGGAGCATTAATTATGAATGTACTGTTATTAAATGCTGCATTGATTTGGTGGTGTTAAAAAAATCTGCAAATGTCAGTCCCAGTCTCTCCTGATTCCAAAGTGCCCCTGTAACCTCAGCCCTTCTCAGCCCATAATACACTCACCTGGGTAGGTTGGAGGCTTTCCTACATTCTTCTTGTGTGTGGTGTCAAGTTAGAGGTCTAATTGTCATGTTCACTGGATATTTGTAAGCTTTTGGAGATCACTGACCTGGTTAGGAAGAGGTCCCATTACTATTGTGTCTGCCATATCTAAAAAACTCTACCCTGGACACAGTGGCTTCTCCTGGGTCACTTGGTCACTTGTTTTCCAGCCTCAGTCTGACTGACCCTTGCTGGTGGCCGTTCCCAGCCGGACCTGAGATGGTGCATGAGGAACGAGAGCACCAGGCTCTGGTCCCTGGCATGGGACCAGGGGCTGTTTGCATTCTTGCTGGTGAGGAGATACGCATGCTGGACTGTGGGCACATAGCTGGAATAGTTGGCATCTGTGTGCGGCTCGGCACATTCCAAGGACACGTTCAGGTGTGCACCACCTGGGCTGTCGCAATCCATCAAAACGGAGTGAGAGCCATCTCAAACAGTGTAGAGTACGGATTTTTGTGAACTTGGAAGTTTTCTCTGGACTCCCCATGGAACTAGTGAATGCTGATACCCCCTTCCTGCTCCCCCCACAAAAACTAATTCAGGTTATAGATGAGTAACTGTGACAGTATTGCATGGGCTATCACTTGGAATTCAGGTGCTTGTCTGAAACTTGGCATCTTGGAACTTGAAGAAAAAGCCTATGAACCTGCTCCCTGCAGAAACCTGACATCCAAGCGCTATTTAAAGAAATAGTTTTGATCATCTGTAAACTTCATGTTCTGAACAGTCTTGGTAATGGAAACCCCTCATCTTTTCAGCCACACTTGTGTATCTCAAAAGCACACCTAAATACTTACTGAAAATTGTTTATTGATTTGTTTCACTTATTCTTTTAATTTTTAACAACCGCTGTAAGTAGAGGTCAGACACTGAGAGGACCGTGACACAGCTGCGGTATTCATGTGCATTTTACAGCTTGGAGAACTGAGACTTAGAGGCACCGGGGAACCTGCCCTGGTGAGTAAAAGCCTTAAGAAGTTCTGAGGTTCAGGGAGTTGTGTGGCTGTCATTTGAATCCAGACAGTTGAATTCCAGGTCCACTCATGTCCTTGCCACTGTGCTATGTGGTGTACGGCCAACACTGACAAAACTTTGAAGGTCAAAGTGCATGTGCCAGCATCCCAGTGCCCTTTCCTCACGAGCGTCACCCCGGCGTCTCCACTCCACTTCGTCCTCTGACCTGTCTCACGCTGCCTTGGGGAGGGAGGATGTGACTGCAGGGACAGGGTGTGTGTGTGTGTGTCAGTGGCTGGGTGGCATTGCTCAGATGCCATGAGGTGTTTTTCCTGGACACGTCCTGTGTCCCCATGCACGGAATCTAACCATTGTGTCCGAGGAAGCCGATGGCGAAAGGGAGGACTCGGTGAACGCCTGGCTCTGAGGGAGCACTGCTGACCTTTCCGAAGACAGGTCGGCTCAGGCCTCCGGGCGAGGCTTGCCTCGAATTCTGATTCCTCTCTTCCCAGGAGAAGCATTCTCCCCTGAACCTGTGAATCTGCCCAAAGGCGTTGACTACGTGACTTCTGAATACACCTGATCTCAAGTCAGTAAAGCAGAGAACAAACACATCATTTCAAATCAGTAATAAATTACTGAGTACAAGTTCCTGCTTGAGGTGGAGAAAGATTTTGGAAATGGAGAGTGGTGCTGGTTTCACACGCTGTGGACAGTCAGGGCCACCTCAGCGCATGTGTAGAAATAGATAAAATGGCACATTTTATGACACGCACACATATATAGTATATGTATTTTACCATAATCAACAAAGTCAGCAGTAGAGACTGCCTCGATTTTCCACTGAAAGCAAAACCAGATAGATATTACTACGAGCTTTGGTTCTGCTCGAAGACTCTGAGATGCTTGGGAGGCCAAGCAGGAAGGTAAAGGTGTGAGGCTGGGGTGGGCTGTACCCCAAGAGAAGGGCCCAACAGTTGAAATCGCGTAAGGTCAACTGGCATTGAGTCTTCATACTCATACGAAGGGCAGAGGTCCTTTCATTCTCTGGCAGGAGCAAGATCTTGACTGCGGTGTCATTGGCAGGGGTGGGAGCAGGGATGGAAGCAGGACTCTAACCAGTAGTAGGTGCAGGGAACAGCGGCCTGGCTGGTTAAAGAATTAGGGCCAGGACAGCAGAAGGTGCAGGACAGAGGGGCACATTCAGCAGGCACCAAAGGGCAACATTGAGGGAAGAACTTTAACTCAGTGGCTATAGGCAGCAGGTAGCATCACTCTTCTTGGAAAGGTCAGCCTTCCCTGAGGAAAACAGCCCAGACTCATCTCCTTTGTGCAGAGCTCCACCTTGTCCAGGCCCCACGCTTGCGCAAGCACCAGGCCTGCAGGGCCATGTGGACCGATCTGTGGCCAAGAGCTCCAGGGCATCTGTGGCCGTGGGATGAAACACTTGGGTCCCAGAGTCAGGGACCAGGTGTGTCACTCTGAGGATGACTCATATTTTAGGGTCACCCAAGAGGTACCAACCAGGACACGGCCAGGGGAGTGGGGTTTGTGGTATGGAATTCTTTACGGAGGGTGGCTCCCCTCTCCTGCGGACACCAGTGGGTTCCAAGGGCCGACTGCAGTGCTGAGCTGAATTCCCATTAAATCAGGTGATTGTCCTGTTATCGCCTCTCTCTTTGGTGCTGGGAAAGCCCGAGACCACAGAGGTGCCTCCATGCCCCAAGGTCCCTCACATTTTATCCAGAGGGTCCAAGTGTTTACACTGCTGGATGTTTTTAGCAACCCTCTGCCTTTACAAGTAGAGAGAAGGCCCATGCAAGGGGGTAGGCAAGACAAAAAAGAACTCGTTGAGGAGTCTGTGGACACAGGGCTACTGAACAAAGCTCCTGGAAGAGACAGAGAGGAGCTTCAATAGTAATACCATCTAAGACAGAGTCCTAGTAAAACTTCAAATAGCCTGGAAGAGTGGGCGAGTTTCAGAAGCTCGGAGCAGGAAGAGAAATCAGCCAACTCTTGTGCTATTGTGCCCAACCAGATTTTACCTCCATCTTGAAAAACTAGATTTCTGTCTTTTCCTTATTGATCTGTAGTGCTTCATATATTGTGGATACAAGTTGTCTGTTGGGAATACGTAATACAAACATCTTTGTTTTCTCTATACTTTCATTTCCACTCCTGTGATGATACCTTAATGTCTTAGTGGATAGATTTTTTACACTGTATATTTCAGGTATAGTTTACATTCAATATTCTTCTGTATTAGTTTCAGGTGCACAGTGCAGTGGTTGGATAGTCGCGTACTCTACAAAGGGACCCCCTGATATTTGGAGGCCCACCCGGCACTGTACAGAGTTGTTACACTGTGATGGACTGTATCCTCTGTGCTGTACTTTACCTCTGCAAGCTGTTTTGTGATTACCAATTTGTACTTCTTAATACCTGTGAATCGGTTTTGTTAAATCAATGTAGCCCAATTTATTCTTTTTCTCCTTTATAGGCTTAGTGTTTTGTGTGTCCTGTATAAGAAATCTTTGCCTCTAGGAGACCTTCAAGGTGTTTGACTTTGTTTTCTTCTGAAAGCTGCGTGGTTTCGCCTTCCATATTCAGCCGTGACACCTCTGGAACTGACCTTTTTGTGCATCATGTGAGGTAGGAGCCAGGTCGGATGTTTCCCTGCCGGCCCTGCCCCACGTGCGCGGTGAACCTGGCGGCCGTATCTGTGTGGGGCTGCCTCTGGGAGCTCTGCTCATTCCATCGCCCAGTTTGTCTATCTTTGCACGGATTCCACAACCCACGGTCTGAAGTGCTGTAACTTCCTAGCAGGTTTTAACAACTGGCCACGTGAGTCCTCTGGCTGTGTTTTTGTTTCAAGATTGTCTTATCCGTCCCTGACCTTTGGTGTTCCCAAGGAAGTGTTTAGAATCAACCTGACAACAACCACACAGCAACCCACACCTGCCGTGGTGCTGTGTACGTCAGGGGGCGTCACTGCCTCTGCACCCCAACTGGTGGGAAGTGGAGATGTTTACGGTGTTGCCTCTTCCAGACCGTGAACACGCACATGCTTCTTTATAACAGCAATGCTTTGTAGTAGGTCTTTTTGTATCTATTGTGTTTGATTTATTCCTAGGCATTTGATATTTTTCAATGCTTTCTCAAAAGGGATCTTGTTAAAATCATCATTTGTTCACTGTTACACAGAAATGTAACTATAAAAATATTCACAAACATAGAAAATTTAAACAAATTTACAGTGAACACTTACACACCAGCACCTAACTTCAATGAACATTTCACCTTATTTACTTTTTCAGGGAGTTCCAACTCTGTGTCCCTGTGCCCACCGACCCGTCCATCTGAGTCTGAAGGCCAATGTCCAGCCCAAAGGCACGCAGACAGAATGGGGCGGGTAATCTGCTTTACGCGATGGACCGACTCAAACGTTCATCTCACTTGGAAACACCCTCAGGGGCACATCCAGAAATAAGGTTTCACCCCATGGCCCAGTCAAGCTGACACATGAACTTGACCACCACAATGGTAGGACTTCCCAACTTGGGAAATGCAGGTAACGGGGTTCAGACTCTTCTCGGCCATTTGTCAGCTGTGAGACCTCAGTGGTCATCCTTCTTTGCTTTACAGATACATTTTTATAAAAACCCCGATCCCTAGTTGATTTCTGTTGGGCTTTAATTCCCACCCTGAGATGTTCATTACTTGGGTTCTTGTTGTACAAGGGGCCCTGTGGCTCTAAGAATTCTGGCAAAGTCGAAGATCTTTGGGGGCAATGTCTTACCTCTTTGGCGTATCAGGTTCCACCACTTTGGAAATTTCTTTGGCTGACTCTGTACCTGCTTCTCGGTAAATACCATGGGGATAATTTCCACACTAGCACATGGCTTCCAAAAACAATATGGACACTTGTCAAACTGCTGCCCGAAGCCTTTCATGGTTCCTTTCTGGTTTGAGATTTCTAAACGACCCTGCCGCCAGCTGGGGAGTGTGCAGGTGAGACCAAAGAGAATAAATGAGTTTCCTGTGTTCCTTCTGATCCTCCAGCAACGAGTCTCTCTCCTTAGAGCTGGAGGCTTGTAAGTGCTTTCTTTCTTTTTCTTTTTTTCCTTTTCAGCTTGCTTCCCAGCTGGCAGAGATGGTGCCATGGCCCCAGAGGTTTGCCAGGGTTCAGGCAGTTTGTGGGGTTGTGCCCTTCACGGTGAGTCCAAGGAAGGGAGGCAGCATGATGGACCTGTGTCCGGAGCCTCCTCCCTGCCCGGCAGTGCCTGGCTGTGGGACCTCAGGGCTGGTTGTTTAAACGCTGACAGACTCCAGGATTAGAGTTTGCATTTTGGCTGTGTCTCTTTGATAGTCTGAAACATATACCTACTTATTCCAAACACAAGCTCTGAGATGGGAAATGCCATCTCTGTTTTACAGGTCTCATGCAAATAGTAATAATAATAATAATCAGGGTCTCTATGTAATTTGCCTTAGTTCATCCATTTGGCAAGAAGCAGAGCACGAATAGGGACCCATGTTTGTTTCTGGTCCTTTTATGAGAAAAAACGTTTGTATTGTCATTTTAAATTTACTAGCAAGTTAATGGGATCTTCCTTATTACTTTTGATTCCATCTACTATACAACTATTTTTCAACAGGTAGTTTTCAAACTGCTGGGCATCAGCAGTCCCCAGATGCCCCTGGAGCATGCGCCTGGTGGGCTCTGGCGAGATTTGGCTTTTACTTCTCTTCTGTTTGGGAGCCCTTGTGTATTTTGGGCAAAGACATCCTACCATTGAATGACATGCTAAGAGAACCACCCTGGGCTGCCGTGTGGACAGGCAGAGTCCCAGGGTAGAAGCCAGGCCATTACTTGGAGAATTCTTCCAAGGATTCATGCAGGAAGCAGTCTGATGGCTCAAGACAGGGCGAGAAGCAGTGAGTTCTGAATGCGCTTTGACGGGATTGCTGATGTGCTTCACCACAAACAGGTGAGAGGAACACAGGGGTCAAGGATGAGAGGACCTACCATATGCCAGGCACACAGTAGGTGTGCAGTGCACATTTGTTTGATTCTAACATGTTCTTCCTCATGAAACTGTAGTATCCTTGAGGGCTGGGAGGATGCCCTACCTGACGTGGCCCCACGAACACCCCGCCTGGTCCCGATGAGTGGCAGGAGCCCACCCAAGGCTTTCTCCACAGTCGAGGGCTCACATCACCCGGACTGAGCGGAGAGCAGACTTGTGTCTGGAGCCCCGGGGGGACGTGGACTGTATGCTGATGGACGTGCCGCTCGGGGCCTGCCAGGCTCTCTGGGAGGCCCCCACCCAGTTCCCAGACCCCCTTGGCCACGACGGACATGCCTGTCAGTGTGGAGCTCGTGGTGTTCATTTCAGAGCGACAGGCGTGTTTCAGATGAGTTTGTGCCACAAGAATTCAGCAGGTTCAGTGGGAAACTGAGACCACAGATGCATACGCCCCGCTTTTTGTAGGTTGCCAAGTGCTCAGCCCAAGGAAAGGAGCACCGCCATTGTCCTGTGAGGAACAAAGACGAGTCTTGCCCAAAACGAAAGAATGGGCAGAGCTCTGGTTCCTGAGGTCCCATTCAGACAGCCCCTGGTGTGTGGCGGGTACAGATGAAGGGCCGAGTGAGGATGGCCAGGATTCTAACCTGACCTACTAAGACTGGACTGGGATGCCAGCTGCTGGCGTTGACTGGGGTCCAAAGTGCTGGACCCAGAGAAAAGGAAACACAGGAGTTGGGACTGGCTTTAATTTTTTCTTTCCTGCATCTCAGAATGGCCAGACCACAATTGGCAAGACCTGAAATCTCCCTGCTGCTTTGTGCTTCTCGGTGCCGTGGCAAATGCGGCCCCTTCAGACGGCACGTTAGCTGACCTCGCAAAGCGGCCCCAGCATCGCCTCTCACCAGGGCTCCTGCTGCGAGCACCTTCAAGTCTCAGGAGGTAAACGAAACTCAGCATTTTCTTGTGCCCACAGCAAAATGTATCAGCAGACAGTGCTCGTATTACTTGTAAAAGGGCTGAACTCAGTGACATGACAGGAAAGGTGGGGACAAAACCAGCTTTGTATATGATGTGTCAACTAGATACCAAGCCCAAACCAAAATACACTTGTAGAATCTCTGTCTCTCCCATAACCATGCCTTATAGACACAAGATCACACACACATGCTTACTGCAAAATCACACAGAATTTGAACCACTTTCAGGGCATTTAGTTTAGTTAGATGAATGCACAGCCAAGAGTGTGCATGACAAGTCACCATAGAATAATTAAACTAATGCAGTGGGTCCAGGGAGACTTAATAGTTTGGCTCAGACATGAAAAGTGACAGATACTTATTGGAATATTTTCCCTCTCTGCTAAAATTAATTTAGTATAAAAGAAGTCGATGCAAATGATGTTGGTACATGTTAACCTTTGTTACAAAGGGCAACTAATAAATTTAGGGCATTGGAATATACTCTAAGTCAATTCTATGCCCTGATTTATTTAAGGCTCTTCACAGTTCATTTTATTTGGTTGGTTGTTTTTTTTTTTTTTAATTTTGACACACCAAAGTCATAAAGTCCAGAGCTTTCTTGACCAATATGTAATGGTATCCTATGAAATGATTGGCTCTCAGCTCAAAGTCTCAGATACAAAAGCCTTCCTGAAATGAGACGAGCCATCAGCCCCTGGTCTTCTCGCTTCCTGCCAGCAGGCTCCTGGCGTCTGTGGCACCAGCCCCAAGGACGCCTTGCTCTGCCCAAGAGCGTCCCACGCAGGTGCCACCAGAGCCAGGTACCCACACGGGTGCCACGTATTTCCATGTTTGAATCTCAGAGTTATGTGCCTTTATTCATTAGACCTATTATGATTTATAAGAGAGAAATTATGCAAGATAAACCTCTTGGTTTGTTCTTTGCTGCCCCAGGATCCCATATGTTTGGGTGGCACATCCGCCCAAGATGACAGAGAGGGAGGAGCCTTGTGCTGCTGGCGCTGGGACTGGAAATCTGGGAGCAGACCTGCTCTGGGTGCACCGTTTAGTGTTCGGTAGAATTCACTGGTACAGCGATCTGGTCCCGCGCTTTTCTTTGTGGGTAGTTTTTTCCTTCCTTATTCAATTTCTTTACCTGCTATGGGCCTATGCAAATTGTCTATTCCATTTGTTTATTTTAATTTTTTTACTTTTTTATTTTATTGAATTTATTGGGGTGACATTGGTTTTGGGGGAGAGTCCTGAAAGTCTAAATTCAGGATTTTAGACATGTAGAACTGCCACGCATGTAGCTTTATTCGAATTAAGTGCTTTAATAGGAGAAACTTGCACACACCGGCAAAGCAGCCGCTCCTTGCTGTGGCCAGCGGGGAGGAATCCACCCCCTCCCAGGACAGGGTCCCTGTTCATAGGGGGTTAACAGTCACATCTTACGGCGGGTGGTCAGGGAGACCACCAGGAGGAATAGTGCATTCCTGAGTTAATAGACAGCATGAGGCTGTTATCCGCACTCCTTGCGCTCATGAACCTCCTTCCTGGGGGCATGGCGTTTATCTTTGGGTGGCATCGGTTTTCTGGGTGGTCAGACAAGCCTGGGGCTACGGAGAGTTGAACAGTCACAGCAGGTTAGACAGAGAGTCTGGCCTTTCCCAGATGCCTTTGCTGCTGGAGCCATATTGTATCTCTGACTTCCCTACAAATGGGTAATAAAATTATGTACGTTTCAGGTATACAATTCTACAACGTTTACCACCCCGAGTAGCTATTCCTTGCAGAGTCAGTTCTGGGAGTTTGTGTTACATCTATACATCTATAGATCTATACATCTATATGTGTTACATCTGTCCATCAAAGTTATGTCATTTATTGGCTTACAGCTGTTTACAGTATTTCTTTATAATCCTTTTCACCCCTGGAATAATGTACCCTCTTTCATTTATCTTTCTAGTGATTTGAGTTTTCTCTGTCTTTTACTTAATTAAAATTTCTAAGGTTTTGTTGATTTTGGTGTTTTTATTGAACCAGATTATTGTTTTGTTAATTTTCTCTGTTGGTTTTATACCCGTATTTTATTAATTTCCATTCTAATCTTTATAATTTCCTTCCTCATGCTTGCTTTAGGGTTAGTTTGCTTCTCTCCACATTCTTAGGTGGAAGGCTTGGTTATTTATTTGAAATCCTCCTCTTCCTTCTCAACAGAGGTATTTAAGGTTTTGAATTCCTCTCTGAGCATGGTGTTAAATGCATTCCACATGTTTCTTTGTACGATATGTCTTCATTTGAGCTGCTTACCTCAAAATACGTTCTCATTTCCCTTTTGGTTTCTGTTGGTTTGAATATGGTATATGAATTTAAATTTGAATTTATTCGAATTGGAGCTCATTGAGCTACTGAGGTTCAGCCATTTGTTTTGAAAAAAATGTTTCCAAGATTTCTGGAGAATTTTAGTTTATTTTCTGAGTACCAATAATGTTCATTCTGGCAATTTTTGCCAGTAGTCTCGTGGCTTTAATGGAGAAGGTGGTTTCTGCCATTTCCTTACTCTGCCATTTTCACCGACATCATTCACTAAATTCGTTTTTTATTATAAAAATGTACATTTACTTGCCTATCATTAATGCTACAGATTACCCCATCATTAGACTACTGTTGGTATGCAGCCACTCGGTTTTAGAGACTGTGTTCATAAAGTCTTGGTGTTTGACACACCATAATGACATTGCACATGTTTGGAACACAATTGATGTGGGAAATGAAGCATTTTGTCAAAAGCTGCGAGCTAGAAATGGCATCCCATGTCCTCCTGACATCTAGTTAGACTGGGTGCATTGCAGAGAATCAGGTGTAGGCTGCAACAAGGAGGCTCCTTCAAGTACAGGATGAACTTCAGAATCCTGAGCAACCAGTGAAGGCCAAGATTCCCCGGTGACCTTGTTACTACCTCCCATTGCTACGTGACTTTGGACAAGAGGAGAGTTGAAAAAATCTTGTTTCTTCATTTGTAAATGACAACACCCACCCACACACGTACACACACGAATGAAATAAAAAAACAGTAGATCCTTCTGTGTTCGGCAAGAAAACAGCAAATGGACTTTAATCTAGTTTCAATTCTAAGACAGAACCTGTGTTTTAATTGTAGCTGTCAAATCATTCTGAGTTGTTCAAAGAAAGATATGAACTCCTTGGATACGAACAACCAAACAACATCCTTCCTCTTTACCTCCCCACCCTGACTCCTTCCCAGACACACCCAGGGATGATACATAACATATATTTTTATTCAGTCTTCTGCGGGTAATTTCTGAGGATGGAGTTTACCACATGGTAGGTAAAACCTCTTTTTGAAAAGGAGATTTGTCTGAAAGCTGAGTTTTTCTGAGCAGTAAGTTTGACAGGGGCACAGGAAGAGGCTCTGCCCGGGCTTATCCTGGGGCACTTGGTGCCACACCTGTTTTAGAGGCGCTCAGCCCAGGTATGTACAAGGTGTGGCGGGCAGGATTGATCTCAGCTGAAATCATGAATGACATGTTCCCAGCCTCCTCTGGGCTCCATTATTTTCTTCTTATTGGAACTTTGCTAATACCCAGCATTTCCCCCTCTCTTTTTATGAAAACTGCTTCCAGTAGAAAGGTTTGAGAAATTCATCAGCTCCACAAAAGATGGAGGCCTCCTAATCATGATTGGGTGGACAAGGATGGTGGGCTGGAGGAATGTGGTGGGGGCCCCTGTCCTTCCTGCCACCCTGCCAGCCAGAAGCCCTTCTAAGGCCAATGTGACTGGTTGTAGACCTCATGCCTCAGTGACAGCTTCTGCCCACCCTCCTTTTCAGAGGATGACATGTGACTTTATTTATGACACCCCTATCCACCGAACAGAAAGATCCTCAAAATTCCCCAAGGACACTTGGGTTTCTCTACTTATTTCCACCTCATGACCTTTCACCACTTTTTGATCAGCTCTTTTATTTTCTCACTTTAGTTCAACCTTATTTTAGTTCTAATCAATAGCCTCAGTGGCTAGTCCAGTCCTTGGCACTTACTGAAGTGACTGTTCCTTCTGACGCATCATCTCTCCTATTGTGGCCATTCCCGAATTTTCCTGGAGTCGCGCTGCCATTTTTATAATCTCTGGGAACTTGATCTCTTTTTAGTCTCTCATTATGCCCTGAGTTCTTTCTACACAGCTTGGCTAACTAACATCCAAACGTTTGTCTGCTGAAGAAACTTGCTCCATATTGGCCTTGCCAGTGTTAAAACTCTGATGCAGAAAGTCATCAGAAAGGATGTTGGCTTTTTCCTCCAGAAATTAATGAGGTCTAATGTAGTGTGTATTTAAATCCATCTTATGTTTATTTGTTCTGTCTCATCATTTGCTTATAGATTCTCACATGCATTTTATTCCTCTTCATTCCAGTAGATATTTTTTCCAATCTTACCATGAAAATTTTCACACTCAGAACAAGGCCATCCGATGTGAATTTTCTTACTGTACACTTTTTGTTCTTCATTGTTATTTATTCTATCCTCCTCTCCTTCAAATTTAAAGATTAATTATAAAAAAAGAAATGAAAGGAAATGTTAAATGATTAAATCTAGTACAGCTAAATAATTGTCAATGTTGTTATAAATCAATGCACAAGTTAAAGTAAAGATGCATAATATAAAAGGTAAACATTCTATTCATAAAATTGGAGAAAACACCTATAAAATAATGTAAAGTGTGTTTAAAAGCAGAAGGTATAAAAGCATCCTAAATGTCTCATTTTGTATTTATGTAAAATGTAAAGAATGGTGAGTTCTACATGACATTATGGTGTTCACCAGCATCTTGTGAAATGGTACAGCATCCGAGTAAAACTAAACTTTTAGAAACATAAGAAGAAATTGACAAAAATCTCAGTGGCAATCGCTGCTCTGCCATTCCTCTTCCTTCTTTAACAGGTAAATATGCAATAATACGTAAGGCTAGAATGGATTTGCAAAATATAATCAGAGGATGGGGCACATATACGCTATGGAATACTACTCAGCCATGAGAAAAGATAAAATACTGCCATCTACAACCACATGGATGGACCTTGAATATTATGCTAAGTGAAGTAAGTCAGAAAAGCTAAGAACCATATGATTTCACTCATATGTGGGATATAAAATTGAAACTTATAGACAAAGACAACAGTATGGTGGTTACCGGAGTGGTGGGGGTGGGGGTGATAAAGGGTAAACAGGGTCAAATATTTGGTGATGGAAGATATTTGACTTTGGGTGGTGGGCACACAATGCGATATACAGATCATTTAGTACAGAAATGTTCACTTGATTAATCTTATTAACCAACGTAATCCCAATACATTTAGTAAAATAAATTTACTAGGTATACTTAGAATGTTGTATCTGATGAGCAGAAAGTACCCTTACTTTGCAAATATGCAGATGCTATTTACTAAAATATTTATTAAAAAAATCAAAGCTTTTAATAAATGTAAAAACAGAAGTATCACTGGTTCCGCTCAACAATAAGAAAAAAATCTAGATGTTAACAGAAGTTTTGCCAACTGAAAACAGAATCCAATCCTCTGAAAACTTCAAAGTAAGAGCAACCCAAGAATAGTAGCCATCATGTGTAAATATTAAGTCAAAAACAAAAACTAAAACTAATTCCAAACTATTTAGAAAATGAGCACCGTAAAATTGAATGTAAAAGCCATGTTTTAAGTAATCCTATTGTTTATTTAAAGAAATAAATATAAGTCAATTAAGTATTCATTATAAGAAGTGAGAAAAAAATCAAACCAATCTAAGGAAAGTGAGTGAAAGGAATTGAAATGACAGGAGAGAAAGTCATTAATTTGAAAGGAAAACACTGAATGAAATAAATGGGGCGCATCAATATTTGGCCCGGGGTGAGGGGAAGGTGCCTTCTGGGGTGTGTGTCTAGACCCCAGACTCAGCCAGGATGCTTTGGGAGACCCGTCCTGAGTGAGGTCCCCAGTCCGGCAGATTCCCCTTTATGTAATCAGAGCTGTAATGTTCGCTGTTTTTAACCAAGCTCCAGGTCTGCTGCTGACTCCTGAAAACACAGTAAACCTGGACCTGATTGAATAGGGGGAAAAATCCCTCAATGTATCCTGTGTTGATACATGATTTTTATTATGCTCCTTTCATATGTACAGATTCCTTATGCTTATAGTTCTTACACATCTGTAGCATTAAACACATGCACTAAGGAAATACCCTGACAACCCAAAGCAGTATGAAGCCATGGTGACGGGTGATGTTTGCTGAAGCCACACTGTTGCTGGAATTCGCAGTGGAAAGACGACATGTTGTATTTTCCATTTTTTCTCTTAACTCCTCATTTTGAGCAGGGAGGCTCACCATGCGTATCATCATCTTCCTCATTCAAACCACAGTTTCATTATTTAGGTGCGATCCTCAACTTAGTCATGCCCTCAAAATGCATTATTCATTTCTTAACATCTCGCTTATAAAAGTCATTGCTTAGTAACTAGTATTTCTGTTGCTGAAAGCGCAACACAGACTGGCAAGAGGATGAGTAAACCTGCACCAGCACAAGGAGGTGTGGAAGCCTCTGCCTCTCCGTCTGACCCACTGCACACAGACTCAGTTCTCACCCTGCACTGAGCTAGTCTGGCAGCTTCAAAACCCGCCTCAGCCCCATGCGCCGTGCTATCTCTCAGGCTGCGCTTGGCTCAAGGGCATCATCATTCTGCACCGAGTCCCCCTCTGTGCTTTTCTCATCTGCACAACAGTTAAGGTAGCACGTTCCACGCCTGTATGAGGGGCTCTCACAACGTCCAGCCATGCTCTCAACTGAGAAAGCTGAAGCCTTACAGTATACGCTTCGTCAGTAGCAGAAGTTTGTCTTTACAACCAACTGGTAATGTGAGTGCATCAGGGACGGGGTTAATTATTGATATTTTAGCATGAGGTCTTTGGCCACTCCGTGGGATAAAAATTCGCAGAAAACCCACGGACCCTCAAGGGTATGTCCACTGACATCCAATGGTCTGCAGAATAATCTAAGAAATGCTGCTCAGTGGGTCTGGATTTGCATAGGAAACAATAGTAGAAATTTTGGGGCCCACTATCCCTTTTCGGGCTCCACTGTTCCCACAGTTAAAGCCTCAGAGACCTCCACTTGGTTCTTGGTTTAACAGCATATTCAGACTTTCACTTTGCGGGTCCAAATGAAAGCCCTGCCTGACTTCGCTTTGCGCAATTCCCTGTGCCTGCTTCCGTCCTGTGACCCCCAAATACAGAGCTGTCCACTTGGCCAGCAAAGTACTGAGTCTCCCTGGGGCACCAGACTGAGTCCCGTGTTCTGGGGGAGGGGAAGAGAAAGAGTGAACAAATTAGCTTGGGGAGAAGACCCCGGAAATCAGAAAGAGGAGATGCAATTGATGAGAGAAGCGATGGGAACTCCAGGATGATCTTAGTGATCGTGAACTTCAACCACAGTGGAGAGTAAAGAAATCTAGACTCTTCTGCTCCATTTCCCACGTCCTGCCGCTGGAATCAGCTGAGATCACTCCTGTCACTGCAAAGAAGTGCTTTTCTCCGAGCATGAGAGCTGGAGGCTGGTTTTCTTGTGCTTAGAAGGAGGAAACATGTCTTGTCCCCACCCCACCCTCCACCACATTCCTGCGGGACCCACAGCGGACACTCCAGAAGTTCCAACTGTGTACAGGTTTCGCCGCTGACCTTGTGATGTGTCAGGTAGATGTCACCTTGTGACCCTGGCAGGGACACAGGTTGGCCTTTCTTACCCTGGAGCCTTTACCAGTGGGGGGGCAAAAGCAGCCCTTTTCCGAGAAAGCAACTTCTAAAACGCCTACATAGGATGTGTATTATGTTCACCTGCAGACGTCAGGGAGTTGCCAGTAGAGCTGTGGAAGGGATCTACAAAGCATTCTGCATCTTGGTCCCCTTGGGGAGCAGAGAGAGGCGCGGTCAGGGAGACAGGGCCACGGCCCGGGGAGTGCTGTGTCTCACACTGCGGGGGTAGGTGCGGCGTTTTACTGCTGTTCTGCAGACACACAAGCAAACCCACGTCCATTGCTCTCTCCTTTTTTGGATGTATTACACATTTAAGAACACAATTTTCTAAATTAAAGTCTTTTTAAAATTCCCAAATAGAAAATCTGAGAAGCCCTGGTAGACTCCCTAAAGGCTTGGTGTAGGTGCCAAGGAAATGTCATTCAAATGTTAGTGTAATGTTAGTACTTTTACTGACAATAATCTCTTCATCTTTTAAAATACAGCCTCTTTATGCAAAAAATATGTTAATATACAGTGGAAGGGAAATCAGGTCAGAATTTGAATGGGGCACTCAGCTGGGCTCGGAACAAATCAGGGCTCTCGGCCTCGCGCTGGGAACAGTGGAGTGGCTCTTTCCACGGGGAGCCTGGCCTATATTTTCTTTCATTTTGCTGGTTTTATGGCTTTTTGCTCATTGTAGCAGCTTTTTTTTCACATAAAGGTTTGCTTCGGTTCAATCAAAATCTATTTGTTTTTTTCTGGTAGAGGGAGGCAAAGGGGATATTTTTTCTTAGGCAAGAATAATACAGATGACAAAAACCAGTGCTGGTCACCCAATGGCAGAGCAGAGACAACTTGGCTTAGTTATTGGACATGTCAGTTATTGGACATACCAAAAGGGATGGAGCACTTTGAATTAATTATCTTGAAAGTTCCAGTTTCTACATGACAGAACAAAGGCCATTCACCGAAGTTGTGAAATGCTCTGTGGGCTCGTCACTCCCTTTTTGGATGGTCTTCTCCGAACTCGGGTCTCGGGAGAGAGTTTCTATTTTCTTTATTGCATGTGGAATTCATTTTAATTTTGTACAAATAGGAAGCCAAGACTTGGTCGTGTAAATCTTTTATTTCCCAAGTCACTGCACACGTGCACCTCCTGAGCGAGTGCCCTGGGCCCGTCAGGGAGCCCGGAGACAACACTCCATTGTTCAGAGATGAAGTCGGTTCCGGAGTGTCTCCCTGACACTGAGAGTTCGCCTCTGGAGAGTTGAGTCAGTGGGACGTGTTTACTGACAAATCGGCTGAATTAAGTCCTGGAGCCGTCTTATTGCTAAGGAGGCTAATTTGTGGGTCTGCGTGAGGCTTCCTACAGATTCTCCATCCTCCCAAGCAAGAGGCAGCTCCTTCTCTAACAGCCTGGCCATTGCATTCCCGGGCTGCCGAGGCAGAGCTGGGCGGGTGGACAGAGGGATCATGGTCTTTCAAAGGACAAAATTAGGATGACACCTCCAAAAAGAGACTCCTTACAACCTCCCTGGCTCTTCTTGCTGGTGCCATTTATTACGGGGGGAAGGGGTTACAGGGATGTGGGCACGATGACATCTGTCCTCCTGACTGGGACGACGCACCTCCCAAGGTGCCCTCGGTATTCCTGAAAGAGGCACCTGGATGGGTCCCGACCCCACTAGCCTTGGTTACAGCCCCTTTCCCTTTGTGGCTCCTGGGACTGTTGTCTTGTTTCCCTGTTTTTAGTTCCAGGTGCCCATACCGCTGGCTACATTTTCTGTCCTTAAATTCTTTGGAGTGTCCCTGATCCCTCTGATGGAACTAGCTCTTGTCAGGGTCTCCTTTCCAAAAGAACAGGACTTGCCCACAACGAAGCTCCAGGAAAGGAGAAAGTGTCCTTCGGGTTTTAAAAGTATGCCAGGCGCTATGCTCAGAGGTCTGTGGTGTGTGTATCTGCGCATGTGGTGCTGTGAGCCTCACAACCCCTTGTGAGATTACACGGTGATGGTCATGGTCTGCTAAGTGACCTGGCAGAGATGGCCTTGAGTGCAACTGGAGGCTCCTCACCAGATGGGTGCATAATCTCGGATCTGTCGTCAGTGTGCTGCGATGACGTACGCTGAGCCTGGCCTGCTGAGCCTGGCCCTCAATCAGAAACTGGTCTGCGGCAAACCGAGTGATGCTGGAGTCCGCACGGGGTACCACGGCCCTGGAGACTGTTTGTGGGGGTTCCGCCCATTGCCTCACAGCAGTCATGTTGTTAATGCCCTTCAGCGCCATTTGGATGGGGCTGTTCACCTTTTCTTACAACTTACCAAAGTCTTTTATGTGCAAAGAGTGCTAACCACTTCTATTTTAAGCGGATTGCATATATTTTCCTCTGTTTACTTTTCTTTTAATTTTGTGGGTGGATTTTATATACTATACATGAGACTTAAATTACATATAACTATATATATATATATCCCCTTGCAGTTTCTTCTAGAATGCTTCTTTCCTTAAACTTTGTGGCCTATTCAGACATTAGAGTTTCAGATTCTGCCCTGATTTTTAAATATATTTTGTTACCTAGTAGTGCATGACCCATGCTACTTTCAGTATATTTTAGCCTGAGAACTGTGTATGTATAATGAAGTAAAGGAGGGAGTGATTGAATAAAGAAGTGAATACACAGTCTGTGAGCGCAGATGCCAAGCTCATCGTTGCACCCTGGGTGTCTGACTGGGGAGCCGGGCTCACCTCAGGAGCTCCGTGGACGCCGATGGAGTCCACAGTGGGAGAATCCTGGCCTTCGTGTCCTTACCGCTGGAGGAAACTTCTGTGGAGCCGGTACCGCAGGTCAGGCATGCCATGAAAGTTATCTTTATTGTCTACATCAGGCCAAGGAACCACACATTTTGTACAGGACAGAGGGAGGCAGCTTCTCTCTCCGTTCTTGTTTGGATCACCTGCCTGAGCAGAAAGCATTTTGTTATTGTCCCCTGGGACTTCTGTCGCTAACTAGGAGAGTCATACAGAAATGGAGGGTTTAGTCCTTTTCATAGACCCAAAAGGTAACATTGCCCACATTTGGCAAATGAAAAAAAAATACAGAATGCCCAGTTAAAAATGTGAAACAGCTCTAACTGCCAAAGTTTTGTAATTTGTTGGCAGAAGCTGAATACCAGGCATTTAGGGCAGCCTGATGAAGTCAACACAGGTGCAAGAGCAACACATAAGGTGCCTGGTAAACCTGCCGAAACACGGTCATCCTCCTCTGGCCCCTCCCAGGTAAAGGCTCCATACACAGGAGGACTGCCAAGGTCCCTCAGCAGCCCCGCGTCTCCTAGGCACTGGACATGTCCACGCGTGCCCACCTCCAGATGGCTCTTTCTAAACCTTACATTCAATTGTATTCATCGATAACTTGCTATATAGGAAGCACCTGCTGAGTGTTGAGAGGTATAAAAAGTGACCGAGCCCTTGCTCACTAGCTCAGGTGGTTAGAGCGTCGCCTGGACACACCAGGCACGCAGGTGCGATCCCCGGGCAGGGCACAGACAAGGGCCAACCGATGACTGCGTCAGTGAGTGGAACACACACTGACATTTCTCTCTCTCTCAAATCAATAAATAAAAATTTTAAAAGGATTGAGAAGTAGTATTGTAATGGATTGACTGTTTGCGTCCTTTCCAAATACACAGCTGAAGCTGTAACCCCCTGTGGCCATATTTGGAGGCGGGGCCTTCGGGAGCTGAGGAGGTTTAGGGAGCTCATGAGGGTGGGGCGCTGGGAGGGAATTGGTGTCCCTAGAGGAAAGGGCGAGACCAGAGCTTTCTGTCCCCCAGAGCACACAGAGGGCTCATGTGGACACTGGGACAGGTGGTGGCCACTCACAAGCCAAGAGAAGAGGCCTCAGATTGCCTCCTACCTGGCCAGTTCATTGACTTTGGGCTTCTAGCCTTCTGAACTGTGAGAAACAAACTTCAGCTGTTGAACCCACCTGGTGTATGGTATTTTGTTGTGAGAGCCTGAGCAGACGAATACAGTATTGTTTCCAACAAGTTTAAAATGAGACAAAAGTGTAAATACCCTAAGATATTGTAAACACACACACACATGCCACGAAGGAGATAAAATGTTGCATGATAGGTGTACTTACTGGTTAAAAAAAATCTTTCTTTCCCTACCTCTACATACTGCCGAGAATGTAAGCTCCACGGGGCAGAAGCTTTCATCTGTCCCCGCTTGTATCCCGAGGCCCAGAATAGAACATGGCACATAGTAGGAGCTTGCCATATATTTGCCAGGTAAAAGAGAAGGTTGCTGAGTGAGCAAATAAGGAAATTCTAACAGGAAGGGTTAGAGATTTCTCCGTAAAGAAGGGTGATGGAGTTCTGCACGACAGAAGGCTGGTTCTGTCTCTCTGAGCGCAGAGCAACGGGGAAGGTCAGGCACCGTAAGGAATGTCTGCAAACAGAGCCGGGTGATAACTGAAGGACAGAGAGTTCAGTACTGGCTTGGACTCCTGGCGAGTTCATGATGAGGCACTTCGAACTCTCTAGGTTAACATTTTGTGTGCATGATCCACAGAAGTAAGATAAGAGGTGTTTTACAGAACTGGTGCTCTGCGGCACATGAATTTGGAATAGGCTGTTTTTACAGGCCCCTTTCAGAGTTCCATGAAGATACAATGACTTTGAGAATGCCTGCAGTGAAACCAACTACCCAGCCAACCTGGGTACCTCAAGGCACCAGGTATCTGTGTACCTCAAGGCAATTCAATCAATTCTCAAACTTCTGTGACTGTGGAATCTTCTCCTCCAAGGCCACCTTTTACCCTGTGGGTCGAGAGCTCTCCTCAGTCCACTTTCTCTCCAGGTACAAGGGTCTGTCGGGACTTGGCTGTCCTGTCCAAGGATGAATTCACAAATGTAGGGACTAAGGAAGAGGCCTGTATTCTAGTCTAGCTTGCAACTAAGTCAGGCTGTTTATTCAACCTCCACAAGCATTTTTTTTTTGCATCTGCAGAATAAAAAGATTGAATGAAACCATTTTTAACTTCTATGATTTTTGCTCCACTATTATTCCCTTGAGGAGCCCAGACTTCAGCTCAGCAAGAAGAATGACCCTGAGTTCTGAGGACACGATGACCTCAGACACGGGATGATGTTGCAACTTCCTCAGAGACCCGTTTCCAGGCTTCTCCACTTCTTCCTCTCTGGATGCATTCTTTATATATCCCGACACCAGTTAAATCCTCCTTCCATCTGGCCTATTTCCCTGGAGAAGCAGGTGGAGTTTCCCTGGGATTGGCTGGGTCATAAAATGTTGCCAATGATTTTGAAACAGAACTGTTAAGGTCACAATTCTTCTCCAGATGCTCAGGTTTTTCCACACTGCAGTCCAGTTTTGGGAATCTTTGAGGGTGTTCATCAATGATCACTATGACTAACGTATACAAGTAATAGCGTGACAAATAAACATCATACCAAAGAGCACTAGACAGTTTGGTCAACTGTTTATAAAACGTGACTGATTTAAGCTGCTTGAAGTAAGTGATTCTGCTTGACAATATCATTAAAGGACATAAGATAGTACAAGAGCCCTTATTTTTATATAATCAAACAGATAATTATCCTCCACTCCATTTTCACCACCAAGCGGCAAGGTGCATTTTGTATGTGTGCGGGTTGGTAATATTTCCCACTGATTGAAATTAAAAATGGAAGAAAGACAGGACAGCGAGAGGTGCCTTTCCAGCATCGTGTCCTTCCTGCG
The DNA here is from genome assembly GCF_021234435.1 of Artibeus jamaicensis. Classification (NCBI taxonomy): domain Eukaryota; kingdom Metazoa; phylum Chordata; class Mammalia; order Chiroptera; family Phyllostomidae; genus Artibeus; species Artibeus jamaicensis. Next base: position 2,710,004 of record NW_026521195.1, on the reverse strand, counting down.
CCTATTTTTTCTTTCTTTCAAAAAAAACCAGAGTTTGGTTTTTCCTTAGATACAAAGTATTTGGGAGAATATATTTACCAATGATGACATTTGATAGGGGGTTCAGATGCAAAATTTATAAAGAATTTATAAAATTCAACACCCCCCAAAACAAACAATTGAATTTAAAGGAAAAGGAAATGATGAATTTGATGGGGATGAATTTCAGAAGAAAGTACCTGAGTCAAAGCTGTAGATTATCTCTGCTCCCTCTCTCCCTGTTTCTGCCCAAACTGTTGTGAGCTGGGAGCTGTCCCCTTGAAAGAGGAGTGCCATGATTTTAAAAAGTACACATGGAACCTGGGCAGAAATTCTGGGAAAAAAATAAGGCAAAGGACATATACAGAAGGCATACAGATCATACATGGCATGAAAAATTACCCTATAAAACAGAAAAAAACAATTCCAGAGTCTCAAAAAATTAATGCATAAACTCCTCAAGCCAAAGGGAGGGAAAACCCCCCCAAGACTTACACATTCACCATAGAGCCTGTAAAACAGAGAGAAGAGATAAGAGGGAGCTGGCCTGCTTCCCTCTGCTGGGAATTAAGGAAATGCAAATTAAAACAAATGAGATAGCACTTCCCAATCCGGTTTGGCAACAGTAATGTCTGGCCCTGTTCTCCGCTCTCCTGCAGAGCAAAGGAAATCTATGTACCCACACAATTTGTTTCCTGATCATTGAGAATATCACATATCATGGTCCTCTACTGCTAAATCTTCAGTGTGTATTTTCCAAGAATAGAGATAGTCTCTTACACAACCACAATACATTTATTAATTCCCTCAAATTTAACATCGATGCAATATCTTAATCTCCTGGACACATAAATAACTTGTTAGCTGAGCCAGTAAATATTCCTTATAGCATTTTTCCCCTCTCAGTAGAAGACTCACTGTAGCATCAGCCACTGCATTAAATTGTTTTGTATGTTTAGTCTCCTTTAAGGTAGAACAGGTCCACACTTTTTGTCTTTTATAAACCAGATGTAGTCTAATGGCTTCTGTTTAACAGGATTACTATGAGCTGCTCTGTCAAGGACACTCGGTTGACAGCTGAGATAGAATCAGCACAAAAACTAACTGAAAAAAGTCAGAGACCTGATAGAGAGGGTGGAAAAGAATCGATGAAATTCAAATTTGCAGAAATAACTTCAAACTCATCAACGACCCACAACATGTGAATGGGTTAAATTTCCTACTTAAAATACAGAGACTCTCGGGTTGTGTTGAAATGCCTCCCTCTGCTCCCCACTTCTGACCTCATGAACCAGTGAAATATTCACTAGCACACTGCTCTGTGTAACCTTTGCCTAAACAATTCTACTTATGACAAGCATCCTGTTGAAATTCTTGTCCACGCTGGACGGGTTCAGTTAACAGTAAACAAATGCCCCAATCCGTCCAAGCTGTAAGGTAAGGGCATGTGCTACTTCACGCAGCTGGAGTTCAGAAACCCGCATGGTGAACCGACTCAGTGGCTCCCTGGCGTCATCACCGACCCGGGTTCTTCTGTGGCTCTTTGCCGTGTTCACAGAACTTCATTTTATACGGCTGCTCTCCCTCTCCATGATAAGATGAACTGTCCAGTATGAGAAGGGATAAACTCGTGGACAAAGAAGGGGCCACGTGCGGAGTCTGGCCAGGCCCCGGGAGGCCTGCGTGGGGGCCTCCCACGGTCAAAGGCCTGGAGTAGCCACATCAGATGACCTGATCATAAAAATTCCTGACCTAAAGTGAGTCTGGCGGGCAGTCACGTCCCATGCCTGTGGCTCCCTTGACAAAGGTCAGCCTTCACCTTAAGTCAGCCTGCCTGCTGTCTTCGCGCATCTGGGATAACAGCCTTTGAAACGTCAGAGTGATCTATCCCACAGCACAGCCTCTGGGACCAGAACCCGAGACCCCAGAACCCCTCACTGTCACCCCCTGCCCTGCACACCGTCTCTGTGGGAATGAACTGTCCTGTGCACAGTGGGTAGGAGCAGCACGTGCCTGTTCCTGTCACTTTTTTATCCAGTCTCAGAGATTTCCCGCTTTGCTTTTTCCCACCCTCTTAACCTACCACTGGGGGTTTCAGGTGACACTGCCCCCACCCCCCACCCTGGCCAGGCTTACGTCTCCTCCTCTGAATCTAGCGTATAAAATAAGCTATAAAACTGCCATTCTCTGTAGTGATTTCTCAGTCCACTGAAATTTTACTTCCTGGAAACTGTCATCCGTTAACCTCATAGAAATTTCTTACTTCCACATTACGTCACCATAGAACCTCAGCTTCCCCTTCAGTCTGGGGGCCCGTGCAGGTCATGGGGGCACCTTGCTGCAGGTGGGGGGAGTAGCTCAGTCTCACCAGGATCCACCTGGGTCTGGGGACTGGGGGAGCCGCTGGAACAATGTCAGGCTTGTTCTAGGTCCAGATAGATCCCTTAGGTAAAAAACCAAAAAGATGAAAAAGGGCTGCGAAGCGAGGAACATAAGAAGTAGTGCAGAAGCACACTTGTGTAGGAACATGGTACTGTGCTGTGTGGTGTGGAAGTCCATGTGTGTGTGGCAGTAGGGAGGGTGGAAGCCAGGAAGAAAGGCAGCTGCAATCCGGTCCAGGGCACGGAGGGAGCCCACCTGCCCTGGCGGTGTGACCCGCGGCAAGTCACATGGCCCCGCTGGTGCTCAGGGTCTTCATCTGTGCAATGAAGGTCATAGTATTGCCCTCACAGGATTGCAATGAGGCTTAAGTGAAAGAATATTAGGAAGTAATTATATATACATTTTTAATGGAAACACTTACTGCTTTTATAAGAGAAAATGAATGAAAAGGGTTACTTTTATGTGCGAGGGCAACAGTATTGATGTCGTGAGGGCCCTGTTTGTGCGAAGAGAGGGCTGGGTTGGGGTTTATCGTGGGTAAGCCGGGCTGCACCAGGGGGGGGATACTGACCAGAGGGGGGTCATTCTCTTGCCTTCCAGCTTCTTTCAAGAGAGTCTTTAAAGGGGAAGGCTTATGCTTTTCTTGTAGAAAAAACATCAAGTTCAAAAAATTTTCTTTTGAAATATGATTTGTGCCTCATAATACAATAGAGTGGGAATTTTTCTTATCATCACTTATTCATTGCCTGCAAAGAATGATTCTCCTTTGCTAGAGAGAGCCCACTGCAACTTCATGCAATTTTATCCGTGTTAGCCACTGGGTTGCGTTTAAGTGTAACACTAGGAAATCTGCCTGCCCTTGTCTTCCACCTACTAACTAGACAACGTCCGTGACACCTCTCGGCGTGTATTTTTACTTTTGTTTGCACAGAAGTATTTTCCTTTGGTGGGTTCAGGGTGCGCACGGGGGTTGTGTCTTAGTTTTCCGTTGGACAGCATGTGATCTGCACACACCGATTCGTTCGGCGTGGCCTGTGGAGCTGTCGTGTGGCCGCGCTGTGCGGCATGTCACATTGATCAGATGTGGTGAGAGGGGGCTTCTCCGGGGGCAGGGGAGCGATCTCTGTGGGTCCTCCCAGCCTGCACCCTGGATGGGAAGATGGTACATTCTGCTGAGACGATCCCCAGATAGCAGGGCACGCCACTCAACTGGTGTGTGCTGATGGGTGTTTTGTCTGGCTCCGTTTTGTTTTCCTCTCTCCGTTAAAGAAGAAATCGAGTCCAAGGCTGAGTTCAAGGCATTCATGGCTTGGGCGGCAGCCAGGCGGGTCGGTCCCTGGCGATGGGCTCCGGCCGGGTGAGGGACAGCAGGCCCTGTGCACAGCTCGGCAGGGAGGGCAGCAGGTCCCTCCTGGCAGGCGCTCAATGCCAAGTCCGATTGTGCTCTCTCATTGAGCCTGAACAAGGACGGCGGAGCAGCTGCTAATGATGTCGTTTGAACACTGAAGGGAGGACACCATAGAGATGGGAGGTGGCTGCCAGAGAACCCTGCGGCTGAAATGCTTCCTGAAAGGACAGGAAAGTGACACTGACAAGTTCGTGCCCGGAGACCCATTAAGGAGAAGACAGAGTGTGTTACGGATCAATATAAAAAGAGAGAGAAATGCAAATCAGCCATCCTCTGGGGACTAAACAAATGATATTAAACCAACAAATAACTACCGGTCTCCAGTACTCCCAGCCTACTGTGCTGGGAGACAGAGCAGTGGGGTGGGGGTGCGGGGCCAGGCTGAGTGCAGGCTGGGGCTTGCCTCCCAGCTCTAAGTTTACAGCAAAACTGGCAAAGTTACATTTTTCCTGTGGATCTGGACCACATTTGTGAAGTATGTAGAATACTGTTTGCCACGAATGTGGGGGAAATTAATACAAAAATCGAGTGTACTCAGCAGAAAATTTGAGAAGCAGTTAAAACTATAAAAATGCAGAGAAATAAAATATCCTTAACTCCACACCCAGAAAACTAATATTAACATCTGAAATATTTTTTCAGCAGTTTTCCCTCTGTATTTTTTAGAGTAATTGAATTTGTACTATACACACTTTAAGTTTTGCTTTGGAGACCTAGTATTATTTGGAAGCATTTTCTCCTGGTAGACAAAGGCTTGATAAAGGTGATTTAAAAAGTTATATAACATTCTACTTCATTGATATATTGTGATTTGTCTCTAACTATATTATAGAGATTTTTAATATTTTCTTTATGAAAATAATCCTAGGTTGAATATATTTGGCTTAAATACTTGTTCACATCTAAGATTAATCTTAGAAGAAATAGATGCCTCAGCAGTGGAATTCTGTGTCAATATGCTTGAAAAAATAACACCATTCTTACTAAAATTCTTTTCAGAAAAGTTCCGCTTCACTCACTTGCAGTGTTGAGGGTACCTGGTCCCCTCCCTCTGGTGCCCTCATTTCTTTCGCCATTCTGCCCTGATGCTTCAAATGGTGGCATTCTTAATTGGAATATATTTAGAATTAGGAAGCTGTATCTTTCAAATGCTTACTAAGCACTTATCATGTATTTTATGATGTGGTTTACTGGTTCACGGCTTTTGTTTAAAAGATGACTTTGCTGATGCGAGGTGAGTAAGTCATTTAGACAAACTCATGCACTTAAAAAGCAACTAGAAAATATAGCCAAAGATCTGCTCAGCAGCCTGAGAGATCTGAGAATTCAGTGACCTGCCGAGCCAGGAAGCAGCTGGACCAAGGCAGCCAGGTGACGCCTGATATTGGGGGCTTCGTTTCAGGAGTCTTTTCTGGTTTCCGAGTGAACAGCTGAGAGGCTGAGCCACCATGTGGGCAAGCTCGTCAGGACGGAGGCTCCAAGGCCCCCTATGAGGGTGGTTGAAGTCTGGTGAACCCGCTGCTTTTGGCGATGCCCTGGAAAGCGGCCCTCACGCGGTGACCTACAAGGTGTCAGGACTCACCGGGGGCTGAGGTTTCGCTGGGAGTCACCTCTGTCCCTGACAGAAGATTCGAGCCATCAAGGGCTGCTGCCCCCAGCATCTGCAAACACAAATGTGAGTCACGCTGGGTCTGACCTTTTCCCTCCAGACAGTGGTCCAAATGCGACATCTGCCCTGGTCATCTCTTCTGTGTCACTCGGATGTTCCCAGGCCCACCTCTTACTCCAGCCAGGAATGGAGCAGTTGGTTCCACGTGGGAGCCACTGGACAGTCCCTCTCCTGGCCCCACACCAGACCCCTCTCCCTTCCTGCCAAGGCTTCTCCATGGCTGAGGGCCGGGGTGCCCAAGCCACCCCACTCTGTGCCCACCATGCACAGCCCGGAATCATAGGGAGTGAGTGCCCATGGGAGCCTCCACGCAACATGGGTGATGGAGATGGCGCCACGCCCCCCTCTTCCCTCCCTTGGAAACACATTTCAAAAAGCTCCTGGGGGGCCCCAGGAGTTCAAGCATCCGCAGTGCACACCAGCTCCAGCCTGACACCACTTCCTCGCCCTGACTCTAGGTCCTGTTTCTGGGGTCACTTTCCAAATCAAGTCCTGGCAGGAACGCGTTAGCCTCAGGCTCTGCTTTGGGTGGGGTGGGCAGACCGATACAGTTGGATCAGAAGGAAGCTCAGAAACCAGATCCGTGGGACGGAATTTTAAAGCTGATCGATTGCTCCCTGGTTGGATGGAGATAGGGATGTCACTTCAGGTTGTCGATGGGAAGTGACTGCCTGGTATGAGTTGGACAGTGAGTGATGGTTCCATTTTTTCCTTTTTTGGCCCAGGGGTGTGGGCTTAATTAACACTGTCACCTCGCAGGTAGTCCAGGGACCCCATCTTCTCTTTGGGGAGAGGAGCCCGTATTCTGGGCCTAGGCTTGACTCTAGGAGGGGACTTGGGCCATTTCTCAAACACTGGCCAGTGTCACTCCAAAGGACAGGCTCAGTGAGTGAGGAGTGACTCACTGACAGTCTCCTAAGATGGTTAAAGGTGATAACTCAGCTCTTCCACGCACTTCCAAGAAATGTGCCTCAGCTTTCAAAACTGAAGAATGAGGTGTCTTCATGCCTACCTGCTTGTAATCCTTACAGACTCTGTTATTATTGTTATCATCATCATCGTCATCGTCATCTTTCTCCTCAGGCACTGAGCTAATCTCCCCACAGAGAAGGCACTTCATCCTCCAAATAAACGTCACGCTCACAACCTTTGTTTCTCTTTCCACCCCGTAGACTCACTGCGTGGACACCAGGAGGTGAGTGAGAGAGCGGAGACCTGGGGGACCTGGGAGAGCGTTTGCTGCATTTGTGTAGCGAGGAGGAACGCACATTAGGTTTTAGACCTACTTTCCAGCCACATTTACATTTCCAACCCAGAACTGTCTTCTTCCCTTCCGAATGGTTTATTTGGCTGTCTGTGCACCCCTTCACCCGAGTGCCCTGCAGGGAGCTCAAGCTCCACACCTTGAGCCAACACTTCATGGGTTCCCCCCTCTGCTGTCCCCATCCCAGGGGCTGACAGTGAGTACAAAGCAGGCTGTCCTTGACTGTCAGCTCTCGCTGGGACAGGGTGATTAGAATGCGAATGTCAAGTTCTTCGTGAATTACTGAGTGCCAAAGGGGACGAACTACACAATAAGCATAGTACTTGGCTTCCACAACTTTGTTTCTGATGATTGAAAATGGAAGACACCCACAGTGAATATTTTTCCACTCGAGAGGATTTATTCTGAGATGTGTATTTTACTCATCTCAAGTGGCAACTGATAGTATTCATGGTTTTTGTCATAGCTCTCTTCAGGGGCTGTCACCAGATTATAGTATTAGAGTATTTTGAATTTTAGAGGTAAAAGGAAAAGATTTGTCAAAATAAACATTGGATTTTTCACCACTTATTTCCACTCGTAACTTCTGCTGTTGCTAAGGCTAAAAGTAACATGTACTTGCAGAGTTTAGGGGAGGAGTACACCCTGTTAGAAATTCCACCCCTCAAAACGCATTCGGGAGATACCTGCATGGACTTGGTCCCACTTCAGTTTCCACCGAGAGTTTTCATTTTCAAGTGCGATTGACAGCGGAATAAGCCGGCGGGCTGCTGGAGGTCTGCCTTTAGTCGTCCTGGCCGGCAGACACCGGCTTCGGTTCTGGTAAGACATTTTGCCAACAAGATGCTGTAAATATAAAAAATGTCATACTTGAGGTGTGCTGGCCTCAACATAAAGGTGATAAAACAGAGCAATTTGGAGACATACCAGGTCAGAAAGTTGTATTTTGCTTTTAAGGAACAAACTCATAGGAGAAAAGAGTAAAAGCCAAGCGAACTGACCTCATTATAGCCTCAGATAAGAGGAGGAAAAATATTGGCACAAGGAAGTGTTGAAAGAAATATGGTTGAAAACGTCTGATACTCAGTTAAATGTGTGAGATTACCGACTCGAGAAGCCCGGCAGTCCTAAGCAGGAAAAGGTCAAAGTGCACCGCGCCCGGCCACACAGTAGACAGCAACATGCCGGCCACACGTATTACAATCCCTGGAATAACAACTAGGCTAAAAAAACCCACATAGCCAAAACCCAATATGTAAATTAAAATGAAATACTGAAAAATATTTAAATAATTTTTAAGAATCAGGAAAGGAGTAACAGAGACACAAAAGCAGGAAAATAATAGATGGTGCACCTAAGTCCGAATGCCAGGCAGTATATCCATTGCAAGTGGTCTAAACGTATCAAAATCAGGTTGTCGGCTTTGACTAATAAACAGGACCCAATGACATGCTCGGTACGGGAAAGCCACTCTAAATGTAAACGTGAGGTTTCAATTACGGTAAAAGGGTGGAAAATATATAATATACAAATAACACTATAAAAAGCCAGAGAGGCTACATAATATCAGACAAGGCTGACCTCAGAGTGAGGACTGTGGCCGGTGATAAACAGGGATGTCACATGATAAGAGGGTTATTTCACCAAGAAGATGCCACAATCCTAACGATGTATCCTCCTAACAACAGCTTTTTCAAGCATATGAGGCAACACCTGATGCAGCTGAAAAGAGAAATAACGAAGTCCACAGTCCCATCCGGAGAGTCCTCTTCAGTCTCCAGGAGCCACCGCGGCACGCAGCACCCAGAAAGTGGGTGAGGATGGGCGCGGCTAGCTGCCCTGGCTCTCTGCTGTGACAGGACACTCGGCGGCAGCAGCAGCAGCAGCAGAGCACGCGGTCTTGTGAAGTCTCTGGAAACATTTGCCAAAGCAGGTGATGCGCTAAGCCATTTCCAACACTTGAACAGATACCAAGGAAATGATATAGAATTTCTCTTCATGCTAGTTCTCTGAACACATGGGAATAGACTGCCCACTGTGTGCATAGAGTTTGTTTGCAGCAGTTACATTGTCATCGCTAATCATTTTTAACAACACCGGATGTCCTTGATCTCTTCCTGGCCCTTTTCCGACAGCATTTGTCCACTTCGAGGTAAGGGGTCTGCAGGACGAAGGGGACGTGTTCATCTTCTAGACTGTTCTTGAGAATCCAGGGCCCTGGGAACCAGGGACACCAGTCCCAGGGCCTGGCAGGCCCATCACAGGCTTTTCCCATCACAGGCCCTTCCCCCCACAGTGTCAGGGCCAGGAGTTGGTGAGGAAACCGCAGACAGGGGTGGGTGCTGAGTTCGGAAGGCCAGTTTGTAAGGGTTTGAGTCCGGGGGCCGGGGGAACGAGGGGGTGGGGGGCAGGCCATGGCTGCCCGTTCCTGCCCATCTCAGAATCCCAGGGAGGCCTAGACTCCCAAATTCTATCCTGGCCTTCAGATAATGATGGAGAACGTGAAGATAGGGGAGTGGAGTATGTCTTATGTAATAGTGAGCTTGATACATTACACTGTAAGACATGTAGGCCTGTGATAGGTGGGCCGCCATTTGTACCCTTCCCTTGGGGCTGGCTATAGGTGACTCTGGAATCCTATGTGAGTATGTCTAAGACACACGCAATGGTGACTCCTTAAGTGTCAGGGGTGGTCCCCACACTTTGCGGCCCTGGCTGCAAAGAGACTTGTCTGCACTGCGAGGCGCTCAGGCACCGGACCCTGCTTTGCTCGGCACCCAGCCTCCTGGCCCTGCTGGCCCCGCAGCAGCACCGGGAGGAAGGTAGAATTGTTCAAATAGCTCTTTGCCCCCTGGTTCTGAAGGTAATTTATACCAATCATAGCCAGCCCTGAATTGAGTGGAGAAACAAGTTAAAATGCCCAGAAGGTCACAATCCGGTCAATGGGAAATTCAGACGTTTTCTTCCGGGACTGTCTGTGTGTGTGCGGTTCGTGCATCTGTGTGCGCAGTGCAGCCACATCGGCCGCCTCTTCCTCCGCACAAACTGGCCGCCTGTCCAGCCTGCTGCGTAACTAGAGTCACTTTTAGATGGGGTTTTGCATTCAAAAATTTTTAAGATTTTATTTATTTATTTTTAGAGAGAGGGGAAGACAGGGAGAGACACATCAGTGTGTGGTTGCCTTTCACATGCCCCCTACTGGGGACCTGGCCAGCAACCCAGGCATGTGCCCTGACTGGGAATCAAACCAGCGACCCTTTGGTTTGCAATCCAGCACTCAATCCACTGAGCCACACCAGCCAGGGCTCAAATTTTTTGTTTTTAATCCTCATCTGGTTATGTTTTTTTTGCTTTGAGAGAGGGGGACAGATAGAGAGAGAGAGAAATATTAATGTGGGAGAGAAACATCGATTGGTTGCCCCCCTAAGCACCTCAGCTGGGGACCAAACCTGTTACCTGGGCATGTGCTTTGACCAAGAATTGTGCAAACTTCTCATGCAGGGGAATACACTCCAACTGACTGAGCCACACTGACCAGGGCCACATTCAAATGTTTTTACTTAATCAACATAAATATTTCCTTAGGTCATTGCATTCCCAAACAACCTTTTATGTAGCTGTTTAAGCTGTGTTAATGAATAACAATATGTTCTGTATGGCCGTATACTGGTTTCCAGTTATTTATTATCACGAAGGATGCTGCAGTGAAGGTCTCGGAACATGGGTTGTGCCGCACAACATGACATCTGAAGGCACTTCTCCAGCAGCTTTAGCCTGGGGAAGAGCCTCCCACCTGACCCGCAGGGGGCCACGAACCCATCGCCTGACCTGGCCCAGAGCAGCAGTCCTGCTCGGGTTCCCTGGGTCCGAACCTAGAGAGCGCAGCACCCTGGCTCACTTGGAAACTGTCCGTTTCCAAGGGGCGGTCACCCAAGACCAAGCTGAAGCCAGCTCTGCCGTCCACTCTGTGGTGCCAGTTAGTTCTGACCCGGCTGCAAAAGAATGGCCCCATTAGGCTTCAAGTAACATTCAAACATGCACACAGATTCTCAGATTGAGTCAGAGAGTCACGTCCTTCCACTGTTGCTTGATAGGGTGTGCAGTGTATGTTCCTATAACTAAGGGGAAACTAGGAAATAGAAATGGGTGAAGGCATCAGAACCGTGAGAAATAGTGGACTAACATGACTCGCAAAAACACAGTATGGATTGCCCTATGCACTGTTATTTCTTGGTAAATTTGTTTTCCTTTTTAATAGAAAGCGATAGGACCATGTCTTTTATTGGTTATAACTGCCGGTTGACTAATGCCTCTGCGATAGAGTGGCAGCCTCTTGGGTTAAAGAACACCACACAAAAATAACTTTGAATGATACAGGGTTTATATTAACGGTGCGGCAGCTCGGCCCCCACGCTGGGCTCCGGCAGCTGTGTGTACAGAATCAGTTAGTCACTTGCCCCCGCCAGGGCGAGTAGGTCACTGCAGCTTCTAATTCAGGCCCTTTTCTGCTGTCAGAGCTTTGCTGTCCTCAAAATATTTGCAGCACACCTTGACATCTACCTTATTTATTTTGCATAAATACTGAATTCCAAGATGCCTGAAGTTGTCAGAAAACAAGAAAACAAACTCCAGCTTGTGACCGGAAGCAAGGTCCTGATTCGTGTCCGACCACTGGCTCCCAGGGTGCAGTGTGCTCCCGTCCATCAGCAGTTGTGTATAAAACGAACTGCACGCTCATTCTGGGGCCATTCTCAGAACTGGCCGCTTGGAGCCTCTCTCTGTCCTGGCTGCCGAAGGAAGCCATGCAGTGTGGGGGCTGGTGGCAGCAATGACCTAAGGATCAAGGACCAAGTCCGACACTTGGTCTGTGAAGGGGAGACGGTGAGATCTTGGGGAATGAGCTCACTTCATGGGCCCTCTGTACTTTCTCCTAAAAACCAATCTAGTTCTAGATGCCCTCTAAGGGTAACATCTCTTTGGGCTGGCTAGCCTTTTGTAAAGAAGGACAGCCAGAGATCCAAGACACGGTTCCCGTAGTCACCTCGGCTACGAGGAGAGCAGAGCAGGGGGAGTGACCAGCTCACGGCGGGGCTGCTGCCTGGAGCACAGGCCCGGACAACGCGGGATGAACAGCTCCGCTTGTACACACAGAGGAAAGGCTTGCTTGAAAGACTAACTTAAAGGCATCTCTGCGTTCTTTTTGGTAAAGATGGGAGGAACAAGGCACAAAGATAAGCACAGAAGAAATATAATTCAAGAGTGCATTTTTGAATAACACATTCACCTTAAAAAAAGAAAAAACAAGAGGGGTTTGTCCAACTAGATATTGACATAGCATTAAAACCTGGTAGTGTTGGCATAAGAATAGACAAGCTGACCAGTGGAATTGAATAGAGACCCAGGAGAAAGCAGGGTGTATGAAGGGGAACTTAAATCAAATAGTGAAGAATGGATGGTTTCATAGATTCCATTGCCAAAACTGGCTCCCAGTATGGAGAAAACGGAAACTGAATCATTTCTTAACACCATAGGAAAAGGTGGATTCCAGATGAATTAAAGACCCAAGTGTCAAAGGTAAAATTACAAAGTCAATAGAAAAAAAACTATAGAGGACATATCTTTTCAACTAGGAACAGAAAAAGTCTTCTTGAGCAAAAATTTGAAAGGATGAACCTAAGGGCAAGTTTTGACAGACTAATTACAAATTTCTGTTCAGTGAAAGGTAACTCTCGGTCATTGCCATGACAGAATGAGGAGGGATATTTGTGCCATCTAAGAGTCATTGGCACTTCTGGTTTCTGGTCCAACATATACCTCTGTTGGAAGTCCTAACTCCTGTCCTGAGAAAAAGAGAAAGAGTTGAACAAACTGAAAACCAGCAACTTCTCTTAGATCTCTCAGAGACCGGAGACCTCAGTGCAGCCTAGCACTCCCCAAATTGATGGGACGGTCAGGTGGATACTGGGAATCACAGCTTTTGGGGAGCAGAATTTCCTGCTGGAAACAGCCCCTGGGAGGCTGGAGCTGGAGCTCGAACCAGCTGGCAGGGAGACGATGTCTCCAGGAGACCCGGCCTTCCTCTTGTCCCCTGAGACTCCACTGGGTCCTCGGGGTGAAGATGGGAGACACAGCCACCTCACCCTTCTGGCCGAGGGAGAGGCGATGAAGCGTTACCATTTGAAACATATTGTCCTCCTTAACCAAGACTCGCTCTCGGAGAAACCATGCTGACAGAGCCCAGCCACTGTGGGGAGGAGAAAACTCCCAACTGCAGCCCTCTCTAGCCTGGGACACGGGGGCAGAAAGACACCCAAGTCCTCATCTTTCTGGTCTCCCTGTCTCACTTATGGTCTGAAGACTGGGCCCTCGGGGGAAGCTGAGGAGCACCTGTGAGGGTCACGGCCCAGGAGCACAGGGTCACTGAGAGACCAAGACAGAGGCCCTGGCCGGGTCACTCAGGTGGTTAGAGTGCTGTCCCGACACACCGAGGTTGCAGGTTTGACCCCCGGCAGGGCACATACAAGAAGCCGCCAATGAACAAATGCACAAATAAGTAGAGCTGCAAATCGATGTCTGTCTGTCTGTCTCTCTCCGTGCCTCTCTCTGTCTCAAATCAATAAATAAAAAATTTTAAAAAGGCTGAAACACACTAAGAGAATTATAGAATATTCTGCTCCTCTCTGCACCATGCCACCACACGGACGGGGTTCCCGTGCAATAATAACGAGATTGTAATAAACGCAACTACCAGGGGCAGACTCTACTGCGGGAGAAGACTCTAGGAAAACACAAAGGCAATAGGGGAGACAGAAGCAGAAACTCAAGGAGAAATGTTAGCCTTGAACCTCTGCATCTACAGCAAACATGAAACACAACCTAAATCCTAGCCTGATAAATACACAGCCTCACACTATGGGTCTGCTTATCTCCATACCATGTACCCAGTTTCTTCATGTCTAGCCTTCAACACAAATATCACCCAGCATACAAAAAGGCAAAAACACAGCCCAAGAGTCAAAGAAAGCATGAGAACCAGACTCAGATAGGGCAGGATTTAGGAATGATCAGACTAAGAATTTAAAATAACTGATTATCTTGACCCTGAAAAAGAAAACACCTGCCCAAAAGGGCTGCTTGTGGTTAATTGGGCTCAAGTTCAAAACCAGAGTCTAGCAGCCATTGTTGGCAGAGGCCCTTCACACTCCCTGCATTTCAGGGGGGAGCCACAGGCCGGGCTGCCAAGCCTCTTGCACTGTGCTCCTGCCACTGTATCCTCATTAGCATCTTCACTGGCCAATCAGAGTGGCTCCATTCCCACCAGTCAGGATGGTGCTATTTGCAGCAACCAGTGAGGACTGGGAGTCCTTGTGTGCCCAGAAGTGGACCCGTGGGGGACTGGGTAGGGGCGCTCTGGTCTGCACAGGTCAGCCGCACCTCTGCCTCCGGGGAGAGCACTTTCAGCATCCATCAGACACTGCATTTCCTAGATCGGAGCTGCGTCCCCAAGGCCGTCTCACCTGGGTTACTCTGTCTGGTCTGCCTCACCTGAGCCACCTCACAGCTGCGCTGTCTCACTGTGGAGCCATCACGTGGGTGTCGTGGAGTAACTTCAGATGCAATGTTCCCCAAGTCAAACAGATCAACAGCTTTCCCAAAAGCTGGCCCCTGCACGTCTGTGCTGCCCTTGCTCACTCGCGGCTTTCTGTCCCCCGTGTCATCTGCCTGCTGTGACACACTGCCTCCAGTGTGTCATGTGCCTGCGTCACCTACATCCACCCCTGCCTCTGTCTTCACTGCCCCTCACTGAGTTAGCCCACTGGGGCTCTTTCTGGATCGTTACAAGCACATTCCTGTGGGCTTCCTGATCGTACTTTAGAGACCACATTTGCTAAAGTCTCTTCCCTAGTGAAAACCCTTCAGCAGGATGCCGCTGTCTATTCACCATATCTTTTTTAAAAAGATTTTATTTGTTTTTAGAGAGAGGGGTAGGGAAGGAAAAAGAGAGGGAGAGAAACATCAATGTGTGGTTGCCTCTCACTCGCCCCCTACTGGGGACCTGGCCTGTAACTCAGGCATGTGCCCTGACTGGGAATCGGACCAGCGACCCTTTGGTTCACAGACTGGCACTCAATCCACCAAGCCACACCAGCCAGGGCTACTCACTGTATCTTTAACGCGTCAGAGAAGACTATTATACAATTCTGTTTCCTGCCTGTCACACAGCCTACCTCCGGGCCACAGGGTGGGACCAGGGATTCCCAGAACACCTGGTACTGTTTCCCAACTCTGTGCCTCTTGCCAGTCTGTGTCAGAGCAGGCTGGGTGCTGGGCTCCGCTGCGGTCACGCATCTTAATGTGTAATCAAAACAAAGGTTTGTTTCTCAGTCCTGCTATGTGTCCTCCATGGGACAGCTGCTTCTCTGATTCATGTCATCTTCCCTCTGGAATGCGGGCTGACAGGGAGGCCTCTCTGGACCCCGTGGGGTCAGGGAGAGTAGAGGGCCTGGCAGACCACAGGCTGGCTGCGGAAGCACGCTGGGAGTGCTGTGAGCTCGCATTCCGCGTGGTCCAGGCTGCCGGGAAAGGGGCCGGCACTCAGGCCCGGCCCAGGGAGGGGCTGCGCACGTTTGAGATGACAGCAGCCTGCCGCCGCGCTCCGGTGCTCTCCCGTGCCTGCTGCTGCGTTCCCAGGCGTGCCGCGAGGCGTGTCTTAGCCTTGCTTCCTGCACAGCTGTACCCCCGACTCTGCAGGTAGATTTCCTGTGTTCTTCCTCTGTGTTCCTGTAGCACCTGCCATGGGCGCCACACCGACTGGTGTGTGTGTCTTCCTCACTCGGTTTTGAACTCTGCCAACACACTGGAGGCAGCCTGGACCATTTTTGTGTTCGGAACGTGGAATCACACATGGTACCCCGAGGCTTGATAGGATGGATCATTAAATTCATGTTTGTTGAGCACCGTGGCGCCCATGAGAATGTGGCTGACGGGCCAGTTATGTACAGAGTGCGTAACTGAGACCGGCCATGTCTGAAGTTCATGGCCGAGTTTGCTTGCGGACATACCTCCCTCCCAGCTCATGACGGGATAGGAAGACTCACTCTAGGGCTTCCCAGCAGCTTTGCAAAGACTTACAAGTACTGCCCAGAGAGTGGGGCTGCTTCTGGCCCCTCCATCCCTCTCCTTCCCTGAAAGTCAGACTGGCATTGGGTTCTGCCCACAGGTGCCGGCTCCCCTGCTCTCCCTCACAGGTGTTTCCCAGAATAAAATTCTTGTATGTTTAATCTCTTCTTGTTATCTGCTATGAGAGGACCCAAGCTAACACCAGAAGCTTCCATTGTGGCCATCCTCCTGGCAGAGTATGATAAAGCTTCTTCAGGAGATGAGGAGAGGGGGATGTAACAGGTAAGGAATTCAGGAAGTTCCTTCCTGGTAGAGGTAGAGTCTGGCTCTGTGACAGGTTTGTCGGGATGTTGGTGGGAGGGGTCAGGGGAGGGCGAAGACATGGGAAAGGAAACCCTCTGCATTCACACGTAACGTGGCCCTTTTACTTCTCATGTCTCCAGACTTATTTAAATACTGGGGAAAGATTCTTTTTGGACACATTTATTTCTCCTCTTTATTTTCCTTTGGGTTGTTTATCCTGTTCCTTTGCTCAGCTTTCTCCTTCGGGAAGGCTAATTCTTCACAGTGTGGGCTTGTGCAAACTTCGCTCTGTGTTTAGTGTCTTTTCTCGTCATCATCTTCATTCCTTCACTCCATGTTCTGGGGTCACATCTCACGTTTCGTCCCATTTTCAATGAGATGACAATCTGCAGCATCAAATTGCTCTTCTCTCTCTCCCAGAAACATTTCCATTTGGCTCTTGTGACTTTCATTTCCATGCAGCTTCTTGCCTCGGTTCCAATGTGCTGGGTTTTTTTTTTAAGAGTACAGAACAAATATATTTTAAGATAGTCTCCTGTTTCCTGCAGCAAATCTATGGGGAGGAAAAGTTTTCCTCCTGATCCTTAAGCACGGTTCCCTCTCCTGTGTTGCTGGTCTTGGTTTAGTGCCCGGTGCTGTGTTGTCCGAGCCGTGCCTCCCAGGGATCAGAAGCTCCGGATCCAGGCCGGATGCAGACGAGAGTCTGTGAGAAGCCCTGGGACGAAGCCCATCTTGTTCACAGACTGGGGGCATCTGGGAGAAGTCTCAGGATGACATGGGTCCCTCGTACCCTGCGTTAGGAAGGAGGAGTGCCTGGTTGTGAGCCTGTGGGACAGAAACCAGATGAAAGGGCCACAGAGAGTGGGAGGCGCAGCCGGGAGCGCTCTCCTGGGCCAGAGGCAGTCTGCAGTGACTCTGCACCGAGGGCTAGCAGCCTCGGCATGGGCAGCACGGAAGATCTCAGGAATACCAGTCTGGTCTGGACACGCTTGTTGATTATTTGGGTTTGTTTGTCTTACAATGAAGAGGAACGCTTCCAGACCAATTTTTTTTTGAACAGTCATCATGCACTGAGTTTCCTTAGCTCCCTTGCAGGCCACTTGGGTGTGGCTGAGGCCCTGGCACGTATTAACCGAGTGTCAAAGGATTCTTTAAGGCACACAGACAGGTCCACTCAGGTCTGAGCAGAGAAAGGAGGGAGCTCACCGCAGCGGGGCTGCGGTTCAGAGAGACAGAGGCAGGGGGATGGTATCCAGGCGATAGCCAGGGTGCATGACATGACCCGGAGCTCTGAGCCGGCCCTCCTGGGTGGGTGGGGGGGCACCCTCCAGGCACAAAGGCAAAGGTGAGCTCTGCAGCACCTCCCATCACCCTTTCCCCACTTACCTCCCACGCCTGCCTCCCACTTCCGGCGTTGGTTCAGCTCCAGTGATCCAAACTTGAGAGTCTCTTCGGAGCCCAGTTCCCAGACTACTTCAGCACTTTGGTTTTAAGGAAGCGAGAGGAACTTTGCTTTCTTTAAAATGTGCTCCATTTCCATTGCCGGCAGGGTTTTTATGAGAGTAGCTCGCAGAGACAGAAGGAGGCCCCAGGAGCTGCGGAACAGGCCCTTTGCAAACCTGAGTTGCCTGCTTCCCCGGTGTGAGCTGAGAGGTCTTGGGTTTGGCCAGGCGGGTCCTGCTTCCAGGTCTCGATGCCCTGGCTCAGGACACCAGGCACCTGTTGTTCATTAGCAGAGTTTGTAGGTCGGGCTCCCCCGGAAGGCTCCCTTCGTCAAATGGCCTCCCATGTTTGGTGTGTGTTCACTCTTATCTTTAATTTCCAGTGCTGGTGCAAACCTCTTCCTAGTTTTGTTTTCCTGGGTATTTTAATGGAAATTGAGTGACACCTTTTACTGTTGCTTCCTAGGGTTAAAAAAAAATTCTTTGTTGATCTGAGAGAGGGAGAGAGGGAGAGAGAAACATTGACTTGTTGCTCCACTTATTTATGTGTTCACTGGTTGATTCTTGTGTGTACCCTGATGGGAGGTCGACCACACAGCCTTGGTGCATCAGGAGGACGCTCCATCCAGTTGACCCATCTACCCGGGGCCCCTAGGATTTTTTTCTTTTTTTTAATGACAACTAAGAAAAAAAATCTACAGCTTTGAATTTTTTTTTGCAAATGTGCTTTTTCAAAGAACTCTTGCTGCCTCCTAAAATTATGTTTCAAACCATCTGAAGGAAAGGGGTGGAGTCCTGGATGGCGTATGAGCAGTGGGAAGAACTCTGCTTGTCACATGGGACCGATTCCTGATCTTCGTTGTAAGATTTCCTTCCTCAGCAGAGGAGAAAAAGGAATGGGATAAAGGGCCTACATTCCATCTTTTAAGTTTTTTTGCTTAATCAGACTGGCTACCAAAGCAACACAATATGAGAAAAAGATACTTGAAAGTGATATAATTTTCTATTTTTATTAACTCTCAAGAAGACCACGATTTGGTACAGTGGTTCTTCCAGAGGAGTTAGGGGAGGTGGTGCCCTCTGAAATTCAGAATGTACAAGGTGAACGTAATTTTCATAACAACACTTAATTTCTTTTGTCTTTTTCACTCTCATTTCCTCAGGAGTGCACGAGGGACTGTTCCAAGTCTGCGCAATGTGTGATATCACTAAAGATGAATGCAAAGTGTGCACAAGCATTCAGCTGTCTTCTGTTAAGCAAGGCATGAGAGGCTTGTAAAATTGTGAAACAATACTACTTTTCTCACTTTTTTGTTGCAAGTATACTTTTTAAAATTAAAAACATCATCTATTTTAGCGTGCAGTGAGTTTACTACTTGCTGTTTTTAATGAATTAATTTTACAAAGTTCTGTTTTTGTTTTGAATTCAGAAAACACCAATAAATATAACCCACCTAAATATGGGCTCTTCGGGAGCCCTGGATAATTCTTAAGAATGTGACAGAGTCCTGAGATGAGAAGGTTTGAGGATGACAGAGTGAGGTGGTGACAGGCTCCGTATTAACTAATTAACAGACAGCCGTGTGACTTTCATCATCTCTGAGATCCCGAGAGACTTGCTCCTGTCTTTAAAACTAGTATTCATCAGGCACCATTGATTCAGAACTGTTTATAGTAACGAAGAGGGTGTGTTTTTCAGATAGTTCTGAGGCTCTCTATGCATTTCAACAAGTTATTGTGTTTGTTATTACTACCACTAATCATTATTTATTTATTGAGCAGTTACTTTATATCAAGCATTTTACATGTATCAACTCATTTGATCAGTTTATTATTGCTGTTATTACATAGGATTCAGGCATGCCAACATTCTAATTCCACATCTGTATGCAGTGCCAAGGTGATCAACCCAAAAGCCCGGGTACCATCCATCACCATAAAATTCACCCCTGTTGTCCCTTTGTCCTACCCTCCAACTGCCTTTCTCTCTAGTAACCACCTGTATATTCTCTGTATCTATAAATGTGTTCATTTGTTGTGTTTGTTTTCATTTTCGTTTTTGTTTTTTTTGGTTCCACATAGAGTGAAATCACATGGTATTTGCCTTTCTCCGGCTGACTTATCTCGCTTAGCATAACCCCATTCAAGGTTCATCTGTGTTGTGGCAGGCGGCAATATTTCCTTTTTATGGCTGAATAGTATGCCTTTTGGTAGACAGTGGATTTTCTCTATTGGTTCATTTATCAATGGACACTTGGGTTGTTCCCATAACTTGCTTATTGTAAATAATGCTGCCATGAGCATTTGAGTACATGTGTCTTTTGAATTAGTATTTTGTTCCCTTGGATAAATACCCACAAGCAGAAGTGCCGGAACGTGGGGCAGTCTTCATGACAGCTACCTGAGGCAGGTGCCACAACCTCATATTTTACATGTGAGAGAATTGAGGATTTGAATGAGAGAGTGACTTGCTCAAGGTCACCTGGCTGGCAAATGGTGGAACAGGGATTTTAACTAAGGTTTTCATGGCTGTTTTTACTATAGTAACTTACCTTCTTTACGGCCTAAAAATCTCGATTCTGATTTTCAGTTCATTACCTGTGGCCACCATTTGCTGTTAGACTAACATCTTACACAAATATTGATTCAACTAAATGTTCATGTTCAACCATAGAAGTATGCCTGGCGGTGAGCATTAAGTCATTCATTTACCCTTTTCTTCATTTGATACACATTTATTGAATGCCTACAATTTGCCAGGTTCTGTCCTGTTTTGTCTCAAAGTGACAATAATTTCTCCTTGCTTAGAGCTTACATTCTAATCAGGTGGAATAGAGGACAAACAAGAAATACTAAATAGAGGACTTATGTAGGATGTTGGAGGTTTTAAATTGTATGGAACTAACATAGCAGGCTGAAGGGTCTTGTAAGCATGGGGGCAGGGGGTGGCGAGGGGACCGGGCGTATGTGGGGAGGAGAAGCCCGTTCATCGGGCTGGAGTGGAGCGAGGGGAGCAAGGGGGACGTCCAGTGAGAAACGGCCCAGGACCCCATACCCCGCTGCCCGCCGGCCCCAGTGAGGCTTCGAGCGAGACTGAGAGTGCGGTCTGGAGAATGGAAATGATGGGGGTTGTGTTTGCTAAAGGGAACCACACTTTCTAAAAGTTACATTTTTTAAGGATTGCCCTGGCTGCCATATTGAGAATGACGTGGGCAGCGGCAGCGACCCAGCACACAGTTTGGGAAACTTGCTGAAACCCAGGTGGGGCATGAGGGTGGCTTGAACCAGGGTTCGAGGTCAGAGCCAGGGGTTGGATTTCCAAAGTGGTGAGAGGCGGTCGAATACCGGAGACACACTGAAGGTAAATCACAGCGCCAAGTTCCACCAGGAGGCAATTCCACGCAGCAGAGCATCATCGTTTCTGACCACAGCCATTCTTGTCCTGGGTCATCTACTGTAAAATGAAAGGGAAGCGCCTCCCATTTCCTTTCTGTTGGCATTGTTTCGCTTCTAGAAGTGCTCTAATTAAGGCCAATTAGAAGCAGCAGGTCTGAAAGTGATAGGAACTGGTAAACAGCTGTCAGTGAGTAATCTCTACATTATTCAGAGGCTAGAATGAATTCGTGGCTTAAGGCAACTGTGCGAGACAGCAAGTGACTAAATGACTGCACGCACAGGATTGCCAACTGATTTCTGAGACACCTGAGCCCGGTGGAGCCCTTTTCCTAGGACTTCACACTGAGTTGTGGCGATTCTTACATCTACTCCAATCCAAGTACAATTGTTCGCCTTGTCTAGAGAAAGGCTGATTGTTCAAAGTCAAAGGCAAGTAAATACGCAATTCAACTGTTTGTCTTTGCTCTGAATATCTTTTAAAAGAGAGCCATGTATAAAAAGAATCTCCAAATACGTAACTACTGAGCATTTTCCCTTGAAGAGAGGTACCGTTTAGGGTGCTGGTAGTTTAACTATCAGGGTTCGAATCCTTACACTATCATTACTAGCTGTGACCTCCAGGAGATGAACAGAATTACTCAACCTCGGTCTGAATTTCCTTGTCTGAGAAAGGGAGATACCACCGCTGCCGTTCATAGTAACTATGACTCATGGAGGTTAAAGAAACTTATCCCCTGCGCTGTGTTTGGTACAGAGCATGGTGCATAGTAACTACCCAGTAAGTTCCGTTATTATTCTAAGGGCTCCTGAAAACTTCCAGGAAGGCACCCTCTTGAATGCACAAGGTAATTAACGTAGCGATGGGTCAATTCCTCTTTCAATTCCTATGAGTGACTTAGAGCAAAAGACTTATGGCTGTGTGACAGACACAGCAACGTTTTGTCTCAGGCAAGGAGAGAACATTCTGGTACTCACAATTTACTTAGTGGCAGCTGAAAAGCTTTCCCATGGCCGGGCCTGTTTCACTCAAGTCCTGATGCAGATGTTCTGATCCAGTCATCACCACGGTGAGTGTCGAGGTGGGAAAACTTCTTCCACGCGGGAAAACACCAGCTTTACAGAACCAGGTTGGTTAAACCTTCTGCCTTGACCTTCTCTTTGAAAACAATTTTCTCTCAAGCCTTGTCAGCTCAGCGTAACATTTCTAGAGAGAATATATCTTTACGAAGCAAAAACTAGATGTTTCTTCGTACTAGAATTAGTTGTACTTTCTAAAAGACTTTTTTCTGGTTGCACAAATGTTCACCCAAAACAACAGAGGAAACTCTAAACGAGGTCACAGTTTACATATGGTGGAAATTTTTGAATTTCTTGGAACTCCCTGAGTATGTATTTATGACTGTGTATATGTTTCTGCCATAAATACTTAGATATAATATAACTCTTCTGTACACTATGTTGGCATGTGTATATGTAACATGTCATTATGTATGTAGCAATATTATTGAAATTATTCTGGAAAAAGGAAACTAGCTAAACAGAAACAAAAGTGATGATTATGGATGATTAACACACTCCTATGGGGCCGAAGAAAATTGCAGGACAGTAACATGGTGACCAGGACAGAAAGTGACGTAGCGCGTGAACCGTTAGTGCAAGATGTCATGGCTGCCGGTCTTCCTTCAGTTACCCTGGGTGCCCTGGGCCACGAGACCCCAAGTCTGTGTGAACGAAGCCACCGAGGAGCCGCTGCGGGGGATCTGTGTCAGGCTCTGGAGAAAGCCAAAGAATTCGGCCTCACGCAGGGTATGGGATTTTGAAGGCGCGTTTAGAAGTGTGGGAATGATTTCTGTGCCGACGCTAGGAGACGGACGAGGGGGCGAGAGGGAAGAGGGTTTTCCTGTGCCCTGGTAGACGCTCCCGCAGGTCGGTCAGATGCAGCACAGCTGTGTCTCTGAGGTGATTGATGGTTAGCTCCTGGGCCACTGGATGTGTTTTCCAACGCAGCAAAAACTGCATCTGCGCAGTTGCGGCAGGCAGACTCTAGTGTCTGCTGAGCCTCGCAGCCGGCCTGCCCTCCTCCTTCGTGTTGTCTTGGGCCAGCTCTTCTCCTTGGGAAAGACGAGTCATCTGAGGCAGGGAGGCTCCGACAGCGTGTTCTTTTGCCTAAGTGGTTTTCCTTTGAAAAAGTAACTCTCGTTTCCAAAAACAACCACTTCCTCTGGGTACAGAAAGGCCTGTAGTTTCTGAGACAGTGCTGTCTTTTGCAAGTTTGGTTGGACCTCCTGGTTTGCTTGGGCACTTAAGAAAAGGGGAAGAGATGGGGGAGGGGGAAGAGGGTGAAATGGGGGTAAGTGGTGATGGAGGGAGTCCTGACCTGGCGTGGCGGCCACAGGACGCAGTATCAGATGATGTGTCGTGGAATCGAAACCCTGAAACCTGCATCATTTTATGAACAAATGTCATCTAGTGAATTTAGTTAAAAATAAAGGAAGAAAGAAAAGAAAGGAAAAAGAGATGTCAGAGTGTTTTCGCTAAAGCCACAAGAAACTAGGGCCAGTGACCTACTGGACTCGGTCCTGCAGCCTGCCAGTGGGGGTGACGTGCACTTTTCAGTGCTAACAGCTGATCTGCAAGGGACAGAATTTAGAAGTCCCCACACGCATTGCATGCATACGTATCGGCGCTTTTTTCAGGTGGAGTGAAACCTGATTGAGACATTCTAAATGACCACTAACTGTTACACTAGTGACTTTTTTCCCTGTAGAAGTTCTTAGATATTGCAAATATCCAGACAAGAATCTGTGGTGTTTCCCCAAACCACAGACTCCTTCTTGTGTGGAGCATCTTGAAGGGCTAGCGTCCAAGAGCTAGTCTTTAGGAACCACTATTTTTAGAATCTGTGACCTTAAACATGAATGAATACTAATGCAAAAATGTTCCTCTGTGTTTATGTTTCAGAAAATTGGACAAACTCCCCAGTGAAACAATCACAGCGAGACAAAATATCGGGGTAACTGTGTGAAAAACTCACTTAAAATACCTTTCTTTCTTGTGATCCTCTGGAGAACTTAATCCATGTGTCCACCAATTTTATATGAAAACCTTCGTTTAACTAATATCACAAACTCTTTGGATCTTTCTGTCCTGAGTTAAAACGAAAGGTAGACTGTAATTGGATGATGGGAGGTTGAACTTCTCCAGGCAGCTCCACCACTAAATCGTTAAAATACTAAGTAAAATATCTGAAGTCCCGTCTTCAGTAATAAAACAGAAACATCCATGTGAACACCTAGAAACCTTGCCATTTGTGACATGAATGGACCTAGAGGGTATTATGCTGAGTGGGATAAGTCAGAGAAAGACAAATACATACAATTTCACTTATATGCGCTAAGAAACCAAACAAATGGACGAATAGAACAGACTCACAGACACAGAGGACAAACTGATAGTTGCCAGAGGGTTGGAGAGTGGGGCGTGGGAAAAACTGCGAAGGGCAGTAAGAGATACACATTTATAACATAAATATGGTCCATGTGGCAGTAACTTGGCACGGCGCTAGATGGGCACCAGACTTCATGTGCCGATCACTTCGTAAGGTACATCAATGTCAGTCACCATGTTGTACATCTGAAACTAGAGTAATATTGTGTGTCAACTCTAATTGAAATCAGCTTTACATTCCAAAAAAAGAAAAAAGAAAAAAAAACCGTGTGAAGAAATGAACTCCAGAATGCAGAGAATGTGCATGTGGACACATGTCCACCTTCCCCGTGTCTTGCATGTCTCTGTACAGATGTCCTTGGACGTAATTCTGTCATCTTTTGGAGTATGAGTTCAGAGTCTTGAAGTACTTGATGATTTTTAATTGGGTCTTCCTGCTGTATTGTATTTCAATTATTTAATGAACATGCATTTTGTATAGCCATATATAGATTACATGTCTAAGCATCAATTTATAAAATGTCTATTACAATAATTCTGTGCATGTCATTTAGGTACCGGGGCTCTCTAACTCCGTGGCCGAGGCGGCAGCCATGATTCTGGTTCCCGCCAGGTCGCCCCTGGCACTGTGGACGCAATACATATTGGAGAAGTAAACAGGTCCTAGTCTTTCATAAATTTTTCAGGGCACAGGCGTTGGTCTCCGCCCCGGCAGCTCAGCGTGCCGCACCGCAGCCCTGCTCTGTTAGCAGGTGGGTCAGCAGCAGGGGTCTCCCTGTGCCGCCACCTGGCAGCCTCAGCCTCACCTGGGAGCTTGTTGGAAGGACAGATTCTCAATCTGAACCCCAGACCGGCAGAGACTCTGGGGCGGGACCTGGCAGTCTGCATTTTAACAAGCCCGCAGGGGGTTCTCAATCAGCTCTGCCCTATGGAGTCCAATTCAGCAGGTCTGAACTTTTTAGAGACAAGACAACTGTGTTGAGGTTAACACACACACACACACACACACACACACACACACACACACACACACACTCCCCTCCAAACGGCAGGCAGAGTGGAGTTACAGTGTACCATTCTTGTGCTCGGAATCCTCCTGCGATTTCCCATCTCAGTCAGAGTGAAAGCCAGGATCCTTAAAACACCCTGGGAGGCCACCCCTCACCTACTGTGGCCCCGTCGCCCTCACGTAGAGGCTGCAGCCACACTGGCCCCAGCGGACTGAGGGCAAGGCCACCCCCGGGGAAGGCAGGCCACCCTCGGGGCAATGCCACACTTCTCTCTCACCTTCACTAGAATTCCAGCCCTCCTCAGACTGCCTACCTCTCTCTTTGGCTTTATCTTTCACTTTGAACTCCTTATTATCAAATTGACATTTATTTTTCTTATTTGTCTTCTTCATTGTCTTGCTCCTGTACCAGAAGTTGCATGAGGTTAAGAATTTTGTCTTCCGTTCACTGTTCTGTCCCTGGACCCAGAATACCGGTTGGCACATAATAACACTTTGTTGAATGAAGGAATGAAATGCAGTTCCTACGATTGAACTGGAGCTCTGCGGATCATAATAATAACTAAGATTTATATAGCTCTTGTCTTTGATTCGTGTTTACGCACCTCATCTTGCTTTACCCAAGGGCAGATGTACAGAGATTTTTGTACAATTGTGGCAAAATTCAGTGTGCTTTTCTTCCCGAGAAGCCACCAGAGGTGACTGGCATTAGAGGGGTCATTTTGATGGGAGGGACAAGTTTGAATGTTCGGGTGTAATTTGAAGTGGCTTCTAGTGTCTTAACTTGTGCTGTAGAACAGGTGGGGTCCCCAGGGTGGTCAGTGTGGACTGAAGCAAGTACCACAGAGCTGATTTGGGAACTGGGGTGACTTGATATGGGCTCTGTAACCCTTAGTCCAAGTCCCCAGCTCTGTAGTGACATCAGTGTGACACCAGGGACACATTAAATAGCCAAGTAGCTCAGGGGTCCCCTCAGCTAAAAGCCACCTTATGAAATTCTACTCAACGCCAGCCATTTCATATGCTGTTGGGAACTTCAACCTGAACTTGGCCTGGATGCCTATTCTGTTTACTCAGGATCTATAAGTCCCACTGTGAAGGGGAGGTCAGTGCAGGGCTGTTCTGCTAAGAAGCACAGTCCTCAGGAAATACAGATGGACAAACTCATCTTCAATTGGTGAAAAATAAGTATGTACTGTTTTGCTTTGACATGGAGAGGTTGGTCTAATTGAAATGCCCCCACACATCTGGCTGGATTTTCACTGTGAGCTGAGAAAAGTTGTGCGAGATCCCCACACCGGTCTTCCCTCGCCAGGGGTCGGTCGCAAAGGAATGTGTCCCAGCTTTCCCACAATGGGCGCTTCTGCCGAGTCCTGCACAGAAGTGACCCTCTGAGGGGCGGCCCCAAAGCCACTCTGTGCTCTCTCCTGTTCGGTCCCCTCTGCCCAAGGCCCTCTCCAACCGGGTCAAGGAAGCCAGCTGCCCCTGGTTAAGCAGCATCTGTGTGTCTGGGGCCCGTCAGCTCCCTGTGAGCCCTGGGGGCAGGCTGTTGGGTTTCATCAGTGAACCAGACGGGAGGATCCTTACTCTCATGCAGGTCAGAGTCCAGTTCATTAGAAACCTCATGACTTTCCTTTCTTTTTTAAAGAAAATACCTTAGGCCAAGAGCCTGGCTTAGCTTTGTGCAAGTTTCATTCATTTCTTCTTTTTGAAGTCCCACTCTGTGCCTGGAAAGGTGTGAGACACTGGAGTACAGGGGACAAGTGAAGGGACACCCCTGGGGTTCTCAGTCCGGCAGGGGGCCAACCAGGGAACCTTGCAAGAACTGTGTAAAAGTTTGTGATGTCCGTGTGTGGGGTGAGTAGGATGATGTTAAAAGACTTTGCAAGGAGGGTCTCACTCCCGTGAGAGGGCAGGGGTGTGAGAGCTGAAACGGGGGTTGGGTTGAAGAGCAGGAGGAGGAGAAGGAGGTGATAACTGGGGGTGAGATGAGGGGAGACGCTGAGATGCGGATGAAAGGCCTCTGGCAGAAGTCCGAACAGTGAGCATGACGATGGCCAAAGGGCCACGGTGCCTTCTCTTCTTCCACAGGAAGAGATTGGAATTTAATCCAGGCGTTGAGGGCGGGAGGAGAGGCAGGGGCAGAGGTGCGTGAGGAGATGTGCCTCTGGAGTGACTAGAGGGCATTAATATAGTAAATCAGCCTGAGACCCTGCTGACCCCGGGAAAGGGCTCGTGTTGGGATATAACTGCACGAGCAATGTGTGCGTTGTGTCAAAAATTAGAGTATCTTTACAGTATCTATTGCCAGCTGGATTTCTGCAGAGAAAGGCCATTTCATGAGGTTTCATTTTTTTCATAAATTTGCATTTCTTCCAAGACCTTACATCTCACACTAAGTTCTATTTAAGCAGCTGCTAAGCAGTAGGTTCAACAAATCTTTTTTTTTTAATTTGAGTTATTTTTCAAGTACAGTTTTCTTTTGTCAATTTCTCCCATCCCAACCCCCCCCTCCGCCCCGTCTCCCCACCTCCCTCCCATCCCGCCCCTCCCCAAAGACCTCATCCCTGTGTCTTTCATACTTGTTCTTCAAAATCCCTCCTCGTTTTTCCCTTTAAATTCCCTTCCCTCTCCCCTCTGGTCGCTGCCCACTTGTTAACAAATCTTTAGTTTAGAGGGAGACTAGGAGTGTCTTGTGCTTGGTGTAGATAACTGAACTCGGTTTTCACATTCTCTGTGGACAACGGCCTTTTCCAGCTTTGGTGGTGGCAGCCGGCCGGCTCACCGCACAGAAGCGAGAGCCCAGGTTTCAAGCCCCCGTCTGTGGAATGGACCTGTGCTCTCCTCCCCGCCTTCCGTGTAACGCAGCCAAGGTACATCCCGCTGACTGCAACCCATGTCCCAGAAGTGTGTTTACACAGAGGACTGTGTGGAATGGCGGGGTCACTGCGCAGTTCAGCCTTCCCTGTCTCTGGTAGTGGGAGGCAGTGCGGGCCGGCGTTCTCACGAGCCCCAGAAGCGGGGCAATCCTCTCTGGGCTTCCACAGACCAGAAGCAGATGTGGCCCGGGCTCCCCCACATCGCTGCTGCAAGCCTGTTTCCCGCTGACTCCGGTGCGTTCACAGCGGGGGTTCCCTGGGCTGAGAAGACAGGGGGCTGGCGTCCATAGGCACGTTTTTTTCAATGTGTTAAACTGAAGGGAAGAACGTGGTGGGGTAACTGCAAGTCAAGGTTGCTCGCTTTGGAAAAGGGGGTATTTTAAAGTGAAGGTGAACTTGAACATCTGGAAATATTTCTGGAAATAAATCATTTCTTAACTGAAACGTTAAATGGCAATTTCTTTCTTTTCTTTTCTTTTTTTGGCAAGTGGTGTATCAGCGTTACTTAGAAATGAACTCCTGGCAAACCGTGAACTTAATGCTCCCCTTATGAGATCAACACATAATTTGTTGTTTTCTCAGAATGATTTTGCTGGGACTATTTCGGGACTTTGCCCAGCAGGAAGTGAGCTTGGGTGAAATGGAGATGACAGGCACTCCAGGTTCTCACGGCGGCCTCATCAACAGTCCTCGCAACTTCATGGAGTTGTGCCATTTCGCAGGAAATCTTTACAGTTGTGGTTCAGGGTCTTATTCCCGCAAAACCACACTCAAGCTCAGAGTCTGGGTGCACCCATGTCTGACGGGAGAAGAGAAACTCTGCAGAGAGGAACAGAAAGCTCTAAAATGGAATTAAACATGTTTTTATTCGATAGAAAATAGGATAACTGTGTCCAGACTGCATAGGATGGGAACCTCCTCTTCACAGCAAAAAAACAAAACAAAACAAAAAACCCCCAAAAACCCTTGTTTGGAACCGTCTTTATGTTTCCACAAATCTCTGAATGCAGGTGTGATTTCTAGTCATTCCGCCTGCATGCGACAGGGGGCGCAGTTTCCGTGTGTTTCCTTTCTGTGAAATGCTTTGGGAAACACAAAAAACTAGTGATAGAGCAAAATGGTGCGTGTAGAGAAAAACCAATGAGAAATCATAAACAAACTGCTATTCATTATCATGATTATCAGGAGAAACAGCAAACTGTATTAATGTAAAGTGACCAGTGGAAGGTGCTGATAAACAGACGGACCAAGGGGCCTGCAGGAGAACCTGAAGCACATTTTATTAACATTAATATTTTGTTTGTGCACTTTATCTTCCTAGGAGCCCTTCGGAAGGCCTTTGGAACACTCCTTAGACTAACTGCATTCTGGGACTTCCTGTGAAGAAGAACTCTGACCAGTGAGAATTCTGCGTGTTTCTGTCTGCCTAGCAGCATTTTCACAATTGATTCGTGCTGTTGTTTCGCTGGCCTCACCTCGAATGGGTAAGAAAATATTTAAGATGGACACAATCTCATTTTCTTAAGGAAGAAGGAAACATTTCCCCAAACTTGTAAGTGCCCAGTGGGCCTGTGTAAGGAAGTGAAATAATCTTTGACTGCATATGCATCCCGGCAAGGGACAAACGACAGTTTGTTCTCGGTAAAAGGTGGCAGGCGGGGTTCCCAAGTCACCTCTCAAGAAACACTTCGCTGTCTGAACTACCTGCTCCCCCACCAGGATATTCAACAGTGAGAACATTGATGGGCACGAACCATGTATGAGGTCATCCAACTTTGAAAAGTGGTGTAATTTCATCTGTGTCCTTAAGAATGTGTTCACCCTAAAATTCAGATATTGTAGCAACACTAGGAGTGGGTTTGCTCCTCATAGTTACTGAGATTTTAATGTCCACCCATAAGTTCAGAGAAAGCTTGCCAACCAGGGATTTTACTTCATGAAGATTCCATAGTTATTCCTGGTCTTTCAGGAAAAGCCATTAAAACCAAGATGAACACCTATTTTAATATAGAAAAGGAGAAGCAAGTTTGATAGTCTTTTTCATTAAATCTTGATGTATTTTCTAATTTTATGGTTCTCAAACTTCCATGTGCATCCGAATTACCTGATGGGTTTGGTAAAACACAGATTTCTGGGCCCACCATTGGAGATTCTGATTCAGTGGGTTTGGGGTGGGGCCCGAGAACCTGCATTTCTGACAAACTCCCAGGGCGAGCTGCAGGTGCTCACCTGGGCACCAGGCTTTGAAGCCCCTGAGGTGATGTAATTCTTCTTTAAGCCTCTCTGAATGACAGTAGTATAACAAGTATGGTGACTGGACGTTACCACTTACCCTTGGGTTGGCTTCTCTAGGTGTCAGCTAATTCCTTGGGAATCTTTGTCAAAGAAACTCGAAACAGCCTTGCCCTGTGTCTCTCCTGCAGTCTTCAGAGAGGGGTTGGGGGTGCAGTGTTGCCGGTGTCAGCTGAATCCCTCCCACGCGAGCACTTCATATATTGGAGGGGTGTGGCTCAAAGGGTATTGGGGAACGAGGCTATTCAACAGTAACATCTCCAAATTACCACTCTCAGGTTGGGGAGGATTTGTTGCCACCATCCAGAAATTATGAGGTCAATCTTGTTTTGAGAACTCTATTCAAAATCAGGTTTTCTCTAAGGAGATTAAGATGTCCACCATCCCCCTGCTGCCCACCGCCACTATCAGGTGGAGACCAGGCAGGAAAAGGTGCTCATCTGTCACAGACAGACGCCAATCTCTGCAGCAGTGCAGAGCCCCGAGGGGGGTGGGTTGGGGGGGAGCAGCCACTCTCTAGGCACATAAGACTTCCCAGTGATGTCATCGACAAAGGCTGCTGCATGTGGGTCTTTGGGGGAGGGCATATGCAGGAATGAAGAAAAGACTTCACAAATGCTTACAAAATGTTGCCGTTTTTCTCATGAGAGTTGAAAGGGACAAACCTCCCTGGGTATATACCTGTCAGGGCTGGTGGGATCCTCGCTACCCTCCAAACCCCAGCCTGGGAGATGGGACCAGGCATCGCCCGACCTGCAGCACCCCTTATGAAATGCTGCCTTCCTGAAGTTTCCTGTAGAAGCAGCAGAATGACTGGAGTTCGATAAATGGCAGATAGGAGGAGGGGTGAGGATGTTGGTGACAAGGGTCAAGATCCTCAAAGAAGCAGATATGTCTATGAGAATGGGCAATAATATTGATCTGAAGGTGACAGTGAGGACTGCAGAGAATGTGGGCCTCTCCTTCTGCTCTGGGGGCAGGAGAACATGCAGCCTGTGCTGGAACTGGCTGCTGGGGACCCATCATCCTTGGGACAGAGTCACGTGTCATTAAGGCCAGACTGTCTCAGTTCCACAGAACTTCACGATGCACAGGAGTTTGTGTGAGAGTAAGAAGGTGTGAATTTGTATTATCCTCCCAGTCCTGAGGAGAGCGCCAGGCACATCACAGACCCTGGGGGGCATTTGTGGGATGAATGGATGAGCAGGGCCTGGGGATGGAAGCAATGAGGAGATGAGACTGCCAGGTGGCCGAGAGGTCTACGGGTTCCCAGTGCGACAGGAGATGGGCAGTTCAAACAGAACTGATTTAGTTCTGCGTTGGTGTGACGAAGGACAAAAGCCGGTGGAAGACTTCCTGTGTGTGCCGGGTGTGGGTGGAGCTCTTGGTGGCCATAGGTGCCCAGATCCCTAGAAAGCAAGAACCCAGAGACGGCTCCTGCTGCAGCCCTGCTCAGGAGTCATGACGGGGAGTGGCGGTCCCGTCCTTAGGGGCCTGAGGCGAAGGGCAGTGAGGCCACATCCCAGGAAGAGAGAGGACACGATCTCCAAACACGATGCAGAACGTCAAGTCCAAAGAAGGGCAGACTGGGAAAGGGATGTTAGGTAAAGGAGAGCAAACTGGACTCACTGGTCTGGGGGGACAGGAGAGGCTCTCTGGACCAGCACCCCTGCAGCCGAGTTCCATGATTGTGTCCACAGATGAGGGACTTACCACAGATGGTGAGCAAGTTCAGGTGCAGGTCAAGTGCACTCCTCTCTCAGTGACTGGGTCACATTTCCAGAGTCGTAACCTCCAGAACACAGACAGTCCCACTCCACAGACGCCACAACAAAAATGTGTTGCAGGAAAGGAGAAAAGTCAGACGAGGGCCTGAAATCTGTGGTGCTTGTTACCTTGGAGAGCCCTGGAGGTCATCCTGCAGCTTCAGGCCTGAGCTGGCGCGAATGTCAGTGACACAGAAAGAGCCAGATGGTGCCTCTGGGGACCTGAGTCCAGTCAGCACGACGCCTGGACTGCTCCTTTTCCAGGAGGAACATCCAAGGGACACCACGTCAGTGGTGTGATCGGTGACAGGTGCTGGGCTTTTGTTGGAGTCATAGGGCTGCCAGAGTCAGCAGGGAGTAGAGCATTCTGAGTAGAGATGTTGGAGGTTTGTGTATCAATTAGGCCATGGGAAGAAAGATGGAGAAATGGCAGTACGGTTACTCATGAGAGGTCCACGTGATGAACTGCAGAGGATCTGGGGCAGGGAGGCATTCGGTGATACTGTGAGGGAAGAGGAGGGTGCTGCTCAGGAAACAGGGACCACGGGGCAGACGTCCTGTGGGCAAATGTAGCTGAGATGGTGCAGCCACCCACACGTCGCCGTGGTGGAGAACCCCACCCCCGCCACCACTGGCAAAGGGTTGGGGTCATGCACGGTGAGCAGATGGCACATTGTCAGAGTAGTCGCTGGTTCCTTGAAATTTGTCATAGGATTCTTAAAAAAAGACAAAAACACCTCCCCTGGAATGATGAAAAACAATGGGTGGGAAAGAATTCTCTTCAACTGAAATAGGTTTAAGTGTGAAGACCTACCACGTGCCTTTGCTTCTTGGTGGCCAACAGTGTTGATGGATTAGCTGGAGGGGCGGGGGAGCGAGAGAGCGCATTGGGACGAGAACTGACAGGCTCTTGCCTCCCTATGGTGTGCTTTCGAACGGGCTGAGGTTATTGAAAATGTTTTCTTCCTTTGCTCTCATTTGACTTTCAACTCTCCAACTTGGCAACTTTTCCACAGAATTGATTTGAAGTGAAACGCTTGCGAATACTTATTCCATTACTTTATCTACACTTGTTTTCCTTTCACGTTAGGGTTATCTCCCAAATGCTAAGTTGCCCGATGCATAAACAATTCCAGTGGTTATTCCCCACCCCAAATGCTCTGAAGTAGGGGTGCGTGTGGCCAGCCAGATGGAACCAAATTAAGACTGGGAAGCGTCTCCTGGCTATTCACCCTGTATCATCATAATTGAGTTCAAGCCGTTTCACGTCTTATCAGCTGTGGTTACACAACACGTAACGCTCTGGTTGGCTCAGCTCCTCCTGTGAAAGAAGTTCGAGAAAACATCTTTGAGGTCAGGAACGCCTCTTAAATCGATGTCCCAGTTAAGTTCAGGGCAGCAGCCACCAGGGGAAGGGATGAGCCAAGTTGAAAGTTCAGAGCGACAGAGGAAACGATCTGGAGTCTCTTGACTTCAGATTCCCGGAGAAAATGAACAACGTCTCTGGCTTCCATTGCGAAGTGCTGACTTCCGCTGCTGCATGAGAAAAAGGCAGGGGCCTGGGGAACGTCCTGCCCAGAAAAGAAGCCCTCGATGCCTCGCACTAATTCAGGGACTCCCTGAAGGCTGAATGTTTTTTAAGTGACAACATATTGCCAGTAAGTTAAAACCTGCCAGTTCTTAGCACCTTAGTGTGAATAAATCAATTAAAAACATGAGCTTTCTTTCTTCCCAACATAACTGGTTGAGATGCTGGAACTCAGAGGCCCGGAGACACAGGGCAGAGAAGTAGCCTTTTCTAGAAGGATGAGGTGGCTGAGGGGCTGGGGAGGGTCGGGGACAACGTTCAGGGTCCTCGGGGGCAGGGAAGTGATGGGGAGGGGGAAGGTGCAGAATGCTGGCAGGAGGGGTCTGTAGGAACAGCTTTCTCTAATTTGCTATCCTGCCCCCCAGGGCCCAGTTGGCCACATGTCACAGGGGTTAGTCACTTTTCTATTGGCGTAGTCCCGAAGTCCATTGCCGATTTAAAAAGTGATTTTGGACCTATGAGAGAACGTGGCTGAGTTCTCAGAAGCTAAAATGGCACTGCACTTGTTAGTTAGTGACCCATGGCTTCGGTGGCTCACCCTGCTTGTGAAGTGTTCTCGAATTCTCTCCCTTAACCCCTGACTTTCCCTGGGATAAGGGACCCTGCACAACAGCGCCCCCCTCCCCCCCCCGGGGGGGGAACATGACCCTGGGCAGAAGTTCATCTACTGGATGCTGCCCTTTCTACTTCTCTGCTCCTAACACCTCTTTCCTTTGCCGCCTGGATAGACTTAGGCAGCTTCTGGCCTAGGACCTTCCTGCGTCCTGACCCAGATTTCAGTGGTCAGCACCGACCTGGACCTGCTGCAGAAGCTTGCGCTGCCCTGGCACCATGACGTCCTTGCGGGGCTGGCTGTTCCTTGCTGAAGTCTGGTGCTGGCCCCAGTCACCCTTGGTAAGGACCCACAGACCTAGGACGATGGAAAGACATACACTGGTCTCTGCCTCAGAAGGCATCACAGTCTCTAGGGGACAGGAACTGCAGTGACCGTGTGACCTGTATTTGCCTTTGTGAGCACCGCCTGGTGTTGGTGAAGAGGCAGCTGGTATCTTCCCCAGCACAGGTGTTGGGGGTGGAGGTGGGGGGTTCGGAGACTGAGGCCAGAAAGTTAGGAGAAGGGGGAGAGTTACATACCAACACTGTCGTCAGCTCGACTTCCTGGGTGCTCAGGACCCAGGTAGAAGCAGCAGAGCATAGGCAGCTGCCTCTGCTGGTGGGTGAGGACCGCGACTACAGCCTTGCTTTTCTTTTTCCTTCTTTCCCTCCCCCCCTTTCCTCCCCTCCCCCTTCCTCCTCCTCCTCCTTCTTCTTCTTCACATTATAATCAGTGAAGGAAAACAGAACAACAGAGGCTTTGGAATGCCACTCTGGCTTGCACAATTCTGGAAAACCGAAGCGTCTGGCGCAGTGTTCCGGCACGCTGAACGGCACCGCCTCGTTTATGAAGCGCGTTTTCATGCAGCCTGGAGCCTCCAGCAACAATGAGAGGAGTGAACAACTGTAATTACCGGCGTGTCTCCCAAAAGTATTTTATATGATGCCATTAGCCAAATATATGTCCTAGTGTTCGTAGAACACTGCTTCTACAGGAAGAGGTGACTTCACCTCTTTGACTCCAATGCAGGGCTTTTTGCAGATGGGTGCACTGGAGGCATTCTGTTCAGGCTCCCCACAGCCTCCCCGAGACAGACAGCAGGCAATGGTGGCCTCGGTTCTGACTCGTTTGGTTACCAGGGACACCTCATCCAGACCCCACGGAGACTGAAGAAAGACTGGATTTGGCACCGCTTGAGTGTCAGGAAGAAGGGTAGTTTGGTGTCCCTTGAAATGGGGACTGTCCTTGCCCAGTGCTTTTCTAGAGTAGTCGGGGTGTGCTGGGGAGAGGATGGGGGGAGTGGGAGCCCCGCCCCCACCCGCCTCCCTAGAGATGGACCAGCTCCTCCCTGGAAGTTCCGCCCCAGTGGCCTGTCAGCGTCTTCCTTCTGACTGTCTGTCCACAAACTTGCCTGGTCACCACACTGAAAGGGCATCTGTCAGCTTCCCAGGGGCAAATTCTCTCTCACGGATGGGTGAGGGACCTGCAGGGATGGCACTGAGGCTACTCCACTGGATGCTGGTTCAACAAGTAACTTTCTGTTTGGAGACAAGACCCAAAACAGAGCCTCTGCTCCCTTCCTCAGGGCCTCAGTGGCTCAGGCGACACCACTGAATGACCTGCTCCGTTTGCCTGGTAAACACACGGCCAGCAGAAGTGGCTCTGGAGACCTTCCCTCAACCATGGCAGGCCCGGACGATCTTAACATTGGTCTAAACAGTGAGTCTCCACCGCGCGCCGGGTGCTATTCAATAGGTTACTAGTCTGAGAACACGATGCCCTCTGTGCTGTGGACTCTCCCTGAACATTCGCATCAAGCTCACTTCAGTTTCAGAAAGAAGCAGTGCGAGAATCAGGCTGGCTCCTGCTTTCAAGGACACGGAGCCCCATCCCCACGCCTGTGGGGGATTAGAACAAAGGCACGAGAAATATACTCTAACCTGTCAGGACGTGGATGAGGAGGTGGATGCCACTGACGGTCCAAATCTCAGAGACACCAGTGCGAGGTGGACGTGAACGAGGGAGAAGAGGTGGGAGGGCCGGTGTCCCCCACACACCGGCTGGCTGTGCGCACAGCTGCGGGGAGCGAAACCCACCCACAGGACAGACGGCATGCTGCTGAATTATCACCGTTGTCATCGCCAATCACGCAGCAGAGCGTGTGGACAACAAGACAAACACATGTCTCAGGGAAGGGCCGGTCAGGACTCCTCACTGTTTACAGGGAACCCAGGAGGACCATGGGGCTCAAATACAAGGAAACCTTTCATGCAATCAAAGTATCTGGAGGAAACTTCTCAGGGGCGGCCTCCCTGGGTGAGGACGCATCTTCAAGAAGAAAATGCACATCCGTGGAAAGTCCACCTGAGGGGGAAAGAGGAGAAAGATGGCAACAAGGCTCCTCTGTTATTGAAATGATCTAAGCCTTTTTAGAGTTGCATTTTTATGAGTGTAGCTTTCAGTGGTAACACCCGTGCCCCCCACGGTAAACAAGCCCTCCTGTAGTAAGTAGCTCCCTCTGCAAAGCGCCCACCGGTCCCTTGTGCAGCAACAGGCATCAGTACAACTGCGAGCAGGTGGCCTGTGAATGCAAACTTAGAGGCTCGGGGCAGGGTTTGCTCAACGACTGGACACCTGGCGACTCTTTCCAAAATGCAGGGTCTTTGCAGAGGCGCAATCTTTGTCTCGAAGGTGACTCTGAAGTCACTTGTTTAGGAAGTTTTGTCACAAACTGTTCTGACAACTCGGTGTCTCCCCACCTCCCCCAGCCTCTTACACCTCTGCACCTCTGCCAAAGTTGGAAGGATCTTCTGCACCTCCAGGGGTCTTACTGGGAGGTGTGCCAGCACCGCCCGATAGGCGAAGAGCTCCTTCCTCTGCAGGGGCTCATGCAGCTCTCGTGGGATGTACCCGTGTCGTGGTGGGATTCACATGGGCTGGGCTCCTGGAGGGGGCCACAAGGGAGGGGGCCACAAGCCTCCCAGGCAGGCCCAGCCCCAGGTTCCCGTTTGTGACCTAGCACTGGCTCTGAAACTGTGGCCAAATGATAAGGGGCATCGAGTTGAATGGGGCTCAGGGCCCTCCTGGCCCTTCGCGTGTCCCGTATGCAGAGAACCCGGTGCCCGATCGGACACGTCACGTTCAGGACACGGTCTGTGTTTTCCTCTGTCTCTCCAACTTCCTCCCACAGCAGCTTTGCTCAGGCTGCCTCACCCAGGGAGGTTTCGGGAAAGCACAGAAGTGGTTCGGGGTTCCTGTGGCTGCTGGTCCCGCACTGGCACAAACACATCAGCTCCGTGTTCA
This sequence comes from Artibeus jamaicensis, assembly GCF_021234435.1. Lineage (NCBI taxonomy): Eukaryota > Metazoa > Chordata > Mammalia > Chiroptera > Phyllostomidae > Artibeus > Artibeus jamaicensis. Next base: position 2,672,123 of record NW_026521195.1, on the reverse strand, counting down.
CGGTCTGCCCTTCTCTCTGGGTTATTTTGGCAGCACTGGCTGAGCAAATAAAGGATTTTGAAGTATGCCGTGATGCAGTAACGTTTTAACACGAAACTGGAGGGGTAACCAGGTAACGCACTCATGTTAATGGGATTTAAGTCAGAAGATGGCCACTCTGCCAGCGTTTGATATTTTATTAGGATGGAGAGACTAATTAAACTGACTGCATTATGAGCACGGCTTCTCAGTTCTGCGTGCTTTGCTCTGATGGAGAGGGCGTGCGGTGTGAAGTCTGAGCTTCAACAGAGGCTGCCCATGACACCTCCTTTCCTGCCCTGTGTAGCCAAATTAAAGTTTATATAGTTTTCCCTTGACGCCAAAAGAAATATAGGTTTGAGTTAAAATTGCCTTTATGGCTGTCCTATGAGGAGTGCAGGCTGAGTGTGTGACATTGAGGTGGCCCCAGCTACACAGCCCCTAAACACGGGGAACCACTCCCTCCCCTGGGGCATCGGAAAGAAAGGCTGGGGACACGCATCTTCAAAGCAGAACATCCGTCCGTAGCACTGGGGGTTCTTGTTTGGTTGTTTTTTTTTCTTAGCATCCAATGTTAGTTTCTATAAAAATAATAGTGAGACAGAAAGAGGAGGCAATACACCAAGACGAGTTTTAAGGACACCAGTTAGGGAAGGCACCAGAAGAGGCAGGAGACCCCGGTGTGACACCGAGGCCCGGGGCGACTCAGCTCCAGAGAAGCACAGGCAGTCTTCCTCGACCCAGGGGCCGTCCACCGAAGAGGTGACTCGTTTGGCTGCTGCGTCTGGTGGTGTGTGTGTGGCGGGGAAGGAGACGTGCCCGGGTCCTCCTGTCACTTAGCGGAAAGCACTGGGGGGCCTCCCGCGGGTGCTTTTTCCTGATGGACACTGCAGGGAGAGTCTCGATCTGAGGTTGGGGGGATGCAGACGTGGGCCGAACACCCAACACCGGAGCCTGGGAAGGTGGCGTCTGCTTCTCACAGGTCAGATTGCAGCGTGTTCGAGGGGGTGTTCTCGTGTAGCCGTTTAAAATACGCAACATTGATGGTGTCCCAGGGTACGGTATCTCGTGACATCTGACAGGTAGGGTGTATGGGTTATTGGACCCAATTTCAAGGTTGTTTTAGAGAGTTTCATTTGCTTGACTGACAGGACTGGGAAGAAAGTTCACTGGGGTGTCTTTAAGGATTTGCCAGGAACGGATATTATTGGATGGCCGCTCTTTCCTACACCTTGAAGATGGAGATACGGGAATGCCAGCCACCGATGGCAGGAAGCCTCAGCACCCCCTCGAAACCTGGGAACCATCCCCCTGCGACTTCGCCCATGGTTCCTGCTTCTACTTCTCCTGGCCCCGCAGCCCTGGACCGCCCCCCCCCCCCAGGCCTCCTCTTCCCCGGCCTCGGTGGAGATGTGGCAGGGTCTCTGGGTTCTCTTCCTCAGTCATGGCCTGAGGAAGTTCCTCCAAGGGCTTCCCGCCCTGCAGTGTTCTTGACTGCTTTTGTCCTGAATATGCTAGTTTATCCAGAAATACTGGTCTCAGAATCGATCCCAGGATTCCTCTAGAAACAGCCATGAAAAGCCTCAGGAGCTGCCGAGAGGCACGGAGTGGCGGTGTGCAGATGTCTTCTCTGCTGGCCCATGCGGGTGGCAGCTGGAGAGCTGACCTTGGAGGCCTGGGGCCCCCGACGCTCATGTGAGTCTGCCAGCTGCAGACCTCACTCACAGTCGCCGACACCTGGAAGCAACCCCAGTGTCCTTCACCTGGTGAGTGCGTGAACAGGCACACGATGGGATGGAAAAAACAGGCTATTAAATCATGGAAGGACAGAGAGGAACCTTAAATGCATTAGCACCAAGTAAAAGAGGCTGATCTAAAAAGACTCCATACTGTGTGGTTTTGACCACGTGCCATTTTGAAAAAGGCTAAACTACAGAAACAGCAAAAAGGTCAGTTGTTGCTAGTGGTTGGGAGCTGGCAGAAGAGCGCTGAGTAGGTGGAGCAAAGGGTTTTAGGGTCGTGGAACTGTTCTGTGTGACGCTCTGATGGCGGATATGTGATGCATTTGTCAAAACCACAGGACTAAGCGACGTGAGGAGTGGACCCTAATGTAAACTATAGGTGTCAGCTAATAATGACGTATCTATATCGATTCACTGATTATGACAAATGTGTCACACCAGTGCTACGTGTCAACAATAGCAACAAACAAAAACAAAACAAAAACAACTCCCAATCCCACCAAAGTCCAACCCTCAAACAAACCTAACCACTTTTTATAATCGGCTGTACTGTGTCATCTCATCTCATTATCCTGCTTTCCTGTTACCCTTTGGGCTGAAAGGCAGATTTCTCATTTAGTCCCTGTTCAGCTGCATGGCTCATACCCCGGCCTGGTGACTTCAAACGCTGAATCTGTCACCCGACACGTGCCCGATCCTCTTGCAGGTACGCAGGTGTACACCATCCAGAAATTGGTGGGTGTGTTCTTTATTCACCTACAGGCCATGTGCATCAGTGAATAAAATAGTTTATCCAACAGCTGCTTGTTAAGCAACTGGACTGTACAAGCAAGGGGTTGCTCTGGGGATCAGAGGACAGAGTGGACTGTAACCTCAGTTCATGGAACTTCGATTCTAGTTCAGGGAGACTAACAATAAGCATTGCCATCATACATGAGCTGTAAAGCAGGTAAGAAAAGGTGAAGTACTATGGGGTAAAGTAACGCCCTGAACCTGAGACTGGAAGGAATGTAGCAGATCTGAGGTAGTGGGAAGGGGGCTGGTCTGCCATGTGCACCTGGTGAGCTGGGATGCAGGTGATGGGCGCAGCTGCGGGGACACTGGGGGGGGGCGGTCCTGCTGGGCTGTTTTGGCCAAGGGAAGGATTCTGAACAATTTGCTCCCCTCCTCCCGCCCCCATTCCAAATAGAAAGCCATTCCATTCTTCCAAACAACAGAGATGAAATGAATGGGAGGAAGGTAGGTGGGTAAAGGCAAAAGAACCCACAGGCCAGAAGGATCTTGCGGTGGCTAGCGAGGGACAATGGCAGAGAAGGGGACACGGTAGGCAGTGGAGCTATTGGGAAAGACTGCGGTCCAGGATGATGCCAGGCCTCTGCCTTGACCAATCAATCAGGCGGGACACTAGGGGAAATAAGAGACCCTGGGCTACGAGGAGCTGACTGCGGCCAGTCCGTCAGTCTGAGGAGCCTGGGTGATGCTTCCTGCTGCAGACCTGAACTGGGATCTGCCACGGCCCAGTTTCCTGGGAAGTCGACTCGACTTTTCTGAGCTGCAGCTCCCCCTTCTGTAAGCTGGGGTCATCGCAGCTGCGAGGGACTTCTGTCAGGCCTGAGAAAGATCCTGCGTGAAAGCTGTCGCAGATTAGGGGAGACAGTAATCCTTGTCTCTCTTGTTCTCTGCCTGCTGCCCTCCACCCCCCACTTTGCCTTCTCTGTTTTTCCTTTGATACTTCCTATTTTAACTAATATTACTTTAGAAACATTTGTTCTCACACGCCCGTTCCTAGTGTAGCTATGTGGTCTCCTACTTGGTGACTGACGTGTCTTGAAGAATCTGTTCTAGATTTTTTTTTAACCTCGAATACAAGAAAGTGAAAGATTTGAGAGTACACTGTATTTTCTTTTGTCAAGGATTCACCTACGTCTGCCAACTCAAGTCCCTGTACGCAAATCCTGAATGCTGGGGAACGGACGTGTGTCACAGCGTCTCCAGACGGCTGGAGAGGAGCCACTGAGGGAGCAGACAAGTCGGGGACGGGCTGCACAGCGTTCGGAGATTTTGAGACGCTCCTGGTGAGACCCGCCTCACCTCCCTGCTCCCTTAATTCCACGCGCCTCATGATGATAGCCCACGCACTCGAGTGTTTCTTTTAAGAGAGAAGAAGGAAGGGAGAGAAACATCGATTGGCAGCCTCCTGTACAGGTCCACACCAGGGATCGAACTCAAACCTAGGTATGTGCCCTGAGTGGGAATCAAACCCACAACCTTTTGGCCATGGGATGGTGCTCCAACCCACTGAGCCACGCAGGCCAGGGCTATAGTGTAGCTTTTTTAATGACAAAATTATCACTTAATCCAGTTTGACTACATCCACAAAGTTCCCAGGTAGTTGAATATACTGTCCAATATTGGCTTTTACTTCTCTGGAGGGACACCTGCAGGGAATGCCTCAGCAAACGTGTGGGAGCTGGCGGAGCTGGGCCCAGAGGAGGGCTTCGCATGCTGTGGCTGTGAGGGACTCTTCCTCCGGGGGGCTGAACAAAGAAAAGGAGGGGGACCCTCCTTGTGGCCCTGTGGGGGCGCCACACCAGCCTTCTGCTACCTGCACGCAGGGAACTTTTCCAGGAGGGGAAAACAGACTTCTGTCTCGTTTAACCTCTTGTGGCTTCAAATCAGGTTCTGTCAGCTGGGGCCGACCCTCCCTCTGTGGCTGTCTCTCTGGCTCCGGGATGCACAGTGACGCCATTGGAAAACTGCCTGTCTGCTTGAGGATTTCGTACCACCGAGTAGCCAGGTGCACACCCATCCTCTGACCTCACCTGCAGCATTCTCTGTCAACCCCTGCCATACCTCAACCCCGAGGCCACAAGACCAAACCCCTGGGGGAGGGACACTGCTTTCCTGTGGGCTCTGCTGTAACACGCCCAGTCCCGGAGTGAAGTCAGGAAGAGCCTGTGCCTCTGAAGTTCGGAATCTCACCCCACTGTGCCGTCTACGCCCTGTGTCGCCCTCACTTGTTCACTTGTCTAGACTAAGGGGCAGCACAGCAGGTTCCTGGGTCCTAGCAGAATTCTGGACTTCTCAGATTTTAATGAATAACCTGGTGACTGAATTCACTATCGATGAGTTAATGAACGAGGAATGTCATGAAGATGTCGGTTGTGACTTATTCCACTGACTGTGCTGGGCGGCCCAGCCTCTGTCCCCCACGCTGACCCCACCCAGGGAGCCCAGCTGCAGCTCCAGTTTCCTGGAGGAGTCTCCTGGGTGAGCTCCCAAAGGAGGGGTGGCTGTGAGGATGGGCACAAGGTCCCTGTGAGCCATGCCGGTCTCCTCAACATCATCCTCACTGCTCGCCCCTCCCCTGGAACGGGTCCACCCCATGGTAAGTGCAGCTGTGTCCAGGTCAGGCGGTGGGGAAAAGTGGAAGTAAGTGTTCCCGTCTGAAATAGAAGCACCGGGAAAACACTGGTGCTTCAGGAGAGGCTGCCGTGGGGAGGGCCTCCCCGGGGACACTCACCCAGAAAGGCCAACTCCAGCTTGCAGAGCCAGACAAAAATGCCTCATGAAAGCTGCGCACAAAACATTTGCATCTGAATGAGCCAAGTCCGCGGCCTCCGCAGTGCACAGCAGCAGCTGTGGCGCTCTAGAGAAAGGGTTTGGACCAGGGGCAGGCGAGCTGGGCTCCAGGCCCGGTTCTGCCTCTCAGCAGGGGCCCGACGCCGTCCACTCGGTGGGGCTGAGCCTGGCGGGTGGTCCTCCTCCTGAGAGGAAAGGTTGGACTAAAGGAGCTCTGCAATCCCGGACCAAGTCAGCAGCTTGCCGTTGTCTGCAGGGGACACAAGTGGTGGTTCCCATGGTGGAGGCTGAGCCCAGGCCTGGTTGAGTCTCAGGGTCCGGGTGTGACAGCCGCAGAAAGGCCGGGCCACCTCCATTTCCCCCACGCTTCCCTCCTGTAATGCAGAGTGGCCGGAAAGTGCTCTCTGACCTAGAACTCACTGGGCAGAAAGGAGAGGTGAGTCTTACACTGTATTTAAACACCATAGAAGTCCACACACCTTCTCTGTTTTTCTTCTCCATGTGGCAAACTCTTTTTCCCAGAAGCTGAGGAGTGAAACAATATATTTTCTGTGGTCCCCTGGTGTCCAAGGTGAGACTACCTGCCCACGATCCCTGTCCATCCCCGACACTCCGACCTCCTCCGAGGGCAGCTCAGTGCTCTTGCGCGGCAGGTTCCGTGTGGCATTTCTGCTGTTATTCCCTTACCCTGTTAGTGAAAGCCATTATTGGTATTTTACTCTTTGAGGATAAAAGCGCAGTGCTCCTATGTATTAACAGTTCTGAAGTTTCTGAGATGGAAACTTCGTAGACAATGTTATTTATGTCAATACGCCGGTTTGAGTGAGACATTATCTTCAGTTAATAGATAAGGAAACTGGAGCTAAGATCACGTGAATATCCTGTCCACTGTGAAACCAACGGTGGACACGAACTCTTACTCAGGCCACACTAACCTTGGTTTTCCACTTATTTTCGCTCTTCTGGAGGTCAGGTTCCTATCTATCATGTATGCAGTTTTTATTCCTGAATTTTTTATTTTCATAGATAAGAAATATTTGTGGAGATGAGAAATATTGGATTTCATCTCAATATACTCCCTAGAGTTTCAGGACAACTGATTTAGAGCCTCGTTAATAACGAAGAGGTCGTATTTCACGCAAAAGTCCTAGAGGGGCCTGTAAATCCCGAAGAGCCCTTTGATTCGACATTGCTGCCTCCTAGCTGCCGAGGGCAACGGTGAGTGACCACTGAGCTTCAGACAGGTCAGACGTGAGGTTACAGTTACGCTGGTTAGAGCGGAAATGTGGAATGGTGTATAGACTGTGAGGCCTGATGACCGGATGTGGGGAGCGGTGGTGGGGGCAGGGTGGGCTCCTGGGTTTACAGATCAGCAAGTGGATGGTGTTCAGCATCACAATCAAGAAAGCCCGAAGGGAGGGGGTGGGCACAGAGCAGAGGTGGCCAGTGTGAGGCGCTTGCAGGGCAGTGGACACACATGTCCAGCTTTGCATGCGGTTGCAAAGGTTGTTCCTAGGTGGAAGCTACATGACTAGATGAGGTTTAAAAATGTGCAAAGTGTGAGAGGAGTAATAAATTGGCTGTGGTTTAACGAAGGAGTAGGAGGCAATCAGAAAAAGAAAGAAAAAAAAATCATCCCACAGTCCAAGGAAAAAACAGGAAATAGAGTGGAAATGAGGAAAACATGATATTGGAAAGAATTTTAGAAAAGAAAGAAGCTAAGGGTGTAAAATTTCGGATCGTTTACAATGGTCTTGACCCTGATCATTAGCTGAGGAAAATGGCTATGAGATTGCTGCAGTGCATGACTCGCAGAGACACACAGTGAACTAATTTGTGCAATTTCCCCATATGTGTCACTCTGCAGTCCTCTGAGCCCCGGAGAACAGATGTTACGTTGGTGGAGAAACATGATTCCCGTAATGGGTCATGGTAGAGACGACCGAGGATTCGTTTTGCCTACTTTATTGTTTTTATTGGCATTATGAAAGTAAATCCTGTTCAGTTTATATGCCAACAAGACCCATCCCCGGGATTTACATTGTAAGGGAGTGGAGCTAGAATGCTAACCCAGAGCCCAGGAACTTTGTTATAATGAGGAGTCCCCAGGGGGTGAGCTTGGGCCAGTGCGTGGTGAGTAGTTCACATTGTTGCATTAGTCACTCTCCCGAGGATTCCTCTAGGCACATACTTTCCCTTCATTTGATGATTCCCCCCCCCCCCTGTTTTGCTAGTATAGAAGCATTCCAAAAACAGATGAGTATGCAGTGAGCATTACTAACATTGACCCTGTCATAGTGGAAATGACCTCATTATCACTCTTGTTGCCAAAAGCAATCTGGGACAGACTGTGATCTTAGATTGGGATTTTTAAGTCAGAATGCAAAGAACACGTGGAACACGTCTCTTTTTAGTCATTCGCTTCATCACTACTCATGCTGTTATTCTTTCATTCATTCAGGAAATATCTTTTGATTGCCTTTCTATGCACATGGCCCGGTTTCAGCGGCCGATGGGACAGTGTCCCTGTGGAGGGCTTGGTCAGAGATCTGGGCTCATTTAACAGAGGGACAGGCCGGTCACTACCAGTTTCCATGTTCCAGAGGACCCCCTTCTTTCCAACGAAGGGAGTATGTGGTCTTGCCGACGTTCTCTGACCCCGCGCCCCACCCCCAAATACACACCATCAATACAGAACATCATGGGGAACTGTTCTGTTTTATTGGTGCCTTGGTCATGGGACATGCAGACTGTCTGCACCCAGCCTGACCTCCACCTTGCAAGTAACACTAGTTAGAAAGACTGTACATGCTCTGCTACTTCTCTCAATGCTTTTCTCTGATAAACTCTACTTGTATATCTGAACGGAGTGTTACTGCAACAAACAAAGCCATGTTCCAACTGTGGCAAGCCCTGCGAAGCAACACACCAGTGGCAGGGGACAGAGAGGAACTGGGGCGGGGGCCAGGGCTGGGTGAGGACTGCTTTAGTCAGCACAGCGAGGAAGGACCTTTCGGACAAGACAGACAGAATCCACGAGGGGATGAGAAAAGGTGGGCAGCCAGACAAAGAAAGAACATGGGGAGTGCAGGGAGCGCTGGGATCTGGGAGCACAGCGGCTTGGATGGGGGTGAGTGTGCAAAGCTCATGGGCAGAACCAAAGCCAGGGCCACAGGCAAGAGAGAAGTTTTGGCAGCAACTGCAGAGAAGTCCCCAGGGGGCGAGTGAGATTGGGTTTTATTCTAACTACAGTCAGAAGCCATGAGAGACATTTAAGTGAAAGATTCATTTAAGTTGATACACATTCTAAATATTCTGACTCTTGGTTGTGGTGGAGAGTGGCGTACAGGGGCATGAGTGGAGGCAGGGACCTGGGCCACTCATGGAGTCCTGGGGACAGGTGACTGGCAGAGGGGCAAGGACTGGCGGGCACATGGTGATTGGATGGGAGAGGCAGGAAAAAAGGAAGAATCATGGATGATTCCAGGATAGAGATCATAGTTCTTTAAATTACTGGTCAACTCTGTCACTCATAATCATGTAAAGGTTAACCACTCAGAAAAAAAAGAGGCAACAGGAAATAAAGATTAATAAAGACTAGAGAGCCCAGACTAAATAGGAAGCCAGAAAAGCCGATGTTGAGACAGGCAAATGGTTCTGAAATCTTCTTTGGGAGCCGGTAACGGTCGCGGTTAATTAGAGGCTACAGCCATTCAGAGGCTTAAGAAGCCCGGCAGCCTGGTGCCCACTGCAGAAAGGTGGCAGATTACTCTTTAAACCTGGATTAAAAAATGGGGATGGGTAACCCACGCTTGTTAGAAGCAAGCTCACACGGCGCTTAATGAAATTTCAGGACCACAGTATCATGATGACGGGGAGGTTTGCCACCTGAGTTTATCTCAGAAATTGGAATTAGTCACAGGATTCCATGTAAACCACAAGAGAAAAGTGGGAAGCAGACTAATACTTAACTCTTATGTGCCAGCAGTTTATACACATTAGTTACCATAATCCTCAAAAATTACCCTGCGAGAGAGGTGTGGCTCCCTTCACTAGCTGGCAGGACACACGGAGGCTCAGGGAGATTTAGAATGGGCTCGGGGCATCAGACAGTCGTCAGGGGCAGAGACAGGCTAGCCCAGGCCTCCCGGCCCCAGCAAAGGGAGGCACTGGCGGGCAGCAGGGGGACTCGGGGATGTGCCAGGGCTCAGCCGCAGCCACTCCAAGTTGCCTTGCCCTGTGTGAGCAGCATGTAGGGGCAGCTAGAAGTTAGATTTTATACACCGGCATTGCTTATCCCTTCCTCTGGCTCTTTTTCTTGCCCCCCCTGCCCCTCACTTTCTAGTTACTGCAGTTGTGCTGAACATTCTGCTTCTTTCGGCCAGAAAAGGAGGTGTGCTGTCTGAGATTCCAGGGTCCCCATAGCACAGATTGGGGTCTGCCCCAAGGGCGAAAGTCCTAAAAATGGCTCATTCACCAGGTGTCTTGCCTTCCTCCTGGCCGATGTCCCTCCCGATTCAGGAGAATTCATGTAGTTGTCCAGATGTGACAGTCTTCAAGAGAGTTTGTCAGTGGGAACTACATTATTACGGAGAAATAATGTTTTGAACAAGAAATGCTGAATCAGATGGTTTTCAGAAATGCACTTAATGCTCTTTTCACTTTCCATAGAGTGCATGCTTCTTGGTGCTCTCTGGTAACCTGGTGGTGGTCTCCTGTAGACGATCCAGTAGGATTCTACGCTGAAAACTGTGATTCCCAGGGTCACAGCCACTGTTCCAGGGGCATTTCTCTCCTAGAAGGCAGGCCTGTTTGACCACGTTTGTGCTTCTGCACTGCCCTCTGATGGCTGAGTGTTTGAAGTACAAATCAAAGTGCTGGTTAAATGGAACCAAATTTTTCAATAGCTCAATTGGTAACAGATTGCTGTAATCATGAGTCTCCCTAGGAAGACAATATCTTGCTGATTGTGAACTATTTATTATTTTGACTTTTATTAACAACAATAGAAAGGACAAAAAACTCTTAGCTTTTGAGATATTTAAATGATCTGTGGCATAGTCATGGAAAGTAGGCAAGAATTAAGTGTATTAGGTAAGACACTGCAGAGCTGAAAAGGTGAGGACACCAAATTATCCTGAAAGACTTCAGGACTGTCAGGTGAACCTGGGATGAGTGTGTGTGTGTGTGTGTGTGTGTGTGTGTGTGAGAGAGAGAGAGAGAGAGAGAGAGAGAGAGAGAGAGAGGAGGGGAAAGGATGGAAGGGGAGTCTCACATACACGTGCTTTCTTGGAGTAATATCGCCATCTTGCGTCTTTCCTGGATTCTTCTGCTAGAAAAAATACAGAAACCCTTGTTCTCAGTGCTTCTAAATGTTCTCTGTTGATCTAAGAACAGTGTAACCTATAGAGAATTTTTATGAGTTTACTTGAGCCAAACTGAATACATGCCAGAAAGCAAGATTGTAAATGCTCTGGGGAATGACAATGTTGCACTTTCTTTCATACTTTTGAATTAAGGAGGAAACCTGAGGAGGACTGCTTGTGGCGGGAGAGAGCAAGGCAGGAAAATCTCTGGTTGGATTACACGAGTTAATGCTCTCTTTGTGTGTGTTGCAAGGAGTTCTGTGGGTTTTCATGGATGTCTCCTGTCACATGCCCACTGTTGTGGGGTCACGCAGAGTAGTTTCACCACAGTAAAAATACTCTGTGCTCCACCTGTTTATCCTTTCCTCCCTCTACTCAAGCCCCTAGTAGCTACTAACCTTTTAAATGTCTCTACAGTTTCGCCTTTTGCAGAATGTCATGCAGCTGGGATCATATAGTATGTAGCCTTTCCAGACTGGCTTCTTTCACCTAGCAATGTGCCTTTAAGCTTCTTCTATGTTTTTTCATGGCCTGGTAGCTCACTTATTATTAAATCATATTGCATTATATAAGTGTATTGCAGTTTGTTCCACTCAATTACTGAAAGCAACAGTTTGGTGGCCTTAACATCTTGACAATTATAACTACAGCTGCCCTAAACATCTGTGTGCAGGTTTTTCTGTGGATGAAAGTTTTCAACTCATTTAGAGAAATCCCAAGGAGCGTGATTGCTGGATGGTATAGTAATGTGTTCAGCTCTGTAAGAGACTCCCAACTGTTCTCCAAAGTGACCGTAGCAGCCCGAGTTTCTACCAGCCATAAGCGAGAGTTCCTGTTGCTGTCCATCCTCATGAGTGCTTGGTGTGGTCAGTGCTGTGTAATGCGTGCGTGTGTGGTGGTAATGCCGTTTTGCTTTGTGGTTCCCTGATGACACCTGACACTAAACACCTTTTCATATGCTTGTTTGCCCTCTGTGTCTCTTCTCTGGTGAGGCATTTGTTCAGATCCTTTGCCTATTTTTTAAGGAGTTTTGAGTGCTTGTATATTTTATCCTTCACCAGATATGTTTGGCATTTTTTTTCTCCCAGTCCGTGTCTTGTCTTTTCATTCTCTTATCAGTGTCTCTGGAGAGTTTTTGAATTTCTTGATCCTAGTGAAGTCAGCAAAGGAATCCGCCCTCATTTAGGGAATATCCCAAAACACTAACAGCAACGGAAGGGGAGGGGGTAAGGAGAAAGTGTGTCAATTTTCTCATCATGGCAGGGCACTAATTTTTCTGTCTAAAACATTTCTTAGAATAACTAACTTCCTTCAATCACCATGTTTTTGATACTCATTAGTGTTGCATAGAATTTTTTCTCAATTGTGTGGTATTTCATTGTGGAAATATACTTTTTGTTTATCCATTTTCCTGTTGATGCACCCCTGAATCACTTTTAGTTTTTTGGCTGTTACAAATATACCTGCTATACAATCTCCTGTAGGTTTTAAAGAGCCATTTTTAAATTTTGAATTGACCTGGGTGTTTGACTAATTTGCATAATTCTTCATCCCTAGGACTTGAGCCGGGGCGTCGTTCCCCTAGAATCCCACGGTGACCATCCAAGGCAGTCCTCTCTTTGTCCCACCTCCCTCTCTCCACACCACCCTTTTGATTTGCTACATAGCCTTTATATTAAGTTATAATGACTTTGTTAACTCGTCTGTCTCTCTCCCTGCACTGGGAATTCCCTGATCAGACCCCAACAAGCTTCAAGGGGGTACGCGATGCCTGGTTTACCCACAGCACGTATTAAAATGTTGTACAGAGCAGGTGCTCAGTAAATACCTGTTGGAAGACCGAGTCATTTTAAAAAGTAAGCTGCAGGTTGACAAGTTCACCAGCGGCCACCACATGCCTGGGTTCACAATATTCTCAGCAAAATACGTAGATGATAACTACGTCCCTAAACCAAATCTAAAGCACCAAACGGTAGCCTCGGTTCCCACGATATTACCAAGGCTAGCATAGGAGGATGCCAGGTTTGGGGGTCGGGCAAACACGATTATACAGCTTACACGCTTCACTGTGACCCGTAAAAGTGCATAGAAAGTGTGGGCAGTAGGGAGGCGCACCGCCCATGAAGAACCGCAGGAAACGCTGCTAACTTGGAAGTCATCCCGCCCAGTGCAATCCGGGGAGATTTGCCGAGTCAGCGTCCAAGAGGGCGGGCGCCGCCGGTCTGGTGGGGTGCCTGGGGCTCAGCGCGGGAAGAAGAACATAGACTACAAACTCAGACTGCATTACACAATTCAGTCCCCCTGCTACTCTCTCTCCGGAAGCGGAGCTGAGACGGGCTTCGAGCTGCGCCTGCGTACTGAAGTAGGTACCCAATCGGCCAATGAGCGGAGGGGTGGGCGGGCTGTAGGTCAGCGACTCAGCTTCCGGTTCCGGTGGGCTGTGGTCACTTGTCTCCAGTGCTACGTGTCCCAAGCATCCGTGGTGTCGGTGAGCAGGTAAGGCACTGTCTCCCGGGGGAGTGAGCGAGGCTTTGTGACTTGCGGAGGCGGCGGGCGTGGGCAGGTGTCCCGGCTGGCTGGTGTGGACGGGTGGTCGGTGAGAGGGCCCCTCGCTCAGGTCCGCGAACAGGGTCTAGCCACAGGAAGGTTGGGAAGCGGAGACCTGGGACCGTGGCTCCCCCGGGGAGGGGACGCCAAGGTCCGTGGTTTTTCCGGGTGTGAAAAAGCCCAGACGTCGCCTTTCAGGTCGCTCTTCTCCAGCCACCCAATGGCTTGCCGCCGGCGTCCCCTTTAGGGTTGTCTTGGGGATGTGAATCCTCTCGGATGTGTCCTCTCGGAAGAGCTGTGTTCAGGCGGCCCTGCCTCGGCTCCTGTGATGTGGGAGGATCGATCTGAATTCTGGATCAGCGGGTCACTGTGGGTTATTGGGGCCCTCCCCAGACAACGAGGGCAGTGTTTTGTGTATGGTGCACCCCCGCCCCCGGGAAAGGGTCCTTAACTTCTGTCGCGACATCTGTGAAGTTAAAGCTAAGCTGGTTTGAAGAACAGAATGCAGTGAAATATTGAGAAAGCTAGCACTAATGTATTTTTGGAGGGACCCAACATACTTGACCCAGAATGTGTATAGAATTCCTAGTGTATTTTAAATGTTTTCATGTTCATTATTGTATCTGCCCACCCCGGGCCAGGAAATATGGCATAGATATGGATTCGAACCCCGGCCTGGTCTTATGATGACGTTAATTCATTGGTTTATCAGAGGTGTGTTAAGTGTTTATGCACCTGGTCACTGTCATAAGCACTGGAGATAATAATAAGTTACAGTGACACACTGGCCTCCATCGCAGTGGTATCCGTGGCTCTCAAAGCTAAGATCCTTGAGGATAAGAAATTCTGAGACAAAGAAAGAAAGAAAGAAAGAAAAAATCTAAGGCGAGGCGGCATTTTCTTACTGGAACCAGTGTGGGAAACTTTACAGCCCTGTTCCCCCAGAGCCGTGTCCAGATCTGAAAGTCTGGAGTTGAGCTTGTGGCTGCAGCGACTCCTCCCAGTTCTGAGAATTAGATAGATCTATCCCAGCAAATGCCCTCTTTTCTGGAAGTGCAGGTGGCTGTGGTTAGGAACAGTCAGGTTGAAACCCAGGGTCACCTTTCTCTTCTCTGACTCTGGAGGAGCCGTCTTTGGGATTCACCGGGGGAGACACTGGGTTCTGGGGAGTTTAAAGTAAAGTGTTTGTTGGATTGCCAACATGGTTGGCTTCTGAGCAGAATGAGAGGAGTGCAGAGTGGGTACGGAGGGAGGCGTGATTGTTTGACTGTGTGTGCGGCCGTTGTCAGTGACGATAACGGGGTAAAATCTGTGCCGTTGCCGTTGATCTGATGCTGTGCTGGAATCTGCCAAAGTCATGTCTGTCCCTTTGTTTATTTTTTGGGATGGGATTGACCCGTATCAGGCATGAATTTCTGGCTGGTCTCATTTGCGATTCGGTATAACTGAACAAGTCCTTGCTGTATGATAAATGCCACTGAGTATCTTTTCTGTTTGTTTTTCTAAAAAAGCATCATGGACCAGGTAATGCAGTTCGTTGAGCCCAGTCGACAGTTTGTGAAGGATTCAATTCGGCTGGTCAAAAGATGCACCAAACCCGATAGAAAAGGTAATAGCTTTAAAGTGAGAGAAAAAGTTCCATCTTTGTGTTTTCTAAGCCTTTCATTTGATTAATATTGTCCTATTTAGTGGCTGTTAGTTACTTTTTCTCATCCACATTTTTCCTGATTTGCTTTCTTGCTTTTTAACATTGTCACTTCCTAAATTTTGTACACATTACACATTTTTTGTTTTATGTGTTTTCAAATGGTGTAAGATTAGTTATTGCAGCCCTGTTTTTCATGTTATGTTTGTCTTAGACATACTTAATGATTTCAGAGTTTTTAGTATCTTCCATATTTTCATTTCAGAAAATTTTTGGGGGGTTCCTTTGTGCTCTGTACGTCCCACCTTCAGATCCCCCAAACAGAGCCGTGACATGAATCATCAGAGGTGTTGCCAGCCTAGGAGGGTTAATTTCTTATTGACCACAATTCGTGTGTTAAAAGATGCGCCAGAGTTTGTCTACTTTTATTCATTTAGTCACTGCTGCCTGGGTTAGGAGTGGAGATACAATAGAGAAAGTAATACATTACAAGTATAGTAAAATGTATGAAAGTATGTAACAGGGCTGGGTCCTTGCTCATACGGAGCCCCGAGTTTTTCAGGGACGGCTGCCTAAACCAGCCCCGTCACTGCTGTGCTGAGTGCTATGGAAGAGAAATGGGAGGCCCCCTGGGGGGACTGTGCGAGTCTGGTCAGCTTCCCAGAGGGGAGGAAATAGTCAAATGGGAACCAGGGTCCCAACCTTCACATAAAATTGTGCCCGCCACAATTTTTGGCCTCATCATAACATCAAAGACAGTGGGCCCATTTTTTATAAAAAGTTTGGTCTGTGCTTTTATAATCAATATTTTTAGCAATGTTACAAAAATTTTAAGGCAAATACTCTGTATTTCTTCCATCTATATTTCTTTTTGGCATCCTGGTCATTTGCTGAGAAGGAAATATTTTGCTGTTTGTTGATGGATTCACTAGAATGGGCAGATACTTTATTTCTGTGTTTCTTAAATAACAGTACAGTATGAAAATTTAAAATTGATCACATAGCTTATTTATTGTTAATAAAGTGTCCTATTTTATTTTATTTAAAGCTATATATTTACTGTCAGGAGAAAGACACACCAGTGAGTTTATGTCACTGCTAGTTTTTTCTCCTGTTCTTGCAATGACACTATGAAAATGACAAATTGTGTGTTTTTAATCCAGAGTTCCAGAAGATTGCCATGGCAACAGCAATAGGATTTGCTATAATGGGGTTCATTGGTTTTTTTGTGAAATTGATCCATATCCCCATTAATAACATCATTGTGTAAGTACACTTTTTGAAATAGTATTTAGAGTGGAGTGAAAATGGAAACCATTTGATTTGACAGTTTGCTATTTCATTAATGCATAGATGTCTCTTGACTTGTTAATGCTGTTTGAATCCCCTGGTGTTGACGGAGAACCCAAGCACTGGAAGTGATTTTGGTTCTTGTTAGGGTTAGACCCAGTGTGTGTGACTGTGGTGAGCTGTCGTGCTTGGGAATCATTGTGCTGGTCTGAATTCCTTGTGCAGAACTAACACATTGTCTGTCACACTGAGAAACTTCCTACCGACCACCCCATCCTGTGGTTTGTATCTTTCCCTTGTTCAGAAAGACATTGTGCTGGACTGAACACACGCCCCAGGGAGGGGACTGGACGCCCGTTCCGGGGAGGGTCTAAGCTGTCACACCAGTCTGTTCTGGCGGCCCTGTCCTCTGCAAGGCATTTCTCAGTCCCAGGAGTTCAAGTCCTGTCCCTTCTCTTTTCTGCTGCCTTGAGGTGATGTGGATGTAGTTCTCACAACACTGGTTTTGGTTCCATAACATCACAGCAGACTGCATTTCAAATAATAATAATTATTATTACTAAAAGCCTGCATACACTCAAAACTGACCATCTTTCTTTCTTTTACAGGGGTGGCTGAATACCTTTTTAGAGGAGGGTTTTTCCTCTTGGGGATTGGTCATCAAGAGAGGATTTGAGAAGCTCGTGGAGTAAAAAAAAATCACCTGCATATTTTGTGTTCTTTCATTTTTCCCCAGATGTTTTCTATTTCTAAATTAAAGTAATTTCAAAATAATCAAGCTGCTCTGTTTTCTGTCACACTTGTCCCATTTTAATGGTAGGAATTAAAGGGTGTTCCCCCCGCCCTTCTTTTTCTCCAGCCTCCCTGCCTCTGTTCCCAGGCGGAATGGGAGGGTGGCTGGAACCCCGCACGCCTGCACTCTGCTCCCGCAGCAGAGGACACAGCACATGCAGGACGGGCAGGCGGCCGGAGTGAGCCTGAGGCCAGGGCAGAGCTTGGCCCTTGTGCTCCCAAAATGTGAACAGGCGTTTGGTGCTGTGTGACACGGCTTTCTGAAAGTCACGGTTACAACTTGGAGCCAGAGGGCCTTTCTGCAGGAACCGGCTATTCACACTCATAAACATTGGCACCCGGATCCTGGATTTGTGAAGAATTTACTGATAATTGAATGGGAGGTGAAAAGGAGCCTTCTTCACCATTAAAAAAATAATAAAAAGTAGAACAGTTTTTGTCCCTCACAACTTATTAATCCATGCAGTGTTTAGTTGCTGAACATTATTTCCCAAGGTCTAGTATTTTTACAAATTTTCTCTGTAGTGCGCATTCGGTAAATGTCCTCAGGTTCTTAGGTCAGCAGGTGTCTGGCAGGCACCACGGGGCAGCGCTCATCACCTTTGGGACTTGTGGTTGGAGAGCGAGTCTGGTTTCATAGTGACGGGCATTTCTGCCTGTGTTTGAAATGCTGAGCGTGTTTGTCTTGAGTGGCTTCGAGGGAATGGAAATGCAGCCTTGGCCGTCTTGAGTCTTGGTGCATTTCACAGGTACTTAGCTCCGTAAGGGTCGAAAGTATGCATGTGTGTATGCATGCACGTGTGTACATGCACATATATAATGTGTATAGTAAGTATTAAGGTAAAAAGTGTAGACTTGCCGTGCTTCAGGCAAGTGTGTACTTTCTTAGAGAGTATAATTATGAATTCCCACTTAACAGCATATATGTGGGCTGCTCATTTTTCATTTTGCTTACTCCCTGGTTTTTGACTCATGGATGGTAAGGGTAACACACAGATATTGTGCATTTATGTGTGTAAGATGCCTGAGAACTGGGGACAGAGCCGAATAACCAGGAAAAGACAGGTTTCTCTTATTACCCATACTCCTAGTATACCTGAGAGCTAGTGCATTTGTGTTATCAAATAGTACTTCTTAAACTTCAAGTGTAAAAGTCATCTGAGGGGGTTGCTTAAAACCTGGGTCCTACCCGCTGGGACTGATCGCGTGGATGTGGGTGGGCCTGAGGATTCCCATGTCTGTGCCCCTGCTGATGGCGGATGGGACATGGTCCATACACGAGTAGCACTTTTTTCACATTCATGATTTTCTGTCGTCTAACCACTTGTAACAAAACACACTAATGCCCTTCTTGTGGCAGTTCTGCCATTTCCGCGAACCCCCAAACCTTATAAGCCAGTGGTTGGCCACCTATAATCTACTTGAACAACCAAAAAAATTAACTTTGAGAGGGAGAGGGAGACAGTAAGTCCCAGACAAGAGGATGGCAGACCTGCCGCGAGAGCGGAGGGAGTCAGACCTGGTTCCACCGCCAGTTGCTTTGTTTTGCTGGAAAGCAAAGCTTCCCTCAGAAGTCTGCTTGCCCCTCGGGGGGCGTGTCTCCCACTTGGTGCAGCGAAGGAAGGGCAGGTAGGCTACCTGCACCCCGGCTGTGTTTGGAGGGAGCGCCTCTGCTTCCAATGTGCTGGGTCCACTTTCCATGTCATTCGCACTGGTCACAGCTTTGTAGGTTCGAGTTCGATTCCCTGGTGCAGTCATTTTCCAAGGCTCGGCCTCCCTTCCTGTGGCCTCTGCCTGGAGGCTGTGGTAGTCAGTGCGCACCTCCCTCATGACCTCTGACCTTTTAGAAAAAAGTTAACCCACGACAGCACAGTTTTGTAGACAGACCGCTGGAATGTCTTGATTTCGAGATTTAGTTAAAAGGCTTGTTAAGAGATCACCAGACAAGTCACTAAGTATAGTAAAAATGCATTTGCATCCTCTACCAAGCACCTGCTGAATTTCCAAATGAAGAACATCACAATTTAAATTTTTGTTAAGGTTATCGCTTATTTCTTTGTTCTGCCCTGAGAGACAACTATTGACGCGTGTTAAGAATCAGGTCCGGTATCAATGGCAAGCTGCGGAAGAACCCTGGTGGGCCTTCCTCCTCCCCCAGGGACTGAAGTTTTAGAGTAAAGCAGCTTGACCTGGCATTAAAAATCGATTTTTCTTTTATTCTTTTTCCTGGCTAACTATGCTAGGATAAGTTTTCTGATTTCCCATCTATTTTCTTTCCGAAAGGCTCTTCTGGATGATAATAAATAGATTGTAAACAATTTCTGGTTGAGAAGAGCCAAGCTATTAGAAGATGATTTTTCAGGACAGTTGTCCCCTGCAGAGGCTTCTTTATTCACTCCCTCTACCCCGGATCCTGCGGTGCTGAGTTGGGGAAAGGGGTTCCTGAACGCCATTCACACGAAAATGATTGCGCTGTGGGGCCGAGAGTCCTGTATTCCAACTCCCAGCAGCTGTCTCTCTGCAAGAGGTCATACGATCAAAATTTTAAGTTCGAATAGCCTTTAATTTTTATGCATGTAACCTAGAATCTAGAGTGCATAATTGTAGACTCAATTTAGAGGAATGGGTCCCAAGCTCCTTAGACATTTCAATAGAGTTTTATAAAATTGGCTTTGTTTAAAAGGTGTCATTTTCAGAAAACTTTCCAGAAAAAAAAGTAAAATTAGTGCTTTACATCAAAAGTAGAAAGCGAGCTGAAATGGTTTTCTCAAGTGAAGGGAAATTGGTTTCCTTTATTGTACGAGTGCTCTAAATAACATGGCATAAGCCTGCACATTCGGCAACGTAGGTCAGAGTCTGCAGCTCTGCCTGCACCTGTTTGGAAGCTCTTCATGTTTCCAGTAGTTCTGAGGCTCAGTGATTCATTCATCACTTTGTATGATTCATGCATCTGCTCTAAGTTTTCGTCCTTGGGTTTCAATAAGTGTTGTCACCCCTGGTGTCCCAGAGTTCTTTCACTACTCACCCCCTAGTGAGCATCTATTAAAAGCTAAAAATAGAATCTTTTTGTGTTTTTGAATAGTGGCATTACAAAAAAAAGCCATACGATAGCATGCAGTTATGTACTATACTTATTTTGGGTCCACAATCTATAAATAAACACTTCCAAATCACGTAAATCTCTTGAATTATGTAAACACTATTATTAAAAGAATATTTTTAATTGACTTAGCAAGGTGCCAAGTGACAGAGTGTAAATTATAAATGTTGTATTGGAAATGTTACACTAGAGAATCAGAATCTGCTCTGTGGGGGTGACTTCTTTCACGAAGTCCCCCCGGTGCCACGGACACGCGTGAGTGAGTGATTAAAAATGGCCGAGACATGATGAGATCTGTTCGGGGATGGAGGCATGGGCTGTGGCCAGTTTCTCTGGGGAGAAAGAGGCCTCGAGCTCCTTCTTCCATAGACTTTTTTTCGGTTGTAATACACAGGAGTACAGGGCGGCAAGGATCAAACAGTAGATAACATTACAAAGAGATCTGAGGGCTTCAGAGTCAGTGTCTGTCAGGAAGAGAGTTGCAGAAACTTTGGGAGACATACTCATTTCCTCTCGGACCCTTATCATATGAATGAAAACACTTAACAGAGCAGATTTCACAGGTTTATCAGCAAGTCTTTGTGGTGCCAGATTTTTCCCCAGGGCACGCTCTGGCCAGGCAAAGACCTGCACCTCTCCCCAACAGGTGTTCAGGCTTAAGGGGATTAGAGCCAGGAAGCGCTTCTCCCAGAGGACATGGGGACTCGGGCTTTGACAAAGCCAGGGTGGGTGGCGAGGGTCCATTGCTCCTTCTTTGTTGCAGCCGCCCCCCTTCCCCCCACAAGTCCTTCCATGAAGGCCTCCCAGGTGATCGAGTCTGGCTTAGGTTGCCCCCGCTGTGAGGGGTCTTACCTGTCATTGACTTCCAACCAAGCTCTGGGGGCAGGGAGAGGAACTGAGGCAGCGTTTGCTACCAGAGACAGGCTTTGTCTCCTGTGGCTGGCATTCCAAAGGTCGTCTCTCCCCCTTAGCCACAAGGGGTAGAGATACAATTCCTAAAATCCTACAACACTGCTTGCTTGTGGATGACCCGATCTCTTGGTTTGCCTGGGACTGAGGGTTTTGCCAGGATCTTACGTTTTCAGTACTAAACTTGTTGGGGTGGTTCGTGTCCCATTGGCTGCACTATTGCCTCTTTGTTCTGTGAGCCAGGCCTTGTCCAGGGCAACTTGTTCTCAGTTCAGTGCTGACCAAAGCAGCAACTAAGTCAGGTCGCTCAGGCCACGCCACCAGCCGCTGGCCGGGACCAACGTCATCCTGCCACCTGCAGACCTGTTGCTCATTCATGTGCTGGTGGCCGGCACTGGGCGTCTGAATAGCGTGTCCTAGCAGTTCACTGTTTCCCTGCCGTGTCTACCTAATCATCACATTAGGTTCTATTCGATGCTAACCTTTATGGGTGGAGTTTAATTTTGGTTTACCTACTTGACAATGCAGTTCCCAACTGGCAGTCGAATAAATCTGTTAATACCACCTCACTTGTGAAGGCCCTAAAATCCTGTATCATTCCTGCCAATCATTCTGCCAACCCGAAGTCTATGCCTCCTCCCTGGGCCCCCCTCCACCAGCTGTAGCAGTGGTCTTGCTGTGGCTGCCCCCCACCCAGCAGTGGGGTGACTCGTATGCCGTGTGTCTTCCCAAGTAGTTTTGACTCCTTGAGTTGGTTCTTCGACTTCTTGGTTCTCAAACCTTTAATGTACTGGAGAATCTCCCAGGGGGCCTCTAACACACAGCACCCTGGTCTCTATCCCCATGGATTCTGATTCAGTAGGTTAATGAGGACCCCTGAAGTTGCATTTGGACAAGGTTGCAGGGAAAACCCCCGGTTCAGAGTCACACTTGGAGAAGCAGTGTTTTGAATCAAACACTGTCCAGAGGGGCCTGCCCTTTATGAAGCCCAGTTCTAGCTTCTCCTTCGCATCTGCTCACTTTCACAGGGGAGGGGCCTGTGTACCAGATGGCACACAGAGAACATCTGCCAGAGAATGACATTGATGCTGACCTTGTCCTCTGATGACACGCTTGGCCTCGAGTATCATGGAAACTACCTCAAACGTTAACTTTCAGTTCTCTCTCTAAAGAGGGGTGCACGCTTATCACATTAGGTCAGCAGCTGAAATAGATTTAAATTCGTACAATGTCTCTGCCTGTGTCCTCAATGCATTTTTACAGAATGGAGCAAGGTGAAGCAGGACAAAATGTAGAAATTTGCCCCAAGTAGCATGTGGCTCTGAGATACAGTCTGGACTGCCTTATGGATTGGGTTTGAACTGAGTAAACTGGATATATGTAGGTCTCCTGCAGTGCCTTTATTCCCTTCTCAAGCTGGATTGTCAGAGTGTGTAGGGAAGAGAAACACCATAAAGCTCACATCCTGGAAGGAGGCATGGATTACCAAGAAATCTCGCGTTATTTCATCGGTGATATTATCGGCTGTGGGGGATTATGGCCAGCAGCATCTCATCAGCGGTGAAAGGCAGGAGAGAGCTGTGAAGCTTGCCGAGACAGGATTTCTTTTATTTCTTCATGAGGTTATGAGATAAATAGGGACTTTGATGACTGGGGGCTTTTCTTTCATGGCTCACATACTGGGATGCAGAACAGCGAAAAAAAGAGAAAAATAAAATTAGAAAAAGGCAATTTATTCACTGATTCATATTTTTGGTGTGAAAGAAACAAAAATTCCAGAATAGTTCTTAGGCTAAAGAGGAAATTAAAAATATACTCACAGCTTACTGAGCCAATGAAATTAATAAAATGGCTATTAACAACTCATGAGTTTTGGTCAAAAATTTCTGAAGCCCAAAATGGTCTTTCTTTGGGTTTTTTAATGACTTCATTCCTTTAAAAGCAATTTTAGGTTCACAGAAAAATTGAGGAGCGGGTACAGACATTGGCCATATACCCTCACTCCTCACTCCCCCGCTATCAACACCCTTCAGCAGAGTGACGCACGTGTCACAGCTGATAAACCTACACTGGTGCAACACTGTCACCCAAAGTCCATAATTGACACTGGGGGTCACTTTCAGTGTTGTCGTTTATGGGTTTGACAGATGTATAATGACATGTATCCGCCATGATAGTATCATGCAGGGTAGCTTCACCGCCCTAAGCACCTCTGTGCCCTGCCTGTTCACCCCCCCCCCCCCCCCCCGGCCACCACGGATCTTTCCACTGTCTTTTCCAGAATGTCATCTGGTTAGAATCATACAGTGTGTCACTTTTTCAGGTTGGTTGCTTTTACTTGGCAATAGGTATTTAAGGTTCCTCCATGCGTTTTACGGCTCAGTAGCTCATTTTTTCTTAGTGCTGAAGGATATTCCTCTGGAGGGACCAGTTTATTTATCCATCACCCACTGAAGGACGTCTTGGATGCTTCCCAGTGTTGGCAATTATGAGTAAAGCTGCTATAAACATCTGTGTGCGGGTTTTCGTGTGGATGTAAGTTTTCAACTCCTTTGGGTAAATACCAGGGAATGCTGTTGGGTCACATGGTAACATTGTGTCTGGTTTTGTAAGAAGCTGCCAAACTGTCTTTGGCAGTGGCTGCACCATTTTGCACTCCCCTCTATAGCACTCGAGTTCCCGTAGCTCCACACCAGCGCCTGGTGTCAGGGTTTGGGATTTGAGCTGTTCTGGTAGGTGTGCAGTGGCATTTTGCTGTCTGACTTTGCAGTTCCCCAATGTGACTGTGACAGTGAGTGCCTTCTCACAGGCTCATTTGCCATCTCTGTACCTTCTTTGGTGGAGTGTCTGTTAGCAACTGTCCATTTTTAATTGGATTATTGCTACTACTTTATGGTTGAATTTTCAGGGGTTTTGCAAATTTTGGATAGCAGCCCTTTATGAGATGTATCTTTGTAACTATTTTCTTTCAGTCTATGGATTTTAAAAATTCTCTTCACAGTGTCTTTTGCAGAGCCAAGTTTTAAAAATGTTAATGATGTCCTGTTTGTCCATTACTCCTTCCACAGAGTACGTCTTCAGTGTTGTATCTCAAAAGTCATCACTGAACTCAACTAGATTCTCTGCTCTGTTATCTTCTGGGAGTGTTCTAGTTCCGCATTTTATGTGTGGGGCTGTGCTCCATTTTGAGTTAATTTTCCAGAAGGTGTGAAGTCTGTGTTTAGATTTTTTTTTTGCAGTGGATGTTTAGTTCTAGCACCATTTGTCGGAAAGACCTTCTTTGCTTCATTGTTTTGCCTTTGCTCCTTTGTCAGCTCTTGGTTGAGGACATGTGTGGGGTCTATTTATGGGCTCTCTGTTCTGTTCCATTGATCTGTGTGTCTGTTCCTTCACCAGCACTGAACAGTCTTGATCACTGTGGCTTCTGGGACATTTGAAGTTGGGTTGTGTCAGTGTTCTGACTACGTTCTTCGATATTGAGATGCCCATGAAATGACTGGTTGAGATTTGGGGACTGTGCTGACTCTACAGGTCAAGTTGAGAAGAGCCGACATCTTGAATGGAAGGACCCCTAGTTCTTTAGCTTGTTGACTTCATTAGTCAGAATTTGGTCAGCAGCTGGCCTGCTGTCTCTAGCTCTGCAGGTTTCATGAGTGGGATTCAGAAGCCAGCCCAGTGGGTCCCCCACACTCCCCAGCCCACACACTTGGCCCCCGCACTGTCCACTGGAGCCTGAGAGTGGGAGTTGGTCCCCACTCCACCCACCATGGCCCTGCCCTGTGGAAGGATGGAGACACATCAGGGTTCCTCCCCACTGTCTCTCATAGGGTGTCTGGAAATTGTCCGACCATTGCGAGCCATCTCCTGTGGGTATGGGAACAACGTAGAGAGTTGTCTGCCTTGGGACTTATTTTGTACCTCGGTGCCTTGAATGTTTCTGGTGATCCTGCCCGTTTCCACGGATGTTACAGAGGGGTGCCTTAGCCACCATCTGACCATGGCTTCCCGAGTGCCTGTGAGCAGCTGCCAAAGACTGTTGCCTATCTCTGTCCCTGTCGCACAAGAGGCTGTCCCTCCTCTGGGCCCCTGGCATCAGAAAAGCACTGGGTTTCTTTATTATGTTCCTTCGGGTGCAGTGGCAGGCCTTAAAACCATGTGGCTGCAGTGAGAACTGCTCCTCGGCAGTGAGAGACCCACCACTCATGCTGCATGTCCTCTGGACCCTCTGGCTCAGGGTCACCCTGTGTGGCAAAGGACATGTGGAGCTGACACCTTGCTGTTTGGTTTCTGCTGTAGATGCCCAACCACCAGAACACCCTGAGGCTTGTTGTCTCCTACAGACTGAGTGTATGGGGTGCGGCAGAAACCTACCAGATACAAGACAGACCCTGGCAACCCTGAGCGTCCCTTGTGACTGTGTGAGGTCATGTGTGCATCGGCGGCAGAAACATGCACTCCTTACACAGAGCGAAGTTCCGACAACTGTGTCAGACTGCTTCCTAAACCACTCCGGGCCTCAGCACTCTCTTTTTGCCAAGGGGGTAGTAACACCTGTTTTTCAGAGGGACTGGGAGAGTAGTGTGCGATACTGAGTCCTTTGGGCTTAGAATAAATCTGTGAAATTGCAGTCTCCTGTGTGGAAGTAGGTAGTGAAATGACGTGAGGTTGTTTTGTGCCAAAACTTTTTCCTAAAAGGCTGTAAGATGTAAAGTGAGCCGTGATAATCTAGTTTGATAATCATCACATCCATTGGGGGTTTATATCATTTTTATGCTATATTTTCTGCTATTAAGTAAGTGAAAGATACTCTGCTGTAATTTGCATTTTTGGTTATTATTTAGGATTATCTTCTCTCATGATTAGTTTACTATTTTAAATCTCTATACAGTTTTTTTGTGTGAAATATTTTAATCTTTTTCTAGAGAGCTAATGGGATGTTAATATAAAGAACCATTAAAATGCAATATTAAATAGAAAAAAATAGGATTATTTCCCAACTGTAATATTTAAAAAATATTTTTCTAGTTTGTTTGAGTCTTAGTCTGCTTTTTCTTTTGTTTCCTTCCGCCAGTTGTAAATATTTTATATTCAAATACGTTTGTTTACCCCGCTGTGGTTCTTTCTATGGCTTCCAAGCTGAGACGGCTCTCAGGGTGCGGATCTCATAAATATTCCAGCAGATTACTTACCGGCTTTGTGTTCAGATTTCTAAAGTTTTGTTTTCTGTTTGATCTGGAACTTATTCTGTTTGAATTTATCTTAACTATGTTTTCACAATTGCTAGACACGAAAGAGACTCGCTTGTTAAATGATATTTTACTGCTCGTTCCTGAAGACTGTGGATCAAAGCCCACATGCACTAGGCAGACACACTGTGTCCGACCTCTCTGCTCTGTCTTGTGTGGCTACTTTCTGAGACTGAAAGTTTTTCTATTGTTTGTTCACTGCATTTATTTGATCTATGCTTTTGTCAAATAACCAATTAAAAAAATGAAGAGTGCTGCTCGTTATCCCGATTGTAAAAACAATGGTAAAAATGCAGGAAAGCACATGAGAAACACTCAACTCTAAAACAATCCTTTGCTAGCTCCTGTTATATTTCATTTCCACTTTTATTACATGCAATTTTTACCTTATGAAGCTTCATCATCTATGAAATTGGGATGATACTGGTACTTCCTCATATCATTGTCAGCATTACACAAAATTAAATGTATAAAACCATGCCCCTACCCTGCCGTTCTTCTCTCTCTTTCCCCACACCGATGGCCATATTATTTATGTGTTGGTTCATTTTGGGGGAGGGGAAGCAAGAATATACACTACACCAGGGAGGAACTTTATTTATGGCTTTACCCACATCACCCAGAATATCACAGGCACCATTTAATGCTTGTTGAGTTCATCACACTGTTATGTGTTGAGCACCTGCCATGAAAGGATGGATTGCTCTACAGTGATTAAGTTGTTGGGGGTCTTTTTTTCGGGATGTCCTCCGTTTTCAGGACCTGAAGACATTTTTCTTTTTGGGAATGTTTAGTATCTTCCATGAGAAGCCTCAGTCTTGTGACTGGCATGGGGAGGAGGAGAGACAGGGTGGTCAAGAGAGGGTGCAAACTCCTGGTGGACTGAAGTTTCTTTCTCTTTTAAAAAAAATATTACAAAACATTTCATGAACGTGTGTGTCAGCCTCGTGCAGCGGGCAGGCGAATCTCTTCTGTTTCATTCCAACTTTTGTCCATTTGCTGCCGAAACCAGCACTGGCTGAGGCTTCTCTGGTTATTTGTGGACTTTGACTAATTCCTTTCACCTGCATGGCTCCTGGAGTGTTTGGGGGTGATAAGCCTCCATCCTACCTTACTGCATGGGGTGGGGCAGACCTGAGGCCGGAGTGCTCTATATCCCAACTTCAGTGGGTCCTTCTTTCTCTGTTCCTGACGTTATCACACCTTCTTGCTCCCGGCATCCCTAGCTGCTACAGCCTGGTGGTGTCTCAGGGAGAAAAGGGGCTGTGTTCTTTCTCACAGCCCCTGGTGGTGCAGGCGCTGAGCTGGGGACCACTGATTGTTTTGGTTGCCGTCATGTCACCATCCATTTTTGGTTTTGAAAACATTAGTTGAACCCTCTCTTACTATTTTTCTCTTCTTTTGTAATCGTCATCCTTGTGAAAAATCCTTTATTGTCACTTGAGCCATCTCTTGGGAGACAGAAAAGAGAAATGTGTGGCTCGTTACTTAACCAAACTTCTCTGGATTCTCTTTCATTGTATAGACCCTGGGCTGGTATGAGGCAGGATAAAACCTTCCACAATCCAATTTATTTCACTTTGTACTCATCTCTTTACTATTTGGAACATTTGTATAACCTCCCACTCCTCCACGAAAGGTGAAGAACAAAGCAGAATAAACAAAGGAACAAACGAACAGGAGGAAAATGAGAATTAGCATGGCTGGGAGGCATGGGGCACTTCTGTTATTGCTGTGTCCAGGACTGGCGCTCCCCAGCCTTCCTCAGACCCGGCCCCTCAAAAGAAACCACAGGAACGAGTCAGACACAGGTGCACACTGCTGGATGGGAGATCTTTTCCCTCATTATTTTCCTGTGTTCACAATACGGGGAGAATGGGTGTCCCGACTGTCTTTCTCCAAAGAGAGCCAGGACCCCGATTTTGGGCAATGTATTGAAACAGACACCCCGTGGTTTATTGCTCTCTGGTATTGCTCACAAAGGATTTAATTCCAAAAAGCAGTCTGCAAAAATGATGGCTGCCCCCCAAAAATGGTTCTGCAGAAAGAATAAATACTCTCTGAATGCATAACTGAGAGAGAGAAAAGAAATCCATCAGCCCAACAAATAACACAAACCATTTGCCCTAGAGCTGCCTCAACCATTTTGTGAGCTAATTATGAAAAGATTGCTTAGAATTGTATCTCTTAATATGTGTTGCATAAATTAGAAGGAGGGAGAGTCATTCATGGCATAACTGGCAGTGCTTCAAACTTTTCTCCAAGTCCCAGAAAAATCAGTTCTAAAAAAATAACCGAGTGAAGGCACCAATAATTCAAGTACACTGAGAAAATTACTGTTAGCATTTTTAAATGTGTTTCTTTCTCTTTTGCTCTTGATTTCTCATATTATGCCTCACCTCCGAACTCCAGTGTATACACCAAACACAAGCACTCAGTGCACACACACATGCACGTGCAAACCCTCACAGGTCTTGCTGTCTCAGTCCTCCCCAATGGGGCCCAGAGAGTCAGGCACTCCCTATCGAAATCCCAGAGATGTTTTTTGCACAAATAGAGAAACTATCCTAAAATTCATTTGGATTCCCAAAGGACTTCCAGTAGCGAAAAGGGAACAAAACTGAAGGACTTATACTTACTGATTTTAAAACTTACTACAAATCTATACTAATCAGAACAATGAAGTACTGGCATAAAGACAGATGTGGAGACAAGTATAATAGGAAATTCAGAGATTAAACCCTCACATATTTGTGGCCGAGTAATTTTTGACAGGGCTGCTAAGACTGTTCAATGGGGAAAGGACAATCTTTTCAACAAATGGTGCTGGAAAAACTGGATATCCACATGCAGAAGAATGAAGTTGAACCCTGATCTAACGCCATATGTAAAAACTAATTCTAAATAGATCAAAGATGTAAATGTAAAACCCAGAACAACAAAACAGAAGAATAGATAAAAGCTTCAAGACATTGGATTTGGCAATGATTTTTTTTGGATATGACACCAAAGGCACAGGTAACAAATGAAAACAATGGGAAATTGAATTTATTAAACATTTTAAAATTTTGTCATCAGAAGACTATCAGTAGAGTAAAAAGGCAACTCATAGAATGGGAGAAAGTATTTTCAAGCGATAAAGGATTAATGTCCAGAATAGTAGAGAACTCCCAAAACTCCAACACAGATCAAAACCAAAACTGCACACTTCAAAAATGAGCAAAGGACTCAAATAGAATTTCTCCAGAGAAGACATACAAATGGCCAATAAGCACATGAATACATGCTCACCGTCACTAACCATTAGGGAAGTGCAGATCGAAACCACACTGAGATGCTACCCACTAGGACGGCAACTGTGGACGGCAACGAAAAAACAGAAGAGAGATGTTGGTGGGGGTGTGAAGAAGTTGGCACTCTTTTGCACTGTTGGTGGGAAGGTAAAATGGTGTAGTGATTGTGGAAAACAGAATGGTTGTGCACCCAAAAATTAAAAACAGAATTTCCATATGACCCAGCGACTCATTTTCTGGGTATACACCCAAAAGAATTGAAAGCAGGGTCTCAAAGAGATATTTGTGTACCCATGTTCATAGTAGAATTATGTGGAAGCAGCCCATGTGTCCACTGATTGGTGAATGGCTAAGCAAAATGTGGTGCGTACGTGCAATGAAATACTATTCAGCCTTAAAAAGGAAGGTAATTCTGACATATGTTATACTATGGCTGAAACTTGAGGATATTGTACTAAGTGAAATAAGTCACAAAAAGACCCATAGTGCATTGTTCCATTTATAAAGTAATTAAATTAATAGAAGCACAAAGTAGAGTGGCTGTTGGAGAAGGAATAGGAGTTATTATTTAATGGTTACAGAATTTCAATTTTATAAGATAGAGTGAGTTTTGGAGATGGATGGATGGAAATGGATAGAATTAACATATTTACTACCACTCACCTGTATACTTAAAAATGGTTAAGATGACAAATGTTATGTTATTTGTATTTTACCACAATAACAAAATTGGGGAAATAAGTAATTGTGTCCTTTGAGAACCTATGAAACATTGTACCTTCTCAGAGGCAGATATGACCATGAAAACGTTAGGAATGGAGCATCTCTAACATACGTTGGGGTGGGCAGTGCTTCTTTAACTACTCTTGTTGTCTACAGATACCCATGCAATTACAATGCTCTCTGGTTTCAGGAGCTATGGGAGCACTCTGAGAGACAGAGGTCAAGCGGTAGAGCTACCTGGGGCAGGAGGTGTGGACAGTGGATGTGGCCGCCGTGTTAGTCAGTAGAGCCAGGGTTGGTCATCTGAACGGTCTGAACTACAGAGGTCTCTGGGGCTGTCCTCACCATTTCTCTCTTGGTTAACAATTATTGCATTGGGAGAATTTGGCTGCAGTCTTTGCTAATTATTATATCATTAGCACATTAAGAGTATACTGTAACCCAGGCAACCATGTGCTGATGCAGTTTAATTTTAGCTGGAATGTTTTTTCCACTTGATGGAATATTCTAGTCTCATCTCTTCCTTAGGATCAAAGATTGGAGATAACCAACCTCTTTCTTCTTATCTTGCTTGTTTCTTGTTACATTTTGCCTATCAATCATGGCTTCCTAAATTTTCCAATCTTATATGTTCTGTTTCTATAAACATAATACACAGAATGGAATATTTCCAACACATAATTATTCTACATTCTCCGATTTTGTTTTTTAAAATTTACTCTTTAATCCATTTAGAAATGAATTTGGAGTGAGCTTATTTTTCCTAATTACTTAATCAATAATCCAATTACCATTTATTAAATAATTTCTATTTTCCTCATTGATCTGAAATAAAAACTCTATCATATTCTAAGTAATCATGTCCTTAGATAGATTTCTGTATTTTCTTTTCAGTTTCATTGATGTGTCTGCCCACTTTGATAATGATTCCATACTGTTAAATGTGTTATTGTAAGTGGCCATTATCACGTCTGGCAATGAAAGTGGTCCTTAAGATGCTTCCTGCTGCATGGTGTGTGTGTGTGAGAGAGAGAGAGAGAGAGAGAAAGAAGGAGGGAGGGAGGGTTGGATTTTATCTACATTGAACGGCCTTCAAGGTGACCCTTAGCATCTATTTGTTGAGTTTGGCGTTTTGTATAGAGCTACTTGAAATTCAAAAAGAAATTTTGACAAAATTAATTTTCTTACAATTTTGCATCCTCCTTCACTTC
Source organism: Artibeus jamaicensis (assembly GCF_021234435.1). NCBI lineage: Eukaryota > Metazoa > Chordata > Mammalia > Chiroptera > Phyllostomidae > Artibeus > Artibeus jamaicensis. The sequence continues at coordinate 2,640,659 of NW_026521195.1, read as the reverse complement.
CTCATCTCTGCCCTGGTAGGAACATATAATACACCACTCAGTTTTATGGTTTTAAAACGTATTCTAAAATCATTTGTTTATTTTTACTTAAGACCTTAATCTTCCTTCTTATGCTTCTATCTACATGTCTCATATTTTGTTCCGACCTTTCAGACTAACATCTAATAACAACTGCGTACTCACTGTGCATGCAGTGGGCAGAGCTTCTAACCCCTGACCTACCTGATTTCATTTACTCTTCCAAAAATCCCTTATAATGTAGGCATTATCATTATTCATTTTTTGAAGATAGATTTAATAATTTGCTCAAATTCACACAATGTCTGCTCTAATTTACAACATCAAGGAATCTCAGATTTTAGAGAGAGGGTCTGTTTAAAATGGTTTAACATTCCAGATTGTTGGTCTGAGTCCCCAAATGTTGAGTTAGGAAGTCTGGGCTGGATCTCAGGAATCTGTGCCCCCTCCCCACTCTGTTCTGTGGGCGATGCGTGGCCTGCACCTTGAGAAACATTGCACTGAGCTGGGGAAAATGTGGGTGGGGTCTTTTTTTGCTCTGTGTTCTCATTGGCTCTTTACTCTGGAATATGCTTAGGATGTCTGTGTGTTTAGTCTCTGTCTTGCCACCATCTAAACCGTCATGTTACATATAGAAGTTTGTATGTCATCCTTTTGGGGCAGCAGGATAGGTGAACATGGCGGCTGCTGCAGCGCCTCCAAGACCACTAAGGGAGCAAACCACCTGAGAGTGCTGTCAAGTCCCTGTCCTCCATGACGTGTCTGTAGCCTATGACTTCTGGAATGACATTCTCTAGCAGTATCAGTTGTAGGCAGTGTAAGTGTGTGTACTTATATTGTCGAGTTTGTGCTCTTTTGTCTCTGCAACCTAATGGTTATTATAGGTCAAGAAAGGATATAAAGAAGTGAATTCCGATAGGCTATAGATATTTTCCTATGAAGTTATTGAGCTATTATCCATTTTCTGAATATAATGAACATTTTCTATATATTTTTATATTCCTAGAGTGTTGTAAATATTTTTTAATACCGATTTTGAATTAAGGCTTGATTGTCTATAAGGTAATTTGATAAAAATAAACAACCTCTCCTGAGGTCAACTCCCTTCATTTCTCACTAAAATCCATGAACTCACCACAACAACTAACGCCAAGAAAAGCTTGCTTTCAGAGCTGGGAGAGGCTCTCGCCCACACGACATCCATAGGGTCGACTTCTTCAGTTTGATATAAGACCCGTGGCAACGGGGAGGTCTCTGGCGAGTAGGGAAGTATGAAAATGTGACTGGAGCACTCTCCAGTCTCTGTTTTTCAGAGAATGGAAGAAGGCAGAGGTGACGGTGTTTGATGTGATCTCATTTGTTTATTTCTTCCTTTATTTCCTTTGCCCTAAGAGATGTGTTGGCAAAAATATTGCTGTGTGGGGTATCTGAAAATTTCCTGCCTATGTTTTCCTCTAGGAGTTTTATGGTGTCATGACTTATATTTAAGTCTTTTATTCATGTTGAGTTTATTCTGGGTGGGATGGGCAGAAAAGGGCAAAGGGGGAAAATTGGGACAACTGTAATAAAATAATAACAAAGATGATGGAAAAATAGATGAAGTGAAATACAAAAGAAGAAGAAGTGACAGAGTGTGGTAGGGATAGCTCTCTGGAGTAGATTTGCCTCGGTCTGGGGCGATAAATCAACAATTACTTGTAAAGGAATCATTGCCTCGCTTTCTCTTTCCATATAATTTGATTTTTAAAAATTCTGTGGTATAGTTTTCTAAAGAACCCATGTATTTCTTATGGATTTTAGAGGGAGGAAAAGGAGGGAGAGAGCAAGGGGGAGACAAAGAGCAATGGCAGAGGGAAACGTCAATTAGCTGCCACCAGCATGCAGCCCAGCTGTGGTCAAGACCCACAACCCAGGCACGTGCCCCGATGGGGAATCGAACCTGCGGCCCTTTGGTTTACAGACACACCACTCCGAGGCACACCAGCCAGGGCTGAATCTGTGTATTTCGAAGGGATTTCCAAATTCTCCAAATTATGCTCAAAGCATAAATCTTGCGGGGACATGTCTGAGGAAACAGAGAAGGAAGCAGATGGCCTGCTTGCTCCCGTCGTAACACGTTAAGCAAAACTGGTGTAACTAAGCAAACACGGAGAGGGGGAAACATGAACCCCCTGGATGCGACCTCACACCCATGTCACAGGCTCCTGCCACACCAGAGGTGGAGCGTGGAACGGGCTTCCTGCGTGTTTGCTTCTTTCTGCCTTCTCTTTCCAGCTTTCCCAGTGCCCCTGCCTGTCATCATTCTGTTGAACACTGCGAGACTGGTGCTCGGCAAAAACAATACAAGGTCCAGACAAGAGAAAGAGACAGCGCTCAGGTGTTGGAAAGCTTCCTGCCTCTTTAAAGAGACAGCAACATCCTCCCTCGTTGTTACAACTGCAGCCTCCATGTGGAAAATTGGTAAAATGGAATCAAAATGTAGTTTTAAATTGGCCCCCTAAAGTCCTATTTTTAAATGACAGTTAAAACAAAATAGATTTGGATCATTCTGCTGATGGAGTTTTGCATCCTGATATTTTGAAGATAACATGTACTGGTAGTTGTTCTCACAGGATCTGCCCTGGAAGACCTGTTCAGTCTCAGTGGTCACGGAGAAGACTGGATGATCTATCCACACAGGTCAAGTTCACCGGCGGGGAGGATGGATGCCATTTCCTCAGTGCAGTTTTTAGACAGTTAATAAGGAGTAAACATAGAGTAGCTGCTCTTCTCATCTTGCTAAGGTGCCATCTTTTCTACTCAGCAGCCTGGCTCTTTGCATGCTGGGCCGAGGGAAACCTTGACAAGCTCCCAATTTCAAGGATGAAATTCTTCCATCATCATTTCCCACCTGCTGGTAGTGTTTGGCCTTCACGGCCCACAACTCCCCAGAGGCAATATGCCGCTGATCAGTCCTCCCCACAGGGCTTCTTCCTGGGTGTGCAGCTGCAGAGGGCCCCACCTTCAGAAGCACCACAGCCTCGAGATGGATCCGAGCTTGGTTTCATGCTCTGCTGGTGCCATCTTGAAATTCTTAAACTTGTTTGCTCTGAACTTGTATTTTGTAAGTGAAGTTCGATGGGACAGGGGAGCATACTGGGGAGGAGAAGAGACACGCGTGATTTATGTGTCAGTCATTCCTCCCTGCCCCAGTCACACAGAGCACTCGGTCCCCTGAGCACTGCATGGGAACTGCGGTGACTCGCAGCGATCCCCGGGGGAGTTGCGTTGTGTCTACGTGAGGATGACAGGGAGCCACAGCTGAGAGGGCCTATTTCCTGTCTGAACTAGGACTCGCATTCTAAGGAACATGAACAACCAGGGAAACCTTTCTTACTCTAGGTACTTTCCGATAGTGGCTGACCACTTCTGCTGAAAAATAGTGACAAAGACAGACATGGGAAAACGGGACACCCATTGCCCCCTTTCCTCCATCTCTCCTTATCCTCGGCAAGCTGATGGGAGTCTGTTGGAAGGTGAAATAAAAACAGTTCTCCTAAGAACAAAGTGCATGAACACGCACAAGCAAGAAGATCCACCTTTGTGGATCTTGGCTATGAAGTGGCATTCTATGTTGCTTTTTTGACAGTTGCTGATTCCACAGAGGTGTCCGGGCCCCCAGGAAGGGGACTGCTGACAAAGCAGTTTTAAGCCATGGGTTCTTGTGGCCATGCTGGGTTCTGTTTGGGGCCAGCTGGGCCCTGGGTCTCAGGCAGTGTTTTGGACAGAGCATTTAAAGAAACTCTGGGCTCCCAAAGGAAGCTGGCGGGAGTCTGGCCCAGTGAGCGCTGCACCTCCCAGGCTCCTGTCCTCTCTGTGCAGGTCTTGCTTCCACATCCACCTGGACACCTGCGTGTTCACCTTAGAGCCTGATAATTACACGGTTTCTCATATAGGGTCTGGAAAAGCAACCTTCTCCTGTCTGGAGGCTTGATTATACAACCCTTGCAACTTGTCCTTGACCTACCTTTCCATCTCCTTTATTCATAAAGACAAAACTCAGAATCTCCCTGGAGATAATACGGCATTGTATACCAGGGCAGAGAAAGCCTTCTCCATCAGTAAGATGAAATACCCAGCTTTCGTTCCCTTAGGCTTCATGGTGCCTTACTGGGGTGGCAGAACAAGAGAATTTCATCTCTAATAGTTGGTATACGGACTGTGCAGAAACACCCATGTTTCAAAAATGTAGTTGCAAAGGTGCATTTATTTAATTTTTTTCATTATTCAAGCCACGGCTTTGTCTGATAACAGGTGTTTGGTGTGTCTTTGTTCAGAGAGTGAATTCCAGATGCTGTTCTCCAATGGTTACTGGATGTTTTAAACAACTTTAGAAATGTATAGCCTGCCCACTGCCACTGATGCACGAGGGCGAGGCGGAGATCAGGCTTTGCACGTGTGTGTGTGTGTGTGTGTGTGTGTGTGTGTGTGTGTGTGTGTGACCAGAGCCAGAGATCTCTACATTTCTGTAAGAATGCAGTTCTTGTTTGGTGAATTTCAGTTCTTAGTTTTAAACTCGCCTTTAAAGAAAGTTCTTCTGCCATTGGAAGTGATAAGTCCACACCCATCCTTCCCCACCTTTCCTATCCTGGGTGAATTTAATTAACGCGGTGTGCTCCTTCCTCTGGGAGATTAGAAACCAGAGTGGCTCTGCCTCTCATCAAGGCACACCTGAGAGGTTAAATGAGACGCCTGCTCTTCATGGCCGCTGCTTGTCCTGGCTCTTGTAGCATGGCCTTCCACCAGTTTTCTTTCCGTGCATTTGCATTCACCTGAAGATTCATTTTGAATAGTTTTCTGGGCTTTACAGAGACACTAGCTCTCAGGGTTAGTAAAGCCATCATCAAATGAGTTGGAATAAATGCACTCCTACTAATGTATTCATATTCAGAATCCACAATGAACATTCATTTCTTAAGCCAAGAGACATGTTTAAAATGATGCAGAGCTAAATTTTAGCTCATGGCTTGCTGTGTAAGGTGCTGAGTAAACCAGACTAAAGAAAAGCCTTGTCTTGCCTTACCTTCTTCCCACACTGGGACATTTTCTTGTTATTATTGTGCAATCGTGGCTCCTAGGATGGCCGATGGCTGTTTCTGGCTGCTTCTTATACTGATACTGAAGATGGAAAACCTTTCTCACTTGTGCATCAGTGAGTCACTATTTAACAACATCTTTGGGCGGCCGATTTAAAATTGATCGATGAGGCTGAGAATGCTCCCGTTTACCACTAGTGCTGCCAGAGCTGTGCAGTCCCCCAAGGTGGCAGGGGCTGCATGGTGGGGAGGTGGCTACCAGGGTCTCCCTCACGGATGATGAGTTCATGGAAGGGGTAGAGAGGCACGTCTTTGAGGACAAAGCATCGATGAGACACCTTCCAAAGTCAGAGCACCACTCTGGACTTCTTGAATGGGCTCTTTACTTGCATATCTATTGCCCACTTGACCTCACCACTTGAAGATCTCTACAGTTCTCACTTCAGTGTATCCATGACCTTCCCACCCAAGGCTACTCTAACCAAACAGTGTCCCCTGACTCAGGGTGGCACCATCCCCTCAGCCCACTGTAAAAGCTAGAAACCTTGATATTTCTCCCCAACTTTCAAGTGGCTAATTCCTAATCTTCCAGGTCCCAGCTTAACACTTTATGACCTCTGTTGACTCCCAAGCTACAATTATCCTTCTGCTTTCTTAGACTGTACTGCATTTTTGCATGCCTACCATTTATTAAATCAATTCATTACGATCTCAGTGGGTGATTATTTGTGTGTCCACCTCTCCTGCAGTCCAATGTGAGCACCACAAGAGCAGAGACTGAACCAACCGCTGCATCCTGGGCTCCCTGTCCTAACTTGGTACCTGGTACTTAGCAGGCACTCAGGACAAGCTTCTAATGTGAATAACAAACAGATTGTGACTGTTAGTGAGCATCAGAACATGGGCTCAGTGTAACCACTCCTCCTCCCCACCTATCTTGCAGCCTACACATCCTCGACAGCATGCGATCCGCCAGTTCTCATGAGATCTAAATGGCCTCTTGAGAACCTGACGTGGTCATCGCCACCTTACATTTAGCTGACTTCTTACACATCACTGTAACTCTGGAGGGAAACCCACCTGTGACTCTCGAAACACTGTGGCCAAGATTGCCAGGGCTCTCCCACATCTCCCTTCTTTTGTCTTCCTGGCGGCAGAGATAAATGGCCTCCCCGTGATCCTGTGATGGGTTGGGTGCTGACCGAGGTCTGGCTTACAGGATGGGGGTTGGGGGGTGATGTCAGCAGTGCTGTGCTGCACGCACACAGCCCCTTCTCCTCCAAGGGCAAGCTTGGAGGCTGCTAATCAAACACAAAGAGGCCACAGATGGAGGAGGCCGGGTCCTTGAGCCACCGCTTGGAGGAAAACAAGCCAACTCTGATTGGATTGTGATACGAAGAAGAAACATTTATTGTGTTGAGCCGCTGAGGTCTGAGAATTGGTACAGCAATTAAACTACCAGGACTCCTACAGAATTGGTACTTCGAAAGGCTATAATAACACGAATCTGATGTCTGACATTAACTTAGAGTCAGGGGGCAAGAAAAATGGCGGCCTACGCTCTACAGTGGGAGTATTTAGTAAAATTATTACCTGCAATAACGTTGGCGGTAAATTGTGAGCCTCATGATTTGGCAACTCTAGCAAAAGCTGTTGGAAGAAAATCAAAGTGTTAATGTGCGTTTGCTCCAACCGACTGTGTTGGCACACTACGAAAAGAAAGAGAACTCAGGAGAAAACTGGCTCGTTTGCAAACACAAAGTCCAGAAATGTGGGTCGGTGAAGGGCTGGAAACTCCAGCTGCCTCTGGAACATGCACACGCAGCAGGAAATGAGATATGGAAACAAAAACCTCTGGGCTACAAAGCTGTATTGTGACTCAGCTCCACAGCAATGATCAGATTAAGAAGTTGTTTTCCTACTCTTAAGCAGATCGAGGAGGCATGAGAAATTAAAAAAAAAAAAAGCCTTGGGTGTGCTTACAGCCATATCGAACTGTTTGGAAACAAAAAGATTAGAAGATCTCTAAGTCTTTGAAGGACTTACATTGCCAAGAAACTACAAACCTAATCTAAGAGGTCTTTGACGGGGTCACGGGCAGAGAGAGGGATGCGCAGTTATATGGATCTAAAAAGGAATACGCCCAATACCCAGTTCAGAGACAGGAGCAGCAGGAGAAAGGAGCTTTCCCAAGTGGGGGCATTCGGCGGTCTCAGATACACAGGCCTTGGTGAGAAGCACCAGCACCTGCCTCTGGTTCCCCCAAAACCACAGGGCCCGGGGGCCCAGGGGCCCAGTGACCAGCTTGTCTCCGTTCTCCCGCGGGAGGGGGGGCGGTGTTTATTGCAGATCTCCTGCCCTTCCATACAGAGTGGGAGGAGGGTGGTCACGTCTCTCTAATTCTGAGGTTGGGCTACTGAGAGGAGGCATGTGGGGCCCGAAGGAGTGGCATTGCTGGGGGGAGGTCCGGACCCATGAATTAGAAGCAGTAGCTGGTAGAAATCTGACAGGTCCCTGGAGAGGACCAGAGCGAGTTCTGTGCACCGAAAGAAGGGTGTTCTGGGCCAGTCGGCTAGTCCTCTGCAACACCTCTTTGTCCTCTTCCTGGGCACACGGCGACGCATACCAGTAGCACCCTTGCATTGGGACTATGTCACTCACTGCTTGTTAATGGCTCAGCCCTCAAAATCTCTCACTCACTATGAAACAAGGCTTAACCGTTTCATGTTCCCTCAGATAGCAAACTTGGAGGCCAAGCTGGACAAAGACGAGAGGAGCCTGAGCCCCTAAATCATCTCTTGGTGGCTCTGTGGCCTGCCTTGGATGGGCGAGTGTGAGAAGTGAAGCTGTTGTCTCCAGCCACTGAGATTTTGGATTTTTCTGTTTCAGAAATTAGTGCAAGTGTTAGGGGTCAGCGGACCCCAGCTGATGACTGACGGAGGCAGCTGTGTCACGATCTTGGTTACAGGGTGCACAGCTCCACGAGTCCTAGCTGATCTCCCCTGGGGACAGGGCTGCCCTTGGCTCAGCGTATGCTGATCTATGGGGCGTGCATGACCGCCATCACCCGGTGCAGTCTGTAGGCACAACATGTCTTGTGTTTGCTGAACTGCCTTCTCACTCTCTACCGACCACCCTCTCCCTGCGACCCAGGTCAGATGTGATGTCTTTCGTCCCCTACCACGCTGGCAAACCGCAGCAGTGGCTGCTGCTGCCGCGCGCAGGCTGCTGTTGGCTTTCCCTGGGACAGCAGGTGGCGGTGTTGCGGAGAGGTCAGCAGCCCCGAGCGCTGCAGACTCCCGCCGCAGCTCACTCAGGCTCCACGTTCTCCCAGCCGCGCCGGTTCTCCACGCTCGACTTCCCCCTGCAAAACCTGTGCGTGCCGGGTGCCTGGCGAACACGGAGCGCTGGGGGACTTGGCTGTCCTAGCACACCCTCCTATCCCTACTTGAGCCTGGGGGCAGCGTCCCGGTGGCCCGGGAGGGAAGTTGGACACACTCCCTGCAGGTTTCCAGACCCCGTGACCCGGGTCAGTCAGGGTGCTCAGCCTTCTGAAATCTGTTCTGCCAGTTGTGCAATGAATACAGCTTCGAGGAGACATGGAGGCATCAGCACGTATTTATGGTGTCTGCTCTGTCACTTCTTTGCCACCCTTCCCTCCAATACTGAATCAAAGTCACTCTGCCCTTCACCTCCTCCTGTCCCGTCTTTCTGCTTCTGCTCTTACCCTCTTTCATCCTCCTGATCACATTATGCTTGGGTTTAAACCCTTTCACCTCTCTTCCTGAGGCCCTTAGAAAACGGTGGAGTCTGCGGTCTGTTCCACTGTGGCACTCAAGTTGGTCCTAATGCATATTTTCACAAGTTCACAATTCCTTGATGGCAGTCTCCACATTCCTGCCTGAGGTGTTTTTTTTTTTTTTTTTTTTTTTTTTATGGTTCTGGAAATCTCCAGACCCTTCCTGCCTCAGGTCTGTTGTCTAGACCAGGAATGTCCTGCACCCATACTTCACTCTGTGAAAGGGCTCCTGTCCCAGCGTAACCCTGCCCCCAGAGAGGTACCCAAACTCAGCCCCCTGTGCCTTAGCAGGGCCTCTTCTTGCCTCAGCAATGGGCTCCTCACTTGTAATTATTTTTTTCACAGTGGCCTTTCTGCTGGGTGGTAAGCCCTGGGAGCCGGGGTGTGCCTGTCCCTGCTCCTTGCCATCTGTCCCCAGTGCCTCCGGTCTCCCAGGCGCTCAACCCCTGTTTGCAGAATGAATGGCAAGGGAGGCCCCTCGCTCCTTGCTGACAACGCAGGCTGGTTTCCACTGTGGAGGGATATGGGCACATTCTGGCACTCTGTGAGCTCCTGGGGACAATGGGCCCTCAGGCTGGCACCTTGAGGTGGCCGGAGTGCAAGACGACAGGGCAGAAAGGGTCTCACTCCCAGCTCCGCCCTTTGCAGGCAGAGGCGTGGGCAGCATAGCAGTGGGTTCATGCGTCTAGACTCCACCCACACTGCTCTCCACTCTTTCTGCTCTCCCCCACCCACTTGGTGCTTGGGACAGAAAAGGGAAGAGGCCTTTTGAGGCCCTAGAAGCAGGCTTGTTTGGGCCAGGGGCCCCCAAGTCCAGAGAGCAGAGCGTGTTCAAGAAGGGTGACCACGGCCTGGCGTCACCCTCCTTTGTCCCCCAAGAACAACCTGCCTCAGCCTCCTCCTGTTGGGCACGGCTGAAATTGGCCAGGCTGGGACCTCCAGAATGTTCTCCCGCTGAGGGCCAGCCAGCCAGCCTAGACTTCCCAAGGAGTCCGGAGCCCTAAGCCCTCCTGCCCTGGGGGTCCTCTGAACTTTCTGTTTCCCTGGAAGGTGTCAGGAGTCCAGTCCTCCCCAGCCCTGGGCTGATATCACCAAGTGGCTTCCCGCCTGCTTCCCCCCACCCAGGGCTGTTCCTTGCCTTTCCATCTGCTGCTGTTTGATTTAGTCCATCACCCTGACCTTGATACGCTCATCATTACCTTCTCTGGAAAGCGGGCTGTATAGGGGCCACGGCTAAGGGAGTGACTGGGCCTGCGTCCTGCGCACAGTGGGCACCGAACAACGCCCTGCCTCTCGATTCAGGAGGGAGCGCGGTGTGCTCCCTGCTCCTGCACCTCCTCTCCGCCCATCTTTGTGTTTACTTGGATTCTGCGCCACGTGAATCTCTGTAGAGAACATTCACCCACATATTTTTAAGGTTAGTTGAAGAAAAATAGTAGAATTAAAACATTCATCTTAGTAATTTGATTTGGCTCTGAGTTTTCTCCAAAATTGCTCCAACTCTTTCCTGAGCTTTGATGATAACAATCTGGCTCGAAAGTGCTCATAGATAATATTTTAATTAAAACTAGCTCAAAACAAGCTTACTGTACTACTTAAATAACTGATGAGGAAAGTGTGGAAAAATTGATGATCTAGAAATGAAGCAGGGAGAAATATTAGGAAAGGAAATAGAAGTGTAATTATATTACATATTTAATGTTGCTTAAGATCCCAAAATAACAACTTCAATGAATATTCAGAGTAGATTTTTATTCCAAAAAATGTTATGAGTCATGATAGCGATGCTACTTCTTTATGTGTTGGATCTCCTTTACTTTTCAGAAAATGTGGTGTTTGCTTTACTTACTTAAGGAAAAAGAAAACATGCAAAAATAAGCCCAAATCTAAATGACAATGTTGTATAACTGGCTTAGTTTTATTGATTTCAAAAGATTATGCAGTAATTTTCATACTGTTACTAACCCTCATACCTACTCCTTCTAGGTTAAAGGAGAATGACTTGCTTTTAGGTCACAGGGCATGTAGTGTTGGGCGGTTGTGGTCCCCACAGGGGTAGTTTTGAACCGGGGTGGGCTGGGTCTACTGAACTTGTGAGCCGAGGTCCCAGGCAGGGGAAACATTTATCAGCGCATCTTCCTGCTTGCACAGCTTCAGCGCAGTTCACGCTGCTGAGACCTTATTCAAGACAAGACGGTGACCAAAGCAATGATTTTGCACATAGGAGGGCTGATTTAACAGGGAATCTTCCTGCTGTTGAAGACGATTGTTTTCGTGGATTGTAGAAAAGGCCGTGTTTTGTGAGTGTCCTGGTGGGGCAGGGGCCATAGGCTACGTTTTGCCAGGCACCCACTTACTGACTCAGCTCTGAACCCATCTGTCCTTGACTCATCGGTGGGCATGGGGATAGGCCTCTATAATAGTTTTTCTTGGCCAGCTGGCTCGGTGTCAGCAGAAGGTGCTGGAGAGACCCTGCAGAAGGGAGAGGCCTCTCTCCCTGGCTCTTGAGGCTCCTTGGAGAGGGTGCCAGGGAACAAGCTTTTCCTCATTACGGATTAGCCCTGTGGCTTCTCCGGGGTTAAGGGCATGCGCAGTGCAGCCTTCTCCAGCATTTAGGGGCAGCTTGTTCTCTGCAGCTATCCATGCAGGCCATGCCTGTGTGGCCAGGATGGCCCCCTCCAGGTTGCTGCTCCTGGCACTTGCCCCTCAGCCCCACAGGTGGGGGCTGGTCCAGCGACTGTGGACACCCAACAAAATTCTGTACCTCCAGTGGCTACAGCCCCACTTTCTTCTCTGGGGTCTGAGCCCTCATCTGGGTGTGCCTGTCCTTGGTATTCCCCTGCAGTTCTGAGCACCCTGGAGAGCTCTCTATTTCTGCAGTTTCTCTCCGGTCCTATTTCGTAAGAAATAGCAATCATTTTTATATCAAATGTCCCGTGTTAATTATGCTGTGATTTGTATGTTCTGGTTGGGCCCAGACTATATAGTCCTGTTATCTGTGGAATAAACCCGTTGCCACGGCATCCGAGGCGCCTTAGGATCCTGACCGGCAGCTGCCCAGCTCTCCTGCTTCTCTCACATCCAGGTCCCGGGTTGCAAAGCTCTAGATCAGCTGGCCTGTTGAAGTTGCTCCAATAAGCCAAGTTCTTGTTCAGCCTGACCCGACTGCACATCAGAAATCTCCGCTTAGAAGAGCTCCCTCACTAAGAGGCCCCTGAGTTCTCCGTCCCCACCCAGCCCTGTGTCATACTGGTCTCCAGTTTGTTATTGTCTTTGGTCCTTGTTATCAGCTTACTATCAGTCTTTCCCTCATTTCCCAACTAGACGCAAGAAGTCCTCTGTATTTGACTCCCCCAACTGTGCTCAGCGTGCAGTTACTACAGGTGCATAGTAGGTTCACAATGACTGCATTTGGAATGATCAATTGCATTGTATACCCACAATATTCTCATGGGACTTATGTTTTGAACAAGGTCAATATCATGATTCATGATGATTATGATGGATAGAGTCACAGAGGTTTCCTTTTACATTTTTAGAGTCTTTTGGATTTTGGCTCAGGACTTAGGCCAAACTTGTCACAATAATCAACCTTATATAAGATTTGTCTCCATGACTTCATCAGTGTAGTTATTCACTCTGACATTTAATAATCAATAGTGCTATTGCTAATCACTGCATTCGAGCCTGATGGAGACAAGTGGTGACTGAAAGCCAGCACAGCGCTGTTTGTTCTGTTAGTCTCATGCTTGATGGGGTGATGTGTTGGAGGTGGAAATCGGGTCCTTTGTGGTGGCGGAGGTGCTTTCACCAGAAGCGGCTGTTTCCCATCAAGTTTGTGCAGGTGTAAAAGCCTACACCGCCCTTCTCCATTTCCTCTGCTCCACGGTGTGTCACTTGCCCATCAGTGTCAAAAACGCGCCAGTCACAGTAAAAACCCACCCGGCGTCTACACTATGAGGAGCTCGGTGAGGGCCTAGGGAGGGCGGCCCTGGATGGCAACAACCAAAAGAAAATGGCAAGTCCCGGTAGTTGAGTTTAAAGTAAGAAATCACACCCAGTCTACACTGTGAATCAGAGTCTCATAAGAATTAGTTTTGGCTCTGGCTCAGTACCTCAGGTTGTTAGAGCGTCATCCTGATATCCCAAGATTATGGGTTCAATTCCTGGTCAGGGAATATACGAGAATTAATCAATGAATATGTAGATAAGGGGAACAACAAATCGATGTTTCTTTCTTTCTTTCTTTCTCCCCATCCCTCTGTGAAATAATAATAAAAAAGAACGAGTCGGTTTTGCAGAGAAGCGGGTCCTTCTCCCACGTTGACTGACCAGCAGCACTCAGATGGTGGAGAGCTCACGTTCCCTGTGGGTAGGCAGGGGTTGCAGCTGTTTGGGAAGAACTCACCCATTTTCCACTAAAATTTTTGACGAGTTTGGATCCTCATGGTCTTAAATTTCCTTGAGGAAAGAAGAAGGCATTCAAGGAGCTGGTGGATTCTTGCCTGCTGGGTGTGGCTGCAATGACAGCTGTCCTTCATGCAGACACCTTTCCAGTGTGTCAGTGTGAAATCAAAGGCTGGCGGCTTACAGTTGGAACAGCAGGAACAATGTACACAGAGTGATGAAAACGCACCAAATTGTGTGTTTACTCGGAGAGGAGGCAATACAGCGGGCACAGGAGGAGTTTGGCCCTCTAACCGAACACGTTTCAGGAACGTTTTACGGTCAGCTCTAGGGGTAACGCCCATGTGGCACAAGGTTAAAAATGAGTCAATGGAAGTGTAGTTAATGTTTCCAAAAATCTATTTGTATATATTTAAAGAGCTTTTTAAAAAAAGATGGTAGAACTTTAAGCTTATACGTTTGTTGTCTTTATTTTTTCCTTTCAGTATGAATTGTCTGGTTAGTTTTTAGATTTTTGTGCTCAGGATACTTATATCCATGTGTTGATGGTGTGTTACTGGGAAAAGGCAGAGGCTGACAGAAAAAGACCAGGAATAAAGTATGCTTACTAGTACCACGTGGGGGAAGGACAGTTTTTTTAAAAGACATTAACATCTATAAAAGCTTAGAACAATCTTCCTGTCTCAAAATGCATTTGAAAAAATTACACCATGCCATGGAAAACCGACATTTTATTATTTAATGAAGCCCTGTTTTTCAGGTGCTTGCTGAGAGGATATCTTATCCTCTACATTTTCTAACATTAAAGGCATTGACGGGGTACAGTCTGAGAATTGGGGCACTTTGGGAATCATCTTGTCAAATGCCCTTATTTACCAGAAAAGGTAGTGGGGGTTCAGAACTGCCACCTGGGGAGAGGGGACAGGCCAGACTTTCCCACCCCAACTCCCCAAAAGAGTCACACGTCTCAGGTTTCGGAATTTGCTTCTGTTTCCACACCCACATGCTCCTTAGCCTGCCTCCCTCTATTCCACCCCCCCCCCCCCCCCCCCCGCCGCCCCAGGCTTCCTGCTGTTCCTGGTGCCTGTCCCGCAGCATGGCCACCCATCAGAAGGGGGAAAGGAAGGACACGTTTGTCGCTGATTGTCTAATTGCATCAAAGTGACATGTTCTTAGTTAATGGCCGTTTTTCTGCATAATGATCACAAATAACAGGACAAACAGGATATGGACATCTCGGAATAAGATTTCCCTTTGGTATTTTTAGAAAGTGTTGTAATGTCTTTGGGACTTCTCAGTGAACAGTGAGCAGCATTAATAGTAAACATCTTCAAAGGGCAGTTTTTCAGAGGTTCTGCTCAGGCCGAACACCAAGTTCTTGACTAACAGGTAAGGAAGGAGCTGGACAATTCAGGTAGTTATTTATACTGTAACTATTTTTAATTATTTGTATATTGTGCTATTTTGATACCTTAAAAAAATAAAGATCTTTCTAACTGGAAAGAGATGGCCACTTTTCATAGCCAATTCTCTGAGATGAGAAAGGGCCCAGCCCCAGGCTGGAAGTGCGTCTTTGAAATGCAGAGCTGGCCTCCTCCCTCTGGCCAGTCACCTCAGGAGGCCACATTCCTCTGCCTTTCTGGTCCCGGGGCCAGGTGCCCCCTTTGTGGCTTCAACGGCACCCCCCAACAATGGTTCGGTTAGCCAGTCCTACACATCCAACCTGCCTTGCCTGCAAAATTCCAACAAACGTCACGACCTAAACATTCTCCTCACTCTTGTTTTCTGCCTGCTGACCACCCAGGGGGCTTTGCCACCAGATCCCCGAAGCTGACCTTGTCCTTGTCCTTGGGTCTACCTGCCTGCGCACGGGCCCAGAGGATGGCAGGAGCAGGGATTTGCAGTGTATAAGAGAAATGACTGAACATCGGCTCAGCCCATTTGGGGGTGGGGAGCTAGAGCTGTACACACGTGAGCCTCCTGTGGCGTATAGGTTACAGGTTATGCAGGGACAAGTTACAAACACCGTGGGTCAGCGGTTTCAGGCCGTGCTGGGAACTGATTGGTGGGAGGGGAGGTAAGGGTTTAAATCATTTGTTTTCCGAGGTCTTTTCTGGTGTCCCTCTGTACCATTTCATGGAGAAGTAGCCAGAGGGTGGCTCAGCTTCAGGACTCAGGACACTGGTCAGGTCCCAGCCACTGTCCTCTGCTGCCCGGGGGGTGGAGGAGCGAGGTCTCTGACGGGTTGATATAGAGAGGGGGGTGAGATTTCTACAGCTGGGATTTAACATTAAACTTAAGCAAATTCTTCAGGATCCCTGGCTTCATCTTTCCCTCATAGCCCTCAGGGCAGGCCATGGCCCCTCTGTTTGGGACCTGAGGGTGGAATAAGCTTTGTTTTGTTTCTGTAGAATTTTAAAGGGAAGGGGTGAGGGGGTTGGTGGGAAGACAGACTGATTTTGTGGGAAATATCCTATTTTAAATGAGGCAGAATAGATGGCCTCAGTGAGAACTGGAAGTGTTCTCGGGGGTGACTGACAAAAACGTCAGCTGCAGTGCTCTTCTGGGTACTGTCCCTGTGATTATCCCAAACTTGGTTTCCAGGGGGAGAAAACAGCGTGTTTAAATACTAATCATCTGTGCCACCGACTCCTGATTCAAAAAGCCTGGCGACTATTAATAGACCAGATAATGAAGCACTTTTCATAAAATCTATGAGCAGACTGATGAATATGCTTCGCGTGTTTGTTGGGAGAGATGAAAGGCGAGGAGATAATAGCTGCGTGATGAAGGTTCAGCCGTGGGAGCCGGCGATCGCTCCCCTCACATGAGCCTGTTATTTCCCCCAAGTAAACTAAATGCAAACGTGGGCTATAATTGGTTGTGAAAATATCTGAATTGTCTGAAGTGCTGTTGCTTTGGGTTTTATACATTTTCCTCCTTTGCAAAGAGCCAGCTGCTGGGTGTGTCCACCAGTGATCCTGTTGGGATCTGCGGTCTATCCCCTTCCTGTTCACCCACCCGTGCTGTGTGCTGTGCTTCTTTCCAGTCACCTCAGGACTTCCGGTTTCTGTGTATTCTTGGGCTGAGTAGCTTATTTTGTGACTTTGTTAACCCGAGTAATGCTTATTTAAAATTATGTATTCCCTTTGCGTACTCTCAGGCAGTTTGCTATGTCGTGGTCTCAGTTTCTTTTTGCCATTTATATATATTGTGTATATGATATGCATATTATGTTATAATAAACTATCTAATATATTTATCCAATAATCTTATATATATTTGATTTTATTTTAATGGTAAGGACTCCATACATAGTTTACACAGTAATGGAGAGAATTATGGGTCCAGACCCCATGCACCCCTAGTTATCAGTGTTCTGCTGATATCAATTACCAATGTTCTGCTGGTCTTCCTTCCTATATTCTAATTACTTTTCTTTGCAGGATAGGCTGCCATTTCAGTCACAAATATTCCAGTGTTGTGATTATTTTCATTGACTTCTTGACCCAAAATTATTTCATTATGTATCAGTTTTTCTCTTATTCAAGCAATCTTTGTTTTTAGTAAAGTGTTTACTTTTTTAATGCACGCAGTGCACATTTTATTTGACTTATTTTTTCCTATTTATTGCCTTCTGTCATTGGCTATGATTTCTAAGTGGCAATTGCTGATTCCCAGGAATGTCATTCATTTTTTCCTCTTCATATGATAATTACTATTTTTGAAAATATTTCATGTTTTGTGGAATTTATTAAAGTAGAAAAAAGGTAAAGGAGCAAAATTCTCTTAAAATCAGACATAGTCAACATGAGGTCCTGCTCCCCGTAGAACATAATGTTTAGTGGGAAAATAACTGCAGAGCAATTGATGACTCACCAAAGTCAGGGCTGTAGAAAAGTGCTAAGGAATCTTAATGGGTGGGAACCAGGGCGGTCACAGTGGGGCCAGAGTTCCCTCTGGCCACACAGAGGTAAGGAGGCAACTTTCTGAGTGATACCGACTCTCGCACTAAATCGAAGACCACGTAGCAGACAAATGTCAAGTCTCTGGATCATTATTCCAATGTACCTTCTTCCATGAGGAAGCCTGGCTGTGACAAAGAGGTGGGTGGCAGGAGGTGGTCTCCTTAGAACGCATGTCCATCTGGGAGGGTCTTCCCCACCCTCTGGCCTTAAGCTCCCCATTCATTTGATGCAGTAATGGGTTTGCCTCTCTTTTCTTGCTTTCATAGGTATTGTATGGGGACAAGGACTATTTCTTAGTTATTGCTACATCTTCACTGTCCTAGCATATTCCGTATGACATAGGAAGTTCATAATAAGTTTGTTGAGTGACATTAATGCAATTAAAATTAGATTTGTGTTTTGATATTGTAGAAAGTGTCACACATTTCCACAGGAGATAAAAAGCTATTTATGATGACTCATAAAAGATACTCATAATATATCTTCATTATTTTTCTCAAAGTATAAGTTTTCAGAAAATAAACACACCAATTCAGATTTATAAATAAAAACAAAGCAAAACACATCTGTACCTGGCTGTGTCACAGATTGCTTAGTGTAATTTCTAAATTAATTTATTATTTCTCTGGATAAACAAGAGTCTCTATAGTGCTGGTATCTGTGGATGGGTGATAAGACTGTTTACACAATTTCTCAAGCCAAACTCCTAGAAATAGTCTTAGTTTCTTTGTTTATAATGACTTTTCATCACTAAACCCCATGGTGTCCTTTAATTCTCGTAGCTATTCCCTTATTGCACCATCGTATCTTTTCATATTCAGCTGAAAGCAATTCCCTCCTAGTGGATTCTTCTGCCTTTTGGTCCACATCTTTGATCTTCAATCAACCCCATTCTCTAGTCAAATGTACACATGACTAAATGCCTTGCTTAAGGCCAACTGATGGCCCTCAACTCCTCTGACATCCCTTTCTTGGTCCAGCCTTACCTATCTCCCCTTCGATGTTGCTTGTCATTCTTACCTTCTCCCCGCAGAATAATGGTAGAAGAACTCTGCCCCTCCTGCAGCCACCTGCACCTCCTCTCCATTCTGCTCATATCAACCACCACTGCAAATGATATGCCTCTTCCTTCACCTCCTCGTCATGGTCATTGTCCCTGCAGGATTAAAAAGCTAAGTATTCACTCCTGTGTAATATTAATACAGAACTGGCATGCTTCTGTTATATTACTTATTATATTCTGTTACGATTATTTATCCACACGTCTGTCATCGCAACTCTTTTGTAATCTCCCTGCATTCAAGCCAAGAATCACATTGGTTTTTTAAATCTATGGAATCTTGAGAAACAACTAATATATAATAAACTCAGAACAAGGGTTACTGGAGCCAATGATCTTTAGGTTTAAAAACAGGAAAACCTTCTTTAGCCAAGTAGTTAAATTATTGTCTATTTTGATTCTTCTCTGGTCCTAGACATTAATTGTGAATAATTTTCCTCAGCATCTGTTAATCCAATATGTATTTTCCCTTCATGTTTTGAATAAGACAATAATAAAGATATATTAAGAAAATCATGTAAAACAATAGTGAGAATGAGAAATATATATATATTCTGACTGAGTCCCCTCGAATAGTTTTCTTGCAAGACAAGAAACCTGAATTCAGGTGCTGTTGCTACCATTGAAATGACAAAAGAATCAATTTCTGTTGCATGGGATTTTCTGTTTTTATTTATTTTATGAACAACATAAACTTGAACCGTTATTTCTTCACCAGCTGAGAGAAGAGAAGGGAACATACTTTTTCACTTTTATGACCACAATAAAATTTGAAAATCTTGAAGGTACATGTTTTATATACTATTAGAGAGTGATTTCATGAATCATTAAAATGGACAGGTTCTGGAATTACTATTAAGAAAGGTAATGAACTACTGAGAAGAACTTTTTGTGCAATTGTTTTTAAATGGTTTACCTGTCACTTTATGTTAGCTAGAGCTATTTTGTGGTTAAAATCATGACAAAGATAAAGATGAAGCCTTCAGCCTGTGCACCAAAGATAACATAAAAGACAGTTGAGATTCCATTACTTGAACAAATTCTAACTCAGACAGCTGCTCCTTTTGACAAAGGGAAAGAAAAGTGGCTTTATGAGGGCTGTCCTGTTTAGAGGTCAAATTCCATGAAAGAAATATGAACTTAAAAAGGAGTCATCTGCCAGGACTCCACAGTGCCAGGGGAACACACACGCTTCTCTTCCATGTGAGTGAAATCCTTAGAGAATAACACAATGTGTGTTTTGTGGGTTCCATGACTTGATAACAACAGAAAAGAGGCCAGTTTAAAGACGGAGTGCATGACCAACTCCTGGAAATTCTACCTCTTCCCAAACGCTCATTAAAATGACTGACAAGGGTTGTTAGTGTAAGGTGGGGAGGGGGGGAAGAATCTTCAATGGTTGGGAAATCAGGGACAGGCGTCATGGTAATTCAGGAGGGTAAAGGAATTTCTGCCACCCGTACCGAAGCTCAGAGCTGAGGGCAAGCCCCTTCTATGAGGAGGAAGTGGAAAGAAAGGGGTGGTGCTGACAGGAGGCAGCCTCTAGGGGTCCCCCTTGGTGCAGCTGATAGTATTAGCACCCCAATAGCAGCTTCCAGTATAGGTAGCACCATGAAGCCCAGGGTGTGGTGGGTACCCTTGCCTATACCACACCTGTGTTGCTAGGGAGGAAAATCCCCCAGACAAATGCCTTCTGAGCCCCTGCAGAGTTGCAGACAGACAAGGTAAACTACTTCCATTTATTATTATTATTTTTATGTTTCTCCCACACAGACGAAGAAGAAATAATATGAACACTATGGAAACCTCTGTAGGACCCTCTGGTCTCCTCAGAACACTTTTAGATTCCTATTACAGTTAAGCCCAACCTTGATAAGTATAAACCTATGTTTTGACAGTAAACTAAAGAGAAAAAACATGGGGTGTAACGAACTGAAAGCAGGACTCTGCCATTTCTCTGAAATAGCCAGGTCTTTGATAGCCATGAGCCTTAAAGGGAGAATGTAGAACATGCCAGATTCATGGAAAACAGAATTTATAATACTAATTCTTAGCATTTATTCAATGGTAGAATCCTTTGAGAGTCTTATGAAAATTATGGATATCCACCAAAGAAAATACACCTGCAGACAGAAATCTTTGCACACAGTTTCAGGGGTTTTATTGCCTTCCTAAAATCTACCTACTGATCCAACATCTCTGTGTTAGTCTGGACTCTCTGTAGAACTAGCACCTGCAGAAACATGACCACTTCATAGACACAGGAATTGGCTCATGCGGTCATGGAGCCTGGGAGTCCGCGGGTCTTCAGCTGGCAGGCTGGAGACCCAGGAAAGCCAAGGTGCACATTGCAGTCCAAGTTCGTGTCCAAATGCAGGTGAAGACCAATGTCGCAGCTTGAAGACAGGCAGAGAGAAAGAATTCTGCCTTACTCCACTTTTGTGTTCTGTCCTGGTCCTCACTGGAATCAATGAGGCCCACCCACGTTGGGAGGGGCCATCTGCTTTTCTCAGGCCACAGATGCAAATGTTAATCTCACCCAGAAACCCCCCCTCAGACACCTCAGAATAATGTTCACCAAATACCTGGGCACCCCGTCACCCAGTTTAGTTGACACATAAAATGAACTATCGCGATCTCTGACCTAGAGAAAGTTGGCATGAGAATGGCATAGTGTGAAGGAAGCTAACATTGACACAAATACCAAGGTCACAGAACATGGGGCTTTGAGCTGAACAGACCAGTTTCAAAGTGCTGGTCAACTTCTCTCACTGACGGTGTGATCTTGGATATGCACCCCTTAGCACATGAGTTCGAAGCACCCAAAAGTGATGAGTATGGTTGTTATAGTCACAGTTAAAGCATATGATTCTTAAATTTAAAATTTCAGGGGAAGCAACAAGCATCACATAATACCCTGAAAAAAAATAGAGCAAACTTAACAAAGCTTTAGAAAATGAAATATGTATCCAGTTCACATATCAAGAAACAGAAAACAGATTGTAGCCACGAGTTCCCGACACCCCCGCTGAGAAGCTCGGAGAGAACGTGTCAGCCAGGAAGTAGCTGGGAAACGGGTGTTTGTGGAGAAAACCTTAACAATGCTTTCAGGTGCTAAAGAAGGACCCCATGGACAAGTGGCTCTTCTGAGTGAGTGATGGAGTGTTCCCTCCAGAAGGAGGACCTGCGTACACGTGCCAGCCCGCACCCAGGGAGACGAGGACCCCGGAAAGAGAGCCACGTGCCCTGAACTCAGTTGCAGGTGGAAATGTCGAAGCATCAGCCTAAGTAGAGCTGCAGGACTGATGATGAAATGGGTTTGTTTGAAAGGGAACTCTGTGTCATTCAAGAGTGGGGTGTATGAGCACAGATTAAACATGTAAAAACTGTGGCCCTGGGTGAAAGAGTGTCTAGGAACTCATCTTTGAAAATAATCTTCAAAAATGACTGAGGCACTGGGTAACTTCTAGTAGAATCACCATCTTTTTTTTACATTATTTAAAAAAATTATATTAAACAGAGATCCAAAAAAATAAATATAAATGTAAATAGTCAAAAATCTCTTTTAATTAACATTTGTATACTATTCTCTTTTAGGTGGTTCAAATTTTTTTAGGCAGGGCCTAAGTCTAGTATATTTTTTGGTTCTTTCATATCTCTATTTTTCTGTTATCTTGATGTGATTAGATCACCTGGCTTGGGCAGAGTGCTCCAGGCTTATATTACTTTCTCCTCACAACTGTAAGTAATATTACCTATTGTCTTTTAGTACTTAGAGCGATGCAAGACAACTCTTAAGCAAGTCTGATTTTGGCGTTTTTCATCAGTCTGTTCTTTTCCTCCTCAGTATTCCCATAGGTAAAGTGTGAAAGGGTATGAAAAGAATCACAGGGCCTCGGTTCACCCAGCACATGGGTGTGTCTGTTCAGATTCCCCTGCTCAGCCCTCACTGCCCAGGGCGGCTTCTGCCCAGTGACTCACAGCATCTTCATCAGTGCCTCAGTCTAAGCTAAGGTAGCCGGTGACTGATTTCAGGGAAATGTTTGTCTTCACTGGCAATTTTTGATATTTTACCAGTTTGAAAGCAATTATGATACTTATTATAATCCATCAAACTAGCAAAATAATTTTCGGAGTCATGGTGAGGAATGATACAGAAAGGGCAATGTAAGCCCACCAGTGCAATTTATTTCAATTTACTACAAAACAATTTGGCAAGAGATTTAAGAACGCATTTCTATCTTCTTATTCTGTAATTCCACATTCTAGAATGCAGGCTAAGAAAATAAATTAAATTTTAAAAAGCTTATGGACAAAAATATCCATTTCACGTTGTTTGCAAGCATTTTGGGCATGTCCGAGAATCAAACATCAGAAATTCAACAAATGGAAATTAAGTGAATTTCGGTTAATGAGAATACTGTTGTCCTTACTATATTTATAAAGATTTTATAATCACATGGAGAAATTCTGTTATAACGTTCACTAAAAAATCCCCAGAACCAATAGTATACATGCATATATACTAAATATAGAATCTAGCTATTGAAAAAGTGTAGAAAAATATTTAAAAGAAATAAGCCAATCTATTGAAAATAGTTGGTTTGCGGTGATAACAATTGAATGTTTTCTCTTTCCATTTTTATTTGCGTAGTTCAAATTTGGAATTAAAGCAAACACTCTTTTTATGAGAAAAATTAAAGAAAAGTTAGATAATTCAGTGTGCTAAATCAGGAAAGGCAAAGAAAATCTTTTAAAAGAAAAGTTTAATTCAGCATTCTCTGGATTATTAGGTTTTCATCTGACCAAACACCATTCTTTTTTGTCAAGTTCCTTAGAAAAGAGTAACATTTGGCAACATGAAGGAAAAGGAAGTAATGTATCCCCAGACTCTGTGTCTTTGAATTTATTCTTTCAAACCTACATTGCTAATCCAGAAAAACTGATATGACTTGTCTGTGTGAAGTCAAGAGTAAAATTATTAATGTGCAGGAATAAAACGACTCAAAGTTCTGAATGCCAGAGGGTGAAACGGCCACAGACTAATAATGTACTGAAAGTTGTATGGTGAAATTTAATCCGGCAATTTCTTTTTCTGCCCACAGAGAACAAAAAGAAATAGCTTAACACCGATAAACTACACAGAGCATTAAGATTTGTGGAAAGCAATAGGTAAAGCTCTGGCAGAGGAAGTCAGTTGTCTTTGTTGTGATTGATTGGCACTTGGGTGCAAGCTGGTGCCCGGCTCTGCCAGCCTCCGCTCAGAGGAAATCCGATAGGAAAGTCCTTAGGCATATAAATGCAATTTTTCATAATTTGGCGAAGAAAAGTGGTGGGTTGAGATGGAGATCCTTAAGGCTAACAGTTTGTCACAGATCCGGGGATTCTGATGGTGTTATAAATATGCACCCCAAGTCCAGAAACTTTGTGGGTAGCCTGTGTTCTTCACTCACCTTGAGTGAAGGAAGTACAAAGGCTTCCTTTGGGTTGGATTATTTGATTATTGAGTCCTTCTGACACACCCTTACATCTCTAGTCTCTTTTTAGTTTCACTCCCCTCCTCCTTGCCCAGAAACATCAAACTATCATCCAGTTATTTCTTATTCATTCATTCCAGGGTGTTTCTTAACTGCTCAGTCAAGCAAAAGCAGAATTGGTCACTACTTCCTGGCCCTGTTGCCCACTACTGCCACGCACAGGATTTCGCATCCCAATGAATGACCTCTCTGCCCATCATAGGGACCTCTCCCGAGGCCACAGCCCATCCCTGCCCATTTCCAGGTCTTGGCGTTGTCAATGCATGTCCCTCATTGCAGACACATCTTTGTGGACACATCTTTGGAGAGGCTGCGCGGTTCAATCTGCCAAAATGTGCCCGAATGCCAATGTCATCACTGTATTCTGGAACTCCCACTCAGGTCGAGTGCACTCTCAAATGAAGCTGCAATGTTCTGTGTGCTGAATTGGGAAGGGTTTTCTCTCGCCTTGGTGCTGGGCTTAATGCGAGAGGTAGCAAAGGGACGTGGGCACGAGCCCTGGTGCCTGCACAGTGTAGAGTGAAAACAGCTATTTCCATTTCTCATGGCATCTCCTATCACATGGGGAGTCCTTAACCGGCCACGCTGGGTAAATTATTATGATGGATTCTTTGCAATTCTCAGCACTACCTTTCTTCACCATCTGCTAAGGTTGTATTTATAGGCCTTTCTCACCAGCTTCCTTTTCTAGCTTCAGTTCTGTCCTAGGAGTCCTTCTTTTGTGAGTAGACTCTAGACAGGCCCCTTCCTAGTATTAAGGGTGAGGAGCTCAGCTTCGACCTAATCCAGGCGTTTCCCTGTGGATAGGCACTTCCTTTTTCAGAGGTGGAGCTCAGACCCCTCGAACCAGTCAGGTTCCTACTCTGTGCTGTGGGTGTCCTTGGTGGGTATGGGCACCCAGCTAGTTTCAGATCTGCTCCAGCTTTGACTTTCTGCTGGCCTCTCTCACATCTGGTCTGAAGGCATCAGAGTCCTGGCCAGGGTGTGGGTAAGGTTGGTTCCCTCCCAGCTCCAATGTACCAGTACAAGCCTCCAGTGTGCCAGGATGTGTGCAGAGTTTATCAAGCCCTTCCCTGAGCTGCACCCAGGACCGTCTCTCCTTCCACAGCCTCCTGTTAAATCCCCAGCTAATCTTCAGGCTGTCGCTTGCTTCCAAGAGAACCATGGCCTAGTCAAGCTGCTGCTGGCTGCCCTGTGTGCTTGCTATGGAGATGCTCGCTATGACTGACAGGCCTCCACATCCATCAAGTGAGCCTGCTCTGGCCGCCATGTCAAAGGCACGGGTCCACATAGTCTGCTTTGTCCCCATCATGCGCCTGATATTGCTGGGCCGTGGATGGATGCAACTCTAGGCGGGGATACCGGAGACCCATCCGGCTCAAGTCTGAGGTTCAGTAGTTCTCATGAATAAATTCTTCTCAGTGCAGGATGTGACTGGAGTCAATAGCCAGAGTGCTGACGTTGATGTTTCTCACAGTTCTCTCTCACTTCATTGCAACTGTTTTGGAAGCGGGTTTGTTGACTCCATACTCCGTGATGCTGGCAGTGAGAATTCTATAGCGAGTTAAATTTGTGAAGACATTTGAAAGTGAGCAGAAAGACATGCCATGAAAATGAGCCAGAAAAGAAAAGGGGGTCTATGTATCATTATTTAACATAGAACTTGAGGACATATTCCAGCCGAGAGAGAGAGAGAGAGAGAGAGAGGTTAAAATGGTAAAACTCAATAGCAGGAAACGTCATGACATAAATAGACTTGTCAACTTTTTAAATCCTTGTTTGAAAATTAGGTTGAGAAGTTTAATGTTGTTGTGGCCTGTCCTGGTTATTTTTTCTGGGGAATTTCTGTTCTTATTGCCGATGGACAAACATGGCCATTTTTAAACAATTTTCATTCCTGAGTTGATTTTGCCTCTTTCCTAGAACACTGGATTCCATTTTCCTTGTCACAGACATCAGTTGTCAGTTCCCTGATCCATTTAATACAGCAAATGGTGTTCTCTTTCAGCAAGTTCTAAAAATGACAAAATTATTTGCATAGTTGGCAGCTTGCACCAAGGGACTTAATTTTATAAAGATACTTAATTTTACTCTGCAGAAGCAGAATTACATAAAACAACATAAAAGCCATTTTTGTTCCTAATTAACTTGAATAATTTTTCCTGCCTCTTAAGACTTTATATTAAATTAACTGAGCCATTTTTTAAAAAAAGGGACACTATCTTCCAAAAGCCCTTCTTTATATCTTTTCTTTCTAAGATGTATGAATGCTTCTATGTTAACAGAGTTACATTCTAGAACATACATTATGATCTTTGTTAAAGATTTCGCGTGAAAAAATTGAAGATCTATTAAAATACTTGCCATTTAACAACTGCTGTCTGGCTTGTAGCCTGTGCTTCAGTTCTACTGTCCCTCATTTAAAAGCCCACTTGTAAAAACTAGGAAAAGATGAAAATTCATAACATTGAGAAGTAATAAAATATCTCACAGATCTGGGAGGAATTTACACCATTTAAGAGGCATATGGAGTCATATTGGAACTCAAGTCGGCAGCTCATCCTGACAAATGCTTCGTTCCTAGATGACTGCAAGAATTTATTATCTTCACAGGTTCAGACTAAAAATATGTAATGCTTAGGAACTTAGGCAATACAGCAGGTACCAGCTGAGGGAGAGCCTCTATTAATAATTTTCTTCCTGCCTCTCTTTGAAGCATTACCAGGATTGTCACATGAGCGGAATAAAAATAATGATTTCCGGGAAGCTGAGACCAGGAAGGAACTTCAGCGGGAAGTGTTTCGAAGGGCAACTCTGAGCATGAAACTTGTGATTAACACACATCCAACCTTCTTTGGTTTCAAAAAGACCATAAAGAATATAAAAAGTCAATAGTAAATCTTCAAAAACAGTGTGTGTGAATTGCAAGACTGAAGATTAATATGTGTCCAGGATCCTGGAGCCCGCTCCCAGGTTTGGGGATTCGTTGGAAGGACTCCAGGATTTGGCTTAAGGTCATACTCATGGCCATGTGGTTAGAGAGAGAATGCAGAACAGACCAACAGTGGGGAAAGGTGCGTGGGTAAAGGCCATGGGCGACCGGGGCCAAGGTTTTAAGGCTCCTCTCCCAATGGACTCCCAGAGGACAGGTCTGATCCCAAACAGTGTCCAATGGTGGCAACACATGTGAAATGTTACCCATCTGGGAAGCCTACTAGAGACTCAGTGCCCAAGGATTTCACTGGTGTTGTCCCCAAGGCACCTCTTCCCAGTCCTCCCAGAGGCTCAGCGGATGGATGTCCAGCATAAGCCAGGCCGCTCATCCAGACCATTTCAGTGCAGGGAGCTGCTCACCTTGGTCAGGGGATGGGGAGAAACTCCCAAAATACCAGTTGCCAGATGCCAACTGGCACCTACCCAGCAAGCAGCTCTTTCTAAGGATAGCCGTCTTAACTCTTTCTGCATAACACACGGTTTTCATTTAAAAATGGTTCTGTAAGTCAGGATTAAATAGAAGAATTAAATATCTATTCTTTAATAGAAGAATGGATATAACACATTGATAGGCAATTAACAAAGTTTAAAGATACCAGTGCCTCATAAAATTATGAAAATATTTCTAATTTATCAGACAAGAAAGGCATACAAATCAAGCCAGTCAACTTTGATTTTTTTTAACATGACATTCCTTAGTGGCGCTTAAGTTCTGGAAACTTTGTACTTACAGGGGCCTTTCTAAGGAGGATAAGTCAGTATAACCTTAGTCTCTCTCAACAGATACAAAGATTTAGAAATGAGAACATGGCTATAAATTAAATGTAGATAGACATGGATAAACATATAGATGGGACTTTTCTATTCTTATGAATGTTGAAATTCGCTTTAAGTTGGACTAGGGAATAATAAGATTTGCTGAGAAAATTCTGGATTGAAAATACTCACTGCATCATTATGTAATAATATTAGAATTTAGAAATTGCCCAAATGACCTACCTTGAGGAAATAAATATATTGTATTATGTTTACATAAATGAGTACTGTGTAGCCATTAAAATCATGTTGGAGAATAATTATCTCTGTGAGAAAAAAGATACCAAAAAAAAGAAAAGAAACAAGAGAGAGAAAAGGCTGTATTAGTGCTTGAGCTGTAATAAATGACTAGAATAAGGCAAGGTAATAAATGCAAATATACTGTTTGACAAAGGACAACAGCAAATTAGTTTGGACAAGATGAATTAAATCACTGTGTGGCTTTGACAGCAATTTTTATTCCACTTTTTGTAGTAAAATATACATTACATAAAATTCATGATTTCAACCATTTGTAGGTCTGCATTAAGCACATTCACAATGTTGTGGAACCATCACCACTATCTATTTCTAGAACTTTGCATTATTCCGCCAAGAAAGTCTCTGCCCATTATACAGTAACTCCTCACTTGTCACTCCCACAAACCCCTGGCAACCTGTACTCTGCTTTCTGTCTCTCTGAATTTGCCTTTTCTAGGTTGTTTATTGTAGTGTGTCTGACATCCTCGAGGCATCCACTTCAAAGACATTTGTCTCTAACAAACACAGCTGAATGACACAGCTACTAGCCAAACGATTAGATTAGTAACTAGGCTGCCCCTCCCCATGACGTTCCCTTTTAGAAAGCCCTGGGTGATGTAGATAAATAACCCTTCTTTTTCCCTTCCCATGCCCTAGTTCCCACTTTTATACCTTAAATTTGCCGAGGAACTCTACCTTTCTCCACAGCATGAATAGAACCAGAGATTATTCTGCTCAGTGAAATAAGCCAGGCGGGGAAAGACAAATGCCACAGGATCTCGCCTATAAGAGGAACCTAATGAACAAAACAAATGAATGAGCAAAATAGGACCAGAGGCATGGAAACAAGAACCATGAACAACGGAGTGGGTGGGGACTGTGGGAGCGGGGGTGGGTGGGGCAAGGGAGAGGAACGAGGGAAAATGGGACAACTGTAATAGAATGACAACAATAAAAAAAGAGCATACTCACCCCAGGCACTCCACCTTTGACCTCGATAAAGACAGAGCCCCAGGCCCACACTCCCTCCTCCTCCCTTCACCTGTAGGCAGCCTGGCTGCACTCTCTGTTGGCCTGGTGCGTAACCGGTCTTGTCTCCACAGCTCCCGTGGGCGTTGCTGAGAGGCATCCTGGAATCACAAGGAGAACCACAAGGGCCAGGCCTGACACAGCCGTGGCTATAGCAGGGCATGGACTGGGGGGGACCCTGCAAATGTGTGGGCCCACAACATTGGTGTCAAGAGGTGGAAATGACATGTTTTTACAAGTGGAATCACGTAGTATTTGTCTTTTTGTGTCTGGTTTACTTCACTTAACATACTATTTTCAAAGTTCAGCTGGGTGGTAGCATGTGCCCAAATTTTATTCTTTTCAAGACTGAATATTATTTCGTGGCATATGTATATCACATTTTGTTCATATATTTTCATCTGATGACAGATATTTGGGTCGTTTCCACACTTTGGTTATTGTTCATGACGCTGCTGAGATGGCTACCCCTACAGAAAAGAAGAAAGATACAGACTCGATATTTAATTTTCCACTCACCACCTTGTCATTTTCTTAGGAAACTGGAAAAAAAAGAAGCAAATTAAATCCAAAGTAAGCAGAAAAAAAAAAAGAATGACAGCAAAAATTGAACTAACTGAAATCAGGAAATGCATAGAGGAATATTAATAAAACCAGAAGTTGATTCTTTGAAAAGATCAATAAAATTGATAAGCCTTTAGCTGTGCAAAAAAAAAAAAAAAAGAGCAGACACAAATTACTAACACCAGCAATGGAAGAGCTATCACCACAGACCCTACTGGTGTTAAAAGGGCAATATAAGAACACTATAAACAGCTCTGTGCCCACAGACTTTATAACCCAAACTAATGGGCCAGTTACTTAAAAGACACAATTTATTGAAACTCACACAAAAAGAAAGAGAATCTGAATAGCACTCTATCGAAGAAACTGAATCGACAATTAGTAAACCTTTGAAAAGAGAAAGCACCAGGCTCAGAGGGGTCCATCGGGAAACTCTACCAAACTTTCAAGGAATGCACCACAGTGCAGCTGCTTGGGAAGACCGCCTGGTAATTTCTTACAAAGCTGAGTGCGCTCCTATTGTATGATCAGCAGTCACACTCCTTGGTATTTCCCCAGAGGAGTGGAAATCCTATGTTCACACAAAAAGCTGCACACGGATGTTTAGAGGAGCTTTACTCATAACTGTCTAAATTTAGGAACAAAACAAGATGCCCTTCAGTAAGTGAATAGATGCACTGTGGTCCATTCAGAGAATGGAATACTACTGAGCACTGAAAAAGGGGCTATTGAGTCAGGAAAAGTCATAAGGAGCCTTAAGTGCATATGGCTTAGTGAAAGAAGTCACTCTGGAAAGGGTGTCTTTTCCAGAAGGCCTCCTGGAGAAGCAAAAGTAAATGGTGGAGACAGTGAAAAGTCCTGTGGTGCTTAGGGGTTGGGGGGAGAGAGGAGAAATATGCAGAGCACAGAGGAGACAATCTCAAACTCACAATTCACACAAAGTTTTGTTCTTGGTGCTGTACATTGGATGGGTTTGGATAAGTGTGTAATGACATGTATCCATTACTAGAACATTTTAATGCTCCACAGAGCATTAAAATACTTGGTGTGGTGGTCTAGACAGGTAGAAAGAATTGGATGGGAAGTGTTGTTCGATTATGCTGTCCCATCTGCATTCGGGGCGCCTCAGCTCTGGCCCTTATGTCAGTACTGCACCCCCAAGGACCACTCCTCTAAGAATGTAATTTTACCAATGCTGTTCAAGAGGGATCACGCCATCAACTCTTCTCAGAGGGACAGCATCGCAGCTGGGAGTGGCACCTTCCAGCCAGACCCGGGGACCCTAGGTGGGGACCCTGTGTGTCCAGGTGGCTGTGGGCTCCTGCAGGGCTGGGCACCAGAGCCGTGGGCTGTGAGAAACAGTGACATCAGTGAAGACATCATAAATGGCTATTACTGTTTTTTAAAAAAGTTATTGTTTACAATTGTCCCGCCTTTTTCCCCATTGCCCTCCCCTACACTGTCCCCCACACTCCCACATAGTCTGTGCCCGTGAGTCCTCTATTCGTATCCCTTTACTTGCCCCTTCCCCTTTTCCTCCCATTATACCCTCCCCTCTCTCCTCTGGTCACTGTCAGTTTGTACTTTATCCATGTTTCTGGTTCTGTTTTGGTTGCTTGCTTGTATTGATTAGGTTCCCCTTATAGGAGAGATCATATAGTATTTGTCTTTCACCACCTGGCTTACTTCACTCAGCATAATGCTCCCCAGTTCCATCCATGCTGTAGCAAAGGGCAGGAGTTCCTTCTTTTTAATATTTTTAAATATATGTCCCACATTTCCAACTGTTAACCTATTTTTCTTGTAAAAAAAAATAAAGTAACAACAATAGTCAAATACAGACCTCGGGACCCTTTCAAGTGCGATCTTTTTCAAATCACTCACTTCCCAGAAGATCTCCAAGGACTCTCGGTGAGAGGCCCCAGGAGACTGTTCACAGATTCCTTTCCTCCCTACCCCTCACTGGAACTCAGAAGTTCTGGCCAGCTCTTGGCTATTGTAAATTGTGCTGCTATGAACATTGTGGTGCATAGGTTCTTTAAAATTGATGTTTTGGGGTTCTTAGGATATAATCCTAGCAGTGGAATTGCTGGATCAAAAGGCAGGTTGATTTTTATTTTTCTGAGAAAATTCCATACTGTTTTCTATAATGGTTGTACCAGTCTGCAATCCCACCAACAGTGAATCTAGGTGCCCATCAGTAAATGAATGGATCAAAAAATTGTGATACATACACACAATGGAATTCTATGCAGCAGAGAGAAAGAAGGAGCTCCTACTCTTTGCAACAGCATGGATGGAACTGGAAAGCATTATGCTGAGTGAAATAAGCCAGGGGTTGAAAGACAAATACCATATGATCTCACCTTTAACAGGAAGCTCAACAACAAAACAGACAAGCAAGCAAAATAAAAACAAATACACTGAAATAGAGAACAGGGGGACAGCGACCAGAGGGGAGAGGGGAGGGAATTTAAGAGGAAAAAATGGGAGGGATTTAGAAGAACAAGTATAAAGGACACAGGGACAATAACTAAGGGGGGTGGAAATGGGAGGGAGGTGGAGAGCACAGGGTGGGGTGGGCTGGGATGGGAAAAATAAACAGAAAACTGTACTTGAAAAATAACTAAATAAAAAAGTGATTAATTAAAAAAATAAATTAAAAAAAAAGAAGTTCTGGCCACCTGGGAGGTGCATTTGGAGAGGCCCGTTGCCATGTGTTTCCTGGGGAGGCTGCGGTGCACACCCCTCCTGG
Organism: Artibeus jamaicensis; assembly: GCF_021234435.1. Classification (NCBI taxonomy): domain Eukaryota; kingdom Metazoa; phylum Chordata; class Mammalia; order Chiroptera; family Phyllostomidae; genus Artibeus; species Artibeus jamaicensis. The sequence goes on along the minus strand of NW_026521195.1, from coordinate 2,608,397 downwards.
CTGCTCTCCCAGCACTTTCAGAGTTAGCGACAGCGCACCTCACAGGTGCTGCAGCCCCCACTGCAGCCACCAAGCACAGGCTGCTTTGAGAAAGGCTGAAGATGGAAGATCGGACCTGGCTCTGAGGCCAGGTTCCCTGCACAGTGACAGACAGGCTGTGTGAGGCTCGGAGGAAGCTGTGTGACCTACACATTCGAATGCAGACTGGCTGTCTGGGGAGGGAGTGGAAGACTCTGGCTTGTCACCGGGACTCACTCTTTTGTAGATCCTATAATCATGTCTGTGTTTCTTAACTCAGTTTCTCACCTTGGATGTCAGGATTCTGAACCTGTCCTGAAATGGCTCTCGGTTTCCCCCCCTCAACCTTCTCTCTGACTGCCACCTGCCAACGCCCATCCTTCATGGCTCTAGCTCACGCTATTGCAACAGGTACTAAGCCACAATCGCAGTTCACTGCCACCTGCCCCACGGGGTGGACACCTGTGTTTCCTGTTACTGTACAGCTGTTCACAATTGTAGCAGAAACCCTGCCAGACAAAGCCTAAAATCTCTGGTCAACAGACTTTGTGATGGTATTTGTCCAGAGTATTAAGGGGAAAATAAATTAAATTACAGAAGAATGCTCTCATTAAAAAATTATCTGGAGACATGTGCTGGAGACTTCTGAGCAGACCCAGCCCGTGTCCACCCAGTAGTTAGTTATTCAGCAGTGGGAACAACGTGACTTGCAGTTACAGTAACATCCCTGCAGGCTTGGCCCACTTATCTGGGATTGGACCGATTGGGATTTCACGGTCTGAAGCATTATGCATTTGTCCGTCTTGTTCAATTGTTTGCAGCAAAGCGACTCAATCATATTGTTCGTGTCACTCAGGAAAAAAATAAAAGTGAGATGGCCTAAAATTAGCTTGTGTACTAACTCCAGGCAATTGGTCTACGTCCAGATACACTTTCCCGCCGCTGAGAGATTCCCGGCATAAAATTTAGAACCCATTTGTGACAAGTCACAGCCCATTAGCCATCTGCTCCCTGTTCTAGACCTTTCTTTTTATAACATAAAGATTTGATTTTCACAATAACTTAAAAATATTTTACATGCATTAAGAAATGACGACAAGTACCATCAGCATCTCACATTAGAGCAATCATTTTGATAAATATAAGTTTAAAAATACAAATATTAAGACTTGGGTAGTTCATATAGGATGAAAGTAATACATAGAGAAAGCCACAAAAATACCTCCCCCAATAAGTAACACACTGCAGTGGAAAACACAACCTTTGTGCCTTACAGCATGTACAGTGATCACACAACCACGTGGGTGTCAGGTGGAAATATGGATGCTTTGAAACTGGGCAACCCAGGATTATTTATTAAAACTTTCTGCCTTTATTCCCTCATTCCAGTGGTTACAACCTTTTCTACTCCAGTCCCCGGAGAACAAAGGGCAAAGAAGAAAAGACAGAACAGTCACATGATTAACTGGCTCTGGCCAGAGGTGGCTAACAATTCAGTTGCCTCCCCCCTCCCCCCCAGTGGCCTGGAAACCTTCCTTGGCTGGGGTGTTCTGCATCTTAACATCTTAGAATTCCCAGCACTTCACACCCTGCTGGTGTGCATTTGGCACATTTAATGACAAATTTTTTCTAAATATAAATGTCTTTAGCAGCAGAACACTTCAGAACACTCTGAAACTATGGTAAATATAAGAAATAAAAGATATTTGTCCATAATCCTACTACTCTGTGGTGAACTGAGCATGCATGATGTATCTGGTAGCATTTCTGATGTCCACTTGAGTGTGCCTGTGCCCGTGTGTCTACTACATCCATGCACACTCATAAATACACAATCGAAGCGATGCTGTCTGTGGTATTTGCAGTAATTTTTTATCACTGTGATACTTGTACATATATTTTAAAAAGTCAAATTGAATTGCCAGGCTTATAACACAACAGAAGTGTCTCCTAATTTACTCCTTCCCATTCTGGATTTCTGCCTCTCAGTGCAACTACCTTCCACACTTGTAGCTGTTCCTGTGGGTGTTCGGCTCCGTATCCCTAAATAGCTCAGGCTACTGATGCGGAGTGATTTAGTGTCCAGTTTTATTAGCTTCCTTCCTAGGAAGACAGATTATGATTTCATTTTCTTACTCCCCTCACGCCAGCACTCCACCTCTAAGGGTAATCACAATTTGTATTGTTTTTTATAACTTGCGGGGTTTTGCTTTTATTCCTCTTCGTGTATTTTCTCCTACCTTTCTTTGAGGTTGTGTTTTCTAATTTGAGGAGTGATTTAGAAATTTATTAATATTGTATTTTATTTAACAGTAAATGCAATTGTCCCCTGTCCCCTAAGTGTGCCGTGGGAATATGAAAACACACAATGAGGAGGGAAGAGCCCAAAGGGAATGAACCTGACTCACTATACGAGAGAGAAACACAAACATGTCGTGTTCTTCCACTTTTTAAAGCAGCTCTAACTCAGTTCCCACACACTGGTATTTGTAGGTGATCTAAAATTAGGCAATTTTCAAGACCTTTATGCATCTAGATATTTTGGAGGGTCTTTATTTTCCTCTATTTTAGTTCAGTGGATAGGACTGAGATGTCTGATTTAGCAACCCAGTCCTATGGCATGTTTGTCTGCTTCCTGAAAGTTTATGATAAAACGTGTTACACCTGGATCTAAATGTGGTCACTGACGTAGTTTTCAACATACAAAGCCCATTATTTTTAAATTGTGGATGAACTTTCATCCATAAAACACACTTTGTTTTATTGGATATTTACTCTTGGGGATTCAGATTTGCCTGAAATTATTACACAAGCAGTTCATTTCGATCCACATTACTTTTCTATGCTGTTCCTCTCTCAATCAGAGCCAGTAGGATTTTAAAGCAGCTGTATTTATAACTAAAATGCTGTAAAAGTAAGTTTCATTTTCTTTGGTGTAGTAGATTTTTAAGTTATAAATCATCCTAAGTTATGATCTCTTTATAGTTAGAATTATGGTTGGTGAGTTGATAAAAATGCTAATTAGTTAAAGGGGAACCCTGGCTGGTATAGCTCAGTGGATTGAGTGTGGGCTGGGAACCAAAGGGTCACCATTTCGATTCCCAGTCAGGGCACATGCTTGGGTTGCAGGCCAGATCCCCAGTAGGGGGCATGTGAGAGGCAACCGCACATTGATGTTTCTTTTCCTCTCTTTCTCCTTCTCTAAAAATAAAATCAGTAAAATCTTAAAAAATGCTAATTACCTAAAGGAAATTACTATTTAGGATAAAAAAGAATATTTCATATAGAACTAAAGAACACAGTAAAATCTTTAGTTACAGGAAATTTTGCATTGTTAAATGTTTTTATTATTGAAGAAAAAAGAAAAGTAAGCAGCAAATAAGAAGTATTGAATGTACATAATTTACCAAAAGGAATCAGAATGCAGGAATTATAAAAAAGCAAAAATTAATAAAATAGCAAGCAAAACCACAAATTTATTTGTAATAAATCGTCGCAACATTTTTCATAAGAAAACTGATAAAACAGTTAAACAAGTAGTGAGTGTTATTGAAGAAAGCAAAGAAAAAAAATAGACATGTAAACTTAATGGAGAATGAGAAATATGATGTAACACATGGGACAATTAAAAATCTTGAGCCCTGGCTGGTATAGCTCAGTGTATTGAGCACAGGCCTGTGAAGCAAAGGGTTGCCAGTTCCATTCCCCATCAGGGCACATGCCTGCGTTGCAGGCCAGGTTCCCAGTAGGGGGCACATGAGAGGCAACCACACACTGATGTTTCTCTCCCTCTCTCCTACCCTTCCCCTCTCTCTAAAAATAAAAAAAAAATCTTGAAATACTGCTACATGTAAGTGAAAGGCAGCAACTTTGAAAACCGAGATAAATAACATGATTTTTTTAAACAAAATAAAAACTACCAAAATTTCCCAAGAGGAGGTGGGAAAATATAATGGGCCGATCAGAACAGAAGAAATTCAGGACGTAATAAAGACATCTCGCTGAAAAGGGCACCTGAACGAGGTCCCTTCACAACTGAATTTTATATGATCCATTAAGGACCAGCAATGCCATTGGAACTATCCCTGGTCATAAAGAAGACAGAAACCTTCCTGCTTCATTTTACAAAGCCAGTAAAACTTGAATAATAAAGCTTTACCATGATAGCATCTGAAGTCAGAGAAAAATCTCAATAATAAGTAAAAGCCAGATCATTTCAAATACAATTTTAGCAAAAGAACCGAAAAATACATCAAAAGATGAATACATTATGTGGAAGTAGGATTTAATACATAAATTAAAAAGTGGTTAAATATGGAAGTGTATATTATTAAAGAGAGAGCCCCAGACCCAAACTGGAGTCTCTGTGCTGATGCCATGAACCTGGACTTACTGCCTGGCCTACTGTGGTTTCCACCTTCTCCAGGAATGCAGTGTTCATCGGTCAGTCTGGGGTATTCCGGTCAGTGCCAGTGTGATAATCCATCATGTGGACCCTCTACTCCCCAAAGGGAGCTGAGGCAAGCTGCCCAGTCAGACTCCTGCCTTCCACTAAGGAAAGGTCATCTTGCCTGAAACAACCTTCCCTTTCCTTCCTTTTGCCAATAACGTCTGGTCTTGCCCAGTTTCTGCCTACAAAAGCTTTCCATATTGTACAGCTTCTCAGAGCTCCTATCTATTTATTAGATGGGATGCTGGCCAACTTATGAATTTTTCCCCGAAGCCAATTAGATATTTAAAACTTACTCGGTTGGACTTCTGGTCTTTAGCAGTATTAAAAAATCCATTACATCAATAAATTATAGAAAAAATGATCATATCCATCGATGCTGCAAAAGTATCTCATTCCTTTTTTTACTTCTAAAATTAATACACTGGCAAAAGAGGTTTCACAGTGAGAAGTCTTCTTCTCATACCTGCCCTACTGCTGAAACTTCTGAATATCAAAAGAAAAAAATTGTAAAAACACCTGCCAAGGTAATGGCGGCCACCTACCAAACAATGACCCTCTTCCAGCCAGCAGTGCATGAACCTCGAGATTCATGGCTCATCCCTATTAGAACCTCAGTGTTCACTGACCTCAAAGTTCAAGATCGAGGGAGCAGCAGCACTGGTTTCCCCTGAGGCCTCTATCTTTGGCTTACAGATGGCATTCTTTCCTTCTGTGTGATGCATTCTTGTTTTTTTTCCCTATAAGGACACCAGCTTTATGACCTTATGGAACCTTCATTACCTCGTCAAAGGCCCTGTTTCCAAATTCAGTCACAATGGTGGTTAGAGCTTCAGTGCGTGAATGTTGGGGACACAATACCTTCTGCAACAGCAGCATGGAAGAGAAGCATGATAGCTGACATCCTTGTCTTGTTCTTCATGTTAAAAAATGCTCTAGTTGTTTTTTTACCATTAAATATGGTGTTTGCTATGGGTATTTTGCAGAAGTCCTTAATGAGGTTCGAGAATTTACCTTTTCCCTCATTTGCTTAGTGTGTTTTTGTTCTTTCCAGGAGCAAATGTTGACTTTCACTAAATGCTTTTTCCATCATCAGCATTTGGTTTGTATGCACATTGCGATGGACCTATGGCACTCAGAGTGGGGGTTTGATGGGCAATGGTAGACTCTCTGGAGCTATAGACTGACAGGACTAAGGGACAATGCATTTTGGGGCAGGAGCCTCTCCTGTCCATTTCTGCCTTCAGTGCTTCCCTTGCGAAGCTTACACCTGTTAGGTGTGCACCTGTTAGGGTGCAAAGAAGTCTTGTCAGTCTTAGTCCTTTAGTTGTTTGCTTTGAGTCCCTGTTTCAGCACAGGTGTCCTGCAATGGCAGCTGAGGGGAAATGTGAGAATTCTTGCCTTCTGAATAAGGATGCCCAAACATCAGGAGACACATGCTTGCATTGGGAGTTCTGATGACATGGCAGGTGATTGGGGGGACACAACATCCTCCTACTTGCAGTGACATTGGGGTACTCATTTTACTGAGTGAGCTGAGCTTGAAGGCATGCAAAACAGAACACTTGGTTCTTTGCACATTGCCTTTCAACCCCCAACTTTGGGATCATTTCCCCCCACCTTTCGAATGGAATCTTGCACAGAGCTCCAAACTTTGGGTTACTGTCAGATACAAAAATTCCTTCTTGTGTCTTTAGTCCTAAGATCAGTCCCTTCTTGGTCACTGAAATGTCTGCTCCCTGTATTAATCAAGACCCCAACTGTATGATAAGTACGGTTCCTTTGCATCCTGACTTACGTCAGCTTCAGGCACAGAAGCCCGACTTGGGGAGCAGCTGGTGGCCAATTCAACCTCCTCCTCCGCTGGCTATTGGAAAGATTCAGTGATTCTGGTACACGGCAAAGCTCCATCTACTGTACTGTTCTAGCAGATGAGTGACAACATACTAGAATGGCCATGTTGTGACCCTCCTAGTTATCAGCTTTAGGTGCCTGTGGAGGCTTCCATCCTGGTGTTGGTGACTTTCTCCGACCACTTCTCTGCGTCTACCTAGTGTCTTCATCACTCTGGGCTGGGCGGGCACTCAACACCTGCCATTTTGTTTTAAAATGTGGGGCATTATTCAGTCTGAGTCCAGGAGGATCCTATTTTAATAGCTGGATGTTTGAAAAATATACTCCTGAAATGGTATGAAGAAATATAGTCAGTGATTCTATAGTTTTTCACATGCGTACATTCATAAGAAGAAACTATTAAAGTATATTGCTCCCTAGAATAATAAGAAAAATAATTTTAGCCTGTCCTTATTAAACATCCCATATTGGAATGCTTATTTTATAATTCTCATCCTGAGATGTGTTTATTTTTGCTTATGTTCAGATTTTGAATCTTTTTGAAAAGAAATGAAACGCGTTCATTTCTTTGGCTGGCTCATTAGTGATCCTTTAGAAATTCTGACTCAGCGTACTAAGAACAGGGTGCTGAATGCACACCCTCAGCTGGGCAGCCACATACTGAGAGGAGCATAGTTCTGATCGAAAGAGCTGCAATAACTGAGCAAATGAGCTGAAATGAATGGCTCCAATGTTGTTTGTGATTTGCAAATTAGATATACACAGGCAAGAAAAATGTTTCTACACTCTCCTTCTACAATTATGTTCAGTTTCTTACAATATTTCCCTTAAATATGAGGATCGGGACTCTCAAACTTGGTTTCTGATTTTGGCAAAAGAAATTTGCAAATAACCTTGATTCGGGGACATACAATTCCAAATCAAAGCTATTTACGGTGTAATTGGGCAGACTGCAATCCAAAATCAGGGCTATTTAGAATTTCATCATCCCAAAATTAAAAAAAAATCACAATGAGTTTCCTTTTTCTTTTTGGAAACTTTTCTTTTACTGAAAATTCCTTAATCTTTTTAGAGAGCAAACACATAGAAATAAAAAAATCTCATTAGAAGAGGAAGTGCAGCAGCCAGAGTCCTGGCAAAAACAGATGGCGACCTTCAAATGAGGTCATCAGAGGTGATGTTCGTGAAGACTGACCACTACTGTGGGCTCAGGGCAGGCAGGGGCTGGGCCCCGTCTGGAAGTGTTCCTGTGCCCGATGGGGCTAGTGCAGGAGGCAATGACCCAGAGTCTGGAGGAGTGGAGGGCTGCGTGGAGGCAGCCCACCGTATCAGGAAAAGTATCGATAGGATGCTGGTCTGGTCTGAAAAAACCCATCTATGGGAAGGAAACCTAGGACTAAACACCCTCTGGCTTCCCAGCTTTCTCTCCCTCTGATTTCTTGTTAATGCTTCCTCTTGCCTGAACTCAGCTGCAAGCCAGAGGTCAGTTCTTAGAGGTGAGCCTACTAGGGCCTTGGGCAAGGGGGGAGGGTAAACTGGGTCTGGAGGGGCAGACAGAAGATGTGCACACAGTCTATCGCTTTGGTCTCCCAGCCTCTACTCTTGAGCTTCATCCAGGTACAAAGTCCATGGCCTCACTGGAGGGAACGTGGCACATCTCAACAGCCAACATATTCATCCTGGGGGGCATTTGGGTAGACACACTTTTACCTAAAGCCTGAAGCATTAGCTACAACTTGGGGTTTGTATATAAAGTAACAGAGAATGAAAAAAGGAATAAACAGGTACTGTAACACAGAGCTGCTATGGTCCGTATTTTGTAGCTTGTCACAGGCCGATGTTGGCTGTCATGGCTGTCCTCGTTTGTTTACACTGTTAGAACCTCATCAAAGTAGTTCTGTTTGCCTGATAAGGTGACCCAGATTCTCATTTAGTTAGGCCATGAGGTCTTGAGATCTTGTCTTTACTGGACAGTCAGAGTTCTCTGGTGCTAAGGAATCCCCTGGTTCTAGCTCGAACCTACTCACCTTAAGGATGGAAAAGCACCCCATGGTATGAACCATATCTGAGAGTGGAGTTACCCTTTTTTGATATCAGGGGCCCAAAACAGCCAAGGATACTCTCAGTTTCCAAATCATGAAACCCTAACTCTGCTCTCTAGTAAAGCACTCCTCCCTTGGGGAGAAAGACTGAAACTGTGGGATCAAGAGGCTGAGACCGTGGGGGCTGAAAGCAAACATCTGTTAAGGGGTTCATCAGTAGCCAGCTCCTCACCTTGGTTCTGAACCCGACTAGCACTGAGATGGCACCATGTATCAGCCACTAGTTAGACAACATACTCCACCCTCAGGGGCAGCACCTGCCCTAACAGAGTCCTGTCTCCCAACTGGTACAGTAACCGACCTTCTGGCTTCTGGGATGAGGAGCAGAGGGTCCGAACAGAACTTCAATGCTACACATTTTCAGTCTTCACCATGAATTAGCTCCTGGAACAGAGGCAGAATCTGCAGGATTAGATGATGATGGATAAGACATCCTGTCAGTCTATAAATAGTGGTGCTGGCAAAAGTAGGACAAGGAGGACTGATTTCTACCAGGAATATATGCCTGCCCTGTGTAGACAAGTCGCTATTCTCTCCGTGATAAGAGATGCCCAAGCTAACCACCTGCCATTAGGCAGCAGGTTGGCCTCCCAAATGACTGATGTCATATTGGGGTTTATTTAGTGTTCACCTCAGTATACATGGCCCAGCTTGTTTTGCACCAGCCAACCAGGGGAGGTGAGTGGAGATGTAACAGATGACCCAGAGCTTTTCAAATATTCAGTGGGCTCATTTGTCTCTTAAATTCCCCAGGGAGGAGGCATTAGATTTGGATTCCCTCTCTGGGTGAGGTTAATGGGAGGGGGAACATTTCCAGGGGCTTCCATCTGGCCTTTTCTACTGTAATAGTCTTCACTCCATTAATCAGGAACTAAACAAGGACATTTTCTCAGTGACTAAGTGTATTTGTTCTGGGCCTGGAGAAATCCACACCTGGACCCACTGGCTCACTAACTCTGCTGTGGGAAGAGCTCAGGTCAGGGGTGCATCTGTCACCTGGCCTCCACCAAGCCAACGTGGGTCAGTGGGTCGTAGTGACATTCTAGGTCTCCACAGTTTAGGAATGGGTCAGAGCTAGTGTTTCATCAAAGCCTCAGAACACTCCTGCTCTCCATGCGGAATTATGCAGTTAAAGTTGTTAGAGTCCTTGGAAAGCGCTGGAGAAGATTTCCGATACCGTCTTGAGGCTGCGTGGCAGGGTCCTTCCCAAAAGTACTCAGACTCCTTCTGTTGACCCTCAGATGCCTCATCTAGTGGCTGTCAGCCTGGTCTGCATGTTAGAATCATCCTGGATGCTTCGCAAAGTCCACACCAGAGAGGCCGATCTCCTGGGTCTGGGCTGTAGTCTGGGCTTGGTGGATTTCGAAACCTCCTCAAGGGCTCCTGACAGGACTGAAGGGTGAGGACCCCTGCTCCCCTGTGGCATCCTTGTAAGGAGCAGGAGAGTGTTGGCTTTGGTGATTTTTACCAAGTGCCCCAAGTGATACTGATAGAACCAGAAAACCTCCGCTAAGCGTGCATTTGCACTGCCCAGTCAATGGCTACCGAGTTCAGTTTCTTTTTGGCAACGTATTGATGATGCACACTACCCCCAGCTGCCGGAGCCCACACCTAAGTCCCAGTGTGGAGAGGAGGACCAACAAAATGTCACCAGTCTGATTAAGATAGTATCAAGCAGGGGTATCAAACTCATCTTTACCAGGGGCCACATCAGCCTCGCTGTACCTTCAAAGGGCTGAATATAATTTTAGGACTGTGTGAATGTAACTACTCCTTAGCTAGGTGTAAGGAGCTTGGTGCTGCTGCTGGGTAGAAACAAGGTGCTGGGCGGATAAAACAAGGTGGAGGGCTCGGTTTGGTCCTTGGGCCTTGTGTTTGCCACCTGTGGTATAAAGTCTATAAAACAAAGTGGAGTCACTTATGTCAACTAAAATGGCTGCCAGTCAGCCATGATGCTTTGGCTCAAGAAGAAAATTACCTAAGTCAGAGCAGAGATATCTGGCAAGAAGACATACCCAAGATATCTGCCCATGTGGTCAGAGTGGCTGTGTTTGCAGAGTGGGACCACCCACAGGCAGGCTGCTGGGCAAAGTCCCTGCTTGGCATCAGGGGCACCAAGACATTTATTGAGAAGACCCAGAAGGGCGGAGGGCACCACTTTCAAGGTACAACTAAGGCAGGCGCCAGACCACTGTGGAGAGAGCTGAGCTCCACACCCCAGAGGGCTGCTCCACATCACGCTGATCTCCCTTGGCACTGGCTGCCAGAGGTTATGCCCTGCTGGACAGAAGGCTTCATCTGCCCTGCTGCCCACCTGGCCCTGGAGGTCCTTCCTTGCAAAATTCTGACAACTCTCTTGCCTACTGTGCTGACTCCCAGACCTGCAGACAGACTCTAGGACTCGGGTTCATTAGCCCCCATCGATTGCTCTATGTGTGTGTGTCTTATATTCTCTTAGATTGTTGGAGTGTGAGTAGGACATTAAAGTACATTGATTACCTACTTTGAGTGAACCTGCATCCCATAAATGCTGAGCAAATAGCACAGTGTGAGGCTCCTGTCTTCTCTTTGGTGCCGGGCTGCTCCGCAGGCAGCGAGCCGAGCAGTTGCCTGGCTGACTTACAGGAAAGACTGTGCTACAGACCTATGCTCTTGATACCCAGTCTGGCAGGCAGCACAGATGTTGCACTGAGTAGGGCCTATTCAACCCTGTGCTTAACCCTCCTCTGTCCTCACAGGCTCTGGGCTCTTGCCAGTAAAGATTGGCTTAATCTTATAATTTGGTTGGGGGGGCATTTATATCTGCTTCCAGAGCAGACCTGGTACTTCATCGTCCTGTCTATGTCAGAATCCAATTCTAATTATGAGCCTGGAGGCACAGGGTAAAGGGTACGTCTGGGTCACTTGCTAGGCAAGAGGAGATGGGCTCCTACTCCTGGAGGATCTCAGGGGCCCTCTCCACTTGTAGGAGTTTCAGAAATTTTACGAGTCCAATGTTCCCTGCATTGTTACTTGGTTCCAATGTTCCTGGCCCCTGTCTCAGGGCCTCATGCCTCTCTGGCAGGACCTGGCAGGGCTGGGTATGTCCTTCAGTCCTTAAAGTCAGACCTCTGGCTTGGTCCTCAGCCCTACCTGTCCCCAAACTCCAGGATGTGAGGATTTATTTTAATGTGTTGCCTCAGCTTTCCGAATTTGACTCACATTCTCAGTTTGATCTTCACTGCCTTTTATTTCCCTTTAGGGCAGAGTTTCTCAACCTCACTGCAGTTGACATTTTGGGCCAATCTTCTGTGTTGTAGGCTGTCTTCCACATCGTGGGATGTTTTGCAGCATCCCTGGCCTCTGTTCACTAGATGCAATAGTAATCTCTGCCCCCAACTTGTGACAATCATACTATCTGCACACACCATCAAAGGTTCCCTGGGGGACAAAACTGCCACCAACTGAGAGCCACCACTTTAGAGCGATCAGAGAAAAAGCCATTTAATGCTTTTAATCCATATTATCATCTTGGAGACTAATAGCTACAGTAAATTGATTTTCCAGCAATGTGCCCTCCGCTCGCCCTTCACTGCAGTCTCTACTGATGTGCGTCATCTCGATCCCAGGTGCAGCTGGGTATTCATGTCCCCTTCCCTGTGGCAAGGAGAGTAACCCGGTCCCAGAATCCTGTGTTGAGTGTCTGTCTCCTAGAGCTATTTCCAGTACCAATTTCTGTATCAGTTAACATCCCAGCAGGAAACAGATGTTACACTCAGTCTGAGTGTAACAGTCTGAGCAATTGGCCACAGTTTAGTCAGCCACTATTTACATAGATGTGGACAGGGTGTAGGGAGACCAACAGGGAAAGCGCAGGGCCCTGAGCTCAAAATGGGCAGTGGGGACTCCATGCCCACCCCTAGGCCTGGAGAAGCAAGGGGAAGAGAGAAAGAGAAATTACCAGAATTTTAGAACCAACCTGGAGAGGGAGCAAGGTGCAGGGGCAGGCAGGAGAGAGAAACATGAGAGAGCTATCTGGTGGCATCTCGCTCTAGTAGCTGCCCTGTATGAGGGAGGGAGCCTGGGGGACTGACCACTGCCTGCCTCATCCTCTCCGCTTCCCCTCCCTTCTGTGCTGCTCCCTATTGGCAGAACCCACCCGCAAGAGCTCTGAGACATCACGTTGTCAACAGGTTCTCCAGGGACTGAGACTACCCTTTGAGAACCACGGATTTGGACATGAGGGTTACCGGGCTCCTCGGCAGCAACAATGGTTGCAAACCTCATCGCTGCCTCCCAAAGGCTCTCCCTCCCTTCTCTCCCCTCGAAGCCTGTGTCTCCCAGTGTCTTCATGTAATTCTCTCCTTTGCTCTGGTGAAGTGTGTTCTGTAGCAAGTTCTTGAGAAGCAGGAGGTCCCTTCCTGTTCCCATTCCTCTTCCTCCTCTCTTTCCTCCTTTTCTTCCTCTTCTGCTTTGAGGTTATTCAACTTTGGGCTCATTGAGACATTGTTTTCTGGCTCCGGACAGGCTGCTGAGTGTCAAATGCCTTCCTGATTGTGAGTCCTTTGCAAAGTGACCTGTTTTTTCTTTCTGGTGACTTTCAAAATTTGCTCTTTATTCTCGATGTTGTGAAATTCAACAATTATGATTCGTCATGTGGATCTGTTTCATTCATTTTCAATCTGGTCAAGTTCTGTGAAAAACTCAGTTGAGATTTTTATTATAATTATATTGAATTTATAGATTAATGTGGGGTTCATTGACATCTTTACAACATTTAGTCTTTTCATCCATGAGCATAGAATAAATCTCTCCATTTTTAAGATCTTTTATGCTTTGCAGTAAAATATTTTATAATTTCCTCTTGAAAAGCTTTATATTTCTTTTAGATATATTCCTTAGGTATTCGACATTCACAGGTAATTATTTTTCCCCTATCGCAAGTGTGTTTTTGTAAAAGCACATTTTGTAATTGGTTATTGCTGGTACAGAGACAAGCTATTGAATTTTGAATATTCATTTTTGATTTACAAAAACAATTACTTACTGGTAAATTTTAATTATTTTTCTGTGAAGTCTCTTTAATTTTCTTTGTAATCAATCACATTACCTTTAATTATCAGCAAATAGCAATTTTGTCTCTTTATTTATGACTATAATCCTCATTCATTTTCATACCTTTCATTAATGACTAAGCAGTTTCAGCCAGGGTCCTTGAAGTGTTTCTGACTTTAAAGGGGTCTCTTCAACTACTCTAATATTAAGTGCGCTAACTTCTGGCAGTCTTTGGTAGATACACTATCGAGTTCAAATTCATTCCTTAGTTTGCTAACTGTTTTTTTTCATTAATGAGTTTTCTATTATCAATACTTTTTCGGCCTGTGTTATGGTGAACATGTAATTTTCCTGAGAGTCTCTGTTGAGGTATTAATTATATAATAGTACTTCTAATATGAATAACTTGGCTATCCTGGCCCTGATCCTTCCTGGTCATGGTGTGCCTTATGTGCCCTTGGTACATCCAGCCCTCTGTTGGCCTTAGTGTCTGTTACCTTTGCAAGGCTTGGGTCAACAACCCGTGGGCTCCATCTGCCCCTAACAGACCTCTTCCCCTCTCTCTGAGCATGCAATGCCTTCCAATTTAATTTCATTCCACCCTCCATCTTTATCTCCATTACCCAAAGAAGCCCAAATCATCTCCATCATCTTTATACCCAGATTCTTACGTCTATATGGCCACACATCTCCTGACGTGATTCAAGCTTTCATCTCCCTCAATCTTACAAATCGTCGCATGGCCCAGAGTGAGCCAAAGGTTCCACGTCTTCAGCTCCCTCTTTTACCTTCTGGATGAAACGACGTTTGCTGTTTTCCTGGAAGTGCTCATGGATGATGCATGCTTTCTTTCCACGCTTCTCCTGCAGTTGATCCTAGAGTCAAGGTAGGTGGTTGTAGCGGACAGCACTGTATTAATACAAAGATGGGCACATTGTTCATTATACACCCACCCAAGTGCTCTTTGTTCAGTGAAAATGCTGACACCTTTTCATTGGGATGCGGAGTCTACGTTCTCTTCTCTTGAACTTGAATGGACCTTTGTAAATGCTTCAGCCTCTAGAATATGATGAAAGTTTTGCCAGGTAACTTCCTTTATTTCTTTCAACCTTTCAAATTCACGTTTGTTTTTTTTCCTCTCCACACTCAGATCTTCTCCACACACAACATTTTTTTTCCTGAAAGTTCAGGCATCAAAATGGGACAGTTAATCAGCTTTCAGTCCATAAAATATTTACGTAGCACAGTATGTTAATCTTTAGACACCTGGCAATTGAACCACATGAGAATAGCACAAGACCTACGCATTCAGAATCATGTGTACCTCTGTGACCTGGAAGGCCCTGAGTATGACACCCCAGTGTTGTGTACCACCCCACCTCTCTCTCAGGTGGTCTCACGATCCTTGAACATCAGGTCTGGTTGGAGCAAAAGGGACACAGACAACACAGCACACACTCTGCAGACATATTCTAACTCCTACTATGCACATGTTCTGATTTTGAACACAACTCCTTTCTAAGGCTGGGGGCTAAAAGGCAGTCCAGCTTCTGCCTGACTCTCTTCCCGCAGCTTGCCCTTGGGACCCAGCCCCAGGCTGTGGGGCAGCCAGGCCACCCAGAGACCACACATGGAGACTGCTGACAGTTCCCACCAGAGTCCCACGTCACCAGCAGTGTCAGGAATGCATGACACTTCCCACAAGGCAAGACTTGGGGCTTTGTTTTCTGCTTCGCACCCCAGACTTCATGGAGTAGAGATTACTGTCCTTTTTGTGGCTTGTCCTAATTTTTGACTCACAGAAACCATGAGAGATAATAAATGATTATTGTTGTTTTAAGCTTTGAGTTAATATGTTACGCAACAATAAATAACTAATAGGAGTCCTTAGTGTTTCTCATTACTGTTTCTAGATCATTATCTCAGCTTCCTCCCTATTAAACCCGAGATCGCTGGAGCTCGTGTTTTGAGAGTACACCACACACTACTCCTGTTTCTTGCTATCCTTCATTCCTAGGGTGTTTTCACTACCAATCTTTCACTTCCTTTTCTAATGACTCATGATCCATGCTTTTTGACTATGTCAATGTTCTCATAGAAAATATTCCCATACCCTGGGGCCTCTCATTTCCTTGAAGCTTCCTCTTCGGAGAAATGTGTCCACTCTGAACGTTGGGCTCCGTGCGGTGGTTACCCATAACTGCAAGCCCTCCATAACCTCCGTTTTCAGGGTTCTGCTTTCTGACTACCACTTTAAGTCATTCCAACCTACTCCCTCTATCCTCCAATTTCAACAACTTTCATCCCAATAAACCTTCCAGTCAATTGATCCATGACCTTGTCATTGTCCTTCACATTCCAGCTGGGCCTCGAGTTCTTTCTTTTCGAGCTTGGAGCTCCTGGTCCATCACCATAGTTATTTCCACATCCCTTGCCACACTTTCTATTTATTTCTGGCAAAACCTTGTACCTAGTTAGTTACAATTCACCCATAACTCCACACCTGCCACCAAGAAGGCAAAGGGAACCAGAGAAAAATATGTGACAATACTGACTAGTCTCACATTGAATTCATAACTGGTACTCTCAAGAGAGTTTTTGGTGCTTCCTGCCATATTACATTTCCCCTTATCTTTTCAATTCCTTATTCTTCCAGACATCTTTCCAAAGCTCCAAACTTCCTTTTTCACCTCACTCTCAAGTGATGACTTTTGAAAAATTTAAAACATTAAAAAAATTAAGCAGCTTCCATACTGATCACCTGCATTTGGGCCTCACTTTTTATTACATTGAATGAATTATCTGTGCTCTAAACTCAGCTCCTTTATTCATGTAATTACTTCCATTTCCTCTTTCCAACTAAAGCACACACTTGAATCATCTCTCTTTTGTATCATTAAATTTCCCCTCTATGGGATCATTTCCATCAGCCTGCATGTATGGTTAAAATCCTCTTAAAGAAATAACTCTCTTAACCTCATATCCCTCTCTAGCAATGTCCCACTTCTCTGCCCATTTATATAAAAATTTTTTTGAAAATACATTCTGTACTTTATTTCCCCATTCTGCCTTCCCTCATTCTTTCTTGAACCTACTCCAGTAAGTTTCTGCTCCTGCTTTTCCTCCAAAAGCTCAAGTGACGAGGTCATCTGTGGTCCCCGACTTGACAATTTCAGTGATTATGTCTTGCTGCTCATCTGTCTACATGGGGCAACAGCAAGTAACACAACTTGCCCTCTCTTTCTGTTTCAAGGGTACAGACTTGTTGTCATGAGCAAGTTGTGGCATCTAACACACAGCATAGCCATCATAGCTAACAAAAAGGCGTTGGATACTTGGAAGTTGCTAAGAGAGTAGATCTTAAATGTTCTCACCAAACACACAGAAAAGGTAATTGTGTGAGGCGATGGATGTGTTAACTAACCTGCTTGAGGGTAATCGTGTTGCAAGATAAGCGTGTATCAAATCATCTCATTGTATACTTGAAATTTACACAAAGTGTCAATCATATGTTAGTAAAGCTGGGGAAAACTTTATTTGGCTTCTGGGAATGATTTACATTCATTCTCCATCTCATCATGTTTCTGCCCATCATTGTAGAATGTCTAGGAGGAAGGCTCAGAGTCAGGACCCTCCAGGGAATTATGAAACAGTGGCCATCTTTTAAAGCATAGGAATTATTTTCATTCATGTAAATGGAACAAGGGAACAGGTATCAGCAATTTCTCTCCCTTTAAAATTTGTCTCCTATTTCACTATCTCAGAAATACTGTGTGTTGTGGTCAGCAAACTTCTCTCTTGCTACGTTGATGCAATTTCATTTTGTGGCTTTGTAAGAATTGAAGTCGCCCAATAAGATGTGGAAAGTGGTTTCTATTCGGATTCCACAGGAGGATGTGTTTGTAAAGTGGGGATAGATTCCGGTGGAAGAACGTTCTCTCTGAGGCCAGTCATCTCACCTGACTATTTACACTCTTCATGCTTTTGTCTACAGAAGATTTCTGGAAGCTTCAAAGAAAAGTAAAACCCAAGCACATGACAAATGTTAAAAGTGGCAGTGTCACAAATAAAAATAACACTGTGAACATGAAATGGTGCCGAGAACGAGGCAGAATTGAATGAACTGGGTCAGTTATAAGCTTTTCAGCAGACGAGGCAAAACGAAAGTGTTAATTATGTAGTTTAGTTTCTTGGAAGTAAAACTAAGTTTTCAGAAGATGCACAACCAGTCTTTTATGAGCAGCAAAGAAGACTCCCTCTCAGGGTCCATCACTGTGTGCTGTATATAAAGTCACCCAGCGTCATTAACATAGGCTCTCTCAGTTTGTTTCCAGCGTCTTTATTTTTCAGTCTGACATCATTACACGTATGTACTATTGTCCTGAAGTGACCCGGAGTAAGAGCAGGAATTCTCGTGGTCAGTGGGATGTGGTCTAGGGCTCCCACTCTCCAAATTCTTTTGAGTTAGACGTGAACGGCGAATATCAGCAGAGTAAGCTGAAGTATGGACCACCTCCACAAAGCTTTTGGTCACTACTGGGTAGCAAGAAGTTCAAGGTTGTGTGCCCCAGCCTGTGGTGTGGGTGTCCCTAATCCATGTTTCTGAAAAAGACCAATCTCCAGAAGTTCACAGATGACTTATGGGCAGAGTTGATAGTCTCTTCTGGAAGCTTGAGATGAGGAAGGTATCTTCCTGTATAAAGTATGCTTTCATCTGTTGCACAGATGTTGTCTCTTTCAGAAGACAAGGTGGTCAAGGAAATAAGAACCACATAGAGGGGGATGGCTCACTGGGTAAGAGCAGAAAACTTGAGTTTCGAGAGCACATGGGCCTTGGCCAGGGCAGTTCAATACCTTCTCGCTTCCACAGGGACCAAACAACTCACAGACGTTCAATACTTATTAAGAAAAGGCAAAAGTAAAGGTGTCATTTTGGAAACTGCAGGTATTTGGGGGAGTTCCACATGGGCCCAAATTAACACTGGATGCCTTTTCTGTTCGTGACGTTAGAGTGCCCCAGTCTCCCTCACCCCAGACTTGTTTCCATTTCCTGGTACGTGCTAAGCAGTTGTGACTTAAGTGTGTTTGTAGTACCAGAGTCTTCTAGATTGTGTTCAATTAAACAAATCACCCGTGCATAACCAAACAGCCTCCCATCACATAAAATCACTCCTGCCTTGTTAAAATCACATTTGTTACAGGAACTCTTAAAAACATAAGGTGCCTCTGAGGAAAAATTATTACTACCCATATTGCAACAGGAAATAATGCTTCCTATAAATCAATACCAGCAGGGATGTTCCTATTAAAAAGGGGTGCACAGGTCAATTGCTAATTTCCAGTTGACAGCGTAATTCAGTGAGGCATGCTGTGCCCTTATGGTGGCTAGTGATCATCTTTAAAGAGAGCAGGGCTTATTTTATTCAGGTACTGATGGAAGCAATTTGCCATAAACATAAAATAAAATCAGAGTTTCATATGTCATCTTGTTTTAGATATTTTCTTTTTAAAAAACCAGATTTATTGAGGTATATATGATACACCCAAAACTGTAGCTATTTCCTGTGTACAGTTTGATGTTTGGGTGTATGCAAATTTCCGCGATACCATTAAACACAATTAAGTCAATAGATCCAACACTTTTCAAAATTTCCTTTTGCCCCTTTGTGTGTTTTCTTTTTGTTATTATTATTATTTGTGTGTGTGTGTGTTAAGAACACTTACCAGGAACCAGGCTGTCTCAACAGCATTTGAAGTAACTGTGTCAGTAACTACAGATATTGTGTTGTACAGCACAGCCCTGGGATTTATTAGTCTTGTATGATCATAACTTTGTAACCATTGAAAACCAACCCCCTCCCTTCCTCTCTCCAACCTCTGGCAAGCACTCTTGTATCCTCTGATTCTATAAATTTGATGATTTTAGATTTCTTATATTAGTGGAGTCATGTAATATTTGTCCTTTGGTGACTTGCTTATGTCACTTAAGCTCAATGTCCTACAGGGTCATCCATGTTGTCACAGTGGCAAGATTTCCTTCCTTTTTAAAACTAAATTTATATACATACACACACAGCATCTTCTTATCCACTCATCTGTGGATGGGCCCTGGGCACTGAGTATGTCCACACCGTGGCTGTCGTAGAGAATGTTGCGATGAATGTGGGGGTGCAGCTGTCTCCTCAAGACCCTGATTTCAATTCTTTCAGATACTTATCAAGAAATGGAATTGGTGGATGACGTGGCAGTTCTAGTTTTCAATTTCTGAGGAACATTCACCGTGGTTTCTATACCTGCTAAACCATTTTGCATTTCCACCAAGTATGCAACCTTGTCAATTCTTTTTAAAATTATAGCCATCCTAACACATGGGAGAAGATAACTCATTGTAGTTTTGACTTGTATTTCCCTGATGAAGAGTGATGTTGAGCATCTTTTCATGTAACTGTTAGCTGTTGGTATGTCTTCTTTTGAAAAATGTTTATTCAAGTTCTTTGCCCATTTAAAAATAGGTTTATTTATTTCTTGTTAAATTATAGGAGTTCCTTATGTATTTGAGATATTAATCCCCTATAAGATGTATGGTTTGCAAATATTTTCTGCCATTTTGTAGATTGCCTTTTTGTTCTGTTGATTGTTCTCTCTGCAGAAGCTTTTTCACCTTTAAAGATGGATGGGTTTTCATCAGTCTTCATGGACATTATTTTGGAACTTTCCAATAAGATTTCAGTTTAATCTAGGCACAAATGTTTTTCTTACTCAGAATACTAAGGCATTATATTCTTAGGGAAAACATTTCTGAGAATGTTTAAATACTCAGTCTTTTGCATGTATTTCTTTTGATGTCTTAAAGGCTATTTTAATTGAAAATCGGGAAAGTGTGAACCAGACATCAGTTTAATCTAAACCTTGATTCAGTCTCTAGTAGTGATGTGCGTGACTGGTTACATTGCCATGTTTGCATCTTAGCTGGGAAGATCATTAGGCTCTGGTCATTATTTGCCGAGGTCAGCACAGGTAGTAATAGGTTAGATCTGGTATTTTTAATCCCAAAGCTCTTCAGCTGTCTCCCATGTGAAGATAACAAAATGACACTCTTAATTTTTTTATTAGCGCTTCAGAAACCCCTTCACATACATTATCTTATTTGCTTCTTGCAGCCGCCACATGAGACAGGCAGGGCAAGACTCATAATTCCCACTGACAGATGAGGAAATTGGGGATCAGAAGGTTAAGTGGCTCATCATGGGCATGCTCCTTCTCTGATGAAAGGCATCATTTTTTGTAGAAAGGAGCATGGCGTGGGATAAAAGATACCAGCTCAGGAACCAGTGCCTTGGAGTCCTGTCTATCCCACCTTCTTGTCTTGTCATTTAAATTCCCTGAAGCCTGTAGCTTTACATAAAAATAAGACATCTAAAATGACACACACCAAGTGGAAAGGAGACCTTACCTACAAAACCAGAGGGGTAATTTGAAGGTCGAGATAATGAATATAATGAGCAGAGAGCCAAGGAGGCCAAGAAGCAGGGGAAGGTGACAAAATGGGAGATAAAAATGCTGAAAATGGAGAGGATAGGTGACTTTTATTGCGACTCGTACTTATTCCCTTTGTTGGAACACCTCTCTGGATGTACAACTGATCACAGGCCTGTGACATTTTAGTGAGGTGGACACATTATCATCCTGGACGTTATAACACTTTCCCATTGCACTTGCCACTTCTCAGAAGGAATCGAATGTGTAGGTGTCATGTGGGGAGACACACTCTGCAAACAGTCTGAGGCCTAGGCTCGAGTGCTGTGTTTGGGAATTGTGGTGTCTTGGAGTGGGACAGAGGACCAGAGGGCATCTGGGGAGAACCCTTGTGGGGCCAGACTCGGAAGAAGGGTGAATCAAAAGTCTCAGGGACTGCTGATTTCCTGTTGATGTAATTTATTCTCTATTGGTAAATTTTGACCCAAATCATCCTAGGCATTCACTGAGAGCATTCACTGGTTTCCAACTAGGTTGTCCAAATTATGTTGAGTTTTTGAAATTCTAAACTATGTACAATACATGGTTTATATATAGCCATCATTGTGTAATCTTCAAGTGATTAGATGTTTGCAATAACTATGTTGACATTCTAAAGCATGTATAGGCTGAGGCCTGGTAGCAAGATTCTTGAAGCTGTTCGGTCTCCACCTTCTCCACTGTTCTGTTGGAGAGAACAGGTCCGGATCGAGAAGGCATAGCGTGAGCATCTATTTCAGAGTCTAATTTGCTGAGAGTTTATTGCTGGCACCAAAAATGCTACCTCTCTTAGTTCTCACACTATCAATATCATTAGTATTTAAAAAAATAGTTTTGATTGAATTTCTTCCAGTAATGCTTTAAAGTTCATCTCTCAGGGCTCTCTTTATTGTTGTTCAATGCCAAGAGCACATTCATATCTTTGTAATTTTATTTCTGTAAATTTACTTGCTCATGCCCAAGCACGCCTTCCTCTCAAATTGATGAGTTACTCCTTTTCACTGTCTCACTCCCTGAAAGAGCAGAAGGATGATCAAATTACTATGTAACACAAAGATATGTGATCTGAAGGCATATTTTACATCTCTACAGTTGGGTGTAATTTTAGAAGCTTGTATAAATCACTTTCATTCACTCCCTCCAAATCGCAGATGATAGAATGCAAGGATGCATCACAAACAAACATTTAAATGATGGGCTGATTCCAACCCTGCCAGGAACAGGTATGCCTCTGTGCTGAGGAATATGAGAAAATGTACTGTTGCTGCCAATTTAAAAATGAAATGAAGCTCTCATAAAAAAAAAAAAAACCACAAGGCATTCCTGTGTTAGGATAGTAAAATGCTTTAGCTATGTCAGCCTTATTCATAACTGTCATCTAAGTGGTAGATACATGAGATAGATGCTCTAAGAAAAATCTGCATGAAGGCGATGCAGATGTGAGCGCAGTTCCAAGACCACCAATGGTGCATCTCACACTTTCTGCATAGTCCCTCCCTTCTCTTCTCTTTGGTTACATGTGAACACTGTATTTCTGCTCTGGGCTGGAGCCTACACTACTTTTGGGAATACAGAGATGCAACTCAAGGGGCTTATGCAGCGTACCTCTAGCTTCTACCTGGAGATCTAGGATTCACAATTTCAAACCTGTGAATCTGATATGCAGGCAAAAGGCAACCTTATAAGGACAGGAATTGCAAACTATGCATGATGTTCAGACAGTGAAATACATAACAGTGTTGTATTTTAAGGACTCATTGCTTGTATTATAGCTTTTTTGCATATTTATTATCATAAAATGTTTAGTAGTATAAGATTTTTAATGTATATGTTGCATCTTGATGAATGAAGATTTAATGGCTGTTTGGCTGGATTTATCTGAAGATACAGAGCTCGTGACTTGGCAAGATTGGCAGCCACTTTGAAAGACATTCAAATAAGTAATAACAGAGAGGTTGTTACAAACCTATCAAGTCTGCAGTTAGCGTGTCTTGATTAGTTTGTGAATTGTGTTGACATATTTTAAAGCACCTGAGTCACCTTTTCATTTTAAATTAATAGAGTTTTATTTTTAGAAGAATTTTAGGTTTACAGGAAATTGAACAGAAGGTATTGAGAACTAAATTACATTTTCTCTCTCCCCCACTATTTCTCCTTTTATTGACATCTTCCACTAGTGGGCTGTATTTGCAGCAACTGGTGAATTAACATGAATACACTATTATGAACTGAAGTCCATAGCTGTAGTGTTCAACACATTGTGACAAACGTACATCGTCATTTAATCACAGTGATGGTAGGATACACATTAATTTCACTGTATTACAATTTCTCTGCACTCCACCCATTCATCCCTCCCTCTTCCTCCTAAATACCTGGCAGCCACTGGTCTTTCACTGTCTCGATAGTTTGCTTTTTTCCAGGAGGTCATATCATTGAGATCATACAGTATGTAGTCTTTTCTTATCACTTAGCAATCTGCTAATCCGTCTCTTCATGGCTTGATTACTCATTTCTTTTTATCACAGAATTGTAGTCCATCGCTTGGATGTACCAGAATTATTTACCCATTCACTTTTTGAAAGACGTCCTTGGTCACTTCCATGTTTTGGCAATTATGCAGAAAACTTCTATAAGCATGTATGTGCAGATTTTTGTGTGGACATAAGTTTTCAGCCAATTTGGGTCACTACTTCGAAGAGTGATTTCTGAGTCATAGGCTAAGATTACATCTAGTTATACAAGAAAGGGTGGAATGGCCTTCCAACTCTCCATTCATTACTCTTTAAACGTTTGCTGTGGTTACTCTCCCTCATTTCTTCTCTAAGGTTAAGTCTGCAGTAATTTGGTGAACTTGCAAAAGCAAAAGCAACACAAAACCACCACTGAGCTGGGGCGGATTGGAAGCACCTGGAAGATGCAGTGGTTTCCAACTCATCGATTTTCTTTTGTGCCCTGTCTTTTTTTTTTTTCATGGAAGTCTGGCCTCTTTCTTGACTTTGTTATTTTTATTTAATCGTTTGTGTTCTCAGTGTGAACGCATTTCTTTTTTGTTGTTGTTGTATTTTTCTAACTGACATGGAGGAGTGTGCTGTTTTGGTAAATTAATATTTATCTTCTATCGTATTATAGTCAATTGCTGGCCCTGAAATATGTCAGTTTCCCCTCTTGTGCTTTACAGCAGACAATTATTTGCCTACAGATTATGATAATTATTTTCCTTTTTTCAGTTTGTGTTTCTTATTTTTGTATTTTGCACTGGCTAGATAATCCGATTGATGTTAAATATGAAACAGCAATAACAAGAATTCTGGTTATGTTTCTTAGCTTAATCAAAGTGTTTACAATGTATAAATGTTACTCACAGTTTTTGTTGTTCTCTTAAGATAGATTTTATTCATTTTGTTGATAAAGCATCTTTCAAATTCAAGTTTACAAAGAGTTGTTTTTAAAGAAATTTGTACTTTATCATGTATTCTTTTTTTTTTTGTCTGAGGAGGTGATCATTATTTTCTTAGCCATGTTATAATTTTCCATTATATCACCTTATTCTGTCTTACATTACATTCGCTCGGGCTCAGTGGCCTGGGCTTCCCACTCGCAGGCTGGCGGGCAGCCCCATTGCCCTGCGCCCGACTTGCTCGGAGTGGAACCAGTGCTGAGCTTGAGACCTGGCTCCCTTCCCAGGACGACCTGGTAGGTGGGAGTTGATTACATTGGATTCTTTCCATCATGGACAGAACGACCATTTGTTTGTCCGGAACATGCAGACATTCTGCATAGGATTTTTCCTCCCTTGGGCGGAGCCGTTGCCAGTACCATCTCCCCGGCACCGCCTCCGATTGGGGGCCCCACCACGCCGCAGAAGTGTGGCCAAAGATGTAGTCCGACAGCCTTCCTGGGCCACCGCAGGCCCCCCTACTCAGGGGACAGCGGGCTTGATGACACAAGAGCATGGCGCACTGAAGACCCGCTTGTGACCTAATTAGCATCAACACCCAGAAAGGTTTGAATCAGCTTCTGGTGTGAAGTGCTGAGTTTTCCAAAGCCAGCGTCCTCGTCCCAGGAACCAAGGCAGGACACGGGGGTGGCTGGTCACATTTACATAATTACCCTTTCACAGAAGTTTTGCTCTCTGTCCCCTTAGAACCCTGGTCCTTGGGAGGTTTTGGTTCTGAAAGGAGATATGTCTGTCAGATGACAAACAGTGGCTTCCTGAATTTGGAAACTGGCATGGCCACTTGCTGTTGTAGGGTTTTCACCCTGCCGGGCCAGCCACAGATGATCACAACAGACGAGGGTGTTGGATTCCGGTGCACGTTTGAGTGAACGCTCTCTGGTTGTGTCTCATCATTTGATTTTCTTCCACTTTTTTTGTCTCACTCAAAATTTTGTTTCTTTTCATTTTTTAAACAACTTTCACTTACATTTGCTATCTAAGGTTTTACTCTGATATCATTCATTATCTGCATATTTATCTTTATCCTTTTTTATCCTCTGGTTCATTTAAATAGAATTGTTTTTTACCTTCTTTAGTCAAGAATATAATTTATGTAATTTATACTGTTTCTTGTTTTATAACATTTAAGAACATCCATTTTTCTTAAATTCAGATTTATGTTTACAAAGTATTGGTCTTATTGTTACTGCTTTTTAAATTTTTTAGTGAGATTTAAACTTTTCATGAATACTGTCTTTTTCTATTTTTTCTCTTAAAAGTTTTTTGATTATTTACCTCTTTTTAAGCTGATGTTTTTCCTTTTGCTTACTAAGTTTTTAAAAATATGGAAGGATGTTGATTTGGGCGTATCATGTATGTCGAAATGGTTTTTCCCTTGGCCTTCTTTTGATTTTGCATTTTTACTTACATAAACTTTAAGTTATATACTATTATTTAATTTACACTTTTATCACTTTATTTTTGTTCAAAATTTTCCCAAATAATTAATTAATTAATCCGAGTTTGCTTAGAGAACACATATTTTCCCAGAGATGAGGGATGTTGCCTTGACTATATGCTGTTACCCGCCTTGCATTTGTCTAAACGTGTATGTATACCATTCTGATGGTCAGGGACCTGTTGCTGGATATTTCAAGTTTTGTGTATCTTCTAGAGATCTCACAGGAAGAGCATTTTTTGGTTCCAAAATTATCCATCGGTGGAATGTAGACTTTTCCCTTGGGGGAGAACTGTTGTACTTTCTTCGGAAGCTCTGACGCAGGTTGACTGAGGACGGGTGGTAAGGGGAGGGGAGGAGACTGAGAGCAAGGAGCTCCATGAGGTTATCTGGACCTTCAGGGTCTTCTCAGGCACTTGCTTACTTCTGCTGGTTGGTGGGATGCTGTGGTTTTTAGGGTTGATGGACAGCACTAAGCCCTGGCATGCCGCATAACTGCCTGGTATATTCATATTCACTCACTCCTATATTCATTCCCTTATTCATTCACTCTAGCAGCAGGCAGCAGTAAATGGTTTCTTAAAAACAGATGGGTGACTTGCCACAGAAGGCATGGCTAGCTCACAACAGCCTGCTGATGTTCACAGAGCTTCTCTTAGCAAGGTTTTCAGCGTAGAGGAGTTAATGAGGGACCGGACCCCTGCTGGGCCTGTGGGGTCAGGAGTGTTGATGGGCAGAGCCTACTTCCTTCACGGCCTGGACCAGATAAAGGCCTTCTCCTCCTCTGGTTTATACTCAAACCTGGCAAACTTTCAGGTCCCTTAAGGAAAACTTCCAGGTCCCTTAATAAAAGAAACAGAGCAGCACACCAGATGTATTGCTTCCAAAAATTCAAACAGGCCCAGGGATCATGGGACTATTTGTTAGTGCCAGGAAGGATGAGGTGTGACATACTTCTTCATTCTGGAAGGAATTTTCCAGCACAGTGCAGACACTGATTCAATTTCACATTCCTAGATTTTGTCAAATGGAACCTTGCCCTAAGCATCTCCTTATGTCTTTAATCAATCAAGGATTAATCGCGGCTTTAAGAGCCATCCATAACACTGCAAATAGCCCTAATATATCCTTTTATTTATATATCTTACTATTAATGGTCATTTGTGTTATTCCCAATAATGGATCATTAAAATGCTTTTAAGAATATCATTATGTGGTATATATATGTGCGGTGGTGGGTTTTATTGTCCTGCCCCTCATTTCTGACTATAAAGAAAGCAATATTCTCTGTGTCATAACTGAGCGTGGAATTTGCTACAACAGTTTTCAGAATACCCATCACCTGGGTAACGAAGGACGTTTCTATTGCCAGTTTTCTAAGAGTTTCTAATCATGAATGGATGTTGAATTACATCAAACACCTTTCTTTCGTCTACTGAAACACGCATGCTTTTCTCTTCTACCCTGTTAACGTGGTAGCAGAAATTGCAGTCCCTGTCCAATGGGCCTTGGCTTGCCAGTGTGTCCAACTTCCCCATGCCAACACCTGCAGTTCTCCTCCCAAAAACTGTCTTGGAAGTCGAAGAAGGCTCTTCTGCCCATGCACAAGGCCAGCTTAACGTGCCTGGAAAGTAACCCTCTTTCCCTCGTCCTCCTTCAACCCATAGCTGGCAGGAGTTGGTATTTAAATATTGCAGGTTCTTTTTTGGAGGGGGATCAGCCTGAGGGGTGTAAAACACACCCCTGCTTACTTAGTTTCCCCAAGGGATGGAACTCAGGTAGCCCACAGGGACAGCTGGCTTGACAACAAATGCTGTCATACTTCCTCCTCCTCTGCTTGTGGGTCTGAATCTCCCCAACAAATCAATTACCCTCAAATCGTGGTCTCACTGTCCGCTGTGGAGACTAACAATTTAAGACCATTGAGAATCTCGTTGTTTTTTCCAATTTTTGCTCCTGAAATAAAACATGTTCATTCTGTGTGGTGTAGTAGACATCAATGGATTTCTTTTGTTATAATTCTGGAGAGGACAGTTGCACTTATATTCATGAGGTAGGTTAGTCTGTAATTGCCCTTTCTCATTGTCATTGTTAAGTTCGCTAGCAAGGTCATGCTCGTCTCATTAAATGGGTTGTAGACGATGCCATATTTCTATTCACTGAATAATATGGGAAAGACTGGAATTGTTACCTCTTTGCATGTTTCCAGGTAAGCTTGAAGCCATCTCGGTCCTACATTTTTTATAGTTTCCCCCATCCCCGTAGTGTGTATGGAAGTTATCAAGGCCTCCAGGGGGCTGTTTCATTATGATCTGCAGGTCCTGTCAGCTTGATGCCATCTGCAGGCTGCCCGAGGGCTAGTGGGGAAGACTACATCATGAGTCAGACTTAGAAGGTCAACAGAGATTTCTGGTAAGATGGCAGAGGGATACTTTCATCCCTGCCAGGTAAAAAAAATCTTTTTATTTATTCTAATTGCAACAAAGTAGAACACTACCCAGTTACTAACTGCATGACGCGTACCGGGAGCTCTGCTGATTTGCTCCAGTGAGCAGCTACGATTGCTCTCAGCTCCTCATTATGCTGTGGTAACCCAGAAGCCATGCAGGTGAGCTCAGCTGGCTTTTGTATGACCAAAGAAAGAGGTAAATGCTTCATCTGTGACTTTAATAGTGTCACCTATTTGTCATTGTTTTTTATTGACTGCTTGGGTAAAGAGAAAGTCAAAGTTCCTTCAAAAACTTATAGTCATTACTTTATGAGGCAGAAAACCAATATAGAGGTTTTTTCCCCCCCATTGCTGAAGGTATACAGTTCAACCGTGCTTTTAGGAGTTGGGGGAATAATTGCAGGTGGGTATAGAGGCCTCCATGGGCAGACAATAGATTTTGGGATTATTGTATTCATCATCTGCTCACTAGGTCTTGGACTGATGCGCCCCAGAGACCCAGGGCATGGTGTTAATGCTGAGACACTGACCAGTGTAGCACAGTATGGTCTGGGCAGCCTCCTGCTTCCATGCAAGGCTGCTCTCCAAACGTCTCCGGTCCCTTTGAAGATGCTGAGAATGATGTTCTCAGCATGCATGTGAAATATTATTGTTGAGGCCAATGATCCCTTCAATGAATCTGGCTCTGGTGATAGGTTTTGATGAAGAATGTGACCTTACTGCACTGGCCCAAAACTCTGTTTGCAAGAAATGGAGGGTTTTCCTTATGAGGGTATCACCCAAATCAGGTGTGGCTTCCCGAAGGGTTTCCTCACTGGAGTTCCCACAATCCATCTGCTCTTCCTGACTGGGTCAGATGATCCTGCTGGCCTGCCTGGTTCCCACCCCTGCCTTTCCTCCAGGGATTAAATATCGCCACCCAAAGTCTGCCATCGGTTCCCTGGTGTCTGGGGACTGCTGGGGTGCTACATGCTGCTCTCCAGGGGCTTCTCAAGGCTTTGAGGAAGGAAATGTCCTCTGGAGGGACTTCTCATTTATTAAGCAGGGTGGAACTATTGCAAACACATAGGAAGGGGTTCAGATGGTGATAAGTCTAAAATCAGAAGATAGAACCCCAAAAGAGAACACCCAGACCACAGCACAGGGATCCCCCTCCTATCCCAACGCCCGTCGTGCCCCTTTAGTGGGGGATGGAGAAGGCACACCTCTCACTTCCTGGGATCATCTCTGACTTCCTGGTTTTAAGAAACATAGTAAGAGTTTAGAACTCAGATTATTGTTTTATATTATATGCTGTCATTTAATTATTCTTGCCATTTGTATTACATTTTGGGATAAAATACAACTATGATTTTTTTTTCAAATTTTGGGTTGTAAGACCAATTTAATGATTTGGGACAAGTTTTAACAAAACAAAGCAGAAAATATTAGAGTGCATTTCATAGCATGCACAAAATAAGGATGAATATTGTTTTGTGAAACTTTGGTTTCTTTTCATATGCAGTGAAATACAATAAAATATCCAGTAATTCTTTACATTGAATACAATCTCTTATGGTACACAGTTTATATTATGCCTGTTTAGTTTTGAAATTGAATTTGACTCCTGTCTGATTTGAAGTATGTAGGTAAGCATAGCTTTCAAGAAGAGTAGATACTATATACTATTTTTTAATGAGCCTGGGGTATCTCAGAATAGTTTTGTTTATTTTAACAATGACAATCTAATTTAACACAGTATAAAATAATATTTCCCCACTGTACTTTTTAATCCATTGTCTTTTGGAAAACTCTAAGGTCTTTCTGGTTTTTTGATCATTTTTTTCTGTGTACCTGTAGAGTTCTTTCCTCCTCCTTCCATCTTATTACAATATTTTACCAAACGAGTGTCTAGGAGTGAAATCTCTTTATTTTCAATCTGTCTATGCTTTCAATTGGCATACTCCTGTTTTTATTTCAAACGACATTTATAATCGTAAGTAGTTCAGTCCTACGTTAAAAGTAGTTCCACTAACCTTTCTGCCTTTCCATTTCCTCCTCAAAATTAGCAATGGTAAAATAGCATTAAAATATGAAGTCAAATTCCCTCCTGCCTAATAGACCGGGCAGTTCCAGACTGAACTATTTGAATGATACAATGTTCTTTGCAAAAGAGTCTTGTTTACAAGCTCAACTATACGCAGTAAGAAGTTGACTCCAGAGAGAGCCCGCGCCCTAGCTCAGGATACGAGCCCACAGCGGACCTGCAGGAAGGGTCCCATCCCGCCGTCCTTGGTGCTGCCTTGTCTGGCTTTCCCTGTCTGATCCTTTCTTCTGCCCTTCTCCCCTCAGGTATTGGGTGACTATCCTTGCTGCGGTCGGTAAGCCCGGCTACACAGGCTTTGCCATAGGAGTTTTGCACAAGCCTGGAAACCTCTTCCTCCAGGCGCCCTGCTGCTTTGCTACTTGTCCTTCAAGTTTTCCTTCAATGTGGCCTTTGCGGAGCAGCATCTCCTGACCTCTTACAGTCACACTCCTTCATATCGTCCTACTGGGTTTTCTTCTTAGAATTTATTGCTGTCATGGGCTCACTCTGTCTCCACCTTGGTGTAGGAAAGGACCCTATCTACTTCATCAATCAAACTATAAAGTCTATGACACTTCCTGAATGCTAGACTGCTCCCCTAATTAGTGAGAGGTTATGTAATTAAAATTATTTGGGTTGTACATTTGAAATTATGTGCACACTTATTTTGTAGCTTCATAGTCTTAATCCCCAAGATGCAATCATCAGAGCCTATGTATTATTTAAGACAGAAATTATATTTCCTTTTGTGATTATTTTTCTACAGAAACTACCAAGTTATATTTAATATTTTATCTTTTATATAGTATCAATGGTAGCTGCATATATTTTGTAAAATTATACATTTAGCATTAGTTCCAAAAATATAAAGACACTTAAAAATATATGTTTTTTTGCCAAATATACATACACACTATTTCCCTAAATATGTCTTATTTCCAAAACTTTAAGGTAAACTAATTCAAAATTATAATAGGTCCTTTCAGGTGCTTAAAACCATCTAAGTATTCTTGTGGGCAAGCAGATCATAATTTAATTGTTTTCAGAATCAATGACTGTGAATGGCCATCTCCAAACAAATACACACACAGAAATATGCATACAGTTCCAGTGGGCTCATGGCCTCCCCAACCTCACTTACAACTCAGATTAAGCATTTTGGATTTGGATGGTTCTGTTATCCTATGTCATCCTCAAGTGTTTTCAGTGCATTGTTTCATTTGTAAGCAACTTGTAAGTTTTTAAGAAAGAGCCAAAGTGCTTGACTTGAATTCAGGTAAGCAATGTCAACTTCTTAATGGTTTCCTCTTTTTGAAAAGCATTGCATAACCTGGGAGACCAAGGGTGAGGAAGTCAGGTAACTTATTTCCAGTCTTTACTTGTTTGTATGGTCCTCTTTGCATACTGATAGTCCCAGAGGGATGCAATATATGGTGGAAAGGACTAGCTGACCTCCTTAATTTGTTATAGATTCTATTCCAGTTTTAAGGTTCCACATAAACTTGTGAGTCTGGAGAAACAGTGTCCCGTGGTTTTTTTTCCCAAGAGGCTGGTGAGTCAGACTCTTGGTAGCATATTGACAAAAGTGTCTTGTTCTGGGCACTAATACAATGAGTCTAATGAGCTTGTCCCAAGCTAACACATCCTTTACTTCCAGCAAGCAAGTGATAAAGATACACATGTATGTTGCCATAGAATTGACTAATCTTATGGCCCAAATTTTGGATAAAAGTATATTACATGGTAGATTTTCTCAACCTGATGGAATTTGAACCAGTATAGTATACTAATTTATGGTCAAATGCATGTGATCGTTAAAGCCCAGATAGACTTAATAGATAATAGTTATCTTACCATTCTCTTATGCATTGCATGTTTTAAACTTTGAAGGAAAATAAATTTCTAAGTATAAAATACTGCAATCAAATCCTTTATTTATTTTTCTCATTAGGCTGAAATAATAACCAAATGAACAAGAAAAGTGTCAATAAAAGATTTAGCATGAAACATTAATTCTCAGAAGATAATGTCAAGAATATTATGAAAATATGCACATTGCCTATAATCAAGTTGCAGAAAATCGATGCATTTACCTTTGAAAAGCAGAGGTATTCATTGCCTTCAAGCTTCAGGTTAGGACCTTAGGCTGGAAGATGATGGTCTCCTGGGTTTGTTATGAAAGAAAATGGAAGGATCTCTCTGGAAGGGAAACGTAGGTCATTTCTGTCTCAACCCACATCGATTCCATAGTGACTATGGAAGACACGCAAAGTTCTGTCCCATCATTCTTTGCCAGAGGAGAGCACAGGTTCTATAGAAAATAGCCTGAATTGTCATAAAACCCAAAATAAGAATGGAACATGTAAAATTATAATCCACTTAACTAGCGGACACTGAGTGCATGATCTTCTTCAATCAGAAATTTGCAATCGTCTTTTGCATATTCTATTTAGCCAACAACCACATTTTCATTTTTAATCAGGAGACATTAAGATGTAATTAGGAGCAAATAACAGAATGACAAAGCTACAAAAAAAAACAAAAACCAAAATGCATCAAGGTCCCAGGAAGCACACGTTTAGCTAGCCACAGCAAGAAGCACTTGTCCATGAATCCAGGGAATCATGGCGGCCTCTTCACCTTCCCCAAGTTCACCTCCAAGGCCAATTCTCTAGGAGCATTGCTGCTCTTTGACGGTGATGATGGTGATAATGATATGAAGGTTGTGGTCAAAACCAGAGAGGGTGCATTCCTTAGAGTCAAGAGACCCTCGAACCTCAACAGACGTCATATAGAAAGAAACGTAGCAAATTCCAACAAGCATACACACAACAGAATTAATTCATTTATCAGAGACCAATACAATTTTGAATACGCATTTTCCAGAAAGAAGCATGGGCCAACAGAGACCACCCGCAGCTGCCAAACCTGTGGAAGTGAAATGATGCATTACAAAATTCCCACAACATACGAGTCATAGGTGAGAAACGAATGGTTTATCAAAAAAAAGTTGGCCGATGACCCAACATATAGATATTTATATGTATATATTTATATATATAATGATAAAAATCAGCTTGCATGAAGGTCATAGTCTATCTACTTTGAAGTTATATCACACATACTATAAGCAATTTACAGAATTTGTCAGATTTGCATATACAGGAATTGCAAAATGAATTAAAATACATTGAAATATAGAACACTCAAAATGTATTTCTATAAACCTCCCAGGATTGACAGGGATTGGCCGTAATCAGCACTTGCCACCATTGAACAGGAACTACAATCAAGAAAAAGGAGGAAAATCCAAGAAAAAGGAAAAATTAGAAAAAAAATTCTCTCTTTCATTCTTTCTTATTTAAAATAATGTTCTCCTTGTTGCCTCGTAGTGTTGGTAATTTTGTTGTTGCCCCCCCAAACCGGGGTTTCATCTGGTGATATTTTATGTTCTGTAGTCTTTTCCCTTCCATTTGCTTCCTGCAGACAATGGGTCTTTTGGTAGGAAATCTGTGGTATCCATAGTAAGTATTTACTATCCCGATGACGTTCAGGCCAACCCCTGAGATGATTAAATAGCCAGAAGAAAAGGGAAAAAATAGATCTTGCTATTGGAAAATGTCCTATCGCTTCACACTAATTCTCTCCAAACAAAAGATCAATGATTTGCCCAAGAACACATTATGAACAAAGCGTGTGAAAGCCTCTTCGTTTATGCTTCCGGAAGCAGGCGCTCCTTGGGTAGGCAATTAGACTACAGTGGGTGCGGAGTGGTGCTTGGAGTTTAGGGTCAACTTTGCTGTCCGCTCCGTAGATTTTACAGGCGATTTGCTCTTTGCTTTAAGAAGAGAAAGTGATATTGGAAAAAAGTCAGCACTTTAGATTAAAGCAAAGCACCCTTCACAAAGCCACAAACAAGAAGCAGGACAGAAAGTCCATGGCTTGTAGCTATCCTGGCACCTGCGGAAGAAGTTATAAGATATTCGCTCATCTTGAAGATTTCCAACGCTCCTTATCAGGCTGTTTAAACACATACACATACATATTTAATTAGCTCGCCAGCTTGGCTCTGGTGCCCATGAATGTCTTGGCATGCACTGTAAATGACAACACATACAAAGCATTTCAGTCCCGGGCAATCGGTCGTGCTTGTGTTTTCAAACAACGCCTTTCCACAGTGGGGACACGCGGAGGAACAGATCCGGAACAGCTTCCTTCCTGCCCTTCTCTGGGGTCCTTCTCTATGGTCATGGGGCTGTTCCTCTACCGGTGCCTACAATACCAATGTGCCCTGCTCTCCTGTGGCTTAAGCCTGAAACCGCAGGAGCTGCCACCCAAACCGAGAGCAACAGCGTCTGGTGGGCGGGGCCTGTGTTCGGGGATGGGCTCGTGTGGGCGTTTTCTTTTCCTGGGAGATCTTTCTCAATGTTACCCTTGAAATCGGAGGGAAACAGTTAGTGCTATCAAGAACTGACAATTTTTGAAAGACCTTCGAGACCTCGTAAGGGAGACAAGTCCATTGTACTTTTGCAATTTTTCTTGATGCATTTTATCTAAAAGCTTCTAGTTACAAATGATGTATCAGGTATTGTTACTAGTAAGAAAACAAGAATGTAATTGGGCTCAAAGCATTTTTCTCTTTATTCCTTTTTAATTGGAGAAAGATTAAAAGGGTTTGGGGGGTAAGGGCAGAGAAATTCAACGTCTTGCGTATTGCAGCCAAATCGTGTGTACGTCCACACTGGCAATGACAGCAAAGCAGGCACAAGTACAGGGCTGTCACAAAGTGGCTGCCGTAGCACCGTGGGGGGCTTGCTTCTCCCATGACCGTGTGGTTGCCTCCCCTGGCTGCTTTGCTGTCAGGTCACTTTAGTGCGGTCACAGACTCACCCCTGTTGGGTAGGGGAGCCACGTGGTAAACGCAGGATGTCCTCAGAGAAACCTAACGCCTGAGCGCCCAGTGATGGGTCTCTGGAGAGTGCTCCCTCTCTCAAACTGGGTGCTAAAGGTCAAAAATGCAAGAGCGGCAGTACAGTCCCTGTGAAACTCTAAGAACAAAGATGGTGTGGGGGAAACAAATACGATCTATGAAGAACCACTAGCACCAGAGTTTTCCAAAATTAAATATGTGTTCTTGGTATCCTTGGCAGAGAGATGCTTTGACAGGGACTCATTTTTTGAGAAAAAAAAGAGGGATGATTGATTACCTGGCTCCTTAAATCATTAATGGCACTTGACACAATGTCTGATATTGAATAGAAGTTAAAAAATGCTGACAGCAACACTCCTAAGTAAAATGGTTCACTCTTTAGAGAAGATAGTTTGTGAAATCGTGGTTTCCTTTTTAGCACGGGCATTGCAAATCGGCTCAAGTGGACTGAAACAGTGTATTAGTCTCCCCTTTCTAAAGGGATCGCCCAGGACAGAAAGCACCTGGCCCCTCATTCCTATGAGATATAAGGGAACAGCCGCCACATTTGACTGCCACTTCCATC
This sequence comes from Artibeus jamaicensis, assembly GCF_021234435.1. NCBI lineage: Eukaryota > Metazoa > Chordata > Mammalia > Chiroptera > Phyllostomidae > Artibeus > Artibeus jamaicensis. The sequence goes on along the minus strand of NW_026521195.1, from coordinate 2,572,517 downwards.
CCCAGTATGTCCAGCATGTGCAAGTTAAAGCAAAATTTGCATTGACACTGTAATTGCGAAGAAATGTAACTATGCACTGAAGAGAGTATTTGAAGGCTACTCAAACTCTGAACTGCCACGTTACAGCCAATGTACCATTATAACACAGTACTCCCCTCCCCCACATTATTCATCCATTCTAGGCACATGCATTTTCTAGCATATTTTTAATTAAATGACATTTATTTCTTTCAGGCCAATGACAAAGTTTTTCTTTCCTGCACAGTAAATTCTGAAGCAAATCACCAATCGTTTTATAGTTTATGCCTTGAACAAAGAGTTATGTACTTTATCTTTGTAATCTCAAAGACCACCTAGTGAAATCTGAGAATCTAAAATACTATAATCTGTCTTGTGTAAGTGTCACAAATACTCATCATAGTCAATTTCATTAAGAGGTACACTATCCTGAATATAACATTATTTACTCTTATAAGTACACACATCGCTTATCAAACATGCTATGGTGTATTCTATAGACAGTCAGAAATTTTTCTTGGAAAAAGACTTGGGCCACTCACTCAGCCTTACTCGCACTGTGAGAGCAGGGACATGCCATTCACACTGTCATGAACCTATGAGAGCCAGGGCTGCGGTCAGGAGCCCTGGGCTCTAACTGTGTCTGCCACCATGTACCCCTAAGATCTCAAATATAGCACTTATTTCTTCCATGGTTTCTAAGAGGAGCATAGTAACTATTCATGTATTTTTCCATATTAGTATGCCAGACCTTGTGTTGGACTAGATAGAATCAAAACTTTCTCTCCTTCCTTCCTTCCTTCCTTCCTTCCTTCCTTCCTTCCCTCCTTCCTTCCCTCCTTCCCTCCCTCCCTCCCTCCCTCCCTCCCTCCCTCCCTCCCTCCCTCCCTCCTTCCTTCCTTCCTTCCTTCCTTCCTTCCTTCCTTCCTTCCTTCCTTCCTTCCTTCCTTCCTTCCTTCCTTCCTTCCTCTATGCCCAGTGCAAGCAGGATAAGCTCTTTACTCCCTAACATGACCAAGCAACTCTTGCCCTCCAATAACCTGCTGTCCACTGTGTCTGTCCCCACCCACTCCTTGTAAACCCCTCTCGCCCCTGAACCTCAGCGGTGTTTTGGTTTTGCCTTTCCTATGGTCATGGCATGGCTTATACGGGCCTGTGAGTCATTATAGTCCTATCTCATCTCACTGACTACCCTATAAGCTCCTTAAAGCCAAGGGCTGAAGTTTTAGCAATTGTTTTTCACCACTCTCAATGTCTAAAACAATGCCTTGGGAGCTTTTAAATGTTTACTCCCAACACAAAATACTCTGCTGAGGAAGGAAGAGAGATGCCTCTCTGTAAGTCCCGTGATGGACCCAGACAGGGAGCGAGCGTCGGCGACGAGCCCAGACAGAATCCAGAGGTTTCTCTCCGCTCGGAAGGCCCTTTTGTGACCTCCTTCGACTTCTATGCAAAAAAGATGCTTTTCAATTGATTTCATGCTTAAATGTTTACATGATGCTCTCTCCAGGGTCATTCCTTGGAAGACAGGGGAGCATTTCCTTGGTTTTGCGAGTGGAGAAGTCTAGGAGTCTTCTAAGTCCAAGGAGCGTGGACACTTAGCTTCCAGTTTTCAGCCCTTTTTGCCCTGCATGCAACAGCCAGTCCCATCACCTTCCCTGCGATGAGGGCGTGCGAGTGTTCATTTCCGCAGAGGGTGCCCGTGACAGTGAGAGTTGGGCCAAGGAGAACTATGAAAAAATCTCAGGTACTTCATCTTCACTATAATGATTATTTTAGAGAGCAACAGAAAATTCCATCGATTTCTTTAAAACAAAACAGAACAAACAAGCAAAAAAAATGACAACTCAGTCATGCATGGCATGGTGTCCTTAGCAAGAAGGGGGAAATGACACACAGTTACTCCACCATCGCGATTGTCATTGTCATTGAGGGCCCAGCCCCCACCTCCACGCCTGGTTGAACTCAGCACAGCATCCGGGACTGGTACGCCCACCTTGAGCCCCTGGATCTGCGGTCCTGAGGCCGGCATGGGGCAGGCTTGTTTAATAAACGCTGCGCCCCTCTTCTTGCTCTTGTCAGTCTCCAAAAGCATGAAACGGGACTGGGCATCTGCTACATGCCAGGGAAGGTGCCGCAGGCACTTCGCATGCGTTGTGTCAGGCGTCTCCAACACCCTGTTACACTGCAGATCAGGAGCATCTAACTCAGTGACATGGGGTAATGTCCCCCAGGTCCCATGGGTGACCGGCAGTAAGGCAAAAGTGCAGAAATGAAGAAACATCGATGCCGCGAGGACACCTGGGATGCAGGTGAGCTCCTTTCTGGAACTCCTGGGACAAGTGCCCTGCCCGCCCTGTCTCCACATCTGTTAAATGGGGATGGGGAGCCATGGCCGAAAGGCACACTAATCTTTTCAGGGGCAATGCAGTGCTATACCATGCTGGAGTGAAAAAACTTGTTGGTAGAACACTTCTTTCTCCAACTCTGAGCTGATAAATACTGAATATGAAAACATCAGCCTCTTAATTGTCTTGGACATTAATAATAAAGTTTGTTTTGCTCCATGTGGTGTACTAAATGTCTTACAATAATATTTTGAACTTTTCATATTACAGACTTTTAGAATTTAAACTTTCCTTCAAATTCATTTAAATAGTTGGGTGAGAGGTGGCTTCACCATTATTCGTAGATGTTGTCTTCTTTCTAAGAGCTTCTCTTTTCCCAGCTTTTTATTCTGATTTGAAAGACTGGGACCCTTGATCAAGCTGGTTGATTGTTCACAGGGCCACTCTCAGTTAATGGCGGGCACGGACAACCAGAGTGCTGGTCTACCAAGAGAGATCATCAGAGAGGGTGTGAGTGCTAAATTCAAAGGGCCGAGCGCTGAGGCACAATCTAGAGAGTTGACCCCCTGCCCCCAACGTTGACCAGCTCTTCCAATGCCCACTCTCTCTGGGGAGTGACTCTTGGATGGGTGAACTTCCTGTGTGAGGACAACTCCCAGTTGTGGTTTAGATCACACCGGGGACGGTCACAATTCAGGGTCCCTGTCTGTAGATTTGGGTGCTGTTCCCCATATGCTCTTCTCTTCTTTTTTTGGTTTGAATATCTAGCAGAATCAAAAGAAGTTAAGAAGAAGAGAAAGAAAACAATTTCTTTCCCGCCGAGGCTTAGCGGTCTGACTCCAGATCCTGTATTTTGTAAATGTGACTATTAGTGGTACTTTTCATACAAACAGACCAAAAAACGGATGTCCTCCAGTAACAAAAGAAGCAACAGTCTGATGATTTTATTTTTGTCTGGGAAGAGGCCCAGCTGAAAAAGAACAGAGCGCCTGGCTCCAGGAACAGCCCGGCCTTGGACACACGTCTCCTTCGGTACGATGACAGCCAGTTTTGGGCATGGCCGTAGCTGGGGGAGAAAACCTGAGCTAGCCTTTCATGCAATTTTTATTCTGGCTTGCACATACTAAGTAACTATTTAAGTGGAAAAGTCACATAATAGGATGATTCTATCCTAAACATTTTTTGTTAAAGAATACCTTTTTGTTAGAATTCTTATGGGTCCAGTGCCAGCTTTTTCCCTTTAAAAAATATGCTTCATTTTGGCCTAATCCATAAACTGCTTCTTTGATTGAGCCCGCTCAGGCCGGCAGTCCCTGCTTAAATGTCCTTTCCTTCTTTCCTGTGGTCAGCAAAGTCAGTCTTGGTGGCTCGTTAGGAGGCCTCATATTACAGCTCAGGGAAAGAGGTGCAGGTGCCCATATGCACAGGTCTACATGACAGGGCACATGGGGGACAGCCCATCCACCTCAGAATGTTCTAGACTCTCTTGCTGACATGAGTTCCTCTAGGCTTTCAGGGTTTCCACCTTCCCCAGGGACTCAGAAAGGGACACATGAAAGTCATTCTGCCTCCCGCCTGCTAAACCCACAGTGCATCGACACAGCCCATTTTCATTGTGATTTGCTCGCCCAGCTGCTCGGGGTCAGATGGGATGATGATGATGGTGGTGGTGGTGGTGGTGGTAGTATTTCTCGAGCACTTATTATGCCTTTATCCCTGCCCCGTGATCTGTGAGGTCCCTGAAACTGTTTTGCTGAGGAAGGAAATTTGGTGAGAGGGCATTGCTCCCTGCTCAGGTTTCTGCAGCTGGTAAGTGATGGAGCTGAGGTTCAAATCCAGTTCTGTTCAACTCTACAAACTAACTGTCATTATTTCACTGGCTGATTCTTCACACCTGAAAACCTTACTTTCTCAATCTTGCCTAGTTCAAATATGATGAAATATGAGTGGCTTGATGAAGTGGAAGGGACAACATATATACTAGTGGAAAAACAAATAAAATATTTTCAAACGAAGACATTTTAATGTCACTTGTATTTAATAATGGTGCAATGCATAAATAAGAGTAATTTATTATTAGCACTGCATTTACGGGTATATAAATAAATGCTGCTAAAGTGCTTGAAACTATTACTTAAGGAGCTTAAAGCTGCCACCTGCACATATGTTTTCATTATTAATCAGCAAACTGTATGTATTCATAACACAAAGGTAGAAAGTAATCCATGCCTTGTGGGAATGATCCTGATTCTGGATTAGGCATTGCACAGACATGCGCTTTTGCTGCCCATGGTTGCAAAATGCCTGGTTTGTCCAAGGGATTAAATAAGTACTTATCTTGGGGAGTGAACAGGGAAAATTGTGAGGACACCTGAGACCGATGTGGGGCATCTTTGCTGCAGGCTAGAATAGTTAGCCCGGAGTGGGGGAGCTAGAGTTGCTGACTGCTGAGCAAAGAGGTAAGACAGATGCACGTTTGTATTTGAGTGATCACTCACTGATGGGAAGGGGGACTGTCTGTCCTGCCCACACCTTCTGCCTGTTGTGCTAGACCCTGGACTCCAACTTCGCCAGAGGGAGAGTCCCCATCAAAGATGGAGACATCTTGTAGTTTAGATCAGTGGCAGCCGAGAGACTCAGAGTCAAGAAACAGAAGGAAAAGAAGGAGGGAAAGAAACATGGCTGTGAGTAGAATCTCATTTTCCTCATACCTTCTCATGTAAGTGGAAAAAGAGAAAGTGATCAGCATACTTTATAAATATAGCAATTTGCCTACGTTAAAAAATTAATTTTAATTGTTTAGCAACTGTCTGTTCTTGAGGAAAAAATCAGGTGAGGACCTAATGCCATAGGCCATAGAAAATCATCCAGGATACAGCTTCAGAAACTGCACCTGCTTCGGCACAGTAAAACTTCTCAAGAGTTTACCCATATACTGTCCAAGTTTGAGCCGATGATTTTACCCTTTCCCTTAATATAACTCTTTCAAAATTAACTGAATTAGAATGCTTTATAAATTACATTCATAACAGAAGATTTCTTGGCCATCACAATTAAGTAATAAACAAAGATAGTTGAAGATTTAAAAAAATCTATATTCTATTTAGCAAGGCATACAAATAAAATGATTAAACTACATAAATATAATTGGTCATGAAGTATAATTGGAAACAAATGAATATTGTTGTTGTCAGGGATATGGAATGGAGGATGGCCTGGGTACTGTTTTCTAATCCTCCTTCTCCATGAACACTCAAATGGTCTGGGGTGGCTTTCTTAAAGATCAGCCAAATTACATAAAAATTCATGTATCTTCTTAGCAGTGGTATTAACCTCAAAAGTGCTTTGTTAAAATATAATAGTCAATCTCAAAACATTTATTAACTCTAACTCTGTGCTGAGCACAGTGCGAGGTGCTTCAATAACACCTGGTGTCAAGACCCAATTCGTACCCTTTTCACCCTTCATTAGCGTTTTATGCTAACTCCTCAGAGTTTGCTGAGCAGCACTGTTTTGGCAGAAGTATTGGAAGCAGCCACCCTCCTGCATGTGTGTGGTGCCCTGCAGTGTAGGAGCGCTTTCAGGACCATAACTTTATTTCTTTAAAACCTTTATATTTTCAGATCTTTGGAGGTAGAGTGAGTTTTTGAATTCTAAAGTTTTTTCTTTTTTTCTATTTAGTGCTTCAGATTCTACTGCTTGGTCCCCAAAGCTAGCATTTTTTCGAGTTAACTCTTTACAATGCTAATGGAAGTGAGAAAATTGCCTTCAGGGCAAATAAACTTGTTTAATCAGAAAAATTAAAAATAAAATACTTTCCAAATGGCCGAAGAAGATGCTGCTATGGATGTAGCTACTACATAAGACATCTAAAGAAAAGAAGAAAAAAATTCAGCCTCTCCTTGCATGATGCTTGAGACCTTTGTATTTTGAAGTTTGGAGTATCTGGCTGCATCATTCCCTCTTCATTCCAATTCTTGCATCTGTGAAGGTATTCATTCAATTTGTTTAATTTAACTTCTTATTTTTATGTTTTCAAGTTTCCTAGTGGCAGGCTTCACACAATGAGGTAGTCTAACTCCTAGCTGTTACAATTTGCTCTAATTCAAGCACTGAGAGTTTAATGTCTTTGTGCATACGGGATTCTGAATTCATGCAAAAATGGTTTTGCAGACTTTTTTGAAGCGGTCCTATTAAATGCAATGTAATTACCCTTTATAAATATTCCAGGGTATTGATTTCCCCTGACACTCCCTGTGACCACACCATCACCCATCGCTTTGCTCCAGCTGTGAACTGTGGGGGCCGAGTGACTCATACCATGGAGACGAAGAGTGTTGCCTCATATTTTCTTTATGGATGTCATATGTGCTTGATTTATTTAGCCAATGTATGTTTATCAAGCACACCCACTGTTTAGAAGGACAGAAAAAATAATTTGATGGTCAGATTCTCCACTCAGATCTCAGAAAATAAGATGTAATGATCTTAATTTCAATGCTACTAGCAATTTCTGACTACACTACCTTTATAACAGTACTTTTAATATTTACATGTATACACATGTGCACATGCACACACATGTACATGTGTGCATGTATTTTAACTTGTCATGGGCTCCACAATCATACAACACCATTGTTTTACTTCACCTTTGTTTTTATTGAGTACATTTTATTTGTTTAGTTTGTTTTCCCTCTCATGAGCCTATTTTTAGATTTGGGAAATTTTAAATAATTTTCATAGCAAAAGTAATAAATCATCATTGTGCAAACATTATCAGTAAAGAAAAAAATCAAATAATTAGAATCATAATTTATCTTGACTTCTGGTGTACATTTTCATATATTTTTCCTGTGGTCCTTCTATGCACATGCCTCAGATGAATTTATTTGTAGTCTCTATATTTTTATTTTAAAGTTTTACATCTATGTTGTTTATATTAAATTTGGTATTCAGTCCTTTCTAATTTCACTAAACATTCTTTGAAAACATGTTTCTAGGAGCTGTTGAATGTTTGTTTTATGGTTTAAACACATTCATTTAACACATTTATTGGGTAACTTTCCTGCTGCGTGCGCAGTTCGGGCTTGGGGCAGGCCACTGAAACTGGTGTCCTGCACGTGGTCCTCGTCTGCCCTACTGCTTGTCCTCCTTGGGCCGTCCACCCGGGGGCATCGCTGCAAGGGCAGCCCTGCCACTCACCTGTCCTCTCCAGTTTTCCTCCGGAGGGGGAGGGAGGGCCAAGCCGCCGTGCAAGGAGTAACAGCAGACTGCCTCATTGACTATCACCTTGACTGATGACAGGGGTCAGTTTTAAAAATCTTTGTCAGGATTACATGTGTCAAATTTTTTAACATAACTAGGGTTGTGACTGGGAAAACCTGACATATTTTTAATACTGAGATTGCCCACCCCAAAACATAGCAAGTTTACTCTGTACTTAAACCTGAACTGTTTTAACAAAGCATCTTAATGGTCTTCACATTTATACTACTTACTTGTGAGTCTTTAAGAAACTAGATACTTTATACTTTTTTTGTTACCGTTGATGGTTATGTATTTGCCCCAAGTATTTTCTATTTGAGTATTGCTGTCATATAGACAATTGATTTCAACTTATATCTTATTTTATCTTCATCAGTACTGTCTGATCACTTTTGACAAATCTAAGTCATTTGGAATGGATTACATAATCATAGCATCTGTAAAATGACAGGTTTACTTCTTTTCTTGAGTATCAGACACAAACATTTCCTTGTCTGTTGCACCAGTTTTTGGTTACATTTGTAAATTAAACACATTTTAAATTATCTACAGGAAAATATTTTCACTTGCATTTTCATAATTGTCAACCTCCAGAGCCTCGGGCCTCTGATTTCATGCTAATTTTCTATGCCTGATTTTTCTTTCCTACTTAGCTCTTTATTTAGTCAGATTTCATTTGGATATATATCATAAATTGTGGTAATGTTTCCCTTTGTCATTTATTAATTAAATAAATCCTTCCTTAATTATAATCTTTTTAATTCAGTAGATATTTATTATTTTACATAATTTTAGAGTTGTCTGGGCTTATTTTCTTTCATCTTTAGTCATACTTACATTCCTCAGTTATTCTCCTAAATCATGGTTATTTAAAAGTATACTTTAGTATCTGACATGTAAAGAGGAAGAGAACTGACCATTGCTGAGCTTGGTCATGTGCCAGGTTTGCTCTTATGTCACTTAATGTTAACAATGACCTTGGAGTACATGTGTTACCACCTCCGTTTTGTAAGTCAGCACTCTGAGGTTCAGAGAGCGCATGCTTAGCCTGCTCTGCAAACTGGTAGCAAGGGAATCTCGGAATCAGATCTGTATCTACGTGCTACCCCAGACTGTGCCATTCTTACTAGAAGCTTCTAAATTCTTTCAGTTTCCTTTCTCTTTCAAGTTTTAATAGTATTTTCACTGGTTTATGACTTAAAAAATTCCAAGGGTCTTTTATAAAGAACTTGAATTTAATTAATAGAGCAGCTAGTGTGTATCATTGCAGCTCCCAAATTGTTTTTTCAGGTCGTGCAGTTCAAATTCTTTAAAATCCTTTGGAATTTAATTATGTCTTACAGTAAGGATCTAGTTATGACCTTGGGCAAGAGAGCTGGTGGCTAATCTGGTCAGGTTACATAGGGGACCACTTACCAACTAACAGCATTGTGACAGAGGAAAAAAGGAAGCTCTGAAATGATAAACAGTAAGGCATAAGCCAGGAATGAAGACCCAGTCTTCCTTTGAACTCATTCCCCTGTCCACACACCCAACAAGGCAAATACTGGCCATGGTAGAGCCAGGTGGCACCTGGCATTTGCCATCATCTTGTCACGGCTGCTAACAATTAGAACGTGTGAGCCTGATGCGTAATTGTCCTGTTATACCGGCAAGCAGCGACCATTGACGGGGGCTTGGTCAGTGCCATGCTCTCTCTGCATACAGTTGCAATTAGTCCTCCAAAGGAAGAAATGGAGACACACCCAGCTCTGGGCAGCGGGGCTGGGATGCGAACAGCCTTCCTCCCTAGCTGAGGTGTCTACCGCCCGACCGCTGAGTGGCTGGGTCAGAGGCAGAGGGTCAAAGCAACATCTTCCTGTTTCTCTCTGCTCTTTGCAGCCCTGAGGCACGCTCCCATGCTGGGCTTTCAGTGGCAGCAGTGTCCCTTGGGAAGTAGCCCTCACCTTGCTATTAGGACCTGTGTCACCATGATCGACAAAGGGAGGTCCCTGCAGCAACTTCTCAACCTTTTGGTCACCTACCCAGAAAGCTGCTTCTCTGGCAGCTTTGTGTTGCTGTTGGAGACAGGAGCTTGGGACATTGGCAAAGCTGCTCATGTCCCTCCTCAGTGACAGAGCTCCTGGTCATCACAGCTGGACCTCAGGGTGGCCCTTCACACATTGGCAGGCCCTGCAGTCTACAGCTAGTGCCGAATTTCAATGAGTTAAGTTAAATATGGTTTGTGGGAGAACTTAGCTAATAGAGACTATTAATTTACATAATTCCAGTTCAAACACATCTCTAGCAGATTCACTGGTCTGTATTATCCCAAGCATTGCCTCAAATCTATTTTTCATCTTACTCATAGACCCTTGGTTTACATAGCAGCCATTTAACTGATGGAATTGCAATGATAAAATTAATTTTACCAGTGTAAGCAGCTGGGTTGGACCATTTAAACCAAAATCAACATTAAGGTCTGAATTGCATGCCTGGCTCCCTACCTCGATGTGGAGCACTGTTTCCCTCGTATTTTAGATCAGGAAAACACTGCTGCCAGCCCCTCAGCCCGTCCCCTCTCTCTCCAGCAGCTTCGACTTCTGTCTGAAGATCATTTCTGCTACATCTGGCCACTTTTGGAGAGCTGCCACGCTTCTCGGCAGCACAGGGGTGGGGAGCTTCTAGCAGTGAGAACAGCAGCTGCCTCTTGGGCTCAGCTCACAGCACGGTCGGTCGAAACACAATAACCATGTTTTGGAGTTCAGAGAATCAGCATTCCCGCCGAGCGACTAGCGACTCCGTACAGACTCCACACGTGGAAACATCACTACACCTTAACCAGGGTCGGTGCTCACAAACGCTAGCTGCTGAACACAGGCACGAACAGAAGAGCTTTGCTGAAGCCCAGCTCAGTATGCGGGGAAAAAATCGTGGCAAAAGACCAGCATCTCTCTCTCTCTCTCACACACACACACACACACAGTCACAGTAAATGATAAAATTTTTTTCTCATCAATAAGACCTTTTTAGTGTCAATGATTCTCATCATTTACTGCTTGCAAAAATGCCTATTCCTGATTCTAGACTCCAATTTTGATCCCAGAGGGGCTGCATGCATGAAGTCCTGGAAGATGAATTTTTGCAACTGGCATCTGGCAGAGGTCACTTGCACTACGCACTTTGAGAAGCACTGTTGAGGCCCCTTGATCCATTTCGGGATAGTGACAATACTATCTATGTAAGTATAATTACAAGAAGAAGAAAACAAAAACAAAGACGGACCATTTTTCTCGCTTTCCCTTTTCTCCCTGCAGACAAACTCTGCTTGCTGTGGGCACTTAAGGAGATGCACATGCACGCTGTAATGTTTGTAGCCAAGAAGTTGTCCCCAGGGAGACCAACAAGCTGCTCTGCCTGCCACTGAAAGGTCCGAGAACATAGGACTCTAGTCCTCAGAGGAGGAGAGTCCCGAGAAAAGAGGCCCACAGGGCACAGGATGGTATCAAAGTCGGCACAAACATGTTGCTTTGGGACCTGAATGAAACGACTATCAATTCTGACTATGACAATAGCAGAAAGCTATATAAAAGAATTCGCATCAGCCCATAGGGAATGACCCACACAAAAAAAGCCAGCATTTCCAGAGTCACAGAAGTAAGATGGTATCAGAAAGCATCCAGGAAATACCACTTAGGAGGAGCATGTGTGAGGATGAGGGGACTCAGGAGGAACAGGGCTGCAAACCGGACCTGGAGAGGCAGTGCAGGCGCCCTGCAACCAGCATTAGGGAATACCTGCTCTGCTATGACCTGGCCCTTGTGTTAGAGCAGAGACAGGCACATTACGAGGAGCCGCTGGGACAGAGGAGAAAGCAAAGAGGGCCGTGCTGGGAAGTAGATCCGTGCTCTCGAAACAGACAGGACGCCCCGTTCAAGGACAGTTTGAAAGGACACAATAGAACCAATGATGGAGGCATTGTGGCCATAGAGTGGAGAAGAGATGATAAGCACAATTTCAAGTTTCCACACATTGAAAATGGGATGGTGTTATTCAAAGAATTTGAGAACACCCAAGAAAGAACGTTTGTGTTTTGGTGAAAACACCAGTAAATTCCGTTTTGGCAATTTGGGTTTAGGGGCCTGACCTGGCATTGTGTTGCCATGAAAAAAAACCCACTAGAAAACCGAGGGCCTGAAAACACCACTTTGCTGGTATGGCTCAGGAGTCTGTGCATGGCTTGGCTCGGGGGCAGCACCAGCTTGGGACCACTCACAATGCAGAGAAGTAGCAGCTGGGGCTGAGGTGAAAGGCTGGCGGGCTGGGGATTCACCGCTCCTTAAGGTGGCTACACTGATTAGATGGTTTCTGGCTTCTAAGAGGCCACAGCAGAAGCTGCCCGTCCCCTAAAAAGCCTGGTCTGGAATGAGTATGGCCTCACTTCATATCCTCTTGTCCAGTGGTCACGGGCCCGCCCAGAAAGGGGGCCGCGGGGAAGCCTCTCAATGGGAGGAGTGTCAAGCATTGTGCAGATGTCTCTACCCCGCCACAGTGCTGATAGGATGTAACTGTGGAGAAATGTTGGGGGACAAGAGTGAATCTCAGCCTGGCTCCCCTGAAAGAAATCAGAACTGGAAACGTGGGTGAATGCAGAGGGAACAAATGAGTGAATAAATGACGCCTGGGTGTTGAAATCAGCTTTATTTGAATATAACCTGAAAAACTATCAAGCAAAAGTATAAGCGAGGATGTGGGTATCACTGTGAGTGTAATAGATAAATGTCCATCCCAGGTACTGTATGCTATGAAACAGCTGTGCAAAAGCGTGGGAACCTGCACGTGAGTAGGATGGGTGGCCGGGCCTCCCCAGCGTCTGTACCAGAAGTCAGAAAATGTCACGTGTGTAGAGAGTGCTTTCCAGTATTCACTGGTAGAAAAAACAGACCTGAAACATTCTGATATATTTCAGACTAATCTTTGCTCTAAGCAGATGCTGCTTAGTGAATGTAGGCTTTTGGTGAATGTAGGCTTCCATGAGCCAGCATTCCTTCCTTCCCAGTGAGTGAGTGAGCCCAAGAGTGGGGTGGAAATTGAGCAGGGATTTCTGTTTGAAAACTGTTAGAAGATCACTAGCTTTTACCAGTTAGCTCTGATCCCAGTGCTAAAAAATATGTATCAAAGTAAAACAGGTATCTGTAGAGTATATTACATAATCAAAAGTAAATCGTTTAGAAATAGAACATTTAATTCCATGCTCAGAATCCTCCATTGGACTGGGTAATAAAATGTTTGATTTTATTCCACAGCATGGATTTCTGATAGCTGGTGTGAAATATTCTACAGGGGCTAATAATTTCACTTCCATGATTTTGGTGTTTTCTCTAATTAGGCTGTAAACTGCCTGCTGAGGCTGCTTTGTAATTTTGTGTAGGTGCTTCTGTTGATAGCGCAGAAGAGAGATGAGCAGTGTCTCCAAAGAGACGAGATCTTTATCAAATAATGAATGTGCAGATTATCACCATTAAGTGCATGTACAGGTGTGTGCTATACGCGTACATGCAGAGGTGTAAGTACATACGTAAGCACATGTGTATACTCTAGGTATGGTTTTGTTCTTTAATTTGGGAAACAAAGGAGACGACAAAGAAGAAAATGAGATGAAGCCAAGCAAACTGAGCTTTCGAGAGGGCAGATCACCTATGCATCAGACCGAGGTTATCGCCGTGACTGAGGCCTGCAGAGGCAGGTGCTGGCCTGCACTGCAAGGCGGTGCAAACTCCCCAAGGACCTCAGTCGAGCTCCCTAGAAACATGCCTCTTAGTGCGGGAAGCATGAGGAGGGAACCTAGGTCGGCACACGGTATTTTAAAAGCATGGTTCACAAGACAGGATTTAAAGGTACAACTAAGATAAGATGTAAGAATATATACATACTAGATATAGAATTATATATAACATATATATAATTACCCTGATGAAATGACCAGGTTTAATGGCTAAGGCGACCTTGAAAGCTAGCAATGTAATTTTCTATGACCAGTACTCGTAGCAATAATGTTTCGATGACAAACTGCAAAGGGAAAACCTTCAAGAACGATCGATATTTTTATGCCCCTTCCATCCTGTAGTATCGCACTAAGTGCGGGAGTGAAATACAGAGCATTCGAGGGTTGTGTGAGGTACTGCTTCTTCCAAGAAGCCTTTATCCCGCACCAAGGTTGAAACTTCAGTGAGTTTCCAGGCGGAATGATTGCATAAATTAATGCTATTCAGAAGGGCTTTAACTTGCACAGCTGACTTGGGAAATGCGTGACTAAGCTTCTCGATCGGCATCGGAGGCACATTTACAGGAGTTGTCTTATCTCTGTGCCACTTCCTGCCATTATCATCATCACTTTCATCACAGGCAGCTGACGTCTCCTTCCAAAGCGCGAAGAAGCCCTTGGAGACTAGTCCTGCTTAAAGCTATGGGTCGCTGAAAATGTGTCTTTCATTTACATTTTGAGGAAGTGAAACCTCTTAATTTGGGTCATTTTCGAGACATAAATCTGTAGAGAAAACGAACATGCACTTATAATGCGACCAACATGACATGATTTATTGCTCTTAAAATGTGTAAATACAGAAGGGAGAAAAGAAGTCTGGCCCTGAGATCCCCTGACCAGGGAGCACTGCCAGCCACTAAAGGCCTGGTGACCCCTGGGCAAAGGCCAGCCCCAGGCTCTCTGCGTCTCACCTCATTATTTTGGCGGAGCCAGGTCTCTGGCGTTACAACCTGTCTACTCTATTTGACCAATGGTCCTTAGGAGGGTTTGGTGAGTGGTAAAATGAAAGGCTCAAAATGGGTTTCCATACCTGATTGTGGACTTTGTTTGGGGATTTTGGCTACCGCTTGAGGGCTGGAGGTGGGGGCCGTCCGCTGGTTGGCAGAGCCTTGGACGCTGCTGCTGGGGGCAGCTGCGGAGACATTCTTTCGAGGCTTCATGTCTTGCAGCCACATGGGCGAGGCTTCGAAGGCCTGCATCCTGCGCGCGTGGCTGTTGGCGTTGACCTTCAGGTAGGCCTGAGCCTTGTGTTCTTGCAGCTCTCCGTAATTGGCGTCGGTCACCCTGCACTCGTATAAGCCTTCATCCTTTTTCCTTACTTTGGAGATCTGCAGCTTGTGGGAGATGTCATTGCCTTGGACTTTCACTGTCTGAAAGATTGCAGGTAAAAAAAAGAAACAAAACGAAGAGCTACATCAAATGATGGTGTCCCCGTACTTTGCCCTGAGCTTCCTCATGTTGGAAAGTGAAAGAGTCTTCATGGCCACAGCCAGAGAGCTCGCTCCTAGGGTGTCAGTGGTGAAATGCCAAGGTCTCATTTATCCTAGTCTATTCCACCTGGCTTCACCAAGCGTGGCATAGTAGTGCAATCCAACCAGCGCCACATTCTGTGAGCCACACGGAATGGCAGGTTCTGGGAATGGCTCTGTGCTTTTCCTATCATGGGGTTGCCTCTGCCTGGTTAGCTCAGCGGAAGGAAGCACGAGGCCAAGTCTAGCGTTTACGCAGCCTCTGTTCTTCACTTTGGGCTCCAACTCTGAGAGGTCACGAAAATGTTTTGTGGGTGGTTGTGATCAATGGTGAGATTACCTGAGAATGTGCTATTATCCCCACACTGCAATGACTATTGAAGGCACTGACAAAATTACAGTGAGATGTTAAAGAGTTTTATTCTCAAGTTTTTGGTACACTCTAACCTATAGTCATGGGATGTCATGGCTCAGGGTGCCAATTAACATCACCCGAAGTCTTGTGGCTCTCATGACCTACTCCTTGCCATTACAGGGTCTGTGTGCTATTGGAACTTGAATAAGGCTTTGATTTTCCAAAATTGAAAATGGCTCTTATTTCTTCCAGTAATTTTAGGCCATATTAATGGCAAAATTACACATATGTATAATAATATGTAATATATATCCATTAGCATCTTCATCAAAACAGCTAGATTTGAAATACGTTATATATTATCAATGATTGGCTGAATGATGACGAATTTCATGAGACATTCAGGATTTAAGGACTCGGATGATGTTGAAGGAGCAAAGAAGTGAAAGAGACAGAAATTTATTCTGCTACTGGCTGTCACACTTTCAAATATCCATAAATAATTAAGATAACTTGCAAAGTGTTCACCTGTTTATTACATAAAGTATGTATTGGATGGAAAATTACATAGATAGCAATACTACAAAAATAATGGAGATGAATAGCTTCTAATAAGTCCTCAGTCTCCATAAGTCTGAGTACTCATTATTATCCCATTTTATAGTAGAGTAATCTGAAGCCTTGGGGGGTGGGGCTTTGGTTGGCGACTCTCAACACCGGCCGCAGGGAGCTGGGCTCTTCTGAGGCGCTGTGAGAACACACTCTGGCGTGGAGCAGTGTGGACACTGGGTCTGCATCTCCACGGGGCAGAACTCAATTCAGTGTTTCATAAAAACTCTCCTGAGAATCTAAGCCAACAGCTGCTGGTTTAGGACATACATTCAAGGTCACTCGGTAAGCTGGGAACAAATTACTTTCTATCTCAATCTGTGTCTAGATCTCTTTACCGTTTGCTAGACTCTATGAATTGGCAGAGATAACACTGTTAGCAGTGGTATCCAGCGTTTGGATCTGACTGTGTAGCGTCCCTCGGTCAGGGCGTGGCAGCCGTTTTCATCACTGGTCTTTGGGGGTATTGCAAGTGAGAGATGAGTCATCGATAAACGACCTATCTAAACACACGTATGTATGAAAAACGAAGTATTTATGAGAAAATATTGTCAATAATTGGTCTGACCAAAGCTTTTCCATCGCTGTCTGAAAACAACAGTTTCTGTGATATAAGAATAATTGAAACAGCCTAAAAAATCAGTGAGTTTATATATAAATATAAATTGGAATTTCTGCTTTACATCATTTATTTGTTTGACATTTTCTTCCATTTTGAGATTATACATTTAGATGATAGAATTTGATTTTATTAGTACAATATGTTTATACTGTTAGTTGTGATGTAACTCCACCTTATACCTCTTTCTGCTACTGTAAAGCCTCAGAATAAATTTCCTTTTTAAATGTGGGTCATTGGATTTTCAAACTCTTAATATATATAATACATAATATCTAATGTATATTTATGATTAGCTGACCTCATTTCATATTATATAATTATTTCACTTCTAGTAATGAAAACTTCTTTACTATTTACCAGCAAATTAAGCACATGCTTAATAGAAAATTAAGCATTTCTATTAATATAAAATGATTCTGTGTGGCTTCATTAAGGTAGAATAAAAAATGATTTTTATTTTATTTTTTAATTTCACACAGTTATGAAAAATAATAACTAGTAAAGTAGAAATACATCTCTATATTTTAATTAGGTTAACCTCTTCAGTTATGTTTTTATGTTTATATTGGCTTTTGGTTTTATATTTATAGGATTTCATGTTAGTGTTTTACTCCCTATTAAAGGATAATTATTTCCATAATTTTGAATGGAGAGCAGTATTCCGCTCTTTACTCTTACAGTGATGTAACTGTTAAAAAGCAAAAAAAAAAAAAAAAAAAGGGTGTCACCTCTTGTGATGGCAAGATTATTCTCTAGTAACTGATTAAATATTTATGTGAATACAATAAATAATTTCATTGTACCAACTCTAAATCGGCTTCGGTTTTTACGCACTGGCTCTCGACCGGCTTTTGTAAAATTGCCTTTTCAGGGCCGATAAGTTAAAAGGCTTAACAAGAGGGCCATAATAAGTTCGACACCTAAAACGCCTCGATTTTCACCGTGGGCCTGAGTGCCGCGGACAAAGGCGCGCGCCCCCTGTCGCCGGGCCCTGGGATACTCACACTGATCTTCGTCCCGTCGTTGTCGGGGTCTCGCTCGGGCACGAGCTCCACCTGCGGGAGGAGACGAAAGCTCAGCCCCGGGACCGGCCGGCTCCAGCTCCGACCCGCAGCGCGGCGCAGGTCGTGGCGGAAGCATGTCAGTGGCTGGAGCGGATTTGGCAGAGAAGAGGAGCGCGGGCCCGCCGCGCGGGGGCGCTGCCCGGTTGCGCGTGTTCGGCTGCGACTGGGACTCGCGGTGCCCGGGAGGGAGGGACGTGGGGAGGGCGGGGACTGCAGCGCGGGCGCGCGTGTGCGTGGAAGTTTGCGGGGACCAGACTCGCCGTCTTTGCCCGGACTGCGTCCCTTCCCGGGGGTGTCACGAACAGACTCTTTTTCTCGCCCCAGCGGCCCCAACCCGTCTGCCGCCTCTTTTGCTGAACTCTGTCTCCAATCTGTGCTCTCACCCCCTTTTCCCTTCCTGTCTTCTACCCCCTCCTCCTTTTCCTTCTGCTCCTCCTGTCTCCGCCCCTCCTCCCCATCTCCTCCCCTTCCCCCTTCCACCCGTACCCTCCACCCCGCATCCCCAACCCTTCCAGCGGCCTCCAGACCCGCGTTCACTCCCTTCTCACCCCTTTCTCCTCCACCGGGCCCTCTCTCCTACTGTCCCCCCTCCTCCTTGCCCCTGTTCCCCGCTCCTTCCCTCTCTTCCCCCATCCCCTTCGCCTCTCTCCCCCTCGGTCTCTCCCCACTCTCACTAATCTCCTCTGCCAATCTCAGATGTGGGGGCGGGGGCTGGAGACACCCAAAATTCTCCCCCCCACCCCACGGTCCGGGAGACGGGACAGCGAGTGTCCTGGGAGGAGTCAACACTGTAGTGCCATCCCGGACATCCTGACAATAACCTGTACTAACAGGAGGAGGCCAGTCCTGGTTTCAACCAGACAGACAAGACTTGGTTTCAAACCAGAGTCACCAGGACATATTCCAGCTCATTCCCTGGCGTCCCTGAGCTTCACCCGCGCCAAGCGGGCTGCCGGGTTCCAAGTGGAGCCCAGAAACCTTCTTGGGCCGCAGACCTCTGGCTGGACACCCAGAGGACTCAGGGGACAAATGCGGGGGGCAACAGGAACACGCGACTCCGATCCGCTACCTGCGCACCGGCCACCTCGGCCGCCGGCTCCAGGTCCTCGGGGCCCCGCAGGAACCACCACTGGATCTCCAGGTACACCGAGGCGGAGCCGCTCTGGAAGGCGCACGACATCTCCACATTCTGCCCCTCGGTCGCGGTCACGTTGCGTGGAAACTCGGTAAATTTTGCTGCGAAACAGAAATGCATCCTTTTAGATGTCCACACCATGCTCGCCAGCTTTCTTTCCTTGAGAGATCACTACATTTTTCTTGGACTGAAAAAAAATATAAAAAACAAAACCCCCTCTATAACATCCTGCACTCCGCCTGGCTCCCCATTCCCCCTCTCCTTTGCCTCTTCCTGCCTTATTTTTGGTGTGGCGTCTAAATCACTTTGTTGTCGATCAAGTCTGGATAATGGAAAGCCTAACAAGCTTGCCAATACTCCCCCCCCCCTTTAGCCAGGCTCCTCAGTTAGAAGCAAAACAAACCTTTTGTCAGACTGCAGCACTCCCCCAAATTTACTGAGGGGCTCAGTGGGGTGCATTTTAGACAAATCGGTCAAGTTGATGTATGGGGACAGGCTCTTGCCTCCAAGTTTCTAAACAATCTATGATAACTGGATATTTGATGTCATGGAGAACAGATCATGATTACCTGTCAGAATGCACCTTCCCTGACATATCAAAATGATGAGCATCTGTGACTCAAAGACCACAGCACTGAAAGAAGTTGCACACTTCCTACACTGCAAACATTTCTCCCTCTCCACATTCACTTCATGAGCATTCCTACCAAGCCCCTGCCTTGTAAATTGCCAGACATCATGGGATGGAAGAATCAGACACCTGGACTCTGTTCAGATGAAAGGTTGTTGCGAAGCTACTAGAGCGGTTTTTTGCTTCTCTTCATTACCAACCCCGACCCTGCTAGTTTGCAAGATTCATGGAATCCTGGCAAAACTCACACGGCTAAGAGGCTCCCTGTCTCTGAGGCATTTGTCTGCTATGGAATGTTTCAGATGGCTGTTCTTATGTTGTCTGAGGGACACTTTGGGAAGAGCCGATGGTTCCCTACAAGTGGCACTGAGAGGTTTGTGGCTGGCAGTTGTGCACAGATGCAATGCACGCTTATGGAGAGAAGGACCCTGGGGGGCTGCAGGACAGGCTTGGGGTGGGTGCACATTTCCCCCACTTTTTAAGGAGAGACACCATCCTTGTCCCTTTTCACGGCTGCATGACACCCTGAATGGTCTCCGTGGAGAGGGGTCTGCATTTATACTCAAAGCGAATGGGAGACGCAGAGAAGACATTCTGATGGGAAAAGGACTTTTTGTTCCAGCCCGAGGGAGGAGGTGGCATTTCTGCCTGAGCAGCGATGCAGTCCTCTGGCCGTGGCGCTGAGATCTGTTCATGGTGCTGAAATGCGAGCCCTGCAGCCTGCGAAGTCCCGAACAACTGGATTCAGCAGGCTGCCGCCGCTGCTTGGAATGCAAGCCATGCCTTTTTATGGGTCCCCGGGGACGCCTGTCCTTTGATAAACACACACGCAAACCAAGTCACACGGACCCAGAAAAAAAAGAAACTCGAAACCCATTCTGCCTCCACGGACAGGAGGACTGACCGTGGAGAGTCCCTGTTTGTTTGCGACGATTATGTATGCATGAGTGGTTACCCTGTGCATGCACACACACACAACACACAACACACACACAACACACGCACTCCCGTGTGTCTGTTCTCCGAGTCCCCTGCCTCCCTGTCAGGCACCAAATAGATTTCTTTCCGAATCTAGCATGCCTACTATTTAATCAACTTCAAATAAAAACGCCGAACAGAACCCTATTCCACTGTTACTTGCTGGGAAGCTCACATCTGCCTGGATACACACACACACACACACACACACACACACACACACACACACAGACACAAGCAAATGCACATTTGCCAATGAGCACACACTTACCTTGAGAAGAAAGCCCTTGCTGCACGTATAAAACAGAAAAGAAGACAAATCCAACATACGCCAAAAAGATCCCCATCATTCCAAAATAGAGAGAGGGGGTCACATCAGTGTAGCCAACAGCCAAAAAGCCCCAAAAGAAAGGAAAGCCGCGGAGTCCGAGGCTGCTTCAGAGCCCCGGGCGCGACGCCGCACGCATCCTGCTGCTGGCTGGGCGGGACTGGCTGCAGGAGAGGGGGTGCCGCTGGCGAAGGGGGCCGCGGGCCGCCGCGGCTCCGCGAGCCTGGGCGCGCAGAGCCGGCTGGCAGCGCGGGAGTGTCTCCGCCGCCTGGCCGCTGCGCCCCGCTACCTGGCGACTCGGCCCACGTCAGCCGCGGCTCGAGCTTGCGTGATCACTGCCCTCCCTCCACGCCTCGCCAGCCGGGGAAGTGGGGAGCGGGCCGGGGCGGGCGGAGGACCTCGCCGGGCTCGCCGCGCCGCAACTTTTCCCTCTAATGGCTGCGATGATGCCTTTAACTCTCTGCTCGCCGGGCCGCCCCGCACCTGCCGGGGGCTGGGCCGCGCTGTCCGCAGGAGGCGCGGGGCTGGGCGAAGCTTCTGTCTACGGCTTCTTTCTGCAGAGCAGAAGCATTTGATTCCCCCCCGCCCCCCAATGCGCTTCTTTCCCCCGTTGATCCGGGTCTCTCCGGCCTGGGCTTGCTCGGCGCTGAGGAGGACAATACGCTCGCCAGTCTGTGGGCAGCAGGGCTGGGGCAGCAGCTCAGACGCGAGGAGGAAGTTGGGGCACGTTGTGGGGGACGGCATGGGGCGAAAGAGACTGCTTCGGGGCGACGAGCACCGCCGTTGGAGGGGCACGTCGCTTAACCGGTTATTAACGGCCCGAACTAGAATGATCACATGCCATCATTTCACACCAATTCATCGCTGACCGCTCTTCTCCCGCGGAAGAGAAACAGCGCAGGCAGGCGCCAGGGCCCTGCAGCTGGCACATGGGAAAGATGCAAAGTCCGAAAAGTCACGCACTGAGGGAATTTTCCAGAAAGGAAAGCCCATCATGCCCCGTTTACTTTTATTTACTTAAAAAATTCGCGTACCCACTGTCTTCCGTGCCTCTCTATCCCCAGGGTATTTTGGAGCAGGGGCAGGGTTTGAAACACCAAGAAGGTCTCCGTCCTGTGGTTTGTTTTGCTTATTTGCTTTTCTTTTGCCTAACACAATAATTATTTAATGTTCCCCAGGATGTTACGAATAAGGAATGTTCTTTTAGGAACAGAAAGTACAACAAGTATTAGAATTTGGCACATATCTAGTTATTTGCCCTGGAGAAGCTCCGAGATGTATATTCTATTTCTTATTAAGAATGAAAAAACAGTATACATCACATTAAAGACTCTACTTGTCCTTATGAAGTCCAACCATTTAGTCAGTGGTTTTAAATCTTTTTACGAAACTAAAATTATTTGCTATCTCAGCAGAGTACCAGATGTTTTATTCCCCTTATTATTTCTATCAATACCACAAATCTACAATATTATGTGGAAATATGACTCAGTCTTAACAATGTGGTCAGGAAACCAATGCAGTACAATGCATTTTCATTTTACTTGCAAAACATTTGCAGTTGGCTAGTTCTTTTGCCCTCACGGAAAAATTAACCGTAAGATGGGTGATGCACTTTTAAACTCCTGTTTGCAGCTTCATGTGGAAGTCTCGTAAAAGGTCAGAAAACAAAGTCACAGTAACTTCACATCAATATTATTTATTTTCTGAGGCTACATTGACTTTTCACTGTGGGTAGAGGCAGAATATAACATTTGGGGAGAGCCATGGGGAATATTTCACATCTGCTCACATCTGGGCCAAGAACATGCTGCCTCCTTCTGCACTGAGCAAAGGGTCCAGAAGTGTGTCTTTCCAGAAATAAGTCTCTTTATGCCCAAACACGTGCTTGTGGACAATGTGTTCAGAATCTAGAAACAAACCCAAGTTAGTATACCTATCTCGTATTAAATAATATTTGGAAAAATCACACTTTCCAGGTAGCTCCAGCCTTAAATTTGATGCCTAACTGATGATACCTAATGTGTATCATGAGGCTTTATTTAGCTTTATTTGAGCCTTCAACTTAGACATGTGATTAGTAAGTCATGCACATGATCTGTCTTCAAGGTTATCTGTGGTTGGAAGAGTTTCTAACATAGAGAAAAAGGCATCAGATACCAGGATGGTGGTTGCCTTACTGGAGGGAGGGGGTAGAGAGTAGTAAAAGATAGAGGGGCCAAATATACAGTTATGGAAGATGATCGGACTGTGGGTGGCGGGCACACAAAGCAGAGTATAGACCATGTATTGCGGAACTGTACACTTGAAACCTATGTAATCTTGTTAACCAATGTCATCCTAATGAATTTAATTTAAAAAATTAAAAAAATAAGAAAAGTTCTAACCTAAAAGGGAAAGAAATAAAGGGGTATCTGTTTTCAGCAAGCGGAGTTCTGAGTTAATTTAACAAAAGCATCTCAGCCTTTTTTAAGGGGAACTTGGTCACTGTCCCTGCAAAGGAATAAGAAAAGTAAGATTAAAATGTGGAAAGGGAAGTGTGAGAAAAGCTTTCACAGTACAGATAAAGCATCCCACACTTTAAACAGAAAGTTATAACATCAAAGCAATGAGAGAAAGAAAAAGAAGGGTGGAAGAAAGAGAGAGAGGGCAGGAGAGAGGGAGGAAAAGTTGGAAAAGGATTTGTGTATGTTTTTCTTTGAAAAGTGCCTGATAGATACTTTGTTTTTTCAACATAGACCAAAATTTTTATCTTAAATGCCATCTGTTATGTTATCTCAAGGGCTGTAAACACACTTTCATGGTCTCCTTCAGAACATTTGCTTCATTTAAGACAGAATGGCTAACTATTAAAAGTTCGAAATAAGAAAATATAATTAAAATGTAAATACACCCAGTATATCAAATGACACAGTTCTGAGACCAAGTCCCATTATGTCACACCAGCCCTTGAAGAACACCGCGTTCTCCTACAAAGCTGGTGGTGGCTTGTCAGGAAAGCCAAGTTGTCTGCATCCACATGAAGGAGGTGTTTCCTGCCTGTGTGTCCTTCCCCAAGATGGTGGCTGATGCCTTAGGCTATAAAAATGACTGAAATCTCTTTAAAAAAACTTATTCATGAACTAATGCTCCAAAAATAAAATCCTACAATCTCATTTTTTGTTGTTTTCTTGTCCCCTGGGTTAACTTTTGGTCATTTTAAAAAATTTAAATATCTTTATCACCATAGCTATTTCCCCTGCAATTTATAATAAGAATGCATGACTATGCTCCTTCCTCAGGCATGATTAAATCTGTTTGAGTACATTCCATTGCCTTCCTTTGGTCTCTTACTGCATTTTATTTTATTTTAATTTGTACACAAAAACTGGTTTAAATTTGTCTTTTAAACACCACTTCCTTATAGTATCTTCAGCTGTCCCATAAGATTTCAGAACCACAAATCCACCAAGAGCTAACAGAGGATGGGCTCTTTAAGTTCTGTGATTACAGACCGCATCATTCCTTTTTCCTAAGAGGGCCTTGACATTGAGAGGGACCCACATTTCAAACCCATAGCTCATGATAGAATGACTTTCACATCATACTGTCATAATCTATTCTAAATTGAGGCTTAAGTACCCCATGTAAATTTTTCTGAAGGATTGGAAGACAAAATTGGGCATTTTATTTAGATATAAGCTTTCAAATGAAACCATCTAAGGAACTGGAAGATCATTCTTATGATCCAAAGGCATCACTTCATGTCTTCACCTCTCCTGTAGACGTCTCATGTGGCCAGTGTAGCTGCGAATGCATTTTCACACATGTGGGAGAGGCGCACCCCACTATCTTCTTAACCTGTTCTTTGGAGAAGCTCAAAATTGCCTAGGAGTTAAAATGAAGGAATAAAAGAAAGTGGAAAAAGGAATACTAGAGAAAAAAATCCCAAATCTTTTCCAAAGCAGGTTTGAAATATATCTTCACTTTGAAAATGGATCAATAGCTACTTTCAGAACTATTTTGGACAGCATGTGTATCACAAGAAAAGAAAAAACTACCTAGCAGAGACTATTTCAGGGTACTGAGGAAGATTTTTCTCACTTGGGGAAATAGAAGAAAATATCACAGAGCCTTTAACTATAAAATCAATATTAATAATCCACAAAGAAAATCTTTATCAACTAAAGAAAATGTGGCTGAATGCAGGTCTGCCTGCTTGCAGCCAAGAAAACCAAACTCATGAGACAGGTGCTGGTGAGAAGGAAAGCGGTTTACTCAGATGCCAGTTTCTTGAGAACATGGGGGACTCTTGTCCCAAAGCCCATCTCCATGTCCCAGTGCAGACAGAGGTTTTTATGAAGACACAGAGGGGAACAGAACAAGGAGATCAAAGGAGGGGGTTGAAAAGTTCTCTGCGTGCAGACGAGCATTGTCCATCCTGATAAGGACCTTGGAACTGGTCAAGCGATGGTCTGGTGTGTGTCCTCCTGGTTGTCACCATCCTAGTTTTACATCATCCTGGTTTTATGGTTGAAGGTCACCAAATCTCCCAGAGCTGGGAAGCCTAAAGGTGGGAGATTTACCTCTTGATTCTTACATGAACATATTGCTCATCTACAAACTACATTTTAGTTGGAATCAGCAAACAGAAATATCCAAAGAATGGTGGGGTGGGGTGGGTCTCCCACTGTTACAAAACCAAGAGTCCAGGAGAAAGTCACTAACTCATAGTAATCAAAAACAAGCTTTTAAATGTTGTTTTCCACTGAATCATAGACACAATGCTTTGGTAGTACTGGGCGTACTGGTATTCTCCATGTCACATTTTAAAAGATATGATAAGGTCAAGGACAAGATAATGACAAAAGAAACATCAGGAACAGTATCTCTTTCTATACATGAGCACAGCATGTCTTCATAAAATAAATGAACTTCAGAACTGGAATGGAGCTTCGTAAGCAATTAATCCAAACTGCTTATTTTACACATGAGGGACCAGGGGCTGCTAGTGAACCAGTCACTTTGATGCAAAAACAAATCAAGATCTTGTTTTTTTTGGACCCTAAGATCTGAAATGCTTAAAATGAAGGGCAAAGGTTTAAATACTTCAAGGAGAAGAATGGATCTTGTTCATACTGTTGGTTATAAAAGTTATATTGAAAAAGGAGCCATTAGAAATAAAATTGTCTGCAAAATTTTCATGAGACACTGGTAAACAAGTCAAAATTGTATACTCAGAGAATAGTATTCAACTCTCCTCCATACCACTTTCGGTTGCCTAATATCTTGTGTCTCATAAAGTAAGCAATTCAGAGAGCCAGCATCACTGGTGGTCATTGGAAGTAGTCGAGCATCTTGCAAAGCCAGGTAGGCTATATGGAGCATAACTGCCCACCAATGGCTCCTGGTCATTTCAATCTTCTGACGACCTTTCTCCCATCATACTTTCCTTTTTCACATGGCTAAAATATAAATTACCTAGATCTGGCTTAAATTCCATGGAACTTTATGTAACTTTTTAATTGAAGTTCACAAAGTTAGAACTCAAATTATTCATGAAGTCATGTTATGTTATTTTAAAACTCTAATGTCTGGCCCAGCAATGACCTCTGAGAATGGCAAAGGGAAGCTTCATAATTTCTGTAAAAGTTAATATCACAATCTGCTTAGATACCCTCTACAAAACTCATTGACCCTTATGTCCATGTTTTCTCTTATAGAGATTAAAATGGGCCATTGATTAAATTATAAGTTGTGTCTGTTAATTTCTCCATTAGCAAAAAAATGTTGACATGAATATTATGTGTCCACTCCCTAGTAAAACTCTACAGCTAGAAACCATGAAGTGAGGAAAGCTGAGAGTTGTTACTGAATCCACTAGGCTGGGAAGTTTCTATTTGCTTCAAAATATGTTCTAGTTAAAACTCAGGATTTGTGATATTTATTAAATTCAATATGTGCTTTTGTCATGAAAAATCCCATGGGTTTTTAAAACACGAGAAGCTCCATTATATATTGCTTTTTGTACCACAGATAATTATTTTGGGAAAGAAAACCAAAAATACAGGAAAAGTTGCAATTTTTGGCAGAGTCTATAATTTCTGAGGTTTTCTGTCATTCTTAGCCTACATTTATAATTTGAATAAAAGCAATAACTGACAGTAATGCTGTTGAAGATTGTTCAAAAAACAAGGCAATTTATAAACATTAAGCTCACCTTACATGTTTAAGTATACATGTTTCTCAATTGCTGAGTATTATAGATTGGGTTCAAGCTCACCTTGAGCACTCATTATCTCTATGTCCTTAAGCAAGTGATTTATCTTCCCAAGATGTCACCCAGTCTCCCTGTACAGAACGGTTTGCTTCATACTTTGTAAAAATAATGTCAAATATACAGTAAGTGCTCAATAAAAGCTAAACCTTACTTTTATTGTCACTTAGCTTTATTAAAGAATTGGTACTTGAGAGAACTGGAGTTAGTTTAAAACAAGAAGACTAAATGAAAAGCACACTAGGCCCCTGAGGCTGTGTGCATGGGATGGGATGACAAAGGGACCAAGGCCACCATCCAAGTCCTATGACTTGCCTGGCAGTATTCCAGCAGAGTTTCATTGGTGGATGGGCTTCGGTCTGACTCCAGCACATGGGGATGTCCCACCCAGCCCCAAATAAAATAAGCCAGGTATATTAACAAATGGCTATTAAATAATTCTGAATGGTCATACATTTAATTGGACTTGGTCTGACTGAAGTGGAAAGGGCACAGTGACTGTCTGCATAAGAATTTGGTGTATTCCCCAACTCAGATCTCCAAGCCTTTGAAGGGATCAGCACACAGGTTCTATGCTGGTTAAAAATATAGTGATCACACTGTAATGGTCTTGGTTCACGCCAATTGTCTCACCATAATTATTAATAGCACGTACTTTTGCTTTCAGAAACAGCCCTCTTTGGATGATAAATGATAGGAGCACCCTCGTTAAAGAGAAATATAAAGCTCTTACTTCAGTATCAAGTTCAGGGTCATGAAGGGGTAACTTTCAAGGTATAGAAGAAAAGCTACTTAAGACTCCTTTAAATGGCCAGGATTTAGGCAAAGAGATTAAGCAAAACAAACAAAAACCAAACAAGCCAACTAAATACTCAGAGACATAGACAACAACATGAAAACAAAATGTCCAGGATTATTTTTGAGATTATTTGAAGTTGGATGAAAAATATTTAGACCCCAAGTCAGAGGGCTCTAAATTCAGAGAGCAGGAGTCAGATCACATTCTCTTCTGAGAGGCCCACCAGCGCTGGGGGAATAGCCCCTGATGTCTGGACCGAGTCGCCCATCAGTCTCTGTAGTTGCTAAGAAGGTGCAAAAAAAGGTGTGCAGCCTAAGGAAAGACCAGCACAGGAAAGAGTAGTTTGGAAAAATGCTTCTCAATTTAAGGAGAAAAGAAAAGGGTAAAGGAGGTCTTCAGAATTTCCCAGGACTTGTTCTGTGTTAGGAGGGTTTGTGTACGAAAGGTGCGTTCACTACACCATTTTGGCAGGAGAGGGGTGTGCGTGTGAGTGTGTGTGTGTGTAACCGAACAATGGAAGTTAATTATTTAGACAGGATAGGTTTGTTAGTGAGAATTACATTTTGCTCAGAAGGATTAAAAGTCCCACATAACCGTGCCTTATGCAAGGCTGAACTCGATCTCTCTGTTATGTGAGCCACATCTGGAGGTCGGTGGTTCAGGGTCAGTCTGGTCATCTGCTCTTGGAAACCTCTGAGGGCCAGACTGGGCCCTTGTCCTCATGGTTCAATATTGCCACAGAAAGAACAGACAAAGATGAGTGAGGGACTTGTGACAGACAATGCAGACTTTTCTTGGTTTTTCTGTGATTTACAACCACACATTGCTGCTGGAGTTACTTCATCCTCCCAGACTGTCTGTATGGGCCAAATTCAGAATAGCTCTGAGTGGGCTCTCTGTTACACCTGTATCAGATTTTATCCATGAGAGCCTCTTTTCTGAAAATTTCATTTTTCAGTAACAGTTTACATTCAGTATTGTTTTGTATTGGTTCCAGGTGTACGGCCTGGTGGTTAGACAATCATGCACTTGGCGAACTGATCCCCAGTGTTGTCAGTACCTGGCACCATGCACAGTTATCACAGTGTTACTGACTGTGCTGGTGGTGCTGTGCCTTATACCCCATGACTGTTTTGTAACTGCCAGTTTTACTCAATCTCTTCACCTTTTTCACCCTATCTCCCATCCCTGCTCTGGAAATCACCAATCTATGCTGTGTATCTGTAAGTCTTTTTCAATTTTGTTTGTTCATTTGTTTTGTTCATCAGATTCCACATATAAGCTAAACCATATGCTATTTGTCTTTCCCCGATTGACTTATTTCACTTAGCATGATACCCTCTATGTCTACCCATGCTGTTGGAAATAGTGAAATTTCATCCTTCTTTAGGACTTGACCATCGTTGAGATGAATAATTGTTTAATATGTATTTTTCCTACTTAAGAGATTTTAAAATATTATCAAAATTAGTGAATAAAAAGAGTCACAGAAACAAAGGCACAAAGACAACTCAATGGAAAAGTATTTTCAACAAATACTATTTTAATACTTATACCTCTAAATAAAATAACAAAGCTAGACATACACATTATACCATTCACAAAATTCATCTCATCTCACAAAGGATAAGAAAGAAAAATGTAAAATGAAAAACTATAAAACTTCTAGAAGAAAACATAGTGGGAAATGAATGTGACCTTAGATTTTATGGTGATTGTTTTAGGTACACACCAAAAGCACAGTCCATGAAAAAACATACAGTTAAGTTGAACTTTAGTGAAAAGCAACATGTCTTCCTTGTGAAAGACATTGTTAGGAGAACAAATAGACAAGCTACAGACTTGTAGGAAATATTTGAAAACAGGTAAATAAATTGTATCTTGAATGTAAAAGAACTCTTAAATCTCAACCATAAGAAAACAATCAAATTAAAATATGGCAAAAGATCTGAACAGACACCTCACCAAAGATGTGAGGATATCCAAGGAGGGTGATGCAAAGAGTATATGCAGATTGCAGCTAAGCATGGGAAAAGAGACTCAGCATCTTGTCATTAGGGAAATGCAAACTAAAATTATAATCAGATATCATCATCCCTATTAAAATGGCTACACTCCAAAAAAATTGAACACCACCAACCACTGATTGAGAATGCAGAGTGACAAGAGCTCTCATTGCATGTGGCTATGCAATACGGTGCAACCACTTTAGAAGACAATTTGGCAGCCTTTTACAAAGCTAAACGTTATCTTACTATATGATCCAGCCATTATGCTACAAAAACTAGCATGCAAAATGCTACCAGGAGCTTCATTAGCAATAGCGAGAGGCAACTAAAATGCCGTGTACTAGGTGAATACATGAGCAGAGTGTGGGAAGCCCACATAATGAAATGCTCTTCAGCAGTAGAAGGAACTAACTATCAATTCATACAATGGCATGGGCAAATCTTAAGTGCATATTATTAAATAAAAGTATTCAGTCTGAAAGAGCTACATTCAATATGACTCTAGTTGTGTGGTGTTCTCTAAACAGAACAATACTTGTCAGAGGCTGAAAGAGGGTGGAGGGTTTGAGGAGGTGAATGTTATTAGATAAAGTACCATTTTCATCACACCTTACACACAGTTTTTTATTTTTTGTTGGGGGTGGTGGTGGTGGTGAATTCCTTATTCTTCATAATATTGTAATGGTGGCTACCTAATATTATGATTGGGTGCTTGTTCAATGTGTATACATTTGTCATAATTCATGAATTGTAATGAAGATTGTATAGTTTTGTACCTATAAGCTATACATCATATGTTTATCTTAAAAAACAACACATTGCTATTTTAGGAAGTTAGGAATCGATAACTTAGTGAGTCATTCTTTAATTTCTTTAAGTTAAGTCTCTCTGTTTTAGAGAATATGGTACTGGTTGCCTGGTTCTTATTTTCAATCTTTGTCTCCAAAATGATTTTGATGGCTCTTACACATGGAAGCACCATACAAGTTCTCAGGACTTTATTTGTCTTTCTAACATCTGCTTTTTCCTATAATGCCACACACTCTGGACTTCAGAGTTGTAAATTTAATTTAGAAAAATAGTGATCCTTAAAAGCATTCAAAGTATAATACACAGAAATTGTAAAAATTTATTAAAGCTTGACAAAAACAGAAAGAAAAGAAAGGCACAGATCTGTGGAGCATGTGAGCTACATTAAGGAGCCACGACCAAAAGGAAGGAAGGAAACAATTGAGAATACATTAAGGGTCAGCCTGGAGTAAACTAGCCTTCTAAAATGTTCACAGTTCCAAATGTTCACAGTTCACCATTAATGTTCTTTGACTTGATTATTTTGAAACAACAGATGAAATACTCATGTCTAAGCCACTTACATTCATATAGCCCCCACTATTCTAAAAAATTATCATCCATCCTTTCCATTTATTTCACAGACCAGAAAAGGTCTAGTTGGTGAAATGTGTTCTCTCTAATGAAAGTTCAGCAGTGGCAGAGAGTGACCCAAGGTCATCCCATCAAACATACTCTTTGTTGTTATTTTAATAGAATATAAATTATTTTGAGATCTTAATTTTTCAAAATATCCCCACATTTTCTGCAATGACAAAGTATCCCTAGGTTTTTGATAATATGTAGGAATACATATATATTTAAATGAAAAATAGGCATTGCCAAAATGAGTTTGTTTTTCCATTTTTATCTTCCTTCAACAACCATGAAGCAATAACAGAAACTTCCTCCATAAGACAAACTCATTCCTAGTAGGGACAGATCATTAAGGACAGTAAAATGGCTGAATATATTCTCATCTTATTGTATAAGACTTTTGAAATTGACTGGCTGTGCTTTCCAATGTATTCATTTTGTGATTCCCTTCTTTGCATATTTGCCTAGAACACAAACCTCAAAAACAGTGAAAAGAGACTTGATTTTCCTGTATTCCAGTGTCTTCCTGAATTATGTTCCCAAGAATTGCCATCTTCACAAATCTGATAATGTTCCAAAATGTTTTCATTCCTATCTACCCACGTCATTGGTGACCCCGATAAATCTCCAGTCCTAAGATAATTGGATGAAATTGCTTCTGATGTTATTATGAAACAAAGCTGAATAGAATCAGTATCTTACATTCAAATACCCAGCTCTCTGAATACCCATCCCTAAATGTGCTGTTTCTATTCTCCAGCACATTCTCACCAATACTTTATCCCATCAAAACATCCAATCCATTAACCCAATCACCTTTTCATGGTCCACCATCCCAATTAGCTCCTTATTTGTCTTCTTACCAAGCTTATGTTTCATAATCTATACCACAATAAACTTTTGTCCTTTCTCCCTGGCCTGACAAGTGGACACACCACTGAAAAAATAGAACAAAGAGGCTCCTGATGCATCCATGTTGAAATCTGCACTTACCTGTCTCTGGGCTAATAGCTTTTGTCTTCTCTTTTTTTTCATGTTACTTTTGTTACACTCTTAAATAATGGCAATTCCTACTCTCAGGCCTGAATTTTATCCTTCTCATGCATCTCTGCCATTCCTTACCCAATACAAAATTTTTATTCTGCACTATCACCTTCAATAGCTTAAAAATACATTAGATATACCCAATATCCATTTTTAAAGAACCTTCCCTGATTTCACATTTCCCTTCAGCAATGGCATGTTTTTTGTTTGTTTATTTAGCTACTGTTTTATAAAAATATCTTTACCGAGTAGTTTCCATTTGCTATTTCCTCTCATTCTTTCTCTTTTCTTTTTAAAAAATTGTGTTCTTCGAAGCAATTTAAAGTTTGTCAAAAAGTTTCAAGTACAGGACAAGTAGCATTTTTCCTGAATCATCTGAGAGTACATCGCTGACCTAAAGCCCATGATGTCTGAATACCGTAGTGTGTGTTTCCTAGAAGCAAAGATGGTCTCCTGCACACCCACAAACAATAACCTCAATTACTGATGCACTGTATCCATCTGACCCTCAGACCCCAGCCAGGTCTCAACAATTGTCCATGTAAAGTCATTTACAACAACAGGATCCAAGTCAGAATCATACGCTGCATTAAACTCCTGTGTCTCTTCAGTCTACTTCAGTCTGGAATGATTCTTCATTCTTGATTTTACAACCTTATCCAGTTTGACAAGTCTTATAAGGACACTATTTCTATTAGATCAGAGCTCCACCTTGATGACCTATTAGGCCCCAACTCCAAATACAGGCACACTGGGGTTTAGGGGTTCAACAAATAAATTTGGGGGCCACAAACATTCAATCCATAACACCAGCTCATGGGTATGTCCTCCTCATGCAGCCCCACATACCCTCCTGGGCTACTGCACCTCCCTAAACCCCACTCCTCTTTGATCAGCTCTGCCTATAGGGTCTTGGGCTAAATTTTGGGGGGAAGAAAAAAGGAGCTTCTCTCTTCTGTAATTTATTCTTCCTCTTCTCTGTCCACCTTATTTTGCATCCTGAAATTGCCACTTAACACATAAATAGAAGATTCTCAATTCTGACATCTGAATGTGTGGTTTTCCATTCTGTTCCCATGCAGCTCCCCCACCACAGGTAACAGGCTGACAGAGCCTGTTCATTGCATGGACCCACTTGTCTCACTCTTTCATTTTCTTTAGATCTCAGCTCAAAGTCACCTCTATACATCAACCTCCCCTGACGAGCTTCTGCAAATGTCACATCACGGGCCCTATTACTTGAATTAGTTACGTGGACTTTTTAATTATAACACCTGTATCTATCTATCTATCTATCTATCTATCTATCTATCTATCATCTATCAATCATCTATCATCTATCTATCATCATCATCACCTATCATATGTCTATCTAATATCCTGTGTGATGAAATGAGCTGTATACGTGTTAGTATGAGTATGTTTGTTCATTAGCTCTTTCTTCACTGCTTTTGTCTCTAGTGCTAAGGACCAAGCCGGACACCAAAGTAAGTGCTTAACAATTTTTTTTTTTGCATAAGAAGTGTTGCTATGGTGTGATGAAAATGAGAGGCATTAACAGGGAGACCACCTTCATCCTAGCACCCGGGTGAGCATGCAGACCAGGTTCCCAGGTGTTGAAGGGTTGAGAGGACATGTGTGGGGCTCAGTGCTGGGGGAAGTGAACAAGTATGGGGGGCAAAGTCAACCCACACAAAAATTAAGGGAACTGATGGCCATAAGGAATAGAAAAAAATATAGACAGAGATATACATAGCTCATGATGTAAGCTGAGAAGCAGAAAACTAGAACAACATGAAACCAAAGAAGACCATATTTACTATAGAGGAATTTTCCAGAGAATGGGCAATTTGCTTTAAAAATAGTAAAAAAAGGATATTTCGAAAAGCAATTAAGAAAATAGAAATCAGAGTACAAACACTTTGAAAGACAAAGACTTAATGTAAGAATTCCAAGAGATCCAAAGTAAAAAGTAAGTAAATATGAAGGAATAAGAGTTAAATAATGACAATATTTTTTGGTAAGAAAACAAAGCAATGATCAATACTTTTAAAAAGCACCCTTCAACCTAGAAGTCAGATAACTGTGTCACAGGACACAGACTGTGGCACATCAGGCTGTCCTGATGGGTGTGTCCAGTTTGCTGGTGTGTGGAGAGGAAGGTAGAAATTCAAAACATAGGACAAAATTTGCATTAAGAGACTTAACTCAATTCAAGCATGTTTACCCATTTTGATCTTTCAGCCAAGATGGAGGTGTAGGCAGAAACACTGTGCCTTCTCACATAACCAAAAGAAGGACAACAGTAAATTTAAATACAAAAATAACCAGAACTGGCAGGAAATTGAACTGTATGGAAGTTTGACAACCAAGGAATTTAAGAAGAAACATTCATCCAGACTAGTAGGAGGGGCGGAGATAGGCAGCTGAGGCAGAGAGGATGCACAGCAATGCAGTGGCTGGTGGACCAAGGCAGGTGAGGTGACGGCTGGCAGACTAGGTGGTCTCACATTCATGTGTGGATAAACCAGGAGGAACAACTGGTGAGCAAGACAGACTACACAACCCAGGATTCCAGTGAGGGGAAATAAAGCCTCAAAACCTCTGACTGAAAAAACCTGTTGGGGTTGATGTGGCAGGAGAGACTCCCAGCCTCACAGGAGAGTTTGTTGGAGAGATTCACAGGGCCCTAGAATGTACACAAACCCACCCACCCAGGAATCAGCACCAGAAAGGCCCAAATTGCTAGTGGGTAGCAGGGGAAGTGACTGAAAGCTGGAGGAGAGCAGAGCAAGTGCTACTGTTCCCTCTCAGACCCCTCCCTCACAGATAGCATCACAACACAGTGATGTGAGTTGCCACACCCTGGCAAGTACCTAAGGCTCCACCCCTTATTATGTAGCAGGTGTGCTGAGACAAAAAAATGGCCCAAATGAAAGAACGGATCAAAGCTCCAGAAAAAATATAACTAAGCAATGAAGAGATAGCCAACCTATCAGATGCATAGTTAAAAATACTGGTAATCATGATACTCACAGAAATGTTTGAGTATGGCCACAAAATAGAGGAAAAAGTGAAGGCTATGCAAATTGAAATAAAGGAAAATATACATGGAACCAAAACAAAGGGAAGGAAACCAGGGTTCAAATCAATAACTTGAAACAGAAAGAAGAAATAAACATTCAATCAGAACTGAATGAAGAAATAAGAATTCGAAAAAATGAGGACAAGCTTAGGAACCTCTGGGACAACCTTAAACATTCCAACATCTGAATCATAAGGGTGCCAGTAGGGGAAGAAGAAGAGCAAGAAATTGAAAACCTATTTGAAAAAATAATGAAGGAGAACTTCCCCAATCTGGCAAAGAAAATAGATTTTCAGGAAGTCCAGGAAGCTCAGAGTCCTAAAAAGTTGGACTCAAGGAAGCACACACCAAGACACATCATAATTACACTACTCAAGATTAAAGAGAGAGATTCTTAAAAGCAGCAAGAGAAAAGGGAACAGTTACCTACAAAGGAGTTCCCATAAGATCATCTGCTGATTTCTCAAAGGAAACCTTACAGGCAAGAAGGGGTTGGCAAGAAGTGTTCAAAGCCATGAAAGGCAGGGACCTACATCCAAGGTTACTCTATCCAGCAAAACTATCATTTAGAATAGAAGGGTGGATAAAGTGCTTCCCAGATAAGGTCAAGTTAGAGGAGTTCATCATCACCAGGCTTTTATTATATGAAATGTTAAAGGAACTTATCTAAGAAGAAGAAGGTCAAAAATATGAACAGTAAAATGACAACAAACTCGCAACTATCAACAACTAAAAAACCAAAAACAAACTAAGGAAACAACTAGAACAAGAACAGAATCACAGAAATGGAGATCACATGGAGGGTTATCAGTGGAGAGGGGGAGGAAATGAAGGAAAAGATACAGGGAAAAAGAAGCATACATGGTAGGTAGAAAATAGGGGGGCAGTTAAGAATAGTATGGGAAATGTAGAAGTCAGAGAACTTATATATGCATAACCCATGAATATGAACTAAGGGGGGGGATGCAGGTGGGAGGGGCATGCATGGCAGAGGGGAATAAAGAGGGCAAAATGGGACAACTGTAATAGCATAATCAATAAAATATTTTTAAAAGAAAAAAACATGTTTACTCCTTCCATAGTTAGGATCTAGAGTCAGAAGGAAGAAGCTACAACAGTTATTTTAACAGGCAAAATTGAATATAAAGCATTTTAATTGCATACTGGAGGCGGAGATAGGACATTGAGGTATTTTGAAGTTACAACCACAGGGACTGGGCGGGCACGGGAAAAAGATGGAGATAATTAAAGTCCTGGAGCATCAGGAACAGCCCAGCTCACTGGAGCTGAGACTCTGGTCCTGGAATTCTGGCGCTGCTGGCCTGGCACCGGTACCTCCAGACCACGAAGGCTGGTGGTGCACAGCTGGGACCCGAGCTCTCTGGGCATCAGGGAGGTGCAGACACGCAGTGGCACTAGTCCTGGAGTGTTGGAGAACATGGCGAATTGTCATAGCTGCTGCTGGCCGAGCAGGCATCACCTGGGGGGAAGATATCTTGGTGGATAAGTGAAGCAGAGTAGGAGCAGCACGCAGACAGCACGGAGGTGCCCTTGTCCCTTCCTTAGTCTTCCAGGATCCCTCCAGCACCTCCAGAGCCTTGGGCCAGGTGCCAGTTAGCAAAACAGAAATTTGGTCTGCAGATACATGGCCTTAGGCACGCAGAGCAGAGTGGCCAGGAGTGGGTTTGAAGCTGAGCAGTAAGGGGTGCTTCACTAACTCCTCCTCTAGGGCCTTGACCTAATGAAGCATCCCTGATATATAGGAGAGTAATATAAATCTCTGGACATAGTCACTGTTGAAACCTATGCAATCATTAAGCATCATATGTATAATAATTTCTAATAGGTGGAATACCGTATTAAATAGGGATGCTATTTAGAGACAGATTCCTAATTTCATATTATGTAGAATGATGATGATTGCATGCTTTTTAGTCACAATAGAAACTGCAGTGATAAAGTAGCAATAATGGTAATACAAATTAATAACTAAACAATAATAGTAAATGTAGTAAAAATTATAATGACAAGAGGTAACAGTTTTTGCTAATACTAAGATACTTCTCGCTTTTGCCGGGCATTTTTCTTTTCATTTATTATCTCTTTCAGAGTCGCCCACAAGCCTGGCTGGTTAGGAAGCTGCAGTACTCTGCTGGGAGTGGAACAGAGACAGTAGTATCCTCAAGGCAGCAGGTGAAGGTGCGGACCCAGGCATCTGAACCTGGGCCCTGCCTTACCTGTGTGATGTTTCAATACTGTAGAGATGACATGTACCACTGTATTTGTATTAGACGTTAATAAAGTATTTATAATCTATCAGAGCTGTGTGCCTGATGCAGGGACCCACGGCTTGGGCCTTTGAAAGACATCCTCTTTCTCCTGGGACTGTGAGTCATGACAATAGTGATGCCAGCTGCCCACGACATCCCTGCTCCTGCGAGACCCAGTCCCCCACAGGCCCAAAGTCATCACAGAGTATAGTGGCTGTCATTGGTTGGGGTGCACTTCTTACGCACACCCCCACCTCAGTCAAGTTTCCTGAGGTGAGACTCAGGTCACAATGACTGGGGCGTGGGGTGGGTGTTTCAAACACTGACAGGGTCTTTACACCTCCTACGGATGACTCACGCTGTGTGTTGTGTGTGGGCTGCACTCTGTTGGAGGAAACCTCGCATCACTTTTCCACCAGTTTTGAGGAAAGACCATGCAGTTGCCCACATGTGCCCGACCTTGGAAGACGATATTCTGCAGCTGGTTTCCAGTGTCGAGACATTTTCTAGTCTTTCTGCACAGTTTTAGTGTGCTGTTGGAACTGTTGAGGGGGTGAGGGTTGCCACCTGTGACGTGATGACTCCTTTTTTGGAACGATGGGGAGAAGAAATCCATGGCGGAGATTTATGGTCTCTGAGAATACAGCCTTCTCTGGATTCAGTTTTTAAAGAGCGGGCGTGTAAGGTATACTGCATTATTGTGGACCAAAGTGAGGTTCAGGCATGCAGGTGGAAAGCAAACTAAAGTCTTGTGATTTAATAGAAAGGAGCCAAGAAATACTATTTCTTAACTTTGATATCGAACACCAATAAAATATACTTAGGAACAACTCTAGTACAACTGACAATTAAAGCTGTGTTTTTCCCATCATTCCAGACTCTAAAATTAGACAAAGCACAACGCATGCAGGAAAATGCAAAGTAGGGCAATCCTGAACACAGGCAGCATAAGACAGCACAGTGATCTTCCAAGAGAAGAGGACTTCTCTGCATCTCAGATGAGAAAATGAAATACTGCTACCAACCAGGACTTCTCAGCACAAGAACAAACACTTTCCTGGTGGGATCCAGCCCTCAGGTGACACTCAACCCTGGCCAGGCAGGGGACACCCACTGAAAACTAAGGTCATGTGTGTCTCAGATGAAAGACCATTGTCTCTGTTTCCAAATTCAACACTGGTCGTTTGAATATTGCTAAGGTTTTTCTATCATTTCTATTATTTTGAAAAGACACATTCATTGAAAGAACACTACGGATAATATTATTTGATACTAGGAATGGGAGTTTCACAGAGGATGAACTACTACAAGAGAAAAAGAGGTTTACAGCCAAATGTGAATGACTTTGAGAACATGGTGTGAAATAATTATTTCTAAAGGAAAACATAGTCCTCCATGGCTCCATACTGTTAAGTCAGATATGATTCATTTCAATTCATTGGTAGAGGAGACAAACATGGAAGATTTATTCACTGATTTGAGGGAGCATATACAATTCAAGGGTGGGGAAAATATTGAATAATTCGTGACCTTTTATTTTAAAAGATCTCCTCCCTCAAATAGCTAGTAAAGTTGATTATCTTTTCAAATATCTGCTGGACATTTGTATGCCTTTTTGGGAGAAGTGTCTGTTCAGTTCCTCTGTCCATTTTTTAATAGGATTGGTTTTTGTTGTTGTTGTTGAGTTGTATGAATTCTTTATAGACTTTGGATATTAACCCTTTATTAAGGTGTTATTTACAAATAGCTCCTCCTATTTGGTTGGTTGCTTTTTTGTTTTGGTGATGTTTTTCTTTTGCTGTGCAGAAGATCTTTAGTTTGATAGAGTCCTATTTATTTTTACTTTCACTTCCCTTGCCTTTGAGGTCAGATTCATGAAGTCTTCTCTAAGGCCAAGGTCCTTAAGTTTGGCACCTAAGTGTCCTTCTATGTAATTTATCGTTTCAGGTCTTACATTTAGTAAGACTTACATTTAGGTCTTTGGTGTATTCTGAGTTAATTTCTGCATATGGTGACAAAGAGCAATGTAGTTTCATTCTTTTGCAGGTGGTTTTCCAGTTTCCCCAGCACCATTTGTTGAGGGAGCTTTCTGCTCTCCACTGTGTGCTTCTGGCTTCAATGTCACCCCAATTGCAATGCACAAGGTCCAAGCCAGGGAGCTGCTTAAGTATCATGATATTTAAAAAAAAACAAAACTCCCCGGAGGACCAGTAGATGTGGACATGCTGTTTATCTCTCATATTACAGGGGATGCACCAATGGCGGTGGATCAGTGGGAGAGAGACTCACCAGCCTGCAGCCTCAGTGCTCACACTGGGTTAGGGAGGGGCCGGTGCAGCAGGGAGGGAGCTGCAGTAGCCTGTGAGAGTGCTGCAGGTGTGTGATAAACCCAGGGGCTGTGAGACACCACTTCCCTGCTCCTTATGGCTGCTGGCCAGGCAGCCCCCTGCTCTCTGAGGTGGAGGGCCATGTCCTGAGCTACCCCACACCAATAAATTTAGCAAAATAAAAAAAAATCTCTTTTCTTCTTTGTCTTTTCTAATTTTCATAGCACCCATGTGCGAGAGAAAAATGACAACAAATCCTTACCTCTGTGCCACTTACATACCTGACTGAGAAAATATCTTAAAGGCTTCTTTTTAACCTTTAGTTTAAAATATTTTGGAAGACTCTTGGAAAAAAGTAATATAAACACAGAATAACATAGAATGGCCCTGGCTGGGTGGGTCAGTTTGATGGAGCATTGTTTCCATACAGCAACAGGCTGAGCGTTCGATTCCGGTCAGGGCAGAGACCTGGGTTGTGGGTTCCATCCCTGGTCAGGGGTGTGTGTGGGAGGCAGCCCATGGTTTTCTCTCACATCTCTCTCCCTCTTTCTCTCTTTCTGTCTCTCTCTGTGCAATTTATTTCTTTTTAAAATCAATAAACACATCTTTGGGCAAGAGTTTAAAAAGTAGAATAACGTGTACACAAAGCAGAAAGCTAACAAACTGCAAATGACAGTGATATTTGGGGACACAGCCTTGATTTCAGCCTCTTGATTAACACTCACTCTAGGTAAAGGTTTGATTTTTCCACTAAGCCTCTGTTCCCAACCATGACACTAATAGGGCTTAATTTCTCTCCACAAGTTCTATAGACATATTTCTGGGCCAACAGAAAAATCTTTGGAGGCTGGAGGAGTTCATTAGGGTTGGCAAAGTTTTCACTGAAGCATTGAGAAATAGTTACTTCAGCTGCTTCCTATTATGAAGTAGGATCTAATCTCAATACAAAATTGACCTGAAGGAATGTCTCTACTGCCTTTTTAGAGTCTGCTTGCTCCCATGGCAGGTGCTGCCCCCAGCACAAGGCCACTCTGTGGAGGCAGAGGACTGGAATACGGAAGGGTTCTCTGTGCTCTTGGAAGTGGGACTTGTCTCGCAACCATGGGACGGACAGGATGTGCATGGGGAAGATGCTCACACTCCAGTTCTGTGTCTGAGTTCCTCCCTTCTTGCAGAGCCCACTCATTTGCCACTGCCTGGTGCCAGGGCCAGGCCCTTGAGCTGGGGCCTTGGAGCCACTGGGGTATGACAGCAGTGACTGGAGTAGCTGCCAGCCCAGGGGCTGAGCACGCAGTCTCTGAGTACCCTCTGACCCACAACTCACCTTTCCAGAAAAGGTGGTCTCTCTCGCTAAGGGAGGTGGGCAGTGTAAAAGCTGGTCATAAATTGTTGAAGGAACACTCAATTACACATGGCTGGCCAGGCAGCATCAGGTCGAAAGAGGGCTATGTGTCTCTGGAGTTGATATTATAGGGTTCATTAGGCTGCAGTGGATCTTTGAATAAAATGTATGTGTCTGTGCCTGGCATCACACGAACTGACCTTTCTGCCTGTTATGTGTGGTTTTTATTGTGTGCCCTGACTGTGTCTGCTTAGTTGAGCATATAGGTGATAGTAATCGATTTCCCAATTTTAGCCCATTCTGGAACTATTTGGGGAGTCAGTGCCACTTTGTTTGCCATAATATTGTAGATGATTTACTAGTATTTTTCTTAGAATTTATGCATTTTGTGTGATGCATTTCTTTCTGTGAGCTATCTCTTTTGGGTTGTATTGTGTGCACTAATTTTACGTTTGGAGTCAGAATATGGTCTTTCTCATTTTCTAGTGCCTCCAATCAAAGAGACCTATTAGATCACAGCTACTCCATCTAAAAACAATCCCAAAGTCCTTCATAATAAGGTTTAAATCTGGGCTCCCTAAGCCAACCACGTTCAGGCACCAGGCAGCTGCGGCACAGTTCCATCATTAGCTATTTTTTATGCGGTGGGAATAAACATTACTTTTTACTGATGTAACCTCAGACTTTGATTCTGTGAGTAGAATTCAGGTTTTAGCCAACTTCATCTCCTCCATCCCCACTGGCCCTTCTGTATTTCCGTTGATCATCTCTTGCATGAATCTCTTAACCATCTTTTTAAAGGTCTTTTGTATCTATTCTTATCCCATTGCAATTAATGATCAACCCCATATTTAAACAAAATTTTCAAAAATGCAAATATGAACATGCCATTTCTCTTTCAAAGCCCCATTTGCTCTTTATTAACCTCTGACCTCCTTAAGCTAGCACAGCACAGCTGGATCTCTACCATGTGGCCCCCTGACCCCGGGTGACCCATGCATTCAGCACAAACTTCTCCCAGTGCACTCGATTCCTGTGTATCCTTCAGGCTCACACCACCTGCTGGCTTAGGCCCTCCCATTATTTGTTCTCATAGCTTCTTCTTATGTTCTCTCTATAACACTCACACCATCTTCCTGTAATACATTGTTTAGTGTCTCTGTGCTAGGGACAGACAACAAAGTCAAATTGTCCTTGTTCAAAGCCCATAATTTATACCAATGGCCAGTGTCAGATGCACAGTAAGTGCTTAGTGTTTGTTTAAAAATATAGTAACAAGGAAATAGGCACAATAAAAACTACAGATTTTCTGAGACATACGATGGAAGATGTGGATAAATGGAAAATATTCTCTATTTATATGAGAAAATATCATGTTGGCTCAGACAAGCTTGTGTAATAAACACAGCCACAAAAGTTAGTTTAAAAGGTGATGACATTAAAAAAAAGGTATCCTAAAGTTTGTCTGGATGAGTAAATACAAAAGAAAGGCAGGAACATTTAAAAAGCAGTACAGGAGTGTTGTAGTCCAACAAGAAACTAAGATAATTTAAGTGTGTTTCTCTGGTAGCAATAAACAGAAAGAAGAATTTAACAGAGTAGAACTTTTAGAAATAATTCTAGGCATAAATAAAATTGGTTGAAGATAGAGTGGCAGTGCAAATCTGTGTTGTGATAACTGAATAACCAACTGTAAAGGGATGGACTTCGATTTTGAAATCCTGCACAAAAAAAGCTAACAATTGTGTTTAAAAAAATGGCATCTGTCATTGAATTCACATATCATTGATTGGCTAGACAATGGGTTTTTAAACAAGACACTAAATGCAAAAAACATGTATATTTAAAATAAAAGATATGAATACATCCATTTTAAAATATGGCAAAAACTGCACAAATTAAATGAAAAGACTATCGATCCATCGTCTTTAGAGGTAATATCCACAGACATGCTGGATCCTGGCCTGCCATCCCTAATGGTTCATCCTTCTCCCATCCCACTCCGAAGAGGGAGACAAGGTAGAATCACTATAAGGTGATAGCTAGGAGCTTAAGAAAAGAGCTGCTTCCCTGCACCCCCCGCCACTCACCCCCACCCTGGAACTTCCCCTGATGCAGCAGCCTCGACATGCTGGTGGCATTCTGGGACGGCCTGTCCCCTGGTTGCCCCCATTCCCCGGCACCTGGGCTGTGCCCGCACCACCATCCCTGGGCTAGGGTGGTGAGGGGGGCTCACACACCTGCTGGTTTCCGAACCGGAACCAGTTACTTGAGGAGGTGCAGTTACATCCTGACACTGATCACAGGGTGTGTGTAATTAACCCCGTCTTCGAGCACGTCAGCCTGCTTTTACGTTTTAATTACGGGGGTCACGCTTTATCAAGACATTTCTCTTTTGTCTACAAATCACACAAAAAGCACAAGAATAAGCTGAAAAGCTCTATGGAGTCAAGAATCTTTGACTTGGATACACCCCAGGTGCCTAGAATAAGGGGATGGTTCAGAGAAGAGGTTTATTCAACGTCTGTGGATGAAGGAGCGAGATGGTGGTTACTGTGCTTTGTCAGAGGAAATCCATTCCCGGAGTGTTCGGACTGGGAGTTCTACTGAGAGTTCTACTGAGCGTAGTGCTGGCCTCATCCTGTACATGCTGAAATAGTGTTATTGCCAAAATTGTCTTATCATGTCTATTTTCAGTGACACAAATGAAATACTAATTGTAGAGAAAATATGGGAGGATAATATTTTGATATATTTTTCTCACATTAATTAATGTGACCTATTTCCCCGTCCCTGCACATTTTGAAAATTTATTGGCATGGACCTTTCATTTTATGTTGTCTTGGTCTTTGAAGTGTTTTGGATGGAAGCTTAACCATTAAGGATACTAACCCTATAGCTCCCACTTATACTGAAATTAGTTCTAAAGATTGTGGGTATTTGTGGAATTTTTGTCATATTCCAAAATTCCAATTAAAAATATTTTAAAGCTTGTAACTGAGATAAATTTACTTGCTAGTTAACTTTTCTACCTTTGGCCAAATAATACTCCTAAAAATTTTTGGTTTGTTTTGTTGCCTAACTTAGTCTATTCCTGGATTAAGGGAATTTTAGTAATAAAAGTGATTTTCCCATCATCTCTCCTCGTGCCCATGGTCAGCACTTCCACACACACTTCAGTGGGAAATCCCTTTCATTGCTCCCCACGTTTATTCAATTTTGGGTTAATACTCATTGTAAAGTGTTCTTGGTTTTGATTAGAGAATAATT
Source organism: Artibeus jamaicensis (assembly GCF_021234435.1). Lineage (NCBI taxonomy): Eukaryota > Metazoa > Chordata > Mammalia > Chiroptera > Phyllostomidae > Artibeus > Artibeus jamaicensis. The sequence continues at coordinate 2,528,062 of NW_026521195.1, read as the reverse complement.
AAAATATGAAAAAATAAAAGGGAGACAGAAAAGACAATTTTGGTTTTGCAGGAGCATTGTCTTATTTATAAACACATTGTGTTCCTCGGCTGCTGTCCTGGATTCTCAACTCACTAAGAGCCCAGTGATTTAACTCCTGGGAACCTGGTTAGAGTGGTGCCCATGGGCTCATGTTATAACCCAGTTTCAATCTTCTCACAGTAGCTGTGCTGTGATTGACACTTAAACCTGATTTATCAGGACTGATAATTAGCTTAACAACCCATGGATCAGAAAGCAAGTCTCAAACCAGAAAGGAGAAAAGTTGAATTAAATTGGTATTTTAATATACAAACTGCTCCCCCCCATTTTAAGTACAAAAGAGGGAACTGTTGATTCAACGTTTTAATTGATGCAGTCACTGACTCATTCAACTATTCACCGCGTGCTCACAACATGTGAGGTGCAGGGCTAAATTTATTTCATCGTGATTTTCACTTTCAAACTATTGTACTTTGGGACTACTGTGTAGCAGACTGAGTCAAAAGAAGCTATGTTTATTTCTCTGATATGCAAGAAGATTTTGGACACAAATATTTATTTGTCTCCCAAAATATGCTGCTTGTGTTGTTTCACTAAGGAATGTTGAATTATTCTGTGCACTTATTTAGATTTCTTCAGAAGTTTTTTCTATCTTTAGATAAATATAATCATAATATACCATCTTCAAAAAAGAAATGAGCATTTTACAAAAAAACAGTAAATGAGCAAGGAGTAGTTAGAATAATAAAAATACTTAAGATTGCATATTGAGCAGTGAGTACATTTGTCCATTTGGTATTTCCCTCAAAAGACCAAGTCATCTAAGCAGTTACAAAGTGTGTTAGGCTGCAAATATTTTCAGCTATATTTCTTCGTGGTTATTTTTAATTCCCTTCCTCACTGTGTAGTCAGTTACAATACCCAAACTTGAAAAGATGAGTAATTATGCTTGGTTAATTTCTAGAGGGAGGGTGAGTCCCAGATAGGAAAAATCACAAATCTTATAGACTGAAAACGGTTTAAACCTTAATTTTCAAGGAAGAAATAGCCTAATTTTTTCTTTTAGCTTACAGGCATGTCAGCCGAGGGGGTGATTCCTTGCACATCTCTATCTGTCTCAAGTCCTGAAAAGCGGACAAATTTCAGATGGTGTCGAAACCAGAATGAGATTTTTGCAGGTGAGTCAGCTGCTGCTTGGAAGGCCTTGTTTGTGTTGGAGAAATATATAAACGGGTTCAGTGCTTGGTGCATTGGGTTTTATTGCTGAAGGTCTCTTTCTCATTCTCTAAGGCAATGAATATGGACATTCTGCAAAGAGACCAAGTGGGGGCTGTGTACTGGTGGATAATCCAGCCATGGCTGATGTCTTAAGAATCATGAATCATTATTTTCTGCAGAGAGAAAAGAGGGTCAAGAGATAAAAACTTGAGTTGATCAGACTCTGCTCTGTGGATACTGAGTTTCCCTCCCTGCCACGTCACTCACAGGTGAACCTGGGTCACCTCGGAGCTGCAGTATCTGAGACTGGAGAGTGGGCTTTTGACAGACAGCTGGAGGATGTCGCTGCACTGTTTTTAGGGTTGTGGGCCAGAGAGACCCAGCAGGGATGCACAAAGGTAGAATTACCTAGAGCCTAAAATCTTCCAGTGCTGCTGGCTGCCTGGTCCATGCCCAGGCATGTGGAGAATGGTTGGGACTCATGTGCGGAATTTGGGGCTAGGAAACAGCAGAGGGGAGCACCAGATGCTGAAAACATGCTTTGTCAGAGGGGAAGCAGAGCAACCCTTTATTCAAGGGAGAAATGGGACGTGACTCCCTGGCAATAACAGAGCTTTGCAGGGGTGGTTGTATTGAAGTTGGACTGGAGAAGAAACCCCATCAAAACCCAAACAAAAGTACTCTGGCCACATGGATAATCTGGGAACCTCTGGAAGTGGTCAGCAAGTTTCCCTTCTCCACAGATAACCATCCTGGGTATCAGCTTCAGCCCTGGATGCACCGGCCCTGAACAGGAGTTTGGGTGGGATATAGAATTGTCCAGCTGTTGTCCCTCTGGCCTTCCAGATAGCTTCAGGGCCCTGGTGGACAATAGGCCCACTCAGTTTTACATGTTGTAGCCAGTGGCCACACCCAGAATTGTGGTCTCCAGTTGAAACATTTTCCACTGTATTTGTCTGCTTTTAGTAGACCAGGGACAAGACAGAAGATGCTGAGAGCCACCACCAGGAAGCCAGTGACAGTGAACAGTGGTTCCTGTACTTTCAAGGGCATAAGAATTACCCAGCAAGCTTGCTGTGACTCAGTTTCCAGGCCTGAATTCCTTGAGATTCTGATTCACTGGATGATGGGGAGATCCTTGAATTTGAGTTTCTCACAGACTCTGGGACTTTGAGAACTAACCTTCTGCCAGGCCCCACCTGCAGAGGGGAAACTTTTCCCAGGTGCCCAGGTGGTGCTGATGCGGATGGATGGGGATGTCTGATCTAGGGCATGATGCCACAGGGAGCCAGCAGTCAGCTTCTTCGATATTGTGCTTTGTCTTCCATTCACCTACCACCTAGAGTGTTCCCAATAATGGTGAAAACAAAAAAGAAAAATAACAGTGAGAACCTTCGGTTCCTCATTAAAATCCCACACAGCCTGGCTCTTTGTCATAAGAAGTCTCAGTGCCCACCGGGCAGATCAGGGTCTGGACCTGCGACTTTGGCTTCTACTCTCAGACATGCCCTCAGAGCCAGCTTCCGCAGCCTCGCCTGGGTCATGTTCGCCTTCTCTTATTTTGTTATTCTCCCATCCAGACGCATTCTGCCTCCCACTAATGCCACAGTTATAATGGATATAAAGTAATCAACTATTGTATTTTATGTTCTTATCTGAGAACAAAAGCTGACAGGGTCCATTTACTGAAGCAGCCCTATTAATAATCTCCATGTGTAACCTGAGTTGGAAATAATGAGATAACACTTTATTCTTTCATAAAGTTTAGTGACTAAAATTACACAAAACTGAGTGCAGAGTCTAAATGAAACAACACATTAAAAAAAGAGATAACGGAAACCAGGACACTTGAGGATGCTTATCAAATTTGTTAGACCCTCTTTAACACATTTTTTCCTATGGGAAAAAAACTGTATAGGGCTCTTAATTATTAATGTGTTCAAATATTATTTTCCCCAAAATTAGATGATTGAGAGGAAACCTACTTAGAGAAAAATCTGTACAAAGATACTCAAACAAACATTTATAAGAAGGCACTTAACTTCTAGGAATAGAAATTTGATTTATATATTAAAAGTCCTTGATACTTATTACATCTTATACATAAAGGCTAAATAAGGAGATCTTCATAAGTTATCTGGTTTCATTCAGTAGGTGCCTCTGACATTTTACTTTGAGTGATATATTTTCTATTAGAAATTATTAAAACTGTCTTTAAAATTATCTACTAAAATACCCTTTTTAAAAAAATTCAGAATGGTTTCTCTCTTTTTGCCCGAAACTCAACTTCTCTTATTCAACTTGCTTTTCTTACTGAGTTTCCCATCTCCATTTATGGTCTCTCCAGTGCTTCAATCACTCAAGGCAGAAACAGAATTTTCTAGAAACACTTCCTCTCCTCCTCACAATAATTCAATCCCTAAGTTCCTAAATTCTGCTACCAACTAACCGCAGATCCTACCTAAATTTGTCCCCTTACTGTATATAAAGGAAAATATTCCTGTGTTTGCCTGGTGTGTCTGTCCCCGCCATCAGCTTTTTTCATTTTATACACACACACACACACACACACACACACACACACACACACACACACACACTGGATTTACTTACAATAGTTTATATACTAAAAGTACATGACCTGCCACTGTTTAGATTCTTGTAAGGTCTCCTTGTTACCTCCAATTACACAGACCAAATTCCTTAGCCTAGTCTGCAGAGTCCTTTATGATTAGCTCCTGCCCTCCTGTATTTTGGGCTCCCGGTTTGTCTCAGCCATACCCGGTCACGTGAACACTTTTCATGTATTTTTCCATTTTGCATGGCTTCTTCAAGTTGGAAATTTCTTGTCATCTTTCAATACATAACTTAATCATCATTTCTTCTTCAGACTCTTCCCTGGGACAAGCCAGCCAGGTCTAACTCCTGTGTCACAAAGATATGCAATATATTTACCTGTCTGCACCCTTACCCTGTCTATTTCGTGGTCTTCCTGGTGCACAGAAGAGCGTCGGCCAACACTGACTGGCTGGCTGAAGGCATGGATCCAGGTCCCTTGCTTTTTAAAATAAGATGACTGAGTTTAGATTATTACATAAAGGGTTCCAACAAGGTGCATCTGTAACAGTGCCCATACAGTTTTCTGTCCATTAGAATATCACCATTACTTAGTGCTTTGTTCTTGAGGTTTAGTCCAATTTGTTTTGAAAAAACAAACAAACAAACAACATATTGATATACCAAAATCAAAGGAAGCACACTGTGATGGGAAAGAGAGAAAGCCAATACCTCGCATTTATGCCTGCACAATTCTTCCTAGATATGAGAGGCTCTCATATGAGTTTGAAGGAGACTTGTTTTCGATTAGGGCCCAAACATGATTTCTATTTCTAGCAGACTCAAGGAATTCTTCCATAGGGAGCCATGACCCAACATCGCTGGTATGTCTGTGGTTTTAGAAACTGCAAGTGACAAACCACAAGCCCTGGAAGAATGACTCTGGATTTTAACAGAATTACACTTGTGGGAATTCATTCATAAAATTATCATTAATTCCTACAGGAATGACTTTCAAGGAGGGCTGACCGGTAACGCAATCCCTTTGTAATTACTGGCAGTCGCACCGGTGCAGAACTGATTCTCTGATACCAAGTTCTAATCAATAGGCACCAGCTTGTATTGAATCACCTATGTGAAATAACGGAGAGCCTGTATAAATCAGTGATTCTTACATGACAATCATATGCAAATTGTATACATTTCACCAGTAGTAAGATGTGTTTTTTTGGTCCTTGGACATCTTAAACTGTGGGTTTACTTCAAGTAAATGTCCAGCCCTGCTTTGGGAAGAGTCAGAAATTCACATTCAGCTTTGCCTGAGCTAACTGTTGTCTCTCTGCTCTTTTGTTGCTAGTTAAAACCAAAAGGAGAGGAGCTGAATCCCTCTGGTGGAGGCCGTCGTCTTGTGCCGCCTCACTTAACTCCTGCCTCACCTGCCTTGCTGAGCAGCCCCTGCCGCATGCACCCAGGTCTCTCCCCTCCTTCCTTTGTCTGCTGGGTTTGGTGCAGCCTCACTTTCACAACAGGATCCAGAGCAAAAACACAAATGGCTTTTGAATGTATGTAATTATCATTTCAACTTTAATTTGATTTTTAAAATTCAGTGAACATAAAGGACAAAGTGAATTTCCCAGTTTTGAAAGCAAAATTATTCCTAGTTGTTAAGTTTTGTAAAAAAATTGCAATTCACTTTTATGCATCAAAGTGGAAAGGAATTTCATTTTTTAAATATATTCTGTCCTACACTCAAACATTTCAATGCAGACTGCAGGTCTCGAACTTCCCTTTAATCTGGTCTTAGGTCGAAACTATCAGAAGGCAGGTGGTGAGGAAAGGCATTTTTACAAGAGGCTCTGGATCCACTTCTTTTGGACACCCCTCACACAAGGCACAAAGTTATTCAATGTGGATAAGCACTAGTTTAAGGACTTCTTAAATATATAATGTTGGACCATGTGGAAATTTAGGGAACTGTTTGCTTTTTTTTAAATTTTCTTAATTTACAATCAGGAGCTTGTAATCGATGCCTAACTTGGTTTGTGGCATTGCTAAAAGTTTCAGTACAGAAAAAGCATTATGAGTATCTTTAGTTGTAAATATGACAAGTGTAGACTTTCTGCATTGAGCAAAGCGTGGAAGTAATAGGGCAATCAATTATCACTAAGTAGCTGGATAAAAAACACACACAACAAAACTAACCACTGCATCCCAGAATCCTACTGGGATCATTTCTTTTCCCTTTTCTTTCTTTCTGTTTTGTGTGTGAATAATGTATGTGCAATCATTCTACCCAGAACTATCACAGCTTGAGTTGAAATAATTGCTCTAATTTGTATGGCAAAAAAAGCTCCCTCATTTGTGCTGATAAAATGCAACTCATGGCAACTCCAACCCTGTGGTTTTCATGGGATTCAGAAAGCTGTCTTCAACGAAGGAACGTGTTAGAGATGCGAGAAGCGGATACCATTTTGTTTTCATTAAGTTTTGGAACAATTTAGCTGATAGGGTAAGACGTGCACTAGATTTTCTGATACGTCATTTTCCATTCACTTAAATTTATTTCCAGACCCAGCAACTTCATTCCGAGGAGACTCACCAGTGACGGAAAATTTAGGAGCTTCCGCCCTGCGCGTTGGGTGCGACTGCACTTCGCCCGGGGCCTCTTACAAAGGGCTGCTTGAAGTTGCTGGAAGGTGAAAAATAAAGGAGCTGGTGTGTGGATAAAATAAACTATTTCCGCGTGGTCTAATTCCCTTTAAATCCGTTTTGAAGGACACTTCAAGAACAGAAACCATGGAGGGGCTTTATTTACCTGGCACTTACTCCTGCACTAAAAACTGAAGTAACAGCCTGAACAACTCTGGGATTTCAAGGTCTCAGGGCATTTGGGCCAGATGAGCCCTTTTAACCCTCCCGATGTCCAGGACTTTGGCTCTGTCTTGACACGCCAGTATCAATGATTTCGACCTCAGCTCCTCACCCTGGCTCGCTCAGTCCCTCTTACACCACCTTCCCCCACTGCCCTCCTCTCTTTAGAGCTGTGGCTTTCACCTGGCGTGCCCACCGCCTGCAACACCTGCCTGCAGAGCTGGGTGCGCCGACCTCTTTCTCCTTAGACTGTCCAGTGGAAAAATGATCATAGCCAAGACAAGGATCTCTGTATGGTGTGAACGCATCAAAATGACACCTATTTTTATGTCAGGTTGGCCCAAAATATATTTTATGGAGTGCTGCAGAAATTTAGTAATTAGTTTATGTGCCACACGATGGAAAAGGTTGAGCATCGCTGCCTTATACTATTGTATAATTTACTTACTTTTATGCATGTTGTTGAGCTTTTGTCTTTCCCACTAGATTGCAGCTCTGTAGGGCAGGGAGCTTTGTCTTTTCATTCCTTTGGGCCCAAATCAGTAGAGCAGGTTTGTCTGCAGAGTTGGCGTCCAGTTGGGCGGTGGTCTAGAGGTGCTGTTTCGGGTGTGTTTGAACCTTTGCCTGAGTGCAGTTCCCAGCATGCATTCCTCTGATTATTGCATCCGTTTGATGGTTTGTTGTTATTTTTATGGAGGACGTCGTCTCTGTGTTTTTCAGCATTTGTTTCTCTGTGCTTTGTTCTGGAACCCAGGTGAGGAGGAATTATCCAGGTGCGTAGACCACAGTTTGACAACTGCTTTCTTATAGGGCTGTCCGTCCACACCCGGCAGCTCTTGCATCTGAATGGGCTCTGCTCCTTGCATGTCTTCTTTCTTGGCCCCGTGAACCTTTGGAAGACACTGTTAACTTTCTCAGCCTCCGTGATGAGCAGATACCCCCAGAAAAAGCCCAGAACCCCAGGCTCATCTCTCTGGTTGTTCTGGAAAGTCTCAACTACGTAAATCTTCCCATCTCACTTGACTTTGCCGTAATACCTACTTTTCAAATATTTTTGTTTCTTTTTCAGTTGTTCTTTGGGGGAAGCCTGCTCAGATCCCCTGCTCTGCTAATACCGGAAGTTGGTATCCCTCCAGAATCCCTCCATTTCATTTTGTAAAGAGGTTTTGTTATCATCTTTAATGCAAAAGTAATCTGAAAGATAAAATCTGATAATTTGAAAATGTTTTTTTAGACATTTAAAATATGCACAGCTTTAAATAGTTAGGGGACGTGCACGTGGGCACTGATGTGGTGCGGATTGGCCATAAATTAACAGCTGTGCTTTTATCTTTTTCTATTGGACAATTCCCAAGGTGTGCCCCAAACAAACAATCAACAAGCAGAACACTCCCGAATCTGAATACTTTTTAAAAGTTGACATAGGTTTTCCTGACCTGGTTTGAAGAGCCTGGGAAAAATCCCCCTTCCATCCTGATTCTTCAAATATTTTCCTTGCTTCATGGGGGAGCCGTACTGGGAATGTGTGCACACATGCCCTGCGTGTCCATGTGCTGACGAGCGTGGCGTGGGTTTCTCTCACCTTTCTGCTCTGAGTGCAGCCCCGTGGTCTGCCACTAGCTCTGTAAGAACCTCACTTTCATAAACAAAAAAAGAGCCTCTGTATGGGCAAAACACAGCCCAAGAGTGTCTATTTTTATTTATAGCTATGATTAGTAATAAATATTTTTAAAATTACAAGCACATGTATTCAACACTGAAATATTACTTATTTGAAAACTTTTTTTTCATTCCTGAGGGTTTCACTTTATTTTTGAATGCCCTTATGTCCCCATTACTTCACATCTCTTTGTATAATTAGTGTCCGTGTTTATGGAACATGGGGGAGGTTAAGTCAAAAAAATAATTTTAAGCATTTTTAAATTTTATTACCTTAAACGTTTGAAAAGGTTTTCTTGCTAAGAAACAATAGAAAATGAAAAATTTTATAACACATATAACAAAACAATATCAATTTTTTTAGATTTGTTTCTATCATGATGCCGAAAACATCAGAAAAGTGATGCCTTTGTATAACTGAAATTGTATTAATACTGCTATTTTTCCTTTTTTCAAGATTTGATTACATTACTTCTAATTACATTACTAAACTGATAAAAATTACTAGTTTAATTCTGGAGTGGCTAAAATACAACAAAGCCTTATTAATTTAGAGATTATTAGCGCAGTATTTTAGATACTCCGAAGAGCAAGAGTGATGTATACACAATTCATGGATAAACAATATTTGCAAGTAAGTTAAGTATAAACTTGATTTTATAGGGACTATATACTGTTCTGAGAGAAGGTGTTTTCAGTCACATTAGAGGACACTTCAGTCACTTTTGCAAAAATGAAATAATGTTACAGAACCCAGGTCCGCCTGCCTGCTGCCACGAAAGCCAATATACTTGAGAGACAGGTGCTGATGTGAAGGAAAGTGGTTCATATTCAGGTGCCGGCCACCTGGCAGATGGGGGACCCATGTCACAAAGCCTATCTCCCCATCTCAGTGGAGGCAGAGGTTTTTACAGGGAGGGAGCAGGGAACAGAACACAGTGATCAAGGGAGGGGGTTGAAAATTTCTCTATGGATTGATGAGCACAATCCATTCTGTTAAGAAGGCAAGTGACGATGAGGTGTGTGTCATCCTGGATTAGTCACCTGGCTTCACGTCATCCTGGCTCCATGGTCAAAGGTCTGCAACTCTCCTGGAGCTGGGAGGCCTGAAGGTCTGAGTCTCTATCTTTTGAAGTTAGTTCCTGGGATTCTTACACAAGCATGCTGTTCATCCACCAGCTACACACTAGTCAGAATCAGCACTTACAGAAACAATGTCAAAAGAATGGTGGGGTGGGTTCCAATCCCCCGCAGTTACAATTTTCCACTGCTACAATAATAGAATGAAAGTCATCAAAGAATGCTGTATAAGGATGTTGGATGCCCCTTCCTGCCCACAAAGTGGTTCTTTTTCCTTATGGTGTCAAAACCTGGGGCTAGAGCCCAGAGTCAGGGCTGGGTACCCACGATGTCCTTCTCTTTCCTGTTTACAGGAGAGTTACACAAACTTTTTTGTCTCTTAAAGAGATAGCTACCCACTCAATTTCTGGAAATAAATAGGACTCCATTGGGCTATGTCTGTAGTGCATTTCAGTTATTATTTTCTCTTATTCCCAAACTAATTATATCACAGCAATTAATTCCAATAAAACATTAAACATTTGATGAGTAAGGCTACTTTTTTCCCCTCCAAATCCTGCTTCACTTAGTGTTGCATTGAACTGAGTGACCACAGGACCTGATGCCCATTTTTTTACAATACTTTGTTTTTACTGTGAATTTGTCCTGATACTTATGAAGCATATAACGGTGATGTCCCATTTAATGTGTGTTGTGCATTTTGATACACAAATATGCCCACGTTGCTGCTGTGGTTTTTGAATAATGTATCCTATTATTTCATCTAAATATTGACATTATACAGCACGTGTATTCATCCAGGTGTGAACAAGGATGGTTTTATCTTGTTTCAAATTTTTTCTTATGAATTCTAAGACAATTCAAATTAGTGTTATGCCTAAATTTTAACATTGTTTACATTTTACATTTTATTTTATTATCTTTTTAATAAGTTCTGTACTTATGAGAATTTAAACATAAATAGCTATTAAATTTAGTGATTCTACCCCTGACAACTTCTTCCAGGCTGACTTGAATGAACTCCCTGACACCCTAATGCAGTTTAGAATACTATTATAAAATTTCTGGAAGCATTATTTAATTTGTATAACATTGGTTCATAATTAAAATGTAGATAATTAGGGAAAATAGAAACATGACAAAGAGCTAAAGATTCCATTAGTGCTTCTGGCATCTTATAAATCATCAACTGAAGAAAGTGCTGAAAAATACCAACCTTGGTGGAGTATTGATCTTCCCAATGCCTCTATAAATAGTTTTCTTAAATACACAGATTAAGTGGACTAGAAAGGGAAGGCAGTCCTTGGCTTACTAAATGGTATTGGGAAGAATTTCGTAATTGCTTTCTTCCTAAGCTTTAATAGATACCAGAAGAATTTATTTATGATGAGCAAGACAACTCTGATACAGTGTCACAATTCATTAACTTAGTTAATCTCCACAAATTAGCAAATGACTCTATTTTATGTCAATTGACAATTGTCTTTTAATTTATAAAACTTTTTTCGAGTCAATAAATTTATTTAGATGTCCTAAAACTGTTACTTTAATAAAATTAATCCAATTAAGTCCATTATACTTATTAGAATAAAAATTCTTTATAAAGTTGCCAAGCACCAGAATTTTTACATATTTCAGGAAGTATTTCATCCAAAAACATATGAAAGAATGAGATAAAAAACAGAAACCACGATACTAATTCTCAACATTTTAAAGTGTTATGTTACATTTATGTAGTAATGAGCAATTGAAATAAATCACTATTTGTCTTCAGTTCAGACTTGAAGGGGAAAAATAAAAAAATTTTAATGTATACATTTTCTTCCAACTCTGTTAATCTATGTTCTTCCTCTCTTGAAGAAGGAATAGAGAGGAAGCAGAAGAGTAAAGATACATAAGTTAAATGTAAAGAAATAGGGGAAAAAGAAGAGTAGAGACAATGTGAAAGAAACTTTATGACTTATTTCTATTGAAGACGAAGAAGAAGAAGGTGAAGAAGACAGAGAATGAGAACAAGAACAAGAAGCAGCAATTCACACACACACAAAGGATAGCATACTATTCTATTCTATAATCCTGTCTCCCTTTTTAATCCCTCCAATTACTGGTATACATATAAATACTCATAGCAGTAAAATATACATGGGTGTTTGTAGTTTTTTTTGACTCAAGTGCTCTTATGCGTGAATTTGCATAGATAATAGAATTTATTTAGAAATTTATAACTGCATTACATGTCATCTTACATCCTATTGGAGATTAAGTTTTGCTAAGACCAGATAAAACAAACTGAACACATTATATTCTCTTCAATTACAAATGAAACTAAGAGTTATTATACATTCATTTATTAGTGATATATATTCTCAGAAACTTGAGGACTTTTAAGAAGTATTGCTGTATATTTCTTTCTCAAAAATCATCTTTTTTCAATGGGTATGTTTAATAGAAAGTGATGAAATCAGACCTATTAGGCTCAAATGTCTGCTTAGCTCTTGGTTCAGTAAGTTTTTATAAAAATTCGACCTTTCTGTGTTTCACTTTTAATCCTCTGTGGCAATAGTCCTTTTGTATGATTGTTGTATTAAATTAGGCAGCGTCAAGTTATCTGCACAATGTAAAAGACGTAATTATTTTGAATCATGCTTGCTGCTCTTGCAGTCACAATTTTCTGAACTATACTTGTCAATAGCGCTCTCCCGATTCCAGATAACAAAACATCTGTATCATCCCAAAGGAAGGCTCACAGCAAGAATCATTGGCACTGTTGTCTGTGCCTGCTGTCTCTTCTAGGTCAAGAGAATTTCTAATGCATTTCAGTGATAGCCATTTTTTCTCTATTTTTTAATGGGATTTCTTGGTCTTGGGTATAACCAGCCCTACTGCCACTTCATGTAGAGCCTTGGTCTGTTACCTGTTCATGAGTCAGTGATACAGGCTGGAGCCCAGAGGGTGTGGAGGTTATTACCATGTTCTTTCAAAGCATCTGTATCTTGTTGCGTGGACAACATCATCTAAGTCTAGGGATGAAATGTGGTGGACATTTCTGCTCTAATTCCTGCTTCCCTTCCAGATGCCAATGGTTTGTCACAGCAGCACCCAGGTGTTTTTAAATCCTTTCCTCCTACAGACCTCACCCCAGCTGAGGGAGTCAGCTCATTCTTCCTGCCTCTTCTCTTCTGTGACTTCAAGTGCCCCAATTTTCTCCATATTTCTGAGCTTCTCTTATCAGACCTCAGTATCTTCTAAGCCAATTGTAAACATACTCTTGCAAACCACATGTCCTAAAGTTCAGCTGGATATGTTAGTTCAAATCAAGTCATATATTTGAAATTTCTATTTTATTCTATTTTATAGTGAACTATATATTAGAACCATACATTGCTGTTGTACATATATTTTGTATGGCCTAGTCTTGGCTAGCTTGACTTGGTCCAAGTGAAAAAAGCTCCAATCAGTGAGAACCAGATTGCAAGTGTAACATCTGAACTTCAGTACTATATTAATAAAACCAGTTTTTTGTTTTTGTCTAGGGAAGTACCATTTAATCCAGGGACTTAAAAGTGAATGGCAGTGGTCCTTTTGGGTCTTTTTCAAACCAGATCAATTTTATCCTAAGTTTATTTATTTATAATATTATTCAAAGCACACATGTAATTTTGACTATCATTGATATCCTTATATTACTGAGATTTGATAACCTCTGTCTTCATCAAAACTATGCATTATCATGAGGTAACTATAATATTCTGCCTGGTAGAATATCATCTAGACAGCAAATGACAACTGCAATGTGATCAAAGCAATTAATTTTCTGGAAGGTGACTTTCTATAATGAGAAATATTGAGATAAAATGTAAAAAATAGTATATTAACTGGATGTTTCCAAATACTTAATTTAACCAATTATTGAATATTTATTGGACATTTCTTGGTTTCTCCTAGATTCTTGACATAATGTAGACACACATTTTGTTTACATTATAACATAATATATCATTGGTCATTTTAAATATTTCAAAATCATTATTATATCTCTGTAGAATATATTTAGCTTAGCATATTTGATTATTACTGTTAACAGTTAACAATGAATAAGAAGGAATACAGTTAATTAGGTGCAGAGAACCTCCTTCCTTTTCATCCACAAAAGCAATATTAAATTAAGTGTTTAATGAATTGAATAAAAAAATGTATTCATTAGGACAATTCTTGCCTCAAAAACATTTTCAACTTCAAACAATCCACTCTGGCATTCTGAATTAATCAAACCTCTTAAGCAATCGCTCATCTTCACTTTATTTTATTGCATCTTGCATGCACTTTCAAAATTGAATTTCACTTTAATGTCATTTTGTGTTTTGGGTTATTTATATTAGTCATTTGTGTTGATTCTATTTAGTAGGTACTTTATAAAATTTTACTTTTCTATACTGCTCAGGTACACAGCAATGAAATCCTTTCTTCATTAACAGTTCTTCAAAATGTGAGGAAAACTTCAGAATATGAAGACCTACTATGAAACATTTCCTAAAACAGAGCAACAGGGGGGAATTCTGAGTCTTGCACAAGTGTAAAATGTCAGTGTATTTAGTTTTTCAAAAGCAAAATGGCTCATCTGAAGGTAACACAATAGTCAAAACACTCAAAAGATGGTTCATAAGTGATGCATTTTGAGAGGTGACAGAGTGAAGGTGAAGAATCATGCAGGTGATACAAGAATATAGCAAGGGGATAGAAATGGTCAATCATGAGGGAGCAGTGGGCAAAGCTTGACTGTCAAACAGGATAACTTTATGTAACACTCAAAAATATTGAAATAAATATTGAAAGGGGAAGGGTAGAAAATAATATGAGAGCAATTGGAAAAATGCACTAAATAAAAATCAGACATATCTTTTAATGAAAGGGGCAAAAAAGTCAATTGAAAAATATCATCCCATAAAAGGCAGAGAAGGAGGAGGAAAGAATAAGAAAAAATGGAATCATTTGGAAATAACATTATGTTAAACATTTTATGCACATTTCTTCTTACAAGCTGCCCCCAAATACTGTAGCAGGCAGAAGAGAATAATGTCGCCCAAGAGGCCCACATTCTAATCCTGGAATCGTGAATGTATTAGGTTACATGGCAAAAGGAAATTTGCAGCTTTGACCAATTATCTTGGGAAGATTATGCTGGAGTATCTGGATGGGACGACTGAAATCATGACGGTCCTTCTAAGTGACATAAGACTTATGTCAGGATGATGCAGTATGAGAAAGACTTGACCAGTCATTGCCAGCTTGGAAGGTGGAGGAAGAGGCCCTGAACCAAGGCATTCGGTCAGCACCCGAAAGCCGGAAAAGGCAGGGAGGTGGATTCCCCCTCCGGCCTCCAGAAGGAGCACAGCCCAGCTGGCAACCTTGTTTCTGAGCCCAGTGAAACCAAGTGTGGCCTTCTGACCACTAGAATTGTAAGATAATGCATTTGTGTTGCTGTAGGCCACCAGGTTTGTGCTCACTTGTTACAGCAGCCGGAGGAAGCGAATATACATGCCCTGAAGAAGTTGGCAGGTTAGTCTCATCCCAGATGAGAAACGGACTCCTCAGAGGTCCTGGTGCTGGATCGATGTGCTGCAGAGTCAGGGCTGCTGTGAACCCTTTGTCCTCTAAACCTGCTCTGGTGCTCTCCGTTCTTCTGGCTACTGGCTCCAGATGCAGAGGTGAAATAATTAGAAAAATAAAATAAAAAAATTTTTAACAAGGAGCTCCTTGAGATAACTGATGATAGTTTACTGATTTTCTTGTCATCTATGAGCATGTATGTGATTGTATGCACTCACATGCATTTGAGATGATTAGGTTTGTTAAATTAAGTAAACAAGGAAGCCATTTGTAGTAATTGTCTCTGATGTCGTGAAGGCCTGTGTAAGCAAACCAAAATCTAAGCCTATAAAGGAGGTAATTGAAACCTAAACACAACCGATCACAAATAGTTAACTAGCCTTTTCTATAGCCAATCAATAGTGTCCTTATCTGCTTCCACCTTTCCTCCCCGATTCCTGATGACTTTCAGTTTGGCTCCACCCTATTCAAATCCATTTTTGCGCACACTCCTAAAATTGTCAATATGCCCCAGTTAACCTGTCAACGGGTTCTGCTGTTTCTGTGAGCCTGCGCCCCCAGGCTGTCACCTTTACAGCATTAGCACCTCCCTCTCGCCTCAGGTGAGATGGTCCCTGTGGGGCGAGTGGTGTATTTTCCTCCTACATTGAAGACTGTGAGGAGGGGGGTTTGGTTTAGGAATCTCCCTTCTTCCAGGCCAGCCAGGCTCTGGTGAGATAGCTCTTCTGGGGGTCAGGCCTTTGTTTGGGAGAAGAGAGTGCTCTGGCACATTCCAAAGTGTCTCATTGCCCTTTTCCTGCTGCAAATGCAAGCACAAAGGAATTTTCCTGCAGCTTCCCCCTGAGAAGTGGGTAGGGCTCCTGGCTCACAGAAGGTGTAAGAGGGGGAAAGACTGGGTATTTTGAACTTTCAAGCTAGTCCACGTGGAATAATTCCTCATCCATGCTTGGGGTCCCCTGAGCATTGGCTCCATCAGTGGGCTTCTGCTCCCCATCAGCTGTGGGTCTCAGAATCGGCAGGGCTCGCTGGTTTTTCAGATGGATCTCAGAAGTGGTGGATTTTCAGTCTGTTACAGCATTTTCCTTGTCATGGGAACATGAAGGATGATGTCCAAGTTCTTTTCATGTTGGACAAGGAGCCGGAAACCTGCTCTGTCTCCTTGGCTTGACTGTCTGATCACCTTGCTTTCCTGTGGTCTTGCATATTTCTTGCTTGGTCTTAGAACCAAGTTTTTATTGAATAAATTGGACATATAACATTTTAAGGTGTACAGCATGTTATGCTGATGCCTTTATGTGCTGTAATATAATTACTGATGTAGTGATATTTATCACATTCCATAATTATAGTACATACTCATTGTTCTTTGTTACTCTACTGTTAAATATTAAAGAAAAATCACTTAGAGATCAGCAGTAGAAAGATAATAAATCTGAACATTAGAACCTAGACAAGGCTTTTATGGGGATAGTGCACTCTCACGAGGCCACGTGATGTATGGAAGACTGAACCTCACATTTTTGTCATGGATCAGTACTCCACCACTGGGAATACCGACCATGCTGAAAATCACACCTTCTTCCCCTAGTGCCATCTCAAGACAAAGTTACAGAGGATACAAGTACTGTCCAGCCATTAAAACTCCAATAGAGTGTTAAATAAGTCTCACAAATTGCACGTGGGAATTGAAAAATGAGCCAGGAAAACCCCAACATTTCACATATCTATCCCCTCACAGACATTACAAGTCCTGGATCTATTTTGCAGAGGCCAGCCCACCTGCCTTTCTTCCAACATGCCATCACTTGGGCCTCTGGCTTTTTGCCTGCTTACTTAGCTAGTACAGCATGTCTAGTCCCCACCCCCTATCTTAGAACATGGAAATGTGCCCCAGTCCTTCATTCACCTTGAAATCGTTAACATTTTGTACACCACTTAAAAGACAGAATTTAAAACAACAAATAAAAAAATAAAGTAAAAATTTCAGCAACATCCAATTTCAACAACATTTTCTTGTCTTGTTTTCCTATTTCTTTTCTGCAAACTAAGAACTGGATGCTTTATGGAATTGGCCTTGAAGAGGACATTTTTTAAACTCTTTTTGTAGAAGGACGAATCCTTCAAATTATTGAGTTATACTAGGCATGGTCTAACTTTCCATTATTATAGAAGAATAATAAGCTCAGGGGTCAAACAATTAAACTCGTCCATGATTATTACATTGATGTTCACCAGAGCAGAATACACTGGTCACGTGTCGAGACGAGCACATGCCTAGGTTTGAGGGAAGACATAAAAGATATGCTTACATAATGGCTGTCCTCTCTACTCCACATAAAATGTAGGCAATATTTCAAAGTCTCATCAAGGAGGTTTTTGAAGTGGAATTGTGAGAACAGATGTTTCACATTGAAAAAACCAATTGCTGATAAAAATAGGACAAAAAGGAAACAAACTGTTTTTATCTCTGGTGACTAGGGAGTCTTGTTGTCAACCACTTTGATGGGCTTTTTTCTTTTATTAAATTTATTGGAGTGACATTGGTTGATACAATTAATACAGGTTTCAAGTGTATAATTCTATGATACATCATCTGAGTATTGCATCGTGTGCCCACCACCCAGAGTCTAATCTTCTTCTGTTGGCCTACGTTTTACCCCCTTTCACCCTTTCTGACCCCCAACCCCTTCCCTCTGGTAACCACCACACTGTTGTCTGTGTCTATGAGTTTTTGCTTGTTTGTTTTCCTTGTTTATTTGTTGCTTTCAGTTTCATATCTTACATATGAGTGAAATCACATGATTCTTAACTTTTTCTGTCTGACTTATTTCCCTTGGCACGAGATTCTCAAGGTCCATCTATGTTGTTGCAAATGGCAGTATTTCATGTTTTGTTATGGATGAGAAGCATTCCATTGTGTGGAGGCCTGCCCACAAAGTATCCATCCATATAATATGAAAAATAGAGCTTTTTACTGAAGAAGATACAAGATGCAAGAAACATTGTACACAGGGCAATGGTGCCTCAGTCCCCTTCAATGTAGTCACCTTGGGACCTCCAATCACCATCAGCTGCCCAGTCATATTTTCCTGAATCTTATCAATGGTCTGAAATCTCTTCATTTTCAAAGATAATTTTAGTTTTGGGAAAAGCCAGAAGTCTCAGGGCACCAAATCTGAGCTGTAGTGGGGCTTGGTCACCTGGGTGATTTGATGTTTTCCCAAAACACTATGTACAAGATGAGAGGGCACATTGTTGTGATGAAGCTGCCTATCACCAGTTGCCCAGGGCTGCAGTCTTCTGAATCATCTGAGTATTTTCCGTGCAGGAATGTGCAAGCTTAATGCAAAATTTGATGCAGATTTATTACTCTACTCTCTCATTCATTTTGAATGCCACGGCCACACAGTACACATGCTTAGTCAACTGTGTCTACTGCCTGTACTGACAAGTACAGTGAAGTTGTCATTATTCACACATGTGCATTCCAGTCCACTCTCCTTGGCTGCCAGGAAACATCAATGTCACACAAACAGTTCTCATTATATTATCAGTGGCTGGAAATTTTCTGAACAGGCCTCGTGGGTATCACATCTTTATCCAGTTATTGATTGGATGAACTTTTCAGGGATGCAATGCCACCGGCACCAGACAGAAGGCATGCATGAGAGGCTGGCTGGCAGAGTTTTCCTCTACAGAATGAGCATGTATAGGACTGGAGTGGATGCAAACCTCTTATTGTCCCTCAATTTGTAGATTAAGACTCAGGGAATACTACCCCCAGAACTCATTCTAGTAAAGCAACACCATTGGGAGCAGCAGCCTGGGAGAAACCAGGGCTCTCTCCAGACTGTCCTGCAGAGAAGGGTGTGTGACACCACCATGGCGGGTAGAGTCACTGGAAAGCATCTCTTCTGCTGTTGTAGCTCATAGCTGGCACGTATGGTACATACAACAGTGCAGATGCCTATTCAAACCCCTGGAGCCATAACCATTGAGCTTCTGAGAACATTAATGAATCAAATAAAAGTCAAAGTTTTGAGATAATCAGCAAGAATAAAGCATGGTAAGGACAAGAGATAAATGACAAACACATTAGTAAATATAACAAAGGGGGAAATGATTACATTTCCCTATTCTAACTGACCTTAATATTATATGAGAATACAGGAGAATATAGATTCAGACTCAGGTTATGAAATGCTTATTATAAACACAACAAAGCTCAGACGTTAGAGGACAATTAACATTTTGATAGGAAAAAGATAACACTAACAAATAAAAGCATTGTGACGGGAATTGTTTGCTGCTTATTTTAGATAAGGTTATCATTCAGAATGTGTAAAAATCTTCTGTGAATCAGTAAGACAAAACAAGATAAACTGGTGTTGGTATATGAGTAAACTGCAACACATAGAAGTATGTGATAATATTTACATGAATAATTGCTCAGTTTTATTAGTAGTATAACCTCTAACTCTAGGTATAGAAGTAATACAATGCACAGATATGTGAAAGGAGGCATGAATAAGAAAATTCTTTTGAGAAGTATTGTAATAGTAATATTTTGAATAATCTTTATAAATATCAATAGGAACATTATTAATAAAGTTTTAGTGTATAGATGTTGTGCAATAACCCAGTTTAAAAGAGTGATGCATATTTGGCAGTTCTAACATAAAAGAGCTCCTGGGTATGCTTTTAATTGAAAAAAATTAAAGAAATTTAAAATTTAAAAACATTTGTATTGGGCATGTACTATGTAAACATATAGTGAAGAAATTACAGTGAAGAATGTATCTGGAAGTTAATTTACAAAACATTATGATGGTAATTACTTCACAGAAGAGAAGTTGTTTTTTGATGTTTAAAGAGAATCTTTTTTTCTATATAATTTTAAAAATACTTGTTAACCTTCTACAGAACCATTAATGATGATTTACTTGTATAAGATCACACAATATGTATACCAATAACTTTAGAGAAAATAGTAGATATGAAATTCTATAACACCACTATCATTCCTTGACCAATTAAATAGGGGATAGTGAACAAGAAGACCTGAGTGAACAGTATAAGTAATTAATACGTAGGAGGACAGGGAAAGCATGGAGAAAGGAGGAGAGAGAGAGGTGGGTTGTTGAGAGCGGGGATCATGCCCTTAAACTGCATGGACATAAAAGCCACCTTGTCACTCGCGAGCTGCAAAACCTCAGGCACGTCACCGACCATGTTCATTCCTCAGCTTTTTGGTCTTTTAAGTGGAAATGATAAAAGGTAGCTATCTTATGAGTTGTAATGTTCTTTACCTGGAAAATAATAGCCTACAATATTTTCTTCCTCTCTTTACACACACACACACACACACACACATATAATATGACATACGTGCTTTAGAGTACCCAATCTTTTTTGTTCTTTACTTTCTGTAGTTTTACTTATGTCTAGTTTTGTTTTATTAACCTTTCATTTCTCTATTTAAATGGGCATTATATATTCCTTTAACTCATAAAAAATGTATTTATTCTAAAGTCATAGTGTTCCATAAATTAATTTCATTCAAAACGCATCTGTGTTTCAATGATTTATTCTGCTGGTTGCCTTTCTTAGCATTAGATTGCATCAAAGACTTGTTATTTGTATTATAGGTCTTGTGGCTCACAGACCTATTCTGAGTGTCTGTGTTTGAATGTTTTAAAGTTCTTCTGTCCCTTCTGGTTCACCTGCTTCACCCTGTGCTCATCTCTTCCTCGCTGTGTTTTCACAGCCTCTTGTGCCTCGTGCCCCAGGTCCCAGCTTAACACGTCTTCAGAAGGCAGATGAGGGGTTGTGTCCCGTGCAGATGCAATCATAGAACCAGCTGGTAGTTGTGCAGATGGAGTGACACACCCCAATGCTTGGTTTTGAGTCTTGCTCCTAATCATTTTTCCCCACATCCCAGGTAGATGGTTTTGCTCCCCTGGGCTCAGAAACCAGAAGGCCTACAGCGTCAGCCCTCAGGATTGTGTTTGTTCTATTCTTGTTGCTGAGCATGTGTATATCTTTTTGGTTCTATTATTATTAATGTCATTGTTTGAAGTACAGAATATGTTCACTGTGTAATACACTCAACCATATTGACTCTCATGCATTTCATTCTGTCCCAATTCTGCTTGCCAAGAACATCACGGATCTCCTCGCTGTGCATCTCACGCCCCTGTTTAGTCCTGTCTCTCCATAAACCCCAGCACTACTTGAAACAGCCGAAACATTTCCTCCTTTTTGAAGGTTATTTTTTGTTTTGTTTACATGACATATGATGCTGGTTTTCTGCTTACATTTCTGGTCCAGAATTCTCCCTTTATCTGTTATCTTCAGGTACCCGTCATCTAAATGCCAAGTTACTTTACAGTAAGTTCTGTGCTATATTTTCTTCCCTTGCATGAACCATTGTGAGTACAATACAGTGCTCATGAGTATAGTCTTTAAGCAGAATACAAGGTTTTGAAGTCTGATAGTCACTCACAGGTTCCATGATCTTTGTTTGGCGGGTTTCTTAGCTTCCTTATGTCTCATATTCATTATCTGTAAAATGGAGTTGAAACTGCTACTTAGGTCACAGGGTGTTTGGGGTATTAATTGTGAGAAGACATGTAATGCACTTAGCACAGTGCCTTAGAACTTAATATGTTCTTGTAATTCTTTTTGTTATTCTTTGTCATCTATCTACTAATAACTTCCAGGTTTATAATGCCTGACTGAATTTCTCTTGAAATCTTGAATTTTCTATCTCCCAACTCGACATAGCCAATTGGTTCTGTAGCACATGCCTCAAGCGTCAGGTGCTCAGAATCACATCCTAATCTCTCGCCCACCTGCTCTTTTTAGCCTTCTACACCTTTTAGTAAAAGGCAACCAGTGAAAAAATTCAACAGAGATTCCTCACATTATGTTTTTCTTTGGCCCTAGTGAAGTTCATCATGGAGCCTTGCCAGTTCTATTCACATGATACATTTACATTGTAAATAGATAATTCCTATTTTTACTCCCATGTCTACATCATCTAAATTTGCATCGTCTTTGACTTCAATGACTTTGCAGACAGATTCTGTTGCCCCCGACCTCCAGTTCAATCTCTGCACAGCAGTTACTGTGATTGTTTCATGAGTTAATGAGTAGAAATGAAAAGTAATTCGGTGTATACATATATATATATAAATGATTCCAGAAGTTATTTCTCATGAATTATGTTTGAGACCCGAGTGCAAATAGCAGAATTTTCAATGTACAGAACATGCCACGGATATCATAACCAAGCAGACTCTTCATTAGTTTTGAGGGAACAACCTGAGTTTAGCGTCTATTAGTTTCAAATTACTAAATATCAAATGTAATGGAGGCATTCAGAAACATGCTGGATACAATGGAAAGTGAACTGAATAAATACTAGGCTGGGGAAATCATATGTAAAAAATAAAGAAATAAATTTGATGCACAAATAGACAGGTCACTGAAAATAGGCAAGAACTGCACAGTAGCCACGGTAGATGTTCCAGGGACAGAAAGACCCCTAGTAGTCAGTGGGGAATCAGAAATTGAGGAAGTAAGAGAAGAAAACAGCACGCAAAGGAAGAAGAAAGAGTTAAGACTCTAAAGTTCTAAAACCCCACTCATGGGCATTTAGTACATCGACAGATGTCCATCCTGGTATTGTGCAGGGGACGGGAGGAGACGCTGCTAAGAAGATGGCCATTCATAAACAATGGCTTAGATGAAATAGTAAGTAACTGATGAACATGAAAAATGAATTATGTGATAATGTACTTTAAAAGTCTGTGATGGTGCAAATTAGAATTTCTCGAAGAAAAGCATTCATGCAAAATTATTTGATCTATTTTGAAATCTCAGAGATAACAACATCAAAGACCCTAATACAAGGGGAAAATGTCTCAGGTTTTCCCTAGCTCACAAGGGCTACCGATGAGATTTAAAATCTGTAGCACATTGTTCCAGATGATAGGCATGAGCGCATTGGAATGGTAAAGAGATGATATGAGGAAATAGGTAAGTAGTTCTGGGAGGTGAGATTTAAGAATATGCACCTTAAAAACGTTATAAACCTATTAGGATTCTGCACAATACTATTAAAAGTGAAACTTTAAGGTGTGTTTTCACTCTGTTTCCAGAATTCTCATAGTCAGTCACTTTTATGAGTACCTCTAAAGGTTGAACATACATATGTGTGTTTATTGAAGTATGTAAAATTAAAATAGCACTTTTCTCTGTGTAAATGGGTGTAGTTACACAATAAATCAAAACTATAACCCAGAACTCATTTCCTTTCCTTGTATGGTCTAATGGGAAAGTGGGATTGAAGTGCGAAGGACTGCATTATCTTCCCGAAATAACAGATGGGTACTCATTTGCAGAACAATGATGTGCTCTGAACAGACATAGGAAAATTTCAGTAAATTCAAAAAAGATTGGTGTGCACTTTCAGTTTTCCTCATATCTAATTAGAAGTGCATTAATCTGATGGACAATCAATTGGTGTTTGGATATAATTATAGAGTACCTGTGAATACTTGATTTAGCCTTCTTGGTAAAATTTCAAAGCCAGAGAAAGATGTAATGTAATTAAGTCCACAGAAGAGTGAAGTCATCTTTTCCTGTTTTTAGAAGAGTGGGGCTGACCTATATGATAATCATGCCAGGAAAGTAAAGCCTAAGAATGAATTAAGGCTTGAGGAAAAGTTAAGAGGAATAAAAATCACCTTTCAGTGTTCATCTGCATAAAAATTGATAACGATCTATAAAAATAGTAAGCATTGTATTCAATGTGTATTTTTCTTCCTTGTCCATAAAGTACAGTAAACTTAAAAACAAAAAGCGGAGAACATTCAGGTTTCTGTTTGGTGTGTAAGGAGTTTGGAAGCATCACCCTGTCCTAACAAGTAAAAAGCTGAACCAAAGGAAAAGGCAACACTTCAGAGATCCATAAGGGAAGTGAGGTCACAGGGCAAGTGGCTGTGCCCTGAACTGGGGCATAGACAGGTAAAACCAGAGCATCACAGTTGGCCAGAGCAGAACCCCTGAGTGGAACCTCACAGAAACCAGGGCCAGGGCCATTGGCATCGTTCATCCACAGGACCACGTGGCAATGTAAACTAAAACTGGGTGCTGTTCTCCTCAATTAGTAGTGAAAAAAAGTGGTCAGTTTTACACGGGCTAAGTTGGGGATGATGTGGGAAAAAGGATCACTCTTATACGCTGTTGGTGGAAGTAGAGAGTGATGAGAACTGTCCAGACCCAGATCGGCCAACTGCGTCAAAACCGAATTTATGATTTAAATGTTAGGATTTAGTCCCGACAACATTGTAACTTTTGAGCAAAATAAAATGTGCACAGAAATATTTGTTGTAATATTATTTGCCAAAAAACAAACCAACCAAAACAACTAGAAACAAATTAAACACCAATCCATGGCTGCAGAGTTAAATACATTATGGAGCATTCCTACACTGGGACATTATGTGGCTTTGGAGAAAAATGATGTTCTTTTGGTAATGTGAAATGACTTCTGACTTAACATTCATTAAGTATGAAAAAAGAAGTGGTGGGATCGTTTATTGATCAAATTAGATTAAAAAGGCAGTAACCAGTCCGCTAATGATGCAGAAAAGGAGGAAGGACTGGAAACCTGCGTGAAGATGTGGAGGTGCAGCCCCCTGGGGCCTGGGAGCAGGGGGCAGGCAGGGGAGCTGCAGTGAGTCGCTACCTCATCTCATTGAAATGTTATCAAATCACTGAGTTGTTTAATGAGTGATTTTTTTAACTTAAAAAAGAAAAAAGCATACTTGTTATTATCAAACTATAGCACATGTATGAAACCAATTCTACATGGATAAAGGAGAAAGATAAAAGAAGTAAAGCCTAAAAGATATAAAGAACTCCTTGAAATGAGGAGGATCACTATCAGATAACAAGATTAGGAAAAAATCAGTAAACGGGGCATTTACATTTTGGTGTGACGTGTGCATTAGCATCAGGTGTGCATGCATTATTTTGATAGGTGTATAGAAGATCAGACACACGGAAAACACATCAACGGTGGCTATTTCTTGAATGCCAATGATTGTTGTTTTTATGTATTTCTGTAAATGTTCTGTTTCTTTTCCTATCAAGCAGTAACTGTATCTTGTAAAAGGGTAGATTAGAGCCATGTATCACTTTTATTCTGCATAACTGCAATCCAAGGTCACTGGGACATGTGTCTTGCTCAGCCTGACCAGGAGCAGATCAAAGGGTGAAGCAGAACAGAGGGAACAGATTGGTCCCAAGTCCTGCCTGGCGCTCGCTTTGGCGTTATTGGGTTCAGTAATGAGACCTGGAACCGGGAGATTGGATATTGATTACTTGTACTCTTTGTTTTTAGCAGCTTGAGAAGGTGAGCTGAGAGCGAACTGCAGCTTTGTCATTAACTTCACACAACTGGCTTAAGTGAGTTTTTAGATTTCGAATACTTTTTGTTGAATCCTTCTTCTCTTCTGCCTCAGAACTGCATCTGTCACATGGACTGAGCCCCAGTCCACACGGAGAAGCCTCGTCACCACGAAGCCACGTGGGTCACAGGCATTTGGGCTGAGGAGCCTGTGTGGGGGATTCTTCAGTGAAGTGGAGCCCACGCTGGCTCCAGGTTTGTGGTGTCCCTGCCTTTCCTGGCCATGGTCCTGCCATTCAACAGGCAGGAAGCTCACCAGATTCCATGGTGTGTGGCAGCAGGGAAAGCAGGCAAATTAAACTATAATCTGCTTCTAATTCCAATAAGAGCTGCGGTGTAGAAGTTTGTTATGGCCTTCTGGTTACCCCCCAAATTCATCTGTCGAGGCTCTAAAACCTGGAACCTCAGAATGTGACCGTATTTAGACACAGGATCTTTAAAGGGACCATTTAAGTTAAAAGGGGGCTTCTAGGGTGTGCCCTGACTTAGTTTGACAGGCATTTTTATAAGAAGAGGAATTTGGTCCGCAAAGGAGACTGAGGACAAATGGACAGACACAAGAAGGGCGAGCTATCACCCAAAGTGAGAGCCTGCAGTGGCCAGCGGAGTGTGAGACGGAGGTGTACTTGGATGTGGAGGGCGTTGGTGACCCTAACTAGCAGCTTCCAAAGTGGACACCAAGTTGAAGTGGCCTTGGATGCCATGGGAGGTCAGGAACTAAATATACTATTCTGATTATTTATTTACGTTTTGAAATTAAATTTACTGAGTTAACATTAGTTACTAAAATTATACAGGTTTCAAGAGTACATCTCTCTGATACATCATCTGAATATCGCATTGTGTGCCCACGACCCAAAGTCAAATCTTTTGTCAGCGTATATTTGCCCCCCTTTATCTTCGTTCTCTCCAACCGCACTTCCCTGGGGTACCCACCATGCTGTTGTCTGTGCTTCATAATGTTCTCAAACTCCCTCCACATTGTCACAAATGGCAGTGTTTCATCCTTCCTTGTGGCCGAACTGTATTCTACTGTGTATGTGTACCCCATCTTCTTTGAGAAGCTTGGCTGTGGAAGCCTGGAAGGGGTGCGAACAGGAACCACTGACCATTTGTCAAATCCTCTGCTTGTGTCCTGTGGTCTCAACACAAGGAAACAACCTCACTTGGGAAATTTGGAAAATGCAAATTCCCAGCCCCCCGCCTTCCAACCTACTGCATCAGGAACTTAGGGGTCAGATCCCAGAGAACCATGGCTCTTTGAATATTACTTTAGGTTTGTGGAGAGAGATTATAAGCACAAAAATTCCTCATAATTGATTGAGTTTTTGTCTCAGTTTTTAATCCTTTTAGTTTGTTTACTGCTCTCCACTGAGGGGAGATGTGGACATGCACACCCACAGGGCTTTGTAGGCCAGAAATAGCAGTGAATGAATCTGAGAAATAGAAAATTCCTGGCCAGTATATTATAGCCAACTTCTGCAAGGTTGCTGTGTTAAGTTGTATGTTCAAAGGCAACTTATGTTGTCTGTTCATCATACACTCTCAACCTCTCCTGTGCATGGACTTAACATATATTTATCATGTGTATTCTACTTAAGAAAAAAATTAGTTTCAATAACCCCTCTCTCATTTTTACATACAGTAGTTTCCCTGTGAAATAATTGTTCAAAACTTCTTTCCAATTTTGAACCCTGAAATACTTCTCTTTTAGATTGACATCCATATACTCACCATCTTTTTCAAATTCGTTATTCATTCATATTTTGAAAAATTTGGCATCATTATGATTTAATAATTTTCTATGTTATGGCTTTGTTTCCCATGTACTGGTGTTTCTCGTGTCTCTGACTTTCAGGATGATGTATTCTTTAAGTCTATTGCCCTTCATCACCCCAGTGAGTATGAATGATAGTGAAGGAGAAACCATATGTCCCTGTATATTATATACGAGTCTTAGCACTTACTCGAGGTCACTAAATTTAAGCTGTTATTATTGTTAAAAGAATGCCTACAACCATTCCAGTGCTAACACTAATGTCAGGGCTGTGTTCAGTACTGGATCTTTATTATTGATCGACTCATTCACTGTCTCCAACCCTAGTCAGTTATTTTGACTGTGTGAACTTGATCTTGTTTAGCTTTATAGGTCTCATGTGCAAAAACCCCTTTTGTTACTTTCTTTCTTGGCAAGAACTATAAAATAACCATAATCATTTCCTCATGTATTCAAAATACTCTGCCTGAAAATGTACTTAAATTCTAGAAAGCCTTACACTAATTTGAATCACAATGGCCCCCTCCTCTGTGCCTGTCATGATCTCTCCTTGGCTTTCTCACTTCCATGGCAACACAGACTGTATTTTACTTTGCGTTTAAAAATTATTTATGCTGAGTGGTAAACTAGTTTTTATGAATATTCAACAATGCCCTCTGCGTGGTACAACGTTTTGAGCCTTCTCTTAAATCCTGCTCACGCACAACTTCTAAATTAATCTTATGACTTACAGTTGGCCTTCAGTATTTTTTTTACATTAGTTTCAGGTGTACAGCATAGTGGTCAGACAGGGATATAGTTTAGGAAGTGATCTCCCTGATCCTTCTGGTACCCACATGGCACTATGCATAGTTATCACAATCCTGATTTTCATATGGCATGGTCCCTATGCCTGTACTGGAAATGAGCATCCTTGAGCCTCTGTGCACACATGGAGTGCAGACAAGCCACCGGAAGGGGATCAGGAGTGAGGATACACAAGGCTGTCAGTTCTTTTATGCAAACAGGGTGAAAGGAGAAGGAGTGGAAAGAGGAAACAGGGCAGGGAAAAAAATGCCTCCTCTTCCATCCCCACTGAAAGCCCGCCTTGCTGTGAGTGTTAGTCTCCATCGTACAGATATTTGGGGGAGAAAAACTCCTGACACATCCTACCAAGACTTTAAAGTATTTTATTAAATATTAGTATTTAATTTAAAAAAGCAATGCTAATGTCAAACATCATATGAAAAATAAAAAATAATAGCTCACTGTAAATAAAAATGTGATTATACAACTATACTTGAACAATAAAAAATGAAAAAATAAATAAAAATATAAATAAAAATAAGAAAATGTGATCAAAAGTACAGAAATCAGAGACATTTTAAAATATCTTAATTAAAATGACAGGCTTTATTCCCATTTCGTGATTTACTATAGTGTAATGAAGAGTGCATTATTCAATTAAAGTGTTGAAAAATAAAATCAAGTTTAATCATCAGTCCTGGTCAGAATCAAATCACACTTCTAGATTCCTGTGGTTGGTATTTTGCCCTTCCCTTAATCCATCCCATCAATTCTGTCCTTCTTTTTACTCTTCTCTGAATTCCAGCTGATTTCTTTCATTACTCTTCCATGAGTCATCTGCCCAGAGCTGAATCCTCCAGGTGCAGGGCAGCAGAACATTGGAGTGTCCTAAATGGAGTGTAATGTTCCTTTTCTGTGACATGCTATCCATATTGTAGCTCAAAATTCTATTAATTTTTCTTGGCTTACATCATCAGACAGAATATCATGTGTATAGTTTGCCTCTGAAAAAAATCATAAAGCTTTTAAAACCAGAAATGTTTCTTTCTTTCTTTTGTTCCAAATCATTGATTTTAGTTCCCATTTCCTTCCTATCACTGTTGGTTCCCTGTATATTTTCCTTTATTTCACTTTGTATAGCCTTCATTTTGCTACCAAATTCAATCATTTCTGTGAGCATCCTGATCACCAGTGTTTTAACTCTGCATCTGATAGGTTGTTTATCTCTTCATCGCTTAGTTCTTTTGCTGGAGGTTTTCGTTCATTTGATTTGTGCCACATTTCTTTGTTTTGGTGCACCTGTTTGTTCTAAGGGGTGGAGCCTTAGTTATTTGCCAGGGTGGGGCAACTGTCTTTGCTGCACTGTGGTGCTGTCTGTGGGGGAGGGGTCAGAGAGGAACAGTGCGGCTTGCTCGGAGGAAATAGACTTACAGGAAGTCCAGGAAGCTCAGAGAGTCCCAAAGAAATTGGATCCAAGAAGAAACACACCAAAGCACATCATAATTAAGTTACGCAAGAGTAAAGATAAGGAGAGAATCTTAAAAGCAGCAAGAGAAAAGGAGACAGTTGCCAACAAAGGAGTTCCACAAGACCATCAGCTGATTTCTCAAAAGAAACATTGAAGGCAAGAATGGGCAGGAAAGAAATATTTCAGATCATGAAAGGCAAGGACCTATATCCAAGATTACTCTATCCAGCAAAGCTACCATTTAGAATGGAAGGGTAGATAAAGTGCTTTCCAGATAAGGTCAAATTAAAGAAGTTCATCATCACCAAGCCCTGATTATATGAAATGTTAAAGGAAAAACTTACCTAAGAAAAAAAAGAAGATAAAAAAGATGAACAGTAAAATGACAACAAAGTCACTACATTCAATAACTGAACCTAAAAACAAAACAGAAACAAATACAAACTAAGCAAACAACTAGAACAGGAACAGAATCACAGAAATGGAGATCACATGGAGGGTTATTAGTGGAGAGGGGGTGGTGGTAGGGGATGGGGGAAATGGCATAGGGAATAAGAAGTATAATTGTTTGGTACAAAATAGACAGGGGGAGGTTAAGAATAGTATGGGAAATGGAGAAGCCAAAGAACTTATATGTATGACCCATGGACATGAACTAAGGAGTGGGGAATGCTGGAGGGTAGGGGGGCACAGAAGGGGGATAAAGAGGGGAAAAAACTGAGACAACTGTCATGGCATAATCAATAAACTATACTTAAGAATAAAAGGTACATAATAAAGATAAAATAAAATCATAAATGCTCTTTAATATATTAATATATTAAAATTCATACACATGCAAATGTGTGATTGTTGCTATTGCCAAAATCCTGTGTCTAGAGTGTGGGTGTGACAGAGTGTGAGCACACATGTATTGTTTCCTTCCTCTTACACATTTTAGACCTGCCTCTTCGGGGTGGCCTTCCAGCCAGGGTCTCCGTTTACACCTAAAAAAGGTGGGTAACAGCTCTACTTTTTTCTCTTTGTCTAACATTTGGACTGAAGACCCCTGAGGCTTTAGGGGAAGGCAAAATCATGTGAGGGGAGAGACTTGCGTGCCCTCCGCTGTGTGAAATGAACTAGGCGTGTGTGGTCTGTGTGAACATGACATGAATTTCTGTTCTTGGTGTTGATATCTGGGGGTTCATTTGTAATGGCAGTTGATGTTAGCCTGTTAATGCCGCAGAGCCCTGTTAAAGTAATGCCCTGTGGTGCCAGACATCATCTGTTTGAAATGGAGATCGCTCTTTGTGTCAGCCAGGGTTCTGCAAAGAAAAGGACTGGTAGGATAGGTATGACTTTTCTATAGATGATAGATAGGTAGTAGATTTATTTCCAGTAATTGGATTGACTCACGTAGTTGTGGTGGCTGGCAAGTCTGAAATCTGTAAGGCAGTCTGGCAGTCTGGAGACTCAGGCAGAATCTCTAAGTTGCAGTCTTGAGGCAAAATTCCTTCTTCTCAGGAAAATCTATTTTTGGCCTTAAGCCTTCAACTGATTAAACAAAGCCAACCCACACTGAGGGTAATTGCCTCTCCTGAAAGTAAACTGGTTTGTAAACATTAATCACATCTACAAAATACCTTCACAGCAACATTGAGACTCACGTCACTGTCAACCTTGCTGAATTGACACATACAATTAACTGCCACACTCCCCACCATCTAGCTGAGAGTCCACTGCCATCTTGAATTCCCTCCCGTCTCCTACGTAGGGAGAGGCACTTGACCCTGGGAGAATCCAGGTAGGATCTGGCAAGCAACTTACGTCTTTTGAGCTCAGAGAAAAAAGTACATGGGCTCCAGAAGACTTTTATTCCAGGAATTTCCACTGGAAAAATATAAAAGCTGGGGAAACAACCAGAGAGGCAGAAGGTAGAAGCCTCTGTGGAACTTTAAACAGGGCCAAAGCTATGGAAATTACATACCTAGGGAAATCATGAGGAACAGTACATGGAAACTGTTCCATTTGATTACCGAGAAGAAGGTCCTGGCTTCATAGCAGGTCAGAAATGGTGTGAGATAAAAATGGGGGCAGCACGAAGGGCACCATGATGCAGCCCCAACTCTAACTCCAGTTTCCAAGAAATCAGTCATAATGTAAGTCCTCATGTTGAAATAACCTGTATCCTGAAGAACTACTGCTCATTCAAACCAACCAGTTTGAGCTGGTTTAAGCATGGTTTGCTTTTGTTATAAATGAAGACTAACTAAAAGAGAAGCCAATGAGAGAATTTCGCTAGAGCAGGTGTTCAAACCTATCCTCTGTTTCCTCTCCTCAGCCAGTCCTCCTGTGAGCGAGGAACCACATCCTACAAAAAGAATTCTAACCAGAGAGCGAATTATACCGACAGCACTGGGGCACCATCGAAGAAAGTCAAGTTGGTGGAAAATGTATTGCATGATGCACTTTTAACGCTGACTACTTCTGAGTGAGCGAGTGAGCCTAGGGTGGGGGGGGTCTTTCAGTTTCAGTTTGAAAATATATCTTGTTGAATTTTTAAAAACAAACATGCTTTTATAATTTTTTTCAATTAAATTTATTGGAGTGACATCGGTTAATAAAACTATACAGGTTGCAGGTGTACAATTGTATAACGATTCTTCTGTATATTGTATTGTGCGTTCACCACCCCAAGTCAAGTCTTCTCCCATCGCCCTTTATCCCTCACTCACCCTCTTTGACTTCCCCCACCCCCTTCCCCTCTGGTCATCACCCTGCTGTTGTCATGGGTAGGAAGGGTGAATATCATTAAAATGTCCATACAACTCAATCCAGAGATTCAATGCAATTTTTATTAAGATGCCAATGGAGTATTTTTTAAATAAATAAAATGGAAATAAAAATTATTTACATATCTCTATAGAATATGATACCAAATTTAAAACCAAATATAGTAGAATTGTAAACATGTAAGACATTCCTATAGAAACATAAAGATCTGTGAGTGAAAAGCAACTAAAAATATTTGATCTGCTTAAGATCTGTCTAAAATTCTGAGGCCAGGTTGTGGTGGACTGAAAATGCACACAGGACAGAGTTCTGCTTCCCGTCAGTGGCCACGGTCCGGGCTGCAGGTGTGGGGGCTGGAGCTGGCACAGTGACGATGAGAATCTGTCTGGGCAAGACGTAAGCAGGAGACGATAGATAACAAAGAATACACAGTGATTCAACAGCATTTGCTACCTGGTGGAATGTGGGGAGAATGGAAATAGAAAAGAAGGATGATTCCCAAGTTCCTGCCTTAAAAATTAGATAGACAGGAAGGCTCTTGGTGTGACTGTAAATGCAAATACATTATGGATTTAGCATGGGGTAAAAGGAACATGATAGGAATATTTTGAATTGAAGAAATACATATTAATTCTCAAAAGACTGGGAATAAGAACTAAGAACATACCTTTACAAGAAAAACTGTCAGAGTTGCTCTAAGAAGTATTTTAAAATTTTGTTTATAAGAGAGACATAAATGGGGCTATAGTGTTGTCACAGAAGAGGGGGAAGAGAGGAACAACAGAGTGCCCCTCGATAACTATTAATCCTTCCAGACAGACCCAGGGGATGGCTAGGTAGTGCGTTGCTGAGATCCTGCCTGTGAAACAAAGGCATGTCTGGACCTGCCTTTAAGTGGAGGGAGTGGGTGGGCTGTGCCAGTCAGTCGAACGTCAAAGTGTATGTCCTTAAACCAGTGCTCTCAAACTGATGGGGATGCACGCCCAGCCTGTGTTCTCATTGGAAGATATTTTGAGTCATCTGCAGTTAACATCAATATTTAATCAAAGTTGCCAAGTGTGCTTTGAAGGATCAAGCAACAGTCATTTCTCAATTCAGGTGTCTCGGCTAATCAAACCTTAAGGAGAAGTGCAGCATTCCTAATGATACCATCCGCTTATTGAATCATCCCAGTTAAATTTGATTTCGGTGCACAAATCACAACACTTGCTTTTCCCTGATAGAGATGCAGGATGGAGCTGTCACTTTCTTTTTGATTGAAGGGTCTACAGGGTGTGGTGCTCGGGACACTGCATGCAATTCTACTCTGCGGGACTCTCAGGCAGCCCCGTAGTCTGGGACCCCTTCTGTAAACTGAAGAAGGCAGAGGGGAAATGTTTCTGACCCAATTCACTACCTCCCCCCATTTTCTGGCTAAATTCCTGCTCTGTGGAGAGAGGTAACTCTTTTGCTGAAGTTGTTGAAATGCCCAAATAGTATCTCTAAAGACTGTTTCTGAAATATCAAGAAAATGATGATGTTGGGGTTTTTCCATCCTTTGCTGATGGCTAGAGTTGAGATGAAGATTAAGCAGTGAGATAAACATTGAGACTACGGATGGACTCCATCTTAGAAAAAAGAGACTATGACACCCTCCACCACAGCACTGCTGAAAACAGTATTTCATTGTGAGTTCTGCTAAGTCTTCTACAATGTTATACAGCACATACTCGC
The DNA here is from genome assembly GCF_021234435.1 of Artibeus jamaicensis. NCBI lineage: Eukaryota > Metazoa > Chordata > Mammalia > Chiroptera > Phyllostomidae > Artibeus > Artibeus jamaicensis. The sequence goes on along the minus strand of NW_026521195.1, from coordinate 2,494,054 downwards.
CTACATTGAGACATATTCAATGTCTCAATGCAACATCATATGGATGTTGCATAACACAGAAGATGCTATATTGCGACATTGTAGTGGTATATTAGTCGTCAGTATTAACAGATGGTGATGAACAAGCTGCTCTCAATAATCCTATGTTTAACTTAGTGAGGGACCTCTGAAATGTTCGGGGTTCCACTCTCACCATTTGAATGTTTCTTCAGAGGTAGAATGTAGACATTAATGTTTCTTCAGAGGTAGACATTCATGTCAGGTATGTGAGAACCTTCCTTCTAGAACAGAAATGTAGAGCTGGGCCTCTTGGGACCCATGGTCACAGTAGTCATGATTGTGGTTATGAGCTTGGATTTAGGCTGATGGGTTACAGAGTATATTGTGATTTTTCAGATACTTTGAGAATCATTATGCATTAGAGCTTCACGATAGTGCAGAATAATGAGCATAGCTAATAATGCACTTATTTAATAAATGAACCAAGTGAGGCCCAGAGAGTTTAAACAAATAGGCTTTACTGGGTAACTAGTGAGTGCTGTGGTCAGGACTGGATGGAGGTATACTAGTTCAATTCCTTTGATACTGTTCTATGATATGGACTTATTTCTTTTGACTTTGACCCAGCATTTCCACTCAAAAGGATTGGAAACAAATGTTCAAGCAAAAGTTTGTACCAGAGTGATCATAACATCACTATTAATAATAGCTAAAAGGTAGGTGAACAAATCGTGGTATGTCTGCACAAAGGAATATTGTTCAGCTGTAAAAAGAAATGAAGTGTTGATACATATTATTACAACATGGATGAATCTGGAAAATATGATGCTAAGTGAAAGGAGCCAGGCACAAAGGCCACCTATTATATGATTCCATTTACATGAAATGTTCAGAATAGGCAAACCCAGAGAGACAGAAGGCAGGTTGTGGTTGGCGGTGGCCAGGGAAGGGATGCTGGGAAGGGCCCCTCATTCTGTGGTGAAAGGGTATGAGTACAAATCAATGGATTTTTCCCATATTCACCCATTTGTGGGGGTAACTAGGACCCAGACAACAGAACCAAGGAGGCTTCACGGATCTTCTGACTGTCTCAGTCCCCAAGTTCCATGTGTTTTAATTTGTTGCTAAAAAACAGAAAACTAACATTTATAGATTACTGTTTATATAAATATATGTTTTATACTGAAACATTATTAAATGTGTGTATGAGTATAGTCTTCATTGTATAATCAGACTGTCTACTTATGTTTATGTATTTATATTTTTAAATAAACATATGTATTTCAGTTCCATGAGAGCTGAAATCTCAACTTCATTAAGTGATTCATAGTTGATATTTGATGTTATATATTTTAGAAAAACATGCAGACTTCTAAAATGTGATCTGTTTTTCCTTGGTCAGAATTCCCTGAAAAATATATTTGCTCTTCCTAATTCTGATGGTAACTCTTTTATTCATTACTTTGCAATAAAGTATGTTTTTTGATAGCAAATGAAAATTCTAATACTGACCACACAACTTGAAGAAAGTTGGGTTTTGGTATAAAAAAGTAATTTTTGAAAAGCAGGGGTGGGTTTATTATATAATATCAGATATACAAAGCCCTAGGTAATTTTGTTAGTGACTTATTCACTAAATGGCTTATTTCTATCAATTCTGAGAACTAAAGTTTTAAGGGCATGAAATAAAAAAAGGCAGCAAATTCCTATTGATTCATGTGGCCAAAGATATATTTAATTACTTGTATTCATGTTGTCCACCACCTAAAATCAGTACTTTATCAAAAAAAGAGTCAATCTTAAGAAAGGGTATTTAAAAAAAAAAAACCTCAGCAAATCAGAGGTTAGAGAACATTCAAACAATCAAAAGATTGAAGATAAATTTTATTACAAAATCTTATCTTTCTATTTCCTAACAGCAATGAAAGGGAACATATAAATAAAAAAAGCAAAAAATAAATGATAAGCTTATTTAACTGATAAGTTTATATTCATTGAAGCACAGATTCATACAATGCATTCAATTTGGTGAGTATTAGGTACAAGTCACTAGGGATACAAAGATGATTAAAGTGCGGCTCTTTGAAGAGACAGATCTATAAACCAAATAATGACTGTGGAGGTTTAGGGAAGGGGTGTGAGAACACACTTGTCAGTTCCCTCTTTGAGCTTCTGCCTCACTCTTCAAACGTTAGCTGGCTTCAGAATTCCTACCCCGTTCTAGACTATAAGAAAGTCTTGTGTGAGATTATTCTGTCCCATGTTCTTAATTGCCAGCTTGGAGTTGAGAGTCTCCAGATCTATACCTCTAGCCTAAGCTTCTTTTATGAAGGTTAACTCACAGATCCCACCTCTACTTATCATCTTCCAAGAGGAAGGGTATACACCATGTTGCCATGGCAACTTCTCAGTACTTAAAGTACTCTCAGTGGTATTTAGGGAGATATGAACAAGTGTGATTTTATATATGTATATGTGTATGTTTATATGTGTATATAAACACACATGTGTGAAATATCTGTTTAAGTCCATGCATCATTTTCCATGTATCCATGTAGGATTTTACAGAATAATGAATAAGGAAAAGATCTGCTCAATGAGCAAGAGAGAAGAAAGATTTTAGTAGACGGAAAGTTCATTGCGGTGACTTCAGATTCCACACGGCGATTCATCTTTATGGAACGACTTCTTGTGGGGTTTTAGAATAGTACCTGAGAATGTCTACTCAAGCATTTGTCAGTGGATATGGCTCAAATAAGCAAAGGTTTTGGGGGTTCTGAATTTTTAAGAGTTTATACAAAGGGGTCCTCAGACCAAAAAGTGTGAGTACTGCTCATGCTCCCATTTGTTTTCTGTCTCTTTCCCCTAGAACGTGAGATCCAGGGGGACAGAGACTTGCCTGACTTTGCCACATTTGGCATCCAGTTGCTGGGTCAGTGGTGGACAATTAGCACTGATAAGCATTTTCTCAGCATCTATGTTTGCCGGTCAAGTTTATTATCATTATTATTTCAATTATGATTTATTGTTTATGCTGTTACAGTTCTCCCCAATTTTTCCCCACCCCCCAGCACCCCTCCCCAGAAACAATCCCCACACCAATGTCTGTGTCCATGGCCATGCATGTATGTTCTTTGGCTAATTCCTCCACTGTCTTTCACCCCTATTTCAATCACTCCTGGCCACAGGCCCAGTGGCTTCTTTTCAGGTGTTAGTTGTGTCACTTTCAGTGCCAAGTCCAAGCCTCCTAGATATCTCCTCTGTCCTTCCTGGGCTGCTTGGGTCCTACCAGACCTCACCAGAGCCAGGAGAGATGATGAATAGCTATTTTTAAAATATTTTTGTTTACTTAATTTTAGAGAGAGGGGAAGTGAAGGAGAAAGAGAGGGAGAGAAGCATCGATGTGTGGTAGCCTCTTGTGTGTCCTCCACTGGGGACCTGGCCCACAACCCAGGCAGCTGCACTGATTGGGAATCAGACCAGTGACTCTTTGGTTTGCAGTCTGGCACTCAACCCACTGAGCCACACCAGCCAGGGCGAGAATAGAGATTTTAATGTTCTATAAATACTGTTTCATAATTTATGTAGGAAAAATGTATCTGCTGATGACAGATCATAAAATTAGAATCCAGACTATAACTGGAATATTTCAGACTGCTCTGCAGCATTAAGCTCTGTAGGATTGGCAGGATTTTTAAGAGTTATTCAATGAATATACCTGCCAATGTATTTATCCAATTATATTTGAGATCATATTTGCATTTCTCACCATTGTGTATCATGGATTTGTAAGAATTGCTATTGTAATGATTGACACTCTCCTTAGCCAAAATTGCACTTCAGAATGGTGTAGGCTATCTTCATAGATTGCTTTTCAAAATTACCTTGCAGAAGTGTTATAAGCACAATTAATTGTTTGCAATTTGATTTGAGATCTGCAGGCAGAAAAGGTGAAATGTAATTTCCAAGTAGTTATGTTTACCATTATGGTCTAATGACATATATTAGCCATACAAACCCAAAGGGGACATAGCCTAGGGACAGAATCTTAGTACTTTAAGCACAGAGGCAGCCGAGCGATTCCTATTAACGTTAATAGGAGTCAAACCCACTGTAAACCAAAAGGCAATGATCGCAACCAGTTGCCGGGCACTGTGACAAGTAAACACCATCTAGAAGGGAGCAGTTCCTGCGTGTGCATTTTAAAAACTGCTTCCCCGTGTCATTCACGTGAGTGTAAATTGGTAATGAGAGTGTATCGGGGCATAAATAAAACTTACTTAGTTTCAGTTGGTCGTATTTGAAGAGCTGCAGCTCAGTAAAGAATCTTCAAGCAGAAATAATGACCAGAAGAGTAGTCACATATCATCTGCTCAAGTGACTAACTGTATCGAAGATCCAATTTTGTTTTCACTGCATCTGAAATATTGAGATTTCCTAGGTACCAGGAGCTGAGCTTGATACTAAAGATAAGTTACTGACTCCGAGGGTCATGGTTTCTGTCTTTTTTGGGTGTTGTGGAAGATATATAAAAAATAGGGTCACAAAAAAGAAGTATTTATAAGCTGTGCACTTCAAATAAAATATTGTTCTGTTTTCTTGTTTAGTATGTGATGAGCTTGGAAGTGATCACTCTATCCTAACAAAGAAAAAGGTAAATGAGCAGAAAATAAACATCAGTGAGGTCACCAGACAGGTGGCGGCCTCCCAAATTAGAGACAGACAGGCTGTTACAGAAAGTCACAACTTACTGGGAGTAGACACACCCATGAGCAGAAAACTCTGCAGGAAACAGAACCAGGTGCGTCCGGTCCAACTTTCACCCTCGAATTCCAAGGCACTCTGAAAGGCAAAAAATACAGTTCGAAGGGACAGAGCAGGCATGGGGAACTGACTCAGGTTTGCTGGAATTATAAGGCTGGTAATATAAAACAACTACAATTAATACAGTACAACTACAACGAATACAGTAAGGACTCTTATGGATGAAGTAGATAGCACGTAAGAACAGATGGGTGTTATAAACAGAGAAATACATTAACTTTGTCATGTTACCAAGGATAAATACTTCCTTTGTGATCACTCCACAAGGCATTCGATGCTTTTCAACTTTGCTTTTAGAAAGCAATTATTTTTCTTGGTATGATAGACAACTTCTAAATACTTTGGCCATATCCATAGATGTAAGTAGGCCCCATCGGCAATCACATTCTTGTATGTCTTCTGGGACAGTAACACAATCTTGCTTCAATCTCTCTCTCTCTGACACTACAGAGAATCCCAGTGGATATCAGCACTGGAAATGCAATTATTTAACAGTGAGCCCAAATAGACCCTTGTCTTGAAAGTGATTTTCAGAAACAGTGTTCCCCGAAGCAGAACATTCTGGAATATTATATCCCTCAAAGTATTTGGGCCCTTTAGCTTACCTGTGTATCTCTTATCATAAACCATTACCTACCTTGAAATTCGGAGGTACAAAAATCTGTTGCTTATAAATAGCATATTTATATGTTAACTATCTGCAACTCATGGGCCTTCATTCCTTTTTTATTCTCATTGCCCTGAAGATAGTTTCTAAAATAATTTCAGAGGTAGAGAGCGGTGACTGAGGTCGTCCTGGGGGAGAGTACAGAGTGAAGGCAGCTCAGTTTCCAACGTCCCAGGAAACGGTTTGGTTTTATGTGTGGGATCCGAGGCAGGTTAAGAAGGGACAGAGGGGTGACAGCTTGCTCTCTCACCTGTAATTAAAGGTATAGATAGAGCCTCAGAGGTTGACAGGATAGAAACCTATGATGATTAAATCACTAAGAAAAGCATAGTGTACTTTTTAGGTTACCAGACAACATCCATTGTCAAAATGATGCAGATTTTGACCTAACATTGTGTTATCTGTTTCTACATTATGTACTTACAACATCACAATATAACTCATATTACCAATTTGAATAGCAGTTTCATAATCGGCACATTGTACACAGTAATTTGTTGACCATTAGTAATTAGCTCTGGTCTCTGCTTTTCAACTTCCTGAAAGGGTCAAGACAAAACCGAGCATTCATGGAAACAGTGTTCTTAACATGGAGGTTTGAAATATGTAGCTTTCTCTGGATGAAAACAAAATAAGGGAGATCTCATGTGAGTCGTCCATGGCCTAAGACATTTTCTATGGCTTTGTCTTAAAATAAGTTAATGTGTGGCTCTGTCTACTCTCATGGCTGCCTTGAGGTTTTGCTTGTTTTTTTTTTGTTCAAATAGCCATAGTTGGTCAGAAAAGACAGGGGAGTCAGGCCTATTATAGCCTCAGCAGACTTTCTAAATGGCATCTAAGTCTGTCTGACATTATAAGCAAAGTCTCAAAATACTTAACTATTAGCACTCAGTTTTTCTTATCAAGATTCAGAGGAAATTGAAGAATATATTTTTTAGCAGGCAAATGTCAGGTTTTGTGAAAAACTTTAAAAAATTTATTCCTAATTATTAAACTGATTCTAATATTTTAATTAAGACAAAAATTGAAATATGGATAGGTTTTCTATATTTCTGAATATGAATGTGTGTGCTTATATATCGATACAGATAACTACAGAATAAAAGTAGTTTGCATATAAAAGATATATATCTTTTATTCAAAGTTTTCATTGGAATCTTTCATGTCAGATTTTTCTAAGCTCCTAACTAGAAGGATGTCTTTTTTCTAAACTGCTTTTTACAAATGAATGCCAGCTAGAGATGGCTTCCTCCTCCACCAGCCTGCTGCCTCCACTCTGGGTCACTTCAGGGAAGTTTGTATTTTTATGATAGTTCCATCTTGGATTATTCCATCACATAACACTTGTAAATAGTAACTGAAGCATCACTTTATTTTCAAAATATTTTTGAATTTACATGAATGGATTTTACTCATTTGTTTTTACAGGAAATTGATAAAGTTTGTTTGCTGTTCTTAGCCATAAAGAAAGGAGTATAGAATGAGCCTCCTGGACAACTCAAAACATTTCAACATCTGAAACATAGGAGTGCCAGAAAGAGAAGAGGAAGAGAAGAAACTGGAAACTTATTTGAAAAAATAATGAAGAAAAACTTCCCCAACCTTGCAATGGAAATAGACTCTTAGGAAGTCCAGGAAACTCAGAGAGTCCCAAAGAAGTTGGATCCAAGGAGGAACACACCAAGGCACATTATAATTACATTACCCAACATTAAAGAGAATCTTAAGAGCAGCAAGAGAAAAGGAAACAGTTACCTACAAAGGGCTTCCCATAAGACTATCAGCTGATTTATCAAAAGAGACCTTACAGGCAAGAAGGGGCTGGAAAGAAGTGTTCAAAGTCATGAAAGGCAAGGACCCACATCCAAGAATGCTCTATCCAGCAAAGCTATCATATAGAATGGAAGGGCAGATAAAGTGCTTCTCAGATAAGGTCAAATTAAAGGAGTTCATCATCAGCAAACCCTTATTATATAAAATGTTAAAGGGACCTATATAAGAAATAAAAGATCAAAAATATGAACAGTAAAATGACAACAAACTCATAACTATCAACAGCTGAACCTAAAAAAAAAAACCGAACCCAAACATAAACTAAGCAAACAACTAGAACAGGAACAGAATTACAGTAATGGAGATCATATGAAGTGTTATCAGCAGGGAGGGGGTGGGGGAGCATGGGAGAAAAGGAACAGGGAAAAAGAAGCATAAATGTTAGGTACAAAATAAACATGGGGAGGTTAAGAATAGTATGGGAAATGTAGAAGCCAAAGAACTTACGTGTACGACCCATGACATGAACCAAGAGGCAGGGGATATGGGTGGGAGAGGGGGTGCAGGGCAGAGGTGAATGAAGTGGGGGAAAATGGGATAACTGTAATAGCATAATCAATGAAATATATTAAAAAAATTTAAAAATCATGAATGTTCAAACCAAAATGTATTTCTCTGAATTAATTCTACAAAGAGCCAATATGGTTTGCTTAAACTATTCACTTTGTTTCTTTAAATTTTACAGTACAGTGCAGGTGCAAATGGGTTGTATTGCTTTCAAGAATTTCTCTTTGGAAAGTATTTCAACTGAGCTTTTCTTAAATAAAGAGTGACATTGTGTTGGAAATTACATAGTCTGTGCCCAAAGCAATCACAGAGCACATTTGCCTGTAGGGTCCCTCTCCCCCATTTTTTTGTGAGGGGTTGGGGAGTGGAATGATATTAAGAAAGCATTTACAACTCAGGAATACCTACATTTTATTCTCTTCATGCTGAGAGAGAAATGACATGTTCACAAGACAAAGACCAGCAGAAGACTTTTAAAGCACAGTTGGGCTTCAGTCTTAGCTCCCCTCACAGAACAGCGAGTGGGAAGTGAACAGGCCTGTTTTCTAGGGTCCACCTGTCCTATGGGTCTAGAGACCAGAGAACTAGCTGGCCATTTGTTTCTTTCCCCTGCTCAGCTGACTTAAGTCTTCTCTCTTAAAATACTTTTCTTTCAAATGGGCCACCGAATAGGGAAAAAGCTTGCGAACAGGCCTGTGTGTACAATTCTTAGACCCACCTGTCTTGGGCCTTCTCTATCATTTGTGCAGAGCATTTGTGTCCACCTTCTAGCTCTCAGCATTGCAGTGGCCTTCAGTTCCGCCAGCACATTATCCGGCACTTGGAAACAAGTTGTAAAGAAAGCAGCAAATACCAGAATGCCAGCGGTGTTGCGTACGAGCAGCAGCGTTTGACTGGCTTGCCTGTGGACTAGTCCCAGGCTACAGGCTCCATCTGTACAGAAGTGCAGTCAGAAACATCTTCCGTGAAAGCCAGGGTCAATAAAAAGCCAGTAATGTCACAGATGCTTTAATCTTATTCCTGATATACACAAAGTTCCGGAAGAACGAACGTGTCTGGAGCAGTTCGTGCCATCTGTGCCGTAGACGATGTGTGAAATATCCAGCATACCCAATTATTTTAAAAGAGCATCGACATATCTGTCGTTCAGAATGAAAGAAGAAAATATAAGATTCTCTTCACTATGAAAGAGGAGTGGATGATTATATATCTTCTAAAACCCTATATTTACAAATGTAAGTATCACACATGATATTTACACAGGTAAATATCACGTCTGATATTTACATTTAATATCACATGTGATATTTCCCCCTAATTAATCATGGGGGAAATTAATTAGAAAAAATTAATTCCAAGAAATTAATTTCCAATGGGAATTAATTAGGGGAAAATAATTCCTTGGACATTGTGGGCTTCCTTTCAAAGATAATTCAAGGACAGGTGTTTTATGGTCACTACATCCAGGAAAAAGACTATAATTTTGTATACGACACTTCATTCTCTAAGTCTGTTAAATTATTTCCTTCGGTATGCTTTTATTATTTAAAATTCCATGTCATCCACCAGAATCAGCCACTCTTTTCTGAGTTTCTCTCACAAGCAGCTGCTAATTAGGCGAGCCTGCGGTCTCAGAGCTCCGTACAAAATCCCATCTGTCAGTACTGGGTAAGGCAGAGAAATCTACAGGAAACAAAAGGCTTATAAAATGCAAATAAAAGCTGGATTATAGGGGGATTGTAATATTTTGTTTCTGCATGTGTTTTGCAAATATTTTACAGTTTGTTTACCTTTCAATTTTTTCACCAATAAAAGTAAAGTGAAAGAAGAACAATGTACAAATTACGGGCATAAACACAAGCAACAACCTGGAACCAAAATTTCAGACGATCTCAGGAAACTGGGGACCATGAAATGAGGGAAGGAAATAACGCTATATTCTCCTATCTTGCAGCTCCTGAATAATGCTTGAGATTGTTTTAAAAATATAGATTGATAACTGCTTATAAAATGTGAAGGGTGTCCATTAGGAAAATAAGATAATATACAGAACACAGAAACTAACTTTAACTTGCAGTCTAGCATAGATAGATATGGGAAAAGTAAAAGTACAAAATATATGCAAAATTTAAAATAAGAGCAAAATGAAGATGTGCATAACTATTTTTTAAAGACAAAGACTTTCTGTTTGAAAAAAGTAATTAAAAAAAGCCAGAGTCACATGCATTATTCAATGGTTATATTTACATTACAGAAAGACTAATGTGAGGTGGCTATATGGCACCTTCGGTGTATATGGGGCCATAAAACAGACCACCTGTGTTTTCCCCCCATAAAACAGAACCAAGGAAAAAATGATTTGGCTTTTGGTGGTAGGCAGGGTACACAATGCAATATACAGATGCTGTATCACAGACTTGTACATTTGAAACCTATGTGAATGATCTTATTAGCCAGTGTCACCCCGATCATTTTGATTAAAAATATTGTTGAGAAAATAAGAAAAAAATGCTTAACATTGTTAAGTATGATACATACCAGCAATTACAATCATTTTAGGACCTTTATACTATTTTTGCATTTAGTCTCCTCTGACTTCACCTGCATCTAAACACATACATATTTACATATTGTCTATTCATATATATATATATATATATATATATATATATATACAAGAAAAACCCCAAAGAGCAACCAAATGGTATTTTATATGAGCAGATGTGCTCAGCTGGCTTGTTCAGAGATTAATTTCATAGTATAGGCTTTCATATGTAGAGAGACGGCATCACAAAAGTTTTCTATAAATGCCATGACAGAGTTCCATTAAAATTAAATCTAGTTAAGGTTTGTTTTGTGCCTTAGCTTTGTCATTATACAATTCTGTGTTGTTTTTATTTCCTGCCCCACATTCTCAGTAAAATTCTCCAACGTCTGAATCTAATTCTGTTTTTCTTTTTTATATTAAATGGATTAGATGATCCATTAAATAAATGGAGAGAAGCGGCATTAATGGTATGTTGCACTTGCATTATGAAGTTAATTGGATTAACTAAATTAGGGCTTTTACATTCAGTCCTGCATATGTTTTTGACATTTAAAGCGAGAAATCATCAAGAGAACTCAGATTTTTTTGTGATTTTTCTCTTGTTGTCGTCGTTACAAAGCTGAGGTCAGTAATGTGTTTATTCCCCAAACCACCACTGAGACGGCAGACCATTAACAAGCTTAAAGTTTTAAAGAAAAAAGAGATGAGCAACAACAACAAGAGTCAAAGAGAATCAAAAGGAGACGAGAAAGGAATCCCAGAAATTGTAAGAGGTAGAGCCCTCCACACCAGCCTCCCCTGATTTAGAGTGTAGACTAACAACCACGCAAGAAAGTCAGTCTGCCCTCAACCACCAGGACATTCCCGGGGAAGCCCTCACTGGTGCCGTGGGAATGTTCAAGGCTCAGAGTCCCCTGTACAGTCGTGGCCACACGGCACCAGATGTTTTGGTGAACCACAGACCACACACATGGTGGTGTCCTATGATAGCATAACGGAGCGGGACAGTAGGTTTAGACACACAGACACCTACCTGTGTGTTACAATTGTTTAGAACACTCTGCACCGTGACACGCAGTACGGGCTTGTAGCCCAGGGGCAGTGGGCTAAATCACGGGACTTCTGCGTGTAGCAGGCTGCACCGCGAGGCTTGTGGAAGCGCTTTCTGTGATGTTCACACAACAAAATCACCCAAGGGGCATTTCTCTAAACACGCCTCACCGCTCTAGTGGGAAATCTTTAACGCCTTGCCCGACAACCTAGGCTGACCTTTAATTTGAGCTCCCTGGGTCCTCACCTCTGTGGCTGTTCCAGTGACACAGCCCCCGATGCCCAGTCAAGGTTAAGGCCCCTTCCAGGGGAAAGGTGGCATGCCTTCGTTGTGCACTGAGGACGCTCAGTTCCATTCTAATGTCATGGACCTCACTGCCCTTTGAACACATGCATCAGAAAACGGTATAGATGTGACCGACACCTTGAATGTGGGAGAAACTGGGCAGCAGCCCAGGACAAGGTGGCTACGGTGATCCAGGTATGAGGGAAGGAGGGCCGAAAATTGGTTTGTAAAAATAAAAAAAAGGAGTCAGTCAATGAAAGACAAATTCCATATTATCTCATTCATATGTGGCATCTAACGAACAAAACCAGCCAACAAGCAAAACAGAATCAGAGGCATGGAAACATGGAACAGACAGTTGTCAGAGAGGAGGAGGGCTGGGGACCGGTTGAAAGCAACTGAAGGGATTAGACGAAGAACATACAGTCCTGACTCGTGGACAAGGACAATGGTGTGGGGACAGCTTGAGGGAGGGGGACTGGGTGGAGGGGAGCAAAGGGGGGGAAATTGGGACAACCGTAATAGCATAAACAATAAATTATAAATTATAATTTAAATTTAAAAGTAACAAAAGGGACAGTTAAAACACTGGAGTCTTTAGTCATGTGTTACATTCCGATGCAATGTAAGGAATCATGGAGACATTTCTCCTTCGAGAGCCTGTGGTGGAATTCTACCGTTCTCTCTTTTCAGTTAACACCGTTTGGGAGTTCCGCTTTGCTGTGGCCGTGCTTCTCCTCCCTGTGGCTGCTCCTCCACCAGAGGGGAGGACACAGGTGACGGGGGGGGGGGGGGGGGGGGGGGGGCGGTCCTAGCGCCAGGCAGCACACAGGCTTCTCGTGAGCATGTGAAGACATATACAGAACAAAATACTCAGTGCCACAAATTCACACTGGGACTGGATGATAGGACTAGACAGAAAATAAGATCAAGTTCAACTTTTTAAAAATTAAAAAAAAGGCTTTTATTGTTTAATTACAGTTGTCCCCATTTTCCTCCCACTGCTCTCCCCTGCCCTACCCACTTCCCCTCCCACATTCAATCCTCCCTCAAGTTGTCTGTGTCCGGGGGTCCTCTGTACCTACCCCTTGACTTGACCCTTCCACCTTTCCCCTTGTTACCCCCTCCCCCTCCGCTCTGGTCCCTGTCAGTTTGTTCTTTATTTCCATGTTTCTGGCTCTGTTTTGCTCACTTGTTTGTTTTGCTGATTAGGTTCCACTTACAGGCGAGATCATAAACTGTTTGTCTTCAACTTTTTACCTCCCTCTGGGTGGCAAAGCACAGCTTAGTGAAAATAAATACATTTTAACCTTTAACAATAAATATTTAGGCACTTTTGAAATATTTCTGAACTACTCAATATAATTGCATACAGGTAGTTAGAATAATTTGTGAAGTAACAAATAAGAACGTGTTGACACGGACGTGGAGAAAAGAGAACCACTGTGCACCGTTGGTGGAACACTCAGTTGGTGCAGCCACTGTGAAACCTGCACGAGGTTCCTCAAAAATTAAAAAAGAGAAACTATGACATGGCCCATCCATTCCCCTTTGGTGCGGGTGCATCCAAGGGAGCAGACTCACTGTCTCAAAGAGGCGTCTTCACCCCCGTGTGCCCTGCAGCGGTATTTGCAGCAGCCGAGGCCTGGAAACAACGCAGGCGCCCTTTGACAGGGGTCTGGGTAAATAAAATGTGGTCGTATACATTTCCTCTGTGGAAGGAAGGAAGAATTTTCATTCGTGACAATGTGGCTGGGCCTTGGGCCCGTTATGAAAAGTGAGTGAAGTCAGACAGAGAAAGACAAATACTATGTGATCTTCCCTATAGGTGAAATTTTTAAAAGCTCATAGAAATGATCTTACTTATATGTGAGGTTTATAAAAAAGCTCATAGAAACAGAGAACTGATTGGTGGTTGCCAGAGTCACAGCTTGGATGGAGGAAATGGGTAAAAGGAATCAAAAGGGACAAACTTATAGTCGTAAGATAAAAAAGTTCTAGATTAGTACAATTTAAACTATTAAAACGATAAGTTTAACACTAAAGTAACCAATTCTAATAAAGAAAATATTAGACATAAAAATCATCTTATAAATATGGAAGACTTTTGAATTCTAAAAATCATAGAACAAGAAGGTATTACATGATGGTAAAGGGCATATTTTATTTGCCAGTTGCAAAAAATTGTCTGAACTTTTCTTGTTTGTTCTACAATAGCAGGTACATTTTTAATAAACTTATGATGAAAAGAGTTATTGCTCAGGTCTGAGTTGTTGTATGTATTTTGGGTATATACTTCTTCTGAGGGTTTTCTTTTAGAAGTGATAAAAAGCATTTTTTTATTACTGTTTGTGAAGCTTTTAAATATGTCCTCATAGGTTATTGGCAAGGGACTATTAGAATGCTGATAATGGTAAGAGAGTAACTTTGATTTTGAAACTTTATTACTTAAATTTTTGTTGCCTTCTGGGGACCTGAAAAATACCGATTCATGTTAGTACAATAATTACAAACATTTCTGTGAAAACATTTGTATCAGTCCAAGGTTTCAAGCAGAAACAAGGGAATTGAAACCTGAATGTACAATGTGAATTCTTTTGATGATCCTGAGCGTTAAATTTTAAAGCAACTCATACCTAATCCACTGGAAGATTTTTTTTTTGCTATCAATTAGTTTTTATTTTGCCTTGGTAATGAATGCTCATGCTCTTGGGATGAACTTGAAGTATACTACTTGAATGCATAGCTTAAAGATTGTGTGAATTAATAATACAGTCTGATGCATTAATTTACATATAATATGAATCAGTAGTTATTTAAAGCACATCTTTACAATAAAATGCAATAGTATTATATTAATCAATTTTATAAAAATGTGGATTGCTCTTAATGTCTGTTACAGGCTAACTTGTATCTCTTCCAAATTTATATATAAAGTCTTAATCCCTAGAACCTCAGAATGTAACTGCATTTGGAGATAAGGTCTTTTAATTAAGTTGAACTGAGGTTATTAGGGTAGTCTCTAATCCAGTGTGACTGATGTCCTCACAGGTAGAGTATTTGGGAACACAGACATGCACAGAGGATGGACCATGTGCAGACCCAGGGAGAAGATGGCCACATACAAGCCAAGGAGAGAGGCCTCAGGGGGAACCAGCCCTAGTAATTCCTTGACCTTGGACTTGTAGCCTCAAGAGATGTGAGCAAATAAATTTCTCCTTTCACCAATGTGGTTTGTGACTCTTGGTTATGCCCTAGCAAACTAACATGCCATTGTGCCAAATTATGTGACATGGCAAAAGTATTATTTTTGCTGCTATATCTTTAACACTTATGTTCTGTTAAGCATTTGGTGCCATAGTTCACCAGTTCACCTCTTTCCCAGCTAAAACGAATCTTTTTTTTTCTCTACACACAAGCAAAGCGATTTAGACTTTGGGATAAAATGCATGTTGTTAGCTGTGGATTCTCTAGATATTTTTCCCACCTGGGAAGGGCTACAAAAAAATTTGCAAACTCGCAACTACAGAGATGCAAAGATTGTAGTGCAAACTTTTCTCTGAAAGTGAACTTGACACATGTGGTAGGCTGGTGGTGATGTCTGCAGAAATTGATGTCCCTGACTGCCTGCCCTCTGCAGCAAATGAGTAATTTCAAACCAGTTAGTCATTGGTGGGGGTGGGGAGGTGGGCGGGCTGGAAAGTGCAAGGACGGGGGGGGGGGGGTACAGAGTTTGGAATGAGACATACCTGGTTTTACCTCTTACATGATAACTGATGTTGGGAAGGTGACTCATCTTAATGTACATGATTTCCTCATGATAGTCTGAACCTTTGTAATTTAGAAATATGGAAAAGTGGTATTAAAAACTTCTAAAAATTTTCTACTTTATCATATGACTAAAAAACCTCACTAAGATATAAATGAGAAACAAAATAAGTATTTTTAAAAGTAATCTCTAAATTATTATTACTTATAACACAGTAGAGCTAGACTAAGAAAAGCCTACTCGTCCGATTAGGATTAAATGTGCACAACCAAAATTCCAGAATAAACACATATTCTTTTTTGAATCATGACCTCCTCTCTGCCTCTTGGTGAACATTTCTGCAGTTATTAACGACCTTATTCACTGACCCTCATTCCATTGTTCTGGGGCCCTTGGAGCACAACCCCCTCCCCGCAGGGCTTCTGCCCTGTCTGTGTGCTTCTTCTGGGGTGTCCCGAGAAATTCATATGCAAATTCAGGCACGTTTGTGTGTGGAAGCCTCTTGTTTCTTAAACAACATTTCTACCTCACCATCATATACATAAGTTTTTTTCTTTTACTTTTTTTTCTAATCTTACCAAATGAACGCCACTCAAAAATAAACACTAGAGATAATTGTACCATTAGGCCATGTGGCTGTCTTTGAGGAACTTGGGATAGGAGAGAGGAGTACAGTACTCCCCCTTACTCACTTTCCACAGTTTCAGTTACCCGCAGTCAGCTGCTGTCCAAAAATATTGCATGGGAAATTCCAGAAATAAGCAATTTGATAGTTTAAGATTGTGTGCCCCTCTGTAGAGTGATGCAGTCTCATGCTGTGCTTTCGTCCACCCGTGAGTCAAGTAGTGCCGGCCCCAGTTATCAGACTGACTGTGGTGGTGCCACAGAGCTTTTGTCCGAGTTGCCTGATTTTACCTAGTAACAGCCCTGATGCTCAAGGGAGTGATGCTGGCAATTGGACTACGGCAAAGGGAAGCCAGGAAGTGCTTCCTTAAGTCAAAAGGTGTGTATGCACTGGAAAAAAAACAATATTGCTATGTTTGATGCTTTCTGAAGTTCCAGGCCTCTGCTGGGGGTCTTGGAAGTGTCCCCCGTGAGTGAGGGGGACTCCTGTATAGATTGCATGTGCATGTAAATGTTCGTGTGTGTGTAGTGGGTACTGATATATATTTGTAAGCAATGTGTCGTGATTTTTATGATAGGATTCTGCAGGGTTGGATGAAGATTTTAGTAGGCCCAGGCACAAGGCATGGCAGAGTGTTCTCCTTCACTGTAGATATTTGAACGAAGAATTAACACATGTGTTTGTGTTCACTGAGCAGCTAAGGGGTGATGAACATTCAACATTCTGAGCAGCCAAATGGAACAGGCAATAGGGTCAGAAAGGAACCCGTCACTGGCAGTAACTGTGGTCCTTGGAATTCAGAGGACACAGGGTGCAAGCAGCAGCATGTCTGCAGGTCTAGACCCAGGAAAGGCACTGAAGGGGCGCATAGGCTGTTCCCAGTAATTTGGACTTCATCCTGCAGTCAGAGTGAAAGATTTTTAAAGCAGAGGAAACTATAAGCATTATATTACTCATTTGCAAGTCAGAGGAGGTATTTCAGGAGGGGAAGAGGGAACCATCCAAGTGAGGAAAGAACGTGGACTTGAACCGAAACTGTGTTGTGGGGCACAGAGAGGATAGTTAGACAATGGAGGCATGCTGAAGCATAAGTGTCCACAATAGCTATAGACTGACTGAGTGCAGAAGAAGGGGAAGTAAGGAAGAGGCTTATGGTCTCTAACATTTTTTCCCTCTTGGGTCTCTAGATGCATTGGCAAATCAAGGTAGGGCATAGTGTTATAGGACAATGAAGCAACCAGACACCGAGGGGTTCTGGAGTACGAGGTTTATTATTTAATGTGCACGGGCCCAGAGGAGTCAGTCTCCAAATTCTGAGCCCCGAACAAAGGATTCTTGGGGAATATATAGATTAGGGGTCTTCCTGTCTACGTGACAAACGTGGGATACAGAAACAGAATGTGATAATTGTCCTATCAGCAGGGGCGCTAGTTCCAGTCCTACTGACTATCTGGCTATTTGCTTTCCCAGTGGGGTGCTAGCTCCAGTCCTCACTATCCGGCCACCCGCCCTCCCAGATGGCCCCATCATTCTCTCTAGGGCGCCTGGGGCCTGGGCACATAAAGGTTAAACAGAGGTTTTTCAAAGTTTCCCATATCAATAGACCCACCAATAGGGAGGGAAACATAATGAGTTTTGATTCAAGCACATCAAGACTAAGGTATTTTTAGGTAACTAACAAGGTTGAGTCATATAAAATTAACAACATTTTACTATTTTGATGTTTAAAAAGGTAATTTTATATTGAACAACTTAATAAATATTTACATTTCTGTTCTGAAGAAACCACACAGGCTTCAGGCTCCCTTCTGCCTAGTGTCTCAGTGAAAGGAGATATAATACTGAGTATGAACTAAATACCACTTATTAGAGGGATATTTATACAACTGTATCAAAATTTCCATAAAGTGATGCACTTGAAATTGGCTCAAATGTTTCACAACTAGCGGACGCCTACACAGACACAAACTACAGAAGTTAAGAATAAACAGAAGTCTGACTGGGTCTATAACAAGCAAAGATATTAAATTGTTAATTTTCAAACTTTCCAGAAAGAAAAGCCAAATTTTAGATGGCTTCATGGGTGAATTCTGCCAAACTTTAAAGAGTTAGTACCATTTTTTCACAATCTCTTTGAAAAAACAAAAGAGTAGCTAACACTTTCTAAGTCATTCTATGAAGTCATCGTTACCCTAATAATGAAAACATAACATAAGGAAAAACAACAAACAAAACCCAAACTAACAGATGAGTGTATTTTATAAATATAAGCACAAAAATCCTTTACACAGTGCTAGCAATTTGTAAGAAGTTATACATCATGATCTAGTGAATTTATCCCAGGAACGACACCTTGGTTTAACATCTAAAAATCAATTAATGTCATGCACCATTTCAATAGGATCCAGGATGTATTGAGTTTGTCTTTTTGCTTTTCTGTTTTCTGTTGCTTTGACACCTTGGGCTCTTGCTGCCCCTGTTCCTGCTGCCCAGTGCCCGGAGGAACTGACTCCACCCTGAGAGTTAGTCAATTACAAGAGGTAGCAAATGACTTGCCTCCAACTGTGCCTTTCGCATGCAAACCAGCCCATTCCAGGCCCACACACCCAACCACCTCCTCTGTGGGGCTCTTAAACTCAGGGCCTCAACCTCCCAGCCTTAATCTTCAGGGCCGGAGACCCCAGAGTTGAGGGACAGCCCCTGTATCCTTATCCCAGGGTCTGCTGCAATGATTCTAGCCAGCCAATCTTAAACCTGCCTACCTGTCCTCATCCATTAACTGCTCTGGAAACCACAATGAAATCTCCTGGCTGGGGTTTCCCTAACTGCCCTCTCTCCCTCCCCAGCACAGCCCTCTCCCCTCCCCACCACAGCCACCCTATGTGGCTTTGCACAATATATCTATCACTTATTTTTTGGGAACTGAGTAAACTTACTCTTTCATACATGGTAATTTTCCTGTCTGCATGTCTTACCGTGCCTAGTTTACAATAAATCCCAGCTACTCTTAAAACACAGGGCAAAACCACATGATTATCTCCATAGACACAGAAGAAGCATTTGACAAAACCCAATACTCCTTCATGATAAAAACAAACAAACAAACAAACAAACAACCCCACTCAACAAACTAAGTAGGGAAGAGAACTTCCTGAACCTAGCAAAGAGCATCCGGAAAACACTCACGGCTGACATCTACTTCATGCGGAAAGCCCAAGGGCTTGTCTGTAAGATGAAGAACGAGGTAGGGTGTCAACCCTTGCCACTTCTATTCAAAATTGTACTGGAGGTTCTGACCATTAGTCCGGAAAAAGAAGTAAAAGGTATCTGGTTTGGAAAGGAAGGAGTAAAGCTGTGTTTGTTTGAAGATATAATCTGGTATATAGAAAACTTTAAGGGACTCACTAAATGACTCTTTGAACAATGAGTGAGTACAGCAGAGTTGCAGGATACAAGACCAATATACAACAGTCAAGTTTGTTTCCATGCCCCAGTGCAGTGTTTTCTATGGTTCCTGTAATGAATTACCATGAAATTTGTGGCTTAAAACAAACAGAAATGAATATATTACCTTTACCTTGTGTAGGTAAGAAGTCTGACATGGATCTCAATGGGTTAAGTTCCAGATGTCAGCAGGGGCACACTTTTTTTCCTGGTGAAGAAGCATTCCCTGTCTTTAAAAAAAATCTTATCAACTGCCCATATTCCTTGACTCATGGCCCCTTCCCTACACCGTTACCAGCCTCTGCTTCCATCCCCACATCTCCTGCCCTCCCCTCAGGAGCTTGGGGAAGATCTGGGAGTAATTGCTAGTGGCTATGAGGTCCCTTTTTTGCTTTTTTGGGTGAGGAACTGCTCTCAAATTGATTATGGTGATGATTATGTAACTCTGTAAATGTACCGAAATCGACTGAATTTTACGCTTTAAGTGGACAAATAGTGGGGCATGTGAACTGCATCTCAGTAAAGCTGTTAAAAAAGATGCATAAAAATTAAGGACAGTAACATGAATAGTACATTCAAATAAAGCAATACAAATAGATATCAACTTCCACAATATAGCATGTACACAAACCTGGGCATTTTTATTCACAATATTATTATTTCTTTATAAATATTTTAAATGCATGGTAAAATTATAAGAATGTAGTTAAGAAAACAGAGGAACATTAACATTTGAAAGTAATTGAGAAAATTGCCACCAAGAAATAACTGTGTTGTATATATATTTTATTTATTTATTTATTCATTCATCATTCATTTATTTATTGAATTATTTTTCAAGTACAGTGTTCTGTCTATTTCTCCCATCCCAGCCCACCCCACGCCATGCTCCCCACCTCCCTCCCATTTCCATCCCCTTTAGTTATTGTCCCTGTGTCTTTTATACTTGTTCCTCTAGATCCCTCCCCTTTTTCCCCTTAAATTCTCTCCCCTCTCCCTGTGTTGTATATTTTAAAGCATAACTTTGTCTTCTCTGTTAAGTCATGATAGTTTTTCATAATGAAGCCAAGATGAAAGGAGCTAATGTAAATTGATACAATTTTTGAAATTCCCTGTAAAGCTGCTTGCTTTGATTATTTTAAGCACAATTTCCCATCTAAATGAACAATTATTAGGCTCATCTTATGTTAGTGTGCGGAGAAGATGGCAAAGAAGCACAATATCTAAAGATGTGAAAAAGGAACAGTGCAGCCTCGTGAGGTGACGAAGTATTTTAATTGTGGTTTTTAACTCAGGCACTGAAGTCCGTGAAGTCCAGGGTGATACTGCAACACTGGGAGTGGATGTCACTCTTGCTTTTAAGTGAGTTACGAGCCACACAATGAATGAGTGTGACTTTCCAAAGGTCTGTGTATAAAGTTTGTCTTAGAGACACCAAGGAAGATTAAGAGGATAGTAAAGTCAGAGCATAAGAAAAGACATATTTCTTCAAGCAACAGACACTCACCCTGTGGATTCATGGCCACTGGTCATGGTAAGATGGCTAAATTTATCTTGAGTCTCAGTAATTTTATGAATGATAATAAAGGTTTAGGTTAACTAGTATATTGATAGATGTGCTAGCAAAGAGGTGGCAACAAGTAAGGTGTGTTAAAATCTGAACAGACGCCAGTGTATTCATGAAAGAGGACTTGGTCCTAAAAGATATCCAAATGTGGAATTAGAGAGAGAGACGTATGGTCAGCTCGACTGACCGGCAGGTTTGTCTGTGTCAGAGTCCATTTACCTGTGTCCTCACCTGGTGCTCTGCCCCAAAGATGTGTATTCTCTTCATTTCCTTGGTGTGTAAGGATGGCATTCCCGCCTGAACATCTCACAGAAAGGACTTGATGGATTAACTGTCACCTCGCAGAACAAGACTCTTTATGGATGGAAGAGTGCAGATCAGTGCCATTCTGGGAAGGACATTTAAATGAGGGTTTCCACAATATAATATGATAAAGACAGGTATCTCCCACTCAGTGTTCTGCTTTAAGCTTGACCTGGAATGTCTGGATTTAGCCTGGTAGCAGACCGCATATTTTTAAAAATAGTTCTCAGAATGTTCATTAAAACATTTATGAAAGTAATAGCAATCATCGTGGTGGTCATTACTCCAAAGATAATCCCCAAAATAACACCAGAACCTAATGTATGAAGAGCAGTTCGGGCCACAGTCCAGCTGAAACGCTCACCGATTTCCACCTTCGCGGCAATGGAGCACCAAGAGAGCAGGCTACCAGGCATTCGAGCTTTCTTCGGAAACGCAATAGTGGTGTCCCTGAATTGTTAACGGCTAACATTCATTTAATACTTACTGTGGGTGTCAGGCACACCCCTACTGTTGATAAGGGAAGGCCAACACATTTGACTCTAAAGAGAGAATCATGTTTAACGAGCTGCTGGGGTGGTGGGATCGAGGGTGAGAAGGGACGTTTGGTGAATTACCTGAACACAAGATGAGCTGGGACAGACCTCTCTCCCTGGAACTTCCTACATCCCTATGGCCACCTGAAACCTACAGGTGCGTGTCTGTGCCCAGAGCATCTAGTCTACTGGGTCTCTGCAGGCTTCTGTGGGGCTCACCCTCCACATGGGAAGGACAGCAGGGCCCAGGAGTCCCTCTGCAGGAGTCAGGCCCCCGGGGGGTGCAGAGGAGCTGGGGGCAAGCTCTCCCTGTCTCGGGAGGGCGGAGAGCAGGCCCTGGCCTTGGAGAGGGCCAGTCTGTGAGGCTTGTGCCTGCTTGTCACAACTTAGTCCTGATTCTGTCACAGTTGTGGAAGGTAGCTCTGCTCAACTTCAAGATAAAAACTTCTCCTATTTACCCCCTAGTTCTTTGGTAAGAAATAAGTCCAATATACTAAAAGTAGGAGGGACTTTAATTTTTCTGCCAAATTAAGTGCATGAAGATCTTCATCTACGGTGCCTGCACTCCTCCTGGGTGCTGGACGACACACAGGGGTAGAAGCACCCACCGCCAACCTCTCTCTCCGGTATCCTAGTTGTTGAAGGGGAAGTGCTCCTAAATATTTTTTTCTGGTGTGTGTGTGGTACCTTTTCTTTGTGAGGCTTAGAAATTAGGTTTCTGAGCTATGGATACCATGGCAGGTCATGTTCCCACATTTTCCTGCTTAATTCCCACCATGAGGCTATTGTATTTCAGGGTGTGAGAAACATAGGCCATGCATCATTATTTGTTTTGAAATCTCTCTTCCTGATGTCCTTCTGGGCCCCGATTCGAGCCCATTCTTAGCCTTGAGTGGGTGAACCTGTGAAGACTCCCCCTTTGTATCTTCCTCTCTCTGCTTTAAGTCTCTTCCCTTCTACTTTCCTCTTTTGCTCTTCCTCTTTTTCTTTGCAGCTCTCGGACTGTGTCCCTCACCTTTATTTTAATGTTTCTTCGGGGCACATTGCAAAGGTTTTCCTCTTATAGGCACATAAATACAGACACTTTTATAATTACAGCCTGTGAACAGTAGCTTCTATTGATAATTACACCATTCCTCTTCCCTGTTGGAGAAAGCTGGCCAAGGAGAAAATCTGGGAAGAGAGTTTGCCTTGCCATTTGAAATGTGGACAAGAAGTGAAAAATAAGAGGCGGAACTCAAAGATTTTGGATGATAATAGACACACCACATGGTAGTTTCAGAACGGAACTGAAGCTCTTATCAGGAGGGTATGTGCCAGAATGAATTCAAATTGCGATCACATATACTATAAGCTGCTGAGTCTTTGTTTATTTTAATTCTTCCGAGAATTTGGTTCATTATTGATCTTTTTCCACTGACATTAACAGGCCATTTTGCATTAAAAGGCATTTCCTTATCTCTCTATGCACACGCAAATCACAATTTTATTAAAAGATAAAAGATATGTGTTGAACAAATTGTAACGTTAACGAATATTATAATTCTTTTAAAAGTTATTTAGCTTCATGATAACATTGGGTTTATGTTGTAAGGCATTCGATGGCCTTGGTGAGTAAGAATCAAGGTATATTTTGTTGTATTGACTAACAGACTGACCTAGAAGCCTATTATTGATTTACACAAGCTCTAAAGCAACCAAATCCTGTTTTGAATATTATATGTTTTGAAATCCAACTGTCTTTTATCTATAAATGTCATATATGAATCTCTTGGATAAATTCTAATTATTAAACATTTTCTTATTTAGTGCCCCCCACCAAAAATGTGTAAGTAATAAATACAGTTCATGGGTTTTTAGTTTTTAAATAAGTATTTACTAAAATGCTTTGGTCTCAAATTACATTATAATAGGTATTAATGATAAAAGACACTTACCACTGTCATTAAATCACACAAAATAATGTCAAATTATTCCTATTTGCCAAAGGAATAATTTTAATTTGGTCAAGACTTGAGAAAAAAGCAAAGAGATATTACATATATATATATATATATGTAATATATATGTATATATATATAAATTCATATATATATATAAATTCTTAGGAAAGTATTTCAAAATACCCCTGACAGTGAGATTTTCACTTCTGGGAAGATGGAGTAAACATGTTTTTCCCTGTCCCTTCTCACTAAGTCCCCATAAAAAACCTGGACTGTATACAAAAACAAGAATATTCTGAAAGATTGAGGCTGGGCAGAGAGCTCAGAACCCAAGGACTGAAGTAAGTCCCGTTTGACCTCGGGTGCTGGACAGACAAGTTAGCCTCTGAGACAGAGTTAATGCCTGTTCTCTCCAGTCAAAGGGCAGGCAAGGGTCATCTTAGCAAGATGCAGCTTTTTAGAGAAGAACAGCTATACTCCAGCCCAACCCTCAGACAAAACCGTGGCCCCATGTGTCCCCCAGACAAGAAAGGCTCATTGGGGAGAAAAGACTTCCACACTTTCCATGTGGTAACAAGGTACCCCTCACCTTCCGTATTGTGCTGGTGCCAGAGGAGAGCTGGTGAAGTCCAAGGGGAGAGCTAGCCAGGACACAAAGGCAAGAAAAAATGGTACAGTCTGGAAATGAAGAAAAAAGTACTGTCCCTCTTTGCTGGTGACATGAGTGTCAACATAGAAAATAATCAAGAATCTACGAAAGAACCATCAGAACAAATAATTGAGTGCAGAAGGGTCAAAGGCTACAAGATCAACATTTTTGGAACATAGCAGGGAACATCTGAGATTAAACCCAATGCTGTTCACAGTGGCATAAGACATAAAACATGTATCTTGAACAAAACCGGCACTGGACTCGTCTGCTGGAAACTACACAACACCGATGAAAGGAATCAAAGATGATCTAAACACGTGGAGAGACAGACATTCCATAATCATGTTTTAGGAGACATATCGTAAAGATGTCAATTAATCAGAAATTGGTATATAAGATTAACATTATTCCTTTTCAAATGCCAGCAGTAATTTTTATAAGTGGACATGAGGTTAGTATGACATTTACGTGGAAAGACAAAGAAAGAGTTAACTTAATAGCTAAAACAATTTAAAAAAATACGATGAGATGAATCAGTCTACCCAAGTTGAAGATGTGTTATTTAGCTACAGCCATCCAGGCAGTTTGAAATGGTGGAGGGAAAGAGACTTAGACCAATGAAAGAGGATAAACAAGCAAAGAATAAAGCCGATAACACACATCGAACCAAGCCTGACAAAGGTGCCAAAACAGTTCAATGGAGATAAGTTAGCTTTTTCAACAAAATGATGCTGGAGTAGTTATTCATCCACCATCAGGAAAAAAAAGAAAGAAAAGAAATCTGAATGTAAACCAAATACAAAACTACAAAAAAATTATTACTATACATAACTATTAGACAAAAATTAACTCCCAATTGATCACAGCTGTTAGTAGAAAATACAAACTGTATGTAACACTTTCAGAAAAAAATATAGTAGAAAATCATCAGAACAAGAAAGTCTTGTATTAGACAACAATTCTTAGAGTTAACGCCAAATCACGATTCATAAAAAGGTAATTAAAAAGTAGTATTTCATCAAAATTAAAAGTGCTTGCTCTGCCAAAGACCATGGTTAGAGTATAAAAATACCAGTTACAGAATGGAAGAAAAATAGCTATAAATCACATAGCCAACAGAAGGCTCGCATGTAGAACATGTAAAAAACTCTCTAAATTCAACACTGAAAATGAAAGCAATTCAGTTAGAAAGACGGGAAAGCACATGAGCAGATATTTTAGTAGGCAGGGTGTGGAGATGGCAAATAAACACAAGAAGTTATGAGCAACATTGTCTGCCATAGAACCACAATGAGATCCTCCCACGTACCTCTCGGCCTGGCTCACATGAAAGCAGTGACAATTGGCGAGTGCTGAATGCTGATGAGGATTGACTGATGGAGACTTGGTCACTCCTGTGTTGTCACTGGGAACACAATATGGCACAGCCACTCTGAAAAATAGTTTGGCAGTTTCAAAGGCCCCCAAAACAAAATAACTAAATATGCACCTACCATATGACCCCCTAATCTCAGAGAAATGAAGTCTTGTGTTGACACAAAAACCTGCCCACAGTGTTTCTAGCAGTCTTATTTACAACAGCCAGACCCTGGAACCCGTCTAGATGTCCCTCAGAGGTAGTTGTGGTCATTCCTACCAGGAATGACACCAGTAGCAAACTACCGACATACAGTACAATAGGATAATTCTCCAAAGAATCTCAAATTGCATGTAATCATCTTCAAGTGATGTATTATAGAAAGGGAAAAGAGATGAGCAGTTGCCAGGTGTTCTAGAGGAATGACTGAGGGATGTTTGTGGAGACGGAAAAGGGTGGGTCTGGACTGTGACATTTTTGCAAGATGCCACCACCATGGGGAGCCAGGCACGGGGACCCCCAAGAGTTCCCTGTTCCATTGTCTGCATGTGAATCGACAATTATCTCGAAATCAAGTTTAATTAAAAAATTCTCCTCTTTCCAATAGATATCTGGATGAGGCTGAATTTTCCTCATGTTTCAACCAAAACACCATCTGGCAAACAATGAGTGTGGAAGCTCTTAGGAATCCAGTTGACTTCTCTCAAGTCAGGCTTTAAAAAAATTTGCAGAATTGTAAAGCCATGCTATCACTCTCATTTTACATACTTATGTGTTTGAAAGTATGCTCATTTATTTCTTTAAAATATAATTTTGCTAGTAATACAATAACTTTATTAATGATATTTTCAGTAATTTATAAATATTTTGAAAATGTCTGTTTCTTTTTCTTAACTGCAGTAAACAATGAATGGTAAAACCCACATAAAGAAATCTCTTCAGGCCCTGGCTGGTGTAGCTCAGTGGATTGAGCGTGGGCCTGCAAACTAAGGGATTAGGGTTCAATTCCCAGTCAGGGCACATGCCAGTTGCCAGCAGGGGGACACACGAGAGGCGATCATATATTGATATTTTTCTCCCTCTCTCCTTCCCTTCCCCCCTAAAGATAAATGAGTAAAACCTTAAAAAAAAAGAAAAAAAGAAATCTCTTTAGGCCCTTCAGTGATTTTTAGCAGCACAAAGAGGTCAGCAGACCATAAACTTGAGAACGACTAAATTAGACATTTGCCAATATTCATTAAACACACTCAACTTTCAATTTATTTTGTCTGTATAGATACTTTAAAAATTATTTTCTTCTCCAAAATGTAATGTAATGAGACAAAATGGTCAGTTTAAGCATTGATTGATGCAGTATTTAATGCCAACAGATACCCAAAGATCTGTAAACAGAAATCATAAAAAACCTTTTCTCAAAATGTCACTTTCATCTTTGTCTCATTTTCTGATTAGAGGTTACAGACTTCATAAGCACTTATTTAATTCCTCTAAGCATTTAATAGTCAACAACTCTCAATGGTGACATATTTCCCTGTAGGCAGCACGGAAATGAACATTTCTTCAAGACTGATCTCTCTGATGAGGTCTTAAATATTGAGATTTTATTTATTTATTATGTGGGAAGATGGCTTTTTACCCCTGAAGCCAACTGACAGGAAAATTATAATTATTCTGCTCTCCTGGTGCCTGTTTTTCTCCCTGCACATTCTTCTGTGTATTAAAAAATATTCTCATCAGTGATTTTTCTGTTCAAATCTTTCCTCCCTTGCCACAGATACATTAATTTACAACAAACAACAAATCAGGTGCCAGCAATTTGTAAACAAGTGTTTAAAGCAAAAATTTTCTTTCGTCATTGATTACCATTAAGAGAAGGCTAGAGCTTGGCTGAAGTTACAAATTTGTGGCTAACGGACTTGTTTCCAGTGAATTGGTGTACACAGTGCTCTTGGTCCAGGTCCCTCCTTGTCACTTCTACTGAGACGGTATCATGAGTGTAGGGCTGTGATACAGTCTTTCCTATAAGTCAGCCAGGCTTCTGTTTGGCTCGCTGCCTATTGAGCAGCCTGGCAACAAAGAATAGACGAGAGTCACATACAGTAACTGTGCTAATCCCTCAGCTTTTATTGAGTGCGGGCTCACTCAAAGTAGGACATCAACATACTTTAATATCCTACTCACACTCTAACAATCTAAGAGGAATATAACATTCACACACAGAACAATCAATGGGCGTTAGTGAACCCCAGTCCCAGAGTCTCAGTCTGTAGGTCCAGGAGACAGCATGGTGGGCAAGGGAGTCATCAGCATCTTACAAGGAAGGATCTCTGGGGCCAGGTGGGCACAGGGCATACAGAGGAGGGCAGAGCCTCTGGCGGCCAGTGACAAGGGAGAAGCATGGTGTGGGGTGTGGAGCTTGGCTATCTCAGGAGTGGTCTGGAACCTGCCTCAGTTATACCTTGAAAGTGGTCTACTCCATCCTTCTGGGTCCTTTCGATAAATGTCTTGATCCCCTGATACCAAGTGGGGAATTTGCCCAGGAGCCTATGTGTGGGTGGTCCCTCTCTGCAGATGCGGCTGTTCTGATTACATGGGCAGATATATTGGGTGGGTCTCCTTGCCAGATGTGTCTGCTCTGACTTAGGTAGTTTCCCTATTGAACCACAGTGTCATGGCTGGCTGCCAGCCATCTTGGTAGACATGAGTGACTCTGCTTTGTTTTACATATGTTATGCTATCTTGACTGGATGAGTGCCCTTTTATTGGTCCTGCTCTCCACGGGAGGGAGCGGAGATCACTAGGCAAAGGTTCTCTAAAACACTACAGCTCTGTTTACTTGTCTTTAAAATTGTCACCTTATTTTCAGTCAGATGAAACTCTGTCTTTTGTGAAAAGGCATGGATTTCTTTCTCTACTGTAGACTATGCTGGGAACATGTTCAAGATATCACAGATTACTGAACAATTACCCATATTTTTGCTATAAACTCAATGAACATTCATATTGGCTTCATCTTTTACCTTCCTTCTCACCTCTGTCTTCCTTCCTCAGTTTTGTTTCTCTGTCTGTTCATGCCTGGAGCAGCACTCAGTGGCTTCCCAGCCATGCTTTGTCACTGGCCTCTCGTTTCTTCTCTTCATCCTCATTCCAGGAATGGGGTTGAGTGATATAAGGTGATTTGTGTTAGGCACATTGCCCTCCAGATTTTAACTTTATTCGTTCATATATTCATTTGATAAATATTTATACTTCTTGGGTATCTACTATTGCCATATAGAAAATTAACTCAAAATGGGCCAGAGACTTAATGTAAGAACTAACACCATAGATCTCTTAAGAGAAAACGTAGTGGTTTTTGATCTCAGACATGGCAATTAATTCTTAAATTTAATACCAATCCATGATCAGTAAAAGGAAAAAATCTAAATTGAATTTCATAAAAATAAAAAGCTGATGGGCATCAAAGGATACTATAAACAAAGTAGAAAGACAATCTACAGAAAGGGAGAAAATATTTGCAAATCACATACCTGATGAGGGTTTAGTATCCAGATTAATTAAAGAACTCTTACAATTGAACAACAAAGAATGTAACAATTTACTTTTGAAAAGGCAAAAGAATTTATTAGACATTCTTCAAAACAAAACATCCAAATGGCCAACAAGCACATGAAAAGACATTTAGCATGAACCGTGACCAACGAAATACAAATCAAACCCCAATGAGACACCACTTCACACCCACTAGGAGGGCTGCAATCAAAACAACCAACCAGAAATAACAAGCATTGGCAAGGATGTGGAGAGATAGGGACTTGCGTACATCACTGTTGAGAACGTAAAACATTTCAGCCACTGTGGAAGAAATTCAGACAATTCCTTAAAAAATTAAAATTATATTACTTGGCAATTCCACTCTTAGGTAGATACCCAAGAGGAGTCAACACTTGTGCCCATACAGAACATGTACACATACTAACCTACCCATGCATGACAGCCAAAATGTGACTGTCTCAGAAGCCACAGACTCCACCAACAGGCGAACAGATGAACAACTGTGGCAGAGAGTCCAATGGGACATTATTCAGCCATGGAACAGAACGAAGCCCTGATACATGCCACACCTTGGACGATCCTCAAGACCATAAAGCTAAAAGAAAGATGCTATGCACAAAATGCCCTATATTGGGTGATTATTTATATGGGAAATGTCCATAATATGAAAATCCATAGAGAAAATAAAGCCCATTATAGGTTGCCAGGACATGAGGGATAGAAAGACATGAAAGTGGAGAGAGGGGTGTGCCTCGGCCCGCGAGGCAGTCAACGGGGTCCACCGATATACCTGTAACGGATGAAGGGGGATGGGACAGGAGGCGCGAAGAATGGCAGCAAGACAAAAGATTCTGATCAAGCTGCAAATTTTATTTCAAAATGGAGGGAGTTATATAGAGGAGGGCAGTGGAGGAAGTGCAGTGGATAGGTGGCTTCAAAGCGTGCTCTAGCCTGTGATTGGCCGGGGGGTGCATGGCGGGCGCGTGATCAAGGCACTGATTGGTGTGCCACCCGCATGTCCAGGAGGGGGAGTTTCTATGGCTCCTGACTGCAACATCCTGTTATTCAGGCGTATCTTCAGGTCGGATTGTATCAGCCTGTTTCAGGCTTATCCCAGCCCCCAACAGGGGTGGCTAAAAAGTGTTATTGCAGTAAATGCTACTGAACTGTGCCCTTTAAAGTCATTAATTTTGCCCTGGCTGGTGTGGCTCAGTGGTTGAGTGCTGGCCTGTGAAACAAGAGGTCGCTGGTTCGATTCCCAGTCAGGGCACATGCCTGGGTTGTGGGCCAGGTCCCCAGTGGAGGATGCACAAGAAATAACCACACATTGATGTTTCTCTCCCTCTTTTTCTCCCTCCTTTTCCTTTTCTAAAAAATAAATAAATAAAATCTTAAAAAAATAAAATCATTAATTTTATATTATATGCATTTTCTGTCAAATGAAAAAAACATGTGTAAAAACAAAAAAAAGAGGTCCAAAGTTTATTTTGATCCTATTTCTTTTAGGTTCCTCAGTAATACTGATATATACTGAAATACTGAGGATCATTAGTTTAAAAAATTAAACTTATTTCTTTCAGTGTAATGACTGTCATTAAAATAGAGAACTTTTGTTATTAACAGTAAAGTAATTTTCAGTCATTTTGAAAGCAACAAGCTAGTTTTGTTTATAATTTCTCTCTCAAATAAGAGCTCTTCTCTGTTTAAATAGTTCTTGTTGTTATGATCTGTGAATTTCTGTAAATAGTTTAATACATGAACTGTTATTATAATGCAAAGTGTTAGTACATTTTCCTTCTATTTACAACACAGTAAATTTGGATAAACCAATATTTTAAAGTAACTTCAAATTTATAAAAAATGAAGACTGTATGTAACCCATCTCTAGATTCCATCAACAGATGAATGAATAAACCAATTGTGCAATAACAAGGGAGTATTATTCAGCCATAAAAGGGCATGGAGTACCGATAGATGCTACAATGATGGATGATCTTGAAAACATTAGACTAAATGAGACAGGCAATGCACAAAACATTTACATTGTGTGATTTTTTTACATGAAATATCCAGGATATGCAAATCCATAGAGACAGAAAGTAAATTATAGGTTACATCACTTACTTCAAAGATATTCTTGCCCACTAATTATCATAACCTGTTCACCAAGTGTTCTAAAATCATCCACTTGTATTATTTGTGCAATGTGGGAAGGCACACAAGACTTGGAGCAGAGGAAAATAAAAATAAGTTCTGTCAGTAATGGGAAATAAAAATAATAAGTTCTACTGGCCTTTTTAAGAATACAAGAAAATTCAACTCTCAGCTGTGACTAAAGTTACTTGAAGTATATACTGCCTAACAGAATACTCCTTTTGACAGAGTTCTGCTTCCCGAGTCCTTTTGCAACCCAGGGAGTCTGCTGGTATTCTGTCAGGGAGAAAGAAGATAATGGAGAGACTGCAGTCTCCCACGGGTCGCTGTGAACCCAGCAGCCTTTGGGAAGTTTTGGAAGAAAAGCTATTGTGGATAAGCTCCCCTGTAGACTTATTTCCGACTGTGACTGTATTTAGAGTCAAATGTACATATTTTATCACAAATACAAATAAAACAAACATAAGAGTGAAGTTTTAGTAAGACTATTGAAATCTATTTAAAGTAAAGAAAAGTAACAGTTCTTTACAAGGTTATATTTGAAAAAGTGTTTCCAAGTATATGTGAAATCATAATAAGAAAATAAAAATAAAGTATGTGATGGTCCCAAAAGACTGTATGTGATTTACAGTCTTTCTAGTAACAAATGTATGTATTTTTTAGTTTTCTTTTCAGGGAAGGTGGGGGCCTCTTCTTTTTCCTGCGATGAAAGTCTTTTGACCTTGGTAATAAAGTCACCCTACTGCACGTAGTTTCATCAACACATGTGTCAAAGCACGTGGAAATGACTTTTTTCTTTAATTTGTGAAACATTTCCCTTTTGCTATTAAATCTTATCATGTGGCATTTGCATGAAAATCTAGAGTTGACTTTGAACAACTTTTAGTTGAATAACTATACGTGAGAATATCAGTGCATAACCCACAAATGTTTCCTTCATCACGATTTATACACATTTTAAAAATAGTATTACTCTTCATTCTACAAAAAATTATTTTATTTTTTGGGGGAAGGACATCTGAAAATTTTAGTGCACTTACCCATGTAAATGTTCTAGAATAATGACATATGGTGCAAGTATTTTTACATCAGCAGTCCCAGGACAGGATTAGCTAGTCATGTGTAAGCAACAGCTGTGTGCTTGCAACAAACACATTCTGGAAATCTGCCTCCTTGTTAGATGCACATGGATTAAACAGTTCTAGACACTTGGCTTGGATTTGCAATGACACTGAAAACTAAAATCATGATAGAATGTTTTCAAGAAACATAATTTTTGTTAAATGTCAAATTTGCTTTTCCATAATTTTATCATTTTTTTAAAGACACACTGGGGAGTGGGGGAAGAGAGAAACAGAGAGGGGGAGAGAGAGAGATTTGTTGTTCTACTTATTGATGCATTCACTGGTTGACTGCTGTATGTGCCCTGATGGGGGATTGAACCCACAACCATGGTATGTCCAGACGATGTTCTAACCCAGTTATCCAGCCACGGCTTTTTAAAAAATACTTTCAGCAGCTATATTTCTACTTGGTTCTCTATTTAAGTGGTTAAATAGAATCAAGTAAGAAGTGAGACTCCAAGGTAAACCAGGTTGTTGGGACCGTCCCCTCTGCTTATTGGGAAGTGTTGTCACTCTCTGCCCGGTGGTCAACCTTGACCTTAATCTGGCAGCAATGGCCCACCTGACACATATTTGAAACAGGCAATTGCGTAACATATTAAAGGAATGTTTTGATTTGACAGAAAGGAACAAAAACCATTTCCTTTAATAATGTGAGCTGTCAGCGAACATGGAGCAGTAGTGACCCTTGAGGATTCACTCTTCACTCGAGGTGGCTTAGGGAAGTACTGGGTTTTGGCAGAAACTATACTTTCCTAAGCCAGCTGCTCAGATTTAAATAAGAGGACAGGTATATTTGTTATAAAAATAATAAAAATTGGCATTGTGATACATAACATGTCGGGCAAGTTGGTGGCTGACAGGGACCGCGTGACACAACACATAGATGGAGAAGGTCAGTTTAACATCACCTGGGACCTGGTTTTGTAAAAAGGGGGCTTGACATTCTCTCACTCTACACAGAGACACTGTGGGTTGTTGATCTCATGGGTAAAGGAGAAGGAAGCCTTTTATGCTCTCACCTTGAAGACACAGTGATGCTTCATGGTCTAAACCTGTCCTTGGTCAGGAAGAAAAATTAAGAATTGCCCACCATTGTAATGAGGGTCCTGAGAAATGTGTCTGAGTTTTGCCATGAGGAACTAGGAAGGAAAGAAATTCAAACCAAGCAATACTCTCTCATCATTCTGTTAAGGAAATACCATTAGTTTTTTAATGAGAAGGAACCAAGAACACACGTTTCAATACACTTTAAATCTTTTACTGTTCATTATTTGAGTCTTCATAGCAAATTGTCTGGAATTTTTATCACAGAGAGTACATTTAGTCAGTCTCTACTTGTGATTTGATATAATTCTGAGTTAAAGAACCCTCCACATATCAGTGTATCCAGACAGATACTAAACAAGGCATTCTAATTGATAAGTAGAATTGAGATTCTAGATCCCACTCTGGGCAAAATGAGATAGAATGTACCTCTTCAGCACTGGTTAATCAGGGTGACTCGCGAGCCCACCGGAGAGTGTCATCTCATAATGTATGTCCAAATGCCAAATCTGCACCTCATCCACTTACTAGTTTTAATGGAACTGCAGGTGAGCTGACCAAAACAGAGTGCACATTTTCTTAGGCCCCAAAGTACTCTGAGCAACAGAAAAAGGAATAATGATGAACACTATTGTTTGCCCTGTCATAAAGATGGTGCTTACAAAGGGAAAATATGGTTTATTCAAACTGCAGTACTGTTTCAAAAGGCTGCTTGCAAAAGAGTAAGCAAAAATAGTTAAGCTACTTCATGGTTTCAAAATATAGATAATGAGTTAAAAGCAAATAACGATAAACCATAAATAGAAAAGTAAGGTGTTAATAAATATTTTTATCACCTTGAGGCAAAAGAAAGATTTCCCAGAGAGCTATCAGAAGTGAAACCATGTATAGCACACATCAAAAATTACCATTAACACAATGTCCTGTGACACCCTGGGGGAGAATAACAAAACACGTGTACCGAGAATGGCATCCTTAATGAGAATGTCTGAATAAAATCATTGAGAGAAAGACAAATGCCCCCAGTAAAAATGAAGGCAAAAACTTGAACAGGTAGTGCATTGAAAGAAGCACATTTGGCCAGTGAAAATTTTAAAATAAATATTCAGATACCCTTGTAACTAAAGAAAACAACAACTATGAAATTCTATAGTTAGCAAACACACTTGAGAAAAAAATAGCATTGATCGAGGCAGAAGGATGGTGGTTTTCACACACACCTAATGGCCTTGAAGCTCTGTCAGTTGTTACTAGGTAATGTGGCAACATGCACAAAGTAAAAGTCCCCATCAGCCACTTCTAGGAATTCACCAAAATATGCTCCTGCAGACACTTCTGGTTTAGCAACTCTTGGTTCACCCAGACAACTGAATAAATAATTGGAGTTACGGAGTCATGTATACCATCATGGTGTACATGTTTTATACCATCATTGTTTTACTCTAATAGTGATTGTTTATGTCTGAAACTAACACCAAGCTTTATTTTATCTTTTCCCTCTCTCCATTTACTATGAATGTATCTTAAGAAAATACACTGGATTCCGAACAAAGACTTACATAAGAAAATATTTATTTCAACATTTAAACACATCAAAGAATCTGAAGCTTCCTATGGATCTCCCATTTGCAATTGGTTAACACATTATGACACATCAATATGACAATACAGCCTCTGGAAGAGATGTCGCCACTTTTTTATAGCACATCATTAAGAGAAAGAACACTCACATATTCATGTATACACAGTCAGGTTCAGAGATACACATTATAAAAAGATATCTGTGAAATATGCAGCACATTTTTAGTTGGGGTTATTTTTAGTTAGCATAAGATAAGCTAATTTTTAAATGTCTTCTACTTTTAAGAACTTTCTGAAATTCATGCAATGAATTTGTATAAATGAAAATGTTATTTTCCCCTCAAGATGTGTATAGGTAGTTATGTTTTCCTTTTAATTTTTTGTTTTTATCCTCACCTGAGGATATTTTCTTCATTGCACTTGGAGAGAAAGGAAGGGAGAGAGAGACACCAATGTGTGAGAGAAACATTGATTGGTGGCCTCCTGCAGGCACTCGAATGAGGACCAAACATGCAACCCAGGCATGTGCCCCAACTGAGAATAGAACTCACAACCTTTTGGCTAGGGGATGATGCCCCAGCCAACTGAGTCACACCGACTAAGGCTACAGATAGTTGTTTTTAATGTTGTATTTACTGCATATGCTATGAGATTAGGTTTAAAAACAGACTGCATTTTTTTCTGCACGATGCAATCCATTGTATATATAACTTTATATAGAGTAAAAATAAGTGTAATTATGAAAGATAGTATTTTAAATAGTCTTTCATTTTGATGTTATCAAATTAAATTTAGGAAGGTGTTACGTAATAAATTCCTATGAAAACTTATGTTCAAAATTAGTTCTATAATATAAAATCTCAATATAACTAGCTTATATTTTATCTGAAATCCATAAAGCATTTTACTGTAAGTACATTTATTTCAAAACAGATACAGAAGAAATTTTGTGATGCTATGAAAACATTGCAAGCTATTGACTTCTCAAGCTGTGTGATGAGAAATTTTGTTGACATAATTTTTTTTGTGTTTTTAGGACAAGAAGGTCATCATTTGGATCTCTGCTATTTAGAATTCCCAACCACTGTATTGGACTCTTTATTATGTGTATACGGTGTCGCAGGATTTGCTGAAACCATAAAGCAGCAGAAATCAAACAACACATTACATCCAACTGTGTTGCCTGATTATTTAAACTGAAATAAAGCACGCAGATTTCAAACCAAAAGAAGTCTCATTAGCACAGAAACACACGGGACTCGTCCGCTTTACTTCACTCTGGTTCTGTGATGCGTATTGTGCTAATGGACTAAAACAGTCCTCAACTTAATTACAAGGTCTTTGGTGGCTAACAGCATTCTTGTGTCATTAGACAAATTAAATTGGCCTATTTAAAACACTTATAGTGTATTCATTAGATACCCCAGCATTATTCAGTCTTGAGGCCCTGGGACAGTATCGTATATAGCTTCATTAGGGATAGCGATAATAAAGATTTTTTTTCTGACTTTCTGAAACAGAGAAACATTATGTTTCATATTACTGTTCAGAATACGCCGAACATCTTTGTAATTATTTCTTGAACCATAGTGATATTTTTTCTCCTATATCATTTTTTTCTAACTTAATATAAGCTAGCTGGGGTGAGGAACATACCAAGCAGGTAGTGCTGTAACGCGTGTCCTTCCTGCCGTCTTCATTTTATTTCAGGGCATAAGGACCACTTGTTCGCTATTTT
This sequence comes from Artibeus jamaicensis, assembly GCF_021234435.1. NCBI lineage: Eukaryota > Metazoa > Chordata > Mammalia > Chiroptera > Phyllostomidae > Artibeus > Artibeus jamaicensis. Next base: position 2,456,944 of record NW_026521195.1, on the reverse strand, counting down.
TTTAGAAGGGTTGTTAGTAATATGTTCTTTCAAGAACATCTGAAGTAGATTTTCACATGGTTTGCATAATCACCACCGAGAGGGCAGACACACAAATGAGATGTTTAAATTTTGAAACGAATACTTTTATGGGCAATTCTTTTAAGCTCTTAACACATGAGCCTGCTTTTACAAGTCCTCCTCTCAAAGAAACTCATCTTTAAAAGTTGGCAAATAATACTCTTCTCTTCCCTTGTGTGTGTGTGTGTGTGTGTATTTATATATAAATATATGTAAATATATATTTGTATATATGTATATATTTCGGTGCAGCATAAGCAAACACAAAAAGAACCTAGTTACGATTGCTAATGTGGAGTGTGCTTTTCTGTGGGTTTGCTGCTCAGTGAGCTGAGCCTGGGAGTCAGCGGAGGCTGGCAGTTGGGAGCAGAGCACTGATTCCGTCCACCTCACTGCAGAGGTGGCCGCTGCCTTGCTATCTGGCACGACGGCAGGTCTTGTTGGAATCACCACGATCCTGTCTCATGCTTTAAAACATTTTCCTCCTATCCAATAGCTCAATATTATTTAGATGGAAATACAGATTTTTAAAAACAATCTTGCTGAGATAATGGGCTAACCAAGCCACAAAAATACTGCATTTCAATTTCAAAAGGGCACATTAACTACAAATGAATTTTATTAACTTTGAAAAGGATTAGCTGATTTAGAGGAAAGAGGTGATTTAGCATGTATTGTACCAGAGACTTGAAACCAAGATGTATAAGTAATGCTTACAAAGCAACAGCAAAGGACAACCCAAGTTAAATAAAATGGCCGACACAGCTGAACAGACATCTCTCCAATGAAGGTATACAAAAATCTCATCGTGATTGTTTATATTAGTGAACTTGTAGTATGCATAAAACTGCCTTAATATAATTTTATTCTTCAGAACTGATTTAATTGAGTGTAGATTTTTGTAGACTGTTGTTTTAACCTACTACTTCCAATGTATCAGGGGGGACCTCAAAAACCTGGAATTATGTTCTAGAGGGCAGGCCCCTTGTAGTACAGGATTTCCCCACTAGGTGAGTGTTCTGGGATCCACCTGTATCAGTGCACCAGCTGACGTTGTTCAGCTTCAATAAAATTTTTTTGAAGACTCAACACCTTTGCCACCTTTCATGATGGGTTATTTATGAGCACACCTGAGAGTTCAGCGTTTTTTGACCAAATACAACATGACTTCCATGCCCTACCCTCCCTCTTGACCTGATCTTGCCCCAAGTGACATTTTCTTGTTTCCCCCATGAAAAAAGTGCTCAAAGGGAAATGCTTTGCTGATGTGGAAGAGGTGAAACAAAAAACGGCAGAAGTACTACAAGGCATTGGAATTGAGGAGTTCCACTGTTTGGAGCAGTGGAAAAAAGTCTTGCTAGGCATACTGTATCAAATGGACAGTACTTGGAAGGTGACTAGAGTTTAAACATGTAAGAATAAATACACAAATTTTTATAAATAAATTCCAGTATTGGGGGGTCCTCCCTCTTAATTACTCCCCAAACTTTCAGCATCTGTATTCCCTGAGGGTTGGACCACTCTGAATATTTGTTCCTATTTAAAAGGCCTGTATCATCTCCCTAGAGCTTTTAATATTTTTTATTATGTCTGTGAGTGTTGAGTGGCATAAGATGCATACAGGGATAAATTCGGTTTTATTTATCTTTTTCTGAACACAGTGTGCTTTATTCTATTTTAGGACATATGTTTTCCATAGTTTCCAAAAATCTCAGTTCCTACACTCAATATTGTTTTTGCAGATGTTTTAGTTTTGTTACAGAACAGGGTCCAAGGGGGGCAATATTTGACCCACCAGGGATGCCAAAAACTGTTACAGAACAACAGCCCCCCCCCCCCCCTCCCCCCCCCCCCGCAAGGATGGTATACTAATACTGTCTGGACCACCTACTGGGCTTGTCTGTCTGCTGCCAGAGGAAAGACGTCTGTCAATGACAGAGATTTGTAAAAAGGAAAGGAAAGGTTTATTTAAAGCTATACAGACTTAAAGTAGTGACCCAATGTTCCCATAAATATATCAAAGTTTTTTAGGATAACCATAGTTGCCCACAGCGCTTCCTTCTCCTTTGGCCCTAATTCATGGTACCATATCTCAGGAAAAGAAGCACACGTCCATGTTTCAGGTTGCTGGCACCATCAGCTGTGTCGCTGTCCAGGCGAGATCTCTAATTACTCCAAAGCCATGTGGCACCTTCTCATCGTCCACTGGCAAAGAGTTCTTTCACCCTTCTTCTAGGTAAAGTCTCTCCTGCTTCCCAGGCCATGTGGCCAAAGGGAACTCCCCAAAGCTGTGTGGTCCTCCTCTACCAAAGCTGCAGGGGTCTGCACTCTGGTCAAAATCTCATGGTTCTTTTCTCCACCAGAGCTGCAGAGAGGGTACGGTTGCCACTCTGGCAAAGCCAAGTGGTACTCCTCTTCACAGGGCTGCTCAGGTCCCCACTCTGCCAGAAGCCACGTGGTACTCTTTGCTAAAGCTACATGGTGATTCTGTCTCGCATGGCTGTGAGAGTCCCAATTCTGGCTGAAAGCATGTGATTCTCTCCTTCACCTGGCTTTGGGGGTCCCTGCTCTGGCAAGGCTGCATGGTTCTCTTCCTTTTTCTTACATGGCTGCAGGGGTCCCCACCCTGGCAAAGCCGCATGGTACTCCCTTTCACATGGCTGCGCGGGCCCCCACTCTGCCAGAAGCCACGTGGCTCTCTCCCTCAATGGCTACAGAGTCTGCCCTTAAATCCTCATGCCAATCTTCCTCTGCAGCCCCATTACTGACTCTTCCCACAGTTGGCTACACCTGCCAGCACTCTCGTATATTCCAAGTTTACTGGGCTGCCATAGTGGGTCTGGGCAGGTGTGACTCCATGGTGTGGAGCCAGTCAACTCCAAGATCCCACACAGGTACTGTGACTCGGGGGACCTGCGCCCAGTTATGTCTTAGGTAGAAGTCACTTCCATCATCCTGGCTCAGAGCATGGCCACAGCTATTTAATATATCTATGAAACCAGTTAAAGGTTATAGATATGTTAAATGACCATGCCAGAAGTTAGCTGCAAAGCCTTTGCTGTACAAAACAGCTCTCAATGGCCCTGCTTTATTTGTCCCTTCCCCAACTCACACCTGTGTGGGGGGGGGTAAGGGGTGAGAACATCTTATATGTCTTTCTAATATTTCCTGGACACTTTGAGTTCTGGACCCCATTCCAAATCCCTTTTTTGGGGGGTCCCCTGTGGCTGCACCCTGTTACAGTTTTGTGAAGATAAAATCTGAGTTCTAGCTCCTTAACATGCACAGATCATACAGTATGAATAGTTTATCTGCCACATGGTCATGAAAAATAAGGAACTATTGAGTTCGCTAGGTTTTCTATTTATTTTTGAGAATTTGGCTCTAGCTCCTGCCTTTTCTCTCTTTTTTGGATATATTTTTCTTTTTGTCTGACACCTTGAAATTTGCTATATTTTTTGACATTCACATATTTTTTAAATTTAATTTTTTAAAGATTTTATTTATTTTTAGAGAGAGGGGGAGAGAGAGAGAAAGAGAGGGAGGGAAACATCAGAGAAACATCCCTCTCACATTGGGGACCTGGCCTGCAACCCAGGCGTATGACATGAGCTGGGAATCAAACTGGTGACCCTTTGGTTTGCAGGCCGGCGCTCAGTCCACTGAGCCACACCAGGCAGGGCCACATATTTGTATTTGAGTATGTACAGATTGTATTTTATTTTTTAAAATATTTTATTTATTTATCTTTAGAGGGGAAGGGAAGGAGAGAGGGAGAGAAAAATCAATGTATGGTTGCCTCTCATGTGTCCCCCACTAGGAACTGGCCTGCAACCAAGGCATGTGCCCTGACTGGAAATCAAACTGTAATCCTCTGGTTTGCAGGCCCATGCTCAATTCACTGAACTACACCAGCCAGGGCCGGATGATTGTATTTTATACCAGATATTTAGGTGACTAGTGTGTGAGTGCTGTGAGAAATAGAGGCATTTCCGCCTGCTCTCTGTCCAGGACATTGAATTCTGGTTCTTTTCCCCCCTGAATAAGTCTGCTAATCCTCCAAGACTCACTCATGTTTTTATTTCACCACAACAGCCATCTCTGCAGAAATGGGCCGTTTTTAAGCCCTGCTCTGTCCCATGGGACATTGTGTATACATCTAATAGTATATTATATCAACACAATAATGTATTACTTTAGCTTGTCTGGGCTGTCAAGTTGCATTTTGTTATGCATTAAAAAGAAATCTTTAATATGCTTACAAGAATTAAGTGTTCTTTTTACTATACACTCAGAATTCATATATATATATATATATATATATATATATATATATATATACATATATATATAATTTCCCTAAAATAACTGGCACTAGTGAAATAGTTAACAAGGAATATTATAGAGATTCTATCATAGAGAAAAATAAAGATGTTAAAATTATAATGTCACATTTCCTCAATAATCTTTGTTTTTCTGTAGGCAATCAATCTCTCTGGGGTGAAGACCAATTTAACTTCAAAGCTCTGCCATTGGGTATCACTCAGGGGTTGTAATTTTTTTCCTATCACAGCCACAGTGGGTCTAGAGGTAATAATTTCCTGGGCAGAAATCCAATTTTGGAACTGTCCCTGCCAGCATGCCGCATTTGTACTGTACCTATAAGACTCAGTAGGATCAATGGACTGAGCCCAGAGTCCCACCACCGCACTCAAAAGTGTGCTAAAACTGAGGCCTCCAAGACAAAGCTGACAGCTGGAAGTGCCTACAGTAAATTTTGAGACAACTCTTTCGTGTGTGTATCACACAAGCTTGCTTCCTATGTTCCCTGCCCACAGTTCTTCATAAACAACCATGCTTCCGTGTTCTGATCTATTGGCATTCTTATCAATTGTGTTCCATGCTCTAGGCAAGGTTTTCCACTTGGTTTTATGGTCATTGGTAAAAGAATAAAGCATAGTAGGTGACTTGAAAAGAAATTCCATGTTTATGGAGATGGTGTATTTCAATACCCTTATATGTTCTAGGGGAGTGAAAGAAAAAGTGGTAGGAAAAAGGAAGAAGAAAGAGCTCTGAAAGATACTATCACTAAAGATTTTGGCTTAAGCCCACCTGGAACCAGTAGTAAGAGCTCACGCAATCACCCAGACCTGTGGGATGCACAGATGGGAACTCAACATTAGCATCCATCATATTTAAAAATACTCAATCCCAAAGATGCAAACACTTTATTTCCTGTAGAACACATTGCAACCTTGGTTTAGTAGGGGATTTCACACTAAATTGGAGCAGAGAGACCTGGGGAGGCAGTTCTTGGACAAGATAGAATGGGATTCTGCTTTCTCACACACCAAAGATGGATTTACACATCCTCAAAATGCCCAGGAGGAGCAGCACCGCCGCTCCCCCTCGCCCGCCCTATTTCCTCTTCCAATGCTTAAGATAGCTATCAATACAAAAACACTAGAAATGATCAAGGATAAACTAATTATCATTATACCACAATTAAATAAATAAATCAGGTGAAAACTAAATGCTATAGTCTTCAGAGATATTTTTTTATAAGCAAAGGTTTTCTTTGAGCTTCTTATGAGGTTTGGAAATACATGTGGTGTACTGATTGAATTGTTCATGTGTCCCACTCAATTTTTCTTGCAAAAGGCGTAGAGGAGTTAGGCCGCTGGTCCGCGGGCATTTCAGAGACTTCCCTCAGGAATTCACTTTGCCATGAGGCTCAGGCATAGGTGGTCCTTCCCACAGCAGACACTCTTTAGTCTTGGACAATTTTTATACCCAAGTCACAGTTCAGTGTTGGGGCTATTCATACAACACAATAAATAGTGTGATTATTTTTAATAAAGTATGTTCCATATCAAGAACAGTAGCAATTTATTAAACCTGAAACGTAGACCAGGCAATCAAAGTATTGTTTTTAAGTGCAAGTCATTCATTTGGAGATAAAACAAATGTGACCCATGTTATAACAAAAACACTGAAAAGAAACAAATGGACAATTTAGTTTTCATGGTCTAAGGATCTTCTAACTTTTATTAGATGTCACGGTTCATGACTTTCACTCAAATGAGGAGGATGTCAAGTCCAAAAGCCCTTTCTTATTAGTGTGGAGGTATAAGTTGTGAATACTATGGGAATTTCTCACATTTAATTTTTAGTGTGATACATATTTATGTCCTTTTAAAATTTTAGTTGAAATAATTTTTATTTTTTTGATTACAGTCGACAAACAATATTATGTCAGTTTCAGATGTACCACCCAGTGATTAGACGCTATGTAACCTATGAAGCGAGCATCGGGATACATCCCCTACACCACATGGTTATTAGAGTATCATTGACTATATTCCCTGAACTTTACATCCCTGTTACTGCTCTGTAACAATGCATTTGTATTCTTAATCCCTGCACCTTTCTCACCCATCCTCCAACCTGCCTCCTCCCATCCAGCAACCAGCAAAATGTTCTCTCGCATTTCCTTATGTCTTAACATTTGTTGAACTGGACGCAGAAAACTTGACTAAGCGGAAGTGCACTTGGATGGAGTGAGCACTTACAGGTACATTTTCTTCCATCTAAAATCGCTGAGAATGGGAAACCTGGAGCAGCCCAGAGGCCTCTGCGGTAAGGGAAGAGCTAAGCCGGGGAAGTACCAGGTGGGTGGTGCTGATGAGACAGAGCCCTAGGAAGGGGAGACCTGCATAGGAGGTTCTCTGGAAATCTGCAGAGGGTCCCCCGCAAGTATTTTGCAGCTAAGCACTGGGTACTGTGTGTGGAAAGCACCCCTGAGTCCGGTGTGGGGGGAGAGCCTCAGGGACACAATGCATACTAAGACTGGATGGATGGAGTTCAGTAGAGCCTGAAATAGTGAGGACACCACGGGGAAAGAGGAGCAGCTTGGTGTAAGTCTCCGGCATGCACTGGGGCCACGTCTCCCCACCTACCGTGTCTTTCACTGTGCGTGTGAACAGACGTCCAAGCACGGCTCTGCGATGAGAACAAGTGGTATTAAAACTGGGGAAAAGATCAAACACACATGAAGTGAGCTAAATGGGGAACCACGAAGATAAAATCAATAAAATTCATATCTGAAGAGAGGGAACCCTGCAAAAAAGTGAAGAGGGGGACACAAGGAGGAAACAAGACTGGGCTCTTGCACAGAAGCAGCGAAGATGAGTTGGGGAAAAATACATATCTGATTGTTCCTCCCACTCCCCCGACTCAGTGAAATACTGGCATAATGAAAGGTTTGTCCGAAGACTGGTAACAGTCTTGTGCAGAGAGAGTATAAAGAATTATCGTAAAGAGTTTTATTAATATGCGTGCTTCATTTTTCAAAAAAAGCACTGAGAGAATTCTGGTCTCATGACAATGATATCAAACCTGTTAATTTTCACCTTTTTTTCCCTGGGAAGCATTTAACAGCAATAAAGATGATTTTAAGTGAAAAATACAAATCTAATTCTTGTTAACACTAGGCGACATTTAAAATCATAACCCAAGATGTGCAAAGCTGCCCAGAGAGATGCAAATAGAGGAGGACAGCTCGTTAACGCAATCAGGAGAGGCTATGGTGCCTGCTGCTCTCAGAAGCAGCTGGTACCGAGTGTTTCTTGGAGACGCCAGCTCCCTGAGGTGCCGCACCTAAATGATGTGTTTACTGTAACAGAGTGGGGTCCCCACAGCTGGCTGCCAAAGCTCCTCTGGACCAAGTGAGGTTCCAAGGAGCAGAGGAAGTGGAGATAAAGGACTTCCCCCAGATGAGTCCTATTTGCAGAAATCAGTTAGTTGCTGTGGACCCACAAGGCAACGAGAATTCATACCGTGATCCTCAGACCTCTGCGACAGCCCCTGCCCATGGAGTGGATCTGAGTGCAGCCCTGCACTGACGGACACCTTTTCATCGAGTAGACGTGGGCCACATGTGAGTTTAACTTCTATTTTGCTACTACCAACTCTCCAAATGCAGGCCTGCAAAGAGGCCCGCTGTTCACTACCAACACCAGCAGCGAGCCTGACCCCTGCTGGCCCTCTAAGTTGGGAAGGTGTGAGACTGACCCAGCCACTGTGTTTGCCCTCAGACTCTCCTCAAGCTGCTCAGGATGAACCCCTTAGACGACCTTCATGAAGCTCCTCTCCTTGACTCAAGACAGTGGGAAATGTCTCTCTTGCTCCCAATTTTGAGGAGGGGGGAGTGGAATTTGCAGCACACCTTAACCTGTCAGGGGTTGGCCATAAGTCACGTGCCTCGAGGTCAGTATGTGGTATTGGGCTGGATAACCCGAAACACCACAGGGCATCAGGAGAACACAGAAGTGTGGTGGCAATCCGGATATGGTAGGCAATGTAATCGCCAACCTGCTTGGTAGCAGCAATGTGACTTAGGTGATTCAGGTGGATTAACCTCACCCGACCGCCCATCGCCATCCCCAAGTCACAGTGGCAGGCTCAGGCTGAGTGCCCAGCTCGCATCTGCGGCCATCAGTTTGATGTCTGGACAGCCTGAATGTTTCATAACCACAGGGTGGTCTGGGACCAGGCTGGGCTTTTGTGCAGGTGTTGACCAGGGGGTTCCAGGAACTATTACCATTCATCCTGTAGGCATGTGAGGGCACTAATTTTGAAATGAAACCGATAATTTAGAAGGCAGAGCAAAAAGATTAAAAAAGAGGTAGCTTCTCAGTCACGTCACTGACCAGATGTGTCAAATCTCATCTGTCTCTGAAACTACAGGACTCAAAATTTAATCTCAGCTTTCAGTTGGTTTCCTGCTCCTGATTGTTGAAAGTGTCCTGCTGCAGCAGTTTCTCAGGTGCTATAGCTACGCTAGGGGCTGGTGGATTCTGGGCCTAACTGGCAGTGGCAATAATAAAAGGTAACTTTCAGTGAGAACTCTGTCACTGATACTTGTACCTATGAGGGTGACATGAAGTGACCTGCACTCCCGTCCTCACGTTGGAGGTGACAGTGAAAAGTATGGACGGACCACTGGCATATGACTGGATGTGTTAATTCCAGGTTGGCCCAGGACTGAGGTGCGGGACAGTAGAAAACACACACGTTTTTGAAAAATAGAGAATATTGTGTTTGGCTTGAGATTATGTCTCTGTTGCAAAATGAAGAACTTGAGCATTAGAGATTTTATTTAACTCTTGTCAATGTCATTCACTTAGAAAAATCAATCAATAATGCAAATTCACTTAAAAATTTTTTAAAGGTTTTATTTATTTTTTTACAGAGTGAGGCAGGGAGACAGGAAGAGAAAAACACTGAGCCCTGGCTGGTGTGTCTCAGTGGACTGAGTGCTGGCCTGTGAATCAAGTGTTGTGGGTTTGATTCCCAGTCAGGGCACATGCCTGGGTTGAGAGCCAGGTCTCCAGTCAGGGGCATGTGAGAAGCACTCACACATTGATGTTTCTCCTTCTCTTCCCCTCTGTCTAAAAAACAAATAAATAAAATCTTTAAAAAAAGAAAAGGAAAACATGAAGAAGTGACATAGGCCTCAAACCCAGGACCTGGCCTGCAACACAGGCATGTGCCCTGATAGGAAATCAACCCGTTGACCTTTTGCTTCACAGGCCGGCACTCACCTCACTAAGCCATACCAGCCAGGGCTCAAGTTAATGTCTATCTAAGCAAGATTAGAATAGGACTAGTTGAATAAACATGTATGGGGTTGTGCAGACATGATGCTGTCATTGATTATCTGCTGATTTCTTTCCAACGGCACAATCTTTCTATTTCAGTTCCTACCACACCACCAGACAGGTGTCATAGGTAGTTCCAGCACTGTCCCCTAAAATAACCTGTTGTCATTCATTTGATGATTCTCATCGTGGTGTCCTTTACCAGAATGGAAGAAAAAGATCACATGTGGGCTGGTGTGATCTGAGAGGGAAGACCGGGTGGCCTGGGCGCTCTATTCACTTTGCTGTCACCAACTCGCACGCAAGCGAGATGCTTTCAATATTCATTCTCTTTGCCTCCCCTTGTAGCCTCTGTACCTTCCTCTGTGCATATGCCATTAACACCAGGTGTTGGCAACTCTGATTTCCTTACTCATATTTGAGTTTCTTGTTTATTAGCATGGCTGCCAACACAGCAAAATTCAGAGTAATCTTTCAGGTCTGAATTGCCCATATGCAATTTGGACAGCGTGTGGATTAGGCTCAGTGTAGACTGTGACATGAATTCAGTCTCTTTGAAGTTAATTGTCAGCTCTCACAGCTACAGTGACTACAGAATAGTCAGCAAAATGCCGCAATCACCATCATTAAGAGATTTTGAATGACTGTCTTTAGATGCAGCAAAAGCTTATTGATGTGGGGGAGAAAGATCATTTCAGAATACTGAACATTGGTGATGGGGCCATTGCCAAGTTCTTAATTATATCTGAAGGCACAGATTTGTGAAGGAAGCTTCCTAGAACAGAATCAACTGTCAAAGTCTCCTGATGTTGGTAACAAGAACTGACAGAGTAGCATCCAGGCGACATGCATGCCATCCGCTGTTGTTACTAATAATTCCATAAACTTTGTTGTTACGTAACTGCCAGAAAGATGACTAAAGAGAGAGCAGAAACAACTTGACTTGCAAGAACAAGGTAGGGAGGAAATGTCAGGGCCAAGATGTGAGTTCTGTCCGTTACATAATGGCAGCAAGTAGGGAAGTTCTAATGCTGAGTGGAGACGGGCTGAGTGGGAGGCACGATTCCTGTCAAGTCTGTGCCCCTACTTACAAATTACAGCACTAACTGCGAGGCCAAGTACCAGCAAGAGAACTAGATGACAATACTACGAGCTTTGAGTATAAAAGCAGTTTTATACAAATTTCAATCCAGAGAACTGACTGCAGTCTCTCAACTTCTCAAGGCCATCTCTTTAAGAAATTTTGTTTGTTGCAGTCAGGTATCCGATGGACTTGTATCCTGTGATTTAGGTCATCTCTTGACATCTCCCTGTAGGTACAACACCCTCAAGCCCATGACTGATATTTGCTCACATCTCGAGCTCATGTACGCATGCCCATTTTGATCTTTTGACCACAGGACATGACGCAATGAGGAAGTGCATTTCCGTGTCCACCTGGAAATTCCATTTTACAATGGCCATGTTCTGTCTGCAGTGTTCATTCAAGCTTTATAGCGACTGGTTATTTCTTTTAAATCTCTTAACTTGTTTGAAAATTAAATGTTCCTATTCACCTGGCTGGCAGATGAGGAAGCTGACAATCAGGTTAACAATGTGCACAAAGATAAATGACCAGTGAGTGGAAGATGTAGGCTTCAGCTTACAGCAATTAAATGCGAAGTTCATGACCTGCCTTCCACTCCCTCTGCAGCCTGCCAGCTAGGCGGCCTCCATCTCCTCCAGGGTATGCTTTCTAGAGACTGAAAAACTTATCAGTGCACAGAACTTCAAGGAAGGGGATATACAGAATCAAATAATTTACAGTGATATTGTGTTATTTTTCTTCATGAATTAGCTGATAAAATTGCAGGGTGCTTTACAAACAATGAAAACTAACATGCAGGGGTGGAGCAAAAGTGGCTTTTTCAGTTGTGAGTACATGAAACACCACCTTTATGCTTGTATCATTATTGATTGATTATTGTATTATTTTTCATATGAACAATGGCAAACCTACTTTTGGGCCCACCCAGTATTTGATTTTCCCAAACAAAATAAGATCATTTTAAAATCCTATAACAAATACTTATCTCTTCACTGTAACTTGCTTCTTTTGACAAAAACTGACATTGCCCCACTTTAGAAGGTGCTGGTCTGTAAAAAGGCACTGGAATTTATGGGGAGGAGGAATCTGATGAGCCAAGGCAGAAAGGCTTACTTTTAAAATTGCACCTCTCAAGGCAAGTATGAGTTCACATGTAATGAAAGCCAGGGTAAAAACAGGAAGAACGAACACCAAACTGTGAGAATGAAATCAGTGATATGGTGGTGACTTGAGAGATTCTCAGGACAGGCAGTAAAACACACAGAGAAAGAAACAGCAGACCCAGGTGGCAGTTTAAGGCCTTCTCCCACCTGTGGTCCAAACCCTCTGCTTTCTCTGGCAGGACCAGCAGTTGTTCTGCAGGTTCCACCCACTGCAGGGGGGTCCTTCTCCCCCAGTCTACCTGCAGGAGAGTCTCCAGTTGAACATTTAACAGATACTGGCCACGACTGGGCATCGCTGACTCCATCACTCTTCAACTCGAGACTCCTCCTCTCATGGCACTCACTAAAAGCTTTGCCAAAGGCATTTCTTACTTTGACATCTTTAGATAAATACAACATTAAGATCTTACTATGCTTGGCTTTTCTGGGGCACAAGCCATGATGAGCCATTCCATCTATGCAGCAATCTGACCTTCAGGCCAGTGTACCCTTCCCTTCCAGAAACAGCCTCATAGACCTGAGACGGGCCCATGTGGACAACGTGCAGGCTGAAGGCCACGTCATAGCATTCGAGTCAGCCGGGAATAAGGCTGCAGACAGCAGCTGTCACATCAGAGGAGGCGTGGAAGAAAGATGGAGAATATAGAATTTAGAATACACTCATCTATCCATGTAGAAGCCAACAAAAGCAGCTGGATCCCTGCCATGAAATTCTTTCTAGCCTCAGGTTCCCAAACCATTCTGGCATCACATCCCAAACCTGGGGTGGTTCTTGGCTTGTTGGTGTTTGTTATTACCCCTGACTGTCTGACCTCATAATGAGTAATCCAACTTGTCTTCACTGTCAGAAAGACAGAGAATAAAGGATCGGTTGACTTAGTACCTGAAAGGAAATTAAAAATAATTAGATAAAAATACGGAAAATTGTTAAAGAAATGATTTAGAAAACAGAAAAAAAAGAAATAGAGGATAGAGAGAAATACAAAAGAGTAAAAGTTAAAATAAGATTACAAATTTGAAGACTAAGAAAAATGGCATTTTGAGAAGCACTTTAAGCTAACTTGAGATAGATGTCATCTTGGACCACATAGGTGGGCTTCTCGTGTTGAGTGCAATGGATGGGCCTACCTTTTTCCTAATGAACACTGTCTTTCTTGACATTCTGGGAATTCTTGAAACTAGAGCTATCTTCTCCATGAATCTGAGTTTACCACCACAGCAAATAAATAGTTCCCCAAAGATGATTCCGAAAAGTTCAATTTTACCTGCCATCGTGGTTAGTATGCTTGGAAAAGTGGTTGTAACGGTCATAGCAGCTGAAGTCACTGTTGAGATTAACTTGAAGCCCTAACTTATTTGGCTCTTATGTGCCTGCATGTAAAATGTTATGTTAACTGTACTGCATTTAAGAAAAATTCATGTGTTTACTGAACATGTGTCTGAATTGCCAGTCCTAGTAACATTTACTCCTGGTAAGCAAATTTTCTAACTTAGTCATCAATCTGTTTTGTTGAATAAGCACTTATTCCATCAGATTTAATGAAGGAAAAATGCATCCTGTCCAATGAAGAGCACCTAGTTATTTTAGCCAATATCTCTTTTCACAGCGTTTTTGTATCGTGGCTAGATGAGAACTATTCTAACTACAGGAAATTTTTATTAGTCAAGTCAGTCATGCATTCATTTATTTCAGTTAAAAAATATGGCAGTGTTTTCTGATGAAAAAAAGCAATACCAGGTAGTTAAGGGAGGGCCCCTGGATTGGGACTAGTGAGCCCTTGATTTTTAGTTTGGGTTTTCCCCTAATTAGCTTTTCACAATCCCTTTAAATTCTGTTCATATTTCAGCATCCAATAATTCTTCATGATTATGGGTATTTAATACATTTGAATATTGCTATTGAGTATTATTAAATATTTTATAACTCCAGACCTTAAATAAATCTGAATCATCAATATTGAAAATTGAATCTTCAATTATAAAAATTAAATATTTAGGGATGTAATTTTTAATATATGTAGAAAGTACTTCCTTCTTACCCGGGCAATGTCTTTACAGTCGGATTTGCTCTAAGGAGGACCGGGAAGGAAGCACCGACTCACCCTGTGTGCTTTACTTGGAGACTTTTCACGGATCTGTCCTGCTGTTGTCAAGTGATCCTGTGATGTCCTCTCACCACCGAATCTGTCTGGAGATAGAGAGAGAGCATTTGTCGGTCATGAGCCCTTCACATGAATCACGTTGCTAATGCATCACTATCTTAGGACGTCTGCATTTAATTTTAGTGATGGGATGAGGTGCTTTCATCTGTGAGAGGGATTTTCAGGCAGCTGTAATAAAGCCAGAGGGGCTGATGGGGAGAAAGGTGAGGCTCAGAATCCCTGTTCTGAATTCATACATTTATAACATTAGGAGATGTCTTCTCTTGTTATTCTTAAAAAGAGTCCCTGTTGAGAATTCCTGTCCTGGCTGCATGCCATTTTATTCTTTATAGGGGAGGACAAAAAGACTTCACGTAAAGGGGTAGTTGTTAAATTGAGTAGAGCTCTGTTCTTAAACTGGTAAAACAAATGAGTTCTTTCTGCAGAAATGACCAATATTGAGGGGTCCTTGTATCCTAGGGGTTGTGCTCTCCGGTGGACAACATCATGACATCACGCAGCATCCCTGTCTCCAACTCAGCAAGGCATTACAGTACCTGGCTGGAAAAAAATTCTTTTATAAACCGAGGTTGTGTGTGTGTGTATGTGTGTGTGTGTGTGTGTATGTGTATGTGTGTATGTGTTTTAAGATTTTATTTATTTATCTTTATAGGGGAAGGGAAGGAGAGAGGAAGAGAAATATCAATGTATGTTTGCCTCTCGTGTGTCCCCTGCTGGGAACTGGCCTGCAACCCAGGCATGTGCATCGACTGGGAATCAAACCTCGATCCTCTGGTTCGCAGGCCCGCGCTCAATCCACTGAGCTACACCAGCTAGGGTATGGTTTTGTTTTTAAGAGTACAGAGAATATTCAGAATTCAGAATACAAACTATGTATATATGCTATTTTAAAAGAGAACCTACTGTATGTAGGCTTAGAATTATGAAAATGAAACCCTGTTGAAAGATTTTCTAGTCTATTGGTAATTCTTATTTTATTTATCACCAAAGGTATTTTTATATAATTTTCTCTTTATACATTAATGTTCTGAAAGATTTTGAGCCATGTTTTCTAAGACAATTCTGTGTAAGTGAAAATACTCATATTTGCAGTTGACTGAGACATTTTCCATTTGAACTGATCATTGTAAAGGATTTTTCACTGCTTCTTCCTGGCCTTTCAGACCTCACATTTTCATGGGTGATATTTTGAAGAAAAAAAATCTTCGTTTAGAAATTATGAAACTCAATCTTACACATTATAGCGTGATATGAAAAGGTGATACAGTCTACATTAAAAACCTAATGAATACTTTCCCAAAAACTATCATAAATAAATTACATATATATAATGAATTGTAAAATGTGATTAATCCCTAAACTTCATGATAATTAAAATTTCTATCCCTTTCAAAGCTATGCTAACATTAAGTACAATTAAGAAAGCTATAATGGGCAAAATAAAGATTCTTTCTACCTTGTATTTCTTGTCTTGTCAGTGAGCAAGACACATTATTTGCTGTTTATTTAGCAAGTTGCAAATTTTCCCTCAATATTACATTTTAGAGATATCAATACAAATACATACAATTCATAAAAAGAAATTTTATTAGAAATAAAGGAAGGAAGGAAGGAAGGAAGGAAGGAAGGAAGGAAGGAAGGAAGGAAGGAAGGAAGAAAGGAAGGAAGTTAGTTAACAGGACAAACAGAAGCAGAGGTCGAACAGGACAGAGGCGTTGAGATGATGTATGGTGTTCTTTTTTTTTTATAACTTTTTTCTATTGTTATTCAAGGACAGTTGTCTCTGGTGTTCTCTTCAGCCCCTGGTGAACCAAGGAACCTCTTTTGCAGCGCGAGTCAAGTCCATTAGACACAGTGACTCAAACAGTGAAGCTGCGGCAGGCCCTCCCCCTCCCCACACAGTTGTGGATTCTGTCTTAAATCTGTGCATTTCCAGATGGCCTCTTTGGACCTCTCTTGAGGATAGCTGCCTCTGTGTCGCAGGTGCTAAGGAAGAAGAGCAAGCAAGTGTCCCACTGTGTGCCTGTCCCATTCTCAACATCTGCAGACTCAGCTGAGAGCACCTGGACTCGTATTAGCTTGAAGGCTTAGAGATGCCTATAAACTAAAAAGCACAGTGTCAGGAAATTCACAGCGAAGGGTCCCCTCAGGGAGTCACAGTGCTTGTTGGTGGGTAACACGCATATTCAAGTGCCCATGAGCCTAAGCTCTGATTCAGGGGCTGCCTTCCAGACCCATTTTTACTTTTAACCTGTGTATTTGCAGTGACATTTCTATATTCACCCCATGTTGCTATTCAGAACACACAAGGAACAAACATGGCAGTGACAGAGGAGGCCTGAAAACAAAAGAACAGTGAGTGATTGGACTGTGAACACCTGGTAATGGCTGTGTGTCAATGACTCTAAAAGAAACCTCAAGCTCAGAAAGGAAGACCTGACCTAGTTTTCCATGCAAATGTTTGAAAAGGAGAGCATAACGTTAACACCACGGAAGTCTCTTTAAGGCATAGTTTCTTTTCAAGACCACGTTACTGAGAATGACTCAAAGATAAAATGATTCCCTAAAGATGCATGTATGCAAAACTGTGGGAAAGAATAGATGGAAAAAAATTGAACATACATGACAAGAGAATTGATCACCATATAGATTATGTCTGGATGCATCACAGATCAATGAGGAGAGGATGAACACTGTGATAAAAATAGTCATTGGACTCAAATGCAAACTCATCAAAAAATTACCTGCCTTCTAAAAAATACCCAATCACATTAAATTCTGAACTCACAAAACAATATGATTTTAAGCTCATCAATTATACAGGATAAAGTTGTGGTATTTCAGCTTATTTAAAAAACTTACCTATGATGCATATACTATGATATTATTTTAATAAATCACTATAATGTTTTCAGAGGATATTTGGCAAATAGACTTAAAATCCTTTGACTTGTTCTTCAATTTAATGGGGCAATTTCACTTAATGCAAATATCACAAAAATTATCTTTAAAGAGATTCATGAAAATAGTTCTTATTTTCAATGGCAACAGAGTATTAAAAAGCTAACTAATCAGCAATTAGTGTTTGCAACTTAAACCATCCTATCCCAAAATATGCTGTCACACAATATTTTGTATTTTTTATCATGTGAAGATTGAAGATAATTTTAGTTGATTTAAAATGATGATTTGCCAGATTATGAACAAAATGGATTTTAATAAAATATGTCATATGTAAATAAATCCCACTGACTAAATTTTTGATGCATGTGTTTCAGGGCTGTGCTTTAGGTACATACACTTTGATGAGTATATGTCTTTAGCCTCTGGCTTTAGAATCTGTCATAAGTAGATGCATATAGTTTAGATCAGAACAGTACAGACTGCACTGTTTGTGGTATAGATTTTAGATTTTCTAAACCAGGTCATCTGAGAAGAAAGACATGGCGGGAGTCATTCAGATGTGAAATGTAAAATTTAATTTTCTTATATGACACCTAAGAGTAGAAATCGAAGGATGTAGACGTCAATAGTTGGACTCAGAGGATGTACTTTAATGCCTAAGCATTTTATCAGCTCTTCAAGGGACTCCATAGTATTCACAACATGTGGGAATGAGAATAAGTGAACACGCACTGTGCTCAGTGATCTAAGGATAGTGTGTAACACAGCCTCGCTATCTTGTCTGGGAATTTTTACACACATTTTGGGAACTTCCCTTACCTTTTACAGTTCAGTGAAATATGAAATGGAATGAAATCAGAGTGTGCTTGGAACCGTGAAATTCACGTCTCATCTCTTAGAGCTCCGTGGTTTCTGGAAGACAGGATACCTAATAGAGTAACTTCTGTCAAAATTTTCCTGGTGACAAGTCCACCACTACTCAACTTCTTCTGAACATTGGCAATGCTTCTTCCAGCTGGGTGTATCTGTTGGCCCAGGTTTAAAAAAAATACAGATGCTTGCATGTGATTTATTGGGTGAATGAAACATCAAATATGAACTCCACACTTACTACTACCTGTGTGAGTCTGAGCCCATAGCCTTGTTTATAATGAAAACTTGACCAAATACTAAATTTTAGTGTTGGAATATTTCATGTTTTCATGATACATTTCCTCAGCTATTCCAAAATAGAAGGTAACAAACTAAACAAAGCAAACTCAAAGATAGACCACAGGCTGGTGGCTACCAGAGGGAAGAGAGGGAGGGCAGAGGGTGAAGCAGGTAAAGGGGGTCAAATATATGATAACGGAAGGAAACTAGACTTCAGGTGGTGAACACACGATAGTGTACACGGATGTCAAAGTATAGTCTTGTGCACCTGAAAAACTATGGAATGTCATTAACCCATGTTACCCCAATAAACTTAACTAAAAAGAAAGTAAGTTTGATATAGGTATCCTACCCAAGTTTTAGCTTATTTTTGGTGGAATGTTTCTGCTGGAGAATACATTTTTCCTAGGAGTCTACTTTCTTTTTTTTTTAATCAAATCTTCACAAAATCTTCTCTGACCACTACAGGTGAATAAAACCTTCCTGCTCCTGGTTCCCACTGCATGTCTCCTGCGCCTCCACTATGAGACTCATTCCTGTGCGACTCTGCTGATTTCATGGATATCTTGCCTTGTCTTCGTCCTGACACCACACACCACAGACTGAAACGAAACCCTCCTGAATGTAGGCACCTTGTCTAAAGTGTGTCTGCACGCCCTTGACCTGGCAGCATAAGGAACAGTATAATAGTCATTGAGTGTTTACTGAAGTCTGAGGACACATGCACAGGTTCTAAAAGTTTGTTTACCTGATTTAAAACAAATGTGAATAAGTTACAGACTCACTCAAAGTCTATATAACCTAGCCCTCAGAAAGAGAAGTACTTTAAATTCATACCATTAATCTCTAGAAAGAGTTATTAACACAATGGTAAATTTTATGGAATTTGGTTTTCAGAAATCAGAGAATTTTTTTTATTTGGAATTCTAGATTTTACATTGCTGCTCCTGATATTATGGGAAAGAATTAACTACTATTAAAATTATAAGCAAGACTCTTATAGGGAAAATTGTATTGTATAGGTTTTCTTTTTTCAAACAAAGAAGATTCTAGGTATCTTAAGTGAAATTGATGTTTGTATAAGATAGACATTTTATTTTGGTATATGCCTGAGATAGCATTTGTATTCAGCATCTAATCTCAATAATACAATTAAAATATTTTAAATTTAATATTTGTCTAATAAGAAAGTCTTAAGAACAAAACATTTATAATATTTAGAGTGTGTTTATATTATTATAATCTATACTATAATATTACATAGGTACTACCACACTTTTAAATAGTTAATGACATAGTTAATGAAATAATTATTAGTTAGATAATGAATATGTTCTTAGATTTATAAGTAAAAACACAGACTACAAAATGGTGTGTGTGTGAATGCATGTATAGAAATAATGCACCTAAATATTTTCAATGATAAATATGAATATAGGAATTCTTAGAGTAATATTTCCTATTTATATGTTTTTATATTTTTTCTGAAATTACCTTTCTTGATCAGACAATACCATTGTAAAATATTTTAAAGTAGTTGTGCATATAAATATTAAATTTTCTATACCACTCTTGGCAAAAAAAAGCTACTGGAGGTTCTCATCTGTGACCAGTAGTTGCTGGTTTTCTGAAAATGATAGAATTACCCACAGAAAGGGACATTCTCAGCTAACAACACTTCACACAATAGTACCCTGGGAATCATATTCGACTGCCAAGTAGCGTCAGCTTCAACCACCACAACAAATAAATCAACAACAAAAAACTAACAGCACACCTTTCTGTTTTGACATAGGAATACCTGTGGCTATTTAAACATGATGTGTTATGAAAATATGCTCTCTACAAATGACATAAATTATCCCTGCAATGATTCCCGCCCCCAACAACAGATGGTTCAGAGTAAACCTTGTCAGAAGAATTATGTGGCTCTAACTGTACTGACACAGTAAAATTTTAAAATTATCAACTGTTAATATACAATTGAACAAATAGGGATTAATTTAAGTACTGTTTTTAAATTTGGAAACAAAATAGCTCCTAGGAAAACATCTTTTTATAAAAATGCTTTTCTTCCCAGGTCATTTTGTATTCTGGTATATATATAAACTTAGAAATACTTTATGTTGAATTTTAAGGATTGGTTTGATTGGTTTTTGTTTCAATTCAATAGTTTAATTTTGCATTATTGTTATATTTGAAGTAAAAAAATCATTTTTGCATAAATATATAGTTGGGTGAGACAAATACAATGTATTTAAAAGTAGGGTCTCTGATTACACTTCCAACTTTCAAATCTTAACTCTGCCACCTGTTA
Organism: Artibeus jamaicensis; assembly: GCF_021234435.1. Lineage (NCBI taxonomy): Eukaryota > Metazoa > Chordata > Mammalia > Chiroptera > Phyllostomidae > Artibeus > Artibeus jamaicensis. The sequence goes on along the minus strand of NW_026521195.1, from coordinate 2,436,437 downwards.
ACCATGTTTCCTCTTTTTAATAAATAAAATTAACAACAATATTATTAATTGCTCAGTACTATTTTCTTGATGATTGGATGCATGCATATATGTAAAGCTCTTATCAGAGTGATTGGTCTGTCATAAAATTTGATAAATAAAAATATTCATCAACAGGAAAACTTCTATGCTTTGGATGTAGTCTAAGGAACAGGTCTAGTTTGTGAATTCAGCAAGGCTTTGTGTGGTTACTAAAACTTCTGATACCATCAAGGATGCTTGAGCAACATTATTTCTAAGAAGCTCTGATAATATCATTGATTATATGAAGGAAACCATAACCTCTCCTGTTATGCAGCAACTTCATGTACAGGAAACACCTGGCCCTTCCCATGTTGCCCTGTGGGAACCGGAGATCAGATTATGGGCAGACGAATATGCTCTTATTCTGTCTATAATTACTGTTACGAGTAATAAATTCCTTTGTCTAAAATGCAGAGACTTGCATCTTTTTCCAGAATTCACACAACTGGAGCAGGTTACTTTTAACTTTCAGATCTCAGACCCCTGCAGTTCCCGACATACTTTGTTTTCAGCAATTGAAGGAGATTACAGAAACCTAAGCAACATCCTGTACTGAGGTCTGTCTTTTCCAGGATACAGCTCTTAATGGCATCTTCTCAAAATCTCCCCTCAAAGCCGATCCCTACTTCTTGGCATCCCCTCTCTGGGGCTCTTTCCACTTTAGAGCCTGTATTTTAAAACTAGAGGCTTCTTCAGATTTCAGTGACGACTGCATGAGATCTAGTTTACAAAGAAAAAATAATACAAACATCTGTTGTGAAGAAGAAAGCATTACCAGATTAAAAACATTTCAATTTGAATAATTTTATAAAAGCTAATGTTCTCATTTTAAACCATTTTCTCAGCAGCCCTAAAATTTCATCGTACAGAAGATGTTTTCATTTAAGAAAACCAGAGGGATTTTGTTTGAAATGATGAAAAACCACAAAAAAAACAAAACAAGGCAGATACGTTAGGGTAATGCATCTTGGAAACATTAGCTTAAATACAAGTAGGAAAACAAGGAACATGCATGTTTGTTTTATAAAAATATGATTTCAAAGATGGTATCTTCATTAATATAAAATTGCAAAAGTGTTTATATGTCTATAGATCTATTTTTTTACCACGTAATTTCAACGTTAAAGCCACATTCTGGACTGCGGCCCTACTCCTCAGGCTGCTGCTGGACATAAGAGGAAAGGTGAATGATCCCCATGCAGAGCCACGTTCCAGAGTTGAAGGTTTATGCCCCTTGGCCATCAGCCACTTCCATCCTAACGTACCCTTGATCCAGACCCTGACTTTCACTAGACACAGGGGCTGAGGAACAAAAGTAGGCTTTATGCACTCTGCCTGTTCTGTGCACAGCATTTATTGACTTTTGGGGGGTAGTATCATTTTTTTAATGCCTTCTGTAAGGAATGCTGAATTCATTGAAATGAGGATATCACCACAGAAGAGATAACTAAAGTGATTCATATCTATCTACCCTTTTACATCTATTACCTTCATTCTATAAGTTACGTACAGTAAATTCAAATCCAAATTATTCTTCAGGCTATAGCAGAAACTTCCTTTGAATACAAGGCAAAATTAGACTGTAAATAGAAAAGAACTGGGAAGAGTTCCAGCCTTGAACCCCTATTCTGAGAATAAAGTTTCTGGTATTAAATTAAATTAAAAAAATTTATAGTATGACTTAAAAAGAGTAAAACATATTATACTTTACATTGATTGATATTTTCCCAGGCATCTAATGTAAATTGGTCATTGTGAAGCATCTTTTAGATTTTATTTTATATTTCCAAACCTCAAGTTTAAGGTGTGTCTTATTTGCTCCTCCCAAATACAATCTCTCTCTCATTATTTTTATATATATTCTCAAGCCTTGATGATAAATCATTATAATGTAATTATCATACTCCAAGACCAGAATCATCTTTGTTCTAACAACAAAGTTGCGTTCCCCTGTATTTCTCCTTGTGTGTGAAAAGCTGGAGTAAAGCGAATGTAAATTATCATTCTTTAAGTTATATACTCTACCCTGTTTGTAGTTGTCTTAGCCTGGTCCCAAGGAAAACAGAAACCAAGTTAAACCAAGTTATTGCTTTATCCAGGAGGTGCAATCAGAGTGTGGAGGTGAGGGAAAAGGGAAACAAGGAGAGCAAGAAGGAGAATGCAAGGTGATATATTGAGAGGTGGTTGGCCATCATTCTGCAGTGAGACACAGGGTCCTCCACTCACCTGAGTGCAGTCCTCCACCCACACAGGGCATCTCTGAGTGAACTGCAGCGAGACACTGCACCCGATGAAGTACTGTGGGAGGAGCAAGGGGTGGCATGGATCTGCCCAACATCCTCCCTCCCATCTTTGGTTTTCCACTGGTAAATATTTTTTCTAATATTTCTGCTTTTCCAAATGTTTTTGCACCATTTGATGGTTTCTCAAATGCTCGATCTTCTCCCTCAACTCTCCACCCAGTGATGTGTTGCATCACTTAATTCTTGAAATGGCGTCAAAGCCAGACCATGAATGTGGGCAGCTGTCCGCCGCCCAGGCAGGGTATCATCATCATGACATGTGAGGGCTGTGTCTGGCCAGGAGGTCAGAACACCCTGGTGCAAGCAGAGTTTGTGGGCTGAGCAGGGCTGAAGGGGACCAAGCAGCTGGTTTTTCAGATACTGAGGCACGAAGCAAATGAGAAATCCTGTTGGGCATTTCCACTAAGGTATAACTGAAGTGTTGACTCTATGTAAACCTAGTATGTTGTGGACTTCACCTATTTTAAATAACACCTGCACAGCATTTTTATTCTTTGTGAAGGTAGAAACTGGACTATTTTTATTAGCTTTCTGACTTGGTGACTACTCTGTTGATTGAAAGACATATTTTACTTTTGCAAATGCCAAGTTAAAAAATTATCATTAATAAATACCATTTATATGCAAATGCTTCCTTCTGCACTATATTCTCCAAGTCTCTCGAATTACTCAAAACTGAAATGATACTGCCAATCTCTCCTTTTGAAAATTATTTTATGAGATCCCATCAGAGGCTGCTGATATGGCTCACTCACCGAACTTTTCAATTCAATATTTCTCCAACTTTCTCTTCATATTTATTACCTATCAACTAGGAAACTATATTGCCAGCAGGCTTCATGCCTAACATCTTTTCTGGGAGGTTATAGATTTCTGGGGTTTTTTTGGTTACCATTGTTATTTTATGTCAATTAAAGAAAATGTTGTTGATATATTACATTCAATAAAATTTATGCAGCATCAATATTCACAAAAGCACTTGTGTGTTGGAACATATACACGGTCACCAGTTCTCACTCTGTCCCCCACTGTCCATCCCTGAAGGCAGCCCTGCTTGCTTTTCTCCTTCCCTCTCCTCACCTGTCTCTCTTTCTTGCTCTACTCTTCCTGTTTCTCGTTCTTTTTTTTTATTTTGATGGGGTAGTATTTTTCATAATTTTTATTAAAAAACAATGTACTTTCACAAATTTATTCTATCTGGGAATGATTAACAAGCAATCTATCTCAGAATACATTTACCAAAGTCAAAGTACAAAATATATCTACCCAATCATCATAATACAGCCAAGAAAAAAGAAAAAGCTTTTTTAAAAAAGGTCATCCTTAATAAGTTTCTTCAACAGAACCTCAGTATGACTGATGTATAGATACAGACTGTATCTATGGTATATAGGTACAATCTGTATAGATATAGATATATCTATAGATATAGAGTCTGTATCTATGGTCTATTAAAAATAGATCAAAGATATATTGTCAATAAATTATAGAGCAAAACTTAATACCCATAACATTATAAGAAAACCAGATACTGGAAATGATGAAGGCAAGCCTCCTACCATGTGGGTTATACCTCTGATCTTTCTTCAACAATCTCTGAGGAAAAAGGATTCACAAAACCTAAATTGCTGAGTATATAGTCAATTATAAATCATTTTTTCCCTTTTATGCAGGGTAATTACAAAATAAATTGTGATCTGTAAGGCATAGATATTTAGTTCTCAGATGAAAAGCCTAAATTAATAAACAAGAACAAGCAAGAAAATAAGTCAATTTAAAAGTCCAATCCAAGCAGTTACAATAATAAAATATATTGAAGAAAAGCAAAAGCAATAAAGTTAAGAAAGAGAAATAAATAAGAAAAACCCAAATAAATTAGTTCCAGAACATTTTATTTGAGAAAAGTAACTAAATAGTTATTCTGTCATCTAACCAAATAAAAAAATGGTGAAGGAAATAGTAAATGTACAAGTTAAGGACTTAAATGTGGAAACAACAAGTGTACAGGGGATTAACAGTAGTAGTACAGGCTACTATTATCAATTCTAGGCTAAGAAATGCAAAGTGCACAGAATGAATGATTTCCCAAGTTGTAAGTACTCAGGTTGACCTTGGGGAGGCTGAACAATCTAAACAATACAATCATCATAGAATACATAAAGTAATTTATTTAAAAATCATCCCATAAATAACAATGTGCTCAGATCATTTCAAAAATCAATTTTAAAGCCTTGAAGAAAGAACAGATCATTCTAATGTTTTAAAAGTACTTCAGAATGTAGTAAAAGGAGTTTTCAAAATGCTTCAGTGCTACTATGAACTTCATATTGATCTCAGTAGTACAAAAACAACAACCATGGAATAATGCTTTTAATGGATATTTATGTAGAAATTCTAAATAAAATATTAGGAAATAAAATGAAGGAGTGTATTAAAATAATAATGATCCATGACATTTATTTCCTTTTAGTTCTATTTTCAATGTTATTTTTCATATATAAAGTAAAATTATTCATTTATCAATATAATTATATTCTCCATTGGATATATTAATATATCAATACTAATATATTATGTGGGAATTTCATCAACAGAAGAACCCACAAGTTTTGAGAGTAATAAAAACATAGATGTAGGTTCCAGGGAAAATTGCGTTCAAATTCCATTCCTGATACTTACTAATTGGGTAGCTCTGGATAAACTGACATTTTCTCACAGAGTAGTGGTGGGGTTAATAATAAAATGCTTATTAGCCAATGAAACCCCAGTAGGTCTGCTAACAAGGTAACTAAATTTAAAGCCATCATTGTATGAAGCTATCTAATAATAGTAAATCACATTATTATAATTTGACATTATTTTCTTCTCCAAAAAATTAAAGATCATCACATTTCCACATATTTGATTACATTCACCAGATACTCAAAACCTGTTCATAGAATTGATCTTTGAGATAAGACTTTAATCATACTACCTCAAAGGTCCCTTTTAGCCTTAGAGGCTGAAATAATATGGAAAATATGCAAAGTAGCAAAAATGGAAGTATGCGCTTATCTCTTACAGACTTATGGTGAAACCTGAGAAGAAACAAGAAAACCTGTTGTCTTTACTCTCCATTTCAACATTGATTTGGAAATAATAACCATACATTCATCAAGTGATTTTTCTCTGACTTGCAGCATAAAGAAATTCGATTGAGTAAATATTAATGATTTTGTATCTTGTATGAAGCTCTGTTTCAACTTATTCTCCCTTGAGGAAATGAAATATGCTGTCTGTTTCACAGGTTAAAATTTCCATTGCCGAATTATATATGCAAAGCTATTGTCATATTTTATTTAATGACTTATTTTTATTGAACTATTTCCCAACTGGCACACAATTTTTTCCTCTGTGAAATCTAACTTTAATGAGTAAATGACAAATATCCAGCAGGTTTAATGTTATCTTACCATTCATCCATCTGGATGCTCCTCAGGACCAAATCAGCTCTAAATTACAGTATATTGAAAAAAATTTAAATAGAAATTAAAATGATTCACCCTCCAGTTTTTGAAATGAATATCAAGATTGAACAGCAGATTCAGACATTCAGAAAAACACATTAAGCATCTTTTCATGTGTCTCTGGATCCTCTGTATGTCCTCCTTGGAGAAGTGTCTGTTCAAGTCTTTTTCCCATTTTTTAATTGGGTTATTTGTCTTCTTAGAGTGGAGTCGTGTAAGTTCTTTGTATATTTTGGAGATTAAACCCTTGTCTGAGGTATCATTGGCAATTATGTTTTCCCATATAGTTGGCTGTCTTTTTATTTTAATACTATTTTCTTTGGCCATGCAGAAGCTTTTCATTTTGATGAAATCCCATTTGTTTATTCTTTCCTTTATGTCCTTTGCTCTAGGGGACATATCAGTAAAAAAGTTGTTGTGTGAAATATGTGAGATTTTCCTGCCAATGTTCTCCTCTAGGATTTTAATGGTTTCATGGCTTGTATTTAAGTCTTTTATCCACCTTGAATTTATTTTGGTGTATGGTGTAAGTCGGTGCTCAAGTTTCATTTTTTTTGCATGTAGCTGTCCAGTTCTCCCAACACCATTTGTTGAAGAGGCTATTTTTAGCCCATTTTATGTTACTGTACCCTTTGTTGAATATTAATTGACTTTAGAGAGTTGAGTTTATTTCTGGGCTCTCTGTTCTGTTTCATTGGTCTATGTGCCTGTGTTTATGCCAGTACCATTCTGTTTTGACTACAGTGGCCTTGTAATACAGTTTGATATCAGGTATTATGATCCCTCCTACTTTGTTCTTCTTTCTCAAAATAGCAGCTGTTATTTGGGGTCATTTATGGTTCCATATAAATTTTTGAAGTGTTTGTTCTATGTCTGTGAAATATGCCATTGGTACTTTAATAGGTATTGCATTGAATCTGTAAATTGCTTTGGATAGTATGGACATTTTGATGATGTTATGCTGCGTGAAATAAGCCAGGTGGTGAAAGACAAATACCATATGATCTCACCTTTAACAGAAAACTAAACAACAAAACAAACAAGCAAGCAAAATAAAAACAATGACACTGAAATAGAGAACAGGGGGGCAGTGACAGGAGGGGAGAGGGGAGGGAATTTCAGGGGAAAAAGGGGAAGGATTTATAGGAACTAGTATAAAGGACACATGGACAACAACTAAGGGGGGAGGAAATGGGAGGGAGGTGGGGGGCATGGGGGGTGGGCTGGGAGTAAAAGACAGAATACTGTAGTTGAAAAATAATTAAATAAAAAATAATAAAAACATATTAAAAGGTATTTTAAGTGAACAGACCCTCCCAGTGATGTGCTTGCACTCTGTGGTCAAGAATTTGAATTATTCATCCAAATGAGGAGACTTCATTCCTCCATTTTCCATAGAGCCCATGTCCTGTGGCCTTTCAGAAGTCATGACAACTCTGTGCTTATCTCCATGTTTTGTCTGGGTCCACCATTTAACTTATATTATGCAAAAATGCAATGTTCAGCCAGAATTTGGGAGTTCAGTCTATACCCAGTAATGAAGCCAATCAGTGCCTATAATGCTCAAAGTGTTAAGTAGCCCCACACTACTCAATTTTCCTAGCTACCTGAGTAGAGAAGCTATGTAAATTTATTTTAAAAATGTGCAGAGAACAGAATACTGAGGCATTGAGATGCCACCATAGAGCCACTCTGACCTCTGGAACACCAGCTGTTAGCTTAGCTGCACCCTAGCACTCATCTGCACCACTGTAGCTACAACATAGCATAAAGCCACACCTAGCTGACAAGAAGGTAGAATATGTAGAAATATAGTCTTTTCACATGCCACCATGTGCCTCACTGAAAATGTGGCTTCTATTTTTCTTCAAGTTAATTGTTGACACTATTGCAGATGTCCCCACTTCCCCCTCCTTGTCCCCCTCCTCCCAGGCCCTGCTCCCCCTTCCCTCTGATCATTACCATACTGTTATCTGTGTCCATGGGTCATAAATATATGATCTTTGACTAATCCCTTCACCTTCTTTCATCCAGTCCCTCCCCCTCCTCCAGCTGTCAGTCTGTTTTATGTATCTACACCTCTGTTTCTATTTTGTTTGTCAGTTTATTTTGTTCATTAAATTCCACATATAAGTGAGATCATATGGTATTTGTCTTTCTCTGACTTGCTTATTTCAGTTACGTAATAATTTTTAGGTCTTCCATGCCATCACAAAGAGTAAGCTTTTATTTTATTTATTTTTTTGTGGATGCATAGTATCCCATTGTGTAAATGTAGGAAATCAGTCATGTTTCACACAGTAATGAATTCAAGAAGAAATCTAACATGTATTCACCTTGTGTCAAATGCCAGGTATTGTGCCTGACACTTTGAATTTGTTATGTGATTTGATTGTCATGATTATATCAAGTCAGTATTGAACACATTTTTTTATGAATGATAATATTTTAGTAAGACAGATTAAAGATTCAGATTGGTCAAGAAAGCTTACTTCAATATGAAGCATGTATACATTTTTTAAATTAAAAAGTCATCAGTCTTGGATATAGTAGAGAAAAATCAGAAGGATATATACAGTCTTTGATAAAAAACAACAAAAAAAGCCCTGGCCTGTGTGACTCTGTTGGTTGGATTGTCATCCCATAACCTGAAGGTCACTAGTTTGACCTCTGGTCAGGGCACATGCCCAGGTTGCAGGCTTGATGCCCATTTGGGGTGTGTGCCGGAAGCAGCCAATTGATGTTTTTCTCTCACATTGATTCTCTCTCTCTCTCTCTCTCCCCCCACTCTCCTTTGCCCTATCAGATGTAAGTAAAATGAATATTTAAAAAAACACAAATAGTTACTATTCTTTATCTTTACTCTTTCCTGCCTGACATGCAATCACAGTTTTAGGTATGCGTTGATTTGTTAGTGTCATTTGTAGTCAGTTTGGCCAATAGATTGTGTGGACAAGCTTTAGCTTGTGGTAGGTAGGTTTCTTCAGGTTCCTTCCATAATTTTTACTATTAACTTACAGAGTGCCAAACAGAAATCACAGAATACAATAACTGAAATAAAAAAATTTGATACAGGAGTTCAGTGTCAGACTAGAAGAAGTGGAAGAAAGGATCAGCAACCTTGATGACAGGGCAGAGGGATTTAACCAATCAGCGGCTAAAATAGAAAACAATAAAGATAAAGTAAGGGACTTATGGAACAACATTAACTAGATTAACAGGCATATTACGGGAGTTTCTGAAAGAAGAAAGGAAAGGGGCAGAAAACTTATTTAAAGAAATAATGGCTGAAAACTTCTACAGTATGGTGAAAGATCAGATACCAGATCCAGGAGTCAAATGAGTTTCAAAGAAGATGAATCCAAAGACACCCATACCAAGACAATGTATAATTATATTCTGACTTTCCAAGGGAATAAGGTCTTGGTGCTTGCTTAGATTATTATCCTCTCATTTAATTCATCTACATAGTTTTCTTTGATTGCTGTTTTTAAGGTGTTTTTTTTTTTTTGAAAAGCTTAATTAAACTTTAGAAAATCCTCCTTGTTTTGCACTTGAATCTCCTTGGTTGTCATTATCACTGTCATCACTGATATTAATTCAAGGGTCCATATAGTTACTAAAGCAGGAGATAGAGTGGGGGTTTTGTTCTTACTGTTGAAACAAATTCTCTTTATTCTGGTTCTTGAAGAGCCTTGTATAGTCAATTGCAATCATTATTGTTATTACTCTCATTATTTGGCTTCCCTGAGTTCACAACATATTGTTCATGGTGAGATACCCACAGTGTGTGAAAGGCCCACATGACAAGTCTATTCCTCATGGACTGTACTCTTCCAGCATAAAACACAGGGAAACTTAGCCTACAAGTTCACCACCCTCCTGAGAGCAGAATGGGCCGACTGAAGCAGGATCAGCTTTGACCTTAACTCAGGTGTGCAGATTACATGATTGACAAACTCCTGGAAGCAGGGTCAGGTTGTCATTTCCACACTGCTATCATATTCTGTGGATTGCTCCTAAGAAGTCTGTGGGGAAGAAGATCCTCAGCAATTGCATCTGCAGGGACACTGGACAGAACCGCTCACCCTTCCCCAGGCTCCTGAAGCCTGAACCTCTGGTCACTTGACTTAGACAAAGGCACCTGGAGACTGTGCGTGGAGCTAACGTCCCCCTTCCAGAAATCTGTCATAGCTCTACTGCCAGTGACTAAAGGCCTCTATGTGTTTATGTGATGGTTGAAACAACATTGAATCAGTATGGTCACAATATTTCATTTCTAAAACTGTATCTTAAGAAAAACATTACACTAGTATATAAAAATGTATCTTTAAAACATATTTATTGAGTTGGTTTCACTAAAGGTATTGAAAATCATAAGAATAGGTAATTATTTAAGGGGAGTTTGATATATTCCTTATGATGCAACTTGAAATTATTTTTGAAGATTTTTTTTTGTGGAGAATCATTATACTGTGGCTTTAAGTATAAAATCAAAGTGAAAATCAGTATCTGTGCTCCATTTGAAGAGACATGTCCACATTTCTTTCCTGTGTTCTCTGATCCCCTGTCTTCCAATTTTCCTCTTTCTCACTTTCCTTTCTGAGCACTCCCTCCTTTACTGAGTCTTGAGGTGTCCCTCATCTGTGGAGCTCAGGACTGTCCTCACTACACTTCTTCCAGAAGGAACATAATATCACATATTCCATTTTTAATTCATTTTAAAAATTTTTATTGAACATGTTGGTGTGACATTAGTTAATAAAAATACATAGGTTTCAAATGTACTACATCATCTGCATATTGCATTGTGTTCTTACCTCCCCAAGTCAAGTCTCTTTTGGTCTCCATTTATCCCCCTCTTTGTCCTTTTCTACCTCTTTCCACCTCCCTTCCCTCTAGTAATCACCATAATGTTGTCTGTCACACACTTTTTTTTGAGAAGTGGAAACTTTATATAAATATATGAATCTACCTTTAAAAAAGTTAATAATCTTTCATTAAAGGGGAAGTACGAACTGAATCACTTGGTGTTTGCAGTGCTGAGGGCACACTCAGGGAAGTCCACTGTCTTGTGTGACATGGAATAAAGATTTATAATGATATAGAGTTTAGCAGTGATGATGGGGTCGTACCCTGGGCCACCCTGCACGAAGTGACAGTGGTCAGGAGGACATGGTAGACGAGCGAGCACGACCTGGAAACAGGGGGGAGGAGCCAAACTGATCTTTGCCTCTGTCACTTCCAATCTCAATCCTGTGTGTTCTGCAGGATTAGCAGTCCAGTGTCACCAAAATGCTCAAACAGGAGACAAGGGCCCTGTGCAAGGTCTGCGTGGAGAACCAGCAAATCCGCTCAACATGTTCGAGCTGCAGGGGTGTCCAGCACCCTACACCAGCTTGTGAGAAACATCTGTCTCTTATCTTCTGCCCTCCAAGTCTCCACTCCCTTTCCATTGTGGCCAGACCCAAATCTGGAACCATGCAGGTATATAAATTCTGGGAAATGTAGTTCCAGCCCCGTTCAGTTTCCATAGTGAAAACCTCCACAGTTTGCAAGCATTGTGTAATACTGGAATTTAAACTGTATCAACAAGACAGGGTAAAGAAGTGGACTGTCTTCAATCCAGGAGGCTGAACAATGCATTCAGTTACTGACTGGACAGGGAAAGATAAGAGGAGATTAAACACCGTCAGTCTTTGTTTGCTGTCTTCAGTGGCGATTTTCTCAGTCCTGTTCCCTGACGTCGTGCACAAAGAGATAAGGAGTCTTGGCTTGTCACACTATAGGACTCTGTGGCTGTCTTTCTCCTTCTAAAATAACATCCAGATTTCCTTGTTTGTAAAAATCTCAAAGTTATGAAATGATGTTTCAGATCATTGTAGCAAGTATTCAAACACAAGTAGTGTGAGGATAGGGATCATTTACAAATTTTACACACAGACATTCCTTTGATCTCCCCAAACTCCTAGGGGACTCACTCCATCTTCCCCTTCTGTCCCTTAGGCATCGTGTTTGGGATTTTGGTTCTCCATATCAGAGTATCTAGGTTTGAATCCTGGTTTTGCCACAGAGAATTTACATGGTTTTGCCTTGTAAGCTTGAGCAATTTTTTGTCACTCAGATTTCCAATATGTAAAATAGTACTGAGCATTGTGTTTATTTCTTTGGGCTGCTGTGAGGATGGAATAGGTTAACAATGAAAATCCATAGAAGAAGGAGAATCCTGGTACAGAGCAAATCCCCACCAAATGGTTGCTTTTATTTTCACTCCCACCTTGAACTGAGTGGCCCTCTCTGCCACTCACCTTTAGAGTTAAGCAGAGCATCCAATGCCTGGCACTGCTGTGAAACTTGCTGCTCTGGGTTCTGCTTAATTTTTAGCAAGACTGAATTAATTGAGCGTGCTCTGGACAGCTCTGGGCCGACTTGCAGTTGTGCGTATCTTTGATATTAGTCAATCTTGTCCAATCTTATGGTTTAATTGCTCCAAACAGTCTGAAAATTCCTAATGAGTTTTTCCATTTTGAACTCTGGTCTTAAAATGTTCCCAAATGTCTTCATCTGAAAGTCTCACCAACACCTGAGTGCAAGATTTCCAAAATAAAATCACAATTAGCTTTTCCCACATGAATTTTTACAAAAAATCTTATAACTTGTCCTGTTGCTTATACGAACTATGTGGATGGATGTAACAAGTTGCTCTGCTGTAGCCTTCTTATAGGAGGACTGTCGCCCGGGCGGAGATTAAGCTGCAATTATGGAGGGGTAGGGGGGGGGATCGCGGGGTTCTTTTTTTGGCTGCCTTTCTCCGTTTTCCATGTACAATCTTTATTGACTCCTTAATATTGTCAATAAAATATCCTCAGTGTTTTTTTCCCTCTAAATAAAAATTTCACTAAATCATCTTCCAGCTATTCCATAGTTGTCTACTCCTTGGCAATTTAGTTGAGGTAATTAGTTTTTATTATCCTGAGTTTCCTGTTCCTCACTTACTATCACCATTAATCAAAATTAAGTTTGTTTCTCATTTTCTCTCACCTTCTACAATCGTTATTCCCAGATTCAGAATGACTGCTTGTATTTAAATTCGGTGGGTCAATTTTCAGCCCCTTCTTAGTTGTTGTCTTACCAGAAGATGACACTTGGGACTGTCCTCACTGCTCCCTTCTTCTTGAAAAGCAAGCTCTCTTTGTTCTTGTTACTCTGCGTTCTCCTAGTCTTCCCATTTGTTTTTTCCAGCCTCCGTTTCAGGTTCCCCTTCACCCTACTGAATGGTGAAAGTTTCTCAAGGTTCTCACCTAGGTCCTCTTTTCAGTTAGTAAAAATCCGCTGTATCTCCTCATTCATCTCTATGCTGATGAATAGTAATTCCATATGTAAGACACAATTTTCTAAGGGCAGATCTATCGTCCAATTATATCTCTCCTATGCTAGTTCATCCCAGCTTCAAATTCAATTTCAAATTAGATTCAACATTCCTCTTCACCTTCACCTTTGCTCTTTGCTCAATGTGTCCCATTCCAATCGATGGTCCCGTCATTTGCCCCCTTCTCTCTCGTCCTCCACAGCTCAAGGGTCACCAAGTTCTGCCATTATACAAAGTCAGCATTTCTGCTTTTTCCTGTATATGTCAATATCTGCCACTCATGTCTGGGCTACCGCGATCTCCCTCTTGTTTATTACAAAAATTTTCCTCATCAGAGTTTTACCTCTAGTCATTCTCTTTCCCATGGATAATCTGTAAAGTTATCAAAATAATTCTTCTAAAGTACAAATGTTCACATTGCAACTCCCTTTGTAAAAGCTTTCAGCTTCTTTTAACTTGTTCTCAGATCTAAAAAATTACTCGTTGTATTATGTGCAAGTTTTTTTCTTACTGAGGAGTCCTCTACTCACTTGCTACATACAACACCGGATTATACTGTCCCCACCAAATACACTCCTCCACTTGAAACACTTTTGGTTGTGGGAGCTTGCCATTGCCATCACCTATCTGGGGAGACTCATCCTTCTTGTCCCTGTCTGACTGATGGCGGGTGAGCACTCCACCTAACCTCAGTCACGGTGGAGGGGTTTTCTCAACTCTCCAGGCACAGGTTTTACCTCTTGTAATTCTTACACAGAATCTTTAACTTTCCCTTAGTAGCACAAAGAAAACTTTAATGTTAGTGCCTGTTTAGCTCTTGAGCTTTACCAAGAGATTGTGAGAGTGAGGGAGCTACAGACTACACATGGCTTTCTCATCACTGACTCCATTGCTGAGTCCAGAACTGGCATTTAGTAGTGGCTTAACTATGGTTAGTTGAATAAATGAATGACTATAACCAACTCTATAATAGTGTTTTTAAAAATTTCTCATTTCATTGGCTAAAGAGTCCATTAAGAATATTATCAAGTAGTTAGAGTTTCATCAAAACTTTTCTGGCCCTTCATTTTAATGGGACAATTGTGGAATTCCTTGGTAATATATGACTTTAATTACTGTTAGCAGTCACACAACACTTATTAAAATAGTGAGCCATTGTTTATTCTCAGGGTACTAGGAGGTTTTTAAAGCCATGAATACATTTTGAATTTTATCAAACAGCTTTTCTAAAGTAATAAAACTTAATGGATAGAAGCCTTTCTGCATATTTACAAGTTATATAACTTTGGGCAAGTTCTTATAATTGCTTTGTGAAACTCTTTTCTCATCTATGAAATGGACATAATTATACTAAAGAAAATAAGTGTATAATGCATATATTGAACAAAGTAGTTACAGTCGGGGTGTAAAATCTTGGTATTTAACATTTCAGTGAGGAGGGGGCCCAGGAACAGTGGGTATGGAGCAGGGTCATGGGAATGAATGGATAAATGTCAATAGTGCTGGAGCAATTTGAGGCTGAGTTGACCTAAGGAAGCAACACATATCATTGGTAAAGGCGATGATAATTCAAGGCATTTTTTTTTTGTTGGGTCTGAGAGTAAATTGTCAGAATGTTGTAATGGATAATTGGCCAATATCTGTGCAATTCGAAAATGGTGCTAGCCTTAATCCAGCATTTCTATAAATTTACCTCTCAGCAGTAAATATCAGATGGGGCAAAAGAAAGTTTATAGTTGTAATACAAATGAATAATACAGTAATTAATAAGTAATAATACAAAAAGCTCTTCTGTTTTGCATACTCAGAACTATAAACCTACTTTTACCCACCCCTGTATTTACATATACTTCAAAGATATAAATTAGGGGCTATCATTAGTAACATTACAAAATTTTGAAAAAAAGGTAAAAATAAGGATTTTAAAAAAGGATGTTACATTGATATAATAATTATTGTGATGCTCTAAAGAGTATAGAACCTTGTATGTTGGTAAGGAAAGGTATCTATGATCTTTTATTAAGAACTAAAGCTATACGCGATACTTTCCAGTGCACGATACTTTGCTGTGATACTGATTTGTGAATAAATAATGTATTTCAATGATACCTGCTGCCATGACCTTCATCCCCGCTTTACCAGTCCATACTCATCTTGTCACAACCCTCTTTGACACTGCTCCCAGGACTTCTCCTTGTTGGCCTAATGAAGGTAGCACTTGTCAGAATCTGCACTTCCCTGTATGGTCTGGCTTCTGTCCAGCTCCCCAGATGCACCTCAAAGCATTGCTCCTTTTTCTTTCTGCATTTCAGTAACTCAGACCTTCTCCCTCCATACCCCTCCACGCTCCAATGCTGGGTCTAGAACTCACCCTTTGGACCTCAGGCAAGTTCCCATCTTCTAAGAGTGGGGAAGGCAGTAAACAAATGCCCCAGTCTTCAGACCTCAGCTAATTCCCACCGGACACACTGCCCACCTTATTAGAGCCCTTACACTGAGTGGGTCTCTGACCTGCACCTGCTGGCTCCATTGGGTTATATACATCCACAGAAAGAAATGCCCCAGTCAGTGACTGTGTATCTTTTTATCATTGTCCCCTAGCACAGGATCTGGCACATGCATAACAGGAACAGAATTTCATTAATGAATAAGAGGTATCCTTATCTGATAATAGATAACAGTCATAAAAGAGTTGTGTTTTTTTTACCCTAGGCAGATCAGTTCATGAAGATACTTGTTTTCTCTCTATGGGAGCACACACTTTCACTAATTTTACAATGAGCATGTACTTACTCTATTAGAAAAGTAAAAATAGGATGAAGATTTGTTTTTTTTTTGTAGAACTTGCCCGTCAGACTGCAGGCTCCATGAAGGCGAGGACCGCTTCCGACTCTGTCAGATTTGTGCAACGGGACTGGACGATGTGACACAGTGTGTTCCCTGCACGCCCCGCCACAGTGTTTCAGCCACATATTTAGAAAATGTCTTCTCGTGTTGTTTTGGCACAAACTGGAGCAGCTGTGTTGTCAATACCAACAACTACTGCAGTCCTTGTGTGAAAATTAAGGTGACAAGATTGTAAATGTTCACAGTTCAATTCTGAATTTTATATTTCTCTATTTAATCCATTGATCCACTGTTGTCCTCTTTTATAAGCATGTATGTTATATTTTTCTACGTTTCTCAAAGAGAATAGCTAAAATGCAATTTTTATTTTTCTGAATATGTGTCTTAAAAAGTTATAGCTCTGAAAGATATAGTAAAACAAATGTGAGGTATTATGACTCAGGCAATTTAAAATTATTGGCATGCTACTGAGTTGCAGATCAGTCCTTGTAAGTGTTCATGTCGAATGTCAGTGGCTTGATGGAGCCAGCCTTAAATTGGCTATTTGCAACAGATCAACACTGGAAATTGAAAGAGAGGAGCACTTATGTCTTGAAGATATACCCCTGGGAAGTTTGCAGCCTCTGGTGGTGATTGAAAGCGAAAAAGTGGATGTCAGAATGCAGTTTAGAATTGCAGAAGCACTAGAGCTAATTTTAAAGCATTCATGTTTGCAAGAAGGTCATTGTTGCAGTCATTTCAAAACAGCTACCCTTGAATAGTTTTAAATTACTAAAATCTCATTTTCCACTCAGGAAAAAAGTGAAAAGGTGGTTAAGCTTTGGTTCAAATTATGTTTCAGTTGCTTGAGTATTCCCGATACCTATCGCTTCCTCCTTTGTACTGATACAATGTTCAACCGATGTGCATGAGGGCACATGCGGAGTACATACAGAGCTGTCCTGCAGGATCAGTGGGAGCTGGACAGACTTTAATGAGAGTAAAAAAAATAATTTCCAAGTGACTTGGACACACAGTAGGGAGAGGTCAGGGTGCTGTGATGGTCACCAGGCTCAGGGACAAGAAAGGTTCAGGGACAAAAATAAGAAACTATAAACTTAGGTTTCCTAATCAGAATAAAACATAAAGCAAGAGGCAGAGACAGAGGGGAGAGAGGTTACAAATAGGTCAGGGTGGAAGGGCCATGCTCCCTGGCTCCGGTTTCTTCTCAGGGAAAGTTGAACAACTGGTTAAATCACATAAATTTTTATTCAATTGCTTATAAAAGCAAGTAAGCATAGTTTCAAAGGATTCTTGATGCCACTCATAAAGTCCTGTGTGTGTGTGTGTGTGTGTGTGTGTGTGTGTGTGTGTAAGAACACTGATGGCATACGTCTTGTTTTCCTCTGTGCTACACCAGCCTTCCCCATTGGACAGTTGTGGTTCAAGAGCTAGCACGCAGTATCCAACACACTTTTGTTCTTAACAAGACACACAGGGGCAGAAACACTTGGCCACGGCTGCCCGACGCCTGCTGAGAAGCTATCATGTCTACAGGCAAGCCTTGGGTCGGGGGCACTGGGGGCATTCTGAACCTCAGCAATAGGTGGCTAACTTATAGATCCAATAATTGTCATGAATAGTTGGTGTCTCAGGAATCATGAGTCCCTTCATCCACCTTTCTATCTATTTTTAGCACACATAGGTATGCTTTAATTTATCTTTGTCTAACATGTCCCCCAAGCTGGTGGCTCACTTACTGTCAACAGGTTGCACACCTACTGGGTTTTACCCATCCAACTGGATTTACCTGTTCTCTGTAGCTGGAGTGAGTTTTGTTAGATGACAGTAAACTCACGCCTCAGGTGGCATTAGAAATTAAACTGGAAGAGTGGAAGTAGAGAGTGAATTGGAAGAGGTAGGGTATTCTGGATATTCATTTGTGCTCATGGCTGCTTCTGAATGAAAGGCTGTTGGTGGCACCCTGCAGCTACGGCCAGAGCAGGACGGCTGCAGAGTGATGCTCGAGCCACTGTGCATGTGCAGGCTGGCAGTGGCTGCAGGAAATTGTGCATGAGACTATTTGTATCAGGGAGGGTGCGGTTTAGATCTCAGGTCACTGACTGATCTGCAAGCTCCTCCAGACCCACCACCGATGGCAGGAGGGTCATGTCTGGGGAAGAGCACAGCACTTCCAGTCAGAGAAAACATCCACACAGACAGGTACAAGGGCGGGTGCCAGGGCCAGAAAGAGTATCCCAGTGGTAAGTGCACCCTCACAACTGAACCACAAAGGCTCGTTCTTTATTTATTTTTTAAAAAGATTTTATTTACTTATTTTAGACAGAGGAGAAGGGAGGGAGAAAGAGAGGAAGAGAAACATCTATGTGTGGTTGCTTCTGGATCGGCCCCATACTGGGGAACTGGCTCGCAAACCAGGCATATGCCCTGACTGGGAACTGAACCAGTGACCCCTTATTTCACAGGCTGGTGCTCAATCCACTGAGCCACACCAGCCAGGGCTCAACCTTTAAAAAGTGTCTACAAGCAGTATTTGTTTTGGAATTTCCAAAACACTGTTCCACCTCTGGGATTTTAATGATCATCATCTGCCTTCAGAGTGAATAAATTTTTTGGCTCTTTGGGTAATGTATATGTCCTAAGTCAAGATTAAAGCATTGAGCTTCTTGCTAGTACCTCATGTGTGAAGGCTAAAGCAATTAAGTGAAGAAATAAAAGCAAGGAAATCAAACCTGTACACCATATTCATGCAGCAAGTTCTAATGTTCCCACTCCTGATGAATGTTAACCATCGGTGACAATCTGAGCTTGTCTGAGAGTAATGTCCTGCAACCTGAAGATGCTAGCACAGAATGTAAAGAGGGAGAAGCTGGTGATGGGCTACCTCTCAAAGAAGGTCAGGGGGATGGAGTCAGGAGCTGAGATGGAGGACGACATCTGAAAGAAGGAACATTTTTCAAGGCGGGTGGGCCACTGGTTGTTTTGAGAGGAGGAAGAAGGGAGTATCAACTAACACTCCCATTTCCCCTTGAAAGCTCTTGGTCGTCTCTCTCACTAAGGTCCCTGGATACTCTTAGGAATGTGTATCTGTCAGAGAGCCATTGGGAGTTCTACTCAAGAAAAGACTTTGGTGCCTCTCAACCAGAATTCCTCCATTCCATTGGCATTTTTATTAGGGCACCTTTAGGTTATCATTCAATCTCATTGCCGAATTGCTCGTGTCAGACCATATGGCTGCACATAATCAGGGATGGGTACTAAGAATCAGGCAATAGTCAGGCTTGGGTACAAAGTAACTTTGAGGTTAATTTAGGCACTACACTGCTCTGGAGCATTGCACAGTCATCCCCAGCAGAAAAATAATCTGGTTTCATGTTTCAGGAGGATGTTTCTGGATGAGATCAGCATTTGAGTCCATGGACACTGTAAAGCAGACTGCTTTTCTCAACGTGGGAGAATGCCATCCAGTCCTGTGAGGGCTTGGATAAAAGAAAAGGCACAGGAAGGCAGGACCTACCCACCTTTTCCTTGCCTCCCTGTTCGTGTTTTCTTCTTCAGTTTTGTACTGGACACACCTGCATGCTATTATGTTGCTATGGACAACGATTGAGACCATATCTCTTAGTAGGAAAGGTTCTTTTTTCTGATATGAGCGAAGTTGATAAATTCCAATACAATTATATTCCATTTAAAAGGTAATGATTTTGCCCTTTTTCCTTGTTGTATCTCTTTTTGACAGTTGGATGGAGACCACACCTTAACTGATAAAATCATGAAGGTCAGGCTCACGTACACAGTGAGTGAGCAGTCAGCCCATGGACAACCTCAGGATTTGTAAGGTTGTAGATTTTTATTAGGGCACCTTTAGGTTATCATTCAATCTCGTTGCCAAATTGCTGGTGTCAGACCATATGGCTGCACATAATCAGGGTTCCTTCTTGAGTAGATGGAGAGGTGCTCACTCAGAGGGGAGCCAGGGAGTCCATGGGGTGGCTCAGAACAGGCATCAGTTTCTGGAGGTTCACACCACATCTAGGGGACCTTCCTCTGTCTCCCTATCTATGCCATTCTGAATGCACTTGTGGCAGGTATAAATTCTTTATCTATTACTATGAATTTTTGGCATATCCTTGCAAGGTCCATGCTTATGTAATCACTTCTGATATGATAGCAGGCTAATGTACATGTATCATATACTTACGCTCCAGGGACGCCCCTCAGGGATCGTCCCAGGCAGAGAAGCGTGGTTCAGGCGTCCTCTCATTTGGATGCTTTCCTCATTGAAACTGCAGGCTTGTCAGACGTGGTCCAGGCAAGAACCCCCACCTCTGTAAACCACTCACCTCTCTTTCCTTGTCTTTTCCAATAATTCGAGTCCATGATATGGAGTCTTTATTCTAATAGCCCCTTATAACCATATGTTTCACTCTTTGTTCCTTTGCTGTTTGTGTGGAGAAGACAACACTATCAAATTCACATGCACAAAGCCAAACATTAATTTGCTTTCACTTTCTCCTCCTTTTCTTCCCCAAAACTCATTTAAAAATGTAATCTAGTTTTTAAATCTATGTGCTAATGTTGCTACTAAAATATTATTGTTTTATTAATATTGTTATTTTTGACTTTTGCATTGTCATGGAAGTATATTATTTGCTTACTTGTAACTACTTTCTGTTATCTGATGTATTTCATGGCTGTGACTTCCTTATTTGTAAGTTCTGATCTGCCTCATTCATTGGTTAGCTACAGTGCAAGTTAAGCTATTTATGTAAGTATGTGGATATGTAAAAAAAATTCCTAAGAGCACTTGATATAGAGTTTTTCTTCTTCTTTTTTTTTTTTTGCTCATAGTTAGCAGTTTGGCTTGATATAGAAATATTTTGTAACAACCCACTCTATATGAAGCTCTGTATATATTTAATTATCTTTAGTCTTTAATTGTTTGAAATAAAAATCTGAAACTCTTCTGATTTTGAAATGTATTTGTTGATTTTTGCCTGAGTACTTATGGGACTTCTTTCTTTAGTAATAATGAAATTCAGTGGGTTTGGGTTTTACTCACTAATTGTGGGATTATTGGGTGAGTTAATTTTTAAGTCTGGATCATTAGGCCTTTGGAGAAGGCACTTATATTTCCTTATTTTTCTTGCTAGTTCTACTCTTTCTAATTAGCTTTTCTTTACTCATATAATTCCAATTGTACATGAAGGAGAGTTTTATTATTTATCTTCTAAGATTCGTATTTTTCATAGTTTTTATCTTTACTTATTACAGAGATAATGCCTTTTATTTCACTGATTTGGTTTTTACAGACGTTTATCTGATTTTCTTTGCCTTATTTTTATATTTTAAGTTGGACATGGTAATTTTGATTCCATGGAGAGTATTTTAGTCCCAGAATATTCTCATTTTATGAATTCTCAGGGGCTTGTAAATTTTTTAAGTTTATTTTTGTTTGTTTTTTTCTAGGCAGAACATATATTTTTGCTCTCATTTTATTCTTGGTATGTTAGTCTTTATCCTTGATAAGCTCTGCTTTTGTTTCTGCTTTTTAAAAAAGCATAACAGTCTCTACCACCTCTCTGAGGGAAGGGGACGTGTCCCTCTTAGTCACATGTCTATCTCCAGCCTCTATAACAATGCATGACGAAGACCATCACTTTTCATGAATGTTAGTTCATAAGCAGCACATGAAAAGATCGCTGCCCAGTGTGACTTACAGTGCACTCTGGCTGTGGATGAATTGTCCACATCTCGTGTGTTGGGCACACACTGACCCATGTAAGAGTTCATGCTCAGGTTCAGCAATCATGTGAGATGTCTCAGGCAACTATCAAGGTCTCCTGACCATTGGGACAAAAATGCACACATTGAGATAGTGACTTGTGAGCAATAAAACCCTCAACTCTGCTGTTCACAAATTTTCTCTTATGTTTGCTGATGTCCTGCACATGCTACTGTGCTTTTAAGTTCTAGTGCTTAAAAGGCACAAGCAGATTCTAGGAATTGCCAAATCATAACATTGGAAGTGGATTTTCAGAGGTACATTAGATGCTAATAAAACCATGTAGAAAAATGAAGTTTTACTACTCAGAACTGTTGAATAAAACAAAAAACAAACATCAATGATAAAAGAGACCATACAACTTTCACTCAAAATAACATAGCTATCTATAAATAATATGGCAAAAGTAAAGGTCTATTTCCAGGTTTTTATGAGATTTATAAATAAGATTTATGAAAATGTTATTACTTCCAGCATATCTTTAATCTTAATATATCTTTCTCCCTGAATAGTTTGATAAGCTCTGCAAAAGTAATAAAAGTTCTTGAAAGAGCAAATATTTGAGGGAATTATTAATATGAAATAAAACACATTTCCTAAGTGTGTCATCAAGACGTAATCTAGAAAATAGCATTATGTTTAATATTTCCCATTCCAGCCTCTGCTGGCGTTATTGATCATATCCATCTCTCCGTGTGGGATTTTATATTAGTGAAGTTGAATGGATGATGGGCTATGTTTTTCATGTTGCATCTGATATTATAGCGATTTTATTAGGGTTTGATGAAATATATTCCATAGTTAATTTGGCTGATTAATGCATTTTATTCATGCAGTTACAATGGGTTCAGTTTCTATAAAACAGTTCTCTATTGCATTGTCCACAATGGCCTACTAGTCCCAATTAATCAATCTGACATAGAAACACCCAATGGCAGTTGGAGAAAGTTAGAGCGATTTAGGGGAGTTACGCAGATTAATACCATCTAGTATATGGTAAGAGATTTCATGTGTTGTGAGTTCACTGTGTTCCAATGAATTCATGACTGATAACATTGAAATTTCATTAGATAAAATAATATAAACTTCAGTGACAATTTATCAAAAAATGGAAAAGATTTGTAGGTGACCATTTTTATAGTGACCTGGCCAATGCATGCTCTTCTGCTGCTATGCCTTACACTGCATTTAACTTCTTCGATGGTCATTTTCTTCAGCAATTTAGCACCGAGGAGACTTTACCCCTCAATTTATGGTACCATTTCAGCATCACTTGATACAGTGTCCCTCCTCTTTGGTTCTCAGCTGTTCTTCTTTGCTACCAATACAACCGCGTTGCCTTTCTCATTGTCTTCATCTTCCTTGTGCTCAGTGTGTGTGATTCCAATGCATCTTCCACACATGGGTTTTTGTGTTTATTGAGAACATCTTTTGTACGTGTTTTAAATTTACATTAATTGTCCATCTTATGAATGTAATTCTCATATATTCACTCAATATTATGTTTTTTAAGGTTAATCATTTAGCTCTGTGTGGTCTTAGATTATTTCACTGAATGGTGTTATACTGTATGTATATACCACAGCTTGCTTGTTTACTCACTTAGATAAGACCACCAAGTTTTCTAAAAAGTGTTGTCCCTGCAAATAACACAGTGGCTTTTACACAACTGTTTGTGTGTCTGTTTATAAAAGTTGTCCAGAGCTTATGCTTAGTAGTATCTGTGCATATGTGTGTGTTTATGCAAAGTCAATAAACACATAATATTTTTCACATGGAAGGGCACACAAAATTTAGGATCCATTTGCCTGTGATGAGAAATGGTTAGGTATTTAACTGATGGAGTAAACAGAAGGAACTGCAAATTGTCTAAAGTGTTAAATTTAATAAAGGTATCTGAAAGAAAATGATACTGTAGGAACAATAACGCACTCTTAGAAGAGTACAGAGAAAGTTTTGGTGTATTATTGTAGGCATGTTAATGTGTTTTTAAAGTTGATAAACTTATTTCTGCTTTTGAGAAATTCCCAATTAGGAGACACAGTAGGAAATCACAATATTGCAAAATGTAATGACAAGTCCTAGAGTAGGAATACACTCAACCTATATTGTTCACATGTCTGTGAAATATAGAGGAGGCTGTCCAAAAATACATGAGTGAAAATAGATTTTAAAATATTAGACTTGTGTGAATTTTGGATGATTGAGTACTAGGCTGTTACACATATAGGAAAATGCAAGGTACAGACAACAACTGTTGAAAAGTATAGTTTGGGCACTTTCAGAGATCTGACAGAAAATTTGTCTTTGGAACAAGGTTCTGTGACATGTTAGAGGCAGGGTGAACTCAGAGTTCATCAGGGGAGCATTCTGCCAGGTTATGTCAGCCAATCGGGAAGCTTGAAGACATATCGGGCTCTGTGGGCCAATTAAAGGGGTATGATGTTAAGAGAAGTGAACTTTAGAAAGATAAACCTCTTGTATCAGGAGACTCTTGGAAATTCCTGCCACTCTCATCAAGATACTTGGCAATAACCTTTTAACAAAGTTTACTTCAAGTGGAAAAACATGTACTGTTCAATTCTCATTAATCTTGGTATACAGTATATCCACAGATGCTAGGCTTTGCAGTCCCCAGACAAGAAGAACCAGGTGAAAAGAAAAGCAGGAGTTCTGCTAAGTGAGCTCTGTCGGTCGCTGCCCTGAGAAATTTTGTCTTCTTGATACTTTCATCTATGAGAACAAACAAACCTGACACAGTGCTCCAAAGGAGGAAGAAAATGTTGTTTGTGGTGTTATGTTTTTCATCCACCATAGCTATAAATGAGGAATAACTGGGCTATATGTTTGGAACTTATTACCCTTCCTATGCTGTGTTTTCCTTCTGGAGAACTTTTGAGTTCAAAGAGAGAGAAAGCTAATCCCTCCAAGACAAGAGGGCACAGAATGTGATGTCTCCTAATTGTTTTGATCCTAGAGTAAAACATACAAGACTTCCCTAGAATGAAATAAATATTGATGATGTTTGTCTTTTGTAATTCTGACTCCTTTGCTCAAAGTCATACAAATTAAATAATGGAGAAAGTTAGGATGGAATAAGGGAAAAGGAGTCTTTCTGATATTTCACAATGTGTGCCCCCAAACAACGGTATGAATATATAAATTAAAGGATATATTTTCTTTTTCTTAGAGGGCCACAGAGATTTCTTTGGAAAGCAAAATACCAGCTGAACATCATTAGGGATGTTTGGGGAGAGAAGCGACACTAAAGCTGAGTGTAACACTAGCAATATTTCTCACTGGGCTATAGTTGAGTCCTGGAGCAGAATGACAAAAAAAGGATTAGAGGAGGTACTCCAATAAGATATGCAAGACATTCAAAATTTGGGTTCTCCCTTCACCCCTGTTTCTATGCATACATTACACAGTACCATAGAACTTAACCAACAATGATTTTATTGTATTTAGATTAAGATTTTTTAGATTAATGTATTTGGATTAAGATTTTATGCAAAGCTTAGTTGGGTAATCCCATGCCACCTGGAGTCAACTGGGGTCATTTGATGTATGCACTTGGGCTTGACTGTGACTCCAGAACAGTGGGACAGCAAGAGAGCTGGGCTCAGCAGGGCTCCTGTCTTCTGCCAATAGCCTCTCTAGCAGAGTCCCTGGTATTCTCCCACGTAAGCCCAGGCATCCAAAAAACCAAGACAGAAAAAGCTCGTGCACTTAAAGGTCAGTTTTTAAGTCAATGTAGTATTTGCTGTGCATCCCTAGCACAAATAGTCTAATTCTGATTGAGAAGAGTGTAATCAGACCCATCTCTGAACAGGAAGAGGGTCAAAGAATGTGGGGCTAGCTTGTATTGGCCCTAAGCCTGTAAGTCAGAGGCAGAGAGGGGCCTTAGCCTGGCAGCTAAGTCTGCCTTGGAGATACAGAACAGTTCTTGGGTGGTGAGCAATGCTTGCAAGGGAGAAGGGGTTGATGGGTATTGACGACCAGCTCCCAAAGGACTCAAATCAAAGTTGGGCTGATCCTATCCCTGCTTTTCCCTGAACAAAGTAGAAAGCTAAATCCCTGGAGCACCTTCTAATTTTTCCTTCAAGGTATGGCGGGCTGCAGGGTGAAAGAGTAAAGAATTGAACTGCAAATGCACTCACATTTAAGATTATCTACACCATGAAAGATATGAAATTTTTCAACAGAACAGAGTCTTATCTATTATAAGCAACTTTAATATTATACACAGAAAAAGTGTTCATGAGTGTGAACCCACACTAAAGCATAAAAGAGGTCACTGCATCCATACATTCATAGTAGAAGATTGTGGCCGAGCATATGGACCTTGAGAATATCATGCTAAGTGAAGTAAGTCAGACAGAAAAGCTAGGAACCATCTGATTTCACTCATATGTAGTGTACAAAACTGAAAGCAACAGATAAATAAGAGAAACAAAGAAAAACTCATAAACACAGACAACAGTATGGTAGTTACCAGAGGGAAGGGGGTGGAGGCAGTAAAGGGAAAAAACTGTCAAATATATGGTGATAAGAGACTTGACTTGGGGTGGCCTATACAATATACATTATACAGATGATGTATACAATATTATACAATATACAGATGGTGTATACAATATACAGATGATCTATCACAGAACTGTATGCCTGAAACTGATAGAATCTTATTAACCAATTGCACCCTCAAAAAATTTAATTAAAAAGAAGGAAAAAAGAAAATACTATAGAGTAGAGAAAAGAAATAAAGATGAAGGTAATGAAACAACAAAGCAAAATGCTTATTGCAAAACTCAGTACATTTTCTGAACAGGCGCCTGGACACTGCTGACCACAAATTGCTAAACTCAAAAATGAATCCAAGTGCTTTGGATGGCAGCACCAAGGTTAAACACTGAAAAATCTGAAACAAAGACTCATGAGAATCAGAAGGAAGTTCCAGGAGGGCAGAATAGATTGAATGACAGAGAAACAGTAGGATAATAAATAATATTTGATAATTTATGAAGATAATTTGAAAGGAGATGAACAGTTTCTGTACAGAATACATAAAAAGAAACTCATACATACCAAATTATGGATAAATTTCAGAATGCCAGTTATGAAGGAATATTCTTAAGCTCAAACAGTGACAGGATAAACATGCTGACTGAGGAATGGGAACCGTCTTGACAAAGGAGAGTGACTCGGAGCTTGGCCACTGCAGCCACCTGTCTTGACACCTGTGCACCAGTGGGCAAGTTCCAGAACTTTCTGGGCTCCAGATTTCTCCCCTGTAAAGCAAAGATAAGAAGTAATTGCCTTATTGTCCAGTTAGGATGATCAACTTAAGTATTACTTATAAAATTGTTAGAACCATTCCTGGTACACAGCACTGGTTTTCTGTGATTATCTTCTGATATCTTTAGTGGCACTGCCTGCAACATAACTATGGAGCAATGTTTTAAAGTGTTCAAGAAAACCAACATTAAAACCACAACAGCCAAACAATTATTTAAATTGAAGGCAATACAAAGATCTTTTAAACATCTAAGAACTCAAGATGCTCTTTAAACAAACTACTAACAATGTTCTTCATCAGACCAAAATAATGAATATATGTGAAGTAAAGGAAATGCAAAAGTCCATAATGATCTAAGAAATAAGCAAAACATATTGTTGCTTAAATAAGATAGGCCTGCTAAGATAAATATATTACAACAATAAGAATGTAAAATTCCTCTTATAACCATTCAGAAAAGTAGAGGAAGGTAGTGAGGATAGAGAGATATAAAATAATGCCATATTTAAAAAATGTTATTCTGGAGTAAAAACTGGATTTTGGTTTAAAACCTTTAGTACCTCAAAAATGACCAACATTGTCTGGTTAGAGTAAAACTCCTAAATTTGACATCTACCTAAAGTATATCTACCATTGAAAGAACACCAGGCCAATTTTACGAGGCTTCCACCATCTATCTGCACTTGGAAAGAACACACAAACTTCTATTGAAATTGTTCCCAAGACACACAAAATAATCTTCTGATGTTGTATATAGAATCTAGAATAACTCAGCTATGTGATTCAGCTATCAACTTGTAAAAATTTTAAAAAATTATAGGATAACACCACCCAAAGATAGATATATATATATATACCAAAAATTATAATGTCAAATATTAGAATATTTTGTTTTCTGTATGTTAACAATAATAATCTCATAAATTTTATATTAGTAAATAATTAGGCTTTCTCATTTAAAAAAGATCAATATAATGTATTATAGTAACAAATAATATAAGATGAAAAAACAACATTGACAGTGTAGTTGCATAAAATATATTTGATAAATTAAAATGAACTTTAATTAAAAAAACTTTTGGCCCTCAAAGAACGAGTGAATTTTCTTGATTATTTAGAACACTCATTAGGAAATACAGAAAATAGCAGAGTTAATTATGAAACTTTATGTAATCCCATTAGTGTCAGAGATAAAAAATAAGAGTTGACTTTATTAAAAATAACCTTAATGGGGTTTGGTGATCTTGGTTAATTTAATTGGTCAAGATAAAAAGACTAAGATATAAAGGAGATAATACTTGTCCCACTTCTGGATGTAAAAGACAATTGTATTTCTCTCTTGGAATTTAAATATGGCCACATCACTTGCCTCCTGACCAGGAAAAAGTTAGTAGAAATGCCTTGTCACATTTCTGTGGCTGCAAAAATTAAAAGCCAGTGTCCAGCCTGTTTTCTTGTCCTGCTGTGACCAGTGGAAGCTCAGGTATTGAAATCATGAGAACCTTAGACTGAAGAAGTTTCAGTTTAGGTCAGCCAGACTCATAGAGAAACATGAATGACAGAAGGGAACAGAATTAGCTGAAGAACACATGAAGGGGAACCCCCAAAACCAAGAATTTATTTATAAAATCTTGTGTATTTATTCTTAAATGTTTAAACTCCAGTCACCTTCAAAATACTCACCATTTGATGCAATACACCTATTGAGGCGTTTCAATTTTGATGCAGTTTAGTGCTTTTGCAAGTTTTTTTTTTTGTTGTTTGTTTGTTTCGCATCTTCCATATCGGCAAAACATTTCCCTTTGAGGACTTCTTTTCATCCAGGGAAACAAAAATAGTTGCTTGGGATGAGGTTGGTGAATAGGGAGGGTAGGGCATGGGGGTCATACTATTTTTGGTCAAAAATTAATGAACACTACACTGAGTGTAGTGAGTGTAATGAACTCACTGAGTGTAATGAACACCTGTGGGCAGGTGCGCTCATAAATCACCACCATGAAATGGGCAAAGGTGTTGAAAGAGCCTTCAAAAAAATTCACTGAAGCCCAGCTCAGCCTCTCTCAACACCAGCTGGTGCACTGATACTGAGGGGTCCCTAGAACACTCGTCTAGTAGGAGAAGTGTGTACTACAAGGGGCCCATCCTCCAGAAGATACTTCCAGTTTTCTTGGGTTCCCCATTATATATTTATGACCTACAGACACAGATAATGATGTGGTGCTGGCCAGCGAGGAAAGGGACAGGGACTGGGTGGAGGTAGGCAATGGTGGAGGAAATGGGGACATCTGTGATAGTATCAACAATAAAAGCTAAAAAAATTAAAATATTCTTTGTTAACTACAAGGAGCTTAGGCCACTTTTATTACAAAAAATCTCATTGAACTGACTAATATAAAATGAAACAAAATTTTAAAGGAAATAACCAAGTATTTGGAGGAATTATGATTATATACCTAAGAAAGAAAAAAATAGCTTACTTTTTAAATTTGTAACAGTTTAGCAAGGTGGATAGAGTGATGATCACAGTCTTAGTACTCTACAACAAAACTCAAGATTGCCTATGTAAAAGCAAAAGGCATTCACATATTAGAATAAAAGATCTGAACAATAACAGAAGAAACAACAATAAAGGTGAAACTATGGTAAATATACACATACAGAGAGGGAGGGAACAAAGGGTGCAAAATTAAGCATAGCATGTGTGCATGGGTGTGAATAAGCAAGAATACACCGAGACCACACAAAATACTATCATCATAACTAGCACTAGTTATGCGATAATAGGAGGCAGCAAATAGGCTCATTTAAAGTGGTTATAGTTAGAGAAAGGGTAGAATAGAAGAGTGTGTAAAATCAACTGCTCCTGGCTCATATAAATCAATACTTGAGGCCTTTATTTGCTGAGTGAATTTTGGACCAGTTTAGTTTATCCAGGCTCAACAGCCATGTCTGTCTAGTGGGGACAGTTATTTCACCTCCTGCTGTGCCCCAGGTGAACATTAAGTGGACTGAGCATGAAGGGCTGAACACACTGCCTCCCATAGTGAAACTTCAGTGATGCAGGGTTCTGATTATTGTCCTATTGTGAACTTGTCCTTTTTGTTTCCCCAACACACCCAGGATACAGGAGCAGGGCTGATAAGAGGGAACAGACTGGAAGACAAAAACTTCTAAAATGTCAGCATAAAAAGTAACTCTGCAGAGATAATTTCGATGTCATATTTCCCCTTTCTCCCCAAGCATTTGGAATAGAAGAAACAAACCCCAAATATCATGAGACCATGGTGTTCAATGTCAGCTCCTGCCACACAAGTTACATTAGGAGAGAAACAGCCACAATGGAGGATAAGAAAAGACTAGCAGGATATTCTACTCTGATTTGGGATGGCGTTTATGCCCGCCAGGTGGTAAGTCTATGATCTTGCCCCGTTCTTTGTCAAAGGATAATTACAAGCATTCAAATTTGAAAGCATAAGTGTTCCATAACTCTAGTTATTTGATCTCTTTCTCCTCTTCTATATGTAGCATTTTAAAGCTGAATTTGATAATGGTGAAAATCTGTTAACACCATTGTGATTTCAAAATCATTAACAGTTTTCTAAGTACCTTCCATGTCAGCCAGGAGCCAAGCTCAAGAATTAGTTTATATTATATCCATAATAAGGGTTGAAGTCCTGCGAAGAGACGTTTCACTTTGACTTGCATATCTATGTCATACAAGGTTATTACCATGAGAAAGTGGGGCAGATATATTTAGGATAATTTTCACACTCCTAAGTAAAATCAGTACAAGATAGTTGTTTGACAAGGACACATTATCCATGCCGATACCTGGCTGTCTTAGAGCTCTTCAATATCCCAGTGAGTTCAATAAATATAAAAAAAACAGATTGACATACCTTAGCCTGGATTCCAGAATTTATATGAACCTTCCATTTAAAAAAATATTTCTGTACTTTAATCACATTCAGATGGAAATAGGCCAACATGTTGTGGACAATACCGAACTGTCTTCACTAATAACACTTGAAAGTGATCTGTGTGAAGTCCAGGTGCTTTCATAGCTTGTGTAATGAGTTATCTGATTTTGGCGTTGATTAAAAACTTACTGAGATGAATGACAGCATGGAGGAGTGATGCCCACTGAGAGGGTTCACCAATCCACTGCAAAGTGGCCTTGGATGTCGGGGGACAGACTGACCAGATTGAAAAGGGCTCACTTTCAGTGAGTGCAGGGACCACTGAAGCCTGGCTTTTCAGGACAAAACCAGCCCAGGTCAGTCCCCAGGGCAGGCCTCAGGGGCTCCCCAGGTGGGAGTGAGGGAGAGATGAGGGAAAGAAGGTTCCAGATGGTCTACTGGGACTGTCCCCATTCGACCCCCACCCCTCCTCATCCCCACCCGCACTCTGCACAGCCAGGACTGCTGCTTAACTTACTTTCTAGCATAAAACTGAAAGCTTACATTTTGGAGAGACTTCACCTCTCACTTTTAGTTCTTTAATTATGTGGAAGTAAAAATTAATAGGAAGCAAGAGATAGGAATCCAGTTTTATTTTTTCAGTTTTCCTCAGTACTATTTACTGATGTATTTGTCCCCTATTGAATTATAATATCAGCTTCAAAATATATTATTTTCATGTACACCCAGACTTGTCTTTGAGATGTGTTTTATTTTGTATTTTTCTGAAATATCTGTTCCATGTACCTCTTTGCTCCAATGGTACTGTGAACTTTTTTTTTTAATAAATTTTATTTAGGTACTTTTCAAGTACATTTTTTTTTATCTATTTCTCCCATCCCACCCCCCCCCCGTCTTCCCCCTCCCTCCCATCCCCCCCCCCACTCCTCATCTCTGTGTCTTTCATACTTGTTCCTCAAAATCCCTCCCCATTTTTCCCCTTAAGTTCCCTTCCCTCTCCCCTCTGGTCGCTGCCCACTTGTTCTCTATTTCAGCGTCTTTGTTTTTATTCTGTTTGCTTGTTTGTTTTTATTCTTTAGCTTCCTGTCAAAGGTGAGATCATATGGTATTTGTCCTTCAATGCCTGGCCTATTTCACTCAGCATAATGCTTTCCAGTTCCATCCATGTTGTTGCAAAAGGTAGTAGCTCATTCTTTCTCTCTGCTGCATAGAATTCCATGGTGTATATGTACCACAATTTTTTGATCCATTCATTTACTGATGGGCACCTAGGTTGCTTCCAACTCTTGGCTATTGTAAATTGTGCTGCTATGAACATTGTGGTGCATAGGTTCTTTGAAATTGATGTTTTAGGATTCTTGGGGTATAATCCTAGCAGTGGACTTTTTAATAGCATCGCCTTAAAAGATAAGACGTAGTTACTCGTTTTCACTAATCTCTTACAGGTTACTCAGCTACACACAGACTTTATTGAGATACGCAAAACACACAACCACGTACTTAACTGAGGTTGCACTGATAGATGGAGTTTTTCAGAGTGCACGTTTGAAAGTGTTTAGTGGGTGGTCCCTCTGCCACTGTCAGCTGTGATGGCCATTATTGCCACCGTCAAGTCTTCTTGGCGGTTTTTATGCATCATCTTGGTTAACAACTTCCTAGCTTCCTTATAACTCTATGCTCTGCTAAATGGATTTTATCTTTTCTGAATTAAAATTGGCAGGATATAAAACCTGGATAGGTAAAAAAGGAAACCTTTCTGACCTCACCCCTTTGTTCAAAGACGCTGTTTGTTGGTTCTGTTGTTTCCATATAGATCCACAGGCATTGAACCAATGGTAGTTCAATCTCTTTCCCTCCAGGATGGACAGGCCGCATTTGTGTTTCCTTATTGCATTGCCAGGAATTGCCCCACTCTGCTAAATAGTGGAGGAGATGTGGGCGTGCTCGTCCTGGTTCTAATCCGGAAGGGAACGGTTTTGTTTTATCTGTGCCTACCTATCATCTATCTAGTGTCTGAAGAATATTATAGAATCCACGTGAGGCTTAGGAAGTTCATTTTTTCATTCTTAGGAAGTTAGTTTGTTGGTTTAGGCTTTAATAAAGTATTAAACAGGTGACC